>NW_022681458.1:122379926-123696926 GCF_009764315.1 Trachypithecus francoisi | reverse complement strand
GAGCACATGGAGAATTCTCCAGCAAAGACCTATAGGTTAGGCCATAAAACAAATTTTAATACATTTTAAAAGATTGTATTCATAAGTATATTTTCTAATCACAATTGAATGTTTCCAGAAATCAACACAGCAGAAAAATTGGAAAATATATAGAAATTAAGCTAACAAATAATCAAAGAAGATTATCAGGGAAAAGTAGAAAATATTTTGAGACAAATGAAATTAAAACACAACACACCCAAATCCATGAAATACAGCGAAAGGAATGCCAAAAATGAAATTTCTAGCTGCAAATGCTTACATCATAAAAAAGAAAATTATTAAATCAACAACCAAATTTTACACTTTAAGAAATTTTCTAAAAGATTCAACTAAATCAAGGATAGAAGAAAGCAACAAACAACAAATATTAGGGAAGCTATAAATAAGGTGGAAAATAGAAAAAGAGTGCAAAAAAAAAAAAAAAACTGGGGGTAGGTTCTTTAAAAGGATGAATGTAATTGAGAAATAATTAGCCTAATGAAGACCAAAGACTAAAGGTCACATAATTAAAATTAAAAATGAAGAAGGAAATATTAACTACTGAGTTTACAGAAATAAAAGGTTATGAAGAGTTTTATAAACATTTATATGCCTACAAATTGCACAACCTAGAAAAAAATGGACAACTTTCCGGAAACACACAGCCTGCTAAGATTGAATCATGAGGAAATAGGAAAATCTGATTAGGTCTATAACTAGTAAGGAGATTGAAAAGGTAATCTAAAAAACTTCTATAAAAGAAAGGTTCAAGACCAGATGGCTTCAATGGTGAATTCTAC
Source organism: Trachypithecus francoisi (assembly GCF_009764315.1). NCBI lineage: Eukaryota > Metazoa > Chordata > Mammalia > Primates > Cercopithecidae > Trachypithecus > Trachypithecus francoisi. Next base: position 123,696,105 of record NW_022681458.1, on the reverse strand, counting down.
CAAACATTTAAAGAATTAACACAAACGCATTATCATTCTACTGAGACCAACACATTACTCTGCTATGACAGCCAAAGACACTAGAAAGAAAGAAAACTACAGACTAATGAGACTTATGAATACTGTATTCATCCATTTTCACACTGCTACAAAGAACTTCATGAGACTGGGTAATTTATAAAGTAAAGAGATTTAATTGAACTCACAGTTCTGTATGGCTAGGAAGGCCTCGAAACTTACAAACACGGTAGAAGGTGAAGGGGAACGAAGCACTTTCTTATAAGGTGGCAGAAGAGATAATGCAAATGAGTGAATTGGGAAGAGCCCCTTATAAAACCATGAGATCGTGAGAATCCACTCACTATCACAAGAACAGCCTGGGGGAAACCCATGATTCAATTACCACCACCTGGTATCTCCCTTGACACATTGACACGTAAAGATTATGGGGATTATAATTCAAGATCAGATTTTGGTGGGGACACAAAGCGTAACCCTATCAAATATTGATGCAAAAGTTCAGCAAAATATTAGCAAATAGAATTAAATAGCTTATTAAAAGGGTTATACACCATCAGCAATTGAAATTTATTTCTAGCATTCAAGGATGTTTCATCACAAGAAAACCAGTCAAACCCTGGTGGGATCCTCCACAGCCATTGTAACTGGGTGGCTTTTCCAAGGCTGAGTGGTGTTTCCAAGTGGGTTCCTAACTTCTTGGCTCTTGGTTCTCGTGTGAATCCCTCTTTCCTCTAATTCCAGCAGTTCCAGAATCTTTCACAAAATTTAGCATAGAAACATGCATCGTCTGTTATTATTTTTTTACTTTGCTTTGACAACTATATTGTGATGTTCATAAAGGCAAAGGTAAGGCCTTATAAAATCTTTTCATTTTAGTCTACAAATAATGAGCACACATTTTCCAATAAACCTAGGACTGACACACAGGGTCATACTGACCACTCTTCTCCTAGTAGAAGTGTTTGCTTATAAATTACTGTTGCTAATGACAGAAAAAATAAATTAAAAACTCAGTTACAGGGAGGAAAAATTCTTGTTTAAAATTACATACTACAAAACTTCTGTTTAGCTATTCACAGCAGAAAGCACAGTAAAAATTATTTAAAGTGCATTAATTGAAATCAGCTCAGCCTACCTTCATGAGAAAGTTGTTGCATAAAGGGAAGAGTTCTTCTAATTAAATCTAAAAACCCTACAGCTGTGGAACTATAAATTTTTATCTATGCTAGTAGTAGCTCTAAAAGTGAATCTAAGTTACAATAATAACTTTTCCCCCATACAAATAATAAAAGACTTTAAACTTCCATAAAATGAATCAGATTGTTTTGGCCTTACTAAGTAGATGTGCTGAGTTTGGCAGACTCTCTCTACCTTAGTGTAAACTGTTTACTATTTGCCATATCACCTCATGCTCACTTTTATTGAAACTGTTTTCATAGTGTAAGTAAACTAAAAAGGAACTCAGCATTTTATTTATTTTTTATTTATTTTTTATAAATCAGTTGTTCCTGTTCTGCCAATTACAACAAACAACATCTGGTCTGTTGCCAGATGGAGAGTTAAATCTCTCTCCAGCCTAGGAAAATCTGTTTCTAGATCCTAAAGTATAGATTTCACACAGGTTCAAATGCACATGTCCAAAACCTTGGCTACTAACTCTTCATTTAAAAGAGAGAAATGTGCTCCAACAAATGATTCGTCCCCGAAAAGTCAACAGAGAGAATGTTGAGTAGATAGTTTTGAAGATTTGAAAACTAGCCAACGATGAGAAGTTATCAATTGCTCCGTTGAATCTTTTCTTACGCATTTTGGTTTGCTTGACAGGTTGTGTCATTTTGTAAAGCTTCTTCCTATTCCCATAAAGCTCTGAGAGTATATTTGGAGGTGTTTGAAGATCTCTGAAGGCCTTTGAAATGTTTTCTAGAGCCTCTTTCACCTTGTTCTTTCCTTTAAGGTAAGGATTAGGAGACAAACGAAGTATGTCAGATAGTGAAAGTTTGTTTTTCTGATTAATCATAACAATAGTAACCATTTCATCTTTGCATTCTTTTATAATCACTCTATCAAATTCTGGTTCTAAAATAATTTGACTTTATTATGGTATCTCTAATAAATCCCATCTCTAAACAGTCATCATTTATTCCCCTTCCCCCAAATCATATAAAATATGTTTTACTCTAACTGTTGCATATTTTTTACCAATGGTCACATGCCAATAATATTCTCATATTGTGAAATTTCCTCTTCTAACATGTGTTTTTGACATTTGCATGTTTTCAAACCTGTGGTGTATCTTACTGTCAATAGGTACATTTGCTGAATCATTTATCTCCCACTAAAAACTTGCTAAATTATTGATGAGCTTTATAACTGCTACACATTAGAATCAATACTGTTTAGTATTTCTTTTGTTTATACTTGATAATCTTATTTCATAATCTTAGTGTCAGGTAAAACAGGAAATTAATAAGATCTCAGGTTTTGAAGTCAGAGACAGCTTGGGTAAAATCCAGGTTCTGGGCCCTTGGACACATTCCTTAAATACACAAGTAAACTGCAAATATTACATAACTAACTTGTTTTGAGCATGCAGGCATATGACAAGTATTCAATAAATATGATTTTCCTTCTCCTTCCCCAGTAGACAAACTTATCACTCTATTAAGGGCACGGAACGTGCTTAATATTTGCCTTATGTTCAGTGTTATAGACATCCAACAGTGATATTATTAACTACAATATCAAATAAACTATTTAATGGTTTCTTCAGCCTCGATCACATCTGAAAATACTTCAAAGAACAATGGAAAAATATGCATAACCACTGAGAACTAATTATGGTAGGATTAACTCATATCCTAGCACGAACCCACTCTACCTGCAGAAGACACGGCAATACCTACTCTTATTTAAGGCACAATACTAGCAAATGTGTTCCCTTTATATATTTCAAATATACTATGTGGTGGAAATTTGGGTACTGTAGAGAGAGGAAATAGCTGAGCTAGGTAAAAAGTGATAGCTGCCTCTCAAAAACAGAGGAAGAAGACAAACTTTTTGATATGTATTTCTATCCAGCTACAGAATATATAAGAAACCACTATCTGGAGATCCTGGGTTCTTTTTTTCTTTTTCTCTCTTTCTTAGAATTTTCTTAAGCCCTTTAAGTTTTGAATGAACAACCCTACATAGCTTAGTTAATCTGAAAGTTGTCCCATTATGAAAGTCCAGAGTAAGCATAGAAATCACAGTGCTTTCTGCCTTATCAAGGTGAGGTTATCAGAGATTTCATACACTCATTCCAGAGGCAAAAGGGTGTGAAATATATCGAGAAAGAGTTCCATCCAAATTGGTTAAAATAAATTTTAGGCACTCCAAGTTTCAGCCATCTGGAGAATGATTTTATCTGGAATATCTCAGTCTTTGGTAAGGCCATATGAACACGGTGCCGCTTGGTTATCTGATGAAGAAAAATGAGTTAACTGCTTTGGAAAATTACTCTGACAATATGGGCATGAAACAATGTATTAGAGAAGCATTAGGATGTAGTAAAATGGCCTGGATTTTGAAATCCTGTGTTTTGCACTTCAACCATCTGGCTAAATTCCTTAATGCTTCAAAGTAGTCTGTATAATGGGAATAATAAGGCTTAATTCATAGAAATAATGTATAAGAGGATAAAGATTGAAGCATACAATGCACATATATAATGATTGTTATGGTAGTATAAATGATTATTATCATCATTATTTTCATTCATGCCCTCTTCATCATAATGTGATTTCCAATAAGCATAAAATTACCTTTATATTAATAAATAATAAAGAGGTTGAATTTGTTTGCCCTAAGTTTTCCCCAGTTTCAACCCAATTATATTTCACTAGAAAATCAAAGAAAGTTGAAGAGGAGATGATATTCTAGTGGGGAAGCAAGCTATGCCGATCTTTGTACAAGGCCACAACTTCCTGCCTGAAAGAGTAAGGTCAGTCACATACCAGACTCAGCAAGTTAACTTTTTTTCATTAATTAATATAGATTAATCTCTTAGGTGATGAAGAAACACAAGTTTGTGTTATTACATGTTATTGTCAAAACTTATGCACAATAAATTAATCAATGTAGCTACATCCATGCCAATTTTCCTGGGATCCAGAATGTTGTAATGGGGCCCAAATGGCTAATGACATTGTGTAGAGAAATGTTCATGGGAATTTGAATCAATTCTTTTTTTTTTTTTTTTAATTAAGGTTCTTCAACTTTTGGTGTTCTGTGGTAATCAGCCTTTACAATAGTGTCTAGTGATCTTTGATTCCCTATATTTCATGTTCTGGGTTTAATTGCTGGATTTGTTGGTGTGAGATTTTCAGGTCTAGGTCATAATGGGCATTGCACCTTCCACGTTGGACTCTTGGACTGCTGACTGTGGGGGATGTCATTTGTCATTCCATGAACACACAAGCAACCCTGTGGAAAGGTCCATGTGGCGGAGCTGAGGCACCTGCCAACAGCCATGTGAGCAATTCATGAGGCCCAGTTTGACCTCAGATAACGAAAGCCCCAGGGGACATCTGTCTGCAATGTTGTGAAAGACCTCACTCAGAACCATCTAGCTAAGTCACCTGTGAATTCTTAAACCAAGTAACTGTGACAGATGACAAATAATTACCATTGTTTTAAATCATCGCATTTCAGAGTGATTTCTTATATAATATTAGATAACTGATACCATCTCTGGAACCTTTAACAAGTGATTTTTTTTTTTTTTTTAGCTCAGCATCCTTATTTGCAAAATGATCAAGATAATACCTAAGTCATAAGTTTGTGTTTGTTTGTTTTATGTGTATGTGTATGTGTGAAGATTCAATATGCGTATATATCTACAAGACCTGGTATGTGATAGTAAGTACTTAATAAATACAAACTGTCCTCTCTTACCATAATTTATGGGGAATGCATTGTTCTTCCTAAAATGCTTTGTACTTATAAGGAGAAATATTGAATATTCAGTTCAGAAACTATGGTAAATATATGTGTAGTATAAACCTTGTTAGCCTTTAAGGTGATATAGTAGAATGGTATTCTAAAGCAGATTGAAATATCAGAAGATTCCCCAGGGAGATGATAAACAATTTGTCCATAAATTAACGGCTAGTTGCAATCTAGGTGGAATAGATATGATTCCTATAACATCATTGTATAATGGAAGACATAGAGAAAAAAGAGATAAAAAAGATTACAGAATAATCAAGAATGTTTGTGAAGTAGAATGAAAGGTGAACATATGCACTAATAATTTGTCCACTGCAGAATACAGAGCTCTTTATCTTACATGCATAACTCAAGATAAGCAATCAAGGTAAATACATTGACTGAGACTCAGAGATCTACTGCTCCAACATTCCTTGTAGCCTCTGCTCTCCTGCTCATTGCTTCCTGTTTGAAGCATGAGTGCCACACCACCAGCTGTTCTGTTTTATGCTAACCAGAAATATAAACTGGGGAGGGTCAAGGAATACATAGATTACTCCAGGAAGTTACCACTGACATTGAATTCCCAGCTATATCACACTGATCATAAATATATTACTCGGACATCAAAAGTAAGTAAATCATTGAGAAAATGATTTGTGCTATTAAACTCAAAACCAATGTGTACAGATTAGAATTTTGCTAGTAAGGAAGAAGTTGAAGTGAGTATTTGATTAGAAAGCCCGATATGTCAACTATACTTGCCAAGTGGAATAAAAGTGGATGCAGTTAATTCTTACTTCTTATGGTAGCTATATTCTATAAAGTCATTACAAACACTGAACTAATTAATACTGAATCATTGTTCCTAGAAGAAAAACAGGGTTCGGTTCCTACAATCCTCTGGACACACATTTTCATCAGCTGATCAATACATAATCCTGTTTTAGGTCTATTTCATTTAAAATCAACATTATTTAATATAGATTGTGATTAATTAACATAGAACTCACTGCCAACAACACAACTTATCCCTAAGTGAAGTGTATCTAACACGTGTTTTCTGTAAGACAAATCACAGCATTCTTGTGCTTACAATCATTACACAGCAATTAAGCACTAAATTGTGGGGCCTATGGAAACAGTAAAATCACTAACAAGCACAAAAATGCGAAAATTGTGGCACTAAATATGCTGAAAACAACCACTTGTTTACAGTGTGAAAGCTGAAACAAGAAGGCAGTGTTGCCTTGTTTTACCTCAGCTGAGAATGTGAGTTTCAGGCAACTAAAATTTTTATTCTCTGGACATGTCTGAGAATGACCACAGAATCACTGTGAATATTGATTTGAGGGTTACAAATAAATGTTAGTGAGTGTGCAAATCTATAAATATGGAGTATGTGAAAAATGAGGACTCTGTTTATTTGGTGCTGGTTAGGTGACAGAAGTGAGAGGGGAGCAGGGGCAAAATTACCAGCTTAAAAGTACACAGTCAAGGCAAGCACGAAATACCTAATGTGTAATGCTGGGAATGTAGAAGAGTGCTCCACAGAAAGGGAAGCCACCAAAATTGCCTGGGAAGATTATTTCCCTGTCACTCTTCATTTTATATATGATGAAGAGGAAAAATATAATACACATAAGAATTTCACCTAATTTTGAAGTAAATATGTTACATAATGTCTTTTGGCTTTCAGATAATTCTGTAAATATCTCACTTTAGATATATTACTTTTTACAATTTAATTCATTGGGACTAGACATTGGGGGGAATATGTTCTGTCAGAAATCAGATTAATGCACAGACTGTCCAAACATCCTCTAGGTGATCTATCAATGTCACTGGAGACTCACCCTGCCTGACCTTCACTGAACATGTGAATGCAGAACTCATTCCTGATTAGGGAGACAGACATAAGTTCTTGTTTTATTTGGACAGCTAGAACTATAACTGGGAGTAAAATATATTAAATTTATGTAACATGTTTGAACTGGATGGATATTTAGCATAATGCCCCTAAATCTCATTCCAACTCCAAGGTTTGATGACATTTACTTAGGGATCTATCACGCATCCAGTCCTTGGTTAAGTGCTGTATACAACACAGAAGAGATACAACATCATAATCATTCCTCGCCCTCAAAGAAGCTAATTACTTTGAGGGAGTATAAATGACTTATAAACAAAACAACCAGAGGACAATTAATAGGGTCCGCAACAACATGGTAAACTGTACGTGGAATGAGACTGATGAGAAAGTCTCTATGAAGGAGGTGAGCCTTTATTTGGCCTTAAAAAGAAACATAGGGAGTATTATCTGTTTAAAGTAATTTTAATTCATTCTTTCATTCAAAAAATATATTGCATGCATATTATATGCCAATAACTCTTCTAGGCAATGAGGATATAAGAGTGAACAAAACAGAACTCATGGACAAAATAAAAAAAGAGCTACAACATATTGAATACCAAATGTATGCAAAGTTAACGTAAGGTACTTTGTAAATCAGCCATTAACTCTTATAATATTTGCCCATTGCATGTAAAATACGATGAGTGGATTAAATGAGGAGAAAAAAATTTACATGTAGTAAATAATTTGCCCATGGCCACAGATTAGTAAGTGGTGAAGTAATCACTGTATGTGGTACCTGGCCAGGTTCCTTGAGTTTTTTTTTTCTTAGTGACACCATGCAAACATGAAACCTAAAGCTAATAGAAACCATTCACAACTAATAACATATTAGTTGATTTTTAAGATCCTTAGAGATCAGAGAGCTTGGAGGGAATAAAGTTTTTCAAAGAGAAAGTTAGAAGGTAAAACAAATGTTTTGGCCACGTTGAGGGAGAGCAGAAGTATTTGCTGCTTCATGAAAGTATCATTGATTCAGCTTTGGGAGGGCAAGGACACACATTTCCTTTCTCTATTCATTGGCAGATTTTTTCTCATAGATCCCGAGAATGGAGTAGTAAAAGAGCAAGAGTGATGAGGGAGCAAAGCTCTTTTTAATACGTATTTGATTTAAACAACTTATAAGTCAAGACATAAGTGAAATTAACTGCTTAGAAAAGACGCAAGCCAAATGAGTCTGACCAAAAGGTAAGATTCAACGTAAACTAAAAATGGCTGTCCTTACCTTCAGAAATTCTCTCACCTCACTAAATGTAAACTCTTTCTTCAAGTGTTTTATAACTGTAGGATTTAGAAAACTGTCTTATGATCCAAATTTGGGTAAATTTTATAGGGTTAAAGTTCTACTAGTTAATATATTTTCCATTTAAAAATAATTTGACTCTCACTGGTTATAAGTGTGAGAGTGAGCTCATTAGAAAATTGTAATTTCTTGTTGGAATTTAAAGAGTAAATTGCATCTGAGAGTTGAGGACACACTATTACTATCACCTGTTGTTAGAGAAGTCACAGAAGCAAAAATCAACAAATAACTTAAGGCAATATAAACAAAGTACCCAAGATCTTGTATTTGAAAAATGACCTCACTTTGTCCATATTAAACAGTAAATATTTCATAACATATTCATTACACCCAATAATACCTTTAAGTATAAAATAAAATATCCCTAATGAAATGGAGACAGCTCTCAAGGCACTTAAATGTTTAATTTTAAAATTGACATAGGTAATAGCAATAAAAATAAGCCAAAAGTGAGGGAACTGCAATTAAAAATGTATTACTACTGTGAATATGTACACGTTGAAGCCCTAACCCCCAACGTGACTGTATTTGGAGAGAAGGCTTTTAAAGAGGCAAATTTAAACTAGGTTGTAAGGGTAGAGATCTAATCCAAGATGAATGCCAGTGAACGGATAGCCATCTACAAACTGGGAGAGATGACTGAGAAGAAAACAACCCTGCCAGCACCTTGATTTTGGACTTCCATTCTCCAGAACTGTGAGAAAGTAAATTCTGTTGTTTATAAATAGCCAATCTATGGTATTTTGTTATGAAGGTCCAAGCAGAGTAATACATTTACCTATGTTTCCTGCTTGTGGAACTCTGATAGATAAGTAGAGATGCAACTTCCGGTAGAAAACTCTTGAAAATTAAACACAATAACTGAAAAAAAAACATGTTTAAGTGTAGCTGAAATAGCTAAAGCAATGGGAGTAATAGAAGTTAAGGAACTATAAGACAAAACATAATTGCTATAAGGTTCTAAAATGTAGATGATAAAATATACTACCAACTTATAGTGGGAGTTCAGAATTGAGATCCCTAAGTAAACCTAAAATTCCAAATGGTATTACCCTCAGAGGGTGAACAAGAAAAGATATGCATCCATGAACTTACAGAAAGACACTACCTTTTCTGGGTCTTGGTTCTTTGTGGAAAATTAAAAAACAAAACTCCTCACTGAACATATATTTTTTAAATTATAAGCCGGCATTTCCAGATATGTAGGGCTAGGATTCATACTATATATGCTATTTACAAATACCTGTTGGATCTAGCTCAGGAAAGTCTCAGCACCTGACAGACACAAACACAGATTTTGTCTGAAAAAGTTATCTTTGAATACAGGACTGATTCTTGAAAACCATTTAACAATGAAAAATAAAAATCATTATAAGTGAGGGTTAACAAATGGAATCAATTACAAATTCAGATCCACAAATATTTTAAGTATATAACATAAAAATAATGTTATGAAAAACATAGTAGATGATACTTATAAGTATCAACTTATAAGAAATATAAAATAAATTATATAAGAAATTATATATAATTATATATAAAGGAAATTATATAAGAAATTATGTAAGAAATTATAAGATGATACTTATTATAAGTATTTCTAAGAAATAGAAAAATTTATACTCTGACTTAAAAAAAAGAAAGAGCTTCTGGAAATGAAAAAAAAAAGAAAAATGTCTAACATTTCTAGAACTGGTAACATACACTGATTTTGGAACCTTAGAAGTCTGACAAATCCCAAGTTCTGCAGAATATATCAAAGACAAAAATATACTGAGAGTAACTAGAAAAAAAATGAGGACTTATGTTTAGACTGATAGAAGACATCAGCAGCAAGTATGGAACTCAAGAGACAGTGGATAACTTTTTCATTTATTGTAGAGGTATACTTTAATTTAGAATTCTACAGGCAGTGAAAATATATTTCAATATTAAATGCAAAAAAACACATTTTCTTTTTTTTTTATTATACTTTAAGTTCTAGGGTACATGTGCATAACGTGCAGGTTTGTTACATATGTATACTTGTGCCATGTTGGTGTGTTGCACCCATCAACTCGTCAGCACCCATAAATTCGTCATTTATATCAGGTATAACTCCCAATGCAATCCCTCCCCCCTCCCTCCTCCCCATGAGAGGCCCCGGTGTGTGATGTTCCCCTTCCCGAGTCCAGGTGATCTCATTGTTCAGTTCCCACCTATGAGTGAGAGCATGCGGTGTTTGGTTTTCTGTTCTTGTGATAGTTTGCTAAGGATGATGGTTTCCAGCTGCATCGATGTCCCTACAAAGGACGCAAACTCATCCTTTTTTATGGCTGCATAATATTCCACGGTGTATATGTGCCACATTTTCTTAATCCAGTCTGTCACAGATGGACATTTGGGTTGATTCCAAGTCTTTGCTATTGTGAATAGTGCCGCAATAAACATACGTGTGCATGTGTCTTTATAGCAGCATGATTTATAATCCTTTGGGTATATACCCAGTAGTGGGATGGCTGGGTCATATGGTACATCTAGTTCTAGATCCTTGAGGAATCGCCATACTGTTTTCCATAATGGTTGAACTAGCTTACAATCCCACCAACAGTGTAAAAGTGTTTCTATTTCTCCACATCCTCTCCAGCACCTGTTGTTTCCTGACTTTTTAATGATTGCCATTCTAACTGGTGTGAGATGGTATCTCATTGTGGTTTTGATTTGCATCTCTCTGATGGCAAGTGATGATGAGCATTTTTTCATGAGTCTGTTGGCTGTATGAATGTCTTCTTTTGAGAAATGTCTGTTCATCTCCTTTGCCCACTTTTTGATGGGGTTGTTTGTTTTTTTCTTGTAAATTTGTTTGAGTTCTTTGTAGATTATGGATATTAGCCCTTTGTCAGATGAGTAGATTGCAAAAATTTTCTCCCATTCTGTAGGTTGCCTGTTCACTCTGATGGTAGTTTCTTTTGCTGTGCAGAAGCTCTTTAGTTTAATTAGATCCCATTTGTCAATTTTGGCTTTTGTTGCCATTGCTTTTGGTGAAAAAAACACATTTTCAAATGAAATCTGAGAGTTTGACACCAGTTTATTTGCAATAAGCATAGCTTAAGGGAGCTATTTCATGTCAAAAGAATACATTCTTATTGGATTATCTGCAATGAAAGATGGAATGAAACTAAGAATTCCAAACATGTGCTTATATGAAATAATCAAAAGAACATACATTAATTATTAACTATTTGAAACCCTTCATTAATTCTTTTGAGTATATACCCAGATCTGGAATTGTTGAATCTTATAATAATTCTATTTTTTTGAGGAGCCAACATACTGTCTTTCATAGTGGTTGTATCATCTTTCATTCCCAGCAAGAGTGCACAAGGATTCCAATTTCACCACGTCCATACCCACACTTGTTATTGATTGATCAATTCATTATATCAATTCTAAGTAATATGACGATTTGATCTAACTATGGTTTTTTGATTTGCATTTCCACAATGATTAGTGATGTTGAGCATCTTTTCATGTGCTTATCAGCAATTTATGTTTCTTTGAAGAAACTTTAATCAAGTTCTTTGTTCATTTTTAAATCAGGCTGGTTTTTATTGTTGAGTTATAGGAGTTCTTTATATGTTTTGGCTATTGACTCATTATCAGTTATATAATTTGAAAATTTTATTCAATAAGTTGTCTTTTACTCAGTTGACTGTGTCCTTCAATGTATTCTAACGATTTCTAAGAAATATCTTAATAATATAATACATTGTAGATAATAAAGTTATTCCAGGAATGCAAGTGTCTGTAGATATTAAGATATATTAGATCAATTACCACATAACACTTAAAAGCAGAAAACTCAGGAAATTATATAAACTGGTACAGGAAGTCATGTTAGATGAAATTGCAGTTGTTGATAACTAAAATAAAACACAAATGCTTTTTATCAATTATAAGCATAAAGATACTTTATTAACTTGTTAAAGTTTATTCTCAAGAAGGCTATGCTAGTCATTATGCACAGTAATAGAACACTAAAATAATTTTTATCAAAATTACTAACAAAAAATGATGTCTTACAGAAACACATTCTTCAACATCACATAAGAGGTCCTAGCCCATACAATACAGCTGGGGAAAATAGAGAGATAAAATGGAAACACACTATTATTTTCTTTCTTTCTTTCTTTCTCTCTTTCTTTCTTTCTTTTTTTTTTTTTTTTTTGACGGAGTCTCGCTCTGTCGCCCAGGCTGGAGTACAGTGGCGCCATCTCAGCTCACTGCAAACTCCACCTCCCAGGTTCACGCCATTCTCCTGCCTCAGCCTCCTGCCTAGCGCCTACTACAGGTGCTTGCCACCATGCCCTGCTAATTTTTGTATTTTTAGTAGAGACTGGGTTTCACTGTGTTAGCCAGGATGGTCTGGATGTCCTGACCTTGTGATCCGCCTGCTTCAGCCTCCCAAAGTGCTGGGATTACAGGTGTGAGCCACCGCACCCAGCCAAAACACATTATTGTTTTCTAATGATAAGTATGTTCATGTAAAGTAAAAGCCAGAATAATATGCAAACAGTTTAAGTAATAACAAATATTACCTATGTTAACATCTATGAGATTAACACATAAAAGTTAAACTTCATTCATATATGCCAGTAAAAGTTATGCGGCAAATGAAATTTAAATAACTGGCCGGGCGCGGTAGCTCAAGCCTGTAATCCTAGCACTTTGGGAGGCCGAGACTGGCGGATCACAAGGTCAGGAGATCGAGACCATCCTGACTAACACGGTGAAACCCCGTCTCTACTAAAAACTACAAAAAACTAGCCGGGCGAGGTGGCGGCGCCTGTAGTCCCAGCTACTCGGGAGGCTGAGGCAGGAGAATGGCGTAAACTCGGGAGGCGGAGCTTGCAGTGAGCTGAGATCCGGCCACAGCACTCCAGCCTGGGTGACAGCGCGAGACTCCGTCTCAAAAAAAAAAAAAAAAAAAGAAATTTAAATAACTATTTGAAACTCTTATAGTAGGAAAATTTGTGGAGATTCACCCAGCCCCACTGACGCACAGGAAACACATAGCCGAGTGAGCGTTTCTCACTTGGGAAAGAAATGGTCATGAGAAATGAAGCTGAATATGTGTGTGCAAATGATCTCACTCAGGAGAGGCCATCATTTTTGGAATCCCTGCGTGTACATATCCTGCTGATTATCTTGCACTCATTTTCTAGTGAAGCTATATCTCATTATATACCAGTTCCTCATCAATTATTATTGTAAATTTCTCAATAAAGGATCTTGAAAATGAGATATATCCATCCATCTGTCCTAGGATTACATAGTATCCACCTTAATTTCATATTGTCCAATACATTCCTTGATTTATCGTTTTTCAGAGGATTAGACTTTTTCAGATCTTCAGGTTTCCCTGGAGACTGAGGTAAAAAAAAACACATATTGGCCATTAACTCTTTCCTCCACTGTCCCACAAAGGATTAGTCTGCTGCAGCAACACAGTTTTGTTGTTCATTTTCTAATAGCTAACTCAGATAATTGATGTATTACCCTCCTCTATGTATCTCCTCCACACTTGATCTTTGAAATCGATATTGTCTTCTTTGAAAGGCTTTTACTTCTTCTTTAATTCCTCTGACAGTCCTCCTGAACATGTCTTTTCATGGCATACATTCCTCAGTCACCATTCACTTGTTACAAATATGTTGATCATCTACTCTTCTAATCTGGAGATGAATCACCGTTCATGACCTCAAGCCAGTTACAGAAGCAAGTGGAGACAGAATTACAATAGTAGACCCACACTTTATCTGGAATTGAGAAGAGGTGGTCAAGAAGACTTTGGAGAGAAAAGGTACTTTTTTAAGTCTTTGATTTGTAAAGATGAAACACTAGCAGTTTAAGCAATAACATAACCAAGAACATAATCAAGTAAGTCACAGCATTCTATGATACTTTCCTACTATAAGGGTTTCAAATAGTTATCTAAATTTCATTTTCTGCATAATTTTTACTGGTATATATAAAAAGAAATCAGAGTAGAACCCAGGATCTCTTTTTTCCTTGTATAAGGAAAGGAAAATACTGTTAGTGTTAGAATGTTTCTGCTGCTATGACAAAATACCTCAGACTGTATATAAAGAACAGGAATTTATTTCTCACAGTCCTGAAGGCTGGAATGTCCAAGATCAAGCCACTGCCATCTTGTATCTTAAGAGGGCCTTCTTGCTGTGTTTGCACATGGCAGAAAAGATGGATGCTATGAGAAAGCCAGAAGGGCAACAGGGCCTTTATGAGGGAATTAATCCCATTCACAAATGCTGAGCCCTCAGGACCTAATCATCTCCCAAAATCTCCCTTTTAAATATCATCACTTTGAGTTTTAAGTTCCAGCATATGAATTTTTGAGGGACGTATTCTTTTAAACCATAGTGCTTTTGTCCTTCCATCATGATCAGGATTAGTTCATATCCATCCAGAGAAAAGAAAAAGTAAGTAAAAAAAGGGATTGACCACCCAGTACACTGCCTTGAAATACTGGCAGATTGGCTTTTTGGGTTTGAGATCTGGTAACAATTAGCTTCTGCCTTCAGCATTTGATCCTCATAGGAACACAAATGGGAATGAAGGAAGGAACTAAAGTTTTCTTTCTTTGAAACTTTAAGCAAACATTAGTTTGCATTAAGAGATAATCAGTAAAGTTAAAATTGCACTCCAAATTATCTTATCAGAATAAATAAGAATGCATTTAAGCTTAATCAAAAATAGCTTATAAAATATTATAATACACTATTTCAGTTTTTATATTATTTATAACTCAAGTCATTTTGTGTAATAGAGTGTAGAGGGGCAGCAAACTTGTCATTCAAGATCTAATAACTTTAGATATTTGCAAAACTATGAGTTATAGAAAGCATTTCCTTGCTTTGTTTTTATGGAAACTAAGAAAATGCTTATGATAGTGATGATGTGGCTTAGGAAAATAATTGGAGAAATATGAATTGACAATATGTTAAATTTTAAACTAGAATTTAAAAAACATATATGCTATAAACCTTTGAACTCTCCATATCCTTCTTTTGATCTATTAATGCCTAAAAGGTGAACAAATAAATTGTGTAATCTCAAAAGAATTACTATTTGAGGGAGATAACCTTTGGCAAATACAAGAAGACCTTCTGAGTTGTTGCTAAGTAAAAAGGCATTTTACATTTGTGAGATATATGAGCTGTGTAATAATTGAAAGAAATTATTACCAAGTGGAATGTTGATGTAGACTTGAAAGAAAAGGACTAATATTTCCAATTAAAGAAACATATTGTAGTTAAGAATTCTGGTGCTCAGTGGAAGTCTGTTACAGGCTTCACCTCATTCTTCCCAGAAAACATGTCAGTAGAAAAGGGAAAAGAGATGTTGAATACAAACCCACAGTTTCTGAACATCCCTACATTGATTATTTTAACTTATATTTTTCTTCATACTACCTGAGAATCACCTTTTCCCACACGTTCATATTTGTGGCATTGACTGAACATTTCTGTTCACACCGCAAAATTCTAATATATATGGTTTATGAAGCAGAAGTGAGAGTTATGAACTGTGTGAAGGCGCTATGACTGGCCAATGAATTGGTAAGAAGGACACAGATCCACACATCACAAAGTGTGTTATTACGTAAGGACAAAAGTCCTTATAGGAGGCAAAGTAGCCATCCAAGAGTAGAGCATTTGCAGCATATTCCATTAGACCTCCCCCTGAACTCTAGAGGCCCAAGTCAGATGCTGGTGATCCTGCCTATGCCAAGATCAGGAAACCACAAGTTTCTATATCTTCCTTGTCCCTGCCTTTACACTACCTATTGTATCACATTGTATCACCTTTCCAGGAAAAATTCGTGTTAATAATTAATATTTTTCTACCTTACATAGAATTATCTTTGTTATCAAATTAAACTCAGCAGCATTAGGGTGAGATCTTTTGGTATTAGGGGGCTAGGAAATAGCAAAGTGCTTTTTTCCACATGACCCTGAATACTATCCAGTTTTTCAATACTCCAAAAAGCAATTCTGGGGGCCACAGCTGGAAGGAAATAAGTTGTGTCAAATGGTTACTCACTATTTAAATTTCACCTCAGGTTACTTTATATGGAGTCAGTCTTTCCTTGTTCTCTATTATCAAATCAGATGTCTCTTTTCAGTAGTCCTTGTAGGACTTATTTTTAATAATTACCTTGGTCTAAGTTATTCTTTGCAAAGTAGAACCCATTCAATAAAGTTTAAGCAAAATTAAGGAAATCGGTTTGACATTTGTAGGGTTATCACAAGAAAATCAAAGGCAGAGAGAGTAATAGTCTGCAAGAGACCAAAGAAAAGAAAAACCTCCAAAACCACTGATTCTTCTCTCTCATTCTCTCTTAGTCTCCCCCTTTCCCACCTAGATTAAATAATCTCTTGCCTCTGGTTTTCTCCATGAATCCGTTTCCCTCTCTTCTTCTCTTTTTCTGTTATGAAAAATCAGGTATCTCTACATTCTGGTCCAAGACTACCCTAGCGCCAGGGTTACATTACCACAGTGTTTAATTGCCTAGTCTATGCTTTCTGCATTCCTGTATCAAACTTCCAAGAAAGCGAGTCTGATTGGCCGAGGGTGGTGGGATTTGTACTCATCTGCAAACAGAGATGTGGGGTTTACAGTGCGTGTGAGACACGGAGCAAGGACAATGGTAATGGACTATTCCTCAGTCAAAGATGGGGACTCACGGTACACAGAAGTGCCTTTAGCAACGTTTCTGAAACAATAGCATCACATTCCACTTAATTGCTTCCTTGTCTGTTTTCCCCTCAAACTTGTGTGTTTTTTCAAGTTAGAAATTACGTATTTCATGTTTGAAAACCAGGCTTTCTTCTCATTCTAACGCTTTCTCTCATACCTACCACCATTAAGCTAGTTCCTTAAGTAAAATAATGTGAGACTAACTTAAAAACTGTTCTGCGTTGATCCCTTACTTATCATTTGTTCTGTCTTATTTCTCTTGTCATTTTTCACTATCAATCCTGATCACCCCACATTCGCATATCTTCAACAATCTCTTAATTAACCTCTCTATCTTCAATATCTTGCCTCCCCAATACATGTTTTGTGTTACCACTACAGAAAAATAAATTTGAACATCGTATTTTACAGGTAGTTTACAACAAAATGCTCATAGATTCTGACAAGGTCAAGAGGTGTGGAAACTGAGGCTTTGAGAAGTTAAATAAATCACCAAGCATGGAGGACCTTGGTGGCTGAGATGGATTCAAGCCCCTGTTCTCTGACTTCAGAGGAGGCTGTGGAAGGAGTTTGAGATTTTTGGCAAGAAATATAAACCTTTTATATCACCGACTCCATTTGTTTTTCTACTTTGAACAAACTACTTAGAAACTCAAAAGTTACTGTTTCATCTGTAAAATTAATATTATAATCCTTTCTAAGATTGTTTTGAAGATCAATATTATTATTAGCATATTGCCAGGCACCAGGAGGTATTTAATGAATATGTTTATTCTTTTTCTCAATTTAATGTAATGGTCTTCTTGTCCTCATTGAATTAATAATTCATAACATTAATTTTGTGATTTATTATAAACTTGCAAGCATTTTTACAAACCTGTGCATGGAGTCAGGAAGATATTTTAGATTTATTTTATTAATAAGTAAATCAAAACTCATAGATGATAGGAGTTACCCATAAGTTACCCATGACTCATAATGAATGATACGTGGGTATCATTATTATCTCTCCAAGTTACTGAAAGTTTCTTGAGGACGCAAGAATGTTTTAAATTTTATCTTTAAAAATATGCATCAATTATAAATTAAGAGATACAATGCAGTCCTTAAAAGTATAAACTGTCAGTTCTGCAAAAACTCTTTCATCATCAGAAACATGCTTAATTAACTTCAGCAGACTTTAGCTTACTTGTTAGCAAAAAGAGGATAACAACACTAACTTTCTGATTTAAGAAGAATGTGCAATATTGAGAATACCTAGACTATAACAAATACTCAGCAAATAAGATCTCCAGTATAAATGAGGGAGAAATAGTTGTACAATGTCAAATGGATTTTCAAACCATTCCTAATTTAATTAAACCTAGACTTAAGTGTCCTACTTTGGAAATTAAAGTAGTTTTTGGTATTCATATGAAAATTTCAAAATGAACCAGCAAGGAAAGGCAACGTTTTGAATTAATTTTCTCTCAAAACTATAGCATAGGGAAAACATTTTCTGATGACTTATCTAAATGTTATTAGAGATACATAAACTGATATCAACATTTTAGAGTTATATTTCATCATTACAGGGGAGTTTGTTATAGAAGGAAAAGAGAATGAAGAGAACGAATGTGGTACTAAATGAAATCCATTATCAATCCTATAATTCACTATGTTATATAGTTGAGCTTCAAAATGAAAAGATGAAATTAGAATCATTTTTTTGGAATTTCACATGATTAGTGGCATCACTATCCCTATAGTTTTCTATCTAATGATATTAAAATGATTTAGATGTTAGAATGGAACTGAACTAGATTTTATCTTAATACTAGCTATGCTTAAAAAGTTTACTTAGCAAATTTATATTTTCATAATATATAAGAAGGGGAGATTCTTAACCTAATTCAGAAGTGGGGCTAAACCCTGTAAAGCCACAGGGGTGGAGCTGCCCAAGGTCATGGGAGCCTACCTATCATTTTGTAGCTGTAAAATTTGACCGCCCCGCTGGATTTCGGTTTTGCATGGGGCCTGAAGCCCCTTTGTTTTGGCCAATTTCTCTCCTTTGTAATGGCTGACTTTACCCAATACTTTTACCCCCATTGTCTCTAGGAAGCAACTAACTTGCTTTCGATCTTACAGGCTCATAGGCAGAAGGGATGTGCCTTTTCTCAGATAAGACTTTGTACTATGAATTTCTGAGTTAATGCTAAAACGATTTAAGACTTTGAGGAGACTGTTGGGAAGGCATGATTGGTTTTGAAATGTGTGGACATGAGATTTGGCAGAGGCCAAAGGAGGAGTAATGTGGTTTGGCTTTGTTGCCCCACCCAAATCTCATTTTGAATTGTACTCCCATAATTTCTGCCTATCGTGGGAGGGACCCAGTGGGAGATCATTGAATCATGGGGGCGGTTTCCCCCATAATGTTCTCCTGGTAGTGAATAAATCTCATGAGGAAGTCGTTTCTGCTGTTGCCTCTTCCTTGTTCTCTCTTGCCACCAGCATGTAAGAAGTGCTTTCACCTTCAGCAATGATTGTGAAGCCTCTTCAGCCACATGGAACTGTGAGTCCATTAAACCTAATTCTCTTTCCAGTCTTAGGTATATTTTCATCATCAACATGAAAATGGACTAATACAGTTATGAATTATTTCCTCCTCTTGTATTTTTGGAATATTTTGAGAAGAATTGGTATTAACTATTAATTGTTTAAATATTTGTTAGAATTGACTGGTGAAGCCATCTGCTTTTGGATCTTTCTTTGTTGTGAGATGTTTTTTATGCCTTGTTCAATCTCTGTACTTGTAGGTCTGTTAACATTTTCAAATTCAAGTTGATTTTTTATAATGTGTGTTTCTAGGATTTATAAAATTTTGTCTGGGTTATCTGATTTGTTTTTGTACAATTGTTTAAAGTATTTTTTATAATCCTTTTTATTCCTGTAAGGTTTGTAATAACATCCTCATTTTCATGTATGGTTTTAATAATTTGTCTCAGTCAGTCTAGTGAAAGATGTATCAGTTTCATTGATCTTATAAAAAATGAATTTTTGTTTCATTGATTTATTGCTTTCCTATTCTCTATTTTATTTATCAGTACTCTGATCTTTATTATTTTATTTCTTCTGTTAGCTTTGATTATAGTTAGCTGTTCTTTTCCTACATCATTAGAGTTAGGTTAGTATTTGGAGGTCTCTCTTGTTTTTCTTTTTAGTGTAGACATTTACAACTTAAATTTCTGTAAAAGCACTGCTTTCAGTGCATGTCATAAATTTGGACAAGTTGTGTTTTCATCTATGTTTATATGAAAGTATTTTCTAATTTCTTTGGCAATTTCTTCTTTGACTTATTTGTTGTTGAAGAGTGAATTGTTTAATTCACACATATTTATAATTTTAAAAAAATTTTCATTTTGTTATTGATTTATATCTTCATTCAATTGTGCTTGGATAATATATTTTTATAATTTAAATATTTCAAAATATATTGATACTTATTTTATGGACTAATATTGTATATTATGGAGAATGCCGTGTGTTCTTGGAAAGAATATATATATGTTCCAGTGTTGTTGAGCAGTGTGCTCTCTAGATGTCTGTTTATCTAGTTTGTTCATCTGTTGTTTCTGTCTTCTATTTCTTTAATCATCTTCTGTCATATTCATTATTGCAAGTGTGTTAATGAAGTCTCAATCTGTTATTGTAGAACTGCCTTTCTCTGCTTTCACTCCTTCAATGTTTAACACACATATTTTGTGGCTCTGCTGTTTTGCACCTTTCTTTTATAACTGTTTTATTGACCCTTTTGTTGATTAATAAAATCCTTCTTTGTCTCTTATAACAATTTTGAGTTCATTTCTTTTCCAATGTTAGTACAGTCATATCAGCCTTTTTTTGCTTACTATTTGCACAAAATGTATTTGTCAATAACTTGTTTTGAATCTATGTGCGTCATTTAAGTCAGTCTCTTTTAGAAAACATACACTTGGGCTAGATTATTTAATTGTAACTTTAACCAATTGACACTTAATGTAATTACTGAAGAATAACATAGCTCTGGCAATGTTTTAAACTTTTATGTTAGGTTCAGTGGTACATGTACAGGTTTGTTATATAAGTAAATGAGTCATGGAGTGGAGGTTATATACAGATTATTTTCTCATCCAGGTACTAAGTTTCATACCTAATAGTTATTTTTCTGCCTGTCTCCCTCCTCCTACCCTCCACCTCCTCCTCTTTATGTCCATGTGTTCTCATCACTTAACTCCCACTTATAAGTGAAAACATGTGGTATTTGATTTTCTGTTCCTGCATTAGTTTGCTAAGGATAATGACCTCCAGCTCCATCCCTGCCCCTGCAAAAGACATGATCTTGTTCTTCTTTTATGGCTGCATAGTATTCAATTGTATACATGTACTATGATGTTTTATCCCGTCATCCACTGATAAGCATTTAGATTGATTCCTTGTCTTTGCTATTGTGTGTAGTGCTGCAATAAACATACACATGCATGTGTCTTTATCATAGAATGATTTTTATTCCTTTGGGTATATACCCAGTAATGAGACTGCTGGGTCAAATGCTAGTTCTGTTTTTAAGTCTTTGAGGAATCACCACACTGCTTTCCACAATGGTGGAACAAATTTACACTCCCATCAACAGCATATCAACATTTTTGTTTCTCCACAACCTCACCAGCACTTTTTTTTTTTTTTTTGCCTTTTTAGTAATAGCCATTCTGACTGGTGTGAGATGGTATCTCATTGTAGCTTTGATTTGCATTTCTCTAATGATCAGTGATAGTGAGCTTTTTTCATATGCTCATTGGCTACATGTATGTTTACTTTTGAAAGTGCCTGTTCGTGTTCTTTGCCCATTTTTTAAAGACGTGTTTTTTTTTTTTTTTTTTTTCTTATAAACTTAGTTAGCTTCCTTATAGGTGCTGGAATTAGACCTTTGTCAGATGCATAGTTTACAAATTTTTTTTCTTCTTCTGTAATGTTGTCTGTTTACTCTCTTGGGAGTTTCTTTTGCTGTGCAGAGCTCTTCAATTAGGTCTCATTTTCAACGTTTGTTTTCCTTGTAATCACTTTTCATGTCTTTGTCTTAAAATCTTTGCCAGTTGTTTTGCCCAGGATAGTATTGCTTAGGTAGTCTATTATGGTTTTTATAGTTTGGGGTTTTACATTTAAGTCTTTATTCATCTTGAACAGATTTTTGTATATAGTGTAAGGAAGGGATCAAGTCTCAAATGTCTGCATATGGCTAGCCAGTTATCCCATAATCATTTATTGAATAGGGAGTCCTTTCCCCATTGCTTGTTTTTGTCATCTTTGTCGAAGATCAGATGATAGTAGGTGTTCAGCCTTATTTATGGGCTCTGTATTCTGTTCCATTGGTCTGTGTGTATGTGTGTGTGTGTGTGTGTGTGTGTGTGCACGTGCGCGTGTGTGTGTGTGTTTGCATCAGTACCAGGCTGTTTTGGTTATAGTTTGAAATCAGGTAGCATGATGCCTCCTACCATTTTTTGTTTGTTTGTTTATTTTGCATAGGATTGCCTTGGCTATCCAGGATCTTTTTGGTTCCATATGAATTTTAAAAGTTTTTTTTTTCTAGTTCTGTGAAGGATATCATTGGTATTTTGATAGGAATAACATTGAATCTGTAAATTGCTTTTGGCAGGTTGACCATTTTATCAATATTGATTCTTCCTATACATATGCATGAAATGTTTTTCCATTTGTTTGTGTCATATCTGATTGTGTTGAGCAGTGTCTTATAATTCTTGTAGAGATCTTTCACCTCCCTGGTTAGCTGGATTGCTAGGTGTTTTATTATTTTTGTGGCCCTCTCTCACCACCCTTATTCAACATAGTATTGAAAGTCCTGGCTAGAGCAATCCGGCAAGAGAAAGAAATAAAGGGCAGCCAAACAGAAAGAGAAGAAGTCAAACTATCTCTGTTTACAGACGACATAATCCTATATCTAGAAAAACCCAGAGTCTCAGCTCAAAAGCTCCTTAAGCTGATAAACAACTTCAACAAAGTCTCAGGATACAAAGTCAATATGCAAAAATCACTTGCATTTCTATATAAGAACAACAACCAAGTTGAGAGCCAAATCAGAAGAAACACAATCCCATTAACTTCTGGTATTTTACTATTTATTTTCAATAAGTTTTACATAAATTTCTTTGTGAATACCTCAATATTGCCTTTTTTGTGTTTCATAGTTTTCTTTCAATATGCCATTTGGTTTTATTTTTATTTTTGTATATATATTTTAGTTATCATCTGAATCATTGCTCCAGTTATTAAAATTAGCGTTATATATTTGTAAAATTATACTAAAATTGATACCAATTAAGCTTCAATAACAACAAAAACAAAAATCTGGTTATATAAACTTTTGAGACCACTTTTGGTGTTTTGTCACAAATTATACTTTTATACCTTGTGTCTATTGACATAGATTTATAATTACTGTTTTATGCATTTGGTTTTTTAAAATTCTACAGCAAAGATAAAGAGTAATTATAAATCCAAAGTACAATGGTCTAATGTTTATGTTAACCTATGGTAATATAGCATCCTAGTGTCCTTTCCTGAAATTGTTTATTTCTTCACATCTTTCAGACAGCTAATGTCTTTTCAATTCAATATGTAGAAATTTCCTTAGCATTTCTTGTAGGGCAGGCACATTTTCTAGTGATGAAATTAGCTTTTTTCTTTTTCATAATCTGGGAATGTCTTTATTTGTTTTTAATTCTTAACAGACATTTGAACAGACATAGAATTATTATTCTTCTTCTTTTATTTTCAGGACTCTAAATTTGTCATTTTGTTTTCCATGATTTTTTGGCTCTCACCCCAACTCGAGTACAGTATCATTATCACAATTCACTGCAACCTCCACCTGCCAGGCTCAAGTTATCCTCCCACATCAGCCTCCTGAGTAGCTGAGACCACAGGTGCATGCCTCATTATGTTGCTCAGACTGATCTTGAGTTACTGGGCTGAAGCAATCCTCCTGCCTCAGTTTCCCAAAGTGCTAAGATTATAGGTGTGAGTCACCATACCTGGCCTAATTAAACATATATCTTTCTTAAGTTCTAGAATATGTTTCTAGTAGCTGCTTTCTAGTTGTGATCTGCTAATTACTAATTTGGATCTTCATGAGACTGATGCCTATTGCCTTTATAAAAATTATTGTTATGTCATATTTCCCATCTCTTTGCCTGCTTTATACTTTTTGATGTCAGATTAGATATGTTTTGGATACTATAGGTTCTGCTATGTTTCTCTGATAAATAATTCTAGTTGTTAATGTTCTACAGGGTAATTAATTTAGCTTGATTTAAGTTCCAAACTCTGTCTTACCTGCAATAACCAACAGCTGAAATCTCTCTTCTGGTTTTTTATTCTTTATTTCTTTATGCTGAGCTCTGTGTCATCACTCTTAGGCTTGCATAATTTAACAATCAGGAAACGATTTGATAAGTGGATTTTATTATTGGGTTTTGGGGGCCCAGTCTCTCTATGGTTGATTCGTTTCTAGGATCCCCAATCTCCATGATTTTCTGGACATTCTGAAAGCCAAAAATTGTCCTCTGATACTTCAAACCAGTAAAACGGTGGTTTTGTATAGCCTGTGTACTAAGGCAAAAAGCACAAAGTTGTAAATCGCACCTGCCTGGTTTCTCCTTTCAAAAGTCTGCTGCTGTCTTAGTTAATCTCCAGTTCTATCACATAGGGCTTTAAAAATGTTTGCTTATATTTTATAATTATTATATGTGGGAAGGCTAACCTAGCATACTCAAAATCTACCAATTTATGGAGTATTCATTGTAATTATGCTTAGTTAATTTCCGGTAATCGTGTTGATTATTTTTCCAATCAACTTCTTCTTTGTAGTTTCTTTTTTCATATACTTTGAAACACACATTTTTTTTTGGTGTGCACATTTGACAGAGCTGTATTTGAAATACTTATGCTTCAACATTCCTTTTCTTTTGTTTCTGTTGGTTTTCTTGCATGGCGTTTTTTATTTCCTTATGGACAGAGTTACTTTTTATTGTGTGCTACCTATTTCTGTTATATATTTTGTGACCTGGAATGAAGTTAGTTTGATCTAGAAATTTTTGATATTTTTTTCTTGTCAGTGCCTAGGGTCACTACTGATTAAGGTTACTCAACTTAAAATTTCAGCTTGGAAGATTTTTAGCCATCCAAGCTGTAAATAATTCTGATAGTTGACTTGTTTCAAATTCTTGGTCACATTTTACCCCCCCATTCTTTCTCAAAATATTATATTTTTCATGTTGTTTACTTTCATCTGGGAATGTGTTTAGTTCATAATTTTAATGAAGTATAACTCTTTATTCTCATCATTTTATGTAAGACGGTTTCTCCTTAGATACTCGACTGCATATAGGACGTAGATTTACTTATTTGCTCTGTTTCCCTGTGAATCTGTGAAGACCGAGTCTCAATTATGTGGCTTGAAGTCAAAGCCAACAGTCTCAACTATGTGACTTGAAGTCAAAGCCAACAGTGAATTCAGCTTTTCATTCTAGAGTTCTGTCTTTACCTGGTCCTTGTTCTGAAAGGTTCCCAGAGGCTTATAATCTCTAATCCAAAAATCCAAAACTTTTTGAGCACTGGTATGATACCATGTGTTAAATTCCACACCTAACCTAATATGATAGGTTGTAGTCAAAACATTTTTCATGCATAGAGTTATTTAAAATATTGTATAAAATTACCTTCAGGTTGTGTGTATAAGGTTTATATAAAAATATGAATTTTGTGTGTAGACTTGGGTTTCATCCCCAAGGCATCTTATTATGGATATGCAAATATTCCCAAATCCAAACAAAATCTGAGATCTAAAATACATCTGCTTTCAAGTATTTTGGATAGGGGATACTCAACCTATACTTACTTACCAAATCATTTGTACTTTTAAGATTTTTCTAAAATTAGATTTATTCAAACTTTTTAAGGTGTTTTTTAGGAGGAAGGCCTTAACTTACTGGGAAAAAATATTAAAAACTTAAAGTACATTTTCCTTAATTTTTACAAGAATCTCATATGATTGGACAACAATATTAGACATTAAAATGTTCACTTTCAATGCCAGGAAACTTGAACTCAGAGAGTTGATGTAACACTATATGTAACCAGCTTAGTAAGCTAAGATACCATAGGTGGAATGCAGGATCCTCTAATACAAAAATTCATGCTTCTTTCCAACACCAACCTTGGTTTAAATATTGACTTACAAAGTCAGCTGCTGGTATGATTTGGAAACATAAAAATGCAACAATTAAACCTTTAAGCATCATTAGTTAATGCCTAAATGCGATGATATATGTTTGAATATATGTGATAATATATGCGATTCATTTACCAGATAATTAACACTAAAAGATTACTACAAATAATAGCTATGAATGTGTGTCATATATGTATAACAGTTATATGTGCACATATTTGGGACTAAACTCATAATAAATTTATTGGTTGCTAAAAAATGCTTGTTGAATGAATGCATGCTAAATAAAGCAGCAATCACTCTGTCTTCACTATTCCCACATTTTTCAGGCATTTTGGAAAGTCCATTTTGACCCAGAACACAGTTCAGAATGTTTGTGTTCCTAACAACAGTTAAAACCATTTTCCAAGCATTTGTGTTATGCCCCAAAGGTGTTGTGGCTGAGTGGTCTGAGCAATCATACGTAGATGATGGAAGTCTGGCCTTGACATTGGCTCCCAGAGCTCCTGCAAGAAAGTCACTTAACCTTGGGTTTCAGGTTCTTCATCTGTAAAACTGGGATTAAAAACACTTGCAGGTCCCTGAGGAAAATGTGAAGATTTCTGAAAGTAAATGTGTTAGGAAGTGCTTTGAATGTAAATATGATTCCTAAAATAGCAAAAGATGAATCTTTTCCTTTCTATTCCCACTGGAACATTTTTTCTCAGTCACGGAATGAAGTGTTATAGAATCTAAGGTGTTCAAAAGCCTGAAAACTAGTATCAGGAAAATCACAGTGTTAATCAACTGTAGAACTAGTTGGTTCCTCCTGGCACTGTCAGTAAAGCAGAAAATGAAGATAATATTTTGAACAAAGGAGCCCCTACCTCCTTTGTGCTGTGGTTCCTGCAGTCAACTCACTAGGACTATTCTAAATAATAATTTTACCAGAAGGTTCAAATTTTCCTCTGGGAACAAGTTTGGCTTGGGAAAATATTAGAACATTTTGGAAGCTTGAAAAACTATCAAAACAATAAATCTGATGAAACCGAAGTATATCTATGGAGTCTTCAGAGAGGGAAAAACTAAAATAAAAAATGGAGTTTCTGTGGCTTAATCTGCTTAGGGCCATTTTTTCTTCCTCTCATATGCCCTGGGGACAGAGCTTCCCTCTTTTATGTTTCCATGCTTGCATCAAACTCCTCTGTCCAGTCTGACCCACAATCAAATGAAAACCCACAGAACTTCAGAGTTAGAGAGAGGCAGATTTAGAATGTGTTAGACAGAGGCAGGTCAAACACAAAATAACCAGACCGAGACTTGGAAATGATGACCGGGTGAAACCTTGGAGAATACAGGAGGCTTTGTAGCTTGGGGAAATTTCTTGAAGAGGTAGTTACATAAATAAGGTCAGGCAAGGAGAGAGGTGACACAGACTGGGTACACTCCAGAACTTGGAGATTTGGTGTTACTCTATCTGTAAAAATTGAACACTGTGTCAGTTGTCCTGAGCCATCTTCATGCCTATGAGTCAGTAAATACTCAAAATTCCCCTGTTTTCTATGTATTTTCCCTAGAAACCATGGTAAACAATCAGGTGAACCATATCAGGAGGAAACATAGGAAAGGGGCTTTGGACCTTAGTAGATATTTTATCTTTATTATCCTGACTCCTGGCTGAGAATAGAATTAGAAGGAAAGAGTTCATCAAAACACCCAGCCCATTAATTCCTTCTGACACAACATTTCTATGTAATCAATGAGCACAGACTATCAAAATGAAGCAATCCTTATTCCCTAGTTACAATTTGCATCTCTGAGGACCTTATAGACTAGATGACAAACACTATGCTGAGCTCAATTCTGAGCTACTTTGAATAGCCTTCCTGTAAACCCCTTAGCACTAAAGATAATGTCTATAAAAGTACACTAAAAGTAAGTTTGCGTTTTGTTCATTATTAATTGGCTTCTTCTCCCATTTAATACTCTTCCCCTTATTTTTATTGTTGAACATAATATCTTGCATGATAATATCAGCAGGTGTGGTAAAGGCACTCCAAGAGTGAGGGAGAATGTTGAGTGTGATTACATAAGCCTTAAATGACAAGCGTTAGCTAGAGCTAGAAATTGCTACAATGTATGGTCATTTTGATCATTTTTATTATCCCATACATATTACAAATATATATCTAATAATTGCTATCCTTTATTACATAATGCTGTCTGTCCTGGTGTGCACGTGCATATATTGTTAGTCTCTGATATGAAGGGAAATATAAAAATATGGTTATAAATCTGGATCACAACCAACATGATACTTAGACCTGCAGCTGAGTTGGGGCAGGGGAGATCTCTCAATCCTTGGAGGTCTTGTGGATGACTTATGTCTGATGAGGAAAAACACAGCAATAACAACAATTAAGGGTATTGACATAAAAAATGAAGAAACACTTTCTTTCCATATGTTTCCACATTTGTATTCTTATTTTAGTATTACTTTAAAAATTATTTAATAGACATTTGTTATATAAGGAAATTTACAACTATAGTGCTCTCTGTTTCACCTTATTACAAAGGAGTCAGCCAAGTAATTTCATTTTAATTTCAAAGTAAATTTCAAGTGTGCAGTACAACCTTGTTATGGTTTTAAAAATATTTATATATTTGAGTTCCCATTGATTGCTACCTAGACCTCCAAACCAACGAAATCTCTTTAGCCTGAGAAAAGGAAATAACTTCAAGAAGTGACAATTTTTACAAGCGAATATTTTTAAACTGCACAATAGCCATTAATAAACAAACAAAATAAATGGGGAAGGGTAGTCCTACTTATTACAAAGATTCAACAAAACACAACCAAAATACTCTGGTTAATAGCTGTGCCTCCTCTGTCCTGTGCGATTCAGAACATGATGGGGACGATGGTGCAGGGCCTGATGAAGGCTTCTGTCCAAGAGAGGAAACACGTGGAGTTTAGGAATGCCTTGCTCTCTGCCTGCAGAGTAGTGTGTGTGTACACGCGCGTGCATGAACACGCACTGCCAATTATACATATCACAGCACTTGAGAACTATTGCAAACAGCACCTGATGCCAAAAAAGTAGTTATTTTTAATTTTATAAAAGAGAGTCTCTTTTAAAATAAAATTATTTCTACACAAATAGGACCAGAATACACATTTACAAAGTTACTTAAAGATTTAAATGACCTTCAGGTTATCATTACTTAATGCAACTTGTGTTACCACATAAGAAGAAAAAGTAGTTTTCAATTAGAAGAATAAATTGGTGAAACTTGGAAGCATGGGATAGAGTGAGTCTATAATTGGTGGGACCAATATAGCATTTTTCATGGAAAAGGGACATTCATTGAAAAACTTTCAGATTCCTTGCTAAAGACCATTACACTGTGAAATGGAGGCAGCAAACTATCCTTGCTTGTGGACCTCTTTTTCATCTCCATCCCTGTTTTCTTCTTCTGTTTTCACATCTCCAAAACAACTCAAGTCTGGCATAGTAGAAAAGGACATTAACGATGGCAACTTTTATTCTTAATTTTCTCATGACTGTAATTTCTCATATTTTTAAACAAAGAGGAGGAAAACATAGTGAAGTGAGGACTTCAAAGATCTGATCTTCATAATAATATGTCCTTTTGTAAGTGAATAAATTTGCATCCTGATTTTTATACCTGGGTAAAATTTGTTAAGTCTTAATCTACTTTTTTTTACCCCCTAGGTTATTGGGGTACAGGTGGTATTCGGTTACATGAATAAGTTATTTAGTGGTTATTTGTGAGATTTTGGTGCACCCATCATCCGACCAGTATTCACTGCACGCTATTTGTAGTCTTTTATCCTTCACCTCCTTCCACTCTTCCCCCCAAATCCCCAAAGTCCATTGCATCATTCTTTTGCCTTGGTATCTTCATAGCTTAGCTCCCACATATCAGTGAGAACATATGACGTTTGGTTTTCCATTCCTGAGTTACTTCACTTAAAATAATAGTCTCCAAACTTATCTACTCTTGAGAGCTAGACTCACTTCCCTTCTTATGACATAGTATGAGGCAACAAGGTGCAGAGGAAGGTCTTAGATACTGAGCAAATTATCCAAATTGTGAAAGCTTCCAAGAGATGTCTAGTTTTAAGGATATATTTCTGGTTTCATGAAGATGACATCCAGGTCTTACCCTGTGACTGAGAAATAATGATTTCATTTTTTTTTACATCATCTATTTTATATCATTGGGGAGAAAATATGTTAGATTTTATCTCTCTGCTGACTGTGATGAGAGCAGGTTAGAGTGGATTAAGGGTAAAAGTAAGTGTATACTGTGTTATTTATTTAATTTTTATTTATTTATTTATTCTTACTTTTTGAGACAGGGTCTCACTCCCAGGCTGGAGTTCGGTGGCATGATCATGGCTCATTGGAGCCTGGACCTCTTGAGCTTACGTGGTCATCCTACCTCAGCCTCCTGAGTAGCTGTGACCACAGGTGTGTGGCACCATGGTTGGCTAATTTTTTTAAAAGTATTTTTGTACAGGGTCTCATTACGCTACTCAGGCTTGTTTCTAACTCCTGTTCTCAAGCAATTCTCCTGCCACAGCCTCTAAGAATGCTGAGATTATAGGTATAAGTCACTCCACCTGGCCTTTTATACTGTTTTAGAGATAGCATGGACAAAGCCCTTCTCTCAATAACCTAATATAGGATTACAGAAAATATGTAACAATGTATTAATAGTATAAGGTAGAAATAAATAAAACTAATAATAGCATCATATTCCTCATGAAATGGGAATAAAAAAGAAAGAATAATCCCTTGCTTAAGGGAAGAGATGAGAAATTGTGTATTCCTATAGGAGGTGAGAATTTAAGGCTAAGAAACTTCATAATCTACAAGAGGAAATTTCTCTTTTAGGTCATTAATAGAGTGAGATGCCCAGGTTGGCAGTGCTTAGACTGTGTGACCCACCATCTTCATGTTTCCTTGGTTCTCTGCTTGGTTCTCTGCTGCATGTTCACCCCTTTATTTCCAAGAAAAAGGCCAGTCTGAGCCCCAACTATGGACTTTGCTCTGCATTGGTTTGTTTGACATATATTTTATCTCTTTATAGCTTTACAAGAATCCTAGGAGGTCATTGCCATCATCATTTTAGAGATGAGTGCCCTGAGGTCAGAGGGTTAAAGGAGTTTGCTTAGGGTTATACAGTTAATAAGTGGTGAAATCAGGATTGGAACTAAGGTCGGTTTTCTCCAAGGTACATGCTCTTTCGATTATGCACTCTTATTTTGAATTGCGAGTCACCATCTGGCTTAGCAGCAAGATTAGAGGTTGGCACAATTACAACTGGAGTTTAAACATTATGTATTCATTTGCCATTAAGGCCTTGTGGATGACTTATGTCTGATGAGAAAAAACACAGCAATAATAACAATTAAGGGTATTGACATAAAAAATGAAGAAACACTTTCTTTCCATATGTTTCCACATTTGTATTCTTATTTTAGTATTACTTTAAAAATTATTTAATAGACATTTGTTATATAAGGAAATTTACAACTATAGTGCTCTCTGTTTCACCTTATTACAAAGGAGTCAGCCAAGTAATTTCATTTTAATTTCAAAGTAAATTTCAAGTGTGCAGTACAACCTTGTTATGGTTTTAAAAATATTTATATATTTGAGTTCCCATTGATTGCTACCTTGTAATACTCAGTTTCTACTGCAGCACAATAATTTAATTGTGTTGTAAAACTGCTTTATAAATGTTAAAAACTGTTAAAAACTGTTTTAACACAAAAATTTTGTTAAAACAATTTTGTACATTTCATTATATGAAGTGGATTATTTCAAATATATATTTTATATCTGTTTAATGGAGAAAATCTCATCCTCATTTGGTTGGATTATAAGTGTCTTTTTGAAAATGAATATTTTCATAAAAACTTAGTCTTAAAATGCACTTGGCAGTGGGGTCGGGGTAGGTAGATTTACCCCATCACTGTGAAGTGCTCAAGCATTCAGTCCACCTTAGAAGCAGGCTCATTGATTGTTGGAGTTATTGCAATATTCCACGTCAGTTCATGAGTTCTGAGAAGTAAATGGCTTTTTGAAGATAGCTTGAATCAAGAACAAAAGCAACTGTGACCAAAATGCTGTCTAGGGCCTTGTGCAGTCTCTAACCTTGCCCCTACTCGAGATTTGAAAGAGGATCATCATTTTGCTGCATCCTCAAAAATAGCAAATACTATTTGTCCAAAACTAACAATAACAATCATATGACAAATGAGGAACACTGAAGATATGCTGAATTCACAAATAAGACAAATACCTAGTAAACACAGAGTCAATCGATTGGCTGAAGATAGCGATTAGCACTGTGCAGTTGCCATCCAGGTTTTTTCAATTGCATGCAGGTTCACAAGTTTCCTCTGTTTAGCTCTTTCTTTGGTTCTTCTGCACTTGAATAGGACCAATTTTAAAATTCATCTTCCCCAGACTTTAAGTGATCACCAATGGTTACTTTCGGGATTGGTAGCAGGACCTACAGAAGCTCAATCAGCCAACAGAGCTTCAGAGCTGATTTTTCCTGATGACCTGTGACCGAGCAGTAAGTGGACTGGACTTGATTTGTGTCAGCAGTTGCTTTATAGTGAACACTAAAATGTGAAAACCAAAAGCCTGTTACCAGATTTCCAGTTAGTATCAGCCCCTATTGTGTCCTGTGAGAAATGATGCAGTTGTTAGTTTTGCTCATTGATTTGGAGAGGAATATACCTCTCATCTCAGAATTCTGTGCGTTCCTGCATTAGACATTCTAGAAAATCTGCACCATGTTTGATTCTAGTTTTCATTAAGAGAAAAACAAAAGAAAGGAGAGAGTGGTTGCATGTATATAATCAAACTGATATAGGAAGAATTGAATGATATGAAATACGTTTCACTTTCTATAGTTGTTTAAAATGTATTCATCAAATATGCAGAGAATTGACTTGTTGCCTGATCCTACTGGGGTTTGGGACAAAGAGAAGTTGAAGGCACTAGAAAATATTTATAAAAGTATATAGTAAACAATAATAACTGAATATTGACTGAAACATACCCGGAATATTGTATAAATTGTCATAGATACTGCTTAGAGAAGCTAAGTACTGTTTGTATTTTGGCCTATGTGACAAGAGGCTGATACCTCTTGCGTATACTTTGAAATTGTTAGGAGAACAAAACAACATCAAGTATGGTACCAGAGGGAATGGTGACTCACAGATGATATTTGATAGAACTGGGCATAAAACCTGAAGAGAAAGAAAAGAAATGTTATTTCAGATTGTACTATTTCTAGGCCATTTATGTGAAAAGTTAGTCAACATACTAAGATTTTCATCACTGAAAAAATACCAAATGAATTAGTAACAAAGTGTTAAAATGATTATATTTTTGAATCGATTTTGTAGCAGCAATAATACAATTCTGGCAAAAATTTTGGACCAGAGAAGAATAGTTGATTTTTTTCTTAAATAACAGCAAAGATGTAATCTTCATGTAGTAACAGCCTAATACAGTATGAGAAAGAGGCTTTAGGAAGAGATGAGTGGTGAGGGTAGTTAAACTCAACATCCATAACCTACTAGCTTTGTGAGTTAATTACTTGGAAACTTCTCTGATGATTTAATCTTCTGAATAACTGAGATTCATAACATTTATAACAGGAGTATTATAAATAAAACAAGACATGTGAAATCACCTACTATAATGCACGGTCTATTGTAAATCCTCAATAAATGTTCATTTCTTTTCTCCTGTATAATTAAGCGAAGTCCATGTCACTGGTAAACATCTTGGATGTACTTAGCCAACTTTTTCACAATAATTTCAGTGCACAATTAATTCAAAACAACAAATAAACTTTCTACTTCCTTTACAAAATGTTACCCTGTATGTGACATTTTATGAACTCTTATAAAAATGTCTAATTGGTTGACGTTGCATTGATCTCTTTATCATGTTTGTTTTCTGCCATAGTACATTTCTTCAACTCTTGTCTCTTCTCCACATAATGTGTTCTAATAACCTAAAAAAAAAAATTCTGAAATTCTAAACTACCATCTAAGATGAGCTTTTCATCAGCAACCCAGAAATTTAATGAAAGAATGACACATATTTAATTACATCTCGGTTCTCGCATCTCTATTCAAAACATCTGCAGTGATTACAAACCAGTAATGTGTCATTTAATTATTTTCTTATTCCTGCAAAGGAATAGAATAGCCTCCACAACTCATGGTAGGCTCCCTGGTTTCAGTTAAAATGAATTTATTCTTTTTTAAATATATTTGCTATTGGAGAAAAAGTTTAAATTTATCTGAGTACTTCTCAATTTTATTTGTAAAAAGAATATTTGCTATTCAATCAGATTTCATTAACTTGAACGTGAGAGCAAAATCCTCACATCTCCAATCGTAACACAGAAACAGTTGCTTGTAAGGAAAAATAATTTGAGACAAGAGTTAGCTCATTGTAACCACAGGGAAAGAGACAACCAGACAAATCTTATGATTTGGTCAAAATTTCCTCAAGTGGAGGAATTTCTTGACAATAAAGAAGAGTTCATGGAAAGCAAGTGTTGATTACATCATCCATTTCTTTTCTTTATGGGTGAAAAAAAAATGTGAGTGACACAGAAATTAGTTACCTATAGCTCATATACTGGGAATTAACCAATCATTTCAGAGTACAATCTGTAATGGACAATATTTGATTCCAGTTATATATTAGAATGTATTGCAGAAGTCAGGGACCCCAAACAGAGGGACCAGCTGAAGCCATGGCAGAAGAACATAAATTGTGAAAATTGCATGGACATGTATTAGTTCCCCAAATTAATACTTTTATAATTTCTTACACCTGTCTTTACTGCAATCTCTGAACATCAATTGCAGAGATTTCATGGACACTTATCACTTCCTCAATCAATACCCTTGTGATTTCCTATGCCTGTCTTTACTTTAATCTCTTAATTCCTTCATCTTCGTAAGCTGAGGAGGATGTATGTTGCCTCATGACCCTGTGATGATTGTGTTAATTGCACAAATTGTTTGTAGAGCATGTGTGCTTGAGCAATATGAAATCTGGTCACCTTGAAAAAAAGAACAGGATAACAGGGAAATTTCAAAGCTGGGTGTCCTGGGGAGACATCACATGTCGGCAGGTTCCGTGATGCCCCTGAGCCATAAAACCAGCAAGTTTTTATTAGTGATTTTCAAAAGGGGAGGGAGTGTATGAATAGAGTGTGGGTCACAGAGATCACGTGCTTCACAAGGTAATAAAATATCACAAAGCAAATGGCGGCAGGGCAAGATCACAGGACCACAGGATGGGGCGAAATTAAAATTGCTAATGAAGTTTCAGGCATGTATTGTCATTGACAACATCTTATCAGGAGACAGGGTTTGAGAACAGACAACCTATCTGATCAAAATTTATTAGGCAGGAATTTCCTCATCCTAATAAGCCTGGGAGCAGTAGAGGAGACCAGGGCTCTGTTACAAAATGTCTGTTAACATCCTTTGCCTTTCAAAAAGCAGGGAACAAGAGAGGTAACCTTAAACTCTGACTGCCGGTGAGTTGGATGAAACGGAACCATAGTTCTCTTCTTTCAAAAGCAAATAGGAGAAATATCGCTGAGTTCTTTATCTCAGCAAGCAACATCCCTGAGAAAGAGAATGTGCCCCTGAAGGTAGGCCTCTAAATGGCCCCTTTGGGTGCAGGTGTCTTTTATGGTCAAAGTTGAAGGGATGAAATAAGCCCCTGTCTCCTGTAGCGCTCCCAGGCTTTTTAGGACGAGGAAATTCCCGCCTAATAAATTTTGATCAGACGGGTTGTCTGTTCTCAAACCCTGTCTCCTGATAAGATATTGTCAATGACAATGTATGCCCGAAACTTCACTAGCAATTTTAATTTCACCCCATCCTGTGGTCCTGTGATCTTGCCCTGCCTCCATTTGCTTTGTGATATTTTATTACCTTGTGAAGCACGTGATCTCTGTGACCCACACCCTATTTGTACACTCCCTCCCCTTTTGAAAATCACTAATAAAAACTTGCTGGTTTTACAGCTCAGGGGCATCACGGAACCTGCCGACATGTGATGTCTCCCCTGGACACCCAGCTTTGAAATTTCTCTCTTTTGTACTCTTTCCCTTTATTTCTCAAACCAGCTGACACTTACGGAAATAGAAAAGAACCCACGTTGAATATTGGGAGTGAGGTTTCCCCCGCTAAAAATGGATGCTTTTGACAAGTTATACCATTTAAACATAGTGCATATATATATATGAATATATATTTTCAGAATATATATATTTAAACAGAATATATATGTAAATTTTAATGTATAAAATTTTCATTTGTTATTGAAAATAATACATACATATATGTGACAAGAGGCCAATACCTCTTGCTTATACATCTGAGGTGATATTTCAGTGTAATTTATGTATGCATTATTTTCAATAACAAATGATAATTTTAAAGATTTGTGGGGTACAATGTGATATCTCATTTATGTATATACGTTGTGGATTGATTAAGCTAATCAACATATTAATCATCTCATATACTTACCATTTTTTGTGTGTGCAATGAATCTCTAAAACTAATTGCTCCTGTCAAACAGGAATCTTATACCTTTGATCAACATCTCCCCATCCTCACTGCTATGAGTCTGGCTTTTTTGGATTTCACATGTAACTGAAGTCATGTGGTATCTGTCTTTCTGAGCCTAGCTTATTTCACTTAGCCTAATGTTCTCCAGATTCACGAATGATGTCACAAATAACAGAATTCTTTCCTTTTTAAGGCTGAAAAGTATTCCATTGTATATACACTAATTTTTCTTTATTCATCTGTCAATCTTAGGTTGATTCCATCCTTTGGCTATTGTGAATAGCACTTCAATAAACATGGGAATGCAGATATTTCTTCAATACATTGATTTCATTTCCTTTAAATATATACACAGAAGTGAATTATATGGTTGTTCTTTCTTTAATTCTCTGAGGATCCTCCATACTGTTCCTCTAAATACTGTACTAATTTACATTTCCAAAATAGAGTGCAAGTGTCCCCACTTTCTCATCAACACTTGTTATCTTCTGTCTTTTTGATAATAGCCATTCTAACACGTGTGAGGTGGTATTTCATTGCAGTTTAAATTTGTATTTCTCAGAGGATTAGTGATCTTTCTCTATACTTGGCCATTTGTATGTTTTCTGTTACAAAATGTCTACTAACATCCTTTGCCTTTTAAAAATCAGGTTAATTATTTTCTTGATTTTAAGTCTTTTTGAGTCAGAAGAAATTTATGTTATCAATTAGGAATTAGGTTGATTCTGATAAACTATGGCAGAGAGAATTTGACATCCAGTCTCCCTGAGGGTCTCTTCCTAATATCCTAACCTTTCCTTTCTTTGGTTGCTTCCTTGATCTACCCAATGAAAGAAGAACTCTTCTCAAATGAATAAATCTGACACTATTATGCTTTCACTGTAATGAAGTCTTTGTTTGCATGTATTTATATTCTTGTGATCACAATATTTAATATATAATAAACATACATCATATATGTGTATATATATTTGTATACATACATATAAACACACACAATAAAATTGAGTTAAAATAAAAAAGATATAAAACAGAAGGAAAACATAAGTAGAATATTAGAATGACATCAGAAGAGATTCATATCGTTGCATGTCAACACAGAAAAAAACTCAGTCCTGACCTTTCCAATAGCCAAAGCAAAGGGTAAAATGTTTGTCACAATATCTAGTAAGAAAAGTATTTGAGTAATTGATTACTTTAAATCTGACTTTGATAACTTAAGAAAAGTTCTTCTGTAGGCTAAATGTCACTAAAGTAAACACAATATTTAATTTCCTTTAGGTGTTTATTTGCTACTTCCTCAACTCACAATAGGATGATAAAACAAAACTTAAAACAATTTTGTAAAAATGTGTCCCAAACTTTTCATATGATAACAAAATGGGCTTCTAATACATTCAGATTCTCAGGTTCTGTGCTAAACTTATGGAATCAAATCCTCCAGGAGAGAGGTTTGAAATTCTTTATTTTATTGTTGAATTTTATTTTAAATAATCATATTGTAATTATAAGTTCTTTTATGTCTTTGTTATTTTTGCAGTAAAATTGAACTCCATTTTATTTTGGTTCCACTATTTACTACCTGAGTGGTCTTAGACCAATTATTTTGCCCGTCTTAGATGTATTTATAAACTTACAGAGCCAGATGTAACTCATACAGTTGTCGTGGTGTTGAAATGACACACAGAAGATGCCACTCAGGTAAATAGTAAAGTTTTTATTCTTATCTCTACTTATTTCAAAAATGTCTCTGTTTCCTTTTAAAGAAATGCTTGACATTGCTAGAGATCACTATGTAATCAGACTGCTCTTTTGGACCTTCAGATTATGCTATGTGAACAAATGGATTGTTTGCTTTTAAAGGCAGCAATAATAGGTCTTGGACTTGGAGACCTGTTCTAATTTAAAATATGCTGCCTTATTGTCAATCACAATTTTCAGACATCCTTGCCTCATATTTTGTGCAGGATACATAGTCTTTTCTAGTATCTCCTTAAGTCAGGCTCTACTTTGAATGAAAAAATCAAATCCTTTGGCTCTTAATCCGTATGCTTCCTTTATTTTTAATAATGCATGAGCTCCAGATAAGTGCAAGGTCTCTGTCTAGGGATTTTACACTGAAGGTATATTTTTAGCTTTCAATACAACTCAATGATATAGATATTATTTTCTATATCATTTTTCATATGAAGGTACTAAGGCATAGGGAGTTTGAGAGGTTTCCTCAAGGTCACAGAGTTGGTGGTGACAGGGTTATAACTGACAAATTTGTCTGACTCCAACTCACTGTTTCTTCCAGGAGGACATGCATTTATTTTTTCATTTTTCATTGTGGTAAAATACACATAAAATATATCATCGTAACCATTTTCAGTGTACAGTTCAGTGGTATTAAATATATTCATAATGTTGTGCAAACATTACTAGTATCCACCTTCATCACTCTTTTCATCTTGTAAAACTAAGATGCCCATTAAACAATAGCTCACCCTTCTCCCCTCCTTAAAGCCCCTGGCAACCACCATTCTTTTTGTATATCTGTGATTTTGGTTACTCAAATTACCTCATATAATTGGAATCATACTACATTTGTCCTTTTGCGACTGACTTATTTCACTTAGCATAATGTTCTCAAGCTTCATCCATGTTGTAGCACATGTGAGAATTAGCTTCTTTTAAAAGCTGAATAGTATCCCATTGTATGTATACACAATATTTTGCTTATGTATTTGTTCACTGATGGACAGTCAGGTTGCTTCCAGAATTGATGTTATTTCTTCTTTAAAGGTGTAGATTTTACCAGTGAAATCATTAGGTCCAAGGCATCTCTTCATTAGTTGATTTTTGGTTACTGACTCCATCTTCTCACTAGTTAAAGGTCTATTCAAATTTTCTGTTTCTTCTTTGTTTTTGTAGGTTTTGTGTTTTTAGAATTTGTTCATTTCATCTAAATTATCAAAGTTGTTGGCATACGATTGTTCATAATAGTCTTTTGTAATTATTTTTATTTCTGTAAAATCAGTAGTAATATTCCCACTTTTATTTTTAATTTTAGTAATTTGAGTCTTCTGTTATGTTTCTTAGTCCCTCTAGCTAAAGGGACTAAGAGTTTGTTG
The DNA here is from genome assembly GCF_009764315.1 of Trachypithecus francoisi. NCBI lineage: Eukaryota > Metazoa > Chordata > Mammalia > Primates > Cercopithecidae > Trachypithecus > Trachypithecus francoisi. The sequence continues at coordinate 123,656,109 of NW_022681458.1, read as the reverse complement.
ATCTTGTCAAAGCATAAACATTTTGTTTTATTGATTTTATCTTTTTAAGTGCTCTACTTTATTTACATCTGCTCTAATCTTTATTATTTTCTTCCTTTTGATAGCTTTTGGGTTCATTTGTTCTTCTTTTTCTAGTTCCTTAGATTGTTAGGTCAGGTTGCTGATTTGAGAACTTTCTTGTTATTTAATGTAAACATTTATAGCTATGAATTTCCTCCCTTAGCACTTCTTCCACTGTTTCCCATAAGTTTTGAAATTTTGTATTTTCATTTTAATTCATCTTCAACTATTTTCTACTATCCCTTGTGATTTTTTTCCTCTATCCATTGATTGATTGTTTAAAAATGTGTTGCTTAATATTCACAATTTTGTGAATTCTTCCATTTACTTCTATTACTGACTTCTCCTGTTTTGTAGGCACAGATACAGTTTATATTTATCTTTTTAAAGCAGTTGAGGCTTAATTTGTGACCTAACATATGGTCTATCATAGAAAATGTTCTATGTGCCCTTGAGAAAAATGAATATGATTGTTATCATTGGATAGAGTGTTGTGGATATATCTATTAAATCTAGTTTGTTTATTGTGTTATTGAAATCCTCTGTTTCTTCATTTATCATTTGTCTGCTTTTGTGAACCTGTTGAGGGTGGGATATTGAAGTCTGCTACTATTATTGTACAACTATTTCTTCCTTCAATTTTATAAGTTTTTGCTTTACATATGTTGATGGAATGCCATTAAGTTCATGAATATGTATAGTTGTTATATCTTCTTGCTGTATTGAATGTTTTATTACTATATTATGTCCTGCATCTCTCTTAATGTTTTTTGATTTACAGTCTATCTTGTCAAGTATTAGCATAGCCATTCCTTCTATCTTTTGGTTACTATTAGCTTGGAATATATCTTTCCATCTTTTCACTTTCAGTCTATTTACATCTTTGAATCTAAAGTGAGTCCCTTGTAGACAGCAAGTAGGTTGAATTATATTTTTGTATTCATTGTGCTAATATCTGTCTTTTGATTGAAAAGATTAAGCAATTTACATTTAAAGCAATTACTAAAAAGGAAGGACTTTACTTTGTCATTTTTCTATTTTTTATATTTCTTATACTTTTTTCTCCTTTTATTGTAAATTATTGTGTTTTGGGTTTTTTTTGTAAAGAAATATTTATGTCTTTCTTATTTTCTTTCATATATATTGTGTAGCTATTTTCTTTGTGGTTACCATTACAATTACATTTAACATCTTAATGTTATGATACTCTAATTTTAATTTATACATCTTATCCTTTAACAGTTTCATCTCCATTCCTTTTAGTTTTTTTACATTACAGAATTACAGTGTGTATCCGAAAATGACTATTAATAACTATTTTATATGTGTTATTCATTTAATTTTGTCAGAAACAAAATGTGTATTTACAAACCAAAGTCACAATAATATTAGCTATTAGACTAATAATTGCATTAAAAAAAATTTTGGTCTCTTAACTCATGTAGAAAACTAAAAGTATAGTTACAAACCATTGTTACAATAGTACTAGATTTTAAGATTTTCCAGGTATTTACCTTTGTTATCTTTATTCTTATGGCTTGAAGTTACTGTCTAGTATCCTTTCAATTCTACCTGTAGGATTCCCTTAAGCATTTATTACAGGATAGGTGTAGTGGAAATAAAGTCCTCCAGCTTTTGTTTATCTGGGAATGTCTTAATTTCTCCTTTACTTTTGTAGAGTAGTTTTGCCAGCTATAGGATTCTTGGTTGACAGTTTCAGGATTTTTTTCCTTATTCTTTCTTACAGTACTTTAAATATGTTGAGTTTTTAAACTTCTAGCCTCTAAACTTTCTGAGGAAAAAATCTTCTGATGATCTCATTAATGGCACTTTGTATGTAATAAACTGCTTCACTCTTGGTTCTTCTGAAATTTTCTCTGTTTTCAAATTTGATCATAATGTGTCTTGGTGTGAGCATCTTTGAGTTCATCTTAGTTGGAGTTCCTTGAGCTTCTTCAGTGTCTTCTTCATGTCTTTCATCAAATTTGGGAATTTTTAAACCTATTATTTCCTCAAATATTCCCTCTATCCCTTTGTCTCTCCCTTCTCTTTCCAGGACTCCTATAGTGCATACATTGGTTTCCTTCAAGGTGTCCTACAGTTCCCTTAAGCTCTATGTACTTTTCTTCAGTTTTCTTTCTGAAACTCATACTTGATCATTCCCATAGTCCTGTGTTCATGTTCATTGATTATTTTATATACCTGCTCACATCTGCCTTTAAATGCCTTTATTTATTTTTAATTTTTTAAATTTTTGTACTTTTCAGCTATAGAAATCCATTTTGAAAACTTTTTGGGGTTTCTCTTTATTGAATATTTAATTTTCTTCTTACACTGTTTTATTCACTTTTCTACATCTTTTTTTAGTTCTTTCAGAATTTTTTAAGACAGTTATTTACAAGATTTTGTCTAAGAGACTAGCCATCAAGTCTTTTTGTAGGAACAGTTTCTTTTGATTCATTTATTTTTATTGTTTTTGAATGCTCTTTACTTTCATAACTTTTAATACACCTTGTGAATTTTGTTTAAAATTAACATTTAAATATAATAAGGTGGTAAGTCTTGAAATTAGATTACCCCATTCCTTCCTTTTTGGGGGCTTTCTGTTGTTTTGTTTGTTTGCTTGAGTATTCAGTTTCTGTTCTAAGTAAAGCCTAATGTGTTAACTGAAGGTCTTCTCAGGTTTTTTCTGTGCCTGAGTCTTTTTCTGGACATGCACAGTCACTTAGTATATGCAGTTGATCTTTTTGTCATTACTTTATTTTAGAATGATTTCATAACTTTGCTATTGTGAGTAATGCTGCCGTAAGCATGGGGATGCAGGTATCACTTTGATACATTGCTTTCCCTTCCTTTGTATAAATAGCCAGTAGTGGGAATGCTGTATCATATGGTAGATCTATTTTTAAGTATTTTGATAAATTCCATGCTGTTTTCTGTAGCGGCTGTACTAACTCACATTTCTAACAACATTGATGAGAATTCCCTTTTCTCTGCATTCCTGCCAGCATTTATTTATTTTCTCTTTGATAGTAGCCATTCTAACTGGGGTAAGATGATTTCTCATTGTGGTTTTGATTTTCATTTCCTTGATAATTAGTCATATTGACCATTTTTTCATATACCTCTTGAAGATTTGTATGTCTTCTTTTCAGAAATGTCTATTTCAGATCCTTTGCCCACATTTTTAGATGGAGTTGATTTTTGGTATCGAATTGTTCAAGTTTCTTATATCTTCTCTATATCTGTCTATTGTCAGATGAATTGCTTGCAAACATTTTTCCCATTCTGCAGGCTGTCTTTTCGTTTTGCTGATTGTTTCCTTTGCCATGCAGGATTTTTTTAGTTTAATACACTATCATTTGTCTCTTTTTGGTTTCTGTTGCCTGAGGCTTTAAAGTATTAACCATAAAACCATCACCTAGACCAATGCCTTGAAGTATTTCCCCTGTGTTTTCTTCTAGTAGTTTTATAGTTTCAAGTCTTATGTTTAAGTCTTTTTTTTTTTTTTTTTTTTTTTTTGAGGCAGAGTCTCGCTCTGTCGCCCGGACTGGAGTGCAGTGGCCAGATCTCAGCTCACTGCAAGCTCCGCCTCCCGGGTTTATGCCATTCTCCTGCCTCAGCCTCCCAAGTAGCTGGGACTACAGGCGCCCGCCACCTCGCCCGGCTAGTTTTTGTATTTTTAGTAGAGACGGGGTTTCACCGTATTAGCCAGGATGGTCTCGATCTCCTGACCTCGTGATCCGCCCGTCTCGGCCTCCCAAAGTGCTGGGATTACAGGCTTGAGCCACCGCGCCCGGCCATGTTTAAGTCTTTAATCCACTTTTAGTTGATCTTTGTACAGAGTGAGAGACAGGGATCTAGTTTCATTATTTTGCATATGGATATCCAGTTTTTCCAGCACTATTTATTGAAGAGGATGTATTTAGCCCAATGTATGTTCTTGGTGTTTTTGTAGAAAATTAATTGGCAATAAATACATAGGCCGGGCGCGGTGGCTCAAGCCTGTAATCCCAGCACTTTGGGAGGCCGAGACGGGCGGATCACGAGGTCAGGAGATCGAGACCATCCTGGCTAACACGGTGAAACCCCGTCTCTACTAAAATATACAAAAAATTAGCCGGGCGAGATGGCGGGCGCCTGTAGTCCCAGCTACTCGGGAGGCTGAGGCGAGAGAATGGCGTAAACCCGGGAGGCGGAGCTTGCAGTGAGCTGAGATCCGGCCACTGCACTCCAGCCTGGGCGACAGAGCGAGACTCCGTCTCAAAAAAAAAAAAAATAAATAAATAAATAAATAAATAAATAAATACATAAATTTATGTCTGGTTTTCTATTCTGTTTCATTGGTCTGTGTGTCTATTTTTGTACAATACCACACTGCTGTGGTTACTGTATCTTTGTTGTATATTTTGAAATTAGGTAGGGTGATGCTCCCAATTTCGCTCTTTTTGCTCAATATTGCTTTGGTTACTAAGGGTCCTTTGAGATTCCATAACAATTTTAGAATTGCTATATCTGTTTTTGTGAAGAACGTCACTGGTGTTCTGTTAGGAATTGCATGAAATCCTTCGATTGTTTTGGGTAGTGCTGTATTTTTAACAATATTAGTTCTTCTGATCCATGTGTATGAGATGTCTTTCTTTTGTTTGTGTACTCTCCAATTTCTCTCTTCAGTGTTTTGTGGTAGTCTTCATTATAGAGGTCTTTTACTTCCTTGAGTAAAATTGTTTATAGGTTTTTTTTTTTTTTTTTTTAGCTACTGTAAATGAACTTCCTTTCTTGATTACTTTTTCATTTGGATTTTAGTTTGCGTATAGAATTGCTACTGACTTTTGTATGTTGATTTTGTATCCTGCAACTTTACTGAATGTATTAGTGCTAAGTTTTGTTGTTGGTTTTCTTAGAGTTTTCTGTATATAAGATCAGGTTTTCTGCAAAGAAGGACATTGGCTCTGTCTTTTCCAATTTGGATGCCTCTTAGTTTTTCTTTTCTGATTCCTCTGGCTGGGATTTATTGTATTGTATTGAATAAGAGTGGTGAAAATTTGCATCCTGGTCTTCTTCCAGTTCTTAGGGAAAAGGCTTTCATCCTTTTCCCATTCAGTAGGAGTTTAATGATGATTTTGTCATATATGGCCTTTATTATGTTGAGGTATGCTAATTCTTACCTAACTGTTGAGAGTTTTCATCATGAAGCTACATTGAATTTTTTCAAATGCTTTTACTGCATCTATTGAGATGACATTTTTTTGTCCTTCATTCTCTGTATTTGATGTATCACATTTATTGATGTGCTTATGTCGAACCATTCTTGCATCCATGGTATAAATACCATTATATCACACTGTATGATCTTTTTCATGTGTTGTTGGATTTGGTTTGCTAGTATTTTGTTGAGGATTTTTGCATCTTTGTTTACCATAGTTCCTTGAGTTGCATTCTTAAGCTGTTTGCTTGAGAATAACCTAATGGCCTATAGTTTTTTGTTGTTGTTGTCATTGTGTCCTTTACTGGTTTTAGTATCAGGGTGTTGCTACATTCATAGATGAATTTGAATTTCCTTGTCTTCAATTTTTTTGGGATAGCTTGAACAGAATTTATGTTAATGATTCTTTTTAAGTTTGGTAGAATTCAGTAGCAAAGCCATCTGTCCTGGGTTTTTCTTTGTTGGAATATGTTTTGTTACAAATTAAATCTTGTTACTTGTTATTGGTCTGTCAGGTGTTCTAGTTCTTCCTTGTTCAATCTTGGTAGGTGATAAGTATCCAAAAGTTTATTCATTTTCTCTAGGATCTCCAATTTATTAGTATACAAATGTTCATACTGGGCTGTAATGATATTTTATATTTTTGTGGTATCAGTTGTACTGTCTTATTTCCCATTTTATTAGGGTCTTCTCTTATTTTTAATTAGTCTAGCTAATAGTTTATTGATTTTGTTTATCTTTTAAAGATCAACTTTTCATTCTCTTGATTCTTTGTATTTTTTAAGTCTCTATTTCATTTAGTTTTGCTCTGATCTCTCTGTGTTTTTTCTTTCCTTCTACTAAATATGGGTTTGGTTTGTTCTTGCTTGTCTAGTTTGTTGAGGTGCTTTATTAGCTTGTTTATTTGAGAACTTTTTACTTTTTTGATGAAGGCTTTTTGTAATATATTTGCACCTTAGCAGTGTTTTAATTTGTTTCAATATTTTTAAAATTTGTCTTCTTAATTTCTTTATTAATCCAATTGCCAGTCAGGACCATGTTGTTTAATTTCCATGTCTTTATACAGTTTCAAAAGTTCCTCTTGGTATTAGTCTCTAGTTTTATTTTATTGTTGTCTAAGAAGATACTTGATATTACTTTTACTTTGTTGAGCATGCTGAGTTTTGTTCTGTGGCTTAACATGTGGTTTATTTGGGAGAATACTTCATGTACTGATGAGACAAATGTATATGCTGTACCATTGGATGAAATATTCTGTTAGTACCTATTAGGTCGACTTGGTCTATAAGGCAGATTAGACCCAATGTTTCTTTGTTGATTCCGTCTACATGATCTGTCCAGTGCTGAATTGGGGTGTTGATGTTTTCAACTATTATTTTATTGGGTTCTATCTTTCTCTTTAGCTACAGTAATATTTAGTTTATAAATCTGGTGCTCTTCCTTTGGTTGCATATATATTTACAATTGTTATATCCTTTGCTGAAATGGCCCCTTTATGCTTGTAATAGAACCTTTGTCATTTTATTATTAATATTATTTTACTTAAATTATATTCAGTACAAGTATAGCTACTCCTGCATACTTCTGGTTTCCATTTGCATGGAATTTTTTTTTTTTAATTTCTTCACTTTCAGTCTATCTGTGTCTTTACTGGTAAAGTAAGTTTTCAGTTGGCAGCATATAGTTGGATCTTATATTTTTAATTCATTCATCCAGTCTATATCATTTAATTGGGGAATTAAAAGTGTTTATAATTATTGTTATTATTAATAGGTGAAGACTTACACCTGCCATTTTGTTAATAGTTTTTTTATTGTTTTATATATTTATTTTCTTCTCTTCCTTTTTTATTTACTTTTATACTTTGGTAAAGTTTTTTGTTGTAATTACATTTGACTCCTATCCTTTTTCACTTGTGTGCCTGCTATACTAGTGAATTATATATTTGTATGTGATTTAATGATAGTGGATGTCAGCTTTCCACTTCCACAAGTAGGTCCCTCTTAAGTATTTCTTGTAGGGCCCATCTAGTCATGATAAATTTCTTTGGTTTTTGCCTGGCTGGGAAAAGTTTTATTTCTCCTTCATTTTGGAAGGATAACTCTGCTGGCAGGTTTTTTTTTTTCCCCTCTTAGCACTTTAAATATATTGTCCCTTTTATTCTAGTCTGTAGGGTTTTTATGAGTAATCCACTACCCATCTAATGGAAATTTCCCCATACATCACTTGATGCTTTTCTCTTACTGTTTTTAGAATTCTCTCTTTGTCTTAGACTTATGACACTTGAAGTATAAACACCTTGATGGAGTCCTTTGTTAGTTGAATATATCTGGGGATTTTTGAACTTTATCTAAATGTCTATATCTCTTGCAAGACTTGGGATGCTTTCAGCTATTTTTTAAATAAGATTTCTGTGTCTTTTCTAATCTCTTCCTCTGAAGGAGAAAATTTGGAAATTTGGTTATTTTATGGTATTTCACTTTTTATGTAGGCTGTTTTCTTCTTTTTTTTGTTTTTGTTTGTTTGTTTTTGTTCCTCTGAATGGGTCGTTTCAAAAGACCTGTTGTCAGTTCAGAAATTATTTATTTTATTTGGTCTACTCTACTGTTGAGACCTTCTAGTATATGCTTTATTTCATTTATTTTATTTTTTATTTCCAGGATTTTGTCTTAGTTTTTTTTAATGATATCTAATACTTCATTAAATTTCTCTTTCAGATCATGAATTGTTTTCCTAATTTCACTAAATTTTCTTAAATATTATTATTTTAAATTCTTTTGCAGACATCTTATAAATTTTTTTTTTGGAGGGGAGGAGGGGTATCTAATTTTGCAGAATTAACATGTGTCTTTGGAGATTTCATGTTTCCTTCCTTTTTTATATTTCTTATGTCCTCATGTTTCTATCTGTGCATTTGTTGTTGCAGTGGCTTCTTCCAGTGTTTTGGATTGGCTTTCTTAGGGAAATACTGTTTCTTATGGTTGTATCCTATAGTGTTGGTTGGGGAGGATGCTTTTGCTTTAATTCTAGGTGAGTTCAATAGTGTAGCCTCTATATGATTTGTGCAGCTATCATTAACATCAGTGGTGTCTGTGAGTTGCTCAGTGGATAAGATGAAATACTAGTGGAGGCTGTGGCAAAGTTTTTGCTGGGTACAGCGACACAGTTTAGGTCATTCCATGGGTACCAGTTGTAGTGATGGTAGGCCAGGTAGGTGAATTTTTGGTTCCCTGGGTAGCATGCATGGCCTCAGCTGTGTCAGTCATGGCAGCAGACTCAGCTTTGGGCCCCTATGCAGCATGTACAAGTGCCAGTTTGGCAGCAGCAGAATGGGAAGACTAGTTATCATGTCTGAATGGCACCTATAGGCATCAATGACAGTCAGGGTAAGACTATCCTTACCCTCCTAGGTTTGCTTATGTGCCGGTGGTAATGAGTAAGGCAGGCCTATCTCCAGACCCTCAGACAATACACATGGACAACAACTGCAGGTGAAGTAAGCTTTTTCTTAGGTCCCTGGAAGGTGTGCATGTGTAATGGAAGTGGCAGACAAAGTGACTCGATTTCCAGGCTCCAATACGATGCATGTAAGCACTGGGGACAGTGGTGTCAAGTGGCATGGACTTGTCCTCAGGTCTTCATAGGTGTGCACAGGTGCTTGCAGTAGTAAGCAGGAAAGACCTGTTTTCAGATCCCAAAATGGTGCTAGAGTAGACCAGTCACGAGGCCCTAGAGATCTTGCTGCTGGAGGGGGCAGGGTTGCTGTCTGTGGCAGCAGCTCTGGGCAGATGGTTCTGAGACACAAATGAGTACATTCTTCAGCTATCTTTGTTCTGGGGTCAGCCTTACTTGCGCACTGCACTGCTCAGTCCCTTGGGTGTAGAACACTGTGTGGGCTAGGGTCCTGGGGACATGGCTACATCATTGGGTTCAGTTGGAATTATGATGTTGCAGTCCTGCGGGTGAACAGTCAGGCTCCAGGGGATGTCACTGAGGCTCCAGGAATGTGAAGATGCAGGGCCTGCTGTGCCCCCTGGCAAAACAGAGTCTAGTGGGGATGCAATCTCAAAATAGTACAATGCCACAGATGCTTAGGTCTCAGGGGTTGTGTGGAACCCCAGTACAAACTTCCTCTTTAGAACAACGCCATTGCATGGTCTCCAGGCTGCTGCCTATGCTAGTCTCAGGGCCCTCAAGGACTGAAAAGCTTTACTGTGACTAGGATTGTAGGAGTCCACATGGGCATGTAGACCACAGGGGACCTCTTACTTACATTTTCCCCACTTTGGAGAATTCCTCCTGGCCTTAATCTGGTCCTGGCCAGGCCAGCTAGTTTGCTTCCATCTCCTTCTGCGATTCAAATGTTCCCTGCCACTTCCCTACTGAATGTCAGTTTTCTCTCTTAGAAGCTCTACTTGATGTGTGGTTATCTATGTACCCCTTTGGTACTTCTTTGTGGAGGAGGTGAGTGCTGGGCACTTCACATCTGCCATCTTAAAGCACCTCCACAACACCAAACAATTGCTTTTGAATTTTTCAGTCTTTGATGTCTGGATCCTGGATGAGGAAAAAACAGAAAAATTAAAGTAAGGGATAAAGAATGCTTGCCCTTTAAATTCCCTGGCGGTCTATTCAACCACAGAGGGAAGAGCTTGTAAGAATGGGGGAGCTGCAATAACTGTGGCTGTCTGCCTCTTTGCACCTCTGTGATCAGTAATATTATAGCACAAATTCTGACATTTTCAGGGTGGGGTATTTTTTGATCACCTGCCTCCCACAAGCTGTGTGCAGCCTGCTCCAGGAATGTAAGCACAGCTGCCTGCCATGGGGCTGCGAATAGAGGATGAGTAGTTGCCACAGTGCTAAAAGCTGAAAGTGCCCAAAATTAACAACAATTTACCTTGTAAGCTTTCCTTTGGAAGTTGCAAGCCTTTAGTAAATTTGAGAGTCCCAAAATACAATAGTTACTTAAGACAGATTCTGCCCTATGCAGTTGTTATCTAGATGGAAAGACACAATTCTGGCACTTCCCACTCTGCCATCTTCCCAGAATCCCAGCATATAGTTTTTAACTATGCTTCTGGTGGTAAGATGAATTTCCCTCTGTAATAAATTCAACTCTATGGTGTTCTTTAAGCTTGACTTCTAGTTCTCTAATATGTCAGAATTCCTGACGTCTTTCTGAAGAATTGTGCTACTATATGTTACCTAGAAAATGCACACACAGAAATATGCACAAATATTAATTTGGCCGAATATGTTTGGAAAACACTTGGTGACATAATTAAACTGTTAAACATATAAATACTGATTTAAAATTTTTGTAATAGACCCCTTCACTGCAAAACTGTTCCAAGCCATTGATTTACTCAGTGCCTAAGATGTGGTCACCCTTTAATCTCTGCCTCAAATATTGATTCCCTCAATCTTTATCTCTATACTCTTGCCAGATACTTTTTAGAGCACAAATCCTCAAATCTCACCATGGTGGCCTTCAGAACCCCTGAGATAAACCCAAGTCTCTTGGCCTAGCTTTTGTGAGGCTTTTGTGAGGTACATTCACTACTTTATGTGGAGTTCCTTGAATGTAGCGTGTGTGTGTGCATATGCATTTGGTTTTTATTTATTTACTTTTATCTTGGACCCCTTGCTTGGGCTGAAGCATCCATCTAGAATGATGTCCTACGTCTTCTTCACCTGACAGACTATTTTAGGTGCCTTTCCTGCTTGCACCATGTACCATCGCCTCCCAGAATAGATGGTATATTGTATAGAAAATATATTTATTCTACTGTGTTCCCCATCATTAATTTGATAGGACCATTTTAATCTCAGGATATGGCATATGGCCTAGAGTATAATATGCATACTATAAAGACTTATTAATGTGATCCTATACCATCTCTCTGTCTTTGAGTATAATGTGTGTATCTCTCTCTTCCTCTCTCCGTCAGTCTCTTTTTCATGCTATCACTATGAACACAGATACAAAGTCATGTAAACAAGATCATTGCTGTTTCCCAACCTAACCTGAAAGCATTGACATGGAATGACATTTTTCTCTAAGCCCTGGCTTTTTATTAGCAATCTTTATACTTTATGCCCCAGCTGCAATATATAGTCACAACTCGGCCTCTCTGAACCCCAAAGACATTAATCTTGTCAAACTTAATTGAATCAAAGCACAAGCAGTTATAAATGGAGTGTAGCTTGACAAATAAAAAGAAAAAAAGAAAAGTAAAAAAACATGCATCCAACCAATACTTTCATTTTAAGATATTCCCTGTTGGGGATACTTTGTAGTTTCCTGAAAATTTCTCTCCAGAGTTTCCAGGCTCTTTCCCAGTAATAACACCGCTCTTTATTGGGAACATTTACTTATCCCAGCACTGATTCTGATTCTGCACATAGTAACCACTTCCCAGGGTAAAACATGCTACTCTGTGAGGCAAAATTGCCTACATTTTGTGGGATTCTGGCCTTGCGTAGCAGTTTGGGGTTTATGACATGTTGGTAGAGGACAGGAAGCACATCACAACATCCAAAAATTCAACTGTGGCCCCACAGCCAAGTTCCATTTGACTTGGTCATCATGCGGTTTGTAAATTCTCCAGTTATCATCCTTAACAGTTGCCTGTGTTACTTCTATGCTCTGTGGATTTTGCAGTGGATCCCATGCCACCTGCTTTGCCGAGGACTACCCTCTGGAGTGATGAGCACCGGTACTATGAGATCTAGGAAAAGCCTTATTGATCCAAGCCCCTCACAATACTAGCTTGCCTCAATTGCCAAAATTAGTTAACATTCTTCTTTCTCAGGATGGCAGTTACCCATGGAATGAAGCATGATGGGGCTCTTGGGTGCTGATAATATTATTTTTCTTCATCTGAATGTTGGTTATGGTGGTGGTGGTGGTGGTGGTGGTGGCATTCATTTTGTAGAAGTTCATCCAGCTTTGCACTTATTTTTCTGTAAATAGAGTACATCAATCAGAATGCATGTTTAAGAACATCTTCTTAAAAATCATGTCCTCTTTGACCGAGGTAAGACATTTTTGTCTAGAAATGGTAATATTTCTTTATATATCTAGGATAAAGAGTGTACTGTTGGATCTGATAGATCACAATAAAAGTGCCAAGCCTGCTTTTTACTCTCTGTGTGCTCTTTCCTGTTTCTGTTTTTTCACCTGTTAAATAAAAATTATAATGCCAACTTAACAAAGTAATTGAGAAAACATAGAATAGAATAAACAATAGAAAATCACTTCTCACAAAGATAAACCGGGTAATGGTGGCCATCACTATTAACAGCAGCAACAGAGCCACTGAAGTAGAAGAGGATAAAGGCAAATTAGGGGCTTTTCTGAAGTGGCTGAGCTGTGGTGGCAGCAGTGATATCAAACTTTGTGAGGGGGAAGGAAGGCAGGAAATACGAATAAAATCTACACCACTGTATACAGGGGAAAGCAATGACATGCACAGAAATGCTGCAAAACAGAGTCCTCAATGGACTGGTCTTACGTGACGGGAGGTTTCCTCACAAGAGCATCCTAGGGAAGAGCCTGCAACACCAGCCTCAGGGCATGTCTTCACCTTCCTTTTTGTGTGTTCATTTTCCACTAGAATATAAGCCCCAAGAAGAAGAATATTTCTGTCTAACAGATGTATGGATTCTAAGCATCTAGAGCTATGCCTAGGACACATCAGTGAAGATTAAAGACACCCATTGTTCCTGGTGGGTTTATCATATTTATAGTCTGCTGTTTCAGAATGGGCTGGACTGCCTGACAGCCATCTGTTATTGGATATCAAGCATGAATTCTTGAATATACTAATTCTGATTTCATTTAATTTTAAATAAGTGAGGCAATGCTTCTATATTTGAAATACATCTTGATTTGGTGAACTTTGCTTTTAAGATAATTAGATTTAAGTCCTCATATTTCTGCCTATTAATTTGGGCTATTTAGTTTCTATGAGCCATACGTCTCTCACATGTAAACTGGAGAGAAAAATACTGACATCAGAGAGCTGGTGAGGATTAACATCATATTGTGTATAAAACAGTACCTGACAGGTAGTTGGGTAAAGGGTGTTTAAATAGTCCTTTAGCTTAATGGTTAACAAGACAGAATTTTCCATCAATTTGCAGGGAGGAGACCCTTCCTCAGAAGACAGTGTAACATTTTATGCATCTGAGGCCTTGGGAATAAAGGTCAAGCAGAACTAATCAGTGGAATTCTCCTTTTCTTAGGAGATAAGGAGAAGTGGCTGTGATTGTTAAGAAGATTATAATGCATTTGTCCCTGAAAGGAGGAGAATGGGGAAAACAAACATATTCTAATCATATCGGAGCAAGTTTTAATTAACGTTTTTAGAGGATCAAAAAACTGAAAAGTTTGAAATACTTTTTATGTGTATTCAAAATAAAGGCAATGGGAAATTGTAAAAAATAAAAAAAAGTGTTAAGAAAGCACAAGAAATTTTATTTTTTTCTCATGATGACTATTTCAGTGCATGAAAATATAAGCCAAGTAGCCAGGCATCGTATGTTTTCAAAATGTGTGTGTATGCCTGTGTTTGTGTGTGTGTGTGTGTGCACGCATACACACGTGCTTTGCTACTTTGTGTGCCCCTCTCATGACTCAGTTGTGTAACTTCAGGAAAAGGGCTAAAAATGAGCAATGCAATGTAAGAAACAGATCCCACTGAATGAAAAGGGCATAGGCTCTTCAGAAACAGAAGTTTGTCTTCAAGGCCAGGGTGGTCTGGAGACTTCACTTGTGTGGGGAGATTCTTCAGAAAGACTCCTAGAAACGGCCCAATTTTATGGCCTTAATGAAACAGAGCATCACAACCGCAGTGTAGCCACTGAGTGGGCTCACTTTGCCTGCTGCCTAGATGAGAGTCGATTTATCAAGACAGAGGAATTGCAATAGAGAAAGAGTAATTCACACAGAGATGACTCTACTGGAGACCGAAGTATCGTTATTACTAAAATTAGTCTTCCCAAGCATTTGGGGATAGAGTTTTTAAAGACGATTTGGTGGGTGGGGAGCAGCAGTGAGTTGGGGAGTGCTGATTGGCTGGGTTGGAGATGAAATCATAGGGCGTCACAGTCTTCTTGCTCTGAGATGAGCCAGTTTATAGACCTAGGTGGTGTCAGCTGATCCATCAAGTTCAGGGTCTGCAAAGCATCTCAAGCATTGATTTTAGGAGCAGTTTAGGGAGTGTCAGAATGTTGTAGCCTCCAGCTGCATGACCCCTAAACCATAATTTCTAATCTTGTGGCTAATGTTAGTAGTCTAGTTCCCAGGCAAGAAGGAAGTTTATTTTGGGAAAGGACTGTTATCATCTTTGTTTTTAACTATAAACTAAGTTCCTCTCAAAGTTAGCTTCGCCTACTCCTGGGAATGAACAAGGACAGCTCGGAGGTTAGAAGCAAGATGGAGTCGGTTAAGTTACATCTCTTCCACTGTCTCAGTCATCATTTTACAAAGGCGGTTTCAGTCTCATTTTATTCTCACTCTCGCTCACCTGCACATCCACAGTGGCATTCTTGCCCTACTCCTAATATGAGAAACTTGTTCCTGTTGGGGGATTGCGCACTTAACAGTTCCCTCTGCGTCAGGCGCTCTTGTGTCATGACTCACTCCCTTATATGCACCATGTGTCTAATCAAATGTCCCTCAAGGAGACTTTCCTTTACCTGAATACAACAGTAACACCCACACCCTCTCTAATGCCATGTTGTCATTCTCTAGTTTGCACCATAGTATTTATGAACACCAGGGATGCTATGTACATGATTCATTTATTTATATTGTCCATTCTCACTAAAAAGGGACTCTCCATGAAGTCAAAGTCTTCTGTCTGTTTTTCATCTATTTTTTATTGTGTAGAAAAATTCTGAGCATTTGGCAAATGCTTGATGAAACTTTGATGAATGAGTCAATGACTGTGGAGTGAAATGACAAATTTTACCCACTGTTCTTTATAGAGATCTCTTTTGGCTTAAAAAGTAGATAGAGATAGTCTAATTAGAATATATCGTAGTTGATTTTTCTAAGGCTTCCATAGGGGAAAAAAGGGGAGCAGTTAAACCACAAAGATTCATAATAAATTAAAGAATAAATTGTCTCATGACATCACACTAAGACAGTCACACTAAGTCCTTAAGGACCAAAACATAGATTGACATACAGATAAGCATCAAATGTTTGAATAAATAAGATCTTAGAAAAATGAAAATGGTTACTCAACAAGGTTGGGAGGCCGAGACGGGCGGATCATGAGGTCAGGAGATCGAGACCATCCTGGCTAACAGGGTGAAACCCCGTCTCTACTAAAAAAAAAAAAAAAATACAAAAAAACTAGCCGGGCGGGGTGGCGGGCGCCTGTAGTCCCAGCTACTCGGGAGGCTGAGGCAGGAGAATGGCGTGAACCCGGGAGGCGGAGCTTGCAGTGAGCTGAGATCCGGCCACTGCACTCCAGCCTGGGTGACAGAGCAAGACTCCGTCTCAAAAAAAAAAAAAAAAAGGGAAAAGAATGATTTCAAATTTCTTTGGATGATAAATTAATAAATAAATACAGCATGGGAAAAATCAAGCCTATTCAAAAATACATATAATAAATATTTTGTTGTAAACAAAAATATTTACTATATAAAAAGTTGTATGAAACCATGAGAAAAAAACAGTTAAGAGTCAAATAAGATAAATGAACAAAGGTTACAAGGGTCAATTTTAAATGAGGAAATATAAATTTGCAACATATGGTATAGTATCTAACCTCTCCAGTAATTCAAATAAATGAAAATTAAAACAACCATGAGATGCCTTTTCCTATCTTTCAAATAATTTAAACTTGTGAAACATCTATGCTGACAAGGAGACAGGAAATAACGCACCCTTGGATACGCCATTGGTGAGCATGTTAAAACTGTTGAGAAAGCATATTAGCAATAAATGTCAAAAGTCATAAAAAAAGTTCACATGAAGCTAAAATGACACAGTGGTTCTGCCCTGGACATTAAATAAATAATCATGAATACAGAGGATGTTGTAATTTGAAGTGATACTCATTCTAGGGCTAAATATAGAAGGAAAATACAGAAAAAAAATATTGGAAAGGTTAGGAGACTTAGAGGCAGTCCTAGGATAAACTATTATACAATCTTTGATAATGATGTTTGAACATTATTCATAGCAATATTATGACAAATGTTTATTTTAAAAATAAAAAGTATTACAAAATTATACCTATAGAATGATCTCAAATATATTAAAAAATATTTGCAAGCCCAAGTATAGATATGAATATAGGTTTACATTGATGCATTTAAATTTATTTTTTGCCAAATTTGTTTATATCTTAAAGTATTACAATATTATACATGTAGTCTTTTTTTATTGGATCATAATAATTGTACATATTATGGGGTATATAGTAATGCTTCAATGCATGTAACACATAGTGTTTGGATCAGGGTAATTAGAATATCATCCCACACATTTATCATGTCTTCATGTTGCAAACTTTCAATATCCTTTTAGCTATTTGAAACTATATTATATATGATTGTTAACTGTACTCATTGTACAGTGGTACACAATACTAGAACTTATTCTTCCACCTAGCTGTAATTTTGTGTCCTTTAACAAACCTCTCCCCTCCCTCACTTTCTCTCACCTTTCCCAGCCTCCAGTATCCACTGTTCTACTTTGTACTTCTATGAGTTCAAGTTTGTTTAGCTTCCACATGAGTGAGAACATACAGTGTTAAATTTATAACACTTTAATAAATTAAGGTAAAGTTAAAAATTAAAAACTCCAAACAATAAATCAGATAGCAATTATATATTCCTTTTTGTTGAAATCATCATTTTTTGCAGAGTTAATTCACAAAGTAAAGTCATATAGAAAGGGTACAACTATTTGCAAAACAAGTTTAGAGACGTTTTCAATCATCCAAGGTATTTTTAGTAATTGGGCCAAGTAGGTAAGTTGAACGAAGGGAGCAGTTGATTACACTCATGTAATTATTTATGACTTTTCTTCATAAGTTTTCTAATTAAACATCATTCATAAGCCTAAATTTTTGTGCTCCCTGTCATTGTAGTTATTTATTACAGCATTTAAAAAAGGCACAATGTGTATTTGTTTGTGCCTGCCTCCTTTTACTCTGCATGATTTTTTTGAAATCCATCTGTGTTACTATGTACAACTGTAATTTGTTCATATTAATGGCTGTATACTAGTTCATTGTATCAATATACCACTATCTATACTCTAAACTTTTGTATTGCTTTTTTAAGGTATTGTTAAAATTCAAAAATGTGTGTGCTAGAACAAGTCTTTGAGATGCATGCACATATTATCCTTTTTGATATATACCTAGGAGTGAAATTGTTCTGTCATAGCATATGCATATTTTTAATGTCAGTAGATAATGTGAATAAGCCTTCTTAATTAGTTGTTCTGCTTTTCACTGCTATCTAGAATAATGAGTGTCCTGCAATATTATTAACATTTGGTCTTGTCACTTTTTGCTGATGTTTGTTCTGTTTTATCTTCCATTCTGGCAACTATATGGTTATAAATTATTGTGGTTTTAAATTGTGTTTCCCTGATTAATAAGGAGCATGAGAATCTTTTGCATTTTAATCACCCATTTGGATGTCCTGTTCATGCTTTTCCTTACTATGTTTTGTTTATTTCTACAAGGTCCACAGTAAGGAATATTCTTTCATTTCTGACTGCAGTATTTTTTCTCTTCGATTTTTTTCCAGTCAGAACGTAATGGTTTGTCTAAATAATTGATCTTTTCAAATAGCTACCTTATGATTTCACAGATTTTTATTTTTATTTTTATTTTTTTGAGATGGAGTCTGGCTCTGTCGCCAGGCTGGAGAGCAGTAGCGTGATCTCAGCTCACTGCAACGTCCACCTCCCAGGTTCAAGCAGTATCTCCTGCTGCAGCCTCCCAAGTAGCTGGAATTCCCAGCACCCGCCACCATGCCCAGCTAATTTTTGTAGTTTTAGTAGAGACAGGGTTTCACCATGTTGGTCAGGATGGTCTCCATCTCCTGACCTCGTGATCCGCCCACCTCAGCCTCCCAAAGTCCTGGGATTACAGGTGTGGGCCATGGCACCCATCCATGATTTTCTTTATTGTGTTTCTGTTTTCTGTTTCATTATCTTCTGCCCTAATCATTATTATTTCCTCATTGCTGCTAGCTTTGGGTTTGATTTGATCTTCTTTTTCCAGTTCCTTAAGCTGGGTGGTTTGTTTACCAATTTTAGATCTTTCATCTTTCTTAATACAGGCATTTACAGCTATAATTTTCATTCTGAGACTGCTTTTGCTTCACTCTATATAATTAAAGTATGCTGCATCCTCATTTTTATTTATCTCAAAGTATTCTCACATGTTCCTTTTTATTTCTTCTTATTCAGTTATTTGGTAGCATTATTTTATTTCAAAATATTGTAAGTGTTCCAAATGTCTTTCTGTTATTGATTTCACATTCATTTCCAATTTCAGAGAGCACGCTAGGTAATATTTATATTATCTTAAATGCATTGAGATTATTTTTGGAGGTAGTGTATGACCTATACTAGAAAATATCCCATATGTACTTGAGAATAATATACCTTCTGCTATTTTCACTGTGGAACATTCTATAGATATCAGTTATATAAAATTGATATATGTGTTGTTGTTCATTTCTATGTTCTTGTTGATATTCTGGCGGGCTATCCATTATTGAAAGTGGAATGTTGCTTCAGCTATCGTTGTCTTCTATTTTTCTCTTCATTTCTGTCAGTTTTTACTTTATGAAGTTTAGTGCTCTGTGATTAGGCACATGTATACTTATAATTTTATATCCCCATTTTGTATGTATCCTGTAATTTTTTATGCAATGTCTCGCCTTATCTCTAGTAACATTTTTGTTTAAAGTTCACTTTGTCTGATGTTGGCATAGCTCCTTCAGCTTTCTTGGGGTTGTTATTTGCATAATACATAGTTTTCTATTATTAACGTATTGAACCTATTTAAAGTCTCACATAGCATACAGTTGGATCATATTTTTAAATCCAAACTTGCAATCTCTGCTTTTCTGATTGAATTATTTAATCTATTCACTTTTAATTTTCTTATTGTGATAGTTAGATTTATGTCTTGGACTTTAGTTTTAAATTTTTAAGTCTCACATGTTATATTTTTTGTTCTTCTGTTTCTACTTTATGGTTTTCATTTGCATTAGGAGAATATAATCCAATGTGGCATTTTAATTCCTTTAATATGTTTAAAAGTATATTTCTTATGACTTCTTTTCTGGTTTGTATAGAGCTTACTATAGAAGTCCTAGACTCATATTCATCTAACTTAATTCTTGTCTGATATAGATATATTACTCATATAAAGTTATATTGTACTATCCTTTCATTTGTGCTATTATTTTTATACACATTATATCTCTAAATGTTAGTAAGCCAAAAATATATTATTATAACAATTACTTTATAGAAGTTTATGTCTTTTAAAGAAGCTGACATTTTAAAAATGTAAATAAGTATGTATTTATAGCTTTTGTAATATTAACTTTCTTACTTATCCATTCTGGTTCCCTTCAGTTGTTCCTGTGCTTTTGTGTTAGCATTTGGAATCATTTCTTTTGCCCAATACATCTTTGCCACCACCAGCTCCCTTACATTACACATCTATAGGGTATATGCCCAACAATATATTATGTACATGTTATTTTATACAATTGTTTCTTAAGTTTGTTAAGAGAAGGAGAAAATATTCTTTTATGCTGTCATTTACAGTTGCATAGTGACTTTTATTTTTGTGTGCAGATTTGAATTGCCATCTGAGGTTACTTACTTTCTTCAAGACTTCCCTTTATGATTTTTTGTAAGATGTGTCTGTTAGCAACAAATTGTTTTAGTTTTTTTCTTAACTAGGAATTCATTTATTTCTCCTTCATTTTCAAAATATAGCTTTGTTGGGTATTGTATCTGTGGTTGACAGTTTTTTTTCTTCTTTGAGCACTCCACTGCCTTTTGGCCTCTATTGCCTCTTCTAAGAAGTCAGGTGTAAATTGTATTGCATCAATTTATACTTCTGGAAGCAATGCAAATTGCTAATACACATCCTTTGCATAAAAGGCTGGATCCCTGAAAATATCTCATATAATAACTGGTAAAATAATCTGGTAAGATTAAGATGAGTTTACCATAGTAAGATAGAGCACTACCTTGATGAAGTCTTAGTTGCAATTTAGATAGGAGTGCAAGGTTGAGATATTTATGAAATATTGAATACAGATTAAGAGGGGTCTTTTATTGTAAGGATAAAATAGGTTTGTCTGAGAAACACAATGAACATAGCAGAGTGACGATATTGAGGAAAGCAGTGAAAAGTGTTGCTATCCATAGAAGAGTTGAATAGTTTAAAATATACATAAATGTTTGTTTTGTTGTTTTGATTTTTGTTTTGTTTGTTGTTTGGCAGAGAGAGTTTCAGGAGCAAATAGCAAAGTTATTTACAACTTTTATCTTCTTCTGATAGTAGCTATTTTGATAAAGACAATAAGTTATGTGAGTATTGGTATGGTTAATTGTTTTGTACTCTTCTTGAATACAAAGTTATTGTTAGACTTTACTTTGGGTCAAATAATTAGAGGTAAAATGATATATTTTGTGGTCTTCATTATTTTCTTTGATCACTAGTGATGTTAAATATATCTTCCAATGATTATTGCTTTGTGTATTTCCTCTTCTGTGTAATTCCTATGTATTTTACTCATTTTTTGTGTGTGTTATTTATACTTTTTCATTGCCATGCATAGGCCATTTATACATTCTTGTTTTTTTTTTCTGGTGTATATTATGAATGGCTTTCCTCAGTTTGGAACCTGTCTTTTCATTTGTCTTGACAAATCAGGATTGTCATTTTGCACAACAGTGAACATAGTACATTCTGAATTCTTTTACTACGTTCTAAATTCTTTTAGAAGTAGAGTTTAGTTTTTAAATTATTTTTTAAAAGCTTCTGCTATACTCTAGGTTGGTACGTATTGCCAGGTTCATGAAATGGACTGATATTTCTTCTTTGCTATCATCTCTCTTATTCTTAAGATATCCGTAATTTCTCTATATTGAAGTGAGGACTGTCCTTAGCAAAGTTTTGAATGCAATGCTTTTCCTTTAAATACAATTGCCTATATTATAATTTACTGAATTTTAGTTCATAATTTTATATAGCCTCAGCAAATGTTCTATGGATAAAATAATTAGTTCTGGTTTTTAGAAACCCTTAAAAACTTTTCATACACGGCACCATCTATTAAATTTATTGATAAATCTGTTAAAGTTAGTTGTGTCTAGTATGTCCTCAAATTAACCAAGAGGCACCTGATACATGGCACTTCTTAATCTTACTCTTAATATTTACCTGATTGTCAAAGAGAATATTGTTTCACTTTGATTTCATTCTGAAAGACTCAAAGTAGTAAAAGCATAGAAAATTACCAAGTTAGTAATCTCAACTGAAATATATTTAAAACAATTTAAAACTTTTTCAAGTACATTGTTTCATCAGATTGATCATTTAGATCCTATACTACCTTAGCTTAGTAATTATAAAGATGGCGGCTGAAAGTATCTTCCAAAGTGCTTGGAAAAGAGGAAGAAATAATTCTCCAATAATTTGAAAAATACAAATATTATTAGCATAAAAACAGTCAGAACACAGCTTTTCTTACAAACAACTTCATGGTATGGTACGTCATTGGTCATCTGAGGATTCCTAAGCTTTTTTGTTTTGTTTTGTTTTTTTTGAGATGGAGCCTTACTCTGTCACCCAGGCTGGAGTGCAGTGGTGCTATCTCAGATCACTGCAAGCTCTACCTCCTAGGATCACGCCATTCTCCTGTCTCAGCCTCCCAAGTAGCTGGGATTACAGGAGCCTGCCAGCATGCCCAGCTAACTTTTTTTGCATCTTTGATTAGAGACCAGATTTTGCCATGTTGGCCAGGCTGGTCTTGAACTCCTGACCTCAGGTGATCCACCTGTCTCGGCCTCCCAAAGTTCTAGGATTACGGGCATGAGCCACCACGCCTGGCCTCCTCAGCATTTTTATATGTGACGTTTATTTATGACTATCATGAAAGTGTCACTGCTGAATCCATATGGTAGTAAATAAATTAGATTTGACATAAAATACAAATAAGATGTAAATGATATAATGGAAAATGGCCATCATAATACACTTCTGTATCAGTTTTCAGCTCTCTTAGGATTATTATCTATCCATGTTGTGGCTTTTTGTAGTTAAGAGCATCTTGGGATTTTACAGGTATGTTTTTATGACTTTTATATTGCTTACGAAGGTCAAAACTGTGTTTGAATGTGGGGATATATAATTTTCTACTCAGAGTACAATTGTCAAATATGTAACATTTTAAATTATTTTAAAATAAAATAGTTTTTAACTTTACATAGTTGACGATTGTATTCTGAGAAAAAAAAAAAAAACAGTGAATGCAATTGAACCTGTTGCAAAACTGCATCACTGTTGCTGTCAAAAGCATGTCAATGAATTTTAATTTATTGATATTCTATTTGAAAGACAATGCATTTCCCACAGCATACAGGCCTCCTCATCATAAATGTCCCTCTCCACCCTTGAACAGCTTCTACAAGTAAGCACTGCATGTACATGCTGTGAAACTACTTGTGCTGAACCACACATATTATTCTTTCTCAGCTTTCTTCCTCCATGATATATCCCTTAGCTTAGAATGTTCTTGTTCCTGATTCATTAGTTTCAATTCACTATTCGACAGCTAGTTTAATTAAAGCATCTGAGACAGCCCATTTTCACCTCCATGTCGAAGCAAGTGACATTTTCAGTGGTTTCACAGCTCTCTTTATACTCTGCTGACTTCCATCTTAGCATCTACCACATTGTCTTATGAGTCTTTGCATGTTTCTTCTCCCTTCTTCTTCTTCTTCTTTTTTTTTTTTTTTTTTTTGAGAGACAGTCTCACTTTGTCACCAGGCTGGAGTGCAGTGGCATGATCTCGACTCACTATAATCTCTGCCTCCCAGGTTCAAGCGATTCTCCTGCCTCAGCCTCCCAGGTAGCTGGGACTTCAGGCACATGCCACCATACCTAGCTAATTTTTTTATTTTTAGTAAAGACGGGGTTTCACCATATTGGCCAAAATGGTCTCAATCTCTTGACCTCATGATCCACCTGCCTCTGCCTCCCAAAGTGCTGAAATTACAAGCATGAGCTGCTGCACTTGCCCATGTTTCTTCCTTCTTATAATACTGTTATGGGATCCTTGAGGTGTCACTTTTCTGGCCTGAAACGTCTGTGCCTGGTGACACCTTTGCTCGAGTTTTGCTTGGGCCTGCTGTGCTTGTTCTGCCCACTCAGCCTGGCATACTGCACTTGGCTCATGCTACTGACCTAGATCCCATGCCTGCCACGAGCGAGTAAGGTATGGAGCAGTGAGGGGTATGTGAGCAAATGTGGGGTCTGGCCACTGAACAGTCAGACACACTGGCTGGCTGTTGCAGCGGGGTGGACAGCTCCAGGTACCAGCATGGGTGCCAGCTTTTGTGCAAAGCTACGGCTGGATCAGGAGCACTGCAAGCAGCATCTACAGCTGGCACTTGGGAACATGGAAGCACCTGGAAGCTAGGAGATGCCAGGAACCACAGGCCGGCAAAGAAGAAGTCATAGCCCTGCCTCAGGGAGCTCCCAGCTCTGGGCTCCCCAAAGGGCCACAGCTCTTCTCTTCTCTTTGCCTACAATGTTGCGAGCAAGGGACATGTTTCAGCACTGTTTGTGTTACAGCTTTTTCATCCCTGCCATTTGACGAATCCTGAGTTCTTGTCCTATAATTAGGAAGAATAAGGTATGCAGACAAGTGGAGGATGAGCAAAATGAAGAAGAGCTTTACTGAGCAATAGAATCACTCAGAGGACACCCTCGGTGTTCAGCTCCTAGAAAAGAGGAGACCCTGGAGTCAGAAGCTTCTCTCTGCATGCAGGTCATCCCACTGTCTCTGCCTCTGTCAGCAGAGAGGAGGCCCTGGAGTGGGTAGCTCCCCTCTGCAGCTGGTCATCCTGATGTCTCTTCAGTTTTAGCTGAGCCCAGGGCTTTTAGGGCCTCAAAAGGGAGGAAGTGCATGTCAATTGGTCCACAGTAGGCCATGGACAGGCCTGGAAAAGGCACCACAAGTTCCCACTCCAGTCTGTGGGACCGGCAGCCCGCTCCCCAGCCTTCAGGCCCTCCCTGACCTGAAGGTGGGGAATCACCAGGGGCCTATCCCTTCCACTCAGGAGCCTGTCTGCTTTCTGCCTGCAGTCCATGGCAACCAGGCTGCTTACACCAAGGGGCACCTGTAGACCAGTGCTTAGCTGCCCTCAAATCCCCTCAGCCTCCTCCCAGCCTCCACGCTTGTGGGCACCCAAAGTGCAGAGGAGGCTGAGGCAGAGGGCCTGGCATTGTCAGTACTGCCTTGAGTGTGTGCACCCCTGACTGGGCTGTGACAGTACCCGGACTTGGCCCCAGTTTGCTCTGAAATAGGAGTGGGTGCTGACAGCAAAGAGAAGCTGGAGGTGGAATCATGCACTTCCAAGACTGCAGGGGCAGTGGAGGGTCCTTCCTGGGCCCCCAAGAGCACAGAGAGGCCCGAGTCTAAAGCCCCAACTTGGATACGTGCAGCTGAGCCCAAGGTGTGTGTGGATCCTACCTGCTCCCAGTCCCCAAGAGCACATGGAGGCCTGGGTCCACGGCCCCAGCTTGGGCAGCTGCAGCTGCACAGCCTAGGAGGGTGGAGCTGCTGCCTACTCCCGGCTTCTGCTGGCTCAGTAGAGCATTGCAACCGGGGCCACTCCCCTTTGCAGCCTGGGGTTGGGGCTCCAGGTCCTTACTGGGCCCGGTCTCATGTCTGGGACAGGGGCAACATCTCCACAAGCTCCCCCTGTTGGGGGAATCAGACTCAGAGGTCACCCCAATTCAGGATGGGCTGGAGCAGAGCCTCCTGAGGCAAAGTAATCCTGTGCTCTCGGAGTGGGCACAGTGGCTGCACTGCTGGCCAGGTCCCCAAAACAGGTGCTGCTCCCACTTCCCACCCTGAGTCCCCAAAGTGTGGCCCCAGTTCCACACCCTGGGCCCAGCTCCGATGCTTTGAGTGTAAGTGCAGCACTGCCCCCAGCCCAGCAGTGCCTTGGGGCCACTTTTTGTTGGACTGCGCTGCTCCTCCACCCGTGGGTGACCCAGCCTGGCACCATCGCAGCAGCCCCTGCTATGTGGCCTGAAAAGCCTAAAATATTTACCATCTGGCCCTTTACGGAAAAAAAAAAAAAAAAAGACTTACCAACGCCTGGCTTAAAATGCTCATTGAAATTTGCCTGATGTAGAGAACTTTGTGGTTCCTACCTCAGTATTTTTACTACTTACAAATGATGTGTCTAATCTAATCATGGCAGTCTGGTGTCTTGTGGGAGTGATTGGTTTAGGTTCCAATACAGACAGAGATAAATCTTAATGGAGTGTTTTGCATATAAGAAATAAATGAAAGAAACAAATGTACTTTTCATCTTTATAATGGTTTTTGTAGCTATATGATACCTGCAACTTCTGTGACCATTTTGTCATGTTGGGACCAAGTGTGAATGCAGTTTACACATAGAGGAGGACTGACCTATTGGAAAATGGAAAACTTCTTGGTCATTGATGACAGCAGTCAACCAGTGAATCCATCAAGCCTGGAGCTTGTCCTACTGCTGGAATTCTTGTCATTGTAGAAAATCAATGTTGTGTTCTGATTTGGGGCATTCTAGCTTGCAAATGGATGCATCTTAGCTGACATCAAATGCTCCCTAAGGATATTCCAAAGATAAAATTGATGTCTTCATTTTGAAGGGCATTGATAGAGTTTTACATTTGTCTTTATTGTAGTAAGGATTTTCAAATTAAAAAAAATGTATGAATTGATTGATTAATTGATTGCTTTATGCAGGAAGCAACACAGGGTGAAATACAAATAGGTGATTGACAAATGCTGATTATTCAAGAAAAGCAGATAATCCATTTACAGTGATTATGTCTAGTTTTTCTTCATTTATTAAGTAGCTAGTTTTTGAATGCAGAGTTTGGAATTACTCCAAATTAAGTCAAGACCCAAGACATAGCCAAAAAGATTGGAGTGTCTGAAGAAAACTGGATGGTTTTGACACATGTGGACCTATGTCCTAGTCTATTTTCATATTCCAAAAGCAAACCACATTGACATTTTGACTTTTCAAATGTTTTTAGTTTATAATCATATCTTTTTCCTAAGGTGAGAATTCTTGAGAGTATATGATTGATAGCATATTTCTCTGATTATAAGAAATCATTAATTTTAATAGTAAATATGTAATAATAGGTTTTGAAAACAAGTGACATTAAAACACGGAAATATTCATTGTAAAGACATTCTAAATATATTGAGGAGTATGAAAAGTTAATATAAAGTGACAAATAAGAGATCACTGGTTAGGTCAATGGCTGCCATAAAACCATCTGTGTAGAAATCATATTCAAATGTCCCTCCCTCCACAATTTTCAGATGTATAAAAATTTATCAATTTTTCTTTGGAAACACCCTCAAACCCATCATGCTTTCATTTATTTATTTTTCTCTATAAGTAATCAATCCCGTCTCCAGTATCTACCTGTCAAAATTACCTTTTCTCAATTTAAATATTACTTACTCAAAAAGTTCCTGTCTAGTTTTCCAAAAGCATATTTGTTTTTCCCTCATATCTTTCAAACCACAGCAAAAGTCTATTACAGAACGTTTATGTGTCTTTTGTGTGATCGGGTTTTTACTGCAAAGACATGTATCCCTATAGTATTAAAAGGCATTCCATTCTCAGTGGCAGCTGGAAGCAAATTTTGATTTACATTCGGCCAAAGAAGCCTATTGAAATGATTTTAAATATATCACTTTTGGAATTCAGATAGATATTCCAAATCTATCAAACAGGTTTGATGCATTTGATGTTGCTCATTGAAAACCAGAATGTGGAAATGAACATGGAGACCACTGAAAGAACAGTCGTGGTCTGAATAGTGGAACAAAAATATATAGGGCAGTATACATTTATAAATGGATGAAGAGATAGATAGGTGGAAAGATGGGTTAGAGAGAGAGAGATCCATACAATTCTGCTATGATAGCTCTAAAATGAAGACAGGACATGTATATTAGTTCATTCTCACACTGCTATGAAGAAATGCCTGAGACTGGGTAATTCATGAAGGAAAGAGGTTTAACTGACTCACAGTTTCACATTGCTGGGAGGCCTCAAGAAACTTCCAGTGATGGTGGAAGCCAAAGGAGAAGTAGGTACCTTCTTCACAGGGTGGCAGGACAAAGTGAGTGCAAGCAGGGGAAATGCCAGGCACTTCTAAAACCATCAGATCTCCTGAAACTCACCCATTATTATGAGAACAGTATGAGGGTAAACTGCCCCCATGATCCAATTACCTCCACCTAGTCCCACCCTTGAGGTGTGGAGTTTATGGGGATTACAATTGGAGATGAGATTTGGGTGGGGACATAGAACCGAACCATATAAACATATGAAGGAATGATATCTTTTTGCCACCCAGAGGGAGACTGAGATGTGCTTCTGAGATCGCTAAGCAGGAAAGAAGGCAAACTCCTCCAAGCTTTAGCAGAGAGAGGAGCCATGCCAAGAGTCTCAGTGAGAAGGAGCAGAGGGTGGCAGAAGCAGACTACTCAGCAGGCTCTAACCACCGATTGGAGACAGTGGGACTGAGGCCCACAGGGACTGAGGGAGCATCAACCAGAGCAGCTGGGGGACAGAGACACAAGTGTCAGTGCTAGTGCAGAAATGTGGGGAAACTTCTCCCACTGGACGGGCTGATTCATGTGCTGAACCGGAGGGGTAGGAATGTTATAGGTGATTTGGAGGCCAAACTACCATTAGATTGCTTTTTTTTTTTTTTTGTATCTATAGTGTATTTGTGTGTTAATCAACAAATTTGCAGTTTGCCAAACGCAAGCAAAAACTTTAGAATATTCAAGGTAGATAATTAGTAGCAACACTTTTGTTAGATATGGGCAGAATGCATGTGATATGTTAAAATATGAGACAGGTAATGTGGAAGTAGAGCATACGTATTAAATAGAAAGGTGTGGAAGTACTGAGAGATATTTATGAGCTAAATATCCACTATATGTAAGTATACAGCAGCCACTAAATGTTCAGGATAGAGTCAGCAGGCATAGGTACTTAATTTTCATGAGGTTTTTAATTCAGCCACATGCTGATGACACCTACTCTGTCCCCAAATATCCTCTGCTCAGATTAATTAATTAGTTAATCCCATAGCTAATCCCATAGCTATTCTTCAGTCAAGCTTCAGCTGTGTCAAGCTACACATCCCTCAATCTCTCCAATAGAGCAAGTGTATAATTGGCCAAGGACACTGTTTATCTGTGGACCCCATTGTTTGAACCTAAATTCTGTCCTTGTATTGTGGCACCATCAGCAGAAAGATTGACATGGTAGAGAGTGTTGGGACAGGTGAGGCTTGTATGCCCTGGGATTCACGTAGTGAGGACCTCTTAACTCACTTGCACCCTATGCTAAGTGTCATCTCTTTTACCTTGCTTCTCACTCTGTGATTTAAAGTGATTCAATTGCTGTGTGATCCAGCATTTTGATTTTGTTTGTGAGCTTCGCTGCTCAATGCCTACTGGGTTCTCTTTGCTAATAGTGTGCACAGAGGTCCCCATTGCATCAAGACAAATTCCCATACAGTCGCGTCACTAATCATCTTCTGTATATTTGTTTATTTTTTGTTCCAAACCCTAGAAAAGTTCATGGAGACTAGAAGGTAGTCCAGAAGCAATTGCAGAATCAAAGAATAAGGTTTAAAAGTGTTCTTCCTTAGAAGCTACCCTGTTGTGACACGGAGCATTATTTGGAAAACATGCAGTTCAACCTTTAATAGAAATTTCAAGCACCTATAAGCCAGAAACTCTGATATTCACCCTTCTAGCTCCCTAAGTGTAAGAAACAATTGGCATGTGATGGAATAAAACTCTGTATTTATTATAGGGGAGGAGAAAAGTAATATAGCACCTACCATATAAGTTTTGTAAGTATGTTACGTACAATGAATACACAGTATCAATGAGAGAGATATTATGATTAACTCCCCTCTACAAATTAGAAAACTGAGGTTCAGAAAGGTTGCATACTGTTTCCAAAGTCGTGAAAAGTAGAATCTAAATCTCAACGTCCCGCCTGTTATTTATAATGGAAAATCAGAGAGATCAAAGTAGTCACCTGAGATCACGTGATTTGGAAGTGGCTAGAAGGTAAACACCCTGACACCCATTCAGACATTTGCCAAAACTCCTCCAATACCAAGTGCTTTCTGTAGACTCATTCATGTGGTGCAAACATTATAAAATGTAATGATATTAATAAAATATTATAACAAAGTACTATAGTTTTATATAACATATAAAGTAAATATGAAAATAAGTATTATAAATATATTATAAAATAATTATTAGTACATTTTTAGAAATATTTTCTCTAACTGGGTTATTATTCTATAAGAGATCCTCTTGTAAATGGCCTTATATTTTTAATTTTGGTATCCACGTGTTCATAATAGACGTCTTGAGGAATAGAAGATAAGAGGGAATATTTTTGTGGAAATAAATTAAGAGTAATTCAGAATTCAGTGATGTAAGAATTGTGAAGAGACTTACAAAATATTTTGGATAAGTCATACTGAAAGAAAGAGGATATTATTCCTTTAATTAAACCAATTATAGTGGGGATTAGCAGATGATACCATAAAAATGAACTATTCAATTTAGGAAAAAGTGAACACTTTTTGAGGATTAACAGTCATTTCTTTGTAGTCAAAAAATTGAAATCGAATTAAGTAGAACAAAGCCTCAAGCCAAGTATGCCAGACTCATTAACAACGGCAAATAT
The DNA here is from genome assembly GCF_009764315.1 of Trachypithecus francoisi. Classification (NCBI taxonomy): domain Eukaryota; kingdom Metazoa; phylum Chordata; class Mammalia; order Primates; family Cercopithecidae; genus Trachypithecus; species Trachypithecus francoisi. The sequence goes on along the minus strand of NW_022681458.1, from coordinate 123,625,777 downwards.
TGATTGAATAGTCTCTCTTGCTTCACCATATTAATAAGTATATTCGCTCTGACTTCTGCCTATTCTGCTCCATGCAACAACTTGCTCTGTAAATCTGAATGCAGAGGAATATTTTCCACTGAAGTTAAAGGAGACAAAAATCCCCATAGCCATCATAATTCAAACAAATGTTCAGATTGTTGCAAAAAATTATTCTTGTGGGTGGGAACTCTGGGCAGAACAATTTTAAAATGGTAAGAATTTTGTGGGTTAACTGGACTTGATCAGACAAGTGATGAATGGAGCTCCATTTGCTTTGTTTCATAGGAATGAGAAGGAGGGAGTGTGGAAAGTGGAAACAGAAAGGAAGAAAACTCATGTTTGTTTTACAGTTATCAGACACCTGATACATTAAGTAGTTATTATTTTCTGCATGTGAGGAGAAGAAAATCATGCTTTTCAAAGTTGTACAAATTTCCAGCGTCATTCAGACATTAGAGTTGGAGTCTATGTCCAGGTATTTCTGAGTCCTAAACCTCTGACCCACTGGGTCATTTGAATGAACATAAACCAGAATTGCAGTTCATAAGTATTGGACTCAGAGGAGGTAACCAGATTGTTCTCCTCTGTGGTCCAAATGTAGACTTAATGAAGAGGAAAGCAAATTTTATTTCACATTCCAGTCAGTTTTCTCCTGCAAATCCATAGAGTAAATATTAGCACATTGGGTCAATTAGACACAACATGTTCCTCATATTTTCCCAAAAATTCCTGTGGCCAGAGTTCCGTTGGCTCAAAGGCCTTTTTTTAACCTACATTATTCACGTACTATTTGTTTCAGCAAGCTTTGCCCCATTTTTTTTTTTTTCGTACAAAATTTCATGGGGACAAATCCATCAAGTATAAATCACCTGTCATGATTTTATGACTACCATTATCACTTTGTCTAAGAAGCTCACCGAATTTTGCATGAAGTAAAATCCAAACTCAATTGAGTATGTGCACAGACATTCCTATATTTTATTTTCTTCAAAGAGAATGGAGACCATGCCTATACATACATACATTTAGTTTCAACTAAAAACATACTTTGGTAATTTTTATTAAAAACTTTTTTCCATTAACAAAACTATCACTCAAGTATATTCTGACAAAATTGATTGCTTACAAGGAACGTTTAAGAATGCATTATTTGGCCGGGCGCGGTGGCTCAAGCCTGTAAGCCCAGCACTTTGGGAGGCCGAGACGGGCGGATCACGAGGTCAGGAGATCGAGACCATCCTGGCTAACATGGTGAAACCCCGTCTCTACTAAAAAATACAAAAAAAGTACTAGCCGGGCGAGGTGGCGGGCGCCTGTAGTCCCAGCTACTCGGGAGGCTGAGGCAGGAGAATGGCATAAACCCAGGAGGCGGAGCTTGCAATGAGCTAAGATCCGGCCAATGCACCCCAGCCTGAGCGACAGAGCGAGATTCCGTCTCAAAAAAAAAAAAAAAAATGCATTATTTTCTGGTCTAATATTTAAAAAGGGACAGTCATATTAAGAGAGAAAAATGGGGACACCTTGTAGCCATTTCCCTTACTGTGAATTCCTATGCATTAGTCTTTTTAAACAATACTTTAATCTTATATTTTCTTTAGATTTAGAACAATGGCAAAGGGGAGTAAAAAGTGTCCCATATACATCACATGCAGATTCCTTTGTTAATGCATCTTATATTACTGTGGCGTATGGGTCACAACTAATGACTGATATTGATATATTATGATTGACTAAAGTTCATACTTTATTTGGATTTCCTTTATCTTTACATAATGTCATTTTTCTGTTCTAGAATCTCATCCAGGCCACGCTTAGGCTCTCCTAAACGATGGCAGTTGCTCAAAATTGACTAGTTTTCGATGACCTTGATCATTTTGAAGATTCTTTTATAAGACTGTTCCTCAGTCTGGGACTGCTTGATGTTTCTCTCATGGTTAGACTGGGGCTATGGGTTTTGGGAAGCAAGACAACAGGACTAAGTAGCATCTTCCATACATCATACCAAAAGTACACATTCTCCAGAGGACTCCTCACTGCCTTGAGGGAGTGTTTGCCAGGTTTCTTCACTGGAAAGTCACACTTTCCTCCCTGATTTCCCTTGTTATTCTCATTGGAAGGAAGTCACTAAGAGTAGTCCTCACTTAAGAGAAGGACTTGGGCTGCGCGCGGTGGCTCACACCTGTGATCCCAGTACTTTGGGAGGCCAGGGCAGATGCAACACGAGGTCAGGAGATCGAGACCATTCTGGCCAGCATGGTGAAACCCCGTCTCTACTGAAAATACAAAAACTAGCTGGGCGTGGTGGCACACGCCTGTAGTCCTAGCTACTCAGGAGGCTGAGGCAGGAGAATCGCTTGAACTCAGGAGGCAGAGGTTGCAGTGAGCCCAGATCGTGCCATTGCACTCCAGCCTGGAGACAGAGCGAGACTCCATCTCAGAACAAAAAAAAAAAAAAGAAAAAAAGAAAAGAAAAAAGAAAAAGAGAAGGACTTAATGGTCCTTTCCTTGGAGTGGGAGAATTAACTTATCTGCACAAAGATTAAGTACCCAGTTCTCCCAGGCCCGATTTGATGGTATCTCAAGAGCTCATGAAGTCAAAAGAAGTGAAACATTAGGCATAATGTATATTATAAAGTTGTGAGCTTTTTATAGATATTATTCTTACATTTTACGGGTAAGAACAGTAAGATTAGACAAATTAATTAGGGGTAAGATAACAAAACTTTTAAAAAGTGAAGACATAGTTTTTACCTAGCTTTGACTCCAAATCTGTAATTTTTCCATCACTTTCTAAAGAGGAAGCATTGAGAAAGTTGGGTCTGTCTTTTAAGTAAGTTACTTGACTTGGTTTGTGTCCAAATTTGCTAATTCCTGGCACTCATTTTGTTCTCCAGATGGCTCTGGGGTGCTGTGAAACACCAAGAGCTATCGCCACTGCCTCACGCTGCACACAGGTGCACCACTCCTTGGCAGCCAACACACACCCAGATGCTGCCTTAGGGGAGCAAGGGATGCAGAGCCTTTTCCTGAAGCCAGACAAGCCCCTGTTGCCTCAGGGGACTTTATTCCGTGGAAGACATGGAGCAAAACTGCCAGTTGCGGAAACATACCCCAAGGAATAAAAATTGGGTAACAGTTAGAAACATTAGGCATTTTTCCCATTGTACCTGCAAACACTTCATCAACATTAGAAGCAGATGGCAAGGCAACCATGAAAGGCAAAAAAAAAAAAGATCATTTAGGCAATAAAAATAAAAAATGTGTTCTGAAAACTCAACAAGTCCAATGATGTTGCTGGTTCATGATTTTGAAAAGAAAATATAAAATAAATAAAATAAAATATAACAATGCTATTGTGTGCTATATAGTACTTTTAAAATTAATACTGACAGTATTTGATGTCAAGTAATTTTGTATTCAGAATTAGGAAAGATTCTTTATAACTAATGGAGGCATAGCACCTTCTATGTTTTCATCTATATTAGCATTTAAAAGAATTAAAATGTAAATAATAAGCAATTATTGGCAATAAATCACAGAGTGCTTGCTGATGCTTTACATCATAGCTTTATATTATTATGAAATTAGATTTTTGTTTTTTAGAATGGTTCTAGTTTCACAGCAGAATAGAGGCACAGAGTTTGGCCTTATACCCCCAGCTCCACGGATGCTCAGCCTCTCAGCTTTTCAACATTCCCCAGGAGAGTAGTCCATTTGCTACAACTGATGAGCTCGCATTGACACATCCTAATCACCAAGGTGCTTACTTTACATTAGGATTCACTCTTGGTATTATACCTTGTATGGGCTGGGACAAATGTATCATGACATGTATACACCATTATAGGAATATACAGAGTATGTTCACAGCCCTAAAAATTATGTTCTCTGCATATTCACATCTCCCTTTCCCCCAAACTCTCATAATCACCGGTCTTTTTACTGTCTCCACAATTTTACCATTTCTAGAATGCCATATAATTGGAATAATACAGTATATAGCCCCTTGAGATTGACTTCCTTCACTTAGTAAAATGCACTTATGATTTCTCCATGTCTTCTAATGATGTGATAGCTAATTTGTTTTCAGTGCTAAATAGTATTTCTTTGCCTAGAGATGTCACGGTTTATTTATTCATTCACCTACTGAAGGACACACAGTTGCTTCAGTGTTTTGAAAAATATCAATAAAATTGCTAGAAATATCTGTGTGTAAGTTTTTATGTGGACGTACGTTTTCAACTCCTTTGAACAAGGAGTCCAGTTGCTGGTTCGTGTGTTAAGTATGTTTAGTTTTGTAAGAAATAAACCCCCATCTTCCAAAGCATATGTACCATTTTGCATTGCCACCAGCAATGATGAGAGTTCCAGTTGCTCCACATCCTCACCATCATTTGATCTTGTCAGTGTTCTGGATTTTGACCATTATAATAGGTGTATAGTAGTAGCTCATTGTTTTAATATGTATTTTCCTGATGACAGATGATCTGTAACATCTTTTCATATGTGTATTTATCATATGTATTTCTTCTTTGGTGAGGTGTCTGTGAAGGCCTTTGGCCCATTTTTAAAATCAGGTTGTTTGTTTTCTTATGGTTGACTTGTAAGAGTTCTTTGTATATTTTGAATAACAGCCCATTTTCAGATGTGCTTTTTGCAATATGTTCCCCCAGTCTGTGGCTTGGATCTTCACTCTGTGACTTTTGTGAGGCAGAATTTTTAAATTTTAATGAAATATAGCTTACCAATAAATTCCTTCATGGATTGTGCCTTCAGTATTGTGCTCTATTGCCATACTCAAGATCATGTAGGCTTTCTCTTTTATTATCTTCTAGGAGCTTTACAGTTATACATTTTACTTTAGGTGTATAATCTATTTTGAGTTAATTTTGTAAAAATGTTAAGGTCTGTGTCTACATTCTTTGTGTTGTTTTTCGCATGTGGCTCTCCAGGTGTACTATACCATTTGCTGAAAAGACTGGCTTTGCCTAGGTTCTATTGCCTTTACTACTTTGTCAGAGCTTAGTTGATGATGTTTACGCGGGCCTATTTCTTGGCACTCTAGTATATTTCATTGATCTATTCTTTCACCAATACAATATATACTGTTTTAATTATTGTATTTTATAGTAAGTATTAATCCAGATAGTGTCTGTCTTCAATTTCATCCTCCTTCAATATTTTTTGCCTGTTCTGGGTTTTTTGTCTTTGCATATAAACTTTCAAATCATTTTGTTTATATCCACAAAATGACTCACTGGGATTTTGATTGGTATTGCATCAAATGTATAGATCATGTAGGAAAGAACTAACATCTTTACAATATTGAGTCCTACTTTTTGTGAATGTGGACTATCTCTCCATTTACTCAGTTCTTCTTTGATTTTTTTTTCAAAAGAATTTTGTAACATTCCGCATATAGATCTTGTACATATTTTGTTATATTTTTACCTATTTATGTTCAGGGGGTGCTAATGTAAATGGTATTAAATTTGAAAACTAAAATTTAATTTGTTTATTGCTTGTGTATATTGTAGGGATTGACTGAGTGTTGCATGTTAATTTTGTATCCTGTGTCCTGCCACATTGCTATAGTTGCTTATTAGTTTCAACTGGTTTTTTTCATAAATTCTTTCAGATTTCCTACAAAGATGATCATATCACTTGTGAACAGATAGTTTTATTTCTCCTTTCCCAATCTGTATGCACTTTATTTTTGATTTTGTCTCATCTTGTTTATTAACTGGTACTTCCAGTATGATGTTGAAAAGTAGTGGTGAGAATGGACATCTTTACCTTGTTCTTGATTTTAGTGGGAAGCATTCAAGTTTGTCACCATTAAGTTTAATACGATGTTAGCTGCAGAATTTTTTGTAGATATTCTTTATCAACTTGAGGAAGTTCCCAACTATGTAGTTTTACAGTTTTTATCATGAATGGGTGTTGGATTTTGTCAAGTGATTTTTCTCCATCTACTGATATGATCATGTGATTTTTTTCTTTAACCTGTAAATGTGATCAATTACATTAATTGATTTTCAAGTGCATTGCACGTGTGTAATCAGTCCTCTTTGGTTGTGATGTATAATTTTTTACATACATTATTGGATTTCCGTTGCTAACGTTTTGATGATCATTTTTTATCTATATTCAGCAGAGAGAATGGTCTATAGTATATAGTTTTTTCAAATGTTTTTTGTTTTGGTATTAGGGTAATGCTAGCCTCAAGGAATTAGTGGTTATTCCCTTTGCTTCTGTCTTTTGAGACTGCAGAAAATTGGTATGAATGCTTCCTTAAATGTTTGATGAGACATACCAGTGAACACATTTGAGCCTGGTGCTTTATGTTTTGGAAGGTTAGTAATTATACATTCAATTTCTTTAATAGATGTATTCCTATTCAGTTTTTCCATTTCTTTTTGTTTGTTTTGGAAGATTGTGTCTTTCAAAAAATTGATCCATTTCATCTAGGTTATCAAATTTGTGGGCATAGCATTGTTCATAGTATATGTTTATTATCCTTTTAATGCCCATAGGTCTGTAATGATGTACCTTCTTTCATTTCTGTTATTAATAGTTTGTGTCCTCTACCCCCCACCACTAGCCTTTTTTTATTGAGAAGGAGTCTCACTCTGTTGCCCAGGCTGGAGTGCAACGGTATGATCTTCACTCACTGCAACCTCTGCCTCCTAGGTTCAAGTGACTCTCTTGCCTCAGCCTCCCAAGTGGCTGAGATTACAGGCATCTGCCACCCTGCCAAGTTAATTTTTGTATTTTTAGTAGAGCCAGGGTTTCACCATGTAGGCCAGGCTGGTCTCGAACTCCTGACCTCAGGTGATCCATGCATTTCAGCCTCCCAAAGTGCTGGGATTACAGGCGTGGGCCACCACACCTGGCCCACTTTTTTGTTTTTATTTTTATTTATTCTTTTTTTTTTTTTTTTCCTCAGCCTGGCTAGAAGCTTATCAATTTGACTTGCATTTTTAAAGAACCAGATTTTGGCTTTATTTTTTTTTATCTATTGATTTCCTGTTTTTAATTACATTGATTTCTACTGTAATTCTTATTCTTTTTATTATAGATGCAATGTGTTCTTCATTTTCTAGTTTCCTAAGATATAAACTTAAATTACTCATTTTATATATTTTCCTAATATATATGCAATGCCATACATTTCCTTCTGAGCACTAATTTTGATGAATCCCACAATATTTTCTTTTATAATTTCAGTTTTTATTTTAGATTCAGTTGTTTTCATTTTTATTCAAGTCAAAAATATTTTTAAATGTCTCAATATTTTTTTGGCCCTTATGTTATTTAGAAGTATGTCATTTAATCTCTACATATTTTTTAGATTGTCCAGTTGTCTTTCCATTATTGATTTCTAGTTTAATTTTAATTTTATTGGAGTCTAAGAGCAAGCATTGTATAATTTTTGTTCCTTTAAATTTGTTTAGGTATGTTTCGTGGTCCAGCATGTGGTCTATCTTGTTGAATGTTCCACATGAGCTTACTGTTACTTTCTCTTTTCATAGCCTAAGGTAAATGGTTAAAACCTTGTATTTTCTTCTGCCCTGGGAAACACCTGTATAATGAGTAACTTATACATAGTAAGCAAGCAAAAATGTGTTTCCTCAAAATCCATGTAAACCTATGAGCTCTTTCCTTGCTCCATATACACCTGGGCATGGCAGAGGATGAAGAAAATCACACTGGAATTGGGCAGGTCTAGTATTTGACAAGTCTGCTTTGCCCTTTAACAGTTACCTTACTTTGGGGAATTTATTTAATAATCTTTCCAAGTTTTTTTTTTCCTCGGTAAATGACACTATATGTATCCCTTTGGATGAATTGATTTTAAAAGTAGACATGTAAATGGGTGCCAATTACACTCCCCGACATATAATAGGTGAAGAATACAAAAGATACTCATTTTGCCTACGAATGCAGCTTTCCCAGCCTGTAGTCAGTTATCTGTGTACTACCACACAATATTGTATATTAACTTCTCAGTTACATTATAAATTTTTCCTAAATGTTGTCACTCAGATTTTAACCTGAATATTTATTTTAAACAATTTTAGATAACTAGCATGAAAATAAAAATAGCATCATTTTATTTGCTAACTTTTAAAAATATATTCAATAATTACAAAAAGTACGAATAATTGAATATATTCATAGTTTTTAGACCATCAACAGACAAATAAAACTTTGGCCTTGGAGTTTATGAGAAAAAACCTGCTTTAGGGATGTTGATCTTTACTTTTTTCCCTTACACAACTATCACATCTTCAGGCTGTAACAGAATGAGGCTAAAACTCTCGTTTGTTTTATTTGCCTACCACACAGATGATTCCACAAACTTTAGCATGTTGCAGAGTGGGTGAACATTATATTTGCAATACAAAAATTAGATCAAATGTCTAATTCATTCCTTTGTATCCATGTGAACATGGAGAAGTTGCTTACTTAGATTCCACAGGAAGAACACAAAGAGAAAATAAGAAATTATTAAATCATAAAAAAATTGAACAAATATAATGATATTATACTACTTATTTCATGTATGAAGAATAATTGATTCAGTGATTAATGTAAACAATGGTAGTAATCTATTCAAAATTTATTTTTAAAAAGTGTTGTGTGTGTGTATATATATACCCAAGAATATATATATTCCTAGCACATATATATAGCATTTATATATATATAATATATAGCATTATATATATAGCATACACGTATGTGTGTGTGTGTGTATATATATATATAATGGAAGTTAGAAGTAATGTCTTAATTAGTGAGACTATTACACAAGCTTGTTTTTCTCATCCCCATCTTGCCCTTTAGGCTTAAACCTTTTAGGGTAAGTACCATTGTTCTTTGGTCACTGCTTTGTATTTAATGTTTCGTCCTTAGTTCGGAAAAGGACAAAGAGATAAACAAATCTATGAAAATATAGATACATGTTTACTAAAGTCCCTTTCTGATATAAAATGATTTGGCTGTGATCACAATATTATTAAATTATTAACTGGTGAGCAGTACAATATGAACAAAGCTGTCCTCAGAAAAAGATTATATAGGAAAGGATCATATTGAGATGTAATGGTGGAGAAAGCTAAGCTAGTAACTAAAATCTGTTCTCCACTTCCATTATAATTATGTCGTACCTGAGAAATGGTAATCCGGTCACTACTTTATATCGCCTTCCCACTCCATAAATGTAGAGTGGTGTGATTCAATGCTGGCAATAACATGAGTGAACTGAAATGTGCACTAGAGGAATAATGAAATTTCCTGCCGTGATTTCTACATGCTTCAACCTGGAAGAACTGCTCTGGAATCCATATATATCTACAAAGGTGGGAGACTTTATAAACAAACAGTGCACACAGAAAATTAGGTCAATAATGAGCCTGCAAACAAGATATTGTCAGATAAACAAAAGTCTGTTTTCTGAGAATTTTTAAAAATTATGTGACATACGAATGTTCTTTAGTGAGACTCTTTTGCTGGTAAACTGTTTTGGAGTGTGAGTGTGTGTGGTGTGTGTGTTTGAGTGTGTGTATATATTGAAAATGTCTTTAATTTACTTAATTATTAAATACTCATTTAGTTGATTAAACAATTTTGGTTTGATAATTATTTTTCTCTGTACATTTAAAAACTTTATTGTTTTTGTGTCTTGTGACTTTATTTTTGCTGTTGGGAAGAGTGCTGTCAATCAAAGTTCTGTTCCCTAGTAAATAATCCGTGTTTCCTCTTTGGCTGATTTAAAATTAAATTATTTCTTGTTCTTTTCACCACGATGTATTTAGAGGTGAAATTATTTTTATTTATTGTGCATAATTTTGTTAATTTCTAAATCTGTGTATCAGTATTTTTCTTCTTTACTTCTGTAACATTTTCAGAACGTTCCTTAAATTTCCATTACTTTCTTTTAATTTGTATCTCCTTTTTCTTGCTTTGCTTCTGTTTCTTATGTTAAATTTAATGTTTGTGTGTATCTCTTTTTACAAAATTTTATTTTGACTTTGTCTAAGTTGCTGATTCACCTTTCCAGTGTAATTTTAATTTCTAATATTTGCCTTTGTGTTAGGCTAAGATCTTATACCTGGATCATATATTCAACTTTTTATTTTACTTTTCAAAACATTTGAATTTATACATTATTCAATATATATACTCCTTTCAATATATTCTTCAGACTCTCACTTACAGCAGTATGTTTTCCTTTTTGTGTTTCATAATTTTGGATAATGTACTCATTTTTAAACAGCAGACTTTGTGGGAATGGTATGTGAAAATACATACTGGCAAAGATTATTTGCATTTGGTTTGCAGTTCTAGGGCAGCACAAATCCGTGAGGATTTTAAATTAATTTTTTGGATTTTGACTATGTGTATGAATCTTTAGAGGGCACATTGTCCCACAAAGAGCAGAGCTAGCAATTCTTTTTTTTTTTCTTTTAATCTGATTTTTCACTGAGGATATAGACTATAGACTTCTGAAGGTTCTGGATTTATTCTCTTTCTATGTTCTATATCACTCTCCATTATAGCCTTTAATATAGTTTTAAAATTCTAAATAATATACACATACTGTTTTAATGCAAAATATATATTTAAAATAAACAATAAAGCAAGAAATTTTTATGTTTTGGTCTACAGGAATCCACTCAAACTCAATATATCTAAGTTAATGAGATATGCAGATATCTTCAGAGCAGCCATACATGTGATGTCAACATGTCAGTAGGATTTTGTACTCTTTCTTCATGTTGCATGCCTGGGGAAGCTTTCTAAATATTTTATCAACACAATCATACTTATAGAAATATCCCTGCTAAATCATGCCCACAATTTCTATCAGATACTTTTTCTAAAATCAAGAGGTATTTTTTATGTAAATTCTACAATCTCAGAAATGAAAGTTTCTTAGCATGTCTTCTTCTTAATGATTGGATGAAGAGAGGAATACATTAGTAATGCAGGTATGTATAAGATTATTTGGAGAAGGAACTTTTTAGATGGTGAGAGTTGATGGAGTCCAGTATGCAAATGGAAGTTTTGGACTTAGAAAGGCACTATGATAGTACATCCAATGTAACATGAGGAAGAGAAGTGTTTGTGAGTTTATGTGTGTGTGCGTGCATGCACTTAAATACATTGATATAATTGGTAATAGAAAAATAACTCATACGTATCTGATGATTTCTATTTTTCCAATGAATTTACAGTGAGGCATTAGCTGAGACTATGCAAGGAGGAAGTTGTATTTAGGTTGTATGTAAAATAATCATCTCAGATCATTGCAAATGGAAATAACCAGAAAAATATTGAGACATCATTAGGCAGTGCTAAGGCACACTTAAAATTTGTTATCTTAAAGTTAGTTCAGATTGACAGATTGTATTTATTTATATACATAAACTTAAATTTACATCTACACTTAACCATTTATATATTACTATATAAAATATATAATATCATATATGGTAATATATGTAATGTATGTTATATGTTATATAATAATATAGATTAGCTATATAAAATATATAGTAATCTCATTCAACAGTTAAGTTTGTATGAGGGGGCGGGGAGGGGGAGGGGGAGGAGGAGGAGGGGGAGGAGGAGGGGGAGGAGGAGGGGGAGGGGGAGGAGGAGGAGGGGGAGGAGGAGGGGGAGGAGGAGGGGGAGGGGGAGGAGGAGGAGGGGGAGGGGGAGGGGGAGGAGGGGGGGAGGAGGGGGAGGAGGAGGGGGAGGAGGGGGAGAGGAGGAGGAGGGGGAGAGGGGAGGAGGAGGAGGAGGGGGAGGAGGAGGGGGAGGAGGAGAAGACATAAACAAAAACAGGAAATTTGGCCCAGTCAAAGAACAAAATTATATTCCAGAAACCGACTCTCAAGAAAAAAAGATGTAAGAACTATTGACAAAGAATTGAAAATAATCATCTTAAGGGAGCTCAGTGAACTACAAAAGAACGCAGAAAGACAATTATACAATATTTGAAAAGTGGTGCATGAACAAAGTAAGAATATCAACAGTGAGGTAAAACTATAAAAAAAAAAAAAAAACCTTTCACATAGAAATTCTGGAGCTGAAGAACACAATAACTGAGCTGAAAACTTCAGCAGAGGTGTTTAACATCAGACTTAAGCAGAAAAAAAGAATAAGCAAACGTGAAGACATGTCATTTAATATTTTTGACTTAGCAAAGCAACATAAAAATAAAGCAAAGAAAGTCTAAAGAACTTATACAGTATAGCAAAGTAGACTAATATACACATTATGAAAGTCCCAAAAGGAAAAAAAGAAAGAGACAGTTTACTTGTAAAAGTAATAGCCCCACATTTTCTCTATCTAAGGAAGGAAATGGACAATCAAATTTAAGAAGCTCAGTGTGCCTGTAGTCTCAGCTACTTGGGTAGGGGAGGCACGAGAATTGCTTGAACCTAGGAGGATGAGGTTACAGTGACCTAAGATGGCACCACTGCACTCCAGCCTGGGCAGCAGAGTGAGACAATTAAAAAAAAAAATAGATGAAAAGGTATTCAACTAGAATGAATCTAAAGAGATCTAATCTGTGACACATTGCACTCAAACTGTCAAAGGCTAGAGAGAATCTTAAAGGCAATAAGAAACATGTGATTTGTCATATACCAAGGAGTTCCCACAAGATTATCAGTAAATCACTCAGCAGAAATATCACAGGCCAGAAGAGACTTAGAAATATATTCAAAGTGCAAAAGTAACACACACTCGTATACACACACACTGCCAACCAAGAATACTACATCCATTGAAACTATTCATCTAAAATGAAAAGGAAATAGACCTTCCTAGATAAACAAGCACTAAGGGATTCATCATTACTAGTATTGCCTTACCAAAAAAATGCTAAAAAGGTTCTTCAATTTAAAATGACAGGATACTAGACAACAACATGAAAGCATACAAAAACAGATCTACACAAAATTTTATGTATATCTATACAAAATCCTGTAATACTGTAATGGTAGCATATTGGTCTTTTTTAAAGCAGGAATAAAATTTAAAAGATAAAGGAAAGAAAAATCACAACAATAAAACTATGCTAATGAATAAAAATATGATATAATATAATTCGTGAAGGCACTTGGGTCTTTCCTGTTGCCTGTTGCCCCTCCTCTAAGCATACTTTACTTTCTTTAAAAAATTCATAATTAATAATAATTATTTGTTAAATTAATAACATGAAGTGGGGAAAATGTAAAAAAATACTTTCTGTATATGATTGAGGTTGTTATCAGTCACAAATATATGGTTACTACATATAAGATGTTTTATGTAATCCGCATGGTAACCAAAAAGAAAATACCTATAGAAAATACACAAAAGAAAGATAAATAAATACAAACATATTGATTTTTAAAAAAATCAATGAAATACAAAGAAAGACGGCATGAGGGGAAAAGAGAAAAAAATAACTGTAAGACACATAAAAAACAACTAACAAAATGAAAATAGTAAGCCCTTCCTTAACAGTAATTACTCTGAATGTAAATGGATTGAATTAATAAAATTCACAGAGTGGTTGAATGGATAAAAAGCAATCAAAAGGCAATTTATGCTGTCTACAAAAATCCATTTGAGATGTTAAAACACATATAGGCTGGAAGTGAAAAAATGAAAAAAGATATTCTATGCAAATGATAAACCCCCAAAAGCAGGAATGTCCATATTTATAACACATAAAATATACTTTAAGTCAAAAACTGTAATAAGAAATAGGGAAGGACATTTATAATAAAAGGATCCATTCACCAGGAAGATATAATAATTAAAATATATATGTACCCAACATCAGAGCACCTAAACGGATAACAATTATTTACAAATCTGAAGGGAGAAATAAACTGTAATACCACAATATTAGGAGATTTCAATATCCCACATTTAGTAATGTATGTAACAACCAGAACAGAGACCAATAAGGAAAGAGAGGACTTGAAAGAGACTAATGAGAACTAAGATAGATAATGCAGAACATTCTACTCAACAGTAGCAGAATACATATTGTTTTCAGAGCACACAGAACATTATTCGAGATAAATTACATATTAGGCCACAAAACAACCCTTAACAAATTTATGAATATTAAAACTATACCAAGTATCTTTTCTGACCATAATGAAATGAAACCCCAATCAATAACAAGAGGAAGACACAAAGTTAATACTCCTGCACTGTACACTTCAAATGGTTAGGATGGTAAATTTTGTGTTATGTGTCTCTTACAATAATAAGAAAAGATTATATAACATGGTTAAGGATAGAATATTGTGAGGTCAGTCAGAGGTAGAAATAAAACCAAATACATGTTATATAATGGAAATCATAGGAAGAGAATGTATGTCAAAAAGAAAATTCACAATAGTACTGAATGCTTCAGAGAGGTCAAGGAAAATAAGGACAGGAAAGTACATTTGAGATTTGGCAACACAGATGTCATTAATCTCTCAGCAAGAATCGTTTCAGTGGAACAAAGATGGGTTCAAATGGTTGCAAGGCTAAGAACCTGACCATATAATTTATCATCTAATCATGGATACTTTTGAGAATAAAGGGGATGCTAAAACAATGAACAATTGAATATTTAATGTGTAACGCATTGGTTTTAATTTGCTGGTAGATTTATAAAATTTTTCATTGGCCTGCTACAGGCCTAGAAATAAGGAAAAAGATTGGTTACTACTGGGACCAGAAGTTGCTGTCTTCAGGTAGAGAAACATTTCTTATGAGCCTTAGATCTAGTACATTGTTAAGTACTTCAAACTCAAAGACCTTTAGAAGAGTTAAAATGAATGAATAAATTACTGCAGTTTTGCAAACAGGTTCAACTGAATCTTACAAGCCTGAAACCCATGCCCTCTTAGGGAGATGGCCTGAAGCTGTGGGGGAAGTCTACTTAGGATTCTCAGAAAAGATGGAACGTCAGGGTCTGTGGATGGGAGACAGATGGAATAGCCTCCTTGGAGTAGTTGTGTAGACATTTTTTTTTTTTTTAAGTGGAATATTTTTATTTACAAAAAAATCCCTCAAAGCAAAAAAGTTTTCCAACCACACACAGGAGGGATATGGGTAGGGGAAGGTGTCTGTCCATCTATCCCTGGCCCCCAGCCCATGTGGTTTTGGCAACAATAAGGTCTATGGGGTAATGGCTCCTGAAATTAAAATGGTGTGTGTAGGAGAAGGAAAGGAGGGCAAAGCTGTGGGAAGCAGTGGAGGGGAAGGAACAGAGGAGGTCAGTACTGGGAACACTGAAAGTGGGAGGCCATTTCATAACATTGTTTGTTGATGAAACTGCCGTGGACACCTTCTTTGCCCATCAGCAGGCCTAGCGTCTTGGCAGTCATGACGACAATGACATTGAAGGTGGGGGCTCCACTGATGCTCTTCATGTGAAGATCCACGGTCAATTCCCCATCCTGCAGCACTGAGTTGTGTAGACATTTGTCCCATGTTGTTTCCAGGAGCAACAGAAGAGATAAGTCCAAATGCGTTGAATATCCATGAGGTGGGTTTCACAAATGACCAGGCCTTATGCATTCTTCCTTTGGGTTACAGGCATATGAACTGGTCCCAACAGGGACTAAGAAGAGGAACAAGGTGCAGCAAGCGGGAAGCAGGAGGCAAGGGCAGTAGAAATGGGATGGAACTTCCTTGTTACTCCCCTGTCCTTCCCCGGTTTAGCAGTAGTCATTGCACTTGGCTTCAGAGCTTTCTTCTGAGAGTCCTGAACTCACTCTACCTTTCTAAACTGAATCTTGTGTTAAAATGTGAAGTCTGTTCACTGCACATGCCTTAACACATTATTAGACACAATCATGGCTGAAAGTTAGAAAAATAAGGTAAAATTCTACCAAACCCATCCTGGCATAGGTTAATGCTAAAATTAATGATTAATTTAAAAATAAAAATCCTGGATGGGATTCTCATCAAACCAAGAGAAATGTTCACCGTAGCACAAAAAGTGAGTAGAGGACACAGAGCACAGTCAGCTCCTTCTAGAACCTTGGTGATAACGAAGAACAAAGGCACAAAATGTTGAAGTAGAGGTTGAAGAAGAATATCTTAAGATATGAATGAACTGACCATGTTTATATATGAATAGAAAAGTGACAGGAGAGAAATATAGGATTTTCATTTAAAACACAGATGAATACTTTTCAAAATAATTAATTTTTTAATGCAATTTCCATTTAAATCACAATGATATTTTAATTGTGAATGCCTGACAAAATATATAGATAGAAATTATAAATAAATAAAAATAGCAAAGGGCATTTTAAAACAAAGCTAACTATAGAAGACTCATAATATATTACATAAAATGTATTATAAAGCCACAGCTTGACCCTTTTTATAGACTCTTCAAAGTACTTCTTCCTCTTTGATCACATGCTCGTTCTGCCAGCTCATGTGTGTATGTATGTATATGTTACAGAAGAGCACATTGCTAATGGCTAAATAGATGGGCATAGTACTCTTTTCTTTTGTGCATCCAATATCTTCCCAAAGGACATACTGGATGTGAGATATTATGATACGAGTTATAGAGTTTTATAGGAAGGAGAGAGAAAAGTAAAAAAGTGACTACAGAGTAGTTCCTGGAAAAATTGAAAGCACCTAAATTTAGTACACTAAAGCCAGGTGTTTCATATGAAAAAGTAGAGAAAAGATTTGTAAATCTAGCTGTCAATGCCAAGCTTCCACATATAAGAAACTTAAGTCACTGCCAAGAACAAACTGCTTTGAAACAAGAGGTATCTTTACAGAGCACAAATAGAAACACCAATATTTCAGTGATCTTACAAAAGTGTGAGTGATTCTTTTTCTCATAATCACAGAACCTGCTGCTCTACACCCTATACTTCCTCTAGTGGGCATACATCCCACATCATCCCAGTGGGAACGCTTTTTCCATGTTTGGACAATTTTCTATGTCATCATTATGTCCTCCTCACCCTCAGTGTTAGAAGCTATCCTTTCGTTTGCACCAAATCTTTTTCTCTTAGATCTCAGACATGTGAACTAGCCTGCAGTACTTGTCTGCACCTGGATTTGATTTTGTTTGGATAAAGTAATATGATGATGTATGTCTCACATAGAAGTTTGGTAAAGATAATGATAAAGGTGCCCGGATTGGCGAAACAGTAGTTGAAGGACTTTCAGGGCCAAGTACAAGCATCATCAGAATGACCTATTGTGCCAACACAGGAGTGGCATAGTAGTAACTGAGGATTGTTCATGGATATAGAGATTCAGAGCCTGACCCTTCAGACATCGTGAAGATTCTGAAATCTATCTTACATCCCTAGATTATTTGTTATGTATTTATTTTTGTTTAAACTTGTTAGAGTAGATCCTGTTTCTTGCAAGTACAATACCTAGCATGCTTTCCAAAAGAGCTTACCGACCTGTGATTCGTTACTTCCCTTTGTAAAAACTGAGGTAGATTCCAAGTTTCCATGAAAGCTATCATTTCATCTACAAGACTTTGAAACTGTAAGCATCCTATGTCACAACTGAAAGAGACAGTAATACTATTCCCTTAAGAAATATCACAAATGTTGCATGTTATTTCCAGGAAGAAGAATTTAAGTTATTGGATAGTTTCAAGAGGTAAACAAACACACACATGCGCGCGCACACACACACACACACACACACACGTGATGAGAGTAGTTCAGAGCCATGTGACTTTGGACTTACGTCCCAAATAAGAGAGGCAAATTTTGGTTTAGTACAATGCCTATCTTAGAATAAATCTTTAGTAAATGGTATACATTATAAATTCTTAGGTTAAGATGTAACTCAATCTAAGGGCTACTTATGATAGTCAAAGCACCTAAGCATAGATTGAGCTTTTCAGAGAATAATGAACTCCTTTCAGTTCAAGTATTTAAGCATAGCTGGGGCAATCATCTGCAAAAGGTTTCTTAAAGGGGTTTGCAGCATCAGATGGAGATTGGCCCAGATGACATCGAGGCTCTTCATAACAGGTGTACGTTATGTCTAATTCCAAGACGTAAACAAAACTTAGACAGGTAGTCCATTCTAATCAGGTGTTTTCTATGAGAACCAAATGCAGATTTTTGTATCACCTGTGTAGATAGCAGAGCAGAAAAAAAGCGGCATATTATTTTTTCTCTAGATTTCATAAACAACAAATATTAACACGAATACGCTCCATGAATGTTGGCAGCTTGAAAAGTCAGAGCTTAGAGAGGCCTTAGATTCACGTCTTATGGAAGATACTCTGACATAACCCCATTTCCCTAAATCCTGCCAATGCTATAGCTTGATGAAGCCTGATCTTTAAAAAAAGAAGCTATATAGTTAGTTCCCTTAAGTTTCCTGTATACCATTCACAAGACAGGTCTGTTATAGCAAAGATAAATCTATCCTGGGAGATTATTATATTATTGATAAAAGGTAGTTCAAAATGTAAACATATTTTTATGTGTTAAGGTAACTGATAATGAGGTTTATGAAATATATGAACTATTTATGGTATAATGGAAAAGGTGCAGAATTTGTGATTGGAAAACTTGAATTCAGTTTATTCTGTTAAGAGATTTTAAAAAAGACAAAATCATGATTCTCATAAAAATAAACATGTGTTAGTTACTTTATTTTACTTACAAATGAGAAAACTAGTAAGATGGTTTGACCGGTTCAAAGGAGAGTTCAAAGAACAAATATGTTTATAAATAAGAAATGTTAAAATAGAGAAAGAATTTAAACTTTTCATTTGAAGAATGTGAGCCTCCTCTAAATTATCAGACCCAGAGAGGCATAGAATGAGATACCAGTCACATCCCACTTCTCCCTTAGGTTAAATAATCAACTCTTGAAACTGCTTGCTATCACTACATGGAGATATAAATTAACCTAATAATGCCACACACTGTGCACACTGAGCCCCATAACCCATGCAATGTATAGCCAGTCACTAATCAATGCTATTTCTGTAAGCCAATGAGAACTCCCAACACACAACTTTGTATCAGTCCACTCCTTGTCCCTCTTTTTTTGTCTCTAAAAACTTGCTTGCAACAAAGGCTGAACAAGACCCAGATCTGAAATTATTTGGGTTGAGTCTCCTGGGCAGCTGTCCTCATCTTGGCTCAGGTAAACTATTTAAAATTATAATATTTGTGCTTCAGTATTTCATTTTTCCTTTAGGTCCATAAAATGAATTTGCAAACTGGAGGTAAAACCAGAGCCTCCCATAGGAAGGAAGTCAGTTGAGCTTCTGCTGAAAAGAATATACATAATTGTCTACAGGCAAGAGTTATTTACATTTCTACCCATTATCTACAATTTGTAGTATTGTAACAAACAAACTAACTAACTAACTGACTACAATCAGATAGCCTAGAAATTGTGCTGTAGACACTGCACAGTTTTCCATCAAGGCACAAAATTTTCTCTGCGTTTCTTGTGCTCTGAGACGTTGATGTCATCTGACCCGTTCTTCATCTGATATTTCAATTCCATCTGTAACATTTGTAGATAATTATACAGTTATGTTTAATTACTTCCAATAAGAAAGTAAGCTTATATAATAATAAGATGTTTAACATGTACCTTAATATCTGATGAGCTTTGGTGATCATTAATAAACTCCTTCTTGGAGGATTATTAAGAAAATTTCAGGCAGGGACCAGTGGCTCACCCCTGTAATCCCAGCACTTTGGGAGGCCGAGCCGGGTGAATCACTTGAGGTCAGGAGTTCAAGACCAGCCTGGCCAACATGGTGAAACCCAGTCTCTACTAAAAATACAAAAAAAAAATAGCAGAACCTGGCAGCATGTGCATGTAATCCCAGCTACTCTGGAGGCTGAGGCAGGAGAATTGCTTGAACCCTGGAGGCAGAGGTTGCAATCAGTCCAGATCACGCCGCTGTTCAGTCTGGGTGACAGAGTGAGACTCTGTCTCAAAAATATAAAATTTCATGAGACAATGTGTAGAGCACACCCAGTTCTTGACCTGGTATTTCTTCAAAAACTATTCATGATTCCATTGTGACCCCCTCAGATCGTCTAATTTCTACAGGCTTTGAGAAACTCTGTAAAGGAAAAGGAGAATGAACATTAATGTTGAAAATATATTAAACAAAAACAAAGAGCTATTGATACATGCAACAACATAAATGAATCACATAAGTATTATGCTAAGTGAGAAAAACCAGACCAAAATCCCATCCCTTTACATGAGATTCTAGGAAAAGGTAAATTTATATATAGAAACATTGGTAAGTGTTTTTCAAAAATCAGAGTGTAGGGGGAAAGGAGTTTATGCAAATGGAAGTAGAGGATTTTCAGGCTTACGGAAATATTCTATGGTGTGTTTGTGGAGATATTCATTTGTCTAAACCCACTAAAGTGTACACTTAAAATTAATATACTTTATTGCATATAAATTAGACCGAAATAAAGCTAATAAAAAAAATCACATGTGATTTGGTCCTGTCTCCTTGAGCCATGTGTAAACACATCTTCTAAAAGTTTCTTTTTTTGTTTTGTCTGTGCATAGTGAAGTTTACATGAAAATCTTGTTTAGGTGTGATTAGTTTACTATCAGCTGCCCTGTGTATTTTATTAATCTTGATATGATCTTGGGCAACTAACTTTTTTAAAGACTCTTGATTCCTCAAAATGGCAAAACTAAAAAAGTGGATTTTATTACTTCTTGGAATGCTGACCTTCTACTATCAATGAACATATTGAGAACAAAGCTCACTAAACATAACTAGTATTTTCTCAGTGAAGTTGGCTATTTTGTCAATAAAAAAAAGATATATTCCAGTGGATCAAAGGATACATCCATGTGAGTCAGTTCCTTCTGAATACATGCTTGTTGTGTGAATGTGTTTCATTTTGTTTGTTTTCTTGTTTTATTTTGATTTTCAAATGACTAATGTTTTCTTTATGATTTCACCAAAATGACTAAAATAGAGATTCTGCAATGAATTTTAAAACAAGGGAGTAACCCCACTTAATGTGACAACACTGCTTTTAAATTGAAAGGTTCTTTCTATGTAAGTTTCCTTTCCTTTAGCAAGGCAAGCATTCCCCTAGCTGGTTATTAGTAGCATACTGTCTTTGGCTTGATCCCAGGGGCACAAGAGAGATGATGATTCGGTCTGACAACATTTCCATTTCCTTGGTAAGGATCACTTACGAAGTGCCTTTAATCATTTATGAGTACGTTTCATTTGCTGTTTGCTGCAAACAGCTTGACTGTGCTGAGTTTGACAGCTTTCCGACATTCTGCAAACAGCTGCAATAATAGCCTTGACAATGTCATTTACAAATGAGACACATGCGGTATGAACAAAGCAACTGATACACTCTAAGTAATATGGTAATGGAATGGCAAGTGGTATGGAAAGCAAGATGGAAATGATGTATCACCCTGTAGGAGAGCTGTGTTCCTAGAGGAAAAAATTGCTAAAATGCATACTTTTAATCATGTAAATACCATTGCCATGAAATTTTCCGAAATAATGGCTCTGGATAGTGTGGGATACTTTACCTTTCCCTGTTACCTCTGAAGTCTATTCCCACTGTTGACTGCAAACCTTCCACATTTTTTTTTTAATTTAACCAAAGCTTGAGTTTCCTGAAAGTGAGTCCATAATTTATCCTATTCCAATGCCTAGCATAGTGTGTTATGCTTATCTTATAGTTAATACATTTCTAATTATATCTGTACTGTCCTTTCTTCATTTAGATCAAACAGTACATTTTAAAAAATATATACACATGTATAAATTTCCTAAATGTGATACATCTATGTATGCATACATATATATGCATGCATGTATATGTTTATAACTTTGAAATATGAATGTATTATTGTGTGATCCTAGATGACAAGTCTGAGATTTGATGCACATGGTCTCCTTTGCTTAACATTAGCAAATTTGAAAGAAGATTCATAAGTTGTTTTAATTCATCAGGTCTGAAGGATCAGCCCTCACCATTCATATTGGTTATATAGGAGAAAAACTATGAAACATTTGCATTCCTTCATCACAAATTCTTTTTAAATATGTCCTTTAAAGAGTAGTTTTAGATTCACAGCAATATCTAAAGGAAAATCTAGAGATTTTTTATACACCACCTACCTACCCTCATATTCACACAGCCTCTCCAACTATAAACATTCCACATTGGAGTGGTACATTTATTACAATAAATGAACCTATATTGACACATCATTATCACCTAAAGTCTGTAGTTTACATTAGAGTTTGTTCTTGGCGTTGTACATTTTATGGGTTTTGACAAATGTCTAGTGACATCTATGTACATTACAACATTATACAGAGTAATTTCACAATCCTAAAAATCCTCTGTGCTCCTCTCGTTCATCTCTCATTCCCCCTGACCTCTGGCAACCACTGATCCTTTTATCATTTCTATAATTTGCCTTTTTACAAAGTTGGAATCATACCATATGTACCCTTTCCATGTAGGTTTTTTTCACTTAGTAAAATGCATTTAAGTTTCATCCATGTCTTTTTATGGCTTGCAAGCTCATTTTTTAAGCGCTGAATAATATTTCATTGCCTGGATATATACAGTGTATTCATCCATTCACCTACTGAAGGAAATTTTGGTTGCTTCCCCGTTTGGGTCATTATGAAGAAAGCTGCAATACATATCTCTGTGCAGGTTTTGTGTGGACATAAGTCTTCAATTCCTTTGGATAAATACCTAGGAGCAAAACTGCTGTATCAATTAGCATGGTAAGTATCATGCATTTTAAATATTGTCACGGACATGTTATTTCCCTCTATGATTTACGTTTTCTGCTTCATGTGTTGAATTTGAAGCTTGAGTTTTATAAAAGCTGGTGTTTGATAATATTGAATTAAATTAAACAAGTCAGCTTTTACCTTATTATAAAAATACATTCCCAGTATCTGTTATATTGATACCTTTTGACTTTGGTTCCACTTGGAAGTTTATTCCCAAGAAATACATGTATAAAGACAATTCTTTGGAACAATATATTACAAGAGTATATATAATAACTAAAAAGAGAAAACAATATTAAAAATTACGATGGTTTAATAAATGATGATATATCAATATATAAAATGTTTAAACACTTTGAAGATGACACACTGTGCTATTTTAGTAACAGTATAAAATTTTCTGAAGTGCAATATTTTGTACCAGAGTCTTGTGATTTCATCTTATTATTCTAACATTATGTATAATTATTGTTGTGAATTATTTCTTTATTAATAATACTGTTTACTGAGTGCTTACTTTGTACCAGGCAGTTACCTAGGAGTTTCAATATACTCCTTGTTGAATGCTCATAGAAATTCTATGAGACAGGTACATTATTCCTATTTCACAGAAAAGAAAATTGAGGTTTTGGGTGTTAAGTAGCTTTTTCCAATGCTATACATTTATTAGCCAGGGCACCTGGGATGTAAACTCAGACCATTTGACTCCATTGCTCCATTGCTCTCCCTCTACATCACCTATAAACTCATTACCTTGGATGCTGTCACAAGTGATGTTTTAAATAAGATAGGATCAAAATAAATAAATATTTGTCTTGATGACACAAGAGTATGCAAAACATCTAAAACACAATAGTCAGTGAAAAGTAAAATGGTCCTAAATGCTGTATACACTGTGTTTATATAATAACATATATGACTAGGAATTAAAACTAGATTACGCACAAAAAAGGAAAACTCCTTTCTTAGAAATATACCAAAATGGGCCTTTTAAAATTCAGTTTTCTCCATAAGCTGTTCTATAATCTGTTCAAAGAAAAGTAATACAGGATTTCTCATGCCCAATTAACAGAAATTTCTGACAAGAAAATATGTTGATACTATTGCAATTCTAAAGAAATTATTTCTGATTTTCACGTAAGTCAGAAAAAGTATTCTCATGTGTCTTAGGAGTGCTTTTTTTATTTTTCTAGATTTTCTATTTTCAATTTTCTAAATTCTTCAATCAGGTCAGTTGGCAAGATAGGATCAAGTAGCTTGGACAGGGGATGTCTACCTGGCTCATCAGGCCATCTCCAGCACTGTATAGAACACCACATATTCAGTTTCATATAGCATTGTTATACATATTTATAAAGTTAATTAGTTAATTACAGAGCAAGTGAAATCTTTATTCCAAGTAAAACTCTCTAGACATTGAAGTGAAAGATCCATGGTACACAGAATGTTCAGTAGCAGAAAAGTTGACTCTTGGATCCAGGCGGCAGAATCTCAGCATAGGCTCCATGCAGTAGGGAGGGGCTCTGAAGTCCACCAGACCTTGGTAAGCCTTCTTCTTCTCAACCTTGGATGCTCCATCTATCAAAGGAGATAAATGCCTTGCTGCCTTGCTAACTCACTGAGTGGTAGTAAAGGAAAGAAAGAACAGTTTCTAGTGGAACTCCTGTTGTGCGGCGCCCTGCATCAGCTCATCTTCCTCTTTCGTCATTGTGTGACCCTGATCTTCACAGAACTTCAAGAGGTAAAAGAGATTTTCCTGGATTAAGTAGGAAAACAAGAGAACATGTTTTTAAAGGAAAGCATGATAAAAGTTAAGAGAAGACATAGGGTATAAGTGTTGTGTCCCAGTCACAGTGTAGAAGAAAAAGGGCTTTTTAAGTGCAGCTCATCACTTCCAGAAAATAAATAAGTCAATCAAAAGTGCTCTATGTATTGAAACAGGGTTCTCTTCTCCAGCCATAAGTTTGAATAAATTTCTTTCATTTGCAAACGTGGCAACTGCCTTAGACAAGTCTCTTCACTTAAGCAAGAGCCTGATCTATAGAACATGCAGATAATAATAATAATATCATCATTCACTAGAATGTTAGATGATCACTAAATAACTCCGAAGTGCTTTGAAAATACTAAGCACAGCATAAATGTTAAGAAATATTAATTACAATGAAATTGGTTATAATTGGAGTCAGCATTTAAATCTAGAGAGAAAAGATCATGATTATAAAGAACTAAGATCTAGTAAGTTCTTTTATATTCTCTCTTCTCAGAACCTGTGGAGAGTTCTGCAATAAGAGTATAGGGTAGGCCGGGCGCGGTGGCTCAAGCCTGTAATCCCAGCACTTTGGGAGGCCGAGACGGGCGGATCACGAGGTCAGGAGATCGAGACCATCCTGGCTAATACGGTGAAACCCCGTCTCTACTAAAAAATACAAAAAACTAGCCGGGCGACGAGGCGGGCGCCTGTAGTCCCAGCTACTCGGGAGGCTGAGACAGGAGAATGGCGTGAACCCGGGAGGCGGAGCTTGCAGTGAGCTGAGATCCGGCCACTGCACTCCAGCCTGGGCGGCAGAGCAAGACTACAGTCTCAAAAAAAAAAAAAGAGTATAGGGTAATAAATGTTAAAAGAGAAGGACTCAGAATAGTTGAGGGAATGAATTTTCCTGGCTAAGTGGCACAGATGATGAGCTGTGGATTGAGTTGAGGAGGTGTGGAGATGGGATTTCCAGCTTAGGCTCTCTTCACCCAGTTGTTCATTTTATAGCTATTTATGAAAGAGCATCTATGTCCTGGTACATTATATTACCTCCTGGGCATGTGAAAATCCACAAGGTGGACCCAGCCAAGGCCTTCACAGAGCTTGTTTGACTAGATAGAGTTATGAACTCTGACTAATTTTACCTCCTTGGTCTTCAGTTTCCCCATATATCTAGAAGAAATTTTTCTTTTCTCTACTCATTCCACAGAGATAGCGTTGGATAGAGATAAATGTAATAAATGCCTGAAAAAATAGCAAAATATATAAATGTAACCACCATCCTGAAGAATAACTGATATTTTCAATCAGAAATTTTGTCATGGAATGAATGAATATGTATGAACATCTGGAACTTGAAGGAATTCTTTCTTTGCCAGGGGATCTAGTCCAGGAAACTAATAAAAATGAGCGTTTATATTATCTGTCTTCTCTTTGTTTTGTATTTTGTATTGAGAAGACCATAGCTATCTTCTTTCTTTTTTTTCTTTTTCTTTTCCTTTTTTTTTTTTTTGAGACAAAGTCTCACTCTGTCGCCCAGGCTGGAGTGCAGTGGCACGATCTTGGCTTGTTGCAACCTTCACCTCCCAGATTCAAGCAATTTTCCTGCTTCAGCCTCCCGAGTACCTGGGACTACAGGCGCCTGCTATTTTTGTATTTTTAGTAGAGACAGGGTTTTGCCCTGTTGGCCAGGCTGGTCTCGAACTCCTGACCTCAGGTGATCTGCCTTCCTCGGCCTCCCAAAGTTCTTGTTCTTCTTTCTTTAAAAATAAATTTCAAGCAGGCCCAGAACCCAAAATAAATTAGAGAGCAGATTAGGGTTCCAAATAAACAAACAAATAATTAATAAATAAATTTGCTTATTGGATTTGTAAAATAAGGGACCCATTAATGTCTGATGAAATTATGTGTATTTGTTTCCCTTTAGATTTGAGTTTCAAAACCCATGACCCTAGAGAGAGGAAAATGTAAAAGAAGAATCTTCAGAAGAGCTAACGGGTATTGGTTAATAATAACCCAGAATGAGTTACTAAGGAAAACACTTGGAATACATCCTTAATCAATGGGTTTGTAACTAAGAACAATAACCACACTCCTCCTCAACTTAAACCTTGGTGTTTCCACAAGGAAGGTCAGCGTTATCAAGGGTGTCATGTGTAACAGCTGGGAGCATTACATCAGGAGAATGTTTTACAATTTATAATCCAGTCAGTCTTTGAAAAAAAAAAAAAAACTCCCTGACATCAGATAAAGTATTGTATATAATATATCCTTCTCATATCAAAAGCACAATTTTGAGGCCCTAAGCCATGTATTCGACATATTTCTCATTCTACCCTTAAGATTGTGTCTCTGTTGATATTAAGTCCTGAAAGCAATGCTTACATTCAAAATAGCTATTTATGCATGCAATACATACACATAAATAGCTAACATGGCAACAGTGATAATCCCACATTAGCCTCCAATTAGATTACATTTCAGTTTTAGAAGCAAATGGCAGGCAGTGGGGATTGCAATCCACACGAATTGAAATGTGAAGGATACCACATAAAACCATAATTACATGACTCCAGAAATATTTCTTCCCTGAATCTAGGGAAATTATGGGATGCTGCAGGTGATTATCAGTTTATGATCTGAACCCACAATCTGTTTCCTTGTGTTTTCTTATTCTCCAGGCAGCATGGAGTTTAGGCAAAAGGAAGGGTAGCAGAAGAACTGCTGAGGTGTCAAAACAGCAAGGTGGCAGATAATAAAAGACTACATAATTAAAAAGTATTACACATCCATTTGATTATTGTCTCTGCCTAACTTTCCCTCACTAGCAATGAATGAAATAAAATGTACCTTAAGGTATTTAAAACAATTAAAGCACTGTACATCATATTTAGCTTCTTTTAAAAATAAAAGCCCACAACTTTTCCATGTAAAGGCGTAGAAAATTGTGCTCATATGCTCATCATACTGTATGCACATCTTAGTATTATGAACTGGTCGAAATTATAAGGAAATAGACAAATGTTTAGTCCACAAATTTAAATTTATATTTTGCATCTTTATGTGTTAGAAGTAACAAATTTAAAAGATGGAAGGAAATTTCACCACTAAAAGTTATCCTTTGGGAGTTTGGAGGTTGTTCTTTCACTGTAAGTGCATCTCAACTAAGTGCTGATCATGAATTTATGTTTTGTCAGTAGCTGAGAACTGGATCTTCTGAAATGAAGCACATGAGAGGGTTTCAATTGTCTAACAACAATTAAATGTGTATTATCTGTCAGTTTCTATGTTGTGTTTTAAATATATCACCTCATTCTTTCTCTTAGAATGTGCTAGTTGATTCTTCCATTTCAGGTTGAAAACAGAATCAGTAATTGAATTCCTTATCACTGAAATGAAAGAATATTTATTCATCAGAATAGTCGATGGACTGTTGGGAAACAATATAACAATACAGCATGTTTTATAGCACAGAGCAATGCAACTATACAGTATGGTGATTAAAAGCATGCACTTTGAAGTCAAATAGACCTGAATTCAAATGCTGCCACTGAGTTACGTGATCTTAGATGAGGTATTTACCCTCTTGGCACCTCAGTACCCTTTTTTGTGAAACAAATATAAATACGAATATATAGAAATATAGTGATAATTAAATGAAATAATATACATAAAGTACTTAACATATAACTGGATCCTTAAGGACTAAAATATTATTCCTTCAATTATTACTATAATTGAAAGCATATGTTATATACTCACAATCCTCAGTGTATTTCTAAGAGGTGCTTCTGAAATCTACAAACATTCTTTGTCTTCCATAGTTAAATGGGTTCATACCATCCATCCACTGAAATAAAAGTACACAGAGGAGACAGTTATCTGAATGATACATATACTATTTTCCTGAACCTGGCAACTTCCTCTGAATGAGTTTTTAGTGTCCTAGTTTATAGGAAACAGAGTTCCATTTATGATTGTTCCCATCTACACAACCATTGGTGGATTTGTGTTTGCTCCTCCAATTTCTGTGAAGTGATCAATTATGTTACTGACTGAACAGGTAAAAGCAGGGACTGTCTGCAATTGTTATTGCTTGACTTTGACATTGAAAAGTTCCAAAAGGAAACCGGAAAAAAAGACAAACTGAGCAAAAACAAATATTCCTCTCAAACTCTCACCAAAATTTTCAGTAATTGCAGAAAATTTGAGGTAAGAATAGAATGCCACAAAATGTATGGAAAACAATGCTGCATTCCATCTGCAGACGAAAAAGTTTAGGAATATCATTAATCATTTTAAAAAATGGGACAACCAAAAGAACACTTCTGTGAAAGGTGTGATTTGGTCAAGAAGTGCCTGAAGATCAGAGATAGAAGACACCTTGGCAGAAGGAGCTCTGGAGGATTGTTTTAACATTTGATGTTAACCAGCTTATTTTTTGTCGTCTGGGATGGAGTCTACATGATACCTTGTCCTTGATTTGTGCTAGCAGTAAATATTAGAGGTATTTACCCTTAGGCTGGAGTAGTGAATGTAGGTACTTGGGACAGAGTGGCAGCTTTGTGTCCTAGGGAATGAGTAAAAATATTCAACATGATCCAAAATGCCTAAAAATAGAGGACAGCCCCTAATAGTGTATGTCTATTGGCAACACATACATTTCCTCCCACAGAGTCCATGAAGGTAACCTCAAAATACACAGAAAATATGTGCACAGACAGGCTAGCAGGGATTCTCAAGTGGGAATACAAACATGGAAACAAAAGCTACAAAATATTTTAAGAAGAGCAATTAAGGAAGATCCAAAAAAAAAAAAAAAGCACACACACACACACACAAAACAAACAAATGACTAAATAGATGTTATTAAAAGGCAGAAGATATGTATAATTACTTTCTCCAGAGTTAGAAGATATTATATCTCGGAGACAATAATAGTGTTCTGACAAAAATACAATTCATTGTCTTGAAAAGAAAAATTATTATTATTAAAGTAAAAAGGAAAAATGGGCACACTGAAAAGTAATAGGCAGAGATTGACTCAGTAACCTCTTATAAGAGTGGTACAAAAAACTGTATTAGTAAAATATGAAACAAATGCAAAAAGATAAAAAGGAGAATACCAGCAAATCTGTCATTCATTTAGTACATACAACCCAGAAGGTGTATTCTTTAGGGTGGACTAGAATGTAGAAACATATTTCAGCACTTCAGTGGTTTAGTGAGATAGAAGGTTATTTCTTGCTCTAACATTATGGGGCATGTGATAGTCTGGTTGGCAGTGGTGAAAGGTTCTCAGTATGGTCATTCAGAGGCTCAAACTGACTATGGCTCGGCCACATGCAAATTTCCCTAGGCATACTTCTCAGTCGAAGCAGGAAAGAGCATCACCAAGAAGTGCGTGAGGGTGACTTGTATGGTGGATCTCCTTTCAACGATAGGACAGATGCACATCTTTGCTGCTCACTTTTCTCTAGAGAGAGATTAGACGGTCAGCCATATCTCACTGGAAGAAAGGCTACTGAATGAATCTTGCTAACTAGAGCTCTCCACCACAGAGAAGAAGAAAAAAAGTTAAGAAACGGTAGCATACACTGCCGTTTTTTAAAAATTAAAGTGTTCATATGGAGACTGTTCACTCTATTGCCTGGGCAATATAGTGAGACTCCATATACATTCATATATTTATTTCATATATATATGTGTGTGTGTATATATATATATAGCCACCAAACCTCGTAGTATTGCTTTAGGCAGGATGTTGAAGAAATTCTAAAGTAAAGTTGAAGTTTTATTTAAAGTAAGCTAGGAATGTTTAAAAATCATACATACATTTATTGATAGTAAACACTTAATAAATGTTTAACCTTTCTTTTTTTAATCTTTCAATTCATTTCTGTGAGATGCTTTGTATAACCGTTCTAGTTCCAGGTCTCTGGTTTTTGAAAGAGTGCTGTGATGGTTAGTGTGACGGGTCAGTTTGCTTTGACTAAGAAGCACATAGAGAACTGGTAGAGCATTACTTCTGGGTGGGTCTGTGACGGTGTTTCCAGAGGAGACTGGTGTGAGTCAGTGGACTGAATGGGGAAAGATATGCCCTCAACGTGGGTGGCCACACTACAGTTGGCTGAGGGCCCAGAAAGCACAAAAAAGCAGAGAAAGGATTTCTTTTCTCTCTCTCCTGGAGTTGGGACACTCTTCTTCTCCTGCCCTTGTACATTGGAACTCCAGGCTCTCTAGCCTTGGGACTCCAGGACTTACACTCGTGATCCTGCAATTTCTCAGGGCTTCAGCCTTGACTGAAAAGTACAGCATTGACCTTCCAGGTTCTGATTTGGACTGAGTTTTCTGATTTGGACTGAGCCATGCTACCGTCATCCCAGGGTCTCCATCTTGTACACTGCCTGTCATGAGACTTCTCAGCCTCCATAATCATGTGATCCAATTGTCCTAATAAATCCTCTCCTATCTATCTATCGATCGATCTATCGATCTATCTATCTATCTATCCATCCATCCACGTCTGTCCATCTGTCTATCCATCTATTCTATGATCTGTCTCTCTGGAGAATCCTGACTAACACAGGTGATATGATAAAACACCTTTAAATTGTTAACTAGAGGTCTAAGTGGAATAGATCCACTTTTATTTAATTAATAGCACTTAATTTTTTGACTCCTTGATTCCAAAAAAATATTTCTAATTGAGATTAAAAAGTAAGATAAACTGTGTGTCTCAGGCTAGTAAGAGTAATATTAAATATTATATAATTATTTTATAGTTGCCTTCAAAATTTCTATTAGAGAAGAAAACTGACTTTTCTTAATTAACTTAATATATAAGGTAGACTATGGGCATATGGACTTTAAAACATGGAGAGAAACAAAAGGACTGCATGGTACTACTTCAAAGAAATGCCAGGAATTTGTGGAGGAGAGGCTGGGGTAGAGAGCAGAGAACAGTGGAGGAAAGAAGGGGGAAATGGCTATTCAAGAAAAGTGGCAAAATGTTCACAAATGCTGAGAACTCTGGTGTCTAATTCAATGTGACATATTTTTCTTATGGTGAAATGAACCCTTTCATTTATCAAATCTTTTCCTGATGTCCGTCATGCTCAAAAGCTTTCTGTGACTTTGTCTGTTTTGTTAGATTACACGGAATGCACAGATTGGCCTGCACAGTGTAGCCACACAGAATGATGGAGCTCTTCAAAATTCTCTAAAAGGGAAATGATATACTTAAGATATAGGCAACAATTAGAAAGCAAGCATCCTGGGAAAAATACAAAAAATATTGAAAAAGAATTATAGACTATGCCTATGTCATGGAATGGAAGTTTGAGCCTATCTTCTCTAGACGTTACAGGGCAAGAGCGGGACTTTGATTCATGTGTTAGGCATTTAGCATGCATCTCCTCATGCACATTGCTAGGCTAATATGCAAATGAGAATCACTTAGGTCATGAGGAAGTCTTGTACCTCCTAAATATCTGCATCTAAACTGGTGATTTTCTTTTTATATAATTTTTGAAGTGAAATAAAATAAATTAGATATAATTACTGTACCATAAAATTCATCACTTTTTTTTTTTTTTTTGAGTCAGAATCTCACTCTGTCGCCTAGACTGGAGTGCAGCGGTGTGATCTTAGCTCGCTGCAATCTTCACCTCCTGGGTTCAAACAATTCTCATGCCTCAGCCTCCCAAGTAGCTGAGACTACAGTCTTGCACCACTACGCCTGGCTAATATTTTTAGTATTTTTAGTAGAGATGGGGTTTCGCCATGTTAGCCAGGCTGGTCTTGAACTCCTGGCCTCAAGTAATCAGCCCACCTCCACCTCCCAAAGTACTGAAATGACAGGCGTGAGCCACAATGCCCAGCCAAATTCACCATCTTAATGTGTAGAGTTCAGTAGTTTTTAGTATATTTGCAAGGGCTTGCAGCCATCATCACTATCTAGTTCCAGAGTATGTTTATCACTCCAAAAAGACTCTCAGCCTCTGACAACCCCATCTACTTTCTGCCTCTATGAATTTGTCTATTCTGGAAATTTCACATAAATGGAACCATACAATACGGGGTCTTTTGCAGTAGGTTTCTTTCACTTAGCATTATGCTTGTACTTTTTCCTACTGTTTGTACATTTTAATTTTTTTAATTGAAAAGTGATATATATGGTGTACAACATGCTGTTTTGATATCTGTATAGATTGTGAAATGGCTAAATGAAGCCCTTTACCATGTGCATCCACTTATACGCTTAGGACTTTTGGTGGTGAAAACACTTGAAATGTACTCTCTGAGCAAGTTTCAAGTATACAGTATACCGTTATTTACTGTAGTCACCATAATGTTCAGCGTGTCTCTCCAAAGTATTCCTCCTTTGTAACTGAAATGTTGTATCCTTGAAAGACACCTTCCCAGCCGGGCGCGGTGGCTCAAGCCTGTAATCCCAGCACTTTGGGAGGCCGAGACAGGCGGATCACGAGGCAGGAGATCGAGACCTTCCTGGCTAATGTGGTGAAACCCCGTCTCTACTAAAAAAAATACAAAAAGCTAGCTGCGCGTGGTGGCGGGCGCCTGTAGTCCCAGCTACTCGGGAGGCTGAGGCAGGAGAATGGCGTGAACCTGGGAGGCGGAGCTTGCAGTGAGCAGAGATCGAGCCACTGCACTGCAGCCTGGGCAACAGAGCGAGACTCTGTTGCAAGCAAGAAAAGAAAAGAAAGAAAAGAAAAGAAAAAAGAAAAGAAAAGAAAAGAAGAAGGGAGGGGAGGGGAGGGGAGGGGAGGGGAGGGAAGGGAAGGGAAGGGAAGGGAAGGGAAGGGAAGGGAAGGGAAGGGAAGGGAAGGGAAAAGACACCTTCCCAAGCCCCTCCCTACCCAGTTTCTGGTAACTACCATTCTACTCTTTATGAGTTCCACCTTTTCTCACTCCACCTGTAAAGTCAGATCATATGGTATTTGTCTTTTGGTGTCTGGCTTATTTCACTTCCTACAACCTCCTCCAGGTTTATCCAGGTTGTTGCAAATGACAGAATTTCCTTTTTTTTGTGAGGCTAAATAGTATTGTTTTGTGTATATATGCCAAATTCTCTTTATCTATTTATGCATTAATAGAAACTTAGGTTGATTCCATATCTTGGTTTTGTGAATAATGCTGCAATGAATACTTTATTCATCTAATCATCAACTAATGATTTTTTGAGTTTGGCAAATTATTAAAGTTCCAAATGAGTCAAAAATGTCAAGTTTCTGTTACATAACAAATGAAGGGGCAAAAGCTGACATTTTTTGTTTTCACATAGTTAATGTTGAGAAGTAAAATGGAGTATGTATGACCAGATTATTATTATCCTTAATGTAATCACCTCCAAGGTCAAGATTTAAGTTATTAAGTTAGAAAATTAACAAGTTCCCTTTGTGTTTTTGCCTCAGCATTATACCATTTTCTCTATGTAGTAAATTAGGGGAAAAAACAAAATTATTTTTGTAAAATATGATTAGAGAGGATGTTAAAAGAAATGTCTGGGGGCCATTCTGTAGATGAAACAACATTTAATGAAGAGGGAGAGATTTTCATTCTCAACACATCCAGCCTTCCTTGTGACAATAAAGCTCTCATGAGACATTACATGATAAACTTTTTTTTAATTAAATGTACAATACAGCTGCAAATAATATGAAAAATAAAAAGTTGGTCTTAAATTTCAGTCACTTAATCCTGTGAAATAGTTCAATTCCTCACATTTCTTTTCCTCCCTGAACAGTGAACAGACTGTGGGAAGAAAAGTGTAAGACGACTTAGCATCCCTATAGTTACCTCTTCCATGTAAATGTCATCATGATCTTTCTATTAAAATAAAAAGATGAGTTATTCAGAGGGCAAGATGGACAGCTCGACGCAGCCACCAGGTGGAACAGCTGCCAAAGAGGGAGTGAGTCAACTGGCACACTCCTCAAAGATCTTCAGAGGGAAGCCAGAGAGAGTGAATTAAGGGAAGACACAGTAGTTGGGCTGAACAGGAGGAAACCGGGAACCCAGCACAGGGCTACCATGAACCGGGACTCATTCCTGGCTTCAATGACTCAGGAATGCATGAGTTGAACTGGCAACCCACTCTTGCATGGGCCTCTGGAATCCCAGTAAAAGGAGACCCCTTCGGCTATCACAGACACCGGAGTTGGCAGGGAGAGCTGCTGAGGGAAGTGATAGTGGTGGCAAGCCAGCTCTGGTGGAGCCCAGAAGGTTTGGTGCAGGAGCATGTGTTCTACTGCAGATGGCAGGGAAGCCCATCTCCCTAGGCTGAACTTGTTCCCGTAGGAGATTTGAGCCTTAGGGGAACTGTGAGACCTGAACTCTGCAGGGTAGTCTTGCCCATCAGACAGGGTCGGTCTGCTGGCTTCTTCCAGGGCCCCAGACTGACTGTACACACTTGCAGGGGGTCTGCATCATAGCTTCTGTACTGGCCCACTATGTTTGACCAGTAGAAAGCTCCAGCAGCGTGGTCCCTATGGCCACACACCAGCCCACTTGCTCCCTCCCCACCCTGCAACTTCCCCCAGGCCCATGGCAACCTATGACATTGCTTTACTGGCACATATATGCACAGGCAGGTTTTTCATTTCTTGCCCTAAAGCACCTGTGGATGCATGTACCCTGCCCTGCCACTGATACAGTAGGAGTGCACTCTACCTTCCCACCCCCATCAGACCACCTTTGCAGTCAGAAACTTGGTGACCACAGAGATAGCCAGCACCGCCCCTGCCAGCACCCTGCCCTTGCACCAACACAGCCACAGAAGTGAAACGAGGTGCAGAAAACAGCAGATCCTCTTCTGCCTGTGTGACCACCCCTGCCTGTGGTGCACAGAAAGTGCACACAAACCTATGCCTGCCAGCAACCCATCACCATGTTAACATCACTAATAGGGTGACCACATGCACAGTTGCCAGCAGGGGCCCCCTGCTCCCCAAGCCGAGCTGCTTCTGCCACTATGGTGAGCACTCACATGGAAGCAGGCACCCTGGAACCCACTAGGACCCTGCTGCAGTCAACAAGCATGCACCGCATCATGATGCTGCTGCCACTGCTGCTGGAACATATGAATGAGGATGGATCTGACTGTCATCACACTACAAAATACTTTGGGTGATACCACCCATCAGAGTGTAGTGACCACTAGTCCAGGAATACCTCAACTGCCCCAGCACAGTGAATTCATAACTTTGAGGAGCCAGAGAACAAAGTTGGGTTCTGACACAAGTCCCCCAGAGTTAGAGCCTGCAGTCCAGGAGTTGGGAGCTGAGTGCTGTCCCCCTAAAATCTCCCAGAAACAGAGATGGCTGATTCCACCTTATACCACAATTAAACTCTCAAGGTCATCAAATAAGATAAAAGAAAAAAGAGTCATACAAAGGTCAGCAACTTCAAAGATTGAAGAAACATCAGCCCACAAAAATGAGAAAGAACCAATGCAAGAACTCTGACAACTCAAAAGCTAGACTGCCTTCTTCCCTTCAAATTATCATACCATCTCTCCAGCAAGGGTTCTGAACCAGGCTGAGATGGCAGAAATGGCAAAAACAGAATTTAGAATATAAAGAGGAATGAAGATGACTGACATGCAAGAGTATGTTTAAACACAATCCAAGGAAACTAAGAATCACAATAAAATGATACAGGAACTGACAGACAAAATAGCCATTATAGAAAAGAATGTAACCAAACTGACAGACCTGAAAAACACACTACAAGAATTTAATAATGCAATCAAAAGTACTAACAGCAGAATAGACCAAGTAGAGGACAGAATCTCAAGAATTTGAAAACTGCCTTTCTGAAACAAAACAGTCATATAAGAATTTTTAAAAAAGAAAAGAAAAAGGAATGAACAAAACCTATGAGAAATATGGGATTATGTAAAGAGGCCAAATCTACAACTCACTGGTGACTCTGAAGGAGATGGGGAGAGCATAAGCAAATTGGAAAACATATTTCAGGATATTATCCATGAGAATTTCCCCACCCTAAAAATTAAAATTTAGGAAATGTGAAGAATCTTAGTAAGATACTTTACAAGAAGATCTTCCCCAAAACACATAATCATCAGATTCTCCAAGGTTGAAATCAAAGAAAAAATGTTTGGGGCAGCTAGAGAGAATGGTCAGATATCTTACAAAGGGAAGTGCATCCTGACTAACAGTGGACCTCTCAGCCAGAAGAGATCTTACAAGCCAGAAGAGATCTGGGACCAATATTCAACGATGTAAAACAAACAAAAAAAGAAATTCCAAGCCTGAATATTATATCTGGCCAAACTAAGTTTCATAAGCAAAGGAGAAATAATTTTTTTTTCAGACAAGCAAATGCTGAGAAAATTTGATACCACCAGACCTGCCTTATAAGAGCTCCTGAAGGAAGCACCAAATATGGAAAGGAAAGATCATTACCAGCCAGCACACAAACACACGTAAGTACACAGGCCAGTGACACTATAGGGCAACCACAGAAACAAATCAGCATAATAACCACCTAACATCATGATTACAGAATCAAATCCATACATATTAATATTAACCTTAAATGTAAATGAGCTAAATGTCCCAATTAAAAGGCAGAGAGTGGCAAGCTGGATAAAGAGCCAAGACATGTAGGTATGCCGTCTTCAAGAGACCCTTCTCACATGCAATGACACCCATAGGCTCAAAATAAAGAGATAAAGAAAAATCTATGAAGCAAATGGAAAACAGAAAAAAGCAGTGTTGCAATCCTAATTTCAGACAAAACAGACTTTAAACCCACAAAAATAAAAAAAAGGAAGAACATCTCATAATGGTAAAAGGTTCAATTCAACAAAAAGAACTAAGTATCCCAAATATATATACACCTAACACAGGAGCACCCAGAATCATGAATCAAGTATTTAGAGATCTTTAAAGAGACTTATACTCCCACACTATAATAGTGGGAGACTCCAACACCCTACTGACCATATTAGACAGATTATTAAGGCAGAAAATTTAAAAAGATATTCAAGACCTGAACACAGCACTGGATCAAATAGACCTGATAGACATCTACCAATCTCTCCACCCAAAAACAACAGAATATACATTAATCTCACCATCACATAGCACATACTCCAAAATTGAACACATAATTGGACATACAAGACTCCTCAGCAAATGCAAAATAATTGGAATCATAACAAGCACTCTCTCAGACCACAGTGCAATCAAACTAGAAATGTAGACAAAGAGATTTACTCAAAACTATGCAATTACATGGAAATGGAATAACCTGCTCCTAAGCGACATTTGGGTAAATAATGAAATTAAGGCAAAATCAAGAAGTTCTTTGAAAGTAATGAGAACAAAGAAACAACATATCAGAATCTCTGGGATGCAAGACAGTGTTAAGAGTGAAATTTATAGCACTAAACACCCACATCAAAAAGTTAGGAAGATTTAAATTTAACAACCTAATACCACAACTAAAACAAGTAGAGAACCAAGAGCAAACCAGCTAGAAAGCTAGCAAAAGACAAGAAATAATCAAAATCAGAGCTGAACTGAAGGAGATTGACACACACACACACACACACACACACACACACAGAAAAAAAAAAAAAAAAAACAACAAATCCAGAATCCAAGAATTATTTTTTTGAAAAAAAAAATTAAGCAAATAGACCACTGGCTAGACTAATAAGGAAGAGAGAAGATGCAAATAAACATAATTAGAAACAACAAAAGCATATTACCACTGAACTCACAGTAATACAAGTAAGCATTAGAGATAATTATGAACACCTCTATGCACATAAACTGGAAAATATAGAAAAAAATGATAAATTCCTAGACACATACACCCTCCCAATATTGAGCCAAGAAGAAATTGAATCCCTGAACAGATCGATAATGAGCTCTGAAATCGAATCAGTGATAAGTAGCCTAACAATTAAAAAAAAAAAGCCAAAGACCAGAAAGATTCACAGCTAAATTTTTTGCCAGATATATAAAGAAGAGCTGGTACCATTTCTACTGAAACTATTCCAAACAACAACAACAACAAAATAGTAGTAACTTCTCCCTAACTCATTCTATGAGACCAGCATCTTTGTGATATCAAATCCTGGCAGAGACACAACAAAAACAGAAAATTTCAGACCAATATTTTTGATGAACATCAGTAGAAAAATTCTCAACAAAATACTGGTAAAACAAACCCATCAGCACATCAAAAAGCTTATCCACCATGATCGTGTAGGCTTTATCACTAAAATGTAAAGTTAGTTCAACATATGCAAATCAATAAATGTGATTCATCCACTCCCCTAAAACCAAGTGCCTCCATATCCTTGTGAATTTACCATGTTTCTGCTGAAAAGTCCTTAGTCAGCTTCGTCTCTGAAGGGATTTCTACGATTCTTCAAGATCAAATTCAAATGCTATCACGGCTTTAAAGCTTTCCTCTTCCCTTGAGAATATATATTTATCCATGCCAGGTTCACTTGGTACTTTTTATATATGTCAGTTACACAATTTATCACTTGAGTTGTTGAAGAAATAATTGTTATTTTTACTGTGCTGTTAGCATTAGCACACAGCCCAGCATAGTGTAGGCAATAGATGTTTCTTAAATATTAAGGTATTACTATTAGTTATAAAATCAGCCTATACTTTTATTCAGGCATACCTTATTGTATTATACTTCACTGTACCTGTTATGTTTCATGAATATTGCACTTTTTTATAAATTGAAGATTTGTAGTACCTGTGAGTTGAGCAAGTCTAGTGACACCAGTTTTTTCAACACAAGTTCTCACAATGTGTATCTGTCACATTTGGGTAATACTTGCAATGTTACAACTTTTTCATTGTTATATGGGTTAGTGTGATCTGTGAACAGTAATCTTTGATTTTACTGAGCTAATTGTTTTGGAGTGTCACCAACTGTGCCCATATAAGACAGCAAACTTGATACGTGTGTGTTCTGACTGTTCCACTGCTTTTCCCCTACTTCTCTCCCTCTCCTTGGGCCTCCTTATTCCCTGAGACACAACAATATTGAAATTGGGCCAACAGCAATCCTACAATGGCCCCTAAGAGTTCAATTGAAAGGAAGAGTTACATACCTCTCAGTTTAAATCAAAAGCTGTATGATTTAAGCTTAATGAGGAAAGACATGTCAATACTGAAATAGGCGGAAAGCTAGGCCTCTCTCACCAACCAAACCTTCTAGAAAGAATTCCCAGTGGTAAATGCACAGAAGAAAGTTACTGAAGGGAATTAAAAGTGCTGCTCCAGTGAACACACAAATGATAAGAAAGCAGAACAGCCTGTTGCTGAGATGGAGAAAGTTTTGGTGGTCTGGACAAAGAAACCAACCACAACATTCTCTTAAGCCAAAGCCTAATCCAGAGCAAAGCCCCAACTCTTCAATTCTATGAAGACTGAGAGAGAAGAGAAAGCTGCAGAAGAAAAGTTTGAAGCTAGTGGAGATCAATTCATTAAGTTTTAACCCATCTCCAATGCATTGATTACAAGTTGAAGCAACCAATGCTTATGCAGAAGCTGCAGCATGTTATCCAGAAGAGCTAGGTAAGATCATTGATGAAGCTGTCTACACTAAATAACAAAATAACAGATTTTGTGTAAATGAAACAGCCTTAATATAAGAAGAAGATGTTATTTAGGACTTCCGTAGCTAGAGAAGAGAAGTCAATGCCTGACTTCAGAGCTTCAAAGGACAAATTGACACTCCTCTTAGGGACTAACACAGCTGGTGACTTCAACTTGAAGACGATGCTCATTTATCATTCCAAGAATCCTGAGGCCCTAAGAATTATGCTAAATCTACTCTGCCTATTCTACAGAAATGAAACAGCAAAGCCTGGATGGCAGCACATCTGTTTACAGCATGATTTACTGACTATTTTAAGCCCACTGTTGAGATATACTATTGATAAAAAACAATCCCTTTCAAAATGTTACTGCTCAGTAACAATGCCCCTGGTCACTTAAGACCTCTGATGGAGATATAAGAGGAGGTTAACGTTGTTTTCATTCCTGCTAACACAACATCCATTCTACAGCCTATGGTTTAAGGAGCAATTTTGACTTTCAAGTCTTTTTACTTGAAAAAAAAATTATGTTAGGTCATAGCTGCCATAATGATTCTTTCAATGAATGTGGGCAAAGAAAATTGAAAACCTTCTAGAAAGAATTTCTCATTCTCGATGCCATTGAGTACAATCATGGTTCGTGGGAGCAGATCAAATATCAACAGTAACGGAAGTTTGGAAGCAGTTGATTCCAGTCCTCATGGATGATTTTGAGGATTCAAGATTTCAGCAGGGGAGGTAAATGTAGATGTGGTAGGAAAAAATCAAGGGAAACAAAATTAGAAGTGGAACCTAAAGATGTGACTGAATTGCTGTAATCTCATGATAACACTTAAATGAATAAGGAGTTGCTTTTTATAAATGAGCAGAGAAAGTTGTTTCTTTCGATGGAATCTACTCTTGATGAAGATGCTATGAACATTGTTGAAATGAGAACTGTATGTTTATAGTGTACAAAATGATGTTTTGATGTAAGTATACATTGTGGGATAGCTAAATAAAGTATCTAACATAAACACTACCTCACATGCTTATCTTGCTTTTGTGATGACAACACTTAAAACCTACTTTTTTATAATTTTTTATATACAATATTATTGCAATCTGTATTCCCTGTTATGTACAATAGATATCTTAAACTATTCCTTCTTTCTACCTGAATTTTTTTATCCTTTAACAAACATCTCTTCAATTTCCGCAAATTCCAGCCTCTGGTTACTGTCTCTGAGTTCTACTGTTTCACATTCCACATGTCAGTGAAATCGCATAGCATTTGTCTTTCTGGGCCTGCCTTACCTTACTTAACATCCTCCAGGTTCATTCCTGTTATTGCAAACGACAATATTTTTTTTTTTTAAGACTATAGGATATTCCATTGTGTATATATACCACATTTTTGATCCAATTATCTGTTAATGGACACTTTGGTTGATTCCCTGCCTTGTCTACTACTGTATATTGTGCTGCAGTAAACATGGGAATGCAGATATCTCTTTGGCATACTGATTTTCATTCTTTTGGAATTGTTAGATTGTATGGTGATTCTATTTTACTTTTTTGAGGGATCTCCATACTGTTTTTCACAATGACTATACTGATTCACATTGGCACCAACCATGTATAGGGTTTACCTTTTTTCATATTCTTGCCAATGCTTGTTACCTTTTGCACTTTTGATAACAGCCATTCTAACAGATATGAAGTGGTGTTTGACTGGGGTTATAATCTGCATTTCTCTGACGGTTAGTGATTTTTTTCACATACATTTTGGCCATTCATATGTCTTCTTTTGAGAAAATGTCTATTTAGGTCATTCTTTTTTTTTTTTTTTTTTTTTTTAGAAATTTGAACATGGCTTCCACTGCAGCACTTTTCAGGTCATTTAAAAAATCAGATTATGATATCTAACCTGATTAATAATGAACTGTCCATTGCCTATATTTAATCAGGTTACTTCACTTTTTCTCTTCCCTGATATATGTGTTTAGTGTTATCAATTTCTCTCACAGCACTGCTTTTACTGTGTCATGCAAATTTTGATGTCACATTTTCATTTTCATTTACACTTTAATGTATTTTTAAACATTCTCTGATATTTCATTTTAGAATTATGGAGCAATTCAATGTGTGCTTTTTAGTTTCCATGTGTTTGAAGATTCTTGTAATGGTATTGATTTCAAATTTAATTTCATTGTGGTCAAAGAATACACTCTATATGATATCAATTCTTTTAAATATATTGCAGTTTGTTTTATGATCCCTGATATGGTTTATCTTGTTATGTGTTCCATGGGTGCTTGAAAAGAATGTGTTTTCTGCTGTTCCTGGATACAGTGTTCTATAAATGTCAATTAGATTCTGTTGGTTGATAGTGCTGTTGAATTCTTCTGTATCCTTGCTGATTTTCTGTGTAGCTGTATTTATCAATTGTACAGTGATGTTTTGAATTCTCCAACGACAACTGTATATTTATCTTTTTCTCCTTTCAGTTCTCTGCATTTTTGCTTCACATATCTTACAGTTGAGCTCTTTGGTACATCCACATTTAGAAATATTATATCTTTTGGGTGGATTGAATTTAGTCATTATATAATGCCCGCCTCTGTCTCTGAAAATATTTTTTGCTATGAGTTCTGCTTCATCTAGTATTAAAAGTAGTAACTTCTGCTTTCTTTTGACTAATATTTGCATGACGTGCCTTTCTGCATCCTTTTACTTTTAACCTGTCAATATTACTATATTTGCTGCAATTTCACATAGACAATATATATCTGGGTAATGTTTTTAAACCTCCAGTCTGTCTTTAATTGCTGAATTAACTCATTTGTATTTAAAGTAAGTATTAATGTTAGTAATTAAGTATGCCATTTTATTTTTTGTTTTATTTTTGTTCTCTTTGTTACACAGTTTTCTGCTTACTTTTCCTTGCCTTACTGTCAGTTAATTAAATATATTTTAGAATTCCATTCTGATTCTCATAGGCACTGTTGGTAGTGTTTTTGAGTATATCTACATAAATAGGTGATAGATAGATAGATAGATAGATAGATAGATAGATAGATAGATGCTCCAAACATTACACAACATATAAATAACTTATCACCATCTACTGGTGTCATTTTTTTTTTATCAACTCAGTTGAAGTGTGGAGACTTTATTTACTCACAGATTCCTTTTTCTTATCCTTCATATTTATGATATAATTGTCTTAATGATTTGTCTACATACATTGGAACCACGTCAATGTTATTATGTTTGCTTCCACATTCAAATGTAATCTACAAAACTCAAGAGGAGGAAGAAATGCCATTGTATTGACCTATACTTTTGCTTACTGTATTTATTTTTCCTCCCTGATGTCCAGTATATCTTATTTTACCCTTTCATTTGTTTTTAAAGAAGTTTTGTTAGCAATTCTTTTAGAGTAGGTTTACTGGTGACAAATTTTCTTAGTTCCTGTCTATCTGATTTTCCTTTTATTTCTGAAAGATATTTTCTCTGAATATAGGATTCTGGACTGACAGTTCTTTTCTCTCAGAACTTGAAAAATATTGTGTCAATGTCTCCCTGCCTCTATGGATGTTGGTGAGAAATCTACTGTCATTTGAATTACTTTCTGTTAATAGATTGTTTCTATTACTGTTTTCAAGATTTTTGTCTTTAGTTTTCATAAATTTTAATATAATGTGTCTTGACATGGCTTTATTTGAAGTTATCCTTTTTTGTTTGCTTGTTTAGCTTCTTGAATCTATAGGTTTCTTTCTTTTACCAGTTTTATAAAGTGTTTAGCCATATCTCCTTGGATATTTTTTAGTCCCACACTCTTTCTCTTTTCATTCCAGTACTCCAAAAACACAAATGTTAGATCTCTTTTTATAGTCCCACAGGTCCTTGAATTTATTTCTTTCATCTATTAT
Organism: Trachypithecus francoisi; assembly: GCF_009764315.1. Lineage (NCBI taxonomy): Eukaryota > Metazoa > Chordata > Mammalia > Primates > Cercopithecidae > Trachypithecus > Trachypithecus francoisi. The sequence continues at coordinate 123,581,636 of NW_022681458.1, read as the reverse complement.
TTCTCTGTTGTTTGATTGGGTATTTTTTCTTTTTGTTCTGTCTTTTATTTCACTGATTCTTTTCTCTGTCCCACCCATTCTACTTTTGAGTTTGAATTTCTATTTCAGTTATTGGAATCTTCAGTTCTAAAACGTCTATTTGGTTCTTTTATATCTTTTTTTTTTTTTTGCTGAGACTTTGTATTTCTTTTCTAAAGCTTCCTATTTTTACTTCTTTCTAAAGTTTTCATAGTTGCTTATAAAAGCAGTTTTATGATGGCCTCTTTAAAATCATTATAAATTATTTTTAACTTCACTGTCATCTCAGTTTTGACATCTTTTGGTGTTTTGTTCATATAATTTTATTAATATATCTTTCTGATTCTTGATATAATGAGGGATCATCAATTGAAGCCTGAATATCTTAAAATCTTGGGTATTATGTGATGAGATTGTGACTCTTATTTAAAGTTTATATTTTAACTGGCTTTCCTTCGGTTAAACCCTGAAGAGAGAAAGAATCTCATATAAAACTGGCCATATTATAATTCATAATGTCTAATTTTTAAAATGAGGGATATAGAGAAACACTAATGTGTGTCCTATTAATAAGAACAAAATTCATCAACAGAAACTGCACTTGAGAAAGAATAGACGTTGGATTTACTAGACAAAGACCTTACGTTAACTCTCTTAAATAGGCTCAAAGAGTTAAAAAAAAAAATAAAGGAAACCAGGAGTATGCTGTCTCAATAAATGAGAATATACATAGAAAGATAAAAGTTATAAAAGGGAACCAAATAGAAATTCTGGTGATGAAAAGACTATATTGACTGAAATTAAAAATTCACTGGAAGTTTCAATAGCAGATTTAAATAAATAGGAGCAATAGCCAGTGAACTTGAAGATGGGACAATTAGAACTATACTCTCTGAGGAGCAAAAGGAAAAAAGGCTGGGAGTTGAGTCTAATCTTTCTCCCCCACTGCAAGACCCCATTGCATTGGTCCCTATCCTTATCTCCATAGCATCTCTTGAATAAATTCTGCCATGTCATCTTTAACAAAATAAAAGAAAAAAGATTGAAAAAAAAATGAAGAGAGCCTAAGAAACTTCCGGGATGACATCAAACATACTTATGTACATATAATGCACATTTCAGAAAGAGAGGATAGAGAGAAAAGGACAGAAAGAAGATTTAAAGAAATAGTGGCTGAACACTTCCCAAATTAGATGAAAGACATTGATCTACATACGTAACCTGGAATGACTATACTGTTGTCAGACAAAAGAGATATTAAGTCAAAAACAGGGAAGGCAGGTAAAATAGAGAAGTGAAAAACAATAGAGAAAATGTATGAAACCAAGAGTTGGTTTCTGAAAGGATTAATGAAATTTATAAACTTTTATATTAGACTGATTAAGAAAAAAGAAGACTCATATTACTAAAATCAGAAATGAAAGTGGAGATATAGAGAGCATTATAAGTTGCTATATAACTTACCATATTTTTAAAAGAATTATTAACAGAAGGCTATGAACAATTGTATGCCAAAAAATTAGATACACTAGACAAAACTGACAAATTTCAAGAAACACACAAACTACCAAAACTGACTCAGAAATAAACAGAAACACAAGTATAACAAACAGAGAAAATAAAATAGTCATTAAAAACCTCCCCACAAGGCCTGGGATCAAATGGCTTCATTAGTGAATTCTACTCAATATTTAAATAGGAATTAACACTAATCCTTCTCAAACTCTTCCAAAAAATAGAAGAGGAGGGAACACTCTCTCACTGATTCCCTAAGACTAACAGTGCACTTACAACTTAACTAAAAGGCAGACAATTCAGTTTATAAATTGGCAAAGTTCTTGAGTGAACTTTTTTTTTTTCTTTTTCCCAAATGGCTATTGAATTTATTTGCTTGATCAATAATGGCCCTGGCAAAAATTAGTTAACCAACGCTGAGAAATTTGTAATGAAATACTAATTTTAAAAATCCATGACACCTTGATAGAAATTAGAGTTTAAACAAACAAAAAAGGAACCTTTGATATTGCCAGCAGCTGTAAAGTGAATGTGCTGAGACCGACAGGACAGCAAGAAGGCATTTTCACATTTATATCTGACACCTGGTCATACTTTCAGTCGCCAGAATATCTTCTCTCCAGATTAAAAAAAAAAAAAATAGTATGTTGATTTCTATAACCAAACTTTTTTTTTTTTTGTATAAAAATCAAATAATGACCAATGGGTCACAATAGCTCAATAGGTAGAGGATTAAAAACTGCATCAAGCAGGTGTTGAAAATAAATACCACTTAGGAGGAGGAGTTGGAACCCCCTGTGTGGGGTTTGTTATTGTTCCTTTGAGTGTGTGTGGGATTTGTCTTCCCAGGCATGAGCCTGGCCTGTCTCACGGTGCTACTCACTCCGAAAGAGTGCAACTGCAGCAGGTTGCCTCCAGAGCCCGGCCTCCCAGAAGCCTCAGCGCATCCCTCGAACATTTTTTTTCACAGAGGATATGTAACTGGCCACCTCTTAGTATATGCAATGATGCTGAGCATCACTAGTCATTACAGAAATGCAAATAAAAACCACAATGGCATATTAGCTCAGAGCTACTAGAACAATGATCATGAAAAAAAGTGGCGAATATATGTGTTGGGGACTTTATAGAAAAACTGGAACCTTCATCCTTAGTTGGGAGAGATGTAATATATTTTAGCCACTTTAGAAAATAGTTTGGCAGTTTCTTAAAAAGTAAAATTAATATTTACCATATGGCCCAGTCATTACACTCCTAGGCATGTAAACCCAAAAGAACTTAATACAGGTATTCAAACAAACAAATACTTGTATATGAATATTTATAGCAACACCATTCACAGTGGCTAAAGTTGACAATAGATAAACGAAGAAACAAAATTTAATAATCCGTACAATGGAATATTATTCAACCATAAAAAGGAATAAAATACTGATGCATGCTGTAATCTCAATGAACCTTAAAAATATTATGCGAAGTGAATGAAGACAGATACAAAAGATAACATATTTACTATGTCAGCTGTCTTAAATATCTGTAATAGATAAATCCATAGAGACAGAAAACAGATTAGTGGTTACTAGGAGCTAGGAAAAGGGAGGATGAGTAGCTGCTGCTTAGTGGGGATAAGGTTTCCCTTCGAAGTGATGAAACTCTTTTGGAACTGCACAACATAATTAATGTATTCAATGCCACTGAATTATACACTTTAAAGTGGTCAAATTTATGGTATATGAGCTTTACCCCACAAATGCCAATTGATTCAATTTTCCCTTCAGATAATTTGAATTTTCTATGTGCTGATTAGGCCTAGACAATGACTGGGAATATTTGTTAATATTAAATTTATTGATAATTTAATGATAATTTTAGTTGTTTTTTGAATGCAAACCATTCTTACACACCTGAAATAATCTCACTTGGCTATGATGTTCTATCCCATTTATATATGAATGGATTTTATTTGCTAATATTGCATCAAACTTGGTCATTATATTGAAATGTGTAATAAAGTGTTTAAATATGATGATTATAGATTTTTTTCCTTTTCTTTCCAATTTTGCTTGTATATGTATATACTTGTACATAAATTTGCATGTATATGTAATATGAATGCAAATTTTGTATATGTGTATTATGATAATATATAAAACAAATATAAATCTACATATTTTATGTGTGCATAAGATAAAGCAATATATTAATATTTATATTGTAATTATATTGTAACACACACAGAGGCACAATTTTCCTTCTGTAAAATGCACATGTCTAAGCATAAAGTTGAATCAGTTTTGGCAAATATATAAATTCTTTATAAATTAATTATTATATCAACAAGACTGCTATCTTTTTGCCCTAGACACTGCCTCAGCTAGTCCTTATTTGCTATTTGAGTGCGACAAAACTTGATTTTCAAGACAATAACACTCTGCACATAAAAACTGCAATAGTTTATTCTTTCTAACACTGAACAAAAGATTTGAAAGGAAGCACTCTTTTCTGATATGTGTTATAAACCTTGGATCCCCATGTACCTGTTTTTTACCTGCTTCTCTGTATGTCATGAGAAACCTTGAGCAGTCTTATGACAGATTCCGCTTTTGCATTGAGTGGTATAATTAAGTCTAGGGGTAGAAACATTCCTCCCTTGGGTTAATAAAATATCTACCACAGATGCACAGGGACTGAGAATAAAATAAGAGTTTGTCAGTGGATATGGTAGAGAGATATCTTCTCCCTGGCCCTCCATTCCATTTCTTTATTCTTAAACCTATGTGTTTGGGCTATTCTAAAAGTTGTCAAACCAGAGCTATTGTGCCATCTAGAAGATGGCATCCTCCAAAACAGTGGAGACTGTTCATTTATTTTGCAGTTAGCACTATAGCTAGGCCCTGAAAATTAAAATTGAATCAACAATTCCAATTCTCCAGAAGGCTAACTTACGATGATGATATTTTAAAATAATAAAATGTAATTATATGCCCAGCGCAGTTCTAAGAACTTTTCATATGTCAATGTATTTAATCCCCACAGCAACCCTACATACAGCGTCATAGTCATATTCTTTTGCAGGTGAGGAAAACACGGCACAGAGAGGTGAAACAAGTCTCTCAGAGTACACAGTTTATAAGACTTAGATTAGCTTATAAGGCTGACTTAGAGTTAGGTAATAGCTTATGAGATTGAAGATTTGAACTCAAGTAATTATCTCCAGAAAGCAGACCCTTAGCCACTACTCTTTTCCCCTCTTTAAGGGCACCTAGGGCTTCCAAGGACATGAGTTCATCGTCTTCCTTGAATGTTATGTGGACTCTTAAATGTGATGTAGAAAAGGAGAAGTATGGTTACGCTAGTACGATAGCACCTAACTTGGGAAGAGATGTTTCATATAAAAAGTCATTGTGGGCCCACAATGACAACCTGTCTAACTCCACTATAAGTCAGTATCAAGCTATCAAGTTATGTCACATAATAATTTACTTAGGAGGCATTTGCCTTGCTTCAAAACCACAGAGGAATCTTGAGTCTTCTATCCAGTGTATAATGGTCATCACAGATCATCTCCATCAGGGCCTCCGGAGTCCATAGACTAAGTATTTTTTAGTCAGGATCACCTGGAGAACCTTCTGTTGCTCTAGGTAACATTTAAAAACAACTGCTTTTTAAGTTAACCTTTGAAATATTCAGTGAAAAAATACATAACCATGATATATGGTGCCTCCAGAATCCAGAATGAACCATCGGACATTTTAAAGGTAGAATTCATCTTTTGTTCTTCCTTTGGGGAGAATTTTATAATATGCTTTAGATCATTGAATTCCTAGACATTCTCTAGTGGTGGTTATAAAAGGCAAATATTCTATTTCAATTTTAGTGATAGGAAGAAATAATATGAGAAAAAGTTAAATGCTTTTTTCTTCATCAAGAAATTCAGAAAATGTTTTACCATTGTACATGATAGTAATAGGTATTAACCCTCAAAATGATTCCATAAGTTAAACCCTACTATTCCCCCATTTTAAAGATGTCAAAGCTGACACTGAGAGCATTTGCACAACTAATAAATACCAAAGACTAGGTTTTACCTTGCATATTTTGAATCCAATAATGAACTATTTTTATTATATCCATCATGATCACCAATGCTTATGGCCATACAGTGTCAGATTTAGATGTTAATCTCTTACACTTTGAAAGTGTGCAATAAATGAATACGATTTAGAATAATAATCATAATATCTGGAGCTTAACTTCGGCATATGAAACATGAAGATTCTGCCCCATTCTGGAAGTACTGCATCAGAAATATTCTCAAATGGGATCTGGGAACTGATACTTAAAATAAACACCTGGGAGAAGAGAGTCTACACTAAAAGTCAAGACCTACTGCTCTAACGCTTATTGTATGGAGATGTAGTGTCTCCAGCAAAATCTGTTTCCTCTTTGATACCTGGCTTCATAGCTTTATGGAGCCAAATTCCACAATGCTAAATGACAAGGGGCATTTATCAATGTTTCACAGTCCCTCTTCTGTCCATTTCTTCTCACTTGACTTTGAGATGCACATCTAGAGCTGTGGATGAACACTTCCCTAAAGAACCCAGGTCTCACCTTCTGCTTACAGCTAACCCTCCCCCTACTAAACTTTCATACATTTTGAGCACTGACCTTGACTTCCCTTCGTATTTTCTCTGGTTATTTTGAACAAATACCTCACTGAATTCAGTTATTTTTTGTGAAACTGTATTATAACACCACCCTGAAATATACTATATGGTCCTGAGGTGTCTTCATGGTCAGCTTTAAACGGGAACAGGACATGAATTTGATGTGCCCTATATCAACCTGAACTGACTAGAACAGTGCACACCCTCAAATTAATAAATAGAATACTATCAGAAGGTCACATTCCATAATTTCCATTGTGGTTGTGGAAGATTAACAGAATGGAAATCACTTTGTAAATTTTCTACATTATGCAAAGCATCATGCTAGGAAAAATGTACAGCTGATAAAGATGAAGATGATGATGATGATAAATTATACATAATTCTACCCTGGTAATGGTCAGTTAATTCTTCACATATTTCGTTATTGACCCAGTAAGTCTAGACAATATTTTAATAGATAATATTTTTCATGGCAACTCAGTCTTGAATCATCCTGAAAATTGAATAAATACAAGGTAGTCTATCACAGTTCTCTAAGCTTGTTTCTGTAGTTAGAAACATGAAGGCAATAAACTGCATTTTTAAAGTCCTGCTTGAAAAGACTTAAGAGAGCAACAGAAGAGGAAAATTTTTTTATTAATGAGGCACTGAGTGGAGGAAGAAGGTTTGCTGTCTAATTTCTGTGTTTTAATCACTAGGAAAAACATGTAAAATGAAAGATTAAATCAAGGCTGCATTGGGAGAAAATGCCAAATTACCCAGGGCTTCAGTTTCTCTTGAAGTCCTGCCTCTCTTTAATGATCAATTACATTCATAATTTTAGTCCTTTCACAGTCTCTCCTTTTTCTCCCAAATAAAACAGCTTTAGAAAAAAAGTCTGAGAAACATATTTACATTAAATCTGGTTGTTGTTGTTTTTGTTTTGTTTGAAACGGAGTTTCACTCTCGTTGCCAAGACTGGAGTGCAATGGGGCAATCTCGGCTCACTGCAGCCTCCACCTCTTGGGTTCAAGGATTCTCCTGCCTCAGCCTCATGAGTAGCTGGGATTACAAGCACCCACCACCAGGCTCAACTAATTTTTTGTATTTTTAGTAGAGACAGAGTTTCGCCATGTTGGCCAGGCTGGTCTCAAACTCCTGGCCTCAGTTGATCCGCCTGCCTTGGCTCTCAAAGTTCTGGCATTACAGGCACTGAGCCACTGTACCTGGCCTACATTAAATCTTGTATCTCCATCTTTTCTGACGACTGATTGTATAGTGTCCCTGGAACTTGTGTTCTCCCATTGAAAGCTAAAATTCCTTGGGAAGTTGAGGTCATAGATAATATAAAGACCTTTTAAAATGTGCTGTATTATCAAAGGTCCTTTATTTTATGAGAAATAGTTTACATATAATAAAATTTACATAATTTAAATGCACGGCTCAATAACTCTGAACATATAGACACCAGTGTAACCAATACCACTATCAAAACATAGAATATTTAAAAGCCTTTTGTAAATGTAAAATGCAATGCAAGCTTTTGGCCTAGATAAAAATAATAAATAAAAAATTGTTTTCCTAATTGTGATGTTTCATAATTATTTTGCTTTGTGGCCTAACCTTAAAAATGAACTGTATTATATTCCATATCTCATGACTCATAGGTATCTTATCATAAGATGCATACAGGCCAATATGACCCTTTCTCCTCATTTGCCTTAAATATGTCATATTTTTCTCTAATAAATTATTAGATGCTATGACAGATGAGATTACCAATGAACACTGAAAGGTTTCTAATAAGATCTGAACTATACTTAGAATCATGGATCAATTATTGTATATAGTCCTCGCTACCATCCTACATCCTCCACACCTCCTGTGTTAAGAAAACATATATCAAACAGGACAGATAAAAAGAAATGTTCAGCTGGGTGCAGTGGATCACACCTGTAATCCCAGGACTTTGAGAGATCGAGGCAGGCAGATCATGAGGTCAGGAGTTCAAGACCAGCCTGACCAACATAGCAAAACCCAGTCTCTATTAAAAATAAAAATAAAAATAAAAAATAAAAAATGTACACTTTGGGAGGCCGAGGTGGGTGGATCACAAGGTCAGGAGATTGAGACCACGGTGAAACCCTGTCTCTACTAAAAATACAAAAAATTAGGCGGGTGCGGTGGCGGGCACCTGTAGTCCCAGCTACTTGGGAGGCTGAGGCAGGAGAATGGCGTGAACCTAGGAGGCGGTGCTTGCAATGAGCCGAGATCGCGCCACTGCACTCCAGCCTGGGCGACAGAGTGAGACTCCGTCTCAAAAAGAAATAAAATAAAATAAAATAAAATAAAATAAAATAAAATAAAATAAAAAATAAAAAAACTAGCTAAGCGTGGTGGCACACACCTGTAATCCCAGCTACTCAGGAGGCTGAGGCAAGAGAATCACTTGAACCCAGGAGGTGGAGGTTGCAGTGAGTGGAGATCACACCATTGCACTCCAGCCTGAACAGATCAAGACTCTGTCTCAAAAAAAAAAAAGAAAGAAAGAAAGAAAGAAAATAAAAAAGAAATGTTTATTTGTAAAATAGCATAAAATATTAAACCAACTGCATTTTGTATTTGTGAGCATAAAATGAGTTTACATGAGAAACATAATGAACAACAGTAATACGTTCAGCTCACAAGCTGAGATAGAGGACAGGTTGCAATAAGATCCTGTGTCCTCACCATAATCCTAACACTGGTCCCATTACACTAAGCCACTTCTGCACAGGTGTGAAAATCATGTTTCCAGAATTCTCCTTGAAAATGAGCATACACATAATCAATTTATTTTGCGGACACAGATAACTTATTTTGTAGAGATTTCGTTCTGTCAAGAACCGTGGTAGGTCTGAGACTGTATTCTACTTGCGAGCTAACAAGTTAGCCTGCCATGGTTTTATGGATGCTGGCAGAAAACATGAGACTCTAGAGTCAGAGTCAAAGGACAGTTTATTACTCACAGCAATAGCAGTACAGTAGCCAGAATATCATCATTTTTACTCAAGTTCCCCAAGCCCCAGTTCCCATAAGGCAACGTGAAGAGGGGCAGGGGATGACTACATATATATATATATACGAGGCGTTGTTGCAGGAGAGAGATCCCCGGTTTTAGAAATGTAAATATTTTATATTGAGTTGCAAGCCAACCTGCACAAAATTTGCCATGGAGGAAAACACTAAATTTATTAAACTGGATAGTAAATAAAACTGTTCTTTGTTCTAGAGAAAGGCACAATCTGTATCTTCTAGGATTGTTTACATGATAAACATCCGTGACAAGACAGTCTTAAACAAAGGGTGCCAGTGGTTTGTTCATAATCTATGCAGAAACATGATAGACCCTTGAAGAACTGCTTCCTAACATGGCCTACCAGGAGACAAACTGGAGGGTCAGATCAATGTAACCAGTTTCCTTCAAGTATACAGCATTTGAGAAATGCAAAACAAAGTGAGTATATATGTGTGCTTGTGTATGTGTATATAATATATATGTCTTGTATATATTATATGACCTGTCTATAATGTATACAGATAAATATGTATATATAAGATACACAAATATACACACATGCATATATAAAGGGAATTATATATATAAAGCACATCATAGGTATATGCATAATATATTATATAAATTTCTTTAAAGTCTGTTAAAATATGTATACATATATGTTCAAGTATATTAAGGAAATTATTCGATTTGAAGATACACTGGTGATTTTTAAACTCTATTCTCCACCTCCTTTATGCATCTGTTCTTATTATAGTTAAATAGCAATTATACCAATTATACTTAGTTAATTTATTTTCTAAAGCCCACAACACTCAAATTGATAAACATATTTTTTCTGTGTGCTGTGAAAATAAAATCCACTTTAGAAAAATGTCACATGCCCAGTAGTCTAAAAATACATTAAAATGAAAATTATCATATGAAGTGCCTGCTCTTGTCAACAAGATTGAATTTTGAAACAATGTAATGCATGTCCAATTAGCAAATGAGTATGAGCTAAATGAAGGAAAAACAATTTAACTCTTGTCTGTTAGACCATGGAAATGAGCAATGTATGCACAATTGTCATATTTACTCATGTATAATAGGATTGAGCACTAGATCATGCAATGAACAGTACTGTTGACCCTCAGCTACTACCATATTTGTATGTAATAACTCAAAAAATGCTAGTTATAAACTTTCTCCTTGTCTCGCACTGCTATTTTTAAAATAGAGCAACAGAAGTCATGCTCACAATTATCTTGTTTATTCTGTTTCCATTAAGAAAATCAAGTACTGAGAATATCTAAAATCTGAACATCTACTCCATGACAAACAATGTACGTGTTTCTGCATTTCATCCTCACTAATATCCCCTGAAGCAGATACTTTCAATCCTGTTTTACAGATAAGGAAATGAGGTGTTAGGTGTCATATTAAACAACATGGAAATAGAACTTGTGATTATCTAACATCTGCACAGAGCTTTTCACCTCAACCCACTGGCCTTATTCTTTTCTATCTGTAGCACTCATCTAGGTAGCACATAAAATCTGTAAAACATTTAGGAAAAATTTAATTTACTTGGGGATGGGGTTGATGATTAAAAACAACACAAATGCACATTAACTCTGCCTCATATATGCTAATTAATATGCATAAAACAAAGAACAGTTGAAGATGCTAATAACAGTATTAGATCAAAGAAATTGAAGCCACGGTAGGTATTAATGTATAAGTGCTTTGTATACTAGAAAGATTTTGGCTAGGTCTTATCCTGAAATATAATTGTATGCATCTTCTATTGCTGGAATAACAAATTACCATGAAATTAGAGGATAAAACAAATTACCACATAGTTATAAGAGTAATTTTATTGGCTTACAGTTCTATAGTTCCAAAGTCTGAGACTCACACTGCGCTAAAATTAAGGTATCTGCAAGACTGTATTCTTTCTATAGACTTTTTTTTAATATATACTTTAAGTTCTAGCGTACCTGTGCACAATGTGCAGGTTTGTTACATATGTACACATGTGCCGTGTTGGTTTGCTGTACCCATTAACTCGTCATTTACATTAGGTATTTCTCCTAATGCTATCCCTCCCCCATTCCCCTACCCCACTATAGACTCTTGAAGGTAGGATTTACTTCTTTGCCTTTTCTCCTTTCTAGAGGTCACCTACATTCTTTGGTTTATGGGCCCCTTCTTACACTTCCAAAACCAGAACTAGTAGATTGAGTCCTTGTCATATGATATCACTCTAACCTATCCTTCTGCCTTCCTTTTTCACTGTTAAGATATCATGTGATTTAGATTGGGCCCACATAGAAAATCCAGAATGATCTTTTCATCTCAACTTTAATTACACCTGCAAAGTTCCGTTTGTCATAAAATGTAACATACTCACAGGTCCTGGAAATAAGGGCATGTACATCTTCTAGGAGACATTACTTGCCCAACCACAATGAGCACAGTCTAACACCTACAGAGATTATAAAAATCCATTTATAAAACAACCACAGGACCCACCTGCATATTGTCTATAAGAAACCCAACTTAAAAAGTATTCAAGTAAAAAATAAAGAGAGAAAAAAGATATACCATGCTAACAATTTTCAAAAGAAAACTTAAATAGTTGTAACAACTTCAGAGGAAGAAGATTTCAGAACAAGAAAAATCATCAGAGGCAATGAATTGTCACTTTTCCAAGAAGACATAGCAAACCTAAACATGTATATACCTAACAGAGCATCAAAATATATGAGGCAAATGCAAACAGCACTGCAAGGAGAAATAGACAAATCCACTGTTATAGTTGAAGACTTTAACACACCTCTATCTGTATTTGATGCTTGAAACAGGCAGATAATCAGTAAGGATATAGTTGAACTCAGCATCACTATCAATCCACTTAATCGAATTGATATTTAGAGAATATTCCATTCAACTACACCAGAACCCATATTCCTTTCAAGCTCATGAGTATCATTCATGAAGAAAGATGACATTATAGTCTATAAAACACACCCTATTAGGAAGGAAGGAAGGAAGGAAGGAAGGAAGGAAGGGAAGGGAAGAAAGAAAGAAGAAGGAAGGAAGGAAGAAGGAAGGAAGGAAGGAAGGAAGGAAGGAAGGAAGGAAGGAAGGGAAGGGAGGGAAGGGAAGGGAAGGGAAGGGAAGGGAAGGGAGGGAAGGGAAGGGAAGAAAGAAGAAAGAAAGAAAGAAAGAAAGAAAGAAAGAAAGAAAGAAGAAGGAAGGAAGGAAGGAAGGAAGGAAGGAAGGAAAATTTAAAGTATTGTTAAGTCAAGTTTGGCCTAAGGCTGCCTCCTTAGATATTTTATGTTGAGCCTCAATTTTTCACCCTAAGTTGTGAAGTATAACAAGTAGAGATGTAAACAGACCTTAGCCTACACTGTGCCAATCACCAAGTTTTGGCCAATCAAATATAGCCAACTGTACAAATCATGTTCAAACAAGCCAAATGATGAGCCATAACCAGTCCAGCCATTTCTGTACCTCACTTCCATTTTCTGTACCTCACTTTCCTTTTCTGTCCATAAATTTTCTCCCGCCACTTGGCTGTGCTGGAGTCTCTGAGCCTAATCAGACTCAGGAGGCTACCTAATTAACAAATCATTCATTACTCAATACATCTCTTTAATTTAATTTGGCTGAAGTTTTTCTTTTAACAGTATGCACTTAGGCTACAATGGCATTACACTAGAAAACTAGAAACTAACAACAGGAAATAACTAGAATATCATCAATATTTGGAGACGAAACATGTTCTTTTCTAAGTAGCACGTGGTTCAAAGAGAAGCCTCAAAATTTTTTTCAAAATATATTTTTGACTAAATATAAATTAATATACATCTAATAAAAATTTGTGGGATGCAGCAAAAGCAATACTCAGATGGAAACATATAGCATTAAATGTATACATTAGAAAAGAGGAAGGATCTAAAATTAATTATCTAAACCTCCACCTTATGAAACAGAGAAAGAGCAATTTAAGCCTCATGCAAGTAGAAGAAAACAAATAATAAAAATTAGAGCAGAGGCCGGACGCGGTGGCTCAAGCCTGTAATCCCAGCACTTTGGGAGACGGGCGGATCACGAGGTCAGGAGATCGAGACCATCCTGGCTAACACAGTGAAACCCTGTCTCTACTAAAAAATATAAAAAACTAGCCAGGCGTGGTGGCGGGCGCCTGTAGTCCCAGCTACTTGGGAGGCTGAGGCAGGAGAATGGCGTAAACCCGGGAGGCAGAGCTTGCAGTGAGCTGAGATCCAGCCACTGCACTCCAGCCTGGGCGACAGAGTGAGACTCCGTCTCAAAAAAAAAAAAAAAAAAAAAAAATTAGAGCAGAAATCAGTGGTACTGAAAATAGAAAAGCAATACACAGAATCACTGGATCAAAAGCTTGTTATTTCAAAAGATCAAGAAAACTGATGAACCTCTACAAGACTATGCAAGTGACCAAATGCTCACAGTTGTCCTTAGTTTACCCTCTGCATTGGCTCAAACTTTGGTCAGGCATCCCGCCTTTCAATAGGACCTTGAACTTTGGCTTGAATCCAAATCTGAGAAAACTCTAAAATGCGGAATATCCCTGTTACTAGTTTATCCTGAGAGTAAGGTGAACACAGTGAAAATCAAAAGCTGTTAGACCACCACGATTACGCTGTCTGCTCCATAGTATTCAATTTCCCCTCAAAAGTTCCTGGTAGTTCTACTAGTTGAACCTCTCTCTAAAAAGAGAAAGCTTTTCTTTTTCTGTTTGATTTTGTGATGCTTGTAGATCTTCAGTTTCAAGAGTTCTTCCTGTTGAAACAGTCTTTCTTAATACAATCTCTTTTCACCTAAGTTCATATTTCTTTTTATTTAGCATTAATATTGACCAAAAGAAACAAACTCTGTAAAATATTTGAAAAGATGTCTTCTGAGCCAAACGCAAGGAACATGACCCATAACACAGCCCCAGAATATCCTGAGAGCATGTGTCCAAGGTGGTTGGGCTACAGCTTGATTTTATACATGTTAGGGGTCAAAAGTTACAGAAAGACAAGTCAATACATATAAAGTATACATTCGTTTGATTCAGAAAGGTTGATTCATTTGATTCAGAAAACTTGAATCCAGGTCATGGCAGGGGGATTAGAGATCATAGGTGAATTTAAAGATTTACTGATTGGCAATAAATTTAAAGAGTTGTTATTATCTAAAAAGTTGAAGTAAGCAGAAAGAAAGTTTTGGGGTTAAGATAAGGAGGTTGTGGGAGCCAACATTCTTGTTATGTAGATTAAGCTTCCACGTAGCAGGCTTCAAAGAGAATAGATGGTAAATGTCTTTTATCAGACCTTAAAACATGTCGGACTCTTAGCTAAAACTCTCCTGGATGAGAAAAAGACCTGGAAACGGAAAAGGATTCTCTACAGAATGTAAATTTTCCCTACAAGAGATGGCTGTGGCAGGGCACGGTGCCTCATGCCTATAATCCCAGGACTTTGGGAGGCTGAGGCAGGCAAATCATGAGGTCAGGAGTTCAAGACCAGCCTGGCCAACATGGTGAAACCCCATCTCTACTAAAAATACAAAAATTATCTGGGCATGGTTGTGCATGCCTGTAATCCCAGCTACTCAAGAGGCTGAGGCAGGAGAATTGCTTGAACTAGGACCTGGGAGAGAGAAGTTGCAGTGAGCCAAGATCACACCACTACACTCTAGCCTGAGCTACAGAGTGAAACTTCATCTCAAAAAAAAAAAAAAAAAGGTGGTGTGCAGGGCCATTTGAAAACATGTCAAATAAATATATTTGGGGGCAAAAAAAATTTGGTTTCTTTCAGTGCCTGGTATCTATCAGATGATACTATAGTAGAGTGTGGTTGAAATTTGGTATCTTATTGCTAAAAAGAGTTTGTTTGGACAGTCTTAGGATTGCTGTTTTAATGCTAATGCTAGTTAATTGTGCCTGAATTCCAAAGGGCAGATAGTATAATGAGGCAACATGTGATCCTCCCCTCCCATCATAGCCTGAAGTAGTTTTTCAGGTTTCTTTGGAATTCTCTTGGCCAATACAAGGTTCCATTCAGTCAGCTAGGGGGCTTAGAATTTTATTTTTGGGAAAACCAAGAAAAGAAAGAGAAGACATCAATTATCAATATCAGAAATAAAAGAGGGGTCAACACTCCTGATCCCATGGACATGAAAATAATAAAAGATAATAAATAAATAAAATAAGAATATGAATAACTATGGACAACAAATGCCCACAAATTTGACAATAAATGAAACACACCAATTTTTATGAAGATACACACTACCAGAATTCTCACAAGGATTAATAAATACTCTGACTAGGCCTATATTTATTAAAGAAATTGAATAAGTAATAACCTTCTAAATAAGTAGAAGGAAAGAATGAGAATGAGCCTAAACAAAGATCCTGAGATGAAATTGAATACAGCTTGAGCAGGAAAGATGTCAAGTTCTGTCTGGTTAGAGCAGAGGGGAGGCATACTAACACTTAAGTGAGGTCTCCGTTTGATAACAGCTGCCAATAGCCTGTTTCCTCCCCCATTGAGCTCTGGGGTTAGAGGGCAAGGGACTCTCTAGGGGGTCCTTCTCACGGGCCAGCAGGAAGGAGTTTATTCAATAGAATCAGCATCTTGGCAGTCTGACAAGGGAGAGAAGGAAAGCTTTGTTCACACGCTGACACTTGAGCTTCAGTGGAATAACATGAATTGGTAAAACTACAAAGCAGTTAGCACTTACAAAGAAGAGTCCATTGAATGGCTTTGGCACTTTGATATAGGATTCGGAACAAAGGAGCCTTGGGAATCTAACATGATTTAGAGGACTGGAGAAGTTCAAACTGAGGGTGTGGCAATGGATCTAGAGAATGTTCGCAAGCATTAATGTCTTTGCTTCTCATTACAAATTAGTTATAATCTCAAATTAGTGTCAGGTCATTTCCCAATTGTTTTATTTTGTAATTGTTGATCCTTTGGGTTAATGGGTTCTGTGGTAAATTTTTCATCACCAGAAATGTAAAACTCAATATTTTGACTTACTTTAGGACTAAAAGAGTGTGTGTTGTTTGTTGTGTGAACATATGTGCATTTTGGGGGACAGAGGAGTTACGGGAGTGTTATTTTAACAAAAAAGACTTTCAGTTGAGTGGCCTTTTAGATTCACGGATCACATTCAAGTCAAGACAAAGAGATGGAAAATTATCAGAATGGAAATTTAGATAAGTTAGCATGATCACAACATATTATATTTTAAGAAATTCTAGGACATAGAGAGTGCAACTATGTGGTAGGCAGAATTCCAAGAATTTCCCCTCTCCCTCCAGGATCCTCAATCCCTGGCTATCCAATCAAGCAGTAATCTAGGGACTGTTGTAGAGGAACTTTGCACTTGTAATTTAGGGCTCTAGTCAATTGACCTTAGAGTTTGGAGACTATCCAGGTAAGCCTGATCTAATTACATAGACTGTTAAAAGACAGAAGAGCACAGAAGAGGAAGTCAGAAATATTTGAAACACAAGAAGGACTCAAAGTGCTATGGCTGGAGTAAAGATGGAGAGTGAAATGAAAAGGAAAAGAAATTTAGGTGGCATCTAGTAGCAGGAAGTGAACCCAGCACCCAGCAAGAAAACAGGAACCTCAGTCTTACAATTACAAAGATATGAATTCTGTCAGCATTTGAATGACTTTGGAAATGAATTCATTCTTCAGGCTTCCAGATAGGAGCTCGGCCTAGCTAACACCTGGATTTCAGCCTTGCAATAGCCTGAGCAGAGACCAGCTGAGCTTACCTGGACTTTTGACCTACACAAACATATAATAAATAGGTATTGCTTTAAGATGTTAAGTTTTGGAAATTTGTTGTCAGTACAGAAGGGCTGGGCTCTCGACTAAACCCCAACCTTAAGCCTGGAACCACAGCCCTAAATAAAAACACCTGACCCCATTTCTCCACTTAAATGTTGCCTTTTTGGCCTGCTATACCCCTATCCTATGCCCATAAAAAGGCTTCAGCTGACAGAGAACAAAAATGACTGAGTATCAGGGTACAAGCTGCTCAGTGGCAAGGATACAAGTGGTTAGGGTGGGGGGTGGGGAGATACAAGTGGCTGAGCAGTGAGCAGAGAAGCAACTGAGCGTCAGAGAATACATACAGATGCAGCTAACTTCAGATGGGGCAGCTTCTGGGAAAGATCACCTTCTTCCCACACCATCCCTTTTCCAACTTCCCATCCCACTGAGTGCCACTTCCATCACTCAAAATCCTCCACATACACTACCCTTCAATCTGTTTATGCGACTTGATCCTTTCTGGATGCTGGACAAAAGCCCGGGTGCTGAAATGGTGGGGGCCTGGATGGTTCTGCAGGCCCCGCACAGAGTCTGCTCCCACCAGATAGAAGTGACTGTCTAGTTCTAGTGTTCATTCACTCTGGTTCCTGCACTCACTTGTTCGCATGCTGCCTCTTACAAGGAGGTGGTGGGCTGAGTCAAGCCACTCTAGTTCCCACCTATGAAGGGGATCGAGGTCAAGGGAACAATCCCATCTAATCTGGGGGCTTGTCCAGGATACAAAATAAAAGGTGAGTAAAAATGCGAAACTGTTGGATCTGTCTCTTTTCAAAGACCTTGCCATCTCTCTTTCATCTTTGCATAAAAGGAATATTGGCTCTGTTTCCCTTCACAGAGGTCCAGCCAGTCTGAACCAGAGGAAGGATACAGTGATTAAAGGAAATCCGTTTACACAGCAAGATGCTCTTCTCCTAGGTTCCCTGCCCCCTTATGCAGTTTAAGTTGCTTTCTTCTTTGTTTTTCTGAGATGGAGTTTCGCTCTTGCTGCCAAGGCTGGAGTGCAGTGGCACCATCTCAGTTCACTGTGACCTCTGCCTCCTGGATTTAAGCGAGTCTCCTGCCTCAGCCTCCTGAGTAGCTGGGATTACAGGTGTGTGCCACCATGCTCAGCTAATTTTTTTTTTGTATTTAGTAGAGACAGGGTTTCACCATGTTAGGTTGGTCTTGAACTCCTGACCTCAGGTTATCCACCCACCTTGGCCTCTCAAAGTGCTGGGATTACAGGCATGCACCACCACACCTGGCCCAGTTGCTTTCTTCTTTTCTAAGCAAGGAGTTCTTTTCCTACCTCAACCCTCTGCTTATGATAGGGAAACAAGAGAGGAGCGACCCCTGCTGGCTGTTAGCTGGAAATTTGGCAAGGCCAGTTTGAGACTTAATCTAAATGAATCTATGCACATCCAAAATACATTTTTGTCCCAAACTCAATTTTGAGCTTTAGGTTGAGGCCCTAGAAAGGAAAACCAGATCTGAGGGAGGTAAAGCCAGGCAACAGGCACAGTGCAAATGAGGAGGACTAACTCTTGCTGATCAAACCCCCACTTCATGGAAGGAGGCCATGCTCCATGGCATAAATGAGACCCAGGAAACTCAAAGGTTGTCGACAGTAGTGGAGGTAGAGGCATAAGTGTTGATAATTACTATTTTCTAGGCCCTCCCTGATTTATGGGTGCAAGCCACATTGGCATCCATGGGTGGCACCTGCCAAGGACACTGGGACTTGGGGATAAGGATGGAAAAGTAAAGGAGGTGTGCCTGCTTTCTTTCCACCTCACATCCCGAGTTTTCACTGAAAGGAGGAAGGGAATGAGGAATGCCAAATTCCCTGTCTTTCATAATGGGCAACAAAATTCACCACCTCCAGTTTACACTCATAAACGGACCCTGGGACCAGATAGTACATTAGAGGAGTTTTGAAAGGGGCCACATTGGTCTTTCAGACACAAGAAACAGGTAGAAGCTTTAATGACCACGATGCAAACTCCAGAATTCCTAAGGTTCACCTCTTAACTGCTACAGATTTGACAAGAACAGCTATCTCCCTCTGAAACTTTAACTGCTCCTATACATGGTTTAGTCTGTTTTATCAGGGTGAGACAGCTCGGGATACAACGTTGTTAGTATATTTCACTTCTTCTTTCTGTAATCTTTGGCACTAGATTCTTCCCTTGTATAATACATGTTTGATTCATGCATACTTAACCTTGTAAAGCTTGTTTTTATTTCTTGCCAAGAAGCCATCAAGGCTCCAAATGGGCAGACAGGCAGCGCCTCAGATAACCACCCCCTTTTGCTGGGGACCCTTGGGTAGACCTCTGGGAGGAATCTGAATGCTGTTTCCCCCAAATAATGCCCCCTTTCAGCAGGAAGTAGCTAAGACTGGTCATCATCCATATTCTCACAGCAGTTAAATTGTCACTTCAGAGGGGGGAAAGGATACAGAACTGCTGGGCTCCTGGCTAAATCCCATCCTTCAGCCTGGAACTGTGGCCCTAGTGAAAATAGCTGACCCCGTTTTTCCACCCAAATGTTGCCTTTTTGGCCTGCCATGCCTCTATCCTGTACCCATAAAAAGACTTCAGCTGGCAGAGCAACAAAAGCAGCAGAGCAGTGGGAACACAAGGGGCTGAGCAGCGAGCAGAGAAGCAACTCAACGTTAGAAACTACAGATAGATGCAGCTAATTTCAGACAGTGCAGCTTCCAGGAAAGATCACATTCTTCATGCACCTTCCCCTTTCCAATTCCCCATCCCGCTGAGTGCCACTTCCATTTCACAGTAAAATCCTCCGCATACACTTCCCTTCAGTCCGTTCATGTGACCTGAGTCTTCGTGAATGCTGGACAAGAACCTGGGTGCCTAGAGGGTAGGGGCTTGGATGCTTCTTTGGGGCCTGCACAGAGCCTGCTCCCACCAGAGAAGAGTAAGCAGCTGGTTCCAGCATTCGTTCACTCTGGTTCCTACAGTCCCTTGCTTGCATGCTCCCTCTCACTTATTATTTTCATGAGGGCCTAAGGAGCTCCCAAGTACCATAGAGTATTCTTTGGTAAAAAGACGCTAGTGACCTATAAGCAGAAAGGCATGTGTTTAATTCTAGAGGCTCTTTTCCATGACTCCTCACTACAACTTGGATAACAGAGCAGCCACACGCCCAAATTGCCAGTTACCACGGCAGAAGGAAAGAGAGCTCTGGAGAAGATTCTGTGCTTTCAGGCTACCACTTAAGTGCTCACACTAGAAAGTGACACATTAATTCTGCTCACAAATTTTTGGCCAGACTAGTCATATGGACACACTTAACTATAAGAGCCAAGGAAATGTAGTATTACCATGTGCTGGTCATATTTGATGAATGCAATTAATGATTATCACATCCCCAAGTTGGAGAGAAAGCAAGTACAATTAGCTGAATATAGGAACCAAGTCTAATCACAGAACTGATGAAGCTGATCACAGGATTTCTCTGACTTTCAGATTAATATCTCTGTTCTAACCCTGTTGAGTCAATATGTCAACTTAGGCCTATGGTGATAAGAACAAGAAATGGAAATATAAATTAATGAACTATTTACCAAAAAACATCTAAGGTACAAATAATTTCTATTTCATGCTTCTCTTCCAAAATTCCTACCAAGTTGGAAAAAACGAGACATTACCTCTTCTCAAGTCTCTTCAGAGTAGGTGTATATAAGTTATAAACAGACTTCAAACCCAGAAACTTAGCAAATTTGTCATCTCTAGAGTTTCATGGACCTAATTTTATTTTATCACCTTCTGTTATTAAAGAAGGTATAAAAAATTTTATAAGCTTCAGGGGATACAAAACACATCTGTTCTTGCCGGTAAGATCCGTCTTCACCAAGAATCCTTCCCCCATCCTCCCTGACCAAGGCACATCCTCCAACATTCATGGGCAGTTTTTGTCTAGTTAGTTAATCATTTCCAATAGCAAGAGAACCTTCTTCCAAATTAATCTTATTACACAAATGCAGCAAGTCTGTAGGACTGACCCATTTCAGGGCTAGGTTCTCTTCTTTTTAGAGCGTACATATACAGATTAATGCCTACTTAGACTTTTCTAAGTGGAAATTTTATTCCTGGAGTTCAACATGGTGAGTTCATGTGAACTAAAGGCACCAACTTTAGTGTAACTTTGTGCCACTAGAAATTTTTAGAATTAATTCCTTTGAAGTAAACGTCACATCTTTATATCAGTGCCTGTTGTATTGCAGGTGTTTTCTTGTTACCATATTTCCAGCCTGGCATGCTATTTTGAATATACCATCCAATATATAAAACATTTTATCTGGGTCTGTATTACATGTGAATTTTATAAGCATATGAGGTATGCCATCACTCAAGTTGTGGCTTAGATCATAGAACAGCACAGAGCCCTGAAGCATATCACCCGAATACTTCTCATTAGAAAGTAAGATGCCATGTGAGTGTGGCTGCTTTGGTATTTATAAATGCTTAGATTTGTCTTATCAACCAGCCAGGGTTTCTTCACCACGTTCCCAAGACTGTTTAGAGTCATCATGGAAAATTGTTAGACCTAAAGCAGAATTTTGTTCAATGCTTTGTTATATATTTATTCATTTTTATGTCTTTGATCTGTTGGCCTGAGTCAATGTTATTTATTCTGTATGTAGAAGCAGTTTATTTTCAGAAAAGTTTCTATTTCTTTGCACAAGCCTCAATTTCGTCATCTATTAAACAAAAGTTGTAATTATCAATATGAAGATAAAGCAGAAATGTATGTTAAGAGCCTAGGAAACAGCCCAGGTCATACTAATGATCAATACATATCAATTTCATTTTCTTGCCCTTTCCTTTGCTCCCATCAATCCCATTGACCCTATAAACCCTCAATAACACTTTTATCTGCAGAACCATCAGCTGATCCAGACATCATTGATTTTGGGCATTTGTAGTTAAATCAAACTAAAACAGATATTGCCCTCCCTCAAGTGTCTTCAGAGTAGGTATTTATAAACTCTGAACAGACTTCAAACCCAGAAAATATGTTTAAAACAGTGAGGTCAAATAGAATGTCTTCCTAAAGCTACTAACATACTGCTTCAGTTCTCAAAGAAGACAAAAGTAAAGTGATACCTGACTGGGAATATTTGGAAAGACTTTTTGCAGAACATCTTTTCCGACACCTCTGGAGGGAGGGAAGGAAGCTTAGCCCTCTGCATGAATGATCATCAAGTAAGAGGGCATTCTGTTCAGGATGATGGTGAGGTGGGAAGTATTTTCTATTTACTAAGTTTGGGGAATTGGTTAATTCACACATAGGATATGGCAACTCCATTGGTCTGAACATTACGTTAATCAGAAGCCTATCTAGTTTATAATAACCCAGATATGGAAACAACTAAAGCGTTGGTCAATGGATAAATAAATAAATATATTGAATTATGTTTATATATGTAAACATAATTTTAATGAATTTTATGTATAAACAGAATTCAGTATCTTGCTGAATTATATATATATAGGTATAGATAATTCAGCCTTTAAAAAGAAGGAGATTCTGTCATTTGTGACAGCACTACCAAGCACAAACCAAGAGGATATTATGCTAAGTGAAACAAGTCAGGCACAGGTTATCAAGAGTGAGGTGGGGAATACAGGAGAAATGAGAGGATGTAGGTCAAAGAGTATAAAGTCATAGTTATGCAGAATGAATAAGTCCAGAGATCTAGTTACAACATGAGGACTATATTTAATAATGTATTGTATACTGGTAATTTAACAACAGAGTAGTTGCTAGGTTCTCTCACCGACAAAAAAAGAAAGAAAAAAGGAAGATTATTATATGAGATGTAGATATGTTAATGTGCTTGACTACAGTAATTACTTTGTATACGTATATCAAGACAAGTATATCAAAACATCATGTTATACACCTTAAACATATAAAATACAAAACTAAGTTTGAAAAAAGCCCATCCCAAACTACTTTAACCCACTTGTTTGCTTCTAATTGAACTTCTGTTTAATTCACACTCAAAGGCAAATTCATACACAAGTACTTATTGGATATCTCCTTTGAATGATAAACTGCTTTGGATGTGGTCAAGATACACTACCTATGGTTTCCATGCCAAGCAATTTAGATTTTTAAAAAGATAGCTTTCACACATATCTGCTTACTTTATTTCCATGTCTCCCTGGGTGTTTCATATCAAGGGAAATACCTTTTTCAACATCTGACAAAGGAGAATACAGCAATTTCCCTGAATGTTGCCTATGGATAGACTGGGTATTGGATATCTGGTTTATTTTCTAACTGGTAGTATAACCTTAGCCAATTTATTTGACTTCTCTCAGGCTCAGTTTATTTCATCTGTAAAAGAGAATGAAAACTGTCTACATCATCAGATTCTGGAGAACATTAATTAAAATATATATGTAAAGCACCTAGCACAATTCCTGACATGTATTAATTTACAATAAATGGAAGATGAACATCACCATTTTGACCAATATAAAATGCTTCTAAGAAATAAATTTTGCTTTGCATTTCGTTCAATTTTTAAACCCTTTTGATCATGTGATCTTTTGGTCACTTTGGTATAAGACAGTCACTGAAAAGAAAAGTTAACTAATGTAGACATAAGCTCTCCACAAGCTTCATTTTTTCTCCAAATTGGTCTGAAGATGTATCTTCAACGCTAATTGGAATGCAGACTTGGTAAAAGTGGATTTTTATTGGTGTTTCCTGGCCCAGGCCCTAATATAGGAATATTGACTAATAGCTGGTGGAGAGGTATCCATTAGCAGGCATAATTATGACTAGCATCAGGGTTAATGGAGGACTAATGATGCCTTTCTCCTGGATTCCCTTTTGTCACAGTAAGGGAACAGTGTATAATAACTTCAAATACAATGAAGGCCCGAAATACAAAGTTATTGGACACTGTAATCAGAATAAAAGTGTATTTAGTTTCCTTAATTACATTTCCAGTCCACAAAATCATGCCTCAATTAATGCTTTCTGATATCACCATCATTACCAAACATTGATTACTTGCTTACTACTGTGAAGCAAACAGAAAACTAAGAAATACTGAGTACGTATAATACGCACAAATCATAGTGTGAGGTATTTTCACACACTTTATACCAGCTGATCCTCATAGCAGCCTTTCGAGGTGACTCTTCTTGATCTCATTTTAGAGATGATAATATTAATCCTTTAATAAGGAAGGGACTTACCTACCATCACATATATGAGTACAAAGTCATAACCATGACCCTGAAAGAAGTTCTTGCTTGGAGTCTTTAAGAAATGTGCAGGAGTCTTGGAACCCAATCAGTTACAGGAAGAATAGACTCAATCTCAACAAAGCCGGTCATCAGGTCCTCTGTCCACAATTGCAGAACAATTAGAGGCAAAACAATTCACATTACCACAATGCTGACACACACTCTGTCCTTGAAACAAGCTCGCCTGGGCAGAAGGGAAGATCAGCTTAATATCTATTAGTCTTAGGCAGTGTGATGCTCTGATCTCTCAGTCTTATTTCCCAAAGGCCTTCACTTATTGTCACTTACAAAACTTTCCGTTTTCCTCTCCCCATTGAGCTCCTTGTTCATCAAGTGTCTTTTGTAAACTTCCTGCTTGAAATTGTAAAATCTATTCCTGTCACCTCCATTATTCCCAAACGAAGTGCAAGTTGCCTGTCCAGCATCCCACCGCAACTCCTTCCATCAGCTCCCCAATTCCAATGTACACTGTGGCAATGCTAATTCCACCTAAATCCCACTCATCATGTGCCTTTGATGGAATCTAGGCTGTTCATGCTGTCCCACTGCTTGAGAGATCCTCCTTTGGTTACCTAGTCATTACTCTGCACACCTCTTATCAAACGCTTGACTCTGCCATCACCCACCCCAGCAACTTCTCTGACACAGACTTGTAGGGCTGAGTGCTTTTCTTTGTGCCTATACAAAAATGCTCTAGGTTTATGTTCATCACAGAAATGCTGGCATCAAGTTACAAATGATCTGTTTCTGTGTCCCTCTCCCTTATTATTTTGAACTCCTTAATGATAGTAATTACATCTGTTTATCTTTGTATCCCTGACCTCTAGCACAGTGGATAAGATGAAATACTACTAGCTGTATTTTAGCCCAGTGTTTGTGAAATGGTTTAGAGTGTTACATAAATGGTGTAGAGAAGACAAGTGAAACCTATTCTAGCTCATCACAAGTCTCAGGGCTGAAGTCCTTATATCCAAAGACAGATTAACAAGAGAAAAGCACACAAATTCATAAATGAAGGCTCAAAAAAACAGAGAAATTTGTATATTTTTATCCTTTGGTTTGATGATGAGTGGACAGTCATGCTGAAATACGATCGAAAGAAAAAAAGGTGAGATCTAATGGTAATAAACTAGGGAGAACTTAGCTAGATCTTTTTGTTTCTATCCTACTTGGCCTATGGGTATAGGAAAGGACCCCTCTGAAATAATGAGGGTCTTATGACCTACTTTTAGGGGAAAGTCAAGTTTTATGGCTTGCTGCAGGAGAAATTTTTTTTTAGTTTCTGTGGTCTGCTTCTGCTATTTTCTCAAATATTTTAGAGTGTGTGTGTCCTAAACCTCATAAGTTAATATGACTTATTCTGTTATTTTTTCTTGTATTTATTTGGAAAAAATATATTTTACTCATGTTTCCTTATATGCTTACGTTTTATTTAGTAGTGATGATAAATTTCACTTTTAGTTAATATATTTAAATTATTCAAAACTTTAAAAAATGTTAAGTAAAAATAATTTCAACATCCAAAAATTGTGAGTGTGGATGACCCTGGCTTACATCAGTTTTCTAATGTAAAAATCTTGGTAGGATCAATGAGAAATACATTTTATAGCAAGGGTTTTCTTGGAAACCCATAAAATCCTATTTCAAGACATTGACTTTTCTCAGAAATAACTTGGTTCTAAGGAAGAGGTAGGTAGATATTGGAAGGTTACAACAAAGCAAAATTTTAAATAAGATTTGAGTTTGGATTCCGTCTGCTGGAAGTGGAAATTACAGTGGTGACAAATCTTTTAGGTAAAGCATGGCCACCTCATTATGTGAGTCGTGAATCCGCTGATTAGTGAGCCTGCATCCAGTTCCAGATCCTCTATTGAAGGAAGGCTTGGGGAATTTCAGATGAAGTATGCAGACCACTTTGCTACTGCTCCCCTTCTTTCCTGTCAAATGAGTTCGTTATATAGAGGGAAGGGTACATCTCGGAATAAAATTTGGCTAACATTATGTTTTCATTTTCTTATGAAGATGATCTAAGTTTCCAGAATCCTTCAATGACACAAAAGCCTTTGGGAGAAAAAACGAAGTTAAACCTAAGACTCCCAAAGCTTCAGATTGCAGGCGCTTTTTCTTACATGCACTGATGCTTACATCCATTATGTTCATCAAACCAAAAATCAGGGGCCATCAATACCTGATGCACTGTAGAAGCAGGTATAAGTATAATGAACATGACTTTCCCTTGTGGAACTTCAGGAGAGAGCATAAAACAGACCACTGAAGAAGAAATGGTGTGGGGGAAGATAGACAGGGTAATTCACTCTTGAAAAAGAGCCAAACTTGGTTCAAAATAAACAGAACACTCCCATTAGGAGGTCCTCCACTTCTGATGACTTTAAAGCATTTCTGGAGAGTGAGCCCCTTACTCCAACTAAACTCTCTGGAACATTTTCAAGCCCACATCCCCCAGGCTTCACCGAACTATGAATCCAGATGAGATCTCTATACATGAAATACTCACCACCAGCAAGCTTACTTGCTATATGCATGTAAGACCTCTGACTTAACAGCTAAATCTACTCTATAGACTTATTAATGTCATAGAAATGGGCACAATTCTATCACTTATGTCCTCATTATCCTACATTTTCTTTATGCTTAATTCTAAAGAACTTTCCAACTTTTCAACATATCCAATTCTTTTTTCTTAAAAACTTTTAATTAAAGTTCAGGGGTACGTGTGCAAGTCTGTTATATAGGTAAACCTATGTCATGAGGGTTCATTGTACAGATTGTTTTGTCACCCAGGTATTAAGCCTAGTACCCATTAGTTGTTTTTCCTGATCCTCTCCCTCCTCCCACTTCCTACCCTCTGATAGACCCCAGTGTGTGTTTTTCCTCCCACTTCCTACCCTCTGATAGGCCCCAGTATGTGTTCTCATCATGTAACTCCCACTTATAAATCAGAACATGCATTATTTGATTTCCTGTTCCTGCATTAGTTTGCTAAGGATAATGACCTCCAGCTCCGTTCTTGTTCCTGCAAAGGAACAAGATCTTGGTTTTTTGATGGCTATATAGTATTCCATGGTATATCAACATATTCAACTCTTGAAGCCTAGTTTTATTGCTTTCAGTAGTTTCCAAAAAGAGCAGTTCTTTTAGCCTTTCATCAACAAACATACTGCTAAATGTAATCAACTGTTTAGCATATTTCTTGAAGCTTAAGTCTTTCTGTATTTTAACCAAAATGCCCCAAATTATTTTAACTCAACCACATCTTGGAGGAAAGTGAACAACCTGGGTCACTTTTACTTTTCACAGATTCCCTAGAATCTGTTCTTGCCTTCAGGATAGCGTTTCTCAGCAAAAATTCAAGACCATTTATGCTATGATTTCTGCCTACCCTGCCAGCATCATTGTTTGCTGCTCCCTAACTATAGACCTATCTCCCAAATCTTTTAGGTAAAGTTCTCTGAATGCATCTGGCAATCCTCACATCTATTTTCTCATTTAGAATTTCTGTTTCTCTTCTATCTGCATTATATTTATCTGATTAATGTTCACCTGCTTTTGGAGTTTTCATTCTACACTTAATCTCTGACAAGTCTTTTTGATGCCCCTTAACAATCATTACATAATTTGCAATAAAACTGAAGATAATATTTGCAATTTACCGTAGTACATTGTAATTATGTGTGCATTTCTCTTTCTCTTCCATGAATGAGTAAAAGATTTGAAGGAAGCAATGATATAATCCCAATAAACAGGGATTTGCAACTGCCTGAAATGGCAGATTCTTAGCTAATGTCAAATACGTAGAAAACCAAACCCAAACATTTACAGCTAGATCTCCTAGATGTGGTTTTAAGTGTGCTTAAGCTGTGACCCTAGATTGTTAAAATGTTGCATGGGTGCCAAATGACCAGTAGTGAGGCAGTTATTTCTTAAAGAATGTCTGCCTCCATGACTATTTTTATTTTATTCCAGCTAGAATTCAGAATCTGATTCTCTGACTCCAGGATGAATATACTAACATATTCCTATACACACTGAAAATACACCTTAATGGTGGCTCACACCTGTAATCCCAGCATTTTGGGAAGCCAAGGTGGGCAGATCATGAGGTCAAGTGATTGACACCATCCTGGCCAGCATAGTGAAGCCCCGTCTCTACTAAAAATACAAAAATTAGCCAGGAGTGGTGGCGGGCGCCTATAATCCCAGCTACTTGAGAGGCTGAGGCTGGAGAATCAGTAGAACCTGGGAGGCGGATGTTGCAGTGAGCTGAGATCACGCCACTGCACTCCAGTCTGGGTGACAGAGTGAGACTCCATTTCAAAAAAAAAGAAAAAAATACACCTTAATGAAAAGCCACACACATCCCTTGGCTGCCCCCTAACTGGCAGAACAGCCCAGAGGAGCCACCTGACCTGGCTCGGAAACAGTGGGGCTATCACATTGTTCCCCTGATTGGGAAACCCACGTAAATAAAATTTCAGTTAGCCTTTTCTTCCTTAAAAGAGGGTTCATTCTATCCTTTGTATTCGGAGGTAGGTTCATATAAATAATTCGTATTCTTTCTAGGAGGGACCAAAGTCATGTTTCTTTCATTTTTAAACTATTCTTTTCTAGCCAGTATTTGAACATTTAGCCACTGGCTGCGCCCCACTACCTTTTTTTGATGACTTCTCTTTGTGGCAGAGAAGGTTCTAATTACAATAGCCCTTGAGGCATTCCTGCTGGCCCTATTAGGCTGACCGAGTTCTCAGCTACCGGGGTCCACAGCTCTCCATGAGCCTTGTTGCTCAGTAGTTTCTTGCCAATGGAAGGTTCTTCCTCAAGCCATAGATTCCAGCCATCCTCAGAGCCCTGACAATTCCAACAGGCTCATTTTCTCAATGCTGTATTTTTTTTTCTGTCGTTCAAAAAAGCATAGCATGTCAAATTTGCCAAGCATGCAATGCAGTTAGAAGGAGCTGCTGATCATAAGGAGACATTTTAATGGGGTTTTCACTAACATGTCCAAAGTGATCTTTGAAATAACAACCTAGAGCAGCCAAAATTTTTAATTCTGTCCTTGAAAACCACCTTTTTATGTTTCTAAACATCATCAGAATATAAAATGAATATTTATCCTAAATTGTTCACTTCGTCAGTAACTGTCACATCTAGCAATGATTAAACACCTGTAAGACACCAAGTGTCTTGAGTCCTCACAATAGAGCAAAATGGGAGATCTCATTGTCTTTATTTTTTTATTTATAATTTACTGCTGTCTCTCTAGCCCTGGGAACTGTGTTTGGCATAGATGGCACATACTAAAAAAAAAGTAGTTGTATTAATTATTATTAATATTATTTTTTGAGATGGAGTTTCACTCTCATTGCCCAGGTTGGAGTGCAATGGTGCGGTCTCAGCTCACTGCAACCTTCACCTCCCTGGTTCAAGCGATTCTCCTTCCTAAGCCTCCCAAGTAGCTGGGATTAGACATGTCTGCCACCACGTCCAGCTAATTTTTGCATTTTTAGTAGAGACAGGGTTTCACCATGCTGGCCAGGCTAGTCTTGAACTCCTGGCCTCAGGTGACCCACCAGCTCGGCCTCCTGAAGTGCTGGGATTACAGGCGCTGAGCCATTGTACCCAGCCAAATTATTTAATTTAACAAATAAAACAACTAAAGTTCACATCTCACTGCTAATTCCTCATTTCCATCAGGAATACTGCTGTTGCCTACTAGATCTCAACAAGCGTCAACACAAACATACGCATCCACATATACACACATGCATACACACAACCGCTTATGTGTGCACACACAGGACAGAGCGGGGAGCCAGCCTCAACAATGTGGTCAGTTCAGCAGAGGAAAACAGACCCATCTCCACTGACGTCTGTTCCGTTCTACACATTCATTGATACAACTCGAGATGAAGCATACATAGCCACATGATTGACACATTATAATTTGTTCAACAAAAATATTCAAATATGTGTCCCTGAAACTTGCTATAAAACCAAGATTCCTCATTTCTGTCTTTTTTTAAAAATAGTGTGAATTTAAATGATACAGACAAGCACTTGAAGCTCATTCTATGTGCTTATCTCTCATTCTTCCTACAAAATGTTAGCAACAAACTTTCTATTTTTAAAATTATTTTTTGACTTAAAATGCACATCTTTATATTGATCCCTGCCGGCATTTCAAGTGTTTACTTGTTCCCGTATGTCAAGCCTGGCATGATATTTTGAATATATAATTTAACACATAAAACATTTTATGTGGCTCTGTATTATGTGTGAAATTGATAAGCATACTTAGTATGCCTTCACTCAAGTTGTGGTTTGGATTAGAGAAAAGCACAGAGCCTTGAGGCACATCACCAAAATATTGGTGTTAAAACACTCCTTTGGGGTGTCTGCTCTGGTATTTATAACCCCAGGTATTTGCGTTATCACCTCTTCAATGTTCCCCCATCATGGAAAACAAATTAAAAAACTCCTTAAATAGAATTTTGCTCAATGCTTTTTTATGTTATTTCTTCACTTTAATGCCACCTTACCTGTAGGCCTGGGTCAGTGTTATGTATTCTGTATGTAGAAGCAGTGTATATTCAAAAAATTTCTTTTTGTCTCAGGACAAGCCTCAATTTCATCATCTATCAAATGGAAACACTAATACATATGAATATGAAGATAAATCAGTCAAGCGTATTAAAAAACCTCGAGAAGAAAAAAGCCCACGTCATACTAGTGATCCACACACAACAATCTCATTTCTCATTTTCTTGCTCTTCCCCTTACTCCCCTCTATGCCATAGACTCCATAATGCTTTGGTCTGCAAGATCCTCAGCAGATCCGGACATCATAGTTACAGGCATTCATTATTAAACTCAACTAAAACAGACATTTCCTTTTACCAAAACAACCCAGTAGACGTTTTGCATTTATTTTTATTTTTAAATTTATGTAGAGTAAAATTAACTCTATGGTGGAGAGTTCTATGGGTTTTGATAAATGCACAATCATATATGAACCACCACATTTGAGGTAAAGAATAGTTTCGTGCTCAAGCCTGTAATCCCAGCACTTTGGGAGGCCGAGACGGGCGGATCATGAGGTCAGGCGATCGAGACCATCTTGGCTAACATGGTGAAACCCCGTCTCTACTAAAAAAAATACAAAAAGCTAGCCGGGCGAGGTGGCGGGTGCCTGTAGTCCCAGCTACTTGGGAGGCTGAGGCAGGAGAATGGCGTAAACCCGGAAGGCGGAACTTGCAGTGAGCTGAGATGCGGCCACTGCACTCCAGCCTGGGCAACAGAGCGAGACTCCGTCTCAAAAAAAAAAAAAAAGAATAGTAGTTTCTTTTTCTTTTCTTTTCTTTTTTTTTTTTTTTTTTTTTGAGACAGTCACGCTCTGTTGCCCAGGCTGGAGTACAGTGGTGTGATCTCTGCTCACTGCAACCTCTGCCTCCAAATTCAAGCGATTCTTTTGCCTCAAATTCCTGGGTAGCTGGGATTACAGATGCTCGCCACCGTGTCTGGCTAACTTTTGTATTTTTAGTAGAGACGGGGTTTCGCCATATTGGCCAGGATGATCTTAAACTCCTGATCTCAGGTGATCCACCCACCTCAGCCTCCCAAAGTGTTGGGATTATAGGTGTGAGCCACCACACCAGGCCTGAGATATGGAATAGTTTCATCACCAAAAATAATTTTCTCTTGTTGCCCCTTCATGGTCAGATTCGCCCCCACCCCAAATCCTGGAAACAACTGATCTACTCTGTGTTGATATAATTTTGCCTTTTCCATAATGTCATATAAATGTTGTATGAACACAAGTTTACATTTGTCTTGGGTGCATAGTTAGAGGTTAGGCACTACATCATCTGGTCAGTTTATACAAAACTGCCATATTGTTTACCTGAGAGGTTGTACCATTTTGCAATCTCACCAGCAATGTATGAGGCTTTCAGTTGTTGTATATGCTCATCAATATTGTCTAATGTCTGATATATGTGTGTGTGTAAGTGTCATTTTGGTCATTTAAATAGGTTCCTAGTGCAACCTCATTATGGTTTTAATTTGAATTTGTCTAATAACATTGAGTATGCTCCCACGTGCTCATTTGCCATGCATATAGCTTCTTTCATAAAGTATGCATTGCAGTTTTTTGCTTCTTTTCTAATCAGATTTTTTATTGTTGAGTTTTCAAAAATTCTTTGTGTATTCTGGATACAAGTCCTTTGTCAATTATTATTTTAAAATATTTTCTTCTAGTCTATAACTTGTCTTTCATTTACATAGCACAAGTTTTAAATTTGGGACACGTTCAATTTGTCACTTTTTAAAAAAAGTTTTAAGCATAATTCTTTGGAGTTTTATAAAACTCTTTGCCTAATTCAAATCACAAATAGTTGATGCTTTTCTTTTCCTAGAAGTTTTACAGTCTGATAGTTTATCTTCAGGTTTAGGAAGGTTTGTGATTCATCTTATGTTAATTTTTTATAAGGTGTGAATAATAGTTTGAAGGTTTCTTTGTCAAATCATTGTGTAATTTTCCAGCACCGTGTGCTGAAAAGGCTATCCTTTTCACATTAAATTATTTTCACACCTTTGTCAAAAAACAGTAGACTACATTAATATAAACATATTTCTTGATTCTATTCTTTTTACTCAGTCTTTGTGTCTATTTTTTCACCAACTTCATACTCTCTTGATTACTATAGGTTTATAATAAGATTTCAAGTGAGGTGATGTGAGTTCTTCTTTGTTATTTTGAATACAAATTTTTCCTTCCCCAATAAATTTTTAAATGTTTACTGATAGTTTAAAAAAAAAAAAAAAAAGCCTGCCAGAATTTTGATTGCAGTTGCATTGAATCTGTAGACTTCATCAATTATACTGACGAAAGACATTTTTTTATGGAGCTATAACCTGACTGGCCCTTCCTTTTCTATTTCCACAAACAATCAGCAATAGGCCCTCTCCCTCAACCCTTTCCTTACCTGCCTGCTATTTTCGTCTCCCAGTGTTAGAATATAGTGAGCAAGAGATTTGTGTGGCT
Source organism: Trachypithecus francoisi (assembly GCF_009764315.1). Classification (NCBI taxonomy): domain Eukaryota; kingdom Metazoa; phylum Chordata; class Mammalia; order Primates; family Cercopithecidae; genus Trachypithecus; species Trachypithecus francoisi. Next base: position 123,548,184 of record NW_022681458.1, on the reverse strand, counting down.
CTGTGCAAAGGGACCATAAGGGTCACAAAAGTGAAGTGAAATGAAACTTTGAAATCTCTATGGATAGCTTATTACCGAAATACTCTGTAATATACCGGTCTAAATCTACACAAACCCTAACAACCCAAACACATATTCAATAGTAATTTCTTCAAGTTAACAAATTTTAACATGTAGCTCTGTTTAAAGTTCAACTTACTGCATCCAGTGATGCATCCCACACTGTCCCGACCTGCAGGACAGTCAAACGGACCCTGGAAGGGGGAGTGGGAATGGAGGAGACAAGAAAACACGAGAAATGGAGACAAGACAAATAGCCTGATCAAGTCTCGTTTAATGGTGGCGGTGCAATGCCTTATATAGGCTGGCAGGGGAAGAGGTTGGGCCTGGGCGGTAACGGGGGGCCGGGTTTTCTCAAATTACAATCGCGCATGCGCCGTTCGTTGGTAATTTTTTTCCCGGGCGCGGGATAGCGCCTGCGCCGTAGGCTGCATATCTTCCTGGGCGCGAAAAAGTTTGCGCGCGCACGGGAAAGGTTGGTGCGCGCGCGGGAACAGTTTAGGTGCACGCGGGAAAAGTTTAGGCGTGCGCGGGAGAGGTTGTTAATGAAGAACCCGGAAATGTGCCATCTTGTTTCCGCTTTGCAGAGATCAACAACAGAGGTCGGCTAATTCCGGGCCTCATGGCTCCGGACACCACACTGTCTGCAACATCAGCTCCTCAGTCCAGGTGGTTGTAGCTTTGACATTTAGAAGCGCAATGTCTTGAAGTAGCCCCAGCTCTTTTCTTTGGGCCCATAATCATTCGATCACTATACCTGATGAGATGAAATATCAAAAAATAACAGGAATATATCTTGGTCCAGCATTAAAATGTAATAAGCCCTTTATAGGGTAATAATTCAAGTTGCTACCTTTAATTTAAAAACCCCATATAATGCAAAGAAACAGACGAAACATATTCTGTATATAATGGCAGAGAGGGAGTTTTTCTGAGATTTCTGTGTATATGTGTGCCTTTTCTGCAGGGCACCATCTTCCTGGTAGCAATGTGTCTCACCAGCATTTCAATCGTGAGAAACTGCTGTTTAGCCTAAAATTTGAGCAGGAGGATGCAAAGAAATTAAACATGAGTTGAAATGCACGACTATATATACCTCAACATGCTGCCGAACAAATGTACAAGAAGAATCAAGGAGAGTAAAGGAAGTAAGCTGGAAGATATTTTTTTGGTCAACACACACATTGTAGATCTCTGATTGTGAGAAGAATAAAGATAAAAATTAAGGACATGGGAAAAATTAATAAATTAAATTGATTAAAACAGTTATCATCCAGCTCTAGAATTAGCCTATTTTAACTAATTATAAGAAATCCATTTACAGTGATTTCCAGTTAATGCCTAACTTCTCAAACCATAATTAGTGTGAGCCCTTGTAACTGCAATTAAGTGACTAATTTAATTTCTAAATTTGCTATTACATTTTCTTTTTGTGTGACTTCAGTTTAAATTATTAATAACACCATGCAATTTGTTTTACATACTTTTCTTTTTCAGAACAACTGTGCTCTGGTTTTCATAAAGGCAAATTAAGTTAGACTTTTAGATGTTTTATCATTTTACTTCATAATATTTTGAACTCTCGATGTCCCAGATCTTATTTCACTGGACACAATTTCTCTTTTTCTGTGGATTTGCAAGGACAACCAAAGTATGTATTGAATCTTAAAATCCAGTGTATAAAGGGTCATTGGTTGTCCAGGAAGACTTTTATGTCTTTCCATCTTTGCAATTACTGTTTCTCCCCAAATAATATTTTTAAAAATGTCAATTAGCCATGTGTGACCCAATGGAATCTTCATGCCTCAGGAACCACGGCTCAGCCCACTTTCCTAGGATTCAGGAAGGTGTATAAGGCAGTGCTCAGAGCCCACTTGGATGACAGTAAGAGGAAATTTGCAAGGCTGGGGCTGGTGAAGAAAAGGAATTAGCCAACCAGGGGCCAGAATCTATTGCCCTTGCCTGTAAGAATTAAAAAGAAAATAAACAAAACTCAAACCAGAACTCAGAAGGACCTCTCTCATTTGGTACTGAAGTCAGAATGTAGTGCAAAAAAATTAAGCATTGGGGATTAATGCTACAGCCACAGAGTCCAGCTGAAAAATCTTTAAGATTGCCAGAAGCTATCTCCACATGACATTCAACATCTGTTTAAAAATTAATCTTTGAAATTGATATTTCCAAATGATTTTATTATTAACAAAATACAATTTTAAAAAATTGTTTTGGTTGTCCCAGTTTAGTTAAAACCAACACACACACACACACAAAGATTTTTGTGACTTTTTTTACTGTATTTTTCAGACTTTGAAATTCCCACTCCTAAACACTCTGTTCTGAGTATACCAGTCAGACATGTTGATAATGAAATATTTGAGGCATATAATTAGACATATATGGAAACACAGACATATGTGGGATAAACAGACACACACAAAAGAATCGTGTCTTTAGCCTGATTTGTAGAAAATGCCAGGAAGACTCCTTTCTAGATAGTAATGAAAGATAAAATCAAAGCAGAAGTGGTTTATTTAAACGAATCTATGAAGCATAAATCTTAAACTGCTTCACACTGGACTTCCTGAGTAGCAAGGTGGTGTAACTAATAAGCTATCAATGGGAATTATGAAAAAATGACCTGTAGCAGAGAAATTATGAGGAAGCCTCTAATCCATCCCTCAGCAACCTTGTAAGTAAATGTCATGTTTGACAGAGTAGTTCATGTTGAGAAACACCATCTGTGCGGAATATTAGTGACGAGGAGGAGATGTCATGCTTGATAAAGCTGGGAATGCTGATGTCCGTCAGAAGAGCCAGCTAATATTTTTAAAGCTCGGGGAAAAGGCAGTCAAGAGAAGAAAATTATGAGTTTGAAGAAAACACCTGAGACTACTGCTAATGAAAACAAGCACATGAGAATCATTCTGTATAAAAAGTTTCTTTTTCAAAAGCGTTATCTGTACTTCTGTTAAGGTACAGTACCTCCTAATATTTAATATTTTCTTTCTGCTTTCAGCTAACATCTTTATTTGCTTTTTGACACTCATTAAATGTTGTTTCCTCACACACGCTAATATACATCAGCATTGGAAATTTTAAAAATTGGAAACTAACAGGCTTCATTTTTTTTCATTTTGAATGCCCTATTCAATTCAATAAATATATTTTGTGGATCTTTGCTGAGACAGCTCCTGTGCTGATTACAGGCTTTTATGGATTAAATGTTTGCCTCTTTGAAAACTCATGTTAAAATTTAATTAGCATTGTCACAGTATTAAAATGTGGCACCTTCAAGAGGTGACTGGACCATGAGGACTGTGTCCTTATAAATGGATTTATGCCCTTATCTTCTTGGGGGGTCGGTTAGTTATTGTTACTGTGGGAGTGGGTTCATCTTCTCTTGCATGCGCCGCTCACCTCTCTTTTGCTCTCTCTCTCTCTCTCTTCTTTTCTCTTTTTCATTCTGTCTTTGCCCTTTGGATATGTGATACCTTCTGCTATGTTATAATGCATCAAGAAGGCCATAACCAAATGGTGGTAACTTCTCTGTGGATTTTCCAGCCGCCAGAACTGTGAGCCAGTAGATTTGTGTTTACTGTAAATTACAGTCTGTGGTATTCTATTTCAGCTGTACAAAATGAACTAAGACACAGGCACATACTTGCACTCAGGGAGCTCACTATCTAATACAGATGCATGCAGAAAACAATATTTCATTACACCTTAGTGTAAATTTCCTCATTATATAATGTCTGTTAAGAAAGCTCTGGTGGTTAGTATGGTAGGAAGAACTCACAAGAGCTGTTCTGTGAGGGACGAATAAAGTTCATCAAGTAGCATGAGTTTAGTTAGAAATATGAATGGTGCATAAACTTTATAAAGAAACTGACATGCCTATATTTATTTCTCTGAAATCCCAGGCTAGACACATTTTCCTAACCGCCTTCGTCAGTGATTTTGTTCATACCTGTAGTTATTTACAAAACAAAAATGTTAATATTCAACTTTTCCACTTAATTACTAATTTCATGTTGATTCACCATTTTGTCTTTAGGAAGAATCCACTAAGTTCAAAATCAGTTAACTGACAGACTGTTCCAGAAGACCCTTGGTTATTATTGTTTTTACATGTGTCCTGATACTCACTTTATGATTAATGATATTTACTAAAGAAAAAAATGTGAAAAAGACAAACTATGTATCTTAAGAAAGTGCACTAGATCTGTCTGTTTCTTTCTTTGGAAGTACACATTGAAGAACGTGAAATGCCTGCAGAGTTTTTCTAAGAAAATTTGCTTTAATGAGTGTTTGCTCACTGTTTACTGGGTCTACGAAGATGGACAAGAACCTTCCCATTCAACTGGCCTCAAATGGCTTAATGTAGCTCTGATTAGAACTTAACAAAGCAAAATTGTTCCTACCTAGAGTGGGTTGAGATAGCTTTTGAATGCTGTGTTTTGAAGCATTTCTTCAGTGTGAAAGATAATTTTTTTTCTTTATTTATCTCTGAAGCTTGTAGTCAAGAACTTCTCAGACTTTTGGGAAGCAAAATAAAACCCTCACTCAAAGCAAAAGGTTAAAATATGTCAATGGAAGTGTCAGAGGAATTTAAACCAGAGCAACTCCATCTTAAATAGGGGCTGGGTGAAAGAAGACTGAGACCTAGTGTGCTGCATTCCCAGGATATTAAGCACTCTAAGTTACAGGATGAGTTAGGAGGTCAGCACAAGATACACACTATGAAGACCTTGCTGATAAAATAGGTTGCAGTAAAGAAGCCAGCCAAAACCCGCCAAAACCAGGATGGTGACGAGAGTGACCCCTGGTCATCCTCACTGCTCATTATATGCTAATTATAATCCATTTGCATGCTGGAAGACACTCCCAACAGTGCCGTGACCATTGACAAATGCCATGCCAATGTCAGGCAGTCACCAAATGGGGTCTAAAAAGGGGAGGAACCCTCAGCTCTGCGAATTGCCCAACCCTTTTCTGGAAAACTCATGAATAATGCACGCCCTCTTTAGCATATGATCAAGAAATAACTGTAAATATTCCTAGGCCAACAGTTCACGCTGCTGCTCTGCTTATGGAGTAGCCATTATTTTATTCCTTTCCTTTCTTAATAAACTTGCTTTCACTTTACTCTGTGGACTCGCCCTGAATTCTTTCTTGCGCGAGATCCAGGAACCCTCTCTTGGGGTCTGGATCAGAACCCCTTTCCGGTAACAGATGGCTAGATTTATTGTGGGTATTATCTGATTACTGTTTATTATCATTTGATTAAAGGACAAAGGGCAATGGAAATGCACATAACCTCAGACTGAACTCTCAAGTGCCATAAAATTTGTCTTCATTTCTTGTTTTCAGAGAATTAGAATTAAAATTGGCCAAGATTTTGGTCAGCTCTTAAAACTTTGAGTCACTACACAGGGTTTAGTAAATAAGGAGAACATCACAGAACTAGTCAGTTCTATTTGCCAGATGTTACATCAGACAATGTGTGGGCCTTGGAGATACAGAATTTACCCTTTTGGAGCTCAATTCAGTCATGTGAGAAATTGCAAGTACCATACCGGATTGAGGAGTGTGTGGGCTAGGTCAAAAGCACCGGTGAGGTGTTGAAAATGTTTACAAAATATAATTAGATACATAGCTAGTGGAAAAAATACAATCACAATATCCCAGACTTTGTAGTTAAGTTGTGTTGAAAATAATTCTCTGGAATTAGGAAGAAAAAGAAATCACCTGCTACATATGTTATCACAGATGACTTAATTAAAACTAAAGCTGGGTATCTACTGTAATTTAACATAACCCCAAATTTACTAATTTGAAGACACGCATGCTCACAGCAATGTTAAGCTTTATCTTTTAACATATTATTTAAAAGACAGAGTCTATAAAAGTGTTGCTAATGTATATATGTTCACTGGACATAGGATACAGACATATGCAGGCATACATCATTTTATTGCACTTTGTTTTAGTGCATTTCTGACACTGTGCATTTTTTTACAAATTGAAGGTCTATGCCAAGTCTAAATTAAGGAAGTCTACTATTGCCACTTTTCCAATAGGATGTGCTCACTTCATATCTGTGTCAGCATTTATTTTAGCAATAAAGTAATTTTTTTTCAAGATGGAGTGTTGCTCTGTTGACCAGGCTGGAGTGCAGTGGTCTGATCTCGGCTCACTACAACCTCCAACTCCTGGGTTCAAGCAATTCTCCTGCCTCAGCTTCCTGAGTAGCTGGGCTTATAGGCACCTGGCACCACCCCTGGCTCATTTTTGTATTTTTAGTAGAGATGGGGTTTCAGCATGTTGGCCAGGCTTGTCTTGAACTCCTGACCTTGTGATCTGCCCACCTCGGCCTCCCAAAGTGTTGAAATTACAGGTGTGAGCCACCATGCCCAGCAAGTATTTTTAAATTAATGTTTGTATGTACATTGTTTTTTAGACACAATGCTGTATTGCACACTTGATAGATTACAGTATGGTGTAAGTATAACGTTTATATGCACTTGGAAACCAAAAAATTTTTGACTTGCTTATTGTGACATTCGCTTTATTGCAATGATTTGAAATCAAACCCACAATATCTAGCAAGATACTGTAGAAGATAATAAAGATTGAACACTTTCAGTATTAGAGAAAAATGTTTTCAGTGCAAGTAGTCTTGTGTTTGGAATCCAGCTCATTCACTTGCTAGTTAGATAAGACAATCAGAGATCACATCTAAATATCTAGTTTACTGACTTCTTGTGATTAGAACGATTAGAACAGTGCACTGTAACAATAGATTGTCAATAAAACTTGTAATGATTAAACTTCATAAACGAGTGTTCCCATCCCTTGCTCATCAATTTCTAATAGAATCCCTCTCTTTTTATTACCTTCCTTTCTTTACTATTTATTTCTTTGCCACTTTTGAAGGCTCTTCTGAAGCAAACAGTGGTTAGACAATGGTGATCTTAAGGGTCGCTGCTAGGCCAATGTTTAATGTTGTACCCGGAAGCAGTCAGTAAGAGAAGTGGAGGCATCTATTTTTGGTTCAGAATTGAATACACAAGGGGCTCTTGAAGCCGAAAGAGGCTTAAAGTGCCTTCTGCTTACCACATCTCAGAAAGCTTATTGATCCACTGAAAGACACAGCTCACAAGGAGAACACAGACATAGACAACTGGGATGGGAGGGAGAAAGAGGTATAGAGCCACATTCCCATAGAACTATTCCCATTAAACAGAAGAACAGGAAGTTACATTATGCAAAGCATAGGTGAAGAAACAGGTACACAGCCAAAAAATAATTAAGGCTTATTGTCCTAAGGCTGCAGATGAGAAAAACTATAGCCATTTAATTGTAAGTAACAGGGGCTAGGGACAAAGAAATAGGCATGTAACATATCCAAAATATATAAGCAATGCATCTTCAAAAAGGTATGCTGACATGTGCTTATGCTATGTGGTATTGTTACACTTTATATGCTGTCACTGGATCCAGTCTTCAGTGAGGTCTTGCCTTTCTATTCTTTGCCTAAGTTTAGGTAGTGCCTATTCTATGGCTGATTTTCTCAGAACTTTTTATTTTTGAGGATTAGTCTAATGAACACAATCCATCTGAGGCATTTCTTCTTTCTCTATATGTAATTATTATCTAATTATTATCTGACTAGTTTTTGGGGAATATCTTTAAGAAAACCTTCAAAATGTAGAAAAATCAATAGTTTAAATGCTATTCCATTATCTCTGGCTTTCATCTTTTCTTCTGAAGAATTAGCTGTTATTTCCTTATTGCTTTTAAGGAGATATGTCTTTTCTTCTCTAGATACTTTTAAGGTTTTCACTTTCTCATTGGCCATCTTTCATTTTTCATTACATGGTAAAAGTTGTACTTATTTATTTATTTTGTTTGTATCTATCCCATTTGCTCTGGTAGCCCTTCCTGATATCTTTCATTGACTTTAAAAAATTCTTGACCATCATCTTTTCAAATATTGTTTCTTTCCTCTCTCCCTTTCTGTCTCCTCTCTTCTTGATAAGCCAATTACAGGCCTTTAATATCTTTTCACACTCTCCCTTATGTATTTTCAATTTTTTTATTAGTGTTTCGGTCTTGATTCTTTCCTGTCAATCGATTTTTTTACTCATGAATCCTCTATCCTATAATGTCCAATCTGCAGTTGTACCCATCTAATAGAGTATTTATTTAAAGAATCCTAAGATTTTCATGTGTTTGTTTTGTGTAAATTGTAATCTTTTTATCCATCTTTCCATTTTCTTATCATATTAATTATGGTTATTTTAATATCATGTCTGATAACTCCAATTTCTGGGTCATCTATGAATCTGTTTTCTTTTGGTTCTGTTCTTTAGTATGGCTATTTCCTTTGTTTGTTTGCTTACTTATTTGTTTAATAAATATTGGGCATTCAAACTAAAACATTGTAGAGTTGTAGAGTATCCAATAGTAACTTTTTATCTTCTGGCAGGCAGTTTGAGAGGAAGCACATCGTATTAATTCCATTAAGGCTTCCTCTATGTAGACATAGCATATCACTCACTCTTTACATGACTGAAGAACTTCCTGTTCCTCCTTACACCTGGGATGTGTACCAAGCCCCTGGGAGTTAAACCCCAGGATTATCACACACCTCCTCCTTATCTTCTATTTTATATTCGTGGAAATGAAGAAAGTAAAATCAAGCACAGTTTTTACTTATGCCTAGAATGGAAAAAAGTATAACATGTTCCAATTGATGTGCCTTAAATGGATAGGCTAATAGCTTACAATTTTGCTATGTCAAAACCTGGATCTCACTTTGATTATTTCAACAGATGGAATCTAGGAAAGATTTATATTAAAGAAAACACTTTACACCCTCCAAGATACATAGGTTATAAGTCCATGCCTTGGGGGTGAGGCCTCCTAGATCTTAGGGAAGGGTTCTATCCAACAGAACAATCATGACATGTCCTGTTCTCACTGCATCAGAAAGGTTTTATTTTTCTTCCCTAAGACCATTTGTATGTATATATTAAAAATAAATTGAAGAATCAGACGTAAAATCAGTTTCACATATGGATTGTATCTCTAAGTATCTCTTTCTCCCTCCAAACACCAGCATAATAAAGTATACTAAATAACAACAAAGCTAATGTTTGTCTTTTATTATATTATACATATTTGCCTCTATGTCTTGACTAGAGCTTCCCCAGGTTAACATAAACAATATTGAAATAATCATACTTCTTGCCATGTTCCTAAATTTGATGAAAATCCTCCGGGTGTTTTGTTTTGAATTATGAGGTGAACTTTTGGTTCAATATAATAATCTTTATTCCATAAAGAACAGATCCTGATGAAACTAACTTTCAGCTTTTATCAGAAAGCATTGTGGCACTTTTTCACGTGATTGCTGTTGTCTGTAATATAAACATACATCTTTTTCCTTCCCTATGATGGTTTACTTATAGAAATAGATTATATCTGTACTTGTGTGATCATTCTATAGGTTTTTTTGATACATCGTTTTATAAATAAATTATAAAAATTCTGTAATTATATAAATTGTATAATTTCTATAGTTTGTTCCCTAGGAAAAATGTTTGTAGTATTTGAATGTATCAACACAAAAATCTGACAGAATTTATCATACAATAATCAATAATTGATATTTCATATTTTAATTCTTCAGCATTTTAAAACACATAGTACATAGTTATTTAGGTGCTTATGTTTTCTACTTGTGGTAAATTTTCCTATTTTTCTGGTGACATGAATACATCTCAAATCTTAGAAATGTCTGGCTCCTAATGAACTCTATGCAAGTCTCTAATGTTTAAATCCTGGTTCAATCACATACTCAGCTTTGGCATCTGGGCATATTAATTAGCCCCTTTAAGCCTCAGTTTTCTTATCTTTAAAATGGGAGACAAATAATGCAATTATATCATATGGCTGTTTAGGGATTATATAGTATAATAAAGGTAAAGCGTTAGCAAGGCCTAGCACCTGGTGAGCACTGAGGAACTGCTTGACCAACAGCCACCACTGCTCAAAGAGGAAGGCCTGAGTCCATACTCTTTGTTGGAACCTTCCAAACAAACAATCCATGTCAATGTCTGTGTCTCTGCCTTTGACATTCATTAAAAAAAATTTACTGATGGCATATTATGCATGTAGTACTGTTCTAAGCACTGTGGATATGGAATTAATAAAATAGACAAAAATAATCTTGTTTTCATAGAGCTTCTATTCTAGTCGTCATCCCTCTGCGCCACTTACTGTACCTTTGTTCATTATCTGCTGGTGACCTGCTCCTTTTTTATCATGCTTTAAGTATTTTGTTACAAAGATTATACTAATTTTCAGAAGCAATTCACAATATGCTACTGATTTTGTGTGTGTGTGTGTGTGTGTATGTGTGCCTTTTCTGAAAGCCAGGTCCAGCTTATATTCTTGGAAGTTTGAAGGAAGGACTTGAAGGATCTGATCAGGGCTGGACTTGAAGGATCTGATCAGAGCTGTGGTTTAGGAATTCTGCTTTGATAGCAGTGAACACACTGAATCAGAAAGCAAGGAGGAATGAAGGCAGCCTGATTGGGAACTGGCAAAACGGTGTGAAAATGAAGGGAAGGAAGAACCAAAGAGGAAAGATGTGTAGACGCCAACAGGACAAGTTGTGACAAAACATTATACACCATGATGGGAAAGGGAAATGAAATTTTAAAAGTTGGCTTCATGAATTTTAACCTAAATAATTGAGAATGTACAAGTGCTATTTACTAGAATCAGAGATATAAGAAATAGAACTAATTTGGGATAGTGAGATGATTTTATGTGCTGACCTTCAAGTGTTAAAATATTACCTAGAGAGATAATAAGCTGTCAATGATTTGTTAATAGCTCTACAGTCAGTGCCTACAACTGCACCTGGCATGGTAAATATGCATGAACTGACTGAATAACAGTTTATGGTAGCTGAAAATACAAAAATAGATTAAAATGCTATTTACCTTTCAAAATTTATGTTTGCCATCAAAGGGATTTATCAAAAGAACTTGAAAAGCAATTCTTAAATTTAGTTAATAAGTAAACACCCCCAGAAAGCCAATTTTTTAAAAATAGCAATATGTGGAATTTGCCTTATCAGATATCAAAGCACTCTATAATTTGATAGTAAATAAAATGTAGTCATTCAGGAATGAGCTTTACCATCCAAACACTCAGAAAATGATTCATTATTATGCAGGAAGGAGGAAACAAATTGTGTGTGTGTGTGTGTGTGTGTATGTGTAAATATTTGTGATTCATCATTTCAATTTGATCAGGAAAATAAGGGCTTTCTCCAGTTTGCATCTTATAATGAGGGTGAGGAGTGAAGGGTGAAGAGTTACTCTATTTCATATTATAACAAAAGGAATTCCAGGTGTATTTTAATGCTAAACAGGAAAAAGACAGGTATGATAATAAATAACAAAATGGTGGAGTCGCCTCATTTCTCCCCCACCATCTCCACCTAACAGAAAACAGCAAATAGACAGTTATCCACTAACAGCCTTGGGAGAGTTCAAGGGTCCGTTTAAGAAAATGCAGCAACATATGTGTAATTGTTGGAGCAAAAAACAGAGAACAACCATGCAGAAAGGATTGCTGGAGAGATGGTCACACCTGAGATATTTGATCACAACTGGTAAGAAAGCAAAAGGGCAGAAGCTAGCAGTCTCAGCCATGAAAACGCACAGGAAAGAGGATCCTTGTGCACTGTTGGTGGGAATGTAAATTGGTATAGTCATTAAGGCAAATCATATGAAAGTTCCTCAAAAAATTAAAAATAAAATTACCATACGAGCCAACCATTTCACTTCTGGACACATATTGAAAGAAAATGAAATCAGTATGTCAAAGAGATACATGTTCTCCCATGTTCACCAAAGCATTCTTCAGAGCAGCCACAGAATGGAATCAACACTTAATGGAATTCATAGTATAATCTTATATTCTCAAATATGTGCATGCATATGTGCTTCTCTGAAGGTGTTCTTGTGCAGGTGAGTCAAGGTATATGGATATGTATACCTACTGAAAAATATCTAGAAAGATATTCAAGGAACTGAAAGCAGTGGCTATTTTAAGTAAATGGAGAGGAAGACTGGGAGGAGTATAAAAAGAATGTACTTTATGCTTTATATGTGTGTACTTCCTATCCTCTCAAAAGACCATGTATTATTTTTTGAAAACATAGATGGATAGAAAAGTGAGTGAATGGAATAGATAGTTACTTGAAGGAAGACTGTAAAACCTGTGAGACTAGAAAACATAATTTAATAGAGTGGTAAGGTTTTTGTTTCTGAGATTATCCTTACTGGTGACTATATCATCAACTCTTGTAATGAATATATACACACCAATGAGCAAAATTTCATTTCTGACCATCTTTGAATAAAGTCTTATAACCCACAATTCTTCAAAATTATGGAAACTTTAGTTATTCATTTTTTGTTTTGTTGGGAATAACTGTGACAAAATCAATTGTTGCTCTCAGAGACCTCAGTGAATTAAAAATGTGAGTTAATTGAGCAGATTAATGCAACTAACTAGAAGTTAAGAGATTATATTTCTAGTTCAGGCTCATCTAACTACTGTGGACTACAGCTTATTTACATATTGAGTGTGAAGAGAGACTGATTATATTAGATACACCTTTCAGAATTGCTAGATTTAAAGAATTCTAGAATCTCATTCAACTATAAACTTCTGGAATTTTGTATCGTTGAGTGCAAGGGTTCCCTTAAAATGCAAGTCCAGACCAGATCTCTACCTTAGTGTAACATCTTCCAGAAACAGATCTTAAAAAAGAATGTAAGTTGCAGCAGGTTGTTTGCAAAATAATTTCAGAAAATGCCCATATGGAAGTGACATCCTCAGACATGGAATGGGAGGAAGCCAAGAACAGTGTGGTGTGTTATTAAGCCTGTTGTTACTGTGGACACTGATGCTCAGTCCCACTCATGATGACTTGAGGAAACTCTGGTATTTACACAACAACCCTCTGACCCTCACTGGTTAAGGGCTGTGACTGGTGTCATCATGCTGGCTATACTTCTGTTTACCCTGTGCAAAGACTAAGCATGCTCCCAAAGCTGGGGAAAAAAGTGCCCTATGAAAAAGTCTCAGGTATTTCTGCTTAAGCAGCATCAGAATACGGAAATTTGTGCTCAGAAAATAAAAGCAAGACACCAAGCCTCTGCTATATTTTACCACCTCCATTTTCATTCTGTCAAGTGTCAAGCCATAGTCAGTTACAAGTACATAACAACAACCAAAAAATATAACAGCAGTTTCAATGGGACCCGGTCTATTCCCTAACGGTTCATCTGTTTCCAAAGCTGTAATTGATTTTCACTGTCTCCATCCTGTACCACTCATTCAATATTCCCACCACCCTTGATCCTACTTCTGCCAGTTAAAGTTTCTCATGCAGTAGAAAGACTCAGACCCTTGTTTCTGTGTATTTGATCCCCTTTTCTTTGGTGAGAGGGAGTCATGAGGTTGAATTTATGTACATTTTCTACTCTGGCCACAATAGCTACTTTATTCATGGGCCCATCATGGAACACTGGTCTTGTTTCTTTCCTCAGGGTAGCCAAAGACAGAAGATGATTCAACCTCGCTAAAAAAGTTATCGTAACTTTCTGTTTTGTGCCTCACTTTGATAGATGCTAGTAAAGTTTATAGTCATCCACCATGACCCTTCTGTGCTTTGCAGGCATTAAACTGGAAGCCGAGATATGGATGTGACTGGAGACAACAACCCGTGCACACTTTAGCCCTTGGGTTTGACACCAATCCTCCATCCGCCCATGCCCCTGCTCTACCTTCTTCTTTGTGAGTATGGGTATTTACCTTTCCCCAGTATACAATTATTGTGGTACATACCTGGAGGTTCCTTAAATAAAATGTGGATAAATTTCTACTTGATGTACTTGCTATGACCTTCAATTAATGAAATCTGAGTCTGAAAATTGGGTCATATATGGAAACATGGTAATGGTCATATATTTCCTTTGTAACAGGTGGTATCAGTAGTTGACACTTCTACTCTTGATCTATTGGTTGTACATATTGAGCAACTTCACCACTTGCTGCTCATTGAACCCCTAGTATTGACATGGTCCTGTGAGTTGGTGTCCCTGACTACTACTCCATCTTGTTGGCACATTATGTTGCTTAATTTTGCTTGATCTCTAACAGGTTAGTGCCACCAATCAGCCTCTGCTATTCTAAAATTGTCATTTTCACTGACACAAAGGAGTCGATTTACACAGCAGTATCCCTCACTGTCCATCTAGACCTGCAGAGGCCCACACAGCTTCTCAATAATGCTTGTACCCTCCTAACTAGCACATTTTTTGTTGTGTGTAAAGGGAGACTCTTTGGGCCTTCTCAGAGAACATGGTCATTTGGTGAATGATCCGTTGTTACGTAGTAAGTAGATTTTAATGTGGCCTATTATTTGGGCCTTTGTATCTGCTCATCAATATTCTACCAAGGCAACTCTGTAATCTTCACTTTATTTTCAATATGCCACCACTTTCTTTAAGCTTTAATGATCCCTTCCAGCCATGTATCAAAGCTTGCTCTAGCTGTTCTTGCCAGGACATTAAATCCCAAGTAAGAGAAGAGTGCCCGAATATCAATTAAGTTTCCATTATCAATCCCTATACTCTCTTCACCCACTGGGGTTGGGCAAACTCCAGAAATATTTCTAAGCTGCTTTCTTATCTCTGTCCATCCATATTGGCAAGTTCTTTTAGTAATTTAGTAAATAATCTCTTTCCTCCTGCAGCAGAGACGGGCCATGCAAACTGACATACTGAAACTTGACCTTGATTATTGCTCATAAAAAAATAAGAGAGAAAAGTCAATAAGGCAAATACAATGTTGTGCAGCACCCACCACAGGTAAAAACTTAACCTCTTGGCAAGGGAAGCCTGTTAATATTTGCAAAGAGGAGGAGGCCACTCTCACCTTCTCAGAAGATTCAGGAGAATCCACATGTTCTGATGATCCAGCACATCTATTGGATGTCCCTGACCTCGGGATTCTATTCCTTCCCAATCTGGGTTCTGACTCCAAATTAGGACACTTCTTAGGACTGTGCATTCAACTACCCTTGCAGTTTTTCCACTTTCACAGTCACATCCTGGACTTGGTCCTCAGCACAGTCTTCCATCCAGTTGCAGGACATGAGTGCCTTTAAACTGTCTAACTGTTACCCTAGAGTTAGTTCGATGGTGGCTAACCTGAGTCTGTGATTCTCTTCTCCCAGAGTTATAATGGCAGTTGACAGTAGTAGACCACCATCTTGTACTTGCCTTTGACTTTCTACCTCTCAAATGCTAAAGCTAGTTTATGGACTAGTGCAACCACCCCTATTCCTATGCCATCCCAATTCACCACGGGTAAAAATCTTAGAAATTTTGATGATATAACATGTCAGGAATTAACCAGCATTTTTTTTTCTGTCATCAACATCAAAGGCATTGTTGCTATTTGGATAGCAGGTAATCCTGAAACAGAAGGGATTCTTAAGCAGGTAATCCTAAAACAGAAAGGATTCTTAAATATTTACTTCCTTAAATCACTTCTATTACCAAAAATCATGCCTTTGGTTCTTCCTAAAAAAACTCTGGGATAAGGATTCCAATGCAAAGCGTTTATACAGAAGGTGATACCAGAAAACACCAGTAAAGTTGTAGGGATTTGAGACAAGGAAGAGAAGCAATCCAGTAAGGAGTGGAGGACTGGAGAAAAGTGAACAAAGGGAGAGTATTAGGAGGTAAGATCACACAGGTAATGGGGCCAGATTTTGTATGGCTTTGTAGGCATTGGAAAACCTTCAGATGTTATTTTTGGTAAGGCTGAGGAGCATCGTAGTTTTTTTAATCAAAAAAATAACTTATGTAACATATGCTTCAGTAGGAAACTTTGCCTATTGTGGCAAAACATTGAATGAATAAGGGCAAGGAAAAAGCAGGAAGATGGGTTAGAAGATGTCTATGACAAGATAAATGAAACAGGATGATGGCTGGGTCATGAGTGGTGGCCGTACCAGTGGTAAGAGGTGGTCGTGTTCTAGATTTATTCAGAAACAAAAGCCAACATAACTCACTAATGGAGCTAAGGTAGGGCTTGAGAGAGATTGGAGATTAGAATGACTCCAGAGTTTTGGAGAAAGCAGTTCAATTCATTAACTGAGATGGTGAAAGCTGTGAAGTCAGGCTTATTAGTAAAGGATGCTGTTGAATCTGTAAGCATGAGGTAAGAGGAATTGTCTCATATAGAGAAATATATTTCAGTCCAGTCAAAGTAAAAGGAGAAAACTTAGGTGAACAAAGAGATCTCAGGGCAGAGTTCTGGGCCATTTGAACTAAACGTGCCAAAAAAAGAGGAAGAAGAAATGGAAAAAAAAGAAAAGAAAAGGAATGAACAGCCAGAGGTAGAAAATGAGGAAAGTGTGGAGCTTAACATTTTACTGACAAATGTGGCAGAATGGAGTATTAACAACTATAGTGCACTTACTAAATGCTGAGGTCTTTCTTTACATTACTTTATTTAACCTTACATTACTTTATTTAGTCTTACATACTATGAAGTATTATTATGAAGCATAACTCTTTGTGTTCTATGTATGAGGAAACTAAAGTCTTGAAGCCATTTGCTCCACTCAGCATGCTAGGAGGTGAATGAAACTTGTTTGAATCCTGGTCACCATGATTCAAGTGCCCGGGCTTTCGTATGATAGCACACCATTCTCTTGGCAAAGGCAATATATCGCAATATATCATTTTTTCACTTTATTTCAAAGTAGTTCTCTTTTTATTCTCGCCACAAATCTACTTCTACATTTGGTTAACTGTGTCATCACCTATTAGTATCATAGTACTAGAAAAGACCGTAAAAATCATCTAGTCTATTCTATTATATTAATTTCACATTATGGGTGCAGAAATGAAGAGAATCATTTACAGTGTAGCATAGTTGTTAAAATCTCAGGCTTTTAAACCAGATTGCCTAAATTTAATTCCTAATTCCCCACTTGGTGTAAGTATTTAAGTGACCTTAGGGAAGTTAATGAAACTAGCCAATTCTCTATTTTCTTATTTGTAAAACAGGCTAACAATAGTATCTACTTTAAAGGGTTTTTATGATTCAAAGAATTAAAAGATATAAAGCAATTAGAACACTGTTAGCTATTATTAATACTATTAATACTTTGTATGACATTTTGACATATAATTCATGTACTATAAAACTCACCTTTTTAAATGTGAGTTTAGTGATTATTAGCATATCCACAAAGTTATATAACCTTGACCAATATCTCATTTGAGAATACTTCATATCTCCATCATAAAGCACATACCCATTAGTATTCATTCACCAGTCTCTGTCCATGTGAGCCCCTGGCAACATCAATCAACTTTCTGTCTCTCTGAGTTTTCTTATTCTAGATATTTCATGTAAATGGAATCATACGATATGTGGCCTTTTATGTCTGACTTCCTTCACATAACATAATATTTTTAAGGCTCACCCATCTTATTGCATGTATCAGTATTTCATCCCTTTTTAAGGCCGTATATATTGTACTGTTTAGAAATACTACAATTTGTCAACTGATGAATACTTGGAGTATTTCCACTTTGGGCTAATATGAATAATGTTAAAATATTAATGTACAAATTTTTGTGGGTGTATTGATTTTCAGTTTTCTTGAGTGTGTCATGAAGTTGCTAGAAATGAAACTGCTGATTCAAACGGTAATTCCAATGTGAGATTTTTGAGAATATATTGAACTTTTTCCTAAAGTGACTGTACCATTTTTCCATTTCTACCAGCAATGTGTAAGATTACCAACTTCTTACCAACACATTTTATTGTCCATCTTATTTATTATAGCCCCTCTAGAGAGTACGATGTAGCATCTCATGGTAATTTTAATTTGTATTCTCTAATAACACATGATATTGAGCATATTTTCTTGTTTATTGGCCTTTGTGTGCCTTCTTTGGAGAAATGTCTATTCAAATACATTGTCCAAATGTTAGTTAGGCTATTAGTCTTTATATTATTTATTTGTAATAAACATTTTCTCTCATTCTGAACTACAGTTTTATTTTGTTGGTAGTGCCTGTTGAGCACAAAATTTTTATTTTCAATGGATTCTAATTTACCTATTTATTTTCTTTTTTTGATTGTGGTTTTGGTGTCATTTCTAAAAAGATATTGCCTAGTTAATGTCATGGAGGTTTATATTTGTGTTTTCATCTAAGAATTTTATTATTCCATTCTCACTTTTAGGTATTTGGTTAATTTGGAATTAATTTTAGTATATGAAATGAAGTATGGGTGTAACTTTTTGTTTTTTCAAGAAGATATCCACTTTACTCAACACCATCTTTTGTTCACCAAAACCTATTTGTTTCTGATCAAAGTGTCTTGAAACCCTTGTTAATAAACAATTGATCAAAATATAAAAATTTATTTCTAGACTCTCAATTCTATTTCATATTTCCGTGTCTCTGTCCACATCCCAGTACCATACTGACCTAATTACTACAGTTTTGAAGTAAGTTTTGAAATTAGAAACTGTCAGTGCTCCATGTTTTGGGGTGTTTTTCAAGATCTTTAGGTTGTTTTGGGTCCGTTGTGTTTTCATGTAAATTTTAGAATCAGCTTGTTAATTTCTGAAGAAAAATGCAGTCGGAATTTTGATAAGAATTGCATTGAATCAGTAGATCAATTTGTGACTATGGACATTTTAACAATGTGAAATCTTCTGAGTCATGTATATAAAATGTCATTTTATTTATTTAGATCTTCTATAATTTTTTGCAATGTTTTGCACATTTTTGTTAAATTTATTCCTAAGTATTTCTTTGTTTTAATGATACTGTAAATGGAATTATTTACCTAAATTCATTTCTGGGTTATAAATTGATAGTTGGTAGAAATACGCTTTAATTTGTTTATATTGATCCTGTGTCCTGCATCTTTGCTAAACTAATATATTTGCTCTAACAATGTGTGTGTGGTTTGCCTTAGAATACTCTACATACAAGGTC
This sequence comes from Trachypithecus francoisi, assembly GCF_009764315.1. NCBI lineage: Eukaryota > Metazoa > Chordata > Mammalia > Primates > Cercopithecidae > Trachypithecus > Trachypithecus francoisi. The sequence continues at coordinate 123,528,991 of NW_022681458.1, read as the reverse complement.
ATGTCATTTTAAAATAGAGATAATTTTACTTTCCAATATGGACACCACTTATTTATTTATTTATTTATGCGTGCATGCCTTTCTCTTTTTGAGGCTAGAACATCCAGTAGAATGTTGAATAGAGGTGTCAAGAACAGAAATACTTATATTGTTACTGAACTTACAGAGAAAACATTGAGTGTTTCATCATTAACTGTGATGTTAGCTGTGAGTTTTTTGTAGATCCCTTTATCAGGTTGAGGAAGTTTCCTTCTATTCTTAATTATCAGGTGTATTTGTCACCTAGGGCTGCTGTAATAAAATACCATAGGCTACGTGGCTTGAATAACACAAATTTACTTTCTCGCAGTACTGAAGGCTGGAAGTCTGAATTCAGGGTGCCAGCACGGTCAGGTTTTGGTGAGACTCTCTTTCTGGCTTGCAGATGGCTGTGTTTTGGTTGTGTGTCACATAACCCTTGCTCAGTGCATGCATGTGGTGTGGGGACAGGTGGGTCGGGAGAGAGAAAGAGAGAGACCTATCTTTTAATAATGCCACTTATCATATCAAGTTAAGAACCCGTCAGTATGATCTTATTTAACCTTAACTGCCTCCTAAAACTGTATCTCAAAGTATAATCAGATTGGAGGTTAGGGCTTCAATATATGAATATTGGAAGGTTGCAATCAGTTCATAGCACTGAGCGTTGTTGTTTTACATGAAAAGATACTGTATTTCATCAAATGCCTTTTCTGCATCACTTGAAATAATCATATGTACTTTGTCTTTATTTTATTATATGGTTATTACCTTAAATGATTTTTATAGTTTATGTGTTGCCAGACTCACTTTGCTAGTATTTTGTTGAAGATTTTTGTGTTGATATTCATAAGAGGTAGTGATTCCTAGTTTTCCTTCATGTCTTTTAGTTTCAGTGTCAGGGTAATAGTGGCCTCATAAAATCAGCTGGAAGATGCTCCTTCTCCTCCACTCTTTAGAAGGGTTTGTGAAGGATCGGTGCTAACTCTTCTTTAAATGTTTGGTAAAATTAACTACATCATCTAAGTCTGTATTTGTGTGTGTGTGTGTGTGTGTGTGTGTGTGTGTGTGTGTGTGTGTGTGTGTGGAAAGTTCCTGGACCAATTCCTTTACTGGTTAAAGTCTATTCTGATTTTTCTTGAGTCAGTTTCAGTAGTTTGTGTCCTTCTTGAAATTTATCCAGTTCATCTAGATTGTCTAATTTCTTGACATATTTCGTAATTTTCCTTTCTTATGTCTGCAATGTGAGTAGCAATGCCTTCTCTTTAATTCTGGATTTTAGTAAAACAAGTCTTCTTTTTTTTCTTCTCTTCAGCTATCTAGCTAAAGATTTGTCAATTTTGTTCATCTTTTCAAAGAACCAACTTTTGGGTTTGTTGATTTTTCTGTGGGATTTTTTGGCCTTCATCTCATTTATTTCACCCTTAATCTTTGTTTTTCTTCCTTTCCTTGCTTTGGGTTTACTTTGCTCTTATTTTTCTAGTTTCTTAAGTCAGAGATTTGTTACTTATTTGAGGTCATTTTTCTTTTTTAATGTAGCCATTTACAGTTACAAATTGTCAAATGATGACAATTATTCAAGTATTTTGCTTCTGGGGAGACTCCAAACCCATCTGCCTCCTCTAGCACATGCTAGGTTGTTGACTTTCAGTGTGATTGTGGCAATGTTCATTTTCAAGGCTACCATGTAGCTGGGGAGAGGGTTACGAGAAAAGGGCATGTAAAATGTCATAAAACTTCCTGTTCTTTCTGAGATTCTGTTATTTTTCTTGAATACGTGTTCCTTAGATATGTTTTTCAAGCGTTTGGTTAATTTACAGAGTTCTGAAAAGAGTGGATTTTTTTTTTTTTTTTTTTTACAATGTTTGCCAGTGTTCTCATTGGTTTTTTAAGGAGGAAGGGATTTTTGGAGGTTCTTGTTTTCTCATTTCCATTGATTTAATTCAATATTTTTATCATTAACCAGAATTTGAACTTGGACTTTCTAAATCCTGAGGTATTTTCACATGATTAACAGTTAAGAGAAAATCCAATGGGAAATCAATAAAAGTATTAATTTGCTGGTAATTTTGGAATAATCTACCCAAACTCCTTCAATGCCTATCTCTTTGATTTTCATACCTCTTAAAGCACAGAACTGTTATTTCAAACACAATTAAATGCAGAAGTTAAATAGATACAAAATGATTCAAAACAAAGATGCCTATGTTGAAGTGGGAGTGAGACAGCCTTGTGGATTTCTGCCTCCTCTCTTCTCTGCTTGTGGGAGAACTTGAGGAAATCCCAGCATCCTCAACAGAAGCCCCAGGTTTCCATAAATACAGTTTGAAAAACAAAGTAGCAGCTGGATAAGGTGAGAGCAACAGAGGGGTGAGAGGGGAAATGGCTTCCCCAACATTAACAGGTGAAGATACAGATCTTGTGATTCTAGCCCAGTTTTCTCTCTTCTCCCATACAGAAGATTCTCCATAGCGCTGTATTTTTCCACTCTTCATCTGATTAAATTGCAACTCATTTGCATTGTTGAGGCACATTATTATTTTCGTCATTTAGTAATATTATGTGCAACTTCCTTCATTTTAAAATATGTGTTTAACTTGAAATATATGCTGGCTCTGTCTTTAAAGAAAATAGCAAACATTTGATGCCAGAAAAACAACCAAAATAGCAACCTACAAAAAAGAAATAAAAAATCCTGCCCTATTAAAAAAGGCCTTTCTGAAATAGGATTTTTGTTACATCTTGACAAAGAAAAAAAGTACAAATTAAATATCAGTGCAGGAGAATTGCAAGAAAATGCAATTTCCCAAAAATGAACTAACTTTATCCTTTTAGCATTTGGATTTAACTAGCTAATCATCCTGTCTTTATTAGTTTTTCTTTGTTTTTCCAGGATACTTTTAAAATATGAAGAAAATAAAATAAGCTCTTTACTTCTTTGATTACTTTTTGGAGAATCTTACATTGTTGAAAATTTATGGCATGACCAAATACATCACATTTATCATAAAACAGAAAGAGGTTCTCTTTTCTTGGCCTGTGTCAGGGAATCAGTTTGAAATCTCTTTTTCAAGTCTCTATGAAATGATTTTGTTGAGAACAAGGGTCATGGCTGCTGTGACTGAATATCACTATGTTTTTTTTTTTTTTTTTTTTTTGAGACGGAGTCTCGTTCTGTCGCCCAGGCTGTAGTGCAGTGGCGCAATCTCCGCTTTTTGCAAGCTCCGCCTCCCAGGTTCACGCCATTCTCCTGCCTCAGCCTCCCGAGTAGCTGGGACTACAGGCGCCTGCCACCAAGCCAGGCTAATTTTTTGTATTTTTAGTAGAGATGGGGTTTCACTGTGTTAGCCAGGACGGTCTCGATCTCCTGACCTCATGATCCTCCCACCTCGGCCTCCCAGAGTGCTGGGATTAGGGGCGTGAGCCACTGCACCTGCCCTGAATATCACTGATTTTTAACAAGCTGCTTCATAATATGTTTCTCTTCCATTTATTTCACTCATTTATGCCACAAGCAATACATTTATAAATGCAATAAATGTTTTTTAAATGTATGAACACTTTCATATTTATCTGGAAGTCTTCAATAAATCTTCATTTTATATAATGATTCATCTGGAATATTCCAGATATGGTATTTATAAAGCATTTTCTATTTCAATCATGAAATTTACTCCAAGCCCAATTTTCAGCCCAGAGCAAGGAATTCAGAAAATATGTCCACTTATAACATTTACTTTCTCTTCATATTACAAGTATTACTTAGGTCAATCTTACAAGTTCCCTAAGTGGTCATTGAGGCAAATAACACTAAATCCAGAAGGTGTATGGTAAGGAAGCTATTGATGGCCAGAGAACTGAAATGTACAGTATTTGCAGAGCATTTCCCCTAGCCTTCTACCATTCTCTTCACTGCCTAGAAACAGAAAATACAGCTCAGTTTCCTGTGCTCCTGAAGTTATCCCTGACTTTACCAGAAAGAGTTAGTTGCTTGTACCTCTATAGTTCACAGAGTAGGAAATATACTTACTTTTTGAAAGCATTAATCATGATTTCATTCATTGCCTTTGTGTCTGTCTCTTTCATACAAGAAAGCAGAAAAAGTATTCATCTCACCTTTATAACTCCTGTTATCTGTCACAGAGTAAGTATCCAATAATAATATTTTAAAGAAATGAAAGAATGAATGATACATGATGTGCAGCAGCATGCTGGAAAATGTGAGAAAATAGAATGAATTTATGCATTTTTCTCCGGCAGGCTAGTAGGAATAAACTAGATTCTATATAACCAGAGTAGAAAGGATTATTCTACACTCTATCCTGGTGCCTTCACTGTTTGAAAGAAATAAGAAAGGCTTTGGTCTAGACCAGGAGATGCTGGCTGGCTTGACATTCTGTCTGATTATTTATCTCTGACAGTTTGTCTCTTAAATCAAGCTAGGCAGCATACAAGCATTTTTCATAAATATTTTTTAAAATAGATGAATAGAAAGAAAAGGTAAACTTCATCTTGAGCATGTCTACTTTTTTATTTTCAATAAGAGGGTCTCCGAGTCTGATAAAAATCATCTAAATATTTCTTAGAAATACAGATTCCATATGTCCAAACAAGGTTACCAAATTAAACTTTCAGAGGTAGAGGGGGATGTATTTTAAACAAAAGTCTCAAATGCTTCTTACTATCAGGCTTGTTTGAAAAACACTAATCTAAGGAATACTAAACACAGGAGAAAGACAAGTTCTTCTACTTTATAGATGTGCAATGTGGATTCAGGGGATGACACTTCAACTTTACATAATGGTGTATTTTTACCTCCAGATCACAACCTTTCTCACCCTTGTTTTCCAAAATAAAAAGGATAATAAATGTTCTAGTAGATTAAACAATAATTGACACAAACACACACACCCAAAGTCAAAACAACAAATTAAACAATACAAAATGGCTTTAACACATTCTTTCATGCTCAATAAGGCACGCAAAAATGAACGTCAGGTAAAGTGCAATCTGTCTCTTAAAGCTTTCTATTTTCTCCCTAGGAAAGAGAGAGTTATAAGTAAGGACCTGTAATCAAAGTAGGCCAAAATAATCTCTGATATTTAAAAACGAGTTTGAAAATTTTGAAGTCCTTTTTCTCTCTTGATAAATCCTTACTCTCAAGAACATCATCAGTAGCAAATATTTGGGATTGGAAAAATGAGCCTCAGACTGCAGCCCAGATCCCAGAAACGGCAGCTGAGGGGATGAGGAGTCTTCAAAACAAAGTACTCCTGAGGGTGTCCTGCAACTTTTCAGAATGGGCCTGCCATAGTAACCAGCTGTGTTTAGTCGCTGACATCAAACAGACTGCAGACAACAATATCTTGTTGTAAAAGTAAGCAGGTATATTTGATTTCTATTGCTACCATAACAAATTACAACAAATTTGATGGTTTAAGAAACACAAATTGGCCGGGCGCGGTGGCTCAAGCCTGTAATCCCAGCACTTTGGGAGGCCGAGACGGGCGGATTACGAGGTCAGGAGATCGAGACCATCCTGGCGAACACGGTGAAACCCCGTCTCTACTAAAATACAAAAAACTAGCCGGGCGAGGTGGCGGGCGCCTGTAGTCCCAGCTACTCGGGAGGCTGAGGCAGGAGAATGGCGTAAACCCGGGAGGCGGAGCTTGCAGTGAGCTGAGATCCGGCCACTGCACTCCAGCCTGGGCGACAGAGCAAGACTCCGTCTCAAAAAAAAAAAAAAAAAAAAAAAAAAAAGAAACACAAATTATTTTAGAATTCTGTCGGTCAGAAGTCTGTCCAGGCCTGACTAGCCTAAATTAAGGTGTTGTCAGGGTGACATTCCTGCCTGGATATTCCTTGTTAATTCAAGTGGAATTAGATTCCTTGCAGCTAGAGGGCCCAAATCCCCCTTTTCTTACTGGCTGTAAACTCAAGGCCATTCTCAACTTCTAGAGGTAGCAGTATTCTTTGGCTCCTGGCCAGATCCTCAATCCTCGGCTTCTCCATCTGGAAAGCCAGAGGCAGAATACTGAGTCTTCTCACATAGCATGTCTCTGACCTTTTCCATCTTCGCATCTCTTTCTTCCAGCCAGAAAAAAGTTCACCAGTGTCAATAACTCACGTGCTTTATTGGGCTCACCTGCGTAATCCAGGCTAATCTGTTCATCTGAAGCTCCTTACCCTTATTTTGGTGTAACAGAAAGAAATAGTAACAAAACAATTAAGATACTTTATTAATATTGTAATGGTCTGTTTATTGTAGTTATTTCATATCTGGACAGTTAAGTAGAACCTATAGGTAGAAACAGATACAAAGGCACATGGCTATAAAATTTGTAAAAATTGCAGTAATATTAAACTAGTGAGGATAGAAAGGCTATTCAATAAGTGATGTTGGGACTTTAAGATAATTACCTATTTTAAAAAGATAATATTTACTTAAGTTCTTACAAAAATTAATTACAGAAAAATCACAGATTGAAAACTAAAAATGCCTATAACCACAAAAGATCTAGAAGAATATATAGATAGATAAAATTAAAATATTTCACTGAGAAAGCTTATTATATCAGGTAACAAAACTCATGAGAAGAAAATAAAATGACAGAAAAGTTAACACAAAACAAAAGGTAAACAATTCATCAATGAATGAGACTCATTGACTTAACTAAGGATCATCTATTGAATGAATGAAATAGAGCTGTATATTTTAATATGAAAAGTTTCTGACATATTTGGAGTGAGAGTCAAAATGCAGTATATTATGTATAATAGAATTAAATACAATGTATCATTTAGTCACAAATGTTCAAAAGTTTATTCATTGCTTTGGTTTTGTTATGCAACTTGTGTCAAAGTGTCTTCATATGTCTTTGGTACACATCAGTGGAAATCGTTGCCACCAAAATGTTGTTTCTGGGATATCCAGTATGTCTTAATGATCTCATTGCATTGTTTATGGTATTAAGGATATCACCACTGGACCTCTGGAGACGAGTCCTAACCTGTTCTCTTATGAGACAAAAACCTTGCAATTTAATGTTGTTAAAAGCAACGTACCCCTGAGCTTTACTTGGGAAGCCGAGGCAGGTGGAACACGAGGTCAGGAGTTCGAGAACAGCCTGACCAACACAGTGAAACCCATCTCTACTAAAAATACAAAAATTAGCTCGATATGGTGGCGTGTGCCTGTAATCCCAGCTACTCAGAAGGCTGAGGAAGGAGGATCGCTTGAACCCGAGAGTTGGAGGTTGCAGCGAGCGAAGATCACACCATTGCACTCCAGTTTGGGTGACAGACTGGACTCCGTCTCAAAAAAAAGAAAGCAATGCGCCCTGAAGGTGGAACTATTCATTGCTCATCTTTTTATTTGAAGGGTGTGATAGATGACAAGGATGTTTCTCATTATTCAGTCCGGCTAAATAAACATTATAGGACCTATACTCCTTCTTATATAGATACGTCCATTACATTTATAACTAATATTGAGCAAGTGTATCCATAGCAAAGCAAGCTAGCTGAACAATACAAAATAAACTCTTCACTTTCAAGACCACTAAACTATAAATGAACCACCATTGTAAACTTATCTTAGGGACATGACTTCTATTTAGCCTTCATGTTGCTTTGTTTACCTGTCAGTATAATAAAGAGTAAATTAAAATGTGGCAATGCTTACTACCATCCTAGCACAGAACAATGTAATACAGATTTGCCTGCACACAGATTGATGAGTTAGGTGACTTGCCACAAAGCTAAAGAAAGTAAATTCATGGGTCTTATTGATGTCTTTCCTTCTTTCCTCATCAGAAATGCCAAGTGTGTCTGACATATGTGTCAGTCTCTTTATTTTGTAGGAAATAAATCTTGCTTTTTTAATCTACCAGTTGTCAATCAAAATTGTTTTATTTATTTTTAAATCATTCAATGGAAAAATAATCCACAATTCTCTTTCATTTGCCAGACCCGGTGGTGTCTATGTTTCTAAATGTGGAGGTTATCTCTTAAAGGAAAAAAAAAATAGCCATTCAAAGAAAGTGTGTTTTAAAAATCACAGTGGTCAGAGAGAACTTCAGGGTGTTACAGGGTTCCTCCTCTTTATTCGTGCAGATACCTGAAGTCAAGGTATAAGCACAAGGCCCTAATGCAGGGATCAGCAAACGGTAGCCCATTGGACAAATCCAGCCCAATGCCTGCCTTTGTGTAATCCAGGAGTACAGAATGGATTTCATATGTTTTAATGGTTGAAAAACATTTTGTAATATATGAAAATAATATAAAATTCAAATTTCAGTTTTCCTAAATAAAATGTGACTGGAACAAAAGCCCTTTGTTGATATATTATCTATGGCAACTTTCCTGCCACCAAAGTAGAATTGAATAGTTGCTCAATCTACGATATTTACAATCTGGATATTTGCAGAAAACATTAACCAGCCCCTGTCTATGGTCACAAATATCTCAGGAGACCACAAACTGCTTCCTTTTTGGCTTCCTTATTTTTTTAAATCACTTTCCTTTTTACTCAACCTTATAGCATATTGTCTTGGTTTCTGTCTACACTATACTAGGTATGCGTGTGATACGTTAAATGAAGAATGTAAAGCATGGCACAAACAAGAGTTCTCCGGTATGTAAGGTTCTGTTCTTTCATCATTTCCTCTGTCTACTTTTGGCCCAGCTGTAGCACCAGAGAACGCAACATATACTTGTGGAGCTTACTCTAGCAACCTTCTCTGGTGTTTTCAACTACTGATCTTGCTCCTTTTCTTACTATCTTAAAAGTATTGGCCGGGCGCAGTGGCTCACGCCTGTAATCCCAGCACTTTGGGAGGCCGAGGCAGGCGGATCATGAGATCAGGAGATCGAGACCATCCTGGCAAACACAGTGTAAACCTCGTCTCTACTAAAAATACAAAAAAAAAAAAAAAAAAATTAGCCATGTGTGGTCGCAGGTGCCTGTAGTCCCAGCTATTCAGGAGGCTGAGGCTGGAGAATGGCGTGAACCTGGGAGGCACAGCTTGCAGTGAGCTGAGATCGCGCCACTGCACTCGAGCCTGGGCGACAGAGCGAGACCTGTCTCAAAAAAAAAAAAAAAAAAGTGTTAAAGATTCATTTGAACAAATAATAAAACCTGTCAATTCTTTCAACCCTCCAGGCTACAATTGACTACACTTTATCTGATCTTTTCTTCTTGGAAACAGTTGTGTTATTTATACTCTGATAAGACTCAGTGCAAACACATGTTTCTTCAAGGCAGTCTCTTTCCCCTAGGCACAGATCTTCTCAGATTTCAGAGGTCTAAAACCTAGAATATAAAATTGAAAGTGGTGAGGCAAAACTGTGTTTGTGATAAACTGTTAGAGAGAGAAGGGAAAAAAACAAAGTTGACTTTTTTCTGCTTAACTTAAAACCTCCAGATACAGTAATTCTAATCAAGACTGGTTTTTTTTCTGTTTTATCCATATGCCAACCATCTCAAAATTGGTAGAAAATTCTGTTAGCCCATTTTCTTGACATTATAAATGGATTTAATTTTATATTGACATAGTGCATCTTTGAAAGTTATGAATATATTTTTAAAGCACATATTTGCTTTTTAAGATATGACTTTTTCCAATTATGTTTTTGTATGTGTGTGTGTGGAGGAGGGGAGTCTTTTTTAAAAAGAGAGAATATTTTCTAATTTTCTTACTATATATTTTCAATTGTAGTCCAGACTGTATCTGTAAAACCAAAGGCCAAGTAACAATACATAGCTTTTCCTGTAATCCTGTTTGCCTTTAAAGGGATGTTAATGTTCAAAATCCCTGCAGATTGATACTGAGCACAGATGTGCACAGCAGTAAGTGCACAATATGCAGGCACGTACCTTATCTTCCAAAGGAGCAGTTGAAAATGGCACTCAACCTAATTAGCTCTCAAAAATGATTTAGAAGGACAAGAATTAGGAAAACAGAGTTAGACAATGATACTAAATTTTGAAATAGAAATGCGTCTTTAGCAGAAAGTCATTTAAAAAATTCATATGAGGGGATAAGAATAATAACATAATCATTTAGGGTCAACCTCTACCGTGATTCCATAAGCCTCAATTTTAAGTCTACAATTAGGTACGACCCTGCATGAAGAGGCCTTCCTTTGAACCATCTGATGCTATAGCTTGTATAGGAGTATATTTCACCCGTGCATTCCCTACCTCTGATCTTGACCTCCACCTGTTTCGTTCCAGCTTCTTTTAGTGCCTCCAGTTTTCATGGCCAGTGATGAACTCATAGATCCTGACTTCTGCCTCCATCTTCTCTTAATGCTCCATCTTTACTTTAGGCAATGCATTTTCATTGAGAATTTGGCACAGGGCTTCCTTGTGTGGATCGGGCCTTTGAAGTAGTTCCTGGGAGATATAATGTTATCTCCTTAGAATGGCCTGAGCAAATAATAGTAATAATGACAATGTGGGTGATAGTCTGCTTTCAGGAATGCCTGAAGATGCACCATTTTCTTGGACATCCTGGACTTTTTGTTGTTTGTGGCTCTCATTTGGTGTTTGATATCAGGGCTTTCCAGAAAAGCTTCTTGGAGACAGTATCTGAAGTTGTTTCTGAAGAAACAATTCCCTAAAGGTTTTAAAATAGAATAAAGAAAGATTGGAGGAAAAGTCAACCAATTGCCTTCTCCATCCCACCTACATTTGGTGAAAATATCCTCTACATCCCGTGTGCACAGATATGCAAAGGCTGATGTTATTTAAATATATGTTTATAAAAACAAAGGGTGTCACATAAATTTCTAAGAATTCTAGCATGCAGTAATTAATTTCTCCAAGAACTCTGATTTATAATATTGTACACTTTGATAACCATATTTACTTTTATTCTTTATCATATAGAGAAAAAACAGAACATTTTCATCTTCACATGTAATCTAAATAGATTGAAAGAGGTTGTTCAGACACAATAAAACTTTCTCTATTCAACATATTATTTAACCTTCTCTTCAGAATATTGCTCTATATATTTAGAAGTATAGACCCCTTTTCCAAACTTGAAAGATGCCTGACATTGGATGGCAACCTAGGTTTGAGTTCTGGCTCTGTTGCTTACTCTCTGGGTGGTCATGGACAATTTATGTGACATAACTCCATTTATCCATGTGTGATATGTGGATGATACTCCTGTGAAAGGCTATGGTGTGGATTAAAGTGAGATAATGTTGGCTAAGCATGTTGTAAAGTAGACAATAAACATCACTTCCCTTCTTCTTCCTTTCCACTGAAAAAGTTTTATTCCAGCCATCTTTTTAGTCCAATTCCTGAAACTTGGGTCATCTCTGATCTCCTTTCCAGTTCTCCCCACATATACACTTTCTGCTTCTTGCTATTTAAACTACCCACAAATTTGTAGCTCAGGATGACTTGTATTTTGTGATGAATCACAGATTGATTTCCACTATCAAGAAGTAGTCCTAGGCCGGGCGCGGTGGCTCAAGCCTGTAATCCCAGTACTTTGGGAGGCCGAGACGGGCGGATCACGAGGTCAGGAGATCGAGACCATCCTGGCTAACACGGTGAAACCCCGTCTCTACTAAAAATACAAAAACTAGCCGGGCGAAGTGGCGGGCGCCTGTAGTCCCAGCTACTCGGGAGGCTGAGGCAGGAGAATGGCGGAAACCCGGGAGGCGGAGCTTGCAGTGAGCTGAGATCTGGCCACTGCACTCCAGTCCGGGCGACAGAGCGAGACTCCGCCTCAAAAAAAAAAAAAAAAAAAAAGAAGTAGTCCTCACCCGTCCTTCTTGCTATTATTTTTCCTCTCTGCAGAAGGTTGCCCTCCAGCAAGAAGAATTTCGCTCTTCCCATAAAAACACAAGTCTGAGGCTTTTCTCAGAGACATTTATTTTACCAGAATCATATTATCCAGTCATGAAAGAACATTTTTCTCATATTTGTCTTAAATCAAACATCTGCCCTCTATAGAATTTAACAGAATTTCTATTTGGCATAATAGAATTTATATTTTGCATTACATAATTTATGTAAACTACATAATTTGCATAAAATTATATATTTTAAAATGCATAATAAAATAAATGTAAATAAAATCTTTGTTACTCCATGTCGTGACCAATTGTTAATTTCATAAGCAAGCAGATTTTTTTTCTCACCACTCAGATTCACTTGATCTGATTATTCAGTAATGTTCCCATCAATCTGATAAGCACACACACACACACATAGAAACATAGGAGGAGGTTTATTAAATACAGTATAATTTTAATAATCATTGCTTTTCTCATTTCAACCCTTATGAAATAATCTTTCTGAACTTGTCTGAAAATACTTGGATGTACAGATATCCATATTTTAAAATTATTTCATCCATCTTCCTGATTGGCACAAACAGAGTCCATGCTGAAAGTTGTGTCTTCCAGCTGATGGCTTGGGAATCTCTGCATTGGAATTTCAACTAGAAACCCAGGGTTACACTGGCTGCCACTCAAACAGAGAAGCCAAAAATCAGTTTGCTTCCATCTGGGTAGGTAGAACTTTAGCCTGTCATTTCTGAAACATATTAATAACCAGGAAGAGATCTTCCCTGCAAACTTCTAGAGGGAAGTATTGAGAAAAATTCTAAAGGAAAGTGGTGATAATCTGTGAAACTTTATAATCTCCCATAAGGCAGAAAGGGAAGCTGTACCTTGCCAAAGCATCTGCACGTCTCTCAGCATCTCCAGCTCTCCTTTCAGAGAGCCTCAAGCCTAGGAGAAGTTACGAGTCAAAAGTCATGTCTCCCTTCTGTTGTTTAAAATAGGTCACAGCACTTTGTTTTCTTAACAGAAAGCCGAGGACCACAAGGTATATTAACTTGGACAAATGACAGTTTTATTCAATTTCTTCCTAAATGTAAAAAAAAAAAAAAAGTTGATTTTTCTAAGGAAGGGATCTGTGACCTCATCATTACTTTCCCACTTGTGCATCTAATATGAAAAAATATATATATTTAAAATGAGGTATTGTGACTCGATTGGATACATCAGAGTGCTCCATGTCTTGTCTTTTACGTTGGGACTCGGGTAGAGACAACATTCTTGCTCATAGACACCATCAAGTCTGAAGCACAGGGATGTGGTTTGTCTTCAGAAACAGAGCTTACCTTCCACCATCTTGACTTTACCAGTTATGTATTTCTGCCAAAGACACTCACCCTGGCTATATCATATCTCTGTAAGGCATTTGTTCCATTTATCAAATCACAGATTCCTCAAATCTTAGGAACAGGGAGCTAGATAAAATATTCCTAAACCTTCAAGAAATATGGTAATTAAATGTGCAAAGAGAATTGATACTTTATCTTGCTGGAGATTGCTTCCAGAGTAGAGCAGTCTAATGCTTCTCTTAATCCTCTAGTTTCTCCATCCTATTTGATAATGTATCTGTAGCATTGTATCTATCTGGAAAAATTTGTACGTTAAGTGGTTGGATGGTGTCACCTCCTTTTGACAGTTCATTCATGTATTTATTTAATATTTGATGAATGCTGACTATGTATTTACCAGGCACCGAAGCCACAGAAGTGAAGAAGATGGGCATAGTCTTAGAACCATCACTGTGTTCACGGCGTCTATTATAACCTGTTCTCTTCTACATTTCCCAGCTGCTCCAGTTCTTCTTTGATTATGATTACTTGCTTTTTTTGTCCACCTATGCTCTCACACCTACACTTTTGGTCTGTTGTAGCTCTTCAAGGACCGACTTGATTCCTGCCTTGGAAATCATCAGCACCAGATCACAGATGGAAACCGATCACCCCAGCTCAGCTCACACCTCAGGTTTCCCAGGCCCTGGAACCCTCCTCAGCAGCAGTGAAATGCCCGGGCTTCCAATTGGAATCAAAGAGGTCTGTGGCAGAGTTTAGGATATGGGCTCTTCTTTGTGCAGTTGAGGACTGGAGTCTCTCAATAGCCTGTTCTTGCTTCTGCTGCAGGATTCAGTCCTGAAGTTCCCATGAAAAAGAACCATATGATGCCTACAATGACCCCTTACCTGGTTTTCAGGCCTCAGAAAAGATTCAGCACCGGGTATTGGCACTATTGTGTGGGATCTCAAACATGACAATTATCCTTTTTTATCTTTTTTAGTGTTATTGCTTCAATTAGTTTGCAACTAATATTCATTTCCAGATGCTTTATTTGCTCAGACTCACTATGGATGCTCAAAAAATTGCAAAGGGTCACAAAAACAAAAGTTATAAAAATTATGACTCCTTTATTCAACCAGATGCCATACTTCCGAGGTAATTGGCTTGCAAATTAGTGCTGATGAATTCTGAAAGCAGTGCTAGTGAGAACAGCCTCTATCACCATCACTACCTCCACAAGACACACACACACATGTGCACACACACAGGAATCACAATTCAATAAATAATGATTAAAAATAACAATCAAACACATATAACACATATATATGGCAATTATTATATGCCATTCACTATTCTAAGCAATAACTTATTGAATCATCACCCCATTCGTGTGAAGTAAGTATTGTCCGTCACATGTATGAGGGAGCTGAGGCACTGCAAGCTTGAGCAATTTGTCCCAACTTCCATAGGAAGTAAATATTGAAGCCACATCTAAACCCAGGGAGTCTGATTTAAAAGCCTGTTGCCAAAATGGCTTCTCATTACTGCTTTTATAGGATTATTAAAAGAATATGATTCATCAACCCCTGCATTTATATCATTCTAAACAAAGACATATGGAGCATCCATTCTAGTCTGTCACTGTGCCGGTTACTTGTAATATAAGGAAAATAAGAGACTTGCTCTGCTTTAAGATATTCACAGTCTAATAGACTATATATATAGGTTTATATAGATATTTGCACTATAGTAAAAGTTGTAATAGATCATAAAAGCCCACACAGTGGCAGTGATAACTAAGTCCATGTTCACAACATAAAGGATGCTCTGTGAGAACAAAAGGACTTTTAATATCCCCCATCTTTTTGAAAGTTGCCACAGTGGATTGGAAGGAGCAAGAGGTTGTAATAGACAGAACCATATGAAACCGATGTTTTAAAGGTTAAAAACTTTTGAATATTGGCAATTTCATTTGGTTAAACCTAATATTTATGCAAAACATCTTCCTTAAATTTGATATTATTATTTATTAGCAGAGTCTTTGACTTCTTGGTTTTTAATTGTATTATTTCTTAAGAGAAAGCAACGATGTTTTATCATTTTCACAGTGCGCTTAACATTTTATGGACTAGGCAAAGCTGAGAAAAGTTTTCGTGTTACAATCACGTGATGTATATGCAATAAGTTGTATAGAACTTCAAATAAGGCATAAACCCTCTGGACATTTGTAGGTGGTTTCTTACCAGAAAATGATTTGAAAAAAAATTGGTTAAATGAAGACAAAGAGAAAGGAGAGTGTTTTGTTTACTTCTTCATCTCCACAGTCATCTCCTCTTAAATAGTAACCATTACTGATATTTATAATTAATCATCACTTGCTCAGTGAGGAACTTGTGTGACACGCACAGATCAGAAGATTTGAAATCTGAGAACTAAGACAACCTCATCAGGCATTTTAAGTCAAAAAATGAATGGTGAAGGTTTTTACAATTTTTAAAAAACATATACTGTTTTATATATTCGAGGACTAAGATTCTTTTACTATGGCCTCTTAAAGGGGTCAGGCTACTTTACTACAACGGGCCTTGCTTTTTTACTTGTAAGAGTGATAAAGTAAGATTTAGGGCCTCTAAGGCCCAGATCAAACTCCCAAACTCTCTGACTCACCTCTAGTATGAAAACAGCCACCCACCAGCCTCCCTGCTTTCATTCTTGTCTCCCAATATCTATCTGTTCCTTCAGAGCAGTAAGAATCATTCCTATAAAAGTGTAAATCAGGCCACATGACACCACAATTGAGAATTCCCCAATAGTTTATCACTCCTTTAACAATGAAACTCACATTCCCAATCAACAGAATAAAGTTCCATAAGACCTGGACCTGACTATTTCACTGGTGGTTGTTATCAAAGTGTGGTTAAACAAATCAGTGGAAATCTAGATTATGAATGGTTGGATCCTTTCTTCATGATAAGGTATGCATGAACGATAATGTCCTGAAATGTATTTCCTCAGAGGAGAATTTCAAACTTTAATCAAGGTCAAATCTTATTGTACAATGATGATACTGACACAGGAAGTTAGATCATCTGAAAGGAAGAAAGCAGAGGGAAAGATCATTGTAAGCTTTCACACCTTCCTGATGATATAAGTGATTGATACCCATTCTCCTCCGTGCTTACCATTGTCTTTGTCCTCCTTAAGATTTTCTTTATTTGAGAGTCTTTGGGATTAGAAGGAATGAAGCTATACTTTTTGTATACAGGACATCCTTGCAGATACTAGGAGATGTGTCCCAGGGCAAGGTGATCTCAGTAACGTCTGTCTCTTCACTGACACACTGGGATACCATACGCACATATAAGATGAATTTAAATCCTGCCTGTGACTTCAATATAAGAAGATGCTGATAGCTTGTGACTTCAGTATAAGAAAATGCTATTATAAACCTCTTGCTCCTTCCGCTCCATAGTGAGGAGACACTGGGATGCCTTTTGCTGGGAAAAGGGCAAATGTGATCAACTCAAACGTTTTCAAGAAGAAATTACAAGATAATAAATAAGAAATGATAAATTATAAGTGACTTTGTTGACATATCAACCAAACAACGTGTCAACTTCATTTGAGTTCTGATTTGAACCAGTCAAATGAAGAGTGATAGCGTAATGGGGATGGAGAAGACAGAGGAGGACGGGGGCGTGGGGGGATATGAGAATTCTTGAGATTTGAATGTTTAATTGATATTTGATTTGTGCTTTTGAAAGTGAACATCTCTTACCTATTTATAAATACCAGCTATTTACCAATGAAGTTATATGATGTCTTTGATTTGGCTCAGAGTAGTCCATCTATTTACAGCACAGGCATGCAGGTATAAAAAATAATAGTTTTGTATTAAGAAATTCTGAAGCAGAGTAATGGATCTATAATGTTTCATTATGCCACTTTGTTCTACTTTTATTTATGTTTAAGCTTCTGTAATTTAAAGAAGGAGGAGTGTAGTAGAAGAAGAAACCGTGTAATGCAGTAGGGAAGAGTGAGGCCTATGAAAACGGAATCCTGTTTGTGCCCAGCTAGAAATAACTCAAATCGAAATCTGCTTTGAATATGTGTGGCTAAACAACACATGGTGACAGGCTGGATCGTGAAAATGCCCACATGTTCTGGATCTTTAGAATATAGAACACATTTCAAAAGCTCACTAGGGTCAGAGAAGGATGTTACTCTGAGAGTTGTTTAAAAGTGTCTTTAGCAAAAGGTGGGAGAATTACCAAGATGAGAAATCAAGACAAGGCAGGATGAGTCTACAAAGTGGTGAGGAGAGGCAGCTATGCAGTCATGTCACCCACCAAAGGGCACGGTAAAGGAAGTAAGGAGCAAGGTGTGTGGGAATGAGGCAAAATCACTTAGCTCACTAATTCCAAAACCTCTGAGCTTTCTTGAGCTTGGAACTGCCTATGCTGGTGGGGTTGGTCCTTGGCCACCAGGCCATTTGGACTGATGGCGGTAATTAGACTGCTTCAATGCGATGACTCCTTCCCTTGGGAATGAATGGTGGATTGTATACTCTAACCTTTTCAGCTGCAAAACTGAGTGCCATTCTGCAAATGCCGATTATCTGCATTGCTAAATGGATGCAGTACACCAAGATAAGCCTAAGAGTTCATCAGCAGATGGACAACTTCAATACACAGTTCCTTTGAGGGAGGCGGGGAAAATAACATTTGATGAGAAACTGCCTTGGGATTCAATTTTTGATGGTGTTTTGATTTTATTTGTGGCCCATTAAAAGTCACTTTTCTCGGCCGGGCGCGGTGGCTCACACCTGTAATCCCAGCACTTTGGGAGGCCGAGGTGGGTGGATCACGAGGTCAGGAGATCGAGACCATCCTGGCTAACACAGTGAAACCCTGCCTCTACTAAAAATACAAAAAATTAGCCAGGCATGGTGGGGGGTGCCTGTAGTCCCAGCTACTCAGGAGGCTGAGGCAGGAGAATGTTGTGAACCCGGGAGGCGGAGCTTGCAGTGAGCCAAGATCGCACCACTGCACTCCAGCCTGGGCGACAGAGCAAGACTCCTTCTAGAAAAAAAAAAAAAGGTCACTTTTCTCTTCGTCCATCCACTGAGGTAATTGAAAGTTCAGGAATTTGGAGGTTACTAAGCATTTTCTTGGCAATAGTTTTTTGGGCAATTGGACCAAAGAGTCCTGCTGCTACAAAGAGTAAAATAAAGAATCTGAGACTTTTGACAAGACAGACTCTAATAGCTATTAAGTTAGGTTTGAACAATCTGAGCACATTTCATCTTGGGAAGAGTGTTGAGAAGAATAGGAATGTTGCTATTTGCATTCCCCTGAATATAGTAAGCTAAAATAAATTCTAATACTAAAATTAACTTTTTATTTTTTTACCCATAGAGAAAGAAGTGCAAAGCTTCTCTCACTCATATCTTCCCCCAAGCAAACAAGTATATATAAAAATAGTGGTAAAATTGAGGTATTAAAATACAATATTTTTTCTAAGAAATGAAAATATGATCAGAAAATACATCCATCCTTCTTCAGAGATAAACTTTATAATGAGTAATATTAAATGGAAATGCAAGAGTTTTCAGAATGAAAAAGTTCAAAGAAAAACACATTTAAAAGATAAACAGACCTATATCTACCATACAGGTAGAATCACTTCTGGACTCTTGTTTCTTCGTGAAAAGTTAATTTAGGTCATGTGATAAACTATGGTGACATCCTTTATTTCCCCTTTTCCATGTATTTCAGCTTGGGAACTAGGCCTGCATTAAAGTGTGTGGGGTTTGGGCTTTGGAGAATACATTTTGGAGACAGAAATGTTAGTAACAGGATTTGATGTACGTGTTTACTGAAAAGTGACTCAAGTGCCTCAGGGAACAGTAATTTGGAGAGAAGGACGAGCTGTGTCTGCTGATGCTGACAGAACCTAAAACTCTTACAAGTATATTGTCAAAACACAGGCCAGCACCAGAACCACAGGAAACAGGTGCGGCTGGCTCAGTTTCTTCTTAAATGTCATATTGGGCCAGTTGTGGTGGGTGAAGCCTGTAATCCCAGGACTTTGGGAGGCTGAGGCAGGAGGATCACTTGAGGCTAGGAGTTCAAGACCAGTCTAGGAAACATAGTGCAATTCTCTCTCTCTCTTTTTTTAAATTTTATTCTAAGTTCTGGGATACATGTGCAGAACGCATAGGTTTGTTACATAGGTATATGTATGGTGGTTTGCTGCACCTATCAACCTGTCATCTAGGTTTTAAGCCCCATGTGCATTAGGCATTTCTCCTAATGCTCTCCCTTCCCCTTCCCACAGTACCCGCTATGTGTTGTTCCCATCCCTGTGTCCATGTGTTCTTATTGTTCAACTCTCACTTATGAGTGAGAACATGCGGTGTTTGGTTTTCTGTTCCTGTGTTTGCTGAGAGTGATGGCTTCCAGCTTCATCCATGTCCCTGCAAAAGACATGAATGCATTCTTTTTTATGGCTGCATAGTATTCTGTGGTGTATCTGTGCCCCGTTGTCTTCATCCAGTGTATCATTGACAGACATTTGAATTGCTTCCAAGTCTTTGCTATAAACATATGTATGCATGTGTCTTTACATTAGAATGAGGAGAGGAGCCAAGATGGCCAAATAGAAACATTTGTGGTCTGCAGCTTCCAGCGAGACCAACACAGAAGTCCGGTGATTTCTGAGATCCTATTTCAATGAAAAAATAAGAGATAAAATTAGTGCTGTGTTCACAGAGGCTGAATTTTAGCAGGCTGACTACACTGGCTGCTTTGTCCGTAGTAGGCTGTTTTATGCCTGTTGTCACATCATAATTTTCAAAATTAACCTCTTTTCTCAATTTCTAAATTCCCCAGTTTGGTAAAACCAGTTGTATTGTTCTGATCTTCTGGAGCGTTTCTTCTCCTTTTAAAAATATGTTTTATATTTATTAGAAACTTAAAAAATGGTATGGAGGGGCATTTGAGAATTTAAAGTGGGATTTTTTTTGGTAAGAAAGAGTTTTTAGATAAATAGATCTTGCTAACATCACTCATAAAATGACACACCAGTGAATATTAAACATTTGACCAAAGTTGTATATGTTTGTATTAAAATAAATGTGTATAAAATATACAAATAAAATATTGAATAGCTTATGTAATTAGTTGAATACTGTACTGAAAAATAGAATGGTTGTATGGGTACTCAAAGTATGGCTTCTACTAAATGTGCACCAATCTCACACTATGGTAACGTGAAAAAAATCATAAGTTTAACCTTCATTAGTCAGAGACCATTTGTGTTATATTACATTACATATTCAATATATACACATCTGTATATAAATGTATAAACACACACATACAGCTACACACATATACTTTACAAGTGGTAAGTGGCCAACACTTACCACTTTTACTGTAGAAATTTTAACCAAACTGCTGTGGAAGTAATTATTCAGTTAAAAAACTGATCATAGGCTTTTAAATAATGAAAAAAAATTCAGACAATTGAGTGAAAGTGACCTATTTTCTTCAAAGATAGGCATATAGAACCCTTTCCATGCCACATATAGAGAATAAAGCACTTTCTGGACAATTTTGAGTAGAAAAAGTATGTATATTTGTAAAACTGTAAGAAAAATACAGCTTCAGCCTTCTCAGTTCTGTATAGTTTTAAAAAAGGTGAGGGAAGAGATGGCTAGTGCATTTTTAAAAGTGTCAATAAAGATTCTATATAATGATTAAATTTGGAGGAGCAGCAAAAATATTGAGAATATGCTAGAATTTTTATTTCAGTAATAGGCTCAATGTGAATTATGTATGATCTAAAACAACAATATCAGTGTTGAATACAGAACTAGGAATTGAGCAAATAGATTTATAATCAAAAGATTTGGCTTGGTGAGTGGCTCACACCTGTAATCCCAGCACTTTGGGAGGCAGAGGCAGGTGGATCACTTGAGCCCAGGAGTTCAAGACCAGCCTGGGCAACATAGTGAAACCGTCTCTACCAAAAAATACAAAAATTATCTGGGTGTGCTGGTATGCATGTATAGTCCCAGCTACTTAGGAGGATGAGGTGGGAGGATCACTTGAGCCCAGGATGTTGAGGCTACAATGAGTTGAAATGGTCCTACTGCACTCCAGCCTGGGCAACAGAGCAACAGAGCGAGACCCTGTCTCAAAAATAAAAAATAAATAATAAATAAAATAAAATAAAATAAAAATATTTGTGCTGTAGTGTGGTGAAAACCATTGTGGTGATCGTTGTAATGTTAATAAGGTATATGACTGCATATGTACACACATCTATATATGAGTAAACACACACACACAGTGGAAGGGGATTCGTATACGCCAATATAGAACGCATTTTGTCTAAAACTGACGTGGTATTCCTTCATGATCCTTTATTTGATGACAAAAATGGAAATTTACTTAGACTAATTTGATTCAAAACTGTGTCCAAACCATTATTGTAAATAATCCCTTTAGGCACCTTATCAGTCTGATCGATTCTGCCCTCCTCTGTTGTCCCCAGTGTGGCATCACACTGTTTGGAGGATGAAGGGCTCCTGTGACCTTGTGGTATGGAGTGACAGAGTCACTGAATTTTTTCTTTGTTTCAGGGGTCCTTGCCAGTCCTTGCTGAGGCAGGACTGATCTAGCATTCTTCTGGTTATAGGGAATCCCATTATTTAGCATTCTGCTAATGTCTGTGCTAACGCTGTGGCTAAAGTATTCCTCACCAGCCCTTGTCTGCTATAGTCATGGCCAAGTGTCTCTCACTGCAGAAATACTCCCTACTCTTTTGCTTGTACCCTCAGAGTCTCCACAAACCTCCCTTTATTCCCCTGGCCGAGATAGTCAGTCCCCTCTGTCATCGCCTTGTCATAAGCTGGCCATGGTGGGCCAGGGGAACTTATTTTTCTATACACAAAACTGATTTTCTCTAGACTACTGGTAGATGAGCTGTCATTGCAGGACTTAGCCGTGAGCACCAACAGAATTAGTGAAAATAACTTCACCCATTCCCATTGAAAATACAATAGAAAAACATGTATATCAGTTGTTTAGGAGTAAACTATTCCAAAAAAAGAATCATCTATTTGAGACCTAGGATTTTTGCTCTCTTTCTCTCCAGACACATTGACAATAGACTCACTCTAAGAAAACAAGTGTTTTTTGTATACTGCATTTCAGTACTTTGCATAATAGAAATTGCATGTTGTTGAAAGAGCACTGAACTTAACTTGGTACACATTGCTCTTCTTTTTATAATTTTGGTTAAAATATTCATTCAAAGAAAAGATAGAATTAGAAAAATGAGAAAGTAATCAAAGATTGTAAAAAATACTAAGATACAATTAAAATGAGTAAAAATTTTGTAAATCAAATATGTAATTATTTTTAAGTTGACACATTGTAATTTTATTTATTTACAGAGTATGATTTGATATGTTCATTTGTATATGTGTTGTATGCTGATCAAATCAGGGTATGTACTAGGCCCTTTGTGCGTTGCTATGAAGAAATACCTGAAGTTGGGTAATTTAAAGAAAAGAGGTTTATTTGGCTCATGGTTCTATAGGCTGTGAACAACATCTGCTTGTCTTCGGGTGGGAGCCTCGGAAAGCTTTTGATGGTGGCAGAAGGTGAAAGGGAAGCTGGAGTATCACATGGTGAGAAAGGGAGCAAGAGAGAGAGACAGGAGGTCCTAGACTTTTTTTAAATAACCAGATCTTGTGAGAACTATTTCATGTGATTAAGAACTCATTCATCATCAAGGGGACAGTGTCAAGCCATTCATGAGGGATCCACCCTCATAATGCACTACCTCCCACCAAGTCTCACTTACAACATTGGGAATCAAGTTTCAGCATAAGATTTGGAGAAGACAAATGCCCAAACTGTATCAGGGTAGTTAGCACATTCGTCACCTTATGTCTTTATCATTTCTTTGGGTTAAGAACATTCAAAAGCCTCTCTTCCAGCTATTCTGTAATATACAATACCTTACTGTTAGCCACGCTTACCCTAGTATGCAATAGAACATCAGAACTTATTTCTAATTGTAACTTTGTAGCTACAGTTGGACAATTAATTTAACCTGGTTAATTGGCCTTGGTCTGTCAATCTGTAAAATGGGCATACTGTCTGCCTCACAACATGGCTATGAGCATTAAATGCACAAAGACTTCACACATCATAAGATATTAATGTACCTTATTTCATATTCTTATTTATTAAAACCTTATAAACATATATTTTGATATATGCCTTACAGATGCTATTCTAATGAAATTAAGCTTTAAAATAAGAACAAGAATCCTACCACTATCACATGTCAACAATTCAATGTGTTTCTCTCCACACATTGTTCATATACACACACTGTTAGAGATACAATGAGTATAGATATTTTATATTTTCCATTGTCATTGAACATTAGATGATTATTTTAATATTGCTATATAATCTTTATAATATTTCTAAATTTTACCATACCAAATGAATTTTGTAGTGATCAAAAAATTCATTTGGAGTATAAAACACACCCCCCTCACACACAAACCACACACTTTTCTTTTCTAAATATTTATAATACATACAAGTAAAGAGACTTACGGCACAGAGTTGTTTCTATATAGGAATCAATGGGTCCCTGACATGCTTGTCCGTTACATATATGTTATCTAAAACCTCAAGGTGCTTCTAATTTTCCAGTGCTTACTTGTGATACTCACCAAAGCTGCAACAATAGCAACAACCAATTCCAGTTTTACCACTGACAGCCGTCTTATTAAGTGATTGTTCAAACCACTGCAGAACTTTCCCAATCCAGGCAATTGGAGAAGGGCTGGAGGTTGAGGGAGTAAGGAAGAGGTGATGAGGCTATTTTGAATGGCAGCCCTTGGTTCTGCAGAGCTACAAACCTGAACTATGGAAAGAAACGGATAAAGTTGTCAAATGGAGAAGGAGAACCATATGTCACCTCACACGCTCAGCACCACCTCACAATACCTTTCCCTGGCCGCAAGCACACTGGGATTCACCCGCAAGGCCTCAGACATCTGTGCATCAGTGAGAGAAGATTGGGCATGTCCAAATGGCCAATGAGGCAGCTGGCCTTCCCTGCGGCTAACACATTTAGCAGTCCTAGTTAAGCAAGTGTCCTTTTGGTTAAATATAATTAATCTCCTTCTAAGTGTCAGGAGTGGCGTGGTTGTGTGTGTTCTTAGGCAAGAACATAAAAAGAACAGTCATTCCATGTAGCCCAGTAAAAAATAGATATAGTTGCTCAGATGGCAGGTGGGCATAAGAAGAAAAGAGAGGCCCTTTTTGAATATAGACCATCTATATACTCGAAAAAGATACAAAGACATCTCATGCGCACAACGTTTCACTTAAAAAGTACCTGGAAATCTTCCAAGAGTAGTTTTCACTAGCAATAGAAAATAGCAGTCTTTTTTTCTTTTAAATCTCACCTTAATAAATTGTTACAATTTTTATTCATCTGTATGTTATTTAGGTTAATTTTTTCCTCTTCATCCTAAATGGTCTATATCACTGAATTTTTGCAGTTAGATGTAATTTGGAAATTATCTGTTCAGAGCTCCAAACTTATTTTACAGTTAAGGCATCTGAATTCCAGAAAGTTAAGCAATTGGTTAAGTCGTTTAAATAGATTTGAGCTGAGAATCCAATGATCTTGAAGTTCAGCTGTGTACATGTTCCAATAAGAATTGAGCAAAATCTACTTCCAAAGATGACATCAATGGAAAAACTTTTCTGCGTCATTCCTTGCGATGTCCTTAGCCTTTCGTGAACATTGTGAGATTATTAGGTTTCCACTTTTCACACTGATGCAGTGTTGAGTGACTTCTTTCACCAGGGTGCCATCAACACCTTGGTTAACACAACCAGCCCGGGTTTCAGGGAAGCCTGCTCTTGCCCAGAACTGCAGCCTAGCAGAGGCGAGGAAAGGCCAGAGCCAGGCTCCAGACACTGCATCCCAGCTCTCCACGCACTTTCTTCTCCGTGACCTCAAAGCATCTTCATCATTGATTAGTTGCTTTTTGTGGTCTGCCTCTCCCAGTTGAATGTGAACTCCGTAAGAGCAGGAACCTCGTCTGCCTTATTCCTCTCAGATGCCCCACCCACAGAGAACACAGAAGGTGCTTGATAAATATTTGCTTAATAAATGGGAGAACAATCTTATGAAAACTGCTTGATCTCTCCTATTATCAACTTTTCTCATCTGCAAAATGAACAATCTGTGTCGATAGAGATGAGATGGCAGGTGTAAGCCACTGTGCCTGGGGCCAAGCATACAGTGGTGCTCAGCAAATGGTTTGCTGCTAGAGCTTGGCGGTGAGCTTTATTTTATTCACAAAATGAAGCTAATAATAATAAATAATATATATAATAACAATAACAATAGAGCTTCTCAGCCCATTTATGATTTATGCCCCTCCCATCTACTTCCTTTTTCTTCTGTTTTTACACTATCCCTTCTCCTTACAATCTGATGCTTTATGGATTTCTATCGGTTAAGAATTCTCAGGGCAGGTTGGGTGCAGTGGCTCACACCTGTAATCTCAGCACTTTGGGAGACCAAGGCAGGTGGATCACGAGGGCAGGAGTTTGAGACCAGCCTGGCCAACATGGTGAAATCCCATCTCTATTAAAAATATAAAAATTAGCTAAGCATGGTGGAACATGCCTGTAATCCCAGATACTCAGGAGGCTGAGACAGGAGAATTGCTTGAACCCAGGAGGCGGAGGTTGCAGTGAGCCAAGACCACTCCATTGCACTCCAAACTGTGCAACAAGAGCAAAACTCTGTCTCAAAAACAATAAATAAATAAATAAATAAATAAATAAGAATGATCAGGGCAAAGTTCAGGCCAAGCGAGGGTTTCCTGTGTTGCTAGGAAGTGCAGATCTCCAAGTCCCATCTGCAGATATTCTAGTACACTTGGTCCAGCTCTGCTCTGCTTTGGATTAAATAGTGGGCATCTGACTGGAGATTTGGTTGTAGGTGGTCTTTTGACCTGATCTGAAAAGCACTGTCCATTGCTCTGGCTTCCCTTGCATTAAGGCAAGTTATTTTGCGTAAGGTGGTCTCTGGTCACCTCTGATGGCAACTTCTTTACCCAGAAGACCACAGCTCCACTTCTTCCTCAGCTGACTAAAGGTATCCAAACATGTGACAGCTTGTCACAGATTTTCTTGAATGGCATAGATTTCTCCTGCTATTTTTTAGTACTTATTTGTAAGAGCATCCTTAAGAGATTTAAAATAATAATAGGACAGAATAAAAGATTCAGGATTAACTTTCATTCCTTTACTCTTTGATTTAACAACAAAAATGAGCACCTACTCTGTGCCATCCTTCTAGACACTTGAGATACATCAGGGAGAGAAAAAAGCAAACCAGACAATCACCTTTATCCTCTTTGGTCTTATATTCTAGTGGGAGGGAAAATACAGTGAACACCATAAGTGAGCAAAATATGTAGTGTATTTGAAGATGTTAAGTGATCTAACATCATGAAACAGGGTGCGAGGAGCTGGACATGCTAGGTGTGGGATCTGAAGTATTGAACCCAGCAGCCAGGGCAACCATAATGAAAATTCAGTATTTGTGTAAAACTGAAGGAAGAGCTGTGGAGCTGCATGGATTTTAGATGAAAGAGTGACTCAGGTGGAGGAAACCATCCTTACACAGTGGTCAGGTGGGCAAGTGGGCACAGCTGTTTAAATGGTGAAAGGCCTGAGGAGCGGTAAATGAGCACAGGAAGAAAAGGAGCAGTGGGGAGGAGGTGAGACCGGAGGGCAGGGTACACAGCATATTGAATGTATTGAAGGGACTTTGGGTGTTTTTTTTCCTTTCCTGCACGGAGAGGGGGATCATTGCAGAGTTTTGTGCAGAGGAATGGAATGACCTGACAAATTTCAAAAGAATAATCGTAGCTTCCTGCGTACTTAGAAAGTTAAGGAAAAAAATAAATAAGACACTGCCGGGTGACTTATGCCTGTAATCCCAGCACTTTGAGAGGCCAAGGCGGGTGGATCACGAGGTCAGGAGATCGTGACCATCCTGGCTAATACGGTGAAACCCTGTCTCTACTAAAAAATACAAAAAACTAGCCGGGCGACGAGGCGGGCGCCTATAGTCCCAGCTACTCGGGAGGCGGAGGCAGGAGAAGGGCGTAAACCTGGGAGGTGGAGTTTGCAGTGAGCTGAGATCGGGCCACTGCACTCCAGCCTAGGCGGCAGAGCAAGACTCCGTCTCAAAAAAAAAAAAAAAATACAAAAAGAAAAAAACTAGCTGGGCGTGGTGGCGCACACCTGTAGTACCAGCTATTTGGGATGCTGAAGCAGGAGAATCGCTTGAACCCAGGAGGTTGAGGTTGCAGTGAGGCAAGATCGCAACACTGCACTCCGGCCTGGGCAACAGAGTGAGACTCCATCTCTTAATACATAAATAAATAAATGAAACAAGATACACAGTTGTCTATGAGTTAATGCACTGATTTATGAGTCTACGAGTTAAATACACTGATTTGGATTGGCCATGCACAGTAATAACAAAAAGCAGACCAACTTTTAGTTGATTAAGTACAAGCACTTCAACTAAACCAAAAGTGAAACTTAACTCAACTAAACTAAATGTTTAGCTAAATTGCTTGTACTCTCTTCTACCCCTCTGCCCTTGGTACACTCGTCGTTAAAGAGGCCATAACGGCAAACTGTATATGGTATGTCAGAGGCACAAAAAAAGACAGTAGGCAAGTTAGAAACTCTTGCTTTATACTACAGATCAAGTAAAGGCTGGTGTGTCAAAATATTTTCCAACATATCGTTGGCTCCGCAATTTGATATAGATCCTGGCCGATGGAACTGGTCATTTTTACAAAAAGAATCAATTTAAAAGTAGATAAAGTCTAAGCCAGATCATTATGTATAAGCCTTAGTTTTTGAATAGATATATGAATGATGTCAGAATAATTATAAAATGTGCTGGATAAGTAGAAAGGGTGCAGTAAATACTTGTGTAATTGAATTGGATGTTAGCCAAAATAGGGTAGCATATGCATCAATAGGAAAACAAACCACCACATTGTTTATAGCATGCGAAAAGTTGCCCTGGCAACTCTCATCTATTTAGTGGTCACATTGATCTGACATCGTGTTGACTTCCTACAGAGTTAATTTCTCACTTCTCCAGACTGTAATGTCAGCACAGTTGCACATCTTTCTGTTTATTTACCAAAAATATCATCACAGTCCAAGACTCAATATTTAAAATGCATAAAACCTATGACTGAACCAAAACTCTTCCATATCGACAATTAAAAAAAGGTTAGGATGCTGGAAAAAAATGCTTTTGCAATGTGGTTTGAGTAAAGTCATTTTATTTTATATTATTGTAAGATAAAAGCATACAACTGATGATGTTTGATACTTAGGCTTTGAGGGTGGGAAATACTACTAGATGAGTTTAAGGAGGTGATATCAGAGATTATATGACCAGGTTGAGAAAGAAGATTTGCATATTAACAACCCTTGGAAATTCCAAAAACATGTAGCCTGCTTCCCTAGTCCAGTTCATCTGGATGTGAGTTCAGAACTGCTGACAGCCAGCTGGACGTTCTTAGGAAAATCACAACTTTTCTGGGCATCTATTTCAATGGCCAAAGAAGCACAGACCACAAGATTGTTGAGAGGATCGTGTAAGATACCTTGCTTAAACCACTGTAAGTATTAGCTAGAAAACACTAGTAACCTAGGGCTGCTCCAGTGTCGGAATCTGACTGTAGTGACTGGGACACAACCACTGCCCCAACACTCCCCATGCTCACCCCACTGCTGGCCAACTTCGCCTCTCCCTTGGGACCCCTCCTACCTAATCAGTGTGCAGACCCAATACCCAATAATGTTCATCCTTTTCTTTTTATCACCCCTTTGCAATAACAGAATGTGCATAGTAACTATCCCATGAATGATCACCAACTGGTTAGTAATCCGCGTGCAAGCACTTTTAAAAGTTAGAAATGACATCTAATTATTAAATGCCATTTATGCTCAAAAACATATAATTATTTTGAGGTTGCTTTCCCTTAGAAATGACTTGTGTTCAATATCATTTTTATTCCAATAAACACAGGATGCATGAATGAAAAGGTACAAGGGCACAAGTCACACCTGCCAAAACCCAATTTCAGCCATATGCCAGATGTGGAGAGCGTCATAGAGCTGCCAATACAACCCTTTAAGAAGCCAGATGCCACGGCTGGGGAAATACTTTTCACTCCTGCTCATTTAATCCTTACATTAGTAATTAGCCTTAGCCCACACAGAACTAAAATTAATCATGAGAAGAGGCAGCTTGACTCTTCCAGTTACATTTCAGTTTCAGGCTGTTTGCTCTCACCTCTGTCAGAGCATCCTCTGCTTCCCACCCTGTCTCCTGTCTGTCTCCTTTCACTGGGTGTTCGTTCATGGGTGGAGCTCCCTGGATAGCACTGGGATGGCAGTAGTCATCCCAAATATTGCAAGTCCAAAACCCAACTCCTGATCCGACCCTCATTACAGCCTAGTCCCTCTCCCAGTAGATAACAGCTTTAACATTCCTGGTTTTCAGTGGCAATAAATCCTTTGAAGTGGTCTTGCTTCCTCTTTCTCCCAGCCCATCACTAACTCATCTAAATGTTTTATTCTACAAAGTATCCTAGAAAGGGAAAAGTTCTTTTGCTATTATCTCCTGATTGGATTACTGCAAGAGGCTCTTAAGGTTGTTTCTAGAGACCACCCTCATGTAGAAGCCCAAATTCAGGTTCCATTATGGGATGTGTAGTGCTAATGCCAAACATGACACATAGATGCTGAGAGATAAAGAAAGGTTTATTCAATTTGGCCAAAGCAAGAAGGCAGGATGGTGAGATCTCTCAAATATTTCTTAACAAACAGAAGAAAGTTTCCTTTCCTATTACAGGAAAGTTTCCTCTTATTTCCATACAATATATCCTATATACACTATATATTGGGTTATTTTTTCAAAGTTGATCTACCTCTATGTGTACTCTTTCAAAAGTGGTACTGAAACTAGAAATGGTTCTATCTCAAAAGTAAACGAATTCTTAAGATAATTTTGAGATGCAAAAATGGGAAAAAGATTAAATTTGTTTCTTCTTACAAATGTGTTCAGAAAAACTGATTAATTCTAAATCAGCTCAATAATAGCAACTAGCTAATTCAAAGAATAATTGAGAAAATTAGAATAGATTAAAACTGAATATTTGTACTTATTTAGAAAGTTGTTTAAAAAAATATGGAATGTGAATGTTGAGTGCTAGCACTGGGCATGCTTCTTTGAAAAACCGTTTTCTCCAGTAACTGATATTTACTGTAGGAAGCCCAACACAAAATACTAGGAGAGTGGTTATGGGGTAGTGAGTTGTGTTCAAGTTAAAGAACTTGGTCAACAGGGGACAAGTAGAAGAGGTCATACTGAGAACCCTTTAGCTTCCCATCAATGCTTGAGTCTGTATCAAACATTCAATCAAGAAACATGTCTTAAACCCCTCCTACGACAGAGGAACCATTATTTTTCATTACAATGCTCAACTTTTTCCTAAACAATAACACCAGACTGGCAGTGCCTAAAATGACTTTACAAAACATAAACATTATTAATTTGTAAAAGCAGTTCTGCTATTTCTTCTAACTGGGGATTTATAGAATTGCTGTTTTACATGGCCAATGAATCCTGCAAATCAAAATAGAATTATTTGAAATGCTAATGCTATTCTGTATTCCTGATTAAGTCAATCGGATTAATTTTGTACTTATTTGCAATTTATAGTAAAATCTGTATTCATTTTTACCACTCAGTCTACTTGGTGCAGTTGCTAAACATTCCTATCAATATTGCAGACAAGATGGAGCACCTGATTAATACAAATGCCTAAACATAGTTTGCCTGATCTTGGCTAATTTATCTTGTATTGACAAAATCAAAAGTAGTTAAGAAATAAGCATACAAAATGTTACTCACCATCTTGTAAATGTCAACCTTATTGGGAGGCAATATTATGTGTGGAATGCTTGCCTCATTTAAATTTCCCAGCATAATTGAAAATATGTTTTAATAAATCTTACATAGTAAAAATAATCTGGTTGCAACAGGACAAGAAAAATTAGGTTCATTTGATAACATTCTCATTTAAATACTTAGCACTATGCTTGTACTCAATGATTATATCAAGTAAATCCGCCAAATTTGCAGTAAAAATGTAATTGCCTGAGAAATAATATAATAAAAAACTGAATAACAAATATATGGAGTCTGCATTACAACTATAAAACAAGTCAATAACAAAAGAATTGATAGTCTTTTGTTTGGATATTTTAGAGTTATAATTTGAAACTGTTTATGTTGCAACTATGTAAATTTATGGCTTGGCACCAAAAAAACTGCAATGTAATAGAATTCATTCCTTTCTATCTCTTAAATGCACAGAGTAAAATTGTAAAATCAGATATTTTTTATGGATAAATTAAAGAAAAGACAATCTTCCCAGGAAAACTTAAATTCAATACATTTTTCAGTATTTTCTTCACCTTTATAAATGTATCTGTTTCTTGATCATTGCTTCTCATGATGAGAGAAACTGAATTCTTGCTAATGCCTTAAAATAGGGTTCATTCACAGCTTTGACCACCCGGCTAATCTTACCCCACAGCTAACAATTGTGTCAACAGCACATCCCCAAGAACTTTGCAGAGAGAGCAACACTGCTCTCTTGGCTCTATATAAATACAATTGTTAGAGTACCAATCACGCTACCTTTTTAAAATTAGATAACCTGTTTCTTCAGTTGAAAGTGGTCTTTGAAAGTATGAATCACATATTCATCATCAGTGAAACCCTAGAACCTTGCACATTACTTAATGCTTAGAAGTGATTCAATGCATTTTTGTTGGATTTTTAATGAAATAAAATTAAATTGAGCTTGCAAAGCAAGTAATTTGTTTTAATATGTTCTAGAAGGCTCTTTAATGCCTCTGTAGTCATCTCACAGGAACTATGCTAAAGTATAAGTGTAAATAGACATCTTATAGACTTGATTGATAGAATAAGAAAATGCTAGGAATACTTCTCTTTCTCATGACAATGACACTGTCACTTACTCACATATCCATTCCCCAAGCACCAGTCACCTAATATATGCAGGATACTCAGATATCCCTTTCCTTAAGGATCTTCAAACCTAGCAGGAGGTTTGAAGTTATGTCTGAAGTATGCAGTCCATGCAGGGTTGCTAGGTTTCCTCTACCAAGCCATTATCGTGCCCAGCACATTATTTCTCACATGCACTCTAGGGCAAAACCATACCAAGAAGATTAATTAATGGGGAAAACACATCCACAAAGAAATTAATGTTAAATGTAAATGTGTAGCCTGCCTAGGAACACTGCTATGTCCCAGAAAACCTCCTCAGACTTTCTTTTCCTTTTTTTTTCTTTTTTTTTCTTTTTTCTTTTGAGATGGAGTTTTGCTCCTGTTGCCCAGACTGGAGTGCAATGGCGCAATCTCGGCTCACTGCAGCCTCCACCTCCCGGGTTCAAGCGATTCTCCTGCCTCAGCCTCCAGAGTAGCTGGGGTTACAGGCATGCGCCACCACGTCCAGATAATTTTTGTGTTTTTAATAAAGATGGGGTTTCACTACGTTGGCCAGGCTTGTCTCCAACTCCTGACCTCAGGTGATCCACCGGCCTCTGCCTCCCAAAGTGCTGGGATCACAGGCGTGAGCCACCGTGCTCAGCCTCAGACTTTCAATTACCGTTGACTTCTCTCTCGAATGTGATTTGTCACACGAGCCCCATGAGCATGTGCTGTCTCTTCTGCTCCTGGATCAGAGCCCGCTAGCCCTCCATCACTACAACCCCATCTCAACACCAAGTTCCCTCTGGCCCTCTAGTCGGTCCTTAAAGAAGAGAGGAAGCGTTGCCTTCCAGAATGGCCCCAACTGCTACCCACTTTCCAGAGATCCTTACGTACTTGCTGGGCAAGTAACCTCTGACAGCCTGTGACCCTGAGCAGGCATCACCATCTCTACTCGGGAGCAGTCTTGCTGCGGTGATCTTCGGTGTGAACTGCTGCCCCCTCACTCTGTGTTTCCATGTGTTGGGTCACTCAGTTTTCCTCTTTTGTAAAGAGTAATTATTGAGTTTAGACACAGAAGTGAGCAGAAGCAGATGTGACTTCTGCTTTTATGAAGTTTGCATTCCCTGGACATGGAGTACATAAGGCATGGCTCATGTTCTTTTCTCTCTTCCCCATATGGCTTTCAAAAGGCTAAGCAGGAATGTCCACTACTTTTGGAAGAGTGTGTTTGACACCATGTTCTTCTTCCAAGCACACACACACATACACACACACTCACACATTCACACACACACTCTCACACACATTCACACACACATATTCATGTGCACACGCACGTTCATGCACACACACATTCACGCACAGACACATTCACACACCCACTCACACATTCACACACACACACACTCTCACACACATACATTCATGCACACACATTCACACACATTTACACACATATTCACACATACATATACACACACATTCACACACACGTGCACACACACATTCACACACACAGACATTCACGCACACATCTCCCAATACTGTATTTTTTCCTTTTGCTTTCTACCAAAAAATGTTCTATCAGAATTCATTTGAGCTGAAAAAAAAGAAATAATGACAAAAAAATTTCTAGTTACACGTAGATTGCATTTTCTTTCTCTATCACCTACGTCAGAAACCACAGTATCTAGAATACAGCAATTCTTCGATGAACTATCTGGTGAGTGATGCATAAACAAATGAGCAAATGAGCAACCCAAGTTTGCAATCATTCACGTGTATGAAAGCAACTAAAATACATTTAGAAATGTGATGGTTTGTGGTACTATTTCCAAATGTTGGCTATCTCCTCTTGTGTGACAATCGTACTCTTCCAGCCTCTTGGCAGCAGGCAGGGCCATCTAATTTGCTTTGGCCAATACAGTGAAGCAGAAATGATGCTAACCACCTCTAAGCAAAAATATTAAAAACAGCTGCATGGTGTCATTATCTGTTTTTCTCCTGTTTTATGAGACGAGTATGTCCCAAATGGGGACTTTTGTTCACAGGACTCTTGGATACAGAGTATACCAAACCTCAGGTAAACTTACAGAAGACATGAACAGAGGGCAAGAGGTGAACATTTGCTGTTGGAAGCCATTCAGATATGTTTGTTTGTTTGTTTGCTTGCTTGTTTACAGCACAGTTAAATCTAAGCTAAGTGATTTATGGAATATCACAAGCTTACTTTTGGGATAGAGAAGTTATTCAAAGTTCCTAACAGTCCGCAAGTTTGGAATTGCTGAAAGAAGGAAAGAAAGAAAGAGAGAAAGAGAAAGAGAAAAAGAGAGGCTATCCTTCCCTGAGACCCCACCAGGCATCAAGTATTAAATAATCTTACATTTATAGTTCTTACAACCATATCAAAGTAGTGTCTATCATAATGTATAGATGAGAAAGCAGGCTCAATTATTATAATTATATTTGTTGAGTTTTCACTATGTTCCTGTTCCATGGACTGTTTTAATTTTTGCAATCATCAAAAATTCATTGACTTACACAGGTGTAGAGATGTTATTCTTTGCCTTTTCATTCTGAACATGTGTGACTTGTGTGTCTGTGTCTGAGGGTGTATGTGTGCAAGGTATGACATAATAAGATATACATATTTGGTCTTTGTCCCTGGTACCTGACACAAATTCCTAAATTTCCTGAGTGATCAGTGTGAGGGAAGCATCTCTTGTCATTACGTAAGTCATTAATAAGTCATTTTCAAACATACCTGAGACTGAGATGGCTCTTGGAAGATGGGGCTTGGTTGCCAGAGGAACCAACCATGTAATCAGAAGATTGAACTTTTCAGCCCCACCTCTAATCTCCCTCGGGAAGGGAAGAGAGGCTCGAGAGTGAGCTCAATCACAAGGCCAGTGATTTAACCTATGTAATGAAGCCTCCAAAAAAAAAACCCCAAACAACGGAGTTCAGAGGGCTCCTAGATTGATGAACACATGTCAGTGCTGAGAGAGTGCACACTGGGAGAGGGCTAGAAGCTCTGTGCTGCGCCCCACATCTTCATCTGTGCATTTCTTTCATTTGGTGATTTGTCTGTATCCTTTATAATAAGCCAATAAACATAAATAAACCATTTCTTGGATTTTGTGAGTGTTTATAGCCAACTATCAAACAATAATGGGTTAGAGGAGCCTCAAATTTATAGCCAGTTTATGAGAATTACAGGTAACAATCTGGGCCTTGCAATTGGTATCTGAAGTGGTGGGGCGGCCTTGTCGAAATGAGCACTTAAACTGTAGGTCCACGCTGACTCCAGGGAGTTCGTTTCAAAATTTAGTTAAATTGTAGAACACTCGGTTGGTGTCCGCAGAGAAATGGAAAATTGCTTGGTTAGAAAACCCACGTTTGGTGTCAGAAGTATTTTGAGTACATAGGAAAACCACAGTTTTTCTGTTGACAGGGTAAGGGTAAATGGTTGTGGGGGAAGGCACATAGCCATGGTTGATTGTACCCATGGCACCCAGGGGTTTTGCAGAGTAGCTCCCATTTCAGTTCTATAATTGACTTTCTCATTTGAGAAATTGGTGTTGACGCTCTCTACGTCAGAATACAATTGTGAAAATAAATATCAAATACAACATAAATTTCCTTTGAAAATACAATCTCATCTATATATGTTTGGTTCCTTTGTTATTATTAGCAGGGGAAAAAGAGCAGCTCACGGTGATTGTTCCTAATGAGTCAGTAGGGTATGGATGGAAGACAAACATTTTCATATGCACCTGCCTCTGACGGAGTAAGAATGAAAAGTAACTATAATTTAAATTGAAAACTTCCAAGAGCCCATAATTTTCCAAGAGCAAACAGATAGGAAAAAGTTTTCATGAGTTCTTTTCATAAATGAAAAGAGGGAAATCAGAAACCAAATAAAAATGTAGCATTTAATGGCATGCTAGCTGAAGGAAATCTCACTTGGAATCACTAATGCACAAAATCGGAAGTATCTCAGAGGTTCACAGACCCACACTTTCATTTTATAAGGAGGAAAAGTGAAGCCTGCTGAGGGGAAAGTGACTTGCCCAAACTCATTCTAGTAATTAGCTCAACTAAGGCATGTGAACACATTTCAGGACATCAACATTTTGTGGAGCTGGGATTTTGCACCCAAGTAACATAGTGTTAAAGTAAACTCCAGGGGCGGAGCAAGATGGCCGAATACGAACAGCTCCAGTCTCCAACTCCCAGCGCGAGTGACACAGAAGACTAGTAATTTCTGCATTTTCAACTGAGGTACTGGGGTCATCTCACTAGGGAGTGCCGGACAATCGGTGCTGGTCAGTTGCTGCAGCCCGACCAGCGAGAGCTGAAGCAGGGCAAGGCATTGCCTCACCTGGGAAGCGCAAGTGGGAAGGGAATCCCTTTTCCTAGCCAGGGGAACTGAGACACACAACACCTGGAATGTCAGGTAACTCCCACCCCAATACTGCGCTTTAAGCAAACGGGCACACCAGGAGAATATATCCCACACCTGGCCGGGAGGGTCCCATGCCCACAGAGCCTCCCTTATTGCTAACACAGCAGTCTGCAACCTAACCGCATGGCAGCAGTGAGGCTGGGGGAGGGGCGCCCACCATTGCTGAGGCTTAAGTAGGTAAACAAAGCCGCTGGGAAGCTTGAACTGGGTGGAGCTCACAGCAGCTCAAGGAAACCTGCCTGTCTCTGTAGACTCCACCTCTGGGGACAGGGCACAGCTAAACAACAACAACAAAAAAAGCAGCAGAAACCTCTACAGACACAAACGACTCTGTCTGACAGCTTTGAAGAGAGCGGTGGATCTCCCAACATGGAGGTTGAGATCTGAGAAGGGACAGACTGCCTGCTCAAGTGGGTCCCTGACCCCTGAGTAGCCTAACTGGGAGACATCCCCCACTAGGGACAGTCTGACACCCACACCTCACAGAGTGGAGTACACGCATGAGAGGAAGCTTCCAAAGTAAGAATCAGACAGGTACACTCGCTGTTCAGCAATATTCTATCTTCTGCAACCTCTGCTGCTGATACCCAGGCAAACAGGGTCTGGAGTGGACCTCAAGCAATCTCCAACAGACCTACAGCTGAGGGTCCTGACTGTCAGAAGGAAAACTATCAAATAGGAAGGACACCTATACCAAAACCCCATCAGTACGTCACCATCATCAAAGACCAGAGACAGATAAAACCACAAAGATGGGGAAAAGCAGGGCAGAAAAGCTGGAAATTCAAAAAATAAGAGTGCATCTCCCCGTGCAAAGGAGCGCAGCCCATCACCAGCAACGGATCAAAGCTGGTCAGAGAATGACTTTGACGAGATGAGAGAAGAAGGATTCGGTCCATCAAACTTCTCAGAGCTAAAGGAGGAATTACGTACCCAGCGCAAAGAAACTAAAAATCTTGAAAAAAGAGTGGAAGAATTGACAGCTAGACTATTAATGCAGAGAAGGTCATAAACGAAATGACAGAGATGAAAACTATGACACGAGAAATACGTGACAAATGCACAAGCTTCAGTAACCGACTCGATCAACTGGAAGAAAGAGTATCAGCGACTGAGGATCAAATGAATGAAATGAAGCGAGAAAGAAACCCAAAGGAAAAAGAAGAAAAAGAAATGAACAAAGCCTGCAAGAAGTATGGGATTATGTAAAAGACCAAATCTACGTCTGATTGGGGTGCCTGAAAGTGAGGGGGAAAATGGAACCAAGTTGGAACACACTCTTCAGGATATCATCCAGGAGAACTTCCCCAACCTACTAGGGCAGGCCAACATTCAAATTCAGGAAATACAGAGAACGCCACAAAGACACTCATCCAGAAGAGCAACTCCAAGACACATAATTACCAGATTCACCAAAGTTGAAATGAAGAAAAAATCTTAAGGGCAGCCAGAGAGAAAGGTCAGGTTACCCACAAAGGAAGCCCCAGACTAACAGCAGATCTCTTGGCAGAAACTCTACAAGCCAGAAGAGAGTGGGGGCCAATATTCAACGTTCTTAAAGAAAGAATTTTAAACCCAGAATTTCATATCCAGCCAAACTAAGTTTCATAAGTGAAGGAGAAATAAAATCCTTTACAGATAAGCAAATGCTTAGAGATTTAGTCACCAGCAGGCCTGCCTTACAAGAGACCCTGAAGGAAGCCCTAAACATGGAAAGGAACAACCAGTACCAGCCATTGCAAAAACATGCCAAAATGTAAAGACCATCGAGGCTAGGAAGAAACTGCATCAACTAACGAGCAAAATAACCAGTTAATATCATAATGGCAGGATCAAGTTCACACATAACAATATTAACCTTAAATGTTAATGGACTAAATGCTCCAATTAAAAGACACAGACTGGCAAACTGGATCAAGAGTCAAGACCCATCAGTCTGCTGTATTCAGGAGACCCATCTCACATGCAGAGACATACATAGGCTCAAAATAAAGGGATGGAGGAAGATCTACCAAGCAAATGGAGAACAAAAAAAAGCAGGGGTTGCAATCCTAGTCTCTGATAAAACAGACTTTAAACCATCAAAGATCAAAAGAGACAAAGAAGGCCATTACATAATGGTAAAGGGATCAATTCAACAGGAAGAACTAACTATCCTAAATATATATACCCCAATACAGGAGCACCCAGTTTCATAAAGCAAGTCCTTAGAGACTTACAAAGAGACTTAGACTCCATACAGTAATAATGGGAGACTTCAACACTCCACTGTCAACATTAGACAGATCAACGAGACAGAAATTAACAAGGATATCCAGGAATTGAACTCATCTCTGCACCAAACAGACCTAATAGACATCTATAGAACTCCCACCGCAAATCAACAGAATATACATTCTTCTCAGCCACATCGCACTTATTCCAAAATTGACCACATAATTGGAAGTAAAGCACTCCTCAGCAAATGTAAAAGAACAGAAATTATAACAAACTGTCTCTCAGACCACAGTGCAATCAAACTAGAACTCAGGACTAAGAAACTCAATCAAAACCGCTCAACTACATGGAAACTGAACAACCTGCTCCTGAATGACTACTGGGTACATAATGAAATGAAGGCAGAAATAAAGATGTTCTTTGAAACCAATGAGAACAAAGATACAACATACCAGAATCTCTGGACATTTAAAGCAGTGTGTAGAGGGAAATTTATAGTACTAAATGCCCACAAGAGAAAGCAGAAAGATCTAAAATTGACACTCTAACATCACAATAAAAGAACTAGAGAGGCAAGAGCAAACACATTCAAAAGTTAGCAGAAGGCAAGAAATAACTAAGATCAGAGCAGAACTGAAGGAGATAGACACAAAAACCCTCCAAAAAATCAACGAATCCAGGAGTTGGTTTTTGAAAAGAACAACAAAATGACAGACCGCTAGCAAGACTAATAAAGAAGAAAAGAGAGAGGAATCAAATAGATGCAATAAAAAATGATAAAGGGGATATCACCACCGACCCCACAGAAATACAAACTACCATCAGAGAATACTATAAACACCTCTACGCAAATCAACTAGAAAATCTAGAAGAAATGGATAATTTCCTGGACACTTACACTCTTCCAAGACTAAACCAGGAAGAAGTTGAATCCCTGAATAGACCAATAGCAGGCTCTGAAATTGAGGCAATAATTAATAGCCTACCAACCAAAAAAAGTCCAGGACCAGATGGATTCACAGCTGAATTCTACCAGAGGTACAAGGAGGAGCTGGTACCATTCCTTCTGAAACTATTCCAATCAATAGAAAAAGAGGGAATCCTCCCTAACTCATTTTATGAGGCCAACATCATCCTGACACCAAAGCCTGGCATCATCCTGATACCAAAGCCTGGCAGAGACACAACAACAAAAGAGAATTTTAGACCAATATCCCTGATGAACATCGATGCAAAAATCCTCAATAAAATACTGGCAAACCGGATTCAGCAGCACATCAAAAAGCTTATCCACCATGATCAAGTGGGCTTCATCCCTGGGATGCAAGGCTGGTTCAGCATTCGCAAATCAATCAATGTAATCCAGCATATAAACAGAACCAAAGACAAGAACCACATGATTATCTCAATAGATGCAGAAAAGGCTTTTGACAAAATTCAACAGCCCTTTATGCTAAAAACGCTCAATAAATTCGGTATTGATGGAACGTACCTCAAAATAATAAGAGCTATTTATGACAAACCCACAGCTAATATCATACTGAATGGGCAAAAACTGGAAAAATTTCCTTTGAAAACTGGCACAAGACAGGGATGCCCTCTCTCACCACTCCTATTCAACATGGTGTTGGAAGTTCTGGCTAGGGCAATCAGGCAAGAGAAAGAAATCAAGGGTATTCAGTTAGGAAAAGAAGAAGTCAAATTGTCCCTGTTGGCAGATGACATGATGGTATATGTAGAAAACCCCATTGTCTCAGCCCAAAATCTCCTTAAGCTGATAAGCAACTTCAGCAAAGTCTCAGGATACAAAATTAATGTGCAAAAATCACAAGCATTCTCATACACCAGTAACAGACAAACAGAGAGCCAAATCAGGAATGAACTTCCATTCACAATTGCTTCAAAGAGAATAAAATACCTAGGAATCCAACTTACAAGGGATGTAAAGGACCTCTTCAAGGAGAACTACAAACCACTGCTCAGTGAAATCAAAGAGGACACAAACAAATGGAAGAACATACCATGCTCATGGATAGGAAGACTCAATATCGTGAAAATGGCCATACTGCCCAAGGTTACTTATAGATTCAATGTCATCCCCATCAAGCTACCAATGAGTTTCTTCACAGAATTGAAAAAAACTGCTTTAAAGTTCATATGGAACCAAAAAAGAGCCCGCATTGCCAAGACAATCCTAAGTCAAAAGGACAAAGCTGGAGGCGTCAGGCTACCTGACTTCAAACTATACTACAAGGCTACAGTAACCAAACAGCATGGTACTGGTACCAAAACAGAGATATAGACCAATGGAACAGAACAGAGTCCTCAGAAATAATACCACACATCTACAGCCATCTGATCTTTGACAAACCTGAGAGAAACAAGAAATGGGGAAAGGATTCCCTATTTAATAAATGGTGCTGGGAAAATTGGCTAGCCATAAGTAGAAGGCTGAAACTGGATCCTTCCTTACTCCTTATACGAAGATTAATTCAAGATGGATTAGAGACTTAATTGTTAGACCTAATACCATAAAAACCCTAGAAGAAACCTAGGTAATACCATTCAGGACATAGGCATGGGCAAGGACTTCATGTCTAAAACACCAAAAGCAACAGCAGCAAAAGCCAAAATTGACAGATGGGATCTAATTAAACTAAAGAGCTTCTGCACAGCAAAAGAAACTACCATCAGAGTGAACAGGCAACCTACAGAATGGGAGAAAATTTTTGCAATCTACTCATCTGACAAAGGGCTAATATCCACAATCTACAAAGAACTCAAACAAATATACAAGAAAAAAACAAACAACCCCATCCAAAAGTGGGCAAAGGATATGAACAGACATTTCTCAAAAGAAGACATTCATATAGCCAACAGACACATGAAAAAATGCTCATCATCACTCGCCATCAGAGAAATGCAAATCAAAACCACAATGAGATACCATGTCACACCAGTTAAAATGGCAGTCATTAAAAAGTCAGGAAACAACAGGTGTTGGAGAGGATGTGGAGAAATAGGAACACTTTTACACTGTTGGTGGGATTGTAAACTAGTTCAACCATTATGGAAAACAGTATGGCAATTCCTCAAGGATCTAGAACTAGATGTACCATATGACCCAGCCATCCCACTACTGGGTATATACCCAAAGGATTATAAATCATGCTGCTATAAAGACACATGCACACGTATGTTTATGGCAGCACTATTCACAATAGCAAAGACTTGGAATCAACCCAAATGTCCATCTGTGACTGACTGGATTAAGAAAATGTGGCACATATACACCATGGAATACTATGCAGCCTTA
Organism: Trachypithecus francoisi; assembly: GCF_009764315.1. Lineage (NCBI taxonomy): Eukaryota > Metazoa > Chordata > Mammalia > Primates > Cercopithecidae > Trachypithecus > Trachypithecus francoisi. Next base: position 123,486,630 of record NW_022681458.1, on the reverse strand, counting down.
AAAAAGGATGAGTTTGCATCCTTTGTAGGGACATGGATGCAGCTGGAAACCATCATTCTTAGCAAACTATCACAAGAACAGAAAACCAAACACCGCATGTTCTCTCATAGGTGGGAACTGAACAATGAGATCACTTGGACTCAGGAAGGGGAACATCACACACCGGGGCCTATCATGTGGAGGGGGGAGGGGGGAGGGATTGCATTGGGAGTTATACCTGATATAAATGATGAATTTATGGGTGCTGACGAGTTGATGGGTGCAGCACACCAACATGGCACAAGTCTACATATGTAACAAACCTGCACGTTAATGCACATGTACCCTAGAACTTAAAGTATCATAAAAAATAAAAATAAAAATAAAAAAATAAAGTAAACTCCATTTTTCTGTCCCTGATTATAATGCAGGTGGTGGATGAAATTCATCTGGGTTCTGTGCTACTTGAAATCTACACCTTGCAATACACATTTTTTAAAATTTACCCTATAATTTGTCCAGTGACTTTGTAATTTATTCCATCATACCAGAAACTTAATTCTGATAAGCAAATAATACAAGATCAGAAAGTAAAGGATTCCTTAGGAGAATAATACCCTTGTATTTACTCTTTTTTTTTTTCTTTTTCTTTTTTATCAGACAGAGTCTCGCTCTGACAGGCTGGAATGCAGACACATGATCTCACTGAAATCTCTGCTCCTGGATTCAAGCAATTCTCTGCCTCAGCCTCCCAAGTAGCTGAGATTATAGGCGGCTACCATCACATCTGGCTAATTTTTGTATTTTTAGTAGAGACAGGGTTTCACCATGTTGGCCAGGCTGGTCTTGAACTCCTGACCTTGTGATCCGCCTATCTCAGCCTCCCAAAGTGTTGGGATTACAGGCATGAGCCACTGCACTCAGCTGTGTTTACTTTTTGTAAGTCTGTTTTTCAAATCTTGATTACATTAGATTAATGATATATCTTTGGAGCTCAAAAGACAAAATCATTATATGCCAACACAGCCTATAGGCCACCTAAACAGAGCCTGAAGTTTTAATGAGCTCTAGAAAGTTTCCTCTGAGTTAGGATTCATGAAAAGAACTTATGAGTGTTTTAAGTAAATAATATTTACATTGATTAAAGTAAGAAATTGGATGTCTGACTTCCTTTGAATTTTATGAGGCACTTCAAATATCAAGCAGGAGCGCTATCTCTAACTAAAGAATACCACTATTGCCATTCCAAACATTGTTCCTGTCTGAGATAGTAATTGCAACAATAATAGCAATAATGCGAAGTGGGCAATTGTTAATACTTTAGTATAAATTTATCTGTTAGAATACTAACAAAAGCTTTAAAGCTGGCTCTTTAAAAAGAGCCAAGCATAGTAGGGCCTTTTAGGAAAGGCGGGCCTGGATCAGATACCAGATTGGAGGCGCTAGCCTAGTAAATAGCAAATGCCAGGACATTGGAGAGGACCACAAAGGAGAACTAAGAGGGAACCAGAGAAAATCTCCAAAGATTTGCTTAGCCTCTGTTTATTTAAAAACAAACAAAAAGTTATACTAAAATAAATTAATCACAAAACATTCAAACTATGTTTTTAATCCCTAAGTCTTATCATTCCAAGGACCAACAAGAATATTTAAAAAAACAACATTAAAATGAGTATCTGAGACTGTTTATGCATTTTCTTTGTATGTTAGATATAGGATCAATCATTCCATTACAAATATTTATTGATATGACTCTAAAACCTTCTGCTGAAACATCTTAAAAAGTTCAAAATGTATTTAAAACAAAGAAAACTCCATGAGTCATACTTCCAAGACCTGCCTCCCCAAGTATAGAATGATAGTGAGACAGGTATTTGATGAGAAGCATAAGGAATGCTTTGTGAGTTCAGAGGAGACAGAGAAGGCTCCATATGGATAAAACAGAGATACTTCATGATAACAAAGGAGGCATAAAATAAGCACTATGGAGTTTTTGTTTGTTTGTTTGTTTTTAGATTTCAGCTTGGAAATGAGCCTCTTTGGGTCAGATACTAGCTCTTTGGTGTACTAGCTGTTCACCCTTGGTCAATTTGGATTCACTAATATCTGAAAAGCCCTTAGAACAGTGCTAAGCACATGCGAGTTTTCAGGGCCCATGGGCCACCATTGTATTTCACTGGGGTAAGATTCCAACACTCTGCCAGACGCTGTGGCTCACGCCTGTAATGCCAGCACAAGGGGAGGCCGAGGCGGGCGGATCACCAAGTCAGGAGATAGAGACCATCCTGGCTAAGACGGTGAAACTCCGTTTCTACTAAAAAATACAAAAAAAAAAAAAAAATAGGCGGGCATGGTGGCGGGTGTCTGTAGTCCCAGCTACTCAGGAGGCTGAGGCAGGAGAATGGAGTGAACCCAGGAGGCGGAGCTTGCAGTGAGCCGAGATCTCACCACTGCACTGCAGCCTGGTGACAGAGCGAGACTCCACCTCAAAAAAAAAAAAAAGATTCCAACACTCTGAGTTGGTGATGTGGATTTTAAGGGAAAAGGGGAAGCAGGACTAGTGAAAACAATCAGCATGAACACAGACTGAGCAGCGTCACAGAACAGAATTGAGCAGGCAAAGAAGCTGAGAAGCAAGGCCAGGCTGGGGTCTCTGAACACCTGCTACATTTGTCTGCTTCTCTTTTATAAGGCAGGTCATTTCTTACCTCATATTACACCAGTTTAGGAACATATCATTATCCCTACACCATCAGCACCTGAAAAAGGATGGTGAAATACTCATAGAATGCATGGAAGGGTGTGTGTTAAATAACACAATGAAACACACAGGAGTGGTTTTGTACAACCTCAAATGTTAGGCCTGGGCTCTATTAAGCTCTATGTCCTACCTCTCTTTCATTTTCATCTTTGATTTTCGTCTTCTGCACTATTTTGTTCCTCCTGCTTATTCACCGACACCGTAACCGGTTCCACTCAATGCTGTCGTCCAAGTCAATTCCTGTGTGTGAATATTCTCTTTTTCTTACTAAGTTGTGAACCTGGCCTCAGGACTTGAGAAATCCATTTTCCCCAGAAGCATTCTCTCACAACTGCATTTCATGATCATCTTCCCTCAGTCACATCTCTCCAGGATGAATTTTTTACTCAAGCACATGCAGATGGATATTTCCATATCAGCTTTGGTGACTCATGTGGTTTGTGTACCACTATTGGCCTCTTCAAAGGGTTAGGAGTAAATTTCTTTTAAGTGACTCCCTACTCATACTACAATGACTTCATTCAAAGACAGAAGTGTGAACAAATACCTAATTATCTGCTTTCACAGTTGCTAGATACTGCATAGATAAAGGGCAATGATAACATTTCAGGGTCTAATTTCAAATTTCAGAGGTAGTTCAATATGTAACATCAATAAGAGGAAACTGACATATAGCCATCCACAATACTGATCACCAAACAGAATCCATACTTTTGAGTATACCCCACAGGCATATACCACAGCTTTAAAAGAATTGATTTTGCAATCAGTCGCCATAATTCCTGCTCTCAAACCACAACTATAGCGGTCTACTGCCTCATGCTAGGGGGTCAGTAAGCTCCAGTTAAATGTTTGTTGTCTTTGGGAGGATTAAGGGGTTGAGGAAAATATTTCTTTAAAACCTAGAATTAAAACAGATTATTATCGCATATAATGCAAGTTGTATATAATTTTTAAATTAAACTTGAGTCTTTAAAAACTCTTTTGATTCTGACAGCTGTTTCAGGCAACCACCACATGCACTCAGGCATAATTTGTTTTCCTTCAATGGGGAAATTTTGAAGAGTTGAGAAGAAACCCACGGAGATGTCTCTATTACATGGAGGATGCATCAAGCCTCCAGTTGAACAGCTTCCCTTTGCGTAACTGGTACCATCAGGAGCCGCCCTGAGAGCACCCGAAAGTAAGCTTTAATGTGTAGTTACCCACACGAGAATGTCTGCAGGAGTAGCTTGAAGATAGAAATCCACTGTGTCCTGCCTTGCCATCGTAATTAGTCAACCAGTTTGGTTTAATTAAAGTAAACGTGTTTGGAATGCTGTAATTACTTGTTAGTAAGGAAAACATTTGCTCTAATTAGGTACTCATTAGAAATTCAAAAACCACTTAATATTAGCAATTAAAACCGAAACTGTACTTTGAGATTGAATTCCCCATGTCTATAAACGAAGCAGTCCAACACACGCTGGTCCTGAAATTTAGTTAACTGACTGCAGCCCTGGATGGCACAAAGGGAAGAAAAAGTCACAGATTGAATTGGTAAATGTGGCAGGAAGACCAGAGTATTGAACAGTCCCTCCCCATGGAAGTCACCATGCAGAGGGGTGGGCAGAGATCCATAACCCATTTATTTAGAGCTAAGCATACAGAAAGTGGGGCGGGAAGGAAGAGAGACAGGGAGGAGAGGAAGGAAGAAACAGTTACTCATCCAATAAATAACTGGGCCCTTTTAATGTGCAGAACAGCCTGAGTTCATGCATAGAAGAGACTCAGGAGGAAATCAAGTGTTGGAGCCAAACCACAGCACAACAACATTATAGTTAAAGCATGGCACAAAATCATAGCACAATACTATAAATCTCCTTAGGCAAAATATGATAAAATGTCACATAAAAGATAAAGGCCATGAGATTTAACAGTTATTTCAGAGGGGCAGCTGTTTGTCAGAGGGGAAATAATCAGGCAGCTTTAAATGGGTAGAGTGTTTTTGTATTTGTGTTTTTATTTTCACTGACAGAGGATAGGACAGTGGATTCCTAAGAACACAGGGTTGTACGTATATAATCGATTTTCTTTTTCTTTTGAGACAGTCTCACTCTGTGGTCAGGCTGGAAGGCAGTGGCGCAATGTCAGTTCACTGCAACCTCTGTCTCCCTGGTCAAAGGATTCTCCTGCCTCAGTCTCCCAAGTAGCTGGGACTACAGGTGCGTGCCACCATGCCCAGCTCATTTTTGTATATTTGGTAGAGACGGGGTTTCAATATGTTGAACCAGGATGGTCTTGATCTCTTGACTTCGTGATCCGCCCATCTTGGCCTCCCAAAATGCTCGGATTACAGGCTTGAGTCACAGTGCCTGGCCAATTTTTTAAAAAATATGTATTTGGGTGGCACTGAGAATGCAATTATGTAGAATTTTGGCCAGATGGGTTTTTGCCACACTGTTTGAAAAAAAGATTATTTGATTTTTCTTTGAAATCCTTGAATATATTTTCCTAGATCAAATGAAACAGAGCAAGGCCGTAAAGGTAATAATTTGTCTTCGGATGAGGGCTGACTCACACATTTATTTCGGACTTCAGCTTCTCCAGTCATTTTTCCTCTTTCTTTCCATAAAAGCTTCCAAAATTGTATGCTTCAATCACTGGAATGAAGTTAGCATATTGTGTGTGTTTTTTAAAGCTATGCAAAGCTTCCGTGACAATTTCCACTCAATAAACACAATGTGTTTTCTCTTTAGACAGACGGCACATCTTTCACATACAGGGAGCTATTGTTCTATTTCCTAATTCATTCCTTTCCATGTCATAAATCTTGGCAAAGAAAGGCTCTGTCTATACGTACTACTAATTTGACCGTTTTGACTGAACTGAGGGGCTATTACCTGCTTGCTGATAACTTAGTTAAATAGCTAGCTGTCAAGATGATCCTGCTGGCTGGGTGCAACTCACAGCAAGCATGACTGAGAGAGGTTGTGTTTTACTGCTGAATACGGACTCCAGTGATGGAGCCATGGGTTCTACACAGAGGCTTGTCCATTCCTACAAGTGCCAGCTCAACCACCACTTATTTCATGATGCAATTTTCTAGAATTAAATGAGTATAATAGTTTTAATAATCTGTATCAGTTTTGGAAAACTGCTTTGCCCATGCATTCATTTATGTGCAATGAATACTTTTTCAGCAATCTTCCATAATTCAGATTCTGTGTTTTCCTCAAGGCAACCACAATTCAGTGGGATGAGAGACTGGCTCCTTCTCAGCATCTATCAAAGATTGCACTTCTTGTCCTTGTCCCATAAATGCCTGGAGCACTCAGGATTCCCTTTTCAACCCTTTTTTTCTTGTTACTTTAAATGTCTTCCGTCGGCTGCTTCTTTATATGAAATTATCAACTCAATACTAAAGACTTCACGATTTGTCTCTCACCATACAGTCTTTTATATATCCAACTGCTTTGATAACACTGTTGTTTGTATATTTCTCGGGGGTCTAAAATCCAAACTCTCACCCCTCTCCGTGTCTTTCTTTCCAAACCTGTTCTTGGTCCATCAGTTCCTACCTCAGTAAGGAGATCTACCACCCAGGGAGTGGCCCATGCCTAACCTTTGTTGGCCTTAACTCTTTCCTCAGCTTCAGGTTTTCAGGCGATTTTAATGAATCACCAGGAAAAGTTTATCATACTCCCTTTATGTATCTCAAATCCATCTGCTTGTTTTATTGTTGCTGCCCAAACTACTGCTCCATCGCAGGCAAACTAAACTTTGAACATAAGCATCTTTCAAATACAAAGAAGGTTCTACAGCCCGATCCCGTCTGATTTATTCTCCGCTCTGCAGAGAGTAAGTGTTCTCAGATGTTTAAAATCCTGATATTTATATTATACATGTAAACCTAATATTTCATCATCATGAAAAACTTAGTCTGTTACCAGCAACTTTTAGGTAAAAAGAGAAATGTAAATCAAAATTGCAAAATTTCTGAAAAACAGTAATAGTGAAAACACTACAGTTCAGAATCAAGATGCAGCAAAACAAATACTCAAGTAAAATATTGTTTTAAATCTTCATAAAAATATACAAAAAATAATAAAAGTTCATAAATTAAGCATCAAACTAAAAATTAGAACAAAAGGTTGAGAACCAATTAATGGAAAAGAAAAGAAAGAATTCTTAAAGCTAAAACTCGCCAATAAATGAACAAATTACTTCTCTGAAGAACTCCAACATTGATAAAACATTAATTTACCTGAGACAAAAAGAGAAAACGCACAAAAGGAACAAACACGGTTACAGGAAGAGGAAAACAGTCACTGATATAAAAATAACTTTTTTTTAAAGTTAGAAGTTTTTGTTTTGGTAAACTCGAGGCAAATAAATAGAAAACTAGATGAAATGTAAGATATTTTAACAAAATATTATTTACCAAAACTGTCTTCATAGGAATAGAAATGAAATAGATTAATTTCCACAAAAAAATGGAGAAAACTGACAATGGTGTACTGCTAAGGTAATATCACAAACACATGGTTTCATAGGAGAATCCTGCTGAACAACCCATAATTCCCATACTATTTAAACTGTTCCAGACAGTAGGGGACAAAAGAGCCATTTCTAAATTATTGTAATGAGGAAATATTGATTCAAAAAATAATGATTGAAGAAAAACAAAAGCTACAAGACTCATCTCTTTTATGTAACCCCATGCTAAGAATTCAAAAATGATTCACTATCAACAAATATATTGATACAATTAATTATATTTTTTTACTTAATTATAGAAATTATATGAGCATCTCTACAGAAACTGAAAGGGATTTGACAACTTTCAGCTACATTCTTCATACAACAACAACAAATGTAACATGATAGAAATGAGTGATTACATACGTACTTACATGTGACTGCTTGTGTATACAGACACACACACACACATATATCTAGATTAATTCAGGGACTACCTTTGTGACATTGTCAGTTATTAAAGTCAAGAACAAGACACTATCTCTCAGTTTTCACAGTTATTATTAAACTTTCCTACTAAAGGCATTAGCCAATGTATCAGACAAGTAAAAAACATTAGATAAAAAGTGGTAGGAAGGAGGTTAAAATACACATACACATAGTTTGTAGATGATGTAATTGTCTTACCAGACCTTAGAGAGTTTGTAAAAAATGTAACAACTACTAAAAATAATGAGATGGCAGGACATAGAACTAATAAAGAAGAATCAACGGCCCTCATATTAAAAAAAAATCTAAAAGGAGACATAATGAAAAAAAAGACTTCACTTTTAATAAGAGACAAAAACAAGCCTAGGAATAAACATAACAAGATATGTGCAAAGAACAACTTTATGCAGAAACTTTTTTAGAAGTCCTCAAGGAACCCGAAAATAGACATGACAAGTAGAAATATATCACATGTTTTTAATAGAATGACTCAGTCTCATAAAGATGTCAGTTCTCTCTCTGTTATTCATAAATTAACATCAAGCCATTGAAAATAATAGAGATTTACTTCAGGATTAGATAAGCTGGTTCTAAATCTTATGTTAAAAAAAGGAACAATGTGCCCATAATAACACTAAAAGTAAAAAGGCAGTAAGGAGATATAGCCTTAAGAGATATTAAATACACTATAAACACTCAATATTATTTCACCATGTAGTGCTGGCAAATGAATAGAAAGTCAAACAAAGGAAATGAGAAAGTTCAGAAATAGATTCAGATATTATAAGAATTTTATATCTAACAAATGAGGCATTTCAAGCCATAAAACAAAGTATTTTTTTACTATATATAAATAAACACCTTTATGATTGGGCCCCAAAACATATGTAAAGACAAATGACAAGCTAGGAAATTATTTCAATTTTATTCATAGCAACATTTTTGCAAGATTATTGCGACAAATCATCCAAGTGACCATCAGTTGGGTCTGGTTTAATTCTGCTGTACTCATAGTAAAATCATAAATAGTTGGAAAGTAAAGTACCTATATGGGGAGGTCTGCAAAATATATCGTTATTTGAATAAAGCAAGACTAAGAGGAGTATGCATAGTTTGCTGTCTTTTGACTAGGCAAGAAGGGTATACACATATCTGTCTACATTTACATAAAAAAACACTGGAAAGCTGTACTATGCTCTTACTTACTGCTGGGCTTTGAACATGTTAACCCTTCCTCTCCATGGGTTTTTCCTCTTTTGCCTCCTGACCACTCCTATTCGCCCTTCAGGCCTCCACATGATGTATATTTTTCTGGAAAATTTTAGTTTCTGAGGCCCAATAATTTGTGGGAACTCTCCCTATGTGCTCATCTATACTTAAGCATAATTTATCATTATGCTTAATTTGCATTTTTCATTAAGCATAATTTATCATTATCAAACAATCCTATAATTATCTACTTATTTCCCCCTTAAGTGCCTTGAATAAACAACTGCAGTTTGGTCCCCATTGTATTTTTTTCACCTATCAAAGTGTGAGAAGAAGAGATTAAACAAATTCAATTAAAGAATCGCTATACCAATAGTGATGCAATATAAATTAAGCACGATCAGAAAAAATGTCACATTTTAGCATTCTTCTGAGAGGCAGGGAAGGAGTCTAAGAAGGATTTACTTCAAGATATCATTTCTATTTATCCTCCTATCTTATCCTTTGCTGAGGATTAACTGCACACATGTTGCTTTGCTGTTTGTTTATCTTCTTTAAAGAGACCTAGTCTTATTAAAGAGTTAGGAGTGGAGTGGACATTTAGGAAAAGTATATTAAGTAAGACAAGATTTGAATATAGAATGAGTCTTTTCTTTCTCTCTCTCTCTCTCTTTTTTTTTTTTTAAATTTTGAGACAGAGTCTCACTCTGTAGCCCAGGCTGGAGTGCAGTGACGTGATCTCGGCTCACTGCGACCTCCACCTCCCAGGTTCAAGTGACTCTCATGCCTCAGTCTCCCAAGTTACAGATGTGCACCACCACACCCACCTAATTTTTGTATTTTTAGTAAAGGTGGGGTTTCACCATGTTGACCAGGCTGGTCTTTAACTCCTGACCTTAAGTGATCCACCCACTTCGGCCTCCCAAGGTGCTGGGATTACAGGCGTGAATCACTGCACCCGGCCTGCTTTTTCTTAAATAATGAAATACAGTAAACTGGTTTAAGGTGAGAAAGTAACGTCGATCAGACACACTATATGTTCCAGGAACTTTGCCAGGTCTTTTGCATAAATTTTTCCTCCAAGTAAGAAGGATGCTTGCCATAGTCAAAAAAGAAGCTTTTCTAATCAGAGTTGTCAACTGTTCCACAAGTGCAAAATGCATACTTTTCCATCGATAAGTAAACATATGCCCACTCTGGTTGATTTCAGATGAAATCATTGTTACTGCCCCTTCACATCCACAACTTATTAAGTGTCCCTTGCTGGTGCTCAAAACCCCAGTAGCCACAAGATGAGAAAAATAAAGTTACTTATGGGGAGTGAAAAATAATTTAACCCTTAATATCATATTATTTTCTTCCCTTGACTTCTTAGAGAGTTAGGGGTTCCAGACATAGTGTCCTGAGGGACTAGACTGGTCCCCAAGACCTCATTCAGAAATTTGTAGAACTGAGTCCTTGAGGAAAAGGACAAGATTCATGTTTCCAGGTTAGTGGTGGTGATGCAGGTGGGAAAATCAATGTGCAATCATGTCCAATCACATCCAACCTTAAAAATTAAAGAAAAAACTAAAAACTCTTCCTTCTATATCACATCCCTTTCAGATACCACTATTCATGGCTATGGTTAATGCTCTCACCCAAAGTTTGTTCTATACTTTCAGGTTTTTAAAGAGTCTTTTATCCAGTTGCTTATGATAGTTCTCAGCAGGAGGTTTGCTGTTAATAACATAACCTATCCCTTGCAGACATGGAAGATAGCTGTACTTGTATGGTTGGAATTGGTTTTTCTCAGTCCTTTCTTATCTTCCTGAGGAGTTAGATTTGCACAATATCTACTCTTAGATTATCAGATTCAGCTCTTCCTTCATTACAGGAAAAAGTTTTCATGTTATGTTTTGTTTCATTTATTGAGATTTTTAGTCCAGGGACACTAATCATTCGTATTTTGTTCTCCATGTCATTTATAGTATCGTTATTTGTTCTCATCTCACTGATTTTGCTTGCTTTAAAAGTGAGCCTCAGGAGGATAACTTGAGACCAGGAGGTTGAGGCTGCAGTGAGCTAGGATAGCACCACTGCATTCCAGCCTGACAAACAGAGTGAGACCCTGTCTCAAATAAAATAAAATAATGAAAGTTGGCGTCTCTTTTTCAACCGGGTCTATTTTATTCTAGCAATGTTACTGTAGGGATTCTTAATGTGCCTCCTTATCTCCCTATTACCCCTTCTTCATTCTCCTGTTTTGTCACTTCGTGATTGCATTGTTTTATTCACCTGTGTTCTTATTAAATTCCTCTACACTAGGGTTTTTCCCCTAAGCATGACTGACATTTGGGTCAGGGTAATCATTTGTTGTAGCTGGGTGAATAGGTGGATGAGAGTTGTGTCCTGTGCATTATAAGATGTTTAGCAGCATCTCTCGCTTTTACCTATTAGATACCAGGAGCAAATTCCCTTTCAGTTGTGACAACCAGAAACATCTCCAGACATTGATGCCTGTCCTGTGGAGTCAAAACTGCCCTGAAAATAATATTTGTTACTCTCTGGGTTCCTCATTGATCTTTTCCGTACTGCATGTGTATGTATTTTTCACTTTGTTTCTGCTGTTTTATCTTCCATAGACTCTGTATTTTGCTGTTGTGGTTATCGTTGCTGTGTTTGTTTTGTGACCCTACACACATTGAATATGTCTTGAGTCTTTTACATCTGATGTGACGTCTTTTTTTTTTTGAGATGGCGTTTTGCTCTTGTTGCCCAGGCTGCAGCTGGAGGGCAATGGCACAATCTTGGCTCACTGCAACCTCCACTTCCCAGGTTCAAGCCATTCTCCTGCCTCAGTCTCCCAAGTAGCTGGGATTACGGGCATGAGTCACCACACCCAGCTAATTTGTGTGTGTGTGTGTGTTTAGTAGGGATGGGGTTTCTCCGTATTGGTCAGTCTGGTCTCAAACTCCCGTCCTCAGGTGATCCGCCTACCTCAGCCTTCCAAAGTGCTGGGATTACAGGCATGAGCCATTGCACCCAGCCTATGTCTTTATTAACCAATGAGCTAAAAACTGCAAAATTTCAACTGTAACTATTGACTGCCCGTGACATAACAGAGAGATAAAGGGCTGGATTAAGACTAATATTGACTTCTGCTAACAGCTGTGAAAAAGATGAACCTGATGTCAGGCATGTGGAAAGATCCAGCTTTGATGCAAGTCTAAATGAACTTCACCAGTATGAGACACCTGGTGAGGCTTTTAGAATGGGGCCACCTCAGAATGGGTTACGGCAGGGGTTGGGGTACAGAATCATTGTGTGGCCCTCTAGGAGAAAGCATCACCCATATCACAGGACCTGCCATTGGAATTTCCTAGTGTGGGGTCCCTGAGAAAGCCACAGAAGTGCCTGATGTAATAAGTAAAGTCAATTCTAGACAGCCACATAACTAAGAATACCGGTGGCTACCATGATGGAACCAGTTACAAAGTCTGTGTTCTTCCCTTTAGTCCCTTCTCATCTCCCTGAGGAGTCAAATGTTAACTACATACAAGGTGCCAGGAACAGGAAGCAGAAGCATTAAATTTACCTTCAGATCTGTCTCAAAAGTCCACTAAGAACCCCTTAGTAACTCTATATAAATCATCATACATCCACTTACAAGTCTCTCTTCTAAAATGATATTCAGCTGTGCCTCCTTTCTAACAAGATGGAGTAATGATGAAAGACAGGAGGGGACTCCTAAAAATTCAAGAAAGTGTATGGAGCCTCACTCATTGCACACTGGAGTTACTTGGCTATGCATCTGTCTCCCAAGGTGAAGGTGAACCTGGTGAGTGCAGAACCAGCATCTGACTCATCTCTGCGTTTCAACACATGGCACATGATAGACCCTCATTTCATCATGAATTAAACTTCTTTAAAGTAAACTTTCTGCCTAAATTGAGGCATGTACTATCTCCTTTGCAAAAGTACTTTATGTGTTTAACACTTTGCAAGAAAGGAAACACCACATTTCAATTATCGAAAAACCTTTACATTCCCACCGCCCATTCACTAAAAAGGCAAAGCAGAAGAATGACATCTATGCACATGAGTAGGTAGCAAAAGCTTCCCTGATCTGTATCTAAGACATTTGCTCTCTCTGAAGGAAGCATCAAATTTTATCTTAAGTTAAATCTCACTCCCAATGGAAGAGAAATTCTAATTTCAAAACTGAGTCGTGTTGGAGTTCAAGCCCCAAAGAGTAAAGGAAAAAGAAGATAAAAATTTCTTTGAAGCACTTCACATAAGATGACTTTTCTTCTCAGATTTCTCCATTTGGACTCATAGTACAAGTTCAAAGAGTGAAACCAAGATTTGTTTAGCTTCTCTTCCCCTTGAATTATCTGGGAATTACCTTTCACAATCTCTGCTGTGGGCCTTGAACTCATCAGTGTCCTGAATCTGCTACAAGTCATTCACTCTGTTATCTCCTGGCAAAATAATACAGCTCAGGTGTCCAGCAGCTGTTATCAATTCTGACTGCTGAGACTACACAGCTATGAGAAAAGAGAGCCTGTTCTCTGATAGAGAAAGATAAATGGCTTAACTGGACAGCCCTCTTGCATACCTTGAGGAGAGTTCTGCCAACAGGGAGTGGCTTTGAAAAAAACAGAAAGGTATTTCCTATTCCAAATTCTCTCCACGTCAAGCCTTGTGGGTGGCAGGCTTTGGGGGAGAGCCCAGGCTGGGCAATGAATAGACCCAAGTTCTGTTTTTGGTCTCTACCACTTACTAGCTGAGTAACCTCAGGAGAATTCCTTAAACCTTTTAAAGTGTGTTTCTTCAACTGTAAAATAGAAGCAATTTAAACCTATTTCCAATGGCTTGTTGTGAAAATTAAATCAGACAATATTTGTAAGAATCTTTTTCAGGGAAGCACTCCATCAGGCTAGCGTGTCTGCCTTTGACAATGGCCCTAAACCTTCATGAGTGATAGGTCGTTTAGGTCTTCATCAATGCTGGTTTTGGACCTCTCCTTTACAATTCAAACTCTCTAGATGGAAAAGCATGTGAGATCAGGGGAATCCTTAGGTTTTCAGTTGTAACTCAAATTAACAAAACTGTATGTATGAAAAACATTTTATGATTACCTGACCAATCACGAATGTCGATATTTTTATACACAGTATATCATTATGAATATCAGTTGAAGTTGTCTGATTTCATTGTAAGAAGTGTTTTTCTTTTCTCAAAAATCTTTAACGAAGCCCAGGTCCTTGACTCAGGCCTATATGACTGACTCTACCTGGTTCCTGCAGATCTCTCTCATCATGTGTATTTTTTCATCATCCTATCCTATAAAACAAGTACATTTTATCTTTCCAAGGTTGGGACTTTGCACTTGCTGGACTTTAGTTTTAGAATGTTCCTCCCCAACAACTGCACATAACTGTCTCTCTCTTAGCATTCAATGCCCATCTTAGTTACTCACTCTTTGATGACAACCTCTTAAACCACCAAACACAAACTAACCCTGTCCCTCCATTCATGTTTGTTTACATCACAGGACTTGTGTCCATTACAGGACTGACAGGTTTGTAGCCCACTGATCAATTACACTGAGTTAGCAGGATCTGCAGCAGAGAAAGAGTTCCGTGATCATAGGGTGCCAAGTGAGGAGATGGGAGGAGATCCTCAAATCTATTTCCCCAAAAAGTTCTGGGTTCAGTAATTTTGGTCAAGATATGCCCGGGGCAGTATGGATTGCAAAGTTTTTTATTTTGTTCCGTATCATTGCCAGCCTGGTGTGGTCACCTGCTTCGTGTCCAACTTGTCCCTTGGTGAGACCCCTATGGCCAAATGACTTTCAGTCAAAAGACAGGTAGTCAATTAAACATGCTAGGCCAGACGGGAAAGGAGGTGGGCAGATACTCATTAATATTTAAAAAACCTTTTCAGCAATGTAAGAGCCAAAAAATAACATTATAGAAGCGAATTCTGGCCTTAGATTCTGACTTATAGCAATTAGCAATACAAAACGTAAGCATTTGGTTAAATCCTTTTGAGTTAAGGAATTCAGAGTGGCAAAATTCCTCAACTTGTTGGCTGTTTAGGCAACTCTCTGCCATTCTTGATTTGGAGCATCTGAACTAATTGTATCCCTCAAAACCGGCCCTTACAATCTCACATGCCCACCTCTCCTGTGGTAGTCACTGGGCCTGGAGGGATTGAATAGTTTCAATTTCTAGTCTTATGTCTCACAAAAGCAGATCATTCTGATGCTCCCTTTCTTCTGGGTCTGAAGACAAGGCTTCGGTTAACTTGAGTTTAGTGTCAGATAATAATATCAATGTTTTAGGAATTAGTAGGACTCAGTGCCTTTTTCAGATGGGATATGTGCACCCAGGAATCAAAGTCCTTTAACTTAACAGTGCAAGGATTAGTTAATAGCACCTGATGAAAGGCCCTTTCAAGAGGGAGTCAGAGGGAGGCTTTCAATGGATATCTCTTCCAGTACATGTAATTATCAGACTGGATTTGGTGATGCTGGAGTTCATGGTTTGACTGAAAGCTGTAAAGAGATGCTAAAATCTTGCAGGGATCAGTTTTTATAGCTTTGATAAGCCTCAGCAATAAGTCTAAGTCAGATACCTAATTTAGAATTTGATTTTGAGGATATATATCAAAGATGTTAAAAGGTCAAAAACATTTGATCAAAACAGAACCACAGGTCATTGTAAAATAATAGTTATTTATTTAACCACAGTGATAATCAAAAGATTTTAAAAGCATTATAGAAAGTTATACAGACATAAAAACTTATCCTTCTTAAAGCTGAATGTTCCTAAGTAATCAAAAAACTAACAACATAGGAATTATCTTGATAAAACATAAAATCTTGTTTCTTAGGCCTGTTATCAAAAAGACCAAGGAAAACCACCTGCAGAGTGAACTGTAATTGCTTCTTCTTATGGAAAGCCCCTTTAGAGAACCTTAAAGTCAACCCTGATGAAAAGGGCACTTGAATTAATCCAATACAGCAGAAAAACTGTGTCCAGGATTATGGTTATAAACTATATTATAGAGGAAACACAAAACTACAACACTAGTAATGCATGACTCCTAGTGACACCTTGAGACATTTTCTTATTACTTGGAAAAATCCAGACACATCAAGAAAAGCCAAGTATACAGAATCAAATTATTCTAAAGGAAAACATAGCTTTTCTAGAGCTTTAAGATAAATATTTTATTGTCAGGCCATAGCAGTAAAGTTAAAAACAGAGACAGGATGTTACAGGAACTGGCAATAAAATAAAGGTGAAGAAGAGAGTTTTCATCTCTGGCCTTCTCAAAGGGAGAAAAAAGGTGAAAGCAATGAGAAACAGCAAACGTTGAACTTCCGAGATATAAATCTGAGTTTTCAAAACGAAACAGGTGGCACAATTAAAAAGTAAACCTCTTGTAATTTTATTAAGAGTAAATTCATACCTTAAGGAAATCTTGTTTTATCAGAGGAGAACCAATCTTTAGAAAGACTATTATTAATAATATTTTCAATTATAGTCAACTTAATCAATTACTAAATTTCTTTCATAAATTCTCTTTCATGAGTCTTATTACACCTTATACAGGCCATCTATGACATGTCTGGACTTTCATTTTTGTCTTAAATTTCCCCTTTTTCTAAATAACTAGTCATTTTATTTTAGAACAAAAATGTATCACACAAGATACTTTTTCATATAAAGGCATTATCTTTCTTTTTATAACCCTCCTTATGAAAAATGTATTTTTATATTTAAAATTGTTTTTACATCTTTCTCCCCTGCTTACTGGCCTTTTTACCTTCTTTCATAACATTTTCAAGTTCATAATCTGAATCATTCTTCACATAACTTCTGAGTTAGACAAAATTATCTTTTTCTTAATAAAAAACCAATTTTATATCTTTGTAATTTTTTTCTCACAAGAAACACATCTTTTTTTGACACGTTTTACATGCAGAACTATATATTTACTAGAAATCTTATTTCAGGCAACCTTAAGTTTTAGTGAAAACCTAGGAAGCAAGAAATCCTGAACTGTTAGATGTTAGTATTTTATAGTTGAAATGATTTCACGATGTTTAGAAACTTGTTTCCCTATATCATAGCCATTTCTTGTTTTTTTTTTTTTTTTTTTTTTGAGACGGAGTCTCGCTCTGTCGCCCGGGCTGGAGTGCAGTGGCCGGTTCTCAGCTCACTGCAAGCTCCGCCTCCCGGGTTTATGCCATTCTCCTGCCTCAGCCTCCGAGTAGCTGGAACTACAGGCGCCCGCCACCTCGCCCGGCTAGTTTTTTGTATTTTTTAGTAGAGACGGGGTTTCACCGTGTTAGCCAGGATGGTCTCGATCTCCTGACCTCGTGATCCGCCCGTCTCGGCCTCCCAAAGTGCTGGGATTACAGGCTTGAGCCACCGCGCCCGGCCCATAGCCATTTCTTAACTGAAAATTACCCAAATATCTAACAAGCATTCAAAATAATTTTAAGATTTTAAACTAACAAAGTTTACCTTTAAGTACTTAGCCCATTCATATTTAGTCATTTATTTTTAACAGTTTATCTAGACTAGTTATGAAAACTCAGATATTAGACAAAGCTAGTCATCATTTAAAGTTATTTCTGTTTGACATTTTTATAGCCTGTGTTAGTTCACCTAAGTAAGAAACTTAAACTTATGAGTATTTTTGACGATAACTTAGACCATTTAGCTATTTTCATTGAACAAAAAACATTAAATTACTCCTATTTGTCAAAAAATTACACCAACAAACACCATTCAGTTTTTGAATGGGTTTATAGTCTTATAACCTTTGTGCCAAAATCTGATACCTTAAAATATCTAGAAGGGCACATATAAAATAATTGGTAAGCCCAGACAAAAATATATGCTGACAATTCTGTAGACATTTCTACTTTTATTTTATCACTAGTTTTAAAGCCAGCTTTTTAATTAAAGATTTAAGTCACATGAACTTGAAAAATATTTGTATTTTATTTATGAGTGTTCTTTTAATTATATGCCAATTTAGTACCATATGGACATGATATATAACACAATACATGTGCATACATATACGTTTATCTAATGTACATACAGACACATACAAAGATGCTATAGGTTTTACTTTGAAATTCTGGTCATAAGATAGCAATACAAACTCAGTGGTTTATCAAAGATACCAAGCAGGCACAAAAGAAAATAAAGAGACAGAGAACTCTTAATTCTATGTTTTCAGATAAACTCATCTGAGCTCTGAATTTTACTTTACTGTAATTTGTCCATCAGTTTCGAATGTGCAGGAGACTGAGCCACGGTATATAACCAACTGGAATCCTAGAAAACCTGGCACGACTTTGCACTTTCCCATGGTTTTTTCACAGGAGTTCCTGCCCTTAGTGGGTAAGTTACCCATTGCACTACCTAATAATGGTCTCTCTTGTCTTCCCAATTTTGCAAAATAGAGCCCAGTGGGCTGCTTGGAGAAACCAAATCAGCATTTTTTATTCTGGTCTAAATAATGCATGCACAACACAATGTACACAGTAATCACTCTACTTAGTGCCCAAGGGTGACCTAGCAAGGCTCACATTTGCCTCGGCTAGCCCTTGGCACCTTTGACCTACTCAAGGTAGGGGGACCTCAAACCAGGAGTTCGGCAGGTGGTCTTGTGGCAAGGTGGAAAAGTGGATGGTAACCCTGAGTTAGGCCTGCTGAGCTTTCACTACCAATTCTTTCAGGGATCCCTTTCACAAACAAACATACATAACAAGACAAAGACGAACAAAAGGACTTTCAAACTCAAGTTCCAAATTTCAGAAATCCAGAGTATTTCTCCCAAGCAGTGACCTTTTTAATCCTTTTAATTTAAGAGAAATTCCATCAAACAAGGTCCTTCCTATTACTAAAGAGGGTCGTCAAAAACCCAGGAGAATCCACAAAACCTCCAAGGAGGCCACAAGACATCCGAGGAGTTCACAAGACCTCAGGAGAGGGCACAAGACATCGAAGGAGGCCAGGAAATAGGGAGAAGACAAAGGGGGTACCAGTTGCACAAATAAAACTTACCAACAATGTTTTTCAAAACCAGAAATGGTTTCTATGCACAAGTGACTTATGTGCCAAAGGTTGGCACTGCCCCATTGATAGGCAAGGCAGCAGAGACAGTCTTTAGTTCACTGGAGCTAAGTGGCCATTTGGACTTGTCCCTGGGTCCATCCCAATAATGAGAGAACACTGAGCCTTAGGCAAATGCCCACAAACTGCTCCTGACTAGGTTTGCCATAATTAGCTATAGGATCAACAAGTTCATATGTCTGCTATGCAGTAAAAAGCCAATTATACTGACTCAGCAGGGATGACAGCAGAGAAAGAGTTTAATGATCACAGGGCACCAGGCAAGGGTATGGGAGAAGACCCTCAAATACATCTCCCCAAGAAGTTTTTAGCTGGAGTTTTTAAAGGGGTTCATAGATAACGAAGGACTGGAGAACTGAGATCATTGATTGGTTGGGGTAAAGAAGATAAAATTATCAGAATGTGTAAACTACATTCTTTGGTCAGCTTCTTGTGGGGTCCTTCAGACCAGCTGATGTCAGTAGTTTCATCAGTATGCAGGACATGCAAGAATATCTCAGATAGAAAACTTACCATCTCATAATGTTCAAGTTGTTATCTGTAGAACAGTTAAGAAGAACTATAATCTTGTAACAGGGTCTATGTGATTCTGAGGCAAGCGGCATGAAACAACTATGAAGTAGTAGGTTGGAGAGCAGCTGACCTGGTGATAAATGCTGAGTGTGCTGCAAGCTATGTTCCGTTTTCTTTCTTCTCCTTTCTTCTCTCTTGATTAATTTTTTTTTTTTTTTTTTTTTTTTTTTGAGACGGAGTCTGGCTCTGCCGCCCAGGCTGGAGTGCAGTGGCCGGATCTCAGCTCACTGCAAGCTCCGCCTCCCGGGTTCACGCCATTCTCCTGCCTCAGCCTCCGAGTAGCTGCAACTACAGGCGCCCGCCACTTCGCCCGGCTAGTTTTTTGTACTTTTTAGTAGAGACAGAGTTTCACCGTGTTAGCCAGGATGGTCTCGATCTCCTGACCTCGTGATCCGCCCGTCTCGGCCTCCCAAAGTGCTGGGATTACAGGCTTGAGCCACCGCGCCCGGCCTCTCTTGATTAATTTTATAAAGTTGGTAGGAGGCATTTCATGATCACCTGATGTCTTCTCTTTATTCTCTTTATTTATTTGCAGTTGATTCTTTTTCCCAGTCTTATAAAAATTGGCACACTACACATGTCAAGGTGTAAGATAAGTTTTCAAAGAAGTGAGGCACTTATCATTGCCTCCAAATCTCCATGAATCTATTACATCAATAAATTCATGGATAGAATGTTTGCTTAATTAGCATTTTGGAAATGCCAATTTTTTGAAATATGATTATGGTAACATAGTTACAAGAATAACAGGCCACCTGATTTTAAAACTCTAAAGTCAGTTTTCCCTAACTCTCTCACAGATATGATATAGAAACAACAGGAAAAATGAAAGTAACAGTGGAAAGCCACTTTTTCATAAAACTAGAAAACACTAGGTATGTAATTCAGTGAAGAGCAAGATGAAAGTGCTGTCATGGCCACGCAGGTGGTCCAGAGTCTGTAGAAAGCACATTTTTGTAGAAGACAAAGTCAGTGGACCACGTTCAGGAGCCACACTTAAAAAGCTCATTTTGAAAGAATGAGAATAAAAGTGAAAGCTTCCAGGGAACCTGTTTGATACCAACAATAAGCACAGGAGGTGGGGGCATAGGATGCAGCGTACACTCAACTTGGACTTACCAGCAAACTGCCATTGGGTAAGGTGTAGGGGGAGAGAGAACACAGTGTATGTGATTAGCCTACAGCCATGTTACTCAGTTAACTAAGGACTCCCTTGCATAGAGACAATAAAAATATGTTAGCCTGTAGCATCATCTGATTCAAAATGAAAAAAACAATATTGCTGGATCTATAAAAATATATTGTAATTTGCACACACACACACTTCTGCCCCAAAATGATCCCATTGAATATATAAAAACTGTTGCCATTACCATAAAATAAAAGGAAAAAGAAAAACATTAATTGAGTAATCTCCCAAAAAAAACAAGGAGTCAAAGCCGACAAACAACATTTAAGGAGGGAAATGGTGAAGCAGAAGAAGGACTTGAAATATGAGTGGCAGAACCAAAAAAAAGTGAAATAAAAATAAGATCAATACAAAATGCAAGAATAAAGGTAACCTTGGAAACAATATGAGGGAGAATAAACATTACGGAAAAACAGAGGATGCCGTATGGAGCACAGGATTAAGAAAAGTAAGCAAAGATGGCTCATGCCTGTAGTCTTAGTACTTTCAAAGGCCAAGGTGAGAGGATCACTTGATCCCAGGAAGTTGGGGCTGCAGTGGACTATGATCACGCCACTGAACTCCAGCCTGGGTGATAAAATGAGACCTTGTTTCTAAAAAAAAAAGAAGAAGAAAATAAGTGGCCTGCTGCAGTGGCTCATGCCTGTAATCCCAGCACTTTGGGAGGCGGAGATGGGTGGATCACTTGAGGCCAGGAGTTCAAGACCAGCCTGGTCAACATAGCAAAATCCCATCTCAACTAAAAGCACAAAATATTAGCTGGATGTGGTGGCACACACCTGTAACCCCGGTTGTTCAGGAGGCTGAGGCATGAGAATCACTTGAACTGGGGAGGCAGAGGTTGCAGTGAGCCAAAACTGAGCCACTGCACTCCAGCCTGGTTGACAGAGCAAGACTCTGCCAAAGAAAAAAAAATTAATTAATTAATAAAAGAAAATAAGCAAAATGAAAAATACGTTTAAAAAGAACTGAAGAGATAATATGATCTGACCTGAAATTACAATAATAGCTATAGAAGACAGATTCTTATAATACTTGTTTTTGAAGGAAAATAGTCATTTTTGAAGAGGAGAAAAGAAACAAAGGAAATTAAGGTGTAATTCAATGTTTTCCTCAGATATAAAAAAAAAACAACTTGTTTTTAGATATCACTAAGCATATTGAGACCTGGAAAAAATGACACATAATGATTAACCCTGAAACATATCCTAATAAAGTTACTGAACATTACATTAAAGAAAGAATATTTTAATGTAACTTTTGCAACACTGCTAGAAAACACTAGAGCAATGTCTAAATTCCTTAGTGAGCAGAAGTGTCCCAAGAATTTTATACAAGGCATATAGTAGTTTAAGAATGAAAATGACAGACACACATTGTTTACAATTTCTCAGAACAGAGAAAATATTTTAAATTATGCCTTCTTAAGGAAACAATGATGGAATAAACTTGAACAAAAAAAAAGGGAGAGAGATGGTTGGAGAAAGTATCATGAAGGGCTAGTGCTGAGGGTTGATGCCATTTAACTCAAGAATAAAAGCTAAAACAAATGCAGCGTTATATCTTCAATATAAACGTGAAAATTATAAACTCTGATGTGTTAAAAATCTTATAACTAATGGGAGTGTGATGGGAAAGAGAAGGTGTAAGCTTTTATGAGATTTCCCCATATTTTATAGCCAGGGGTCAAAAAATTTACTTTAAAGAGATAAAGTAATTGAGTACATAAGGGCATAAGCCTAAACATACAGAAAAAATATAATCATCTAAACTTCAGAGATGAAGCTTTTCAAAGGTAGAAGCAGGCAAAGTGGCAACATGTGTTTTTCTATTATCTCTGGCAAGTACATATTAGAGAATGTGTAAAGAAAGAGAAACAAATGTGATAACATAAAAACTCATTGTCATAAAGGTAATAATTAGCTCAGTATATGTAAACTCCCCTGGCAAAACCATCACAGAGAGCACAGTAAAAGATAAAACCAGAAAGAATACCTTTAATTAATATAAAGGTATCACACTCAAAACTATCTGCAAACCAGAGACGAAAAAATGCTAATCAGTGACAATTAATAGTTTAAATAAAAAGGTTGGGTCACAAAATCAAAACTCAAATATTATTTTTAAAAATATAAGCAAAATGTTTAAGATTGAAAGGAACATGATAGAAAATCTTTTTGTTTCTAAAGGGAAACAAAAAAAGAAAGGGCATTTTAATATTAAAAAGTCAGATTTTTTTATTTGCATGTTGATATCCAGTTTCCCCAACACCGTGTATTAATGGCAGCCTTATCAAAGGCTGCTTGGCCATATATATGTGGGTTTATTTCTGTAACTTTCTGTCCTCTTCCATTGATCTAAATGTCTGTCCTAATGCCAGTATTATATATATATATTTTTTTTTTTTTTTTTTTTTTTTGAGACGGAGTCTCGCTCTGTAGCCCAGGCTGGAGTGCAGTGGCGCGATCTCGGCTCACTGCAAGCTCCGCCTCCCGGGTTCCCGCCATTCTCCTGCCTCAGCCTCCCGAGTAGCTGGGACTACAGGCGCCGCCACCACGCCCGGCTAGTAGAGGCGGGGTTTCACCGTGTTAGCCAGGATGGTCTCGATCTCCTGACCTCGTGATCCACCCGTCTCGGCCTCCCAAAGTGCTGGGATTACAGGCTTGAGCCACCGCGCCCGGCCAGTATTATATTATTTTAATCACTGCAGCTTTGTAATATATTCTGAAATTAGGAAGTGTAATGTCTCCAGCTTTATTCGTTTCCCCAAAGATTGTTTTGGCTATTCTGGGACTTTCGTGGTTCCTTATAAATTTTAAAATTATATTTCCTTTTGCTATAGAAAAAGCATTTGAGATTGGTGGAGATAGAATTGAATAGCTAGATTATTTAGAGTAGTATGGGCATTTTAACAATATTAAGTCTTCCAATCCATTAACAGAAAATTGTTTCTCCATTTGTTTGTGTCTCCTCTATCTCTTTCATCAGTGTTCTCTATTTTTCAGTATAGAAGTCTTTTACATCCTTGCTTTACTTTTAAGCATTTGACTCTATTTTATGCTACTATAAGTGGGATTGTTTTCTCAATTTATTTTTCAGATGGCTTGTTATTAGTGTATAGTAATGTCACTCATTCTGAAATGTTTGCTATGTATCCCAAAACTTAACTGAATTTATGTATTCTCTCAAACAGTATTTTTGTCCATGTGTGGTGTTTTTAGTTTTTCTGGTGATAGATTCATGACATCTGCAAACAGGTATAATTTTATTTCTTTATTTTCTATTTGAATTCCTTTTATTTTTTTTTTTTGTAAATTGTATACTTTAAATATGTACAGTTCTTTGTATATTAATTATATCTCAATAAAGGTGTTTAAAAAATATTTCAGGACATAAAACATTAAATGAGATAAAGAAAGGCAATATATAAAACAAACAAGGATACTCCAAGTAGAATATTAAACTTAAAAAAAAAATCGGTAACCACACTAACATAACCTAAGAAAGGAAAGAGTAACATGGCAAGAAAAGCAAGTAGAGATAGAATTATTTTAGTAGAGGGGGACTTCAACTCATCATTCACAGTTTGTGAGTGATTAGTAGAGAATAAAAGAAAAAAACTAATTAATAAAACACTTAAGATAGTTACAATTAAACTAATTATTAAGGCACATTTAACTATGTACATAGCAACCACTAAGACTGAAATCATAGAATATATATTCTTTTCATGCATGTCTGAAACATTTGCAAAAGTAAAACCTCTGTAAGCAAAAAAAAGAAAAATTAAAAGCAGAAATAATATAGAAAACATTATCTAATTTATCTGCAGTGACATATAAATTAATAAAAAATTATTTATAATTTGAATATTAAACAAACTAACCAATAAATGAAAACTTTCATAAACAACTTTTGATCAAAGAGAAAATTAAAACTAAAATTACAGAAAATGCAAAAATCAATTAGCATAAAAGAGTATGTAACCAAATTCAGTGGTTCAGTGAAAAATATTCAGAGAAACATGACTAGTCTTGTACTTAGTAAATAGAAAAGAATGCAAACAACTGGTTTCCATACCATCCCACCCAAAAAAAAAATCAGGAAAAGGAAAAACAAAATGTATAAGTTAAAGGAGATAATACTGATAAATTTAAAATAAAATAAAAAAATACATAAAACTCTGGGAAAATAAACCATTACTTAATTTAACCAAAGTTAATGAAAAAACAAAAAGCAAAGTGAAATAAAACAATACAAATTTATAGGAGGAAGGTAATGAAGATACAGATGAAAATACTGGATTCACAAGACATCACTTTGTTCAGTTCCATAGAAATAAACTGAAAAGAATACAATATATGCTCATTGTGGAATATATAAATGATTAAAACTAACTCCAGATGAGGCAGGGAACCTAAAGAGGTAGACACCTAAACTGTCAATTAAAGCTAGTAAAATAATTAAAACCATTAAGAGTGTCAAAAGTTTAACCAAAGAATAAAATAAGACAAAAACAATAAGCAGGCCAGAATGTTTCACAGGGGATTTTCACTAACTCTTTAAGGAAGATATTGATTTTCTAAATATTTAGGGAGTCAAGTATTTTATGTATGTGTGTGTGTGTGTATATATATATATATATATCCAATTTATTTATACTCTTGCATGGTATTCTTTTTCTATTTAGGAAAAGATTCTAATAATTCATGTGAAGTTAGTGAAATGTTCCTACTAAAACTCAACTGAAAAAAAACTAAGATCAATTTTTTGTTTCAATATTGATTTTTAAATTTTGTAAACAAAATAGTTGCAAACTCTGGCAGCTGATTAAATGTAAGCACAAGACGAGTTAATTCCATGAAAGCAAACGAATTAACACTAGAAAATACGCCAGACCAATTCATTTGACTGATAGATCAAAAGTGAAAAAACCTCAGCATAACCTTTTGATAAAAATCAGCATCAGTTCTTGACAAAATGCCTTCATAATGCAGTATATTAATGGCTTACATTTATTGAGCCCTTACTATATTCCAGGAACCATTCCAAATGTCTTGTGTGTATTAACTCACCCATTTATGGCTGCGGTTTTACAGAGTAAACAGCGGGATACCTCTTGCATATGAACATAGAAATTCATCATTGTAAAGAGTTTCCTATGAGGTAGGCACTGTTCTAAGTGCTTTCTATATATTATGTCTCTTAATCTTCCCAACACCCCATGAGGTAGATATTACTGTCCCTTCTTTATCTACACATGCATGTGTGTGAATAAACACATTTAATATGTCAAACTTGAATGCTCCCCTCAGGCTTTACAAGGAGGAATTTAAATTATTCTCATTAGAGGCAGGAAGAAGACAAGAGTTTTCATTATCACCACTATTATTTCACCTGCTTCTGCAGTTGCAAGTAAATGCTATCACACAAGACAGAAATACAAAAATTAGAAAACAGTGGCAAAATAGTCATCATTTGCAGAGATATAATCTTAAACATGAAACACCTACTAGATTCAATTGAGCAAATTTATTCAAGTGATCAAAAAACTCAAGGCAGTTGCTATATATGAAACATATAGAAATTAATAACTTTCTTATTAAATGGTTAGAAGAAATAATGGAGAAAAGGCAACATTCACATATGAGTATCAATGAGAAGAAAGTAGTGGGAAACATAAATTATCTACGAGGTCTGCATTGAAGCAAGGTTGGTATTGAAACTGATATTGATGATCATAGATGCACAAAGACATCATCAAATGGGAAGTCTTATTGTATTTAAAGAAGAAAACTATTTAAATGATCTCTGTTAACATACAAATTTTATGCTTCTTCATACATTTCCAATATGTTTCTGAAGTAAAATTTGTTTCAAAATGCTTACAGAATCCTTACTAAAACCCTACAAGAATGGCTTGAAAAATTCTGAAAAATAAGGGTAATGAGGGAATATTAATCCTAGGTGATATTAAACACAATATAAACTTTCAAAATTGAAAAGAGTGCTGTTCTTGCATGAAGAGACAGATTAATGAGAGATGCTGACAAGAAAGAAAAAATTGCTATCCATATCCAGGTAGCAAAGGGCAGCCCATTTATACTCTCTGTATCTTATTGTCTTTGTTTAGAGAATAAAGTTAATAATAGCAACCTCCAGCGCACTGTGAATAAGCATTGCAAGCAAATAAAAGAAATCTGTATGCAAAGAAAGCTTTTATTCCAGAAAGGACAAAATGCTGCCCTTTCAGTAATGTAAGTAGTCCAATGTAAGTAACCTGCCATGAAGGAGCTAACATATCACTGTGGGGAATGGTGCCATACCAGGGACTTAGTGTAGGTCTCTGCTGCTGGCAGGTTGGACACTTGGCAACAGCTGGAGTCAGGGTGGCCTTGGTAAGTAGAAGTGCCTGTAGCCGAACTCATGGGTAACCTCCATTTCTGCCACCATGGCCACTTTTTTCATGAGCTTTTGGGTGATGACAGGGGTGGATTGGTTTAATGACAAGGAAAAGAGGCTGACTGGTATCCACAGAATGAGTCACTCTATCCATTTGATAATAAAAATACTCCTCTGCTGAGGTCACCCTTTGATGAGCATTCACACTGGACCCAAATATCTTCATGTTTTTGCCCATTCAGAGAGGTATATTCATATACCTCTTTTCCAAATTTCTCTATCACCTATTTTTCAATCATGTTCCCTCCAAATCCTCTGCCATGCAGTCAAGCCATTGGCCATGACCATGCATCAGTATATGATCACATGTCTGGCCATTTCTCCTTCCAAGTAAAATTCACAACCAGGTATATCGCTCAAAGTTCTACCTTCTCAGAGGGTTTTCCTTCACCATTGCCCTTCAGGGATATTTCAGAAGAGGTCTATAGTGTTATAACTGTCCACTTCCAGATGGTACTTGCATACTGTGCAGAACCACCTGTAAACAAGGCATGAGTTCTCACTTCCTCTGTCACCTAACTTTAGGGAGCTCCCCCTGAAGCCATGGGTGCTGGCTAGGAGAGAGAAGGGGCAGCATAGCGGGATTAGAAACCGTGGGTATTCAGGCCATTTCTTCATGTAAGTTGCATGTGCCTTCAGGGCTTGCTTGAGTCCCGTCTGGTCTATACCACTTCAATGTGATGATGGAGTGCAGTTGTGCATGCCCAACTTTAAGGTTTGGTGGCTCAGAAAACATCCATTTCATAATGGGAAGCTCAGGTCACATGATAACTTGGTTGTCCATAGTTAGCATCCAGTTTCAACAGAGCTCCAATTACAGGGTAAAGCTGTTTCTCAACAGGAGAGTGGTTATCTGCAGAGGATGGCAGAGCTTTGCTATGAAACTTACATATGGGGCCCGTAAATGACACCAAATGGCATTCCTATATGCTACTGTTACTTCAAATACCACTGGATACACTGCATCATATGACCCAAAGGCAAAGCAGCTTGCATGGCAAACTAAATCTATTGTATAAACTTCTCTTCTTCTGGGACTCACTTAAAAGTAGCAGATTTTCAGGTCACTGAGTTAAGACCCTAGAGTATCACGTATCACACCCAGATGAGAAATATATTGCCTCTAAAATTCCAAGAGTCCCACTAGGCATTATTATGGGCCTCTTTGAATCTTGAAATCAATATATTCCTCATCTGGGTGTGATACTCTAGGGTCTTAATTGAGTGACACAATAACTTAACCTTCACCTTAGAAGGGATCTCTTAACATACTCCATACTACCAAAGTCCTAGAAATTTCATTGATTTGGAAAGGCCTCTGAATTTATTTACAACCCTCTAACACGCAAACATCTTACCAGTACAGGCATACTTTATCTTACGTGCTGTACTTTATTGCACTTTGAAAAATATTGTGCTTTTTACAAATATGAGTTGTGGCAACCCTGCATCAAGCAAGTCCATCAATGTCATTTCTCCAAAAGCATGTGCTCACTTTGTGTCTTTGGTTCAGCACGTTTCAGAAATGAAATATTTTTTCATTAAGTATGTATGTTTTTTAGACATAATGCTATTGCACACTTAATAGATGAAAATAAAGGGTAAATATAACTTTTATATGAACTGGGAAACCCCAAAATTTATGTGACTCCTTTTATTGAAATATTTGCTTTTTTGTGTTAGTCTAGAACTGAACCTACAATATCACCAAGTACCAAGTAATGCCAGTATGTCTAGTATAGTTGCTACTTCTTGCTCACGAGGTCCAATCAGCCTAATGTCATCAATGTAATGAACCGTGTGATGTATTCTGAAAGAGAAAGGTGACCAAGATCCCTGCTAACCCTACGATGACATAGAGCTGGAGAGTTGATCCCTGCTGTCCATTACAGCAACGATGCCCACCTTTTGTTGGCTGAGTGCTGCCACTTGACCCCTGCCACTCCTAGATGCAATTACTCTCACTGCATTTAGGCTTCCCAAATCAGTGACATCAGTTTCCACTGTTAGTTCCAGTCAGCAGAGGAGAGCGATCACAGAGCTCTTCAAGGAGGCTAAGGCTCCCTCACTAATGTATTTCTCACAGTATCGATAAAGGCTATGTCTGCTGGCCCCCCCAATGTGGGTGAGTATGTTGTAAGTGAAAAAACTAACATTCCCATCTCCCTAAGCCTTCACTCTCTTCTTCTGCAGAACACCAAAGCAGGTCCAGCATTTCCAATCATGTTTCTTCCAAGTACTTAACCATGCAGGCAAACCCTTGGTCGTGGCCATGAGTTTGATATATAATACGTGTCTGGCTATTTCTCCTCCCATGTGAAATGAACAATTGGGAATACAACATGGTTCATTCACAGTGGACCACCTTTTGAGCTATAATTTAGTTTACCAGTTCAACTAACTGTTAGAGCCCCCTTCTAATTCTCCAAACTGCAACACTTAAACTAAAATGTCATTCTAGTTTATTCACAGTGGACCACCTTTTGGGCCATAATTTAGTTTACCAGTTCGACTAACTGTTAGAGCCCCCTTGTAATTCTCCAAACTGCAACATTTAAATGAGACTCTGTAATTAGTGAACCCACGTCAATACAAGTTTGTTTCATCCAAATTTATGTTTCTTATGCCATTATTACATAAATGTTCATTCCCACATATATTCCTGATATTTCTATCTATATATATCGAAAAAAACCAAGGTTTTTGTTTGTTTGTCTGTTTGTTGTTTGTTTGTTTATTTTTGGAGTATAGCACACTTCCTCATGGGTCACATTCTGCACCTCATCTTTAGGGGCCTGCTGGGACTTGAGTATATTTATAGGTCTAGAATTTGCATAGCAACTGCCTCAGGGGAAGCCATTGCAGTTTCCTTAGGCAAAGTCAGGTTGATCTACTCAGATGGGGGTGGAATAATAGCTTTTGATGGCAAGAAAGACTTATCCGAATTGAGGAAATCAATGTCCCCAGTCTCATCAGGGCCTTCTCTTATGTCTTCATTCCAACTCTCAGGATCCCATTCCTTGCCAGTCAGTGTCCTAGTTTAACAATAAACACCCTGTGAGGTTGGAAATTCAACTTGTATTGTAATTCAGCCTCTCAAAGGATGAGATTCTGGGCTTGATTTTTGAGCAATCTCAGATCTGCAGCTACAGAAAATAAAGATTTCCTGTAAGGAAGACACAGAAATGTTCAAGTCATTCACATAGTTCTTGAGTTGGGAATTTGAGTCCCTGAGCTCTTCTTTTCCTTTCCCTAGCAAACTTAGGAGCAACTAGTCAATATCATTACACTTGTCAGTTTGACAAAAAGGTTAGAAAGTATTAAATATATGGTCACCCAGAACCTTGCCTCTCATAGCCATTTGATTAGGAGTAGTCAATGGTGATGCTTTGTCCAATTCTATTGTTGTATCACATTATAGACTATCAGTGCTCTCTTCACTACTGGAAATAGTCATTGGTGCCTTTAAATCTAAAGGGTTTAGTTAAACCTAACTAAATCTAAAGGGGTTAATCTTTAGTTTAGAGGGTCAAGTCCAGAGACTCCAGAACCAATTCAAAACACTCATCCTTAAGATTATGTTCCTCTTAGTTATGTTATTTTTTATAATTAAGTGATCTTTTCTCATATATGTAATTCAAGCTAGTTTTATTTAGGTGGTAAATAAAATTTTTTTCTTGTGTTTTTATTGCTTACTATTATGTTGTAAGATATTTTATATTGTTATACAGAAGTAATAACTATAATGTGTAAGGCTATGTAATATTTCATCTAGTGGATTTACCACAGTTTTCTTATCTTCTGTTCAGCATTTCGTATGTTTTCAGTGTTCACTGTTATAAACTAGGCCATGAATGTTGAATTAGAGCCTGAAATGCTTTTTATTTTCATTATTATTATTCTTTGTACTACATTTACAACTTCTCAAATACATACACATATTTTGTTCTCTTTTGAGTGCAGTTTATAATTTTAAATATAAAGCCAAAATTTAAGACATGCCTTGGACTTCACCCCAATATCATATCTTCTCAATAGGACAGTCAAGATGCTTATTTCATACGGAACTGGTATGGATCTATGCATATCAATTTTCTGTAAAAAAAAAAAAAAAACAGTTAAGTGACCTTTCTACGAATCTTTGCTTTCAGGAAAAAGAAAACATTTTACAGGCACTTTGAGAACATTTCAGAATTTCATATAGCACTTCCTAGTCTTCAAATAAAACCTCTGAGTGCACCTGGTGCAGGTGAATAGTCAGAGAGGAGCTGAGGCATGAATGTGCAATGGCTCATCTAAATATGTCAGTAGGGTGACTTGGTAAAGTGAACAGTAATTTGGCAAAAATGAGCTTTGTAAAGGCTCACCTATTCCATATATTATTTTATCTTCTGACTTAGAGCTTGAAATGCTCACAAGTCTCCTAAAATAGACTTTTAAAAATCTCAAAGGTCTTTTCCAGGGGTTAAGGGTGTAAGTTAGAATTCCCTAGAGACTGGATTAAAAATGTGCATGTCAGATTCCACACCAACACTGTCCTTGATATTCTGTCATTACTTGGGGGTTAGAGGATTGGGGAATGCAGGTATAAAATGCTGAAAAAGCATTCCCTGGTGATTTTGAGTGCTGTGTGGCTGATTTGGCTTGCAGAAACACTCAGCTGAGACCGCAGATCTTGACAAATTCTGAAATTGTACAAAAACAACTTATTGTTGCTTGTGATATTGTTGCTTGTGATTCTGAAATTGTACAAAAACAACTTATTGTTGCTTGTGCAGGTCACTTGACTCATTCGGATATTCTTTTCAAGACACTCTTCTTAAAGGAATTATGTTCAACTCACTTGAAACTGAAAATATATAGCATCAGTTGATACACATTTCAGTAAAATGTTAAGAACTGCTTTTCTATATATTCAAAGATGGACCAACACTACAAAATTAGAACGAGGATGGTAAAGAAGGGAGAGATCCGAAGTGAAGGTATTTAACATACTCAAACACACTATTGGAAAATAATAGCATTGGGAATACTTACCTTAGGGATCAAATCCCGACATCACCACTTATCTGCTCTGGGAACTTACATAAATTACTTAAGTTTTGTGTTTCTTTGCTTCTTTGGGGGGACTATTGGGGATAACAATACCTATCACATAGTGCTGTTAATGTAATTAAATAACATCAGTTATAGAAAGAATTTCTCATGTAGCAGTAGCAGAAATGATAGTAGTCATAATAGTGGTAGTTGTAATGCAATAATTTCTAGTTTCTCTTTTTATCTTCCTTTACTTTGGGAGTAGTGTTGGAGTAGGTGGAAAACATTTGTTCAGTGGTAATAAGAGAAGACATAAAGAAAAAATTTATTTTGAAGGCAATGAAAAGAACATCCATGCTTCATATTTGAGCAAGCACATTCCTATAGTTCTTGAAAATTGCTAGAGAAAACAGCCTTGCGGAGAGAGCACAATCCCAGAATATGGTGTAGTACAGACAGCTTGTGCACAAGCTTCTGGAACAATCTTACCATGGGACCTTGCACAAGTAATTTGTTGTATTTCGACCTGCTTTCCCAACTGTAAAGCAGTTAGACACAATCATCCCAAAGGTCACCTTTCCTCCATCATGATATGTGCGTCTAAAATTATGGCGTCCTCACGCAAGGATTCTTGTTGTAACCACAGTTGATCTGACGATTTTTTACTCTGATGAAGCCCATCTAATTGGCAGCTATCGGATAAGTGTAGCAAAAACAGTAGGAAGAAGATAGTAAGGCAAGTTTCTTGCAGGCGATGGTGATCACACAGCATCCCTCCCCATGGCTCAGGTCATACACACATCTGGATTACCCTGTGGTCCTCTGTGTTTATGCAGCCTGGAAAGGATGCAAATCAACAGGCTCACACAAAGAAAGACCAGGAGTCTTTGGACTCCTGGTGAACTGGAAGAAATTATAACTTTGTATCTTGGCGTAATTACTGTAGGAGAGAAAGAATGATAGACAAACTGTTCCTTCTCCCCCATCTGCCCCCTTTCTGAAAAGAATGTCTGTCCTGGGAGATTTGAGGTTCTTTTTCACCATCTCCTCCAATCCAGTGGACAACGTAAGAAAACCAGTCCCAGATATTTGTTTAGATCAGTGCTGTCCAATAAAATGCCACTGGCCACATGTAACTTTTTCCATTTAAATGTGAATTAGGCAGTTATGCCCGTTAAGGTATTTAGCTGGAATTGGGATAATGATTGGACAAGTAAAGGAGAGTATCTTGGGAGTCTTGGTACCTTATGCTACTTTCATTCACAGCACTTAGGAGGATGGCGGTGACAGGCTTTGGATGGAGCGAGGGCATGGCAACACACAGGAGTGGGTGCAAAGGATTTGACCTGGGGATCCCAGGACACCACTGTGCATGTTACCTACAATAACATGTTTTTTATTTCCCCAAAATGTTTTATAGAACACAAAATTTTCTTTCTTCCTGGATTCAAATCTGGGTTGCATCCACTGTGGGTCAAAAATAATAATAATAATCACCTTCTACAGAGAGAAGGGAACTATTTTATTTTTTTGCTCATCATAAGCCTGATTGAATTCGTAACACATGGAGAAAGAACATTAGATTCTTCAGGAAACACTCATTCTCTCTTTCACACCAGCACTCATTTTGCCGCAGGTTAATACTTCCCTTGCATTTGCTGAGGATTGACACCTGAAAGAAATCACTGCTCACCTCAGGGCTGGTCAAGGTCATGTTTAGCTTCGAGCTTCACAGTTTTATGTTCTATTGGACAAACCTTTAAAAGGAGAAGGAGAGAAAAGAGCAGTTTTAGTGGAATGTGACAATTTACAATCTTAAGGCCCTTAATAGTACACTAATATTTACTCCAAGAAGTGCCGATGTTTACCGCTACCATTTCTGTTTTCAAAGGCTTTGGGGCCTGCTGGTACATACCATGGTCATTTTCACCTTATTCTCCTGAAGTATTTTCTAACACAATCTTATAATATTCCCCTACAACAGCTGCAACTCTACAAAGTCTAATTGTATCAAAGACTGACCATTAATAGGGAAGATCATCTTTACTGGTCACTGTATTCGTTTCTTACCACTCCTGTAGCAACTGAGCACAAACGTAGTCACTTAAAACAACGTAAATTTATTATTTTACAACTCTGGAGGTCAGAAGTCCTAAAATCAGGGTATCAGTGGAGTTGCCTTCTTTCTGGAGGCTCTAGGGAAAAACCTGTTCCCTTGTCTTTTCAAGAGGCTGCACATATTAGCTTGCAAACCCTTCTTCCAATTTCAAAGCCAGCAGCATGACATCTGAAACTTCTGTCTCTCTAATTCTCTGATCTTGGCCTCTGTCATCACCTATCCCTTTCTCAGGATCTGACTCTTCTGCTTTCCTCTTATAAGGACTCTTGTAATTGCATTGGGCTCATCCACCTCATCTAGAATTTTCTCCTCACCTCAAGATCTTTAACTTAATCACATCTGCAAAACCTCTTTTGCCATGTCAGGTAAGATGCTCACAGGTTTTTAGTATTCAAACATGGACAACTGTGGAGGGGCTATTATTGAGCCTATCACAGCTACATTGACTCTGGAGCTCAGGTTTTCTTTCCTCATTTTTACTGTTCTTCCTAGAGGAATCCTTCCTAGCTCAGTAGGTGAGTAATGCACTTCAACTGAACCCAGAAAACAACGCTCAATCAATTGTCTTTTAAACTTAGTTCAGCCACAGGTCTAGATGCTTGTGAATCTTCTTTTAGAATATTAAAGCTGTTAACAAAAGACAGTGAGATCTACAGAGGCAGAAAGGGGCTATATTTTCTGAAGATGACCTGTAGATTGGAGAGAGGTAGCCTTTGGGATAAAGTGAAGGTGCGCTCCCGAAGAAGCATTGGAGAGTTAGAGTTTATAAAGGTAAAAAGTGAAAGGCTGGGGAAGGGACCTGGGGGAGTGAGGCACAGAGCCTTGAATGGACGACCTGTAAGTATAAAGCCACAGGTCTCTCTTTGTTGGCTGACTCTTGGTGGACAATTGTTGTTCGTTTGGGAATTTCCAGCTGTAGCCTATTTCAGTTTGACTTGATTTCAGGAAGGGATGTCTTGTGACATTTTTGCAACATTTTCTGAGCGCACAGAGTGCATGACGACCCCCTCATCCTGCTATGGCTACCTGGTTCTGCTTTACCTTGAGCATCTCAGCCACAGAGAGTCCACTTTGTCTATAGGTTGGAGCGTAATTTGAAAAATCAAATATAGAAACTTGAGAATTAAGACTTAACTGAATAACATTAAAGAAAGCAATGGTAAAGGGTGGCACATTTTCATGTTCCAGAAATCATTCTCCATTGCTTTTAGAATGTGGCTACGCCTCAATTTAGAACTTTTATTAAAATTATTCATTGGATTCACAACACATAAGAGGTATAATCACAGTTGGCCTGCCCTTTGAATTGCAAATGAGGCCATGTTTTCATGCATATAATGATCTGGATCCTTTTTTGAGCTTGTATGAGGGAAATTTCCTAAGTATCAGAAGAGGATAAGAGCTCCACAGGATGAGAGAGAGGACAAACAAGGAGAAGTTCTGGGAACAGAGGATGGATTTTACAGCTTTGCCTAAGGCCATCCCTGAAGAACATTTTGTTGTGTGAGACCAAAGTGATTTAATGGGAGAGAGGAAGAAGACCTGAAAAAAGACAAGCTTTCGCCATACTCAAAGAAAAATACTCAGCCACTTCCAGTGTTTGATGCTTGCACTACAAAACAATAAGTAAAAATGCAAACAGAGAAGTTGGCTACATGGTCTGCTCCCTTCCTTCCTTCATCACTCACTCCAGAGACAGAGCTATGTTGAAACCTGGTTATCTAGGTTTTTTTTTTTTTTTTTTGAGGCGGAGTCTCGCTCTGTCGCTCGGACTGGAGTGCAGTGGCCAGATCTCAGCTCACTGCAAGCTCTGCCTCCTGGGTTTACGCCATTCTCCTGCCTCAGCCTCCCGAGTAGCTGGGACTACAGGCGCCCGCCACCTCGCCCGGCTAGTTTTTGTATTTTTAGTAGAGACGGGGTTTCACCGTGTTAGCCAGGATGGTCTCGATCTCCTGACCTCGTGATCCGCCCGTCTCGGCCTCCCAAAGTGCTGGGATTACAGGCTTGAGCCACCGCGCCCGGCCGTTATAGGAACTCTCCAGGCTTTGATTCTGTGGGCCCATAGCTAGGCAGCTGGTATGAGCCTATAGAGAAAAACACTAGAGACCTTGGTACAAGGACAGGCTCTGAAACTAAAATATGATGTCAGACAATGCAATTCACCTTTGGAGGACAAATGATAGTGTGGAAATAACATGGGACTCAATATTTGTGTAGTTAATTCTGAATCTAGAAAATACCATTTCTAGAAAATGGCTCAGGTCCTTTTAGTCTCTCTTCCTTTACTTATGAGAAAGAGAAGAAACTTTTCTGAGCAATGTGAAAAGGGGCATTAAGATGTGACAGCAGTGAGGTCTCATTCCCCACCTGGAGCTAAGTCATCACCTTGTGAAGCCATTTGCTGGGTGGGCTCTGGATTACTTGATGACAAGTAGCCGTAAATTAACTTAACAATGCCATATGCCGGACACCATAACTCATACCCCATAGCTCTACAATGTATAGCCAATCACTAATCAATGCTATTTCTGTAAACCATTGAAAATTCCCAACAACTTTGTATCAGCACACTCCTTATTCCTTTCAACTTCTAAAAACCTGCTCGTAACAAAGGCTGAATGAAGCCATTTCCAAGTATTCCCCAGGTTTCAATCCTCAACCTTGGCCTACAATAATTTTTATATTAATTTTGCCTCTGTATCCTTATTTAGATTGATGCCTATAAAGAACAGATTTGATATGAGAAAGGAGTGAAATAATGCATGCAAATTCCTGATAAAAATGTTGAATCTTAGTTTTTTTCTTAATTGTACATGAAGCAGGCATTCTTAAATTCTCAGAAATTTCACGGTCATTTCTTCCCTCCTTCCATCACCTGCTAATGACTGTCCTGCCTATTAATAAGATAATGCCCGTGGAAGGTCTCAAGTTTAACAGGAATTTAATGGAGAAGAGCTAAACCTGCAGCTCATCTGGTTTAATCACGGTAAATG
This sequence comes from Trachypithecus francoisi, assembly GCF_009764315.1. Classification (NCBI taxonomy): domain Eukaryota; kingdom Metazoa; phylum Chordata; class Mammalia; order Primates; family Cercopithecidae; genus Trachypithecus; species Trachypithecus francoisi. The sequence goes on along the minus strand of NW_022681458.1, from coordinate 123,449,207 downwards.
AGGCTCATTCCCTCCATGGCCTCTCAGACGTTGGTATAATTCCAACTGATGCTCTCTGATTTCCTTGCTGGTGAGGCCAGGCCCCCAAGGGCATTTTGAAGATGAATGAGTTATGGGGGCATTCCCAAGCTCACGCTCCAGCATCTCCCATCCTGGTGTAGGCTGCCTGTAATTACCTGGTTGCACACCGATTGGCTTCAAAGTTCCAATATGCCTTATATTTCTCTGCCCTAATGGAAAATTTATGTAATCTGCTCTCTCTCCCAGATTTTATGTGCCTTCTCTGTGTTTCTCCAGTCACACCTGTTGTGACTTGTAACTTATCTATTCAGTGCCATTTTAAATGTAATTATACATAATGGCTGAGACTAAATATAAAATAAATATGTATTTAGTGGTTCTTTGAATGCACAGTTAAACTGCCCTCATTAAGTCACATTACTCAGGGTCAGATTCTATTCAATGATAGAGAGGAGGGAACAATTTAAGCAAGGGGATTACTAAGCATTCTTGTCTAAAGACAGGAAACCATTGGGCTGCACCTGTGCTTGGAATTAGAGCCAGACCCTGCTCTGCTCCCATAACCCTTTCTTGACTAGGTAATCAGGAACCTACTGAACAATTTCCCAGAAACAGAAGTGCCAAAGGCATCAGTTAAAAATGATTTTAGGCTGGGCATGGTAGCTCACACCTGTAATCCCAGCACTTTGGGAGGCCAAGGTGGGCAGATCACCTGAGGTCAGGAGTTCGAGACCAACCTGGCCAACATGGTGAAACTCTGTCTCAACTAAATATACAAAAATTAGCTGGGCGTGGTGGCACACACCTGTAATCCCAGCTACTCAGGAAGCTGAGGCAGTAGAGTCGCTTGAACGTGGGAGGCAGAGATTGCAGTGAGCCGGGGTTGCACAACTGCACTCCAGGCTGGGTGACAGAGTGAGATTCTGTCCCGACAACAGCAAAAAAGATTTTAATGGATACACTCTGCCACAGTCTCTCTACCTTATATAACCTTTGGAAATTTTACCAAGAATTTCACCACTTCTCACAACTCCTATGCTACCACTCCCATCAAAACCACCATGATCTCTTCTATGGATTACTGAATAACTTATTTCCTTCCCTTTGGGATACCCTTATGCTCCCACCAACCACTCACAGCCTAGCATTTGCCGAAAACCTTAATCACATCATGTCATGCTTCTGCTCCAAACCATCCCAGAATTTCCCATCTTCAAGGAATAAAACCCTGTCTTCCAAATTACCAATGTTACCTCAATCTGTATAGGCCCTCACCTTTGGCTACCGGTCCCTCCCTTCCTGATGCTTCTTCATGACATTCTTTCCTGCTTTCCTTGGCTTTCTGGCAGCTCCTCAACACACAGGGCCTGCTCCCACCAAGCCTGGGAATCTACTGACTCCCTCCCTCAACCTGCTTCGTGACTTCCGCCCCAGACATCACCAAGGCCTTTTCTATCAGCCCTACTTGGTAATGAACACCCCACTCGCAGCATTCTTTTTCCAACATTTTTATTATTTTTCTCAGAGATTTTAACATAAAATAATCTCTCTCTCTCTCTCATATATATTTGAGTGTGTGTAAAAAGATATATATATATCTCTTTTTAATTTACCCCTTTCAAAAGAAAGCCCATGAGGGCAGAAGTATTTGTTAATTGTGTTGCTGCTCTATCCCAAGTACATGGCCTGGAACAAAAAGATACTCATTACGTATTTGTTAAAAGAACGGATCTATAGGGATTATGTTCAAATTTTTAGAAAGATTTTGTGCAAACACTTTTTCAAAATATATCTTATATGAAAGCTGAAGGTATAAAACAGGTAAAGAAGAGTCCTTCTGTTTAAAGAGTGATTAGCACCATAAAATTAGCTAACACTTACATAGAATTTACTCTACACCAGGACTTGTTCCAAAAACATTACATATATTTAAATAATTTCTCTCCCCAACAACCTAGTGATATAGTTACCAGTATTTTCCCAATGGCACACATGTGGAAACTGAGGCACAGAGAGATTTGGACCCTTACCCAATGTCACACAGCTAATATGATGAAAGGCCTGGATTTTGTCTGCTCATCACCTCTCTTTGCTGGTCTTACAAGTGCTGGGCCTCACAGGGTTATGTTTGCAACACTGGCAGAACCTCTCGAGTTCCCAGGAACCCATTTTAACAGCCACACATCTGTAGACTGGAGGTGAAGACAGTGATTGAAGCCTACAAGTGCCCACATGGTCTGGGCGGACCAGTCTTCTCACACTTGAACATCCATGGATTTGTGGATATTATTTCTTTTTTGGAATGTCCGTCTCATTCTCCTTTGCCTGGCAAATCATTAGTCATTTTCATGTCAGTTTATTAGAAAACCCTGCAGAGTTAATTTGTCCCTTAATAAATTGTATACATTTATTAATGTAGTTTTTGTCTGGATGGAGGGAGGGTGGGAACAAAAGAACAAAGGGACTAAAATGGCGCATTTCCGGGTTCTTCATTGTCAACTTTCCGGCGCGCGGGAAAGACACAGGTCAACTGCGCAGGCGCAGTCTGACGTCTGACGGAGAAAATTGAAACCTACCTAGCCGCGCCTACCGCCCCGCCCCCGACCCGCCTATGTCCCACCCACTGCCTGCCCACTCCCAGGCCCAGGACATAAAAGCCGGAACCTCATCAGAGAACGCGGGAGCGACTTCCTCGGCCTCTGCCACCAGAGACCGGTGAACCTCGCTCCTGCTTCACATTGGCTAGTTAATAAAGTTTTCTTTTACCCTGCTTACTTACTGTTCTCTGGCACTTACTCTGGTGGTCGTCTGGAGCAAATCAGTTTTCACATTGATTTACTATTACTTGTTTGTAAATTTTAATTCTCCTACAAGACCATGAGCCCCTTGAGAGTAAAGACTGTTTTTGTTGCCTCTTCATGTAGAACAAAGCATCATGCAACAATCCTAGGATACTTTTAACAAATGCTCATTGATGTGTAAAACACTGATTTGCCAAAAGTCACAAACCTGGGGAAGTGAAAAGCTGGAGTTAGAACCTACTCTATTTTATTATGGGACAGTGACAATTTCACAAATGGTCTTGCCTCTCTCTACATCTTTCATGTTAGATACTCAACAAAGCAGTTGCAACTCATCTACTCTGAGTCTTATTTCTGAGTATCCACACATTCAATTAAATGATAGCCAATTTTAGGGTTTTGTGAAGATTAGGGGACGGTCTTGTTAGGGTATTTGGAAGGTGCCAAGCCACAATATATAAGTAGTTGCTATTAATGAGAACTTGTCCTCAACAGTTACTAGGAGATACTGAGAGATATTCTGAATTACACATGCCCTGCCATCAAGAAGGTTTAAAATTAGAGGAGGAGATGGTTTTCTTCCACCCTCAGGAATAAAATATAAACTCCTTCACATGTTACCCAAGGCATTGAGCAACCTCATCCCAAGCCAGCTATCTGTCCTCAACTCCTGCCTTGCCCCCTGTCCTCAGGGTTACACTTCAGTCTCACCGCCCTGCATGAGGCTGGGTCTACTCCCCCCAGACAACTGCTCCTTTCTCTGCACCAGGCTCTTGCCTCTGTGCACAGTTCTCAGTGTAATTAGGCATATAATGAATACTTATGTTGAGCACGATAGTGCTATTTTCTAAAAGGAATAATGAATATATGAAATAAGTTGTTGAACAAAGACAGTCTACTGGGGCATGTGAAATTAAAATGTTGCCAGAAGGTCAAAATTAATTTTGGAAACATTGGTGGAACAGAGACTTTTACAAAGAGAAAACTGAGAAAATAAAACCTGCATGAATTCAATGAATAGAAAGGGTAAAACATCTATCCAGAGGTCTTTTGCCTTTGCCGGAATTCATTCACTTTTATTTTGGCTTCAACTCTTTGAAAAAGTTCTGCCTAGAGGAATTCCTTAATTTGAACTTAATGTGGCCTGTGGAGGCAAAGTGAGGTTTGGAGGGGCTTCGAGGCTAAGCAGATGCTGGTGAGAGTCCAAGACCACCCAGGATTGTCCAGAATCGATGAACTGCCGGGGGCAGAGCAAGGAGGCTTTTTGATGTTGGACACTGTGGTAATGACTGCCCGCAAGCCAGAATCAATCTTTCCAGCAAAGACAGATGCTCTTAAAGAACACAGCACCCAGCGAGTTTAATACTTCTCTTCTCTGCCTTTGTCTCCTGGCAATTGACATCTCACCATTACAACTGCTTCTCAACTGCAGAATCAGGATTCAGCTTTCAGTTTTCCCCACGTTATTTTGACCTCTTCCCACCATCATTTAATAGTCTCTGAAGTGATGGATATGTTAATTAGCTTGAGACGATCATTCCACTTTGTATACATACATCTTAGCATCGTAGGTATAAGTGTACATAACATATACAATAAATTATAATTGTATATATTTGTACCTCATAAATATATACAATTATAATTTATTAATAGCCAATTTAATTTTTTAATTAACACATTATTTACATTAAAGAAATAAACATTTCAATATTTTTCCATATACAAACACATGATCTTTAAATTAAATTTATCCTAAAAAGGGAAACAGAAGCAAAATCCTTACAACTCATCATACAAGCACACTATTTTATAGTACACTACATTTTGTTTACTATTTTATTATATATGCACAGTTCAGTGACCTATATACAAACTCTCATTTATTCTCTTTAATTTTTTATTTGTGGAAATTCTCATAACCTATGTTATAACAGGATTATATAGTATAACATAGTGGTTAGAAGTACCTTTTCTGAAACCAGGATGCTTAACTGAATAGTGGCTTCACTATCTCCTAGCAATATCGTCCTGGGCAAACAGAGATAATGATAGTTCCCTGTTAGTAAGTGCTTCATAAACTCTTTCACAGTAATAATCTGTATTATTGTGATTATTTACAAAATATACTAACATATATTTGAGGATTCTGAGACAAGGAAAAGTCACATTCCTGTTAAAACCTTATATTCCCCCCCCCCAAAAATAATTATTACTAGAATTTGAATGGCAACATGTTTCCCCTCATGACGTAGAAGGTGCTGGCAGACCTCAACATTCTGTGCATACCAACCCCAAGACTTCCTACTGAAAACAACTTCAACTTCTAACCTAGGTTTTACTATGGCCTTCAGAACATGCATATTCTGTACCAGATGGGCCATAAATGCTCTAGGGTTAATACTCTTGAGAGCAACCTTCAACCAATGGCAGAGTTGGAGGACAAATGAATCCCCCAGCTTCCTGGCCCCTTGAATGGAAAAACTGTGATGCAAGTTTTGTGCAGTCTACAAGAAGTCTCCAGGAGGAGTGAGTCCCAGTTGGCCATTGAGCAGTTTCTGATAAGTTTAGGCATATGCCCACCATATGTCCTGGCAATACTATTCCTAGTCATTTACTCAAGAGAAAAGAAAACTTATGTCCATAAGAATGTTTATAGCAGCTGTGTTCATAATCACCAAGAATTGGAAACAACCTAACTGTCCTTCATTGGATGAATGGCAACTGCTGTGGTTGTGCATTCGTACAAGGGAATATTGCTCAACAATTTAAAAATTAAAAAAGAAAACCTGATTCATGCGACAACATTGTTCAATATTAAATGCATTTTGTTCAGTGAAGCAGTCAGACTCAAAAGGCTACTGTTTAATTCCATTTATATGTCTTTCTGGAAAAGGCAAGAATAGAGGGACAAAGAACAGATTAGTGGTCTCCAGGGAGCGGCGGATTGACTATCAGGAGCAAGAATGGAGGACATTTGGAGAAGTGATGAAAATATCCTGCATCTTGATGGTGGTTATGTGACTGTGTGTATGGAACTGTATGCTAAAAGCCTTTATTTTACCCTGTGAGTTATACCTCAATAAACATGACATATTTTCAGGAAAAAAAGAGAACTTTTGGGCTTTTGCCTCGTTTTCTGGGTTTTTTTAAACCATTGTTTAGTGTCATCTTTCCTTTGTTTGTCTCACTTCTTTGCCTCTCTTCCTGTGCTTGTTACTATCACTTCTCAAATAAACAACTTGCACAAATTCTTCTGTCAGGGTCTTCTACGGACACTCAATGTAAGATACACATAGTTGACAGTGAATGAAATTTTTCCTATTTTTTTTATTTTTTCCATAAATTATTGGGGTACAGGTGGTATTTGGTTATATGAGTAAGTTCTTTAGTGGTGATTTGTGAGATTTTGGTGCACCCATCACCCAAGCCATATACACTGCACTATATTTATAGTCTTTTATCCCTTGCCCCCCTCCCACTCTTGCCCCCAAATCCCTAAAGTCCATTGTATCATTCTTATGCCTTTGCGTTCTCGTAGCATAGCTCCCATATATCAGTGAGAACATACATTGTTTGCTTTTCCATTCCTGCGTTACTTCACTTAGAATAATAGTCTCCAATCTCATCCAGGTCACTGCAATTGCAATGGTGTTAATTCATTCCTTTTTATGAGTGAGTAGTATTCCATCAGATGTATATATATATATATGTATGCATATGTGTATATATGTGTGTGTATATATGTGTATATATATCACAGTTCATATATATCATATATATACTTATATATAAGTATATATATGATATATGTATATCACAGTTTATCCACTCGATTGGTGAGCATTTGGGTTGGTTTCACAATTTTGCAACTATGAATTGTGCATGCATGTTCAAGTATCTTTTTCGCATAAAGACTTATTTTCCTCTGGGTAGATACCTAGTAGTGGGATTGCTGGATCAAATGGTAGTTCTACTTTTAATTCTATAAGAAATCTCCACACTGTTTTCCATAGTGTCTGTACTAGTTTACATTCCCACTAGCAGTGTAGAAGCATTCCGTGATCACTGCATCTATGCCAACATCTACTGTTTTTTGATTTTTTGATTATGGCCATTCTTGCAGGAGTAAGGTCGTATCACATTATGGTTTTCATTTTCATTTCCCTGATCATTGGTGGCGTTGAACATTTTTTTATATGTTTGTTGGCCACTTGTATATCTTCTTTTGAGAATTGTCTGTTCATGTCCTCAGCCCACTTTTTGATGGGATTGTTTTTTTCCTTACTAATTTGTTTGAGTTCGTTGCAGATTCTGGATGTTAGTCCTTTGTCAGATGTACAGATTATGAAGATTTTCTCTCACTCTGTGGGTTGTCTGTTTACTTTGCTGACTGTTTCTTTTGCTGTGCAAAAGCTCTTTAGTGTAATTAGGTCCCAGCTATTTATCTTTGTTTTTATTGCATTTGCTTTTGGGTTCTTGGTCATGAAATCCTTGCCTAAACCAATGTCTAAAGGGTTTGGTTTTTAATTTTTATAGCTTCAGGTCTTAGATTTAAGTCCTTAATCCATCTTGAGTTGCTTTTTGTGTAAGGTGAGAGATGAGAATCCAGACTGATTCTCCTACCTGCGGCTAGCCAATTATCCCAGCACCATTTGTTGAAAAGGGTGTCCTTTCCCTACTTCACGTTTTTGTTTGCTTTGTCAAAATTCAGTTGGCTGTAAGTATTTGGGTTTATTTCTGGGTTCTCTATTCTGTTCCCTTGGTCTATGTGCCTATTTTTATACCAGTACCATGCTTTTTGGTGATGATGGCCTTATAGTATTGTTTGAAATCAGGTAGTGTGATGCCTCCAGATTTGTGCTTTTTGCTTAGTCTTGCTTTGACTATTTGGGCTCTTTTTTGGTTTCATATGAATTTTAGAATTGTTTGTTCTAATTCTGTGAAGCATGGTGGTGGTATTTTGGTGGGCATTGCATTGAATTTGTAGATTGCTTTTGGCAGTACAGTCATTTTCAAAATACTGCTTCTACCAATCTATGAGCACAGGATGTGTTTCTATTTGTTTATGTCATCTACAATTTCTTTCAGCAGTGTTTTGTAGTTTTATGTGTAGAGGTCTTTAGGCTCTTTGGTTAGGTATACTGTTAAGTATTTTATTTTTGTTTTTGCAGGTATTATAAACGGGATTGAGTTACTGATTTGACTCTCTGCTTGGTTGGTCTTGGTGTATAGAAGAGCTACTGATTTATGTACATTAATCTTATATCCAGAAACTTTGCTGAATTCTTTTATCAGTTCTAGGAGTGTTCTGGAGGAGTCTTTAGCATTTTCAAGGTAAACAATCATATCATCAGAAAACAGTGACAGCTTGACTTCTTGTTTACCAATTTTGATGCTCTTTATTTCTTTCTCTTGTCTGATTGCTCTGGCTAGCAATTCCAGCACTATGTTTAACAGGAGTGGTGACAGTGGGCATCCTTGTCTTGTTCTGGTTCTCAGAGGGAATGCTTTCAACTTTTCCACATTCAGTATTATGTTGGCTGTGGGTTTGTCATAGCTGACTTTTTTTTTTTTTTTTTTTTTTTTTTGCGACAGAGTCTCGCTCTGTCATCCAGGCTGGAGTGCAGGGGCGCAATCTCGGCTCACTGCAAGCTCTGCCTCCTGGGTTCACACCATTCTCCTTCCTCAGCCTTCTAAGTAACTGGGACAACAGGCACCCACTGCTACACCCGGCTAATTTTTTGTATTTTTAGTAGAGGCGGGGTTTCCCCGTGTTCACCAGGATGGTCTCGATCTCCTGACCTTGTGATCCGCCCACCTCGGCCTCCCAAAGTGCTGGGATTACAGGCATGAGCCACCACGCCTGGCCATAGATGGCTTTTATTACATTAAGATATGTCCTTGGTATGCCAATTTTGCTGAGAGCTGTTTTTTTGTTTTTTTGTCTGTTTGTTTTGTTTTTTGACAAAGTCTAGCTTTTGTCACCCAGGCTGGAGTGCAATGGTGCGATCTCAGCTCACTGCAACCTCCACCTCCTGGGTTCAAATGATTCTCCTGTCTCAGCCTCCTGAGTAGCTGGGAGAGAGTTTTAATATTAAAAGGATGCTGGATTTTGTTGAATGCTTTTTCTGCATCCATTGAGATGATCACATGATTTTTGTATTTAATTCTGTTTATGTAGTGCATCACATTTATTGACTTGCATATGTTAATCCATCCCCGCATCCCTGGTATAAAACCCACTTGATCATGGTGAATTATATTTTTGATATCTTGCTGGATTCAGTTAGCTAGCATTTTGTTAAGGATTTTAGCATATATGTTCATCAAGGATATTGGTCTGTTGTTTTCTTTTTTGATTATGTCCTTTCCTGGTTTTGGTATTAGGGTGATCCTGGCTTCATAGAAAGAATTAGGGAGGGTTCCTTCTTTCTGTATTTTGTAAAGTAGTGTCAAAATGATTGGTACCAATTCTTCTTTGAATATCTGGTAGAGTTCTGCTATGAATCCATCTGGTCCTGGACTTTTTTTGTTGTTGGTGGTATTTTTTAATTACTATTTCAGTCTTGCTGATTGTTATTGGTCTGTTAAGGATATCTAGTTCTTCCTGATTTAAGCTAGGAAGGTTGTGTTTTTCCAGAAATTTATGCATCTCTTCTAGGTTTTCTAGTTTATGTGCACAAAGGGCTTCATAGCAGCCTTGAATGATATTCTGTATTTCAGTAGTATTAGTTGCAATGTCTCCTGTTTGGTTTCTTATTGAGGTTATTTGGACTTTCTGCCTTCGTTTCTTGGTTAATCTTGCTAATGATCTATCAATTTTATTTATCTTTTCAAAGAACTAGATTTTTATTTCATTTAACTTTTGTATTTTTTATGTGTGTGTGTCCATTTCATTTAGTTCTGCTCTGATCCTGGTTATTTCCTTTCTTCTGGTGGGTTTAGGTTTAATTTATTATTATTTCTCTAATTCCTTGAGGTGTGACCTTAGATTGTCTACTTGTCCTCTTTCAGACTTGTTTTTTTTTTTTTTTTTTTTTATCTTGTTGCCCAGGCTGGAGTACAATGGCACAATCTCAGCTCACTGCAACCTCTGCCTCCTGGGTTCAAGAGATTCTCCTGCCTCAGCCTCCCAAGTAGTTGGATTACAGGCATGTGCCACCAGGCCTGGCTAATTTTTTGTATATTTAGTAGAGATGAGGTTTCTCAATGTTGGTCAGGCTGGTCTTGAACTCCCAACCTCAGGTGATCCACCCACCTTGGCCTCCCAAAGTGCTGCGATTACAGGCATGAGCCACCTTGCCTGGCCCTCTTATAGACCTTTTGATTTAGGATTTTAGGGTTATAAACTTCCCTCTTAGCACTACCGTTTCTGTATCCCAGAGGTTTTGATAGATTGGGTCATTATTGCCATTCAGTTTGAAGACTTTTTAAATTTCCATCTTGATTTTGTTTTTGACTCAGTGCTCAATCAGGAGAAGGTTGTTTAATTTCCATGTATTTGCATGGTTTTGAAGGTTCCTTTTAGAGTTGATTCCCAATTTTATTCCACTGTAGTCCAAGAGAGTGTTTGATATAATTTCAATTTTCTTACATTTATTGAGGTTTGTTTTATGGCCTGTCATATGGTGCATCTTAGATAATGTTCCATGTGCTATTAAATAGAATGTGTATTCTGTGGTTGTTGGATGAAATGTTCTGTACATGTCTGTTAAGTCCATTTGTTCCAAAGCATAGTTTAAATCCATTGTTTCTTTTTTGACTTTCTGTCCTGATGATTTGTCTAGTGTTGTCATTGGAGTATTGAAATCCTGCACTGTTGGTGTCTATGTTGCCGTCTATCTCACTTCTTAGGTCTATTAGTAATTGTTTTATAAATTTGAAAGCTCCAGTGTTGGGTGCATATATGTTTAGGATTGTGATATTCTCCTGTTGGACAAGGCCTTTTACCATTATATAATGTCCCTCTTTGTCTCTTTTAACTGCTGTTGCTTTAAAGTCTGATTTGTCTGATATAAGAATCGCTACCCCTGTTAGCTTTTGGTGTTCATTTGCATGAAATGCCTTTTTCCACCCCTTTGCTTAGGTTTATGTGAGTCCTTATGTGTTAGGTGAGTCTCTTGAAGGCAACAGATGATTGGTTGGTAAGTTATTTTCCACTCTGCGGTTATATATCTAAGTGGAACATTTATGCCATATACATTCAATGTTAGTATTGAAATGCGAGGTACTATTGCATTCATCATGCTCTTTGTTGCCTGTGTATTTTGTTTTTGTTTTTGTTTTTGCTTTTTAGCTAGTGTTTTTGTAATAGATCCTGTGTGATTTATTCCTTAAAAATGTTCTGTTTTAATGTGTTTCCAGGATTTGTTTCAAGATTTAGCGTTCCTTTTAGCAGTTATTGTAGTGGTGGCTTGGTAATGGTGAATTCTCTCAGCATTTGTTTGTCTGAAAAAGACTGTATCTTTCCTTCATATGTGATGTATAGTTTCACTGGATACAAAATTCTTGGCTGAATAGTGTTTTGTTTGAGGAGGCTAAAGATACGGCTCCAATCCCTTCTAGCTTGCAGGGTTTCTGCTGAAAAATCTGCTGTTAATCTGATAGGTTTTCATTTATAGGTTACCTGGTGCTCCTGCCTCACAGCTCTTAAGATTCTTTCCTTAGTCTTAACTTTGGATAACATGATGACAGTGTACCTAGACAATGATCTTTTTGCAACGAATTTCCAAGGTGGTCTTTGTGCTTCTTGTATTTGGATGTCTAGGTATCTAGCAAGGCTGGGGAATTTTTCCTCAATTTTCCCCCAAATATGTTTTCCAAACTTTTAGAATTTCCTTCTTTCTCAGGAACACCATTTATTCTTAGGTTTGGTCTTTTGACATAATCACAGACTTCTTGGAGGCTTTGTTCATATTTTCTTCTTATTTTTTCTTTGTCTTTCTTGGACTGGGTTAATTTGAAGACCTTCTTTTTGAGCTATGAATTTCTTTCTTCTACTTGTTCAATTCTATTGCTGAGATTTTCCAGAGCATTTCACATTTCTGAAAGTGTGTCCAAAGCGTCCTGAATTTTTTATTGTTTTTTCTTTAAGCTATCTATTTCCTTGAATATTTCTCCCTTCACTTTTATATTATTTTTTTGATTTTCTTACATTGAGCTTTGCCCTTCTCTGATGCCTCCCTGATTAGCTTAATAACTAACCTCCTAAATTCTTTTTCAGGTTAATCAGGGATTTCTTCCTGGTTTGGATACATTGCTGGTGAATTAGGGTGATTTTGGGGGGTGTTAAAGAAGTATATTTTCTCATATTTTCAGGGTTGGTTTTCTAGTTCCTTCTCATTTGGGTAAGCTCTATCAGAGGCAAGGTCTAGGGCTGAAGGCTGTTGCTCAGTTTCTTTTGTCCCATGGGGTATTTAGTTGATATAGTACTCTCCCCCTTTCCCCATAAATGTGGCTTCCAGTGAGCTAAATTGCAGTGTTTGTTGTCTCTTTTCTGGGTCTAGCCACCCAGTGAGTCTACCCAGCTCCGGGCTGGCACTGGGGGTTGTCTGCACAGAGTACTGTGATGTGAATAGTCTATTGGTCTCTCAGCCATGGATACCAGTTCTTGTTCCAGTGGAGGTGGTGGGGAGTGCAATGGACTCCATGAGGATTCTTAGTTTTAAGGCTCTATTTTTGTGATGGTTGGCCTCCTGCCAGGAGGTGGTGCTTTCCAGAGAGCATCAGCTGTAGTATTATGTACAGGGATCCGTGGTCAGGTGGTGGGGCGGAGGAGGCCTAGAACTCCCAAGGTTATATGCCCTTTGTCCTCTGCTACCAGGGTGGATAGGGAGGGGCCATTAGTTGGGGGCGGGGCTAGGAGTGTCTGAGCTCTGACTCCCCTTGTGTGGGTCTTTCTGTGGCTGTTGTGTGGGATAGGGGTGAGATGCCCAGGTTAATGGAGTTGTGTAGGAGGATTATGGCTGCCTCTGCTGAGGCATGCGGGTTGTAGGGAAGTCAGGGAAAACTGGCAGTCACAGGCCTCACCCAGCTCCCATGCAAACCGAAGAGCAGTTCTCACGGAGCCTGTTTCTAAGCAGTGAGCGAGATGGGCTTGAAAACTTGCCTCAGGCTTCCTACCTCCCAGCTGTGGGAAAAAAGGGCTTGGTTCTTCCCCTGCCTGTGGAGTCTGCACAACAGATTTGTGCTCTCCCATGAGTTCTGGCCAGGAGGCTTCTCCCCCTGTTCAAATTGTTACAAAGTTCACTTAGAGATTTCTTTCCTCCTGTGGAGTTTCAACACCTGCTCCTCTGGCCACCCTCCCAATCCATCCCTGTAGTGCCAGAGCAGGAATGACTTGTTTGGGCACCCAGTAAGCTCCCAAGACCTTTCTGCTGCTTCCTCTAACCTTGTATTTCACTCAGCTCTCTAAATGGACTCAGCTCCAGATAAGGTCAGAAACTTCTCCTACAAACAGACCTTCAGTTTCTCCAGTGGGGGTGTGTGCTCCAGAGAGGAGGGTCTCCCTTTACCACTTCCAGTGTTGGGGCACTGACAGTATTTGCGGTGTCTCTTGGGTCCTGCAGGAATAGTTCGCTTCCTTCAGAGAGTCTGTGGGTCCTCTCAGGATTGCTGGCTTATTCTTGCGGTCAACCTGGAGCTAAAATTCACAATGTGCGCCTCGGCACACTGCTCTGTACAGAGCTATAATCTAGTCCTACTTCCCATCCACTTGATCAACAGAGCATTTTTGTCAATGGCTGGACATCTTCTTCACTGTGTGGAAACGTTCTTCTCATCTGTTTCTCCTCCACCTTCAATGGCTTCCAATGTCACTCAGAGTAAAAGCCCAGGACTCTCCTATTTTATTAGATTCTTTTGAAACATGAATTATAATGACCACATAGCATTCAATTGAGGATAATATCACAATTTAATTTATTAATCCTTTGAGGTTGGGCATTATATTGTTTCCAAATCTCAGTGTTAAAAATATTTCCAGAATGAGTATCTTTCTGTAAAAAAGTTCTACAAATCCTGTATGATTCTCAAAGTTAGATTCTTAAATAAGGAATTACTGGTCAAAAAAAAATAAGATCTTAAATTTGTCTTAAATGCATATTGTTAAACTTATTTCCAATAAATATTCACTATTTACTATTACTGTTAGCAAAGTATAATTCTCTCATTCTTCCTGTCATTGTTTTTCCATAATTCTTATTTTACTTAACCTGTGCTCATTTCAAAGAATAAATTCATGTCCCACTACCAATTTTAATTTGGGAGGCAGAATAGAATGATGATTAAGAGCCTTAATCTGGGAGCCAATTAGTACATTATAGTGCTGTCTGTTAGTTTAGTTTGACATTTATTTAGTTTAACACAAGACCCTCCTAGAAAAGTCTTATTGGAAAGCTGCCAGTCATATCTTCTCAGAAATCATCACTCCCTTTTCCATGCTCCCACAACAGAACGTCTATGGTTCTAGGGATCATTTATAACACACAGCCTACCAGATAGGATAAAAATCATGATTATTTACATATAGCAGGTTGCTTCCATAATGAATGCCTAGAACAGAGTAAGAATTGAACACATTAATATATTTAAGAAAATGAGAATATTCAGACCAGTCACGGTCAGGAATAAAAATAATTATAGTGGTATTCCTAAAAACAAAGAATTGGTTGATCACCTATTAGCTACCAAACATTTTACAGAAAAGTTATTCAGTCATAATAAGTCTATAAGTTAAGAACTGCCAGCTCAATCTAAGAGTGTAATGGATTGAATAGTGGTCCCCCAAAACACACTCAGAACCTGAGAATGTGACCTTATTTGGAAATAGGGTCTTTGCAAATTTAATTAGTTAAATATCTTGAAATGAAATCACTCTAGATTTAGGGTGGCCCCTAAATTTAATAAATGGAGTCCTTACAAGAAGAGGAGTGGACACATAGGCGCGGGAAAGAGGAACACGTTGAAAATGGAGGCTGAGACTGGAGTGAGGCTGTCACAGCCGAGGAATGTCGGGAGCCACCCAAAGTTGAGAAGAGCAAGCAAGGATTCTCCCCTAGAGCCTTCGGAGAGAGTGTGACTCTGAGGACACCTTGATTTTGGACCTCTAGCCTCAAAAACCATAAGATAATGCATTCCTTTTATTTTAAGCCGCCAAGTTTGCGGCAACTTTTTATGGCAAGTTCAGAGAACAGATACAATTGGTAAGAAAACTGATGCTCTGAGGACTTTAATTCACTTTTCTGAGCTTCAGTTTTTATGCTGGTGTGTGTGGCAGTTTGTTTTTCTGGATTTCTAGCAAAAACACATTTTGTGCAAACCTGCCCAGGCTATGGGACATGGACGGCCATAGTTTTTCAGCACATGCAGAGAATGGGTCACCACAAACTACCTGTGACTAAATATAGTCTAAATGTAGTCTAAATTAGTTTGATTTAGAGATGTTTCCTTAATTTTAGTGACAGTTCATGTGGCATCTTCCCAGGCCGAGGCTGAAAAGTATGCTTCTTTTACGGGGCACTGCTATGACAAACAATACGATTAGTTGGCCTTGAAACTTATTTTTATGGCCTAATAAAAGTAACACTGCATTCACCAGACAACCAGTCATCTATCCTCCTTGTGGATCCCACTGTATAAGAGAAGCACATGCTCTGGTTACATTAACACCTCTGACCTCTCCCCATCAGATATGTCCAATAAGCAAGAACTGTTTTCCACAGCCTCACTCACAAAATAACAGTGCGTCCATTTTACTATCTTTGAGAAAGGTATTGCTAAACATGTATAGGGTTAATAATGTAAATAAATTTGAAATTTCTTTACAATGATGTCTTTCATTTCAAGTAATGGGATGACCCCCCTGGTTATTTTTCCCCCTAGAGTGTGGCTATAGCAGGGAGACTGGAAAGAAAGAAATTTAAGCTGTGACCCACCCCTTTCCCATCATGAAGGAAAGATTTGGTTTTGCACAATTTGAGTTTTCAAATGTCATTTTCTACAGAATTATCATGAAATATTTGACTCATGGTCCATTTGTTGTACTTCGCTCTGAACATTAATCCTACAGTTTCAGTTTTCAAGAATTGTCCAGAAGTTATTAATTTATCTTATTCTATTACCTCACCTCCCTCTCTTTCCTTTCATTAGACTATCAAGTAGTTAGGAAGGAAAGTCAATGAGATATCTCAGGCGTGACTCAGCTATGGAAACAATCACAATCAGAGGACATTTGGAGATGAAGAAAAAAGAGAAGCAAACTTCAGTACAATGAGAAATGTAACAGTACATGTGTGACACTGAAGCAACATAATT
Organism: Trachypithecus francoisi; assembly: GCF_009764315.1. NCBI lineage: Eukaryota > Metazoa > Chordata > Mammalia > Primates > Cercopithecidae > Trachypithecus > Trachypithecus francoisi. Next base: position 123,433,068 of record NW_022681458.1, on the reverse strand, counting down.
ATCTTAAGGCTAATTTACTGTCTCCTTGTAACAGGTGAGAACAATGCATTTAGAATGTGAAATCTGCTAGTAATTATGAGATGTTGGATGTGTCATTAGCCTCTCAAAAGCCTCCATTTCCAGGCCCCAAAAATTACCAAGAGTAAATACTCGATGAAGTTGTTGTGTGTTTTAATTGCCAGCAAGCATCAGTCACTAGGTATTTTTTATTGATCATATTCTGTGAGCTAGGCACTGTGCTAGGTTCTGTGCTAGAATCACTTACTATGAGATGGCCTGAGTAGAATTTCCTCTACTGGACTTATCTTCAACAAAGACAATAAAAATTGTCATTATTTTCAACAAAGATCTAGAACTTAACCTGGAAACCTCACTTTTCTGTGCCAGGAGGTCTTATGGGCTTTTCCCATAGGCCCTTCAGGTTTATCTACGTGGACCTCAGTTTTCGTGTTCTTCATAACTTATACTCATCAAGTTAGGGCCCTGGTACCTACACTTTATGTAGCTGTAGAAGAGAGCAATGCTTGGTCTTATCTTACTATGGAAGAATTGCTATAGCCTCATATTCATCTGCAAATGTGGACATTTGGAATAGTAAAGAAGCAATGAACTAAATTCAAAGCCGGGCAAAGGAAGTGTTACTACCCTGACCAAAACAATTTTTTTAACACGGAGTCCTCAAGACAACGATGGTGACAGATTCAGTGGGTATGTTTTAGCTTCATCATAACCTCACTGCAAAAGTCAACACTGCTGAAATGTGCTTTCTTTCTGAAGCACCTTCTTCTCCTGTCTTTATTCATAACCACACGTCTGTTTCCTCTGACCTCACTAGCTCTTCTTACCCAGAGTCTTCTTTGCAGAATGTCTATACAGTATTCCTCAGAATTCAGTCTTGCCTTACTTCTTGTCTCGCTTCTCCCAATATAACCTCCTGAGGTGATCAAAAATGTTCCATTAATATAATTTACAAATGTAAGTCTCTCATCATTGTATCACTGTGAAACATTAGTGCATATACATAGTGCTTCTCTGAGATGTTTCCTCTTGGATATATCAGAGGCATTTCAAAATTTACACGATGATTTTGTACAAAATAATTTTTAAGAATTGTGAAAATTTTCAAACATACAAAAAACTAGAGTGATGGGCTCATGATTTAGCTTTTATAATTATCTAGAAAAAGGAAATCTCCTCCAGGTATACCCCTCCATCTCTGCTTTCACCACCACAGCAGAAGGTCTAATAAGTAGGACTATTTCTGAAAAAAAGAAAGAATTAAATATTCTCAACTAATTTTTTGTCTTCGCTCTTCCATTCCAAATTATTATTAAGTATCTTGGTCATAACTCCTGAGCATTAAAACTTTCCTCCATCAGGTATTGGCATATGCTAATTTGCCCTTCCTTGAATACTCTTTCTTCTGCTCTTGACTAGGTCCTCTTTATCATTAAACTGTTAATATTTTCTGTTTTTGAAAAGGTCTACATTACCTAAAGCATCTGTCCCTACGTTCCACAGAGACCTGGAACCAAGCCCAGGAACCTCACTTCCCTGTGCCAGAAGGATTCCCACAAACTTTTCCCATAGGCCCTCTCCCCGTGAACCTCGGTCACTATCTATATTTATTAATGGTTTCTTTCCTGTAAATATCTTCTATAATCAAAGATTGTATGTGATCATTTTTAAGATCCTTTTTATTCCTAGACTATATAAGTGCCATGAAGAATCAGCGTCTCACTTACTATTGCAGCTCTCAAGCATAGATTGGGCCTGTTCATTTGCTACATAAAGGAACAAATGGAGTGAGGCAAGAAGACTATTGGAATCGGTTTAGTAGGGAATGGATAGCAGGAAGATTAAACCTCTTTGGAAACAATTTCTCTGAATTTAAAGGAAAAAAATAAACCAGTAGTCAAATGGGAATGAGGGAAAAAGAGAATGGGTTGTTTTGTGTGTGTGTGTTTTTTAAATTTTATTTACTATTTATTTATTTTTCTCCTGGATACCACACTAGCATTTTTCATTTGAAATATTAAAGGGACCAGAGCATGTCTTTGTCCTACTGAAAATTATCCAACAGAAATATGCATGCATATGGTTCAGGAGAAAGAGGATAACCCAACAGAGCAGGAAGGTGTGAGACACAGACCCTCGATGGAGAAACTGACCTTTGATAGGGGAATGAACAATTCCTATATTGTAGTAGGGATTAAGACAGGAAGGCTGAGGACCAGGGAGACTTACCAGTTGGTAATAGGAAAATGAGGAAGATGGTGTGTCTTGATTTCTATTCTCTCAACATTATTTGAACAATGTCATACTTTAGAGTAGAGCCAGGAGGAGGAGTACAGCAGTTTTCTAAAGACAGTCATTATACAGTATCTATTTTGAGAATAAAAACTGATTTTTCTAGAAAAACACAGAAGATAGCCTGATGATACTGAGTGTCAGTTTCGGCTTATATTACACTTTTCTAGGAAGCTACTCAGGATCGCTGTGTGATCTTCCTCAGCAGCACAGCACCCAGCTGAGGGATTCATCCTGAATTTTCACTGCAGCGGGCATTATGTTGTCCTTAGAAATATCTTTAACGTTTGCTACAAATGAAGCTTGTCAGTATCTTAATGTACTAAGTCATGAGTAGGTAGCCATTATTACACCCATTTTCCTGATCAAGAAACTAATGCTTAGTGGTGCGAAGTGACTTACTGAAGCTTATAAAGCTTGGAAGTAGGATAGTCAAGATTTGCAGCAGAACACTGGCTTCGACCTCATTATTTTAACAACTACATATAAACGTCAGAAACACAAAGGTTAGAACTAAAGGAAAAGCAGACGGAAGAGTCAGTTGAGATAGCAATGTTCTAACCAAGAAGGGAGATGCGTGTCCCAAATGCTTTCAGAGACTAGGGCGCTTAGTGGGTTCCTTCCTTCTCCAACCTACCTCCAGTGCTCAGAGCCCAGAGAGTCTGCCACAACTTGCTATCTTTTGGTTTCCTCATTTGTTTTTTCCTACAAGTGGAAAAAGTACTGCTTAGACCTGAGCTGGGGATTCAGTCTCCCCAGTGGCCTCAAGCAAATGTGGCATCTGCCCCTCCTGGTCCAGCTATTCCAACAACTTTCTTTCCTTGTCAATCTGCCTCTTTCATTTTCTCTCTATTAAACCAAGCATAAATCAAGGTACTTTTATGTAACCAATTTTTTTTAAAAAAGAATGAAATGCTCTTAGAAATTGGAGCCAAGTGCACAAGTTGAGAGTGGTGACATGTTTACCTCGTGTCAGAAATGATCAAGGCTGTTTTCCAAATAATCTCCTCTCAAAGTATATTCAAGAGAGTGTATTATTTACTAAAACTGTGGCCGCAGCTCATGTTTTAACATAGGCCTGATTTCAGCACTGGCTATAACAGGAAAAACAAATCATTTTCCTATTTAGAGATATCAAGACAATTTTATCAAACCCCATTTCACCTTTATATATGAATAGTAAAAACTGTGTTAAATGGAAACTTTGAGGTATTAGCAATACACATTGAATTGATTTTATTTTAATTGGTAGGCAAATATGGGCCTTGAGTCTACAACAGCCTAGCTGTTGGTCCTTAGGTAGTTTGCTAAAATGTCCTCTAAAATTGCAGATCATTTACGTGTTACCTGGGTTTAACAACATCTACCATATTCCATTCAAACTCAGAATGAAATACTCCTAAATGTGGTATAATGCAAAGAAGCTTAGATGGCTTTTGCTTGTGGATTTTAATCCCATCTCTGCCCTGTAATTGTGAAGCCATGAGACATTAATTTTATCCTATCTGATACTCAGTTTCTTGCTCTGTAACACTTAATTTGATTTTTTTTTTTTTTTTGACAGTCTCACTCTGTCGCCCCGGGTGGAGTGCAGTGGTGCAATCTCAGCTCACCACAACCTCCACCTCCTGGGTTTAAGAGATTCTCCTGCCTCAGTCTTCCAAGTAGCTGGGATTACAGGCATATGCCACCAGGCCTGGCTAATTTTTGTATTTTTAGTAGAGATGGGGTTTCACCATGTTGGCCAGGCTGGTCTCAAACTACTGGCCTTGTGATCCACCCACCTCGGCCTCCCAAAGTGCTTGGATTACAGGCATGAATCACAGCGCCCAGCCTGCATGATTGTTTTAATGAATAAATAAGATGACACATGTGAAAGGAAATACCAAGAGAATAGGAAACAGTGAGGACACCTGGTTGTTATTAAGTGTTCTTTTCTTCCTTTCCATAGCATCTTTTAGTCCTGTCTTTGAGTTTATTTAAAAAATAGGTTTCAAAAATATTTAGTACTTTAAAATAGTAATGTAAGTGCAAGGTTTGTAAGCGAAGAATGTGATAATGTATAGGTAAAGTGTCATAGGAAATCTTGTCCACCAGGGACGTCTTTGGCTTGAGAGTTATGTTGTATTTGAATAAAGTAACACAGCTGCAGTAATTGCCTTAAACTCACAGAAGTGTTGAACCAGAAGAATGTCAAGTTTGTGTAGAAAATGCCTGACATTTTCATGCTGAGAAAATGGTGGCACAAAACGTTAAATTGAACTTGACCAAGTAGGCTGCGCTACAGCACTGCAAAAAGGACACGCTTGCTGAGAATGCTTTGCAGATGATTTATAAATAAATCTTTGACTTTACAAAGGGAGAAAAAAGAATTCCTAAAATTGTATACTTCCAAATATGAAATGACAGTGGATTTGTCAATGAGGGTAGTGTGACACATGGTTTTTGAATGAGTGGTTCAGAGCAAGCCCTCTCCAGGTGCCATGGAGTAGCCATCATTGATAGGATCCAAAAGGGACTGACCCAAACTGGGAAGCTATCAGAAGGCTACTTGGAACTTCATTCAAACTAGTGAACCAATGTGTGCTAACTTGCAGAGAAGAAAGGAAAGGGAGTTTGGAACTGGAGGTCTTTCCCAATATTTCCCTGACACTGCAGGAACATGTGCTTAGGGCTTACCCTATCAGTCACAGAGAAGCCAGCAGAATTGTTACCTTTAGGTACAATTGCCCAAGCTAGGCAGGTGTGAGTATCTATTCCCCACATCTTTCTACACAATCCTTATACCCATTCATACCCATACCTATTCATAACTATTTGTCACCCTTTCTATTTTCTCTAGATTTTTGCGTATTCACAACAACATTTGCTGCATTCACAACATTGCTAGCCATACAGTGTGACAGATACAGCACTGAGTACTGACAAACTGGAGATATAATTATTAATGAATAAAGGCAAAAGCATGACACTTAAGGACATAATCTAGTAAACTGTAATGTGATGGTAAGGAAATGCATGTATGCATGTGATATATATATATGAATATAACATACATAAAATAAATAATTATATATAATGTATAGATGTGAAATAAATGAAGATCATTTGTATGGGTTGAAGGGTGTCCCCACACCCTAAAAATTCATACGTTGAAGTGCTAATCCCAAGTGCCACAGAAAGTGAATTTATTTGACAATAGGATTGTTGGAATGAAATTCGTTAAAATGACGTCATCCTGGAGTATGGTAGGCCCTACCCTAATATGACTGGTGCCCTGAGAAGAAGAGAAAATTTGGACACACGCGTGCACAAAGGAAGAATACCACAAAAACATGAAAGCAGAGATTGGGGTGATGCGTCTACAAGCCGAGGAATATTAAAGATTGCCAGGAAACCACCAGAAGAAGCTAGGAGAGAGTCCTGGAACAGATCCTGCCCTAGGTCCTCCACAGGAATCATGGCCCTGCCAACATCTTGATCTCAGACTCCCAGCCCCGAGAGCTGTGAAACAGTATGTTCCTCTTGTTTAATCCACCCTGTGTGTGGTGCTCTGTTACAGCAGCCCTAGCAAAGGAATATACACCAATGACAGCAAATGAAGGTCGTTTATTCATAGATTACATGTATATATGTGCACACATAAAGCAATAATTTCAAACACCGTAGAATCAAAGATGCTCATTTTCTGGAAACAGGGCTCAAATCGACAAATTCATATATTGTCATGAAATTAAAAAAAAAAACTTTCCAATGGGAAAGTGAAAAACGATCATTTCTAATGAGTTCTTAAGACAAAAACATTATATTACATCAAACACAGTTGTCCCTGGAACGAAACTGGAGTTGGACATTAACTTGCCACACCATTAAATACCAATAATTTCAACAGTAAATTAACACATAAGTTTTATGTTATGTGTATTACACACTGTTTTCTTAGAATAGTATAAATAAAATGTTATTAAGAAAATCATAAGGAAGAGAAAATATATTTACTATTTATTAAGTGAAAGCGCACCATCATAAAGGTCGTCATCCTCTTCACACTGAGTAAGACGAGGGGAAGGAGAAAGAGGAGGGGTTGGTACTGCTGTCTCAAGGTGGCAGAGGTGGAAGAAAATCTTAGTGTAAGTTGATCTGCACTATTCAAATCTATGTTATTCCAGGGTCTACTGTATTCACCCTTGACATGACAACTTCAAAATGATAATTACAGTCAAATGTCATATATCTCAAGACATTATTACATGCTTAAGCTTAATATTTGTGTCTTGAATTAGTAAGAGCTAAATGATAATAGCTTGGGTGCTTACTATGTGCCAGATAAAGTACTAAATGATTTATATTCATTAACTCATGTAATTCTCAAAATATTCATATAAGTACTACTATTTTCCTAATTTTATACATGGTACTGAGTCGTTGAGAGTCTAAGCAATGCTCTAAGATCAAACCAGCTAGTATATGAGGGATCAGTCTCTAATTCACATCCACTTGCTTTGGGTCCTTAAGAATTGCTTTGTACTGCCTGCGTATATCGCTTCTGCCTGAAAATTTATGAAATGCACTTCTCCTTAAAAAAATTCTCCGTCTTCTACTTGAAAGCCTGAGCTTCAGCCAAGTTGTTTACTTGGCCCTGACTCATTCTGAGGCCCCTTCAGTGAAGCACATTGCAGCTTCTGCCCCACCACTCTCCAGCCTCAATCTTCACTCATTACAGCTCATGGCATAATGGTAGCACCGTGTCTAGGGAGTCATCATGAACAGATTTTAATACTAGTTCCATAACCTATAGATATGTTATTTAACCCTCTTGAAGTTTGGTTTCTTTAAAATATGAAAACAAAATCTTACATCAAACAGTTTGCCTGTATCAAATGAGAAAATATATCTAAAATATACATCATAGCATGTAGCAAGACTGCCTTAAGGATTGTAAAGTCTCTGACAGTTAATGCAAGATGGCATTTGAAGAGCTCTTTCTGAGCAGGGGACTCCTAAGTGATAGCTTTCAAGTGATAATATGCTGGAAAGTAGCTGTCCAACGTGCATGTCACCGAGGATGAGGGTGAGCTTTTCCATGGATTCCAGGACTGCAAATGCCTGGGTGAGAGCCCAGTGATGAGAAAGATTGGGCGATTGCTAGAAATGGCAATAAGAAGATAAAATTTCACTAATAAACAGATACAATTATAATTGCAAATAATACGTATTGAAGATTGCCATGTTACTCATATTGTGCTAAACCAATTTAACTGCTTTTCTAATTTAATTCTTGTAACAAATGTCTCTAAACTGCCCCAGTTTTACTGATGAGAAGCCTGACTCTAAGATGCCAGGTGAATCTCCCAAGATGACAAAGATAACAAAGCTAGCAAGTGACTGACCAATCTATGATTTCTGCCCTTACGGACTTGACTACTACAGTGAGTGTCTTAGGGGGATCTTGAGGTCCAAACTAGGAAGTTAAACTATTCCGTGAAATCTGAGGAGCAACCTCAGGACCAACAAAAAACAAAATCAAAGCTAAAAACCAAGTAAAAGTAGAAGAGAGCCAAGCTAAGAGTAACAACTGCGTCTTTGCACTGATCTAAAACTTCTGTAATGGTCAAATCCATGTTTATTTGCTCTCAGAACTATCTGTAGAGATGAGTAGGCTAAGTAGAGCTCAGGGTCAGAGTGGCCCAGACACATAGTAATGAGCTGACCTTCTGAGTGTCTGCTGGAGGCATCAATCTACAAGGGGTGCTGAAATATCAATCAAATAAATAAGAAATATGGTGTGAGCTAACGTAGGTTTCTGCACACAACTCAAATAAATGGCAAATTATAAACTGTCTTGCCTCACACTGAGTAGACATAATAAATCTCTTATTTTGAATATTAGCATGAGACAGGAAGAAAATATTTGTCACTTGTTATAACCCACTGTCTTCAGAGGAGGGAGAATCCTGGCAACAAGATCATGTTTCCTTTAGTGAGCACGAAAAAACCAAAATCTTCATCCTCAAAAACAAAAGCATTTGCCACTTCAGAAAACAGTTTTAAGGAATAGATGTAGAATGCAAAATAAAGAAGCTGAGGTAGAGTGAAATATCTTTATCAGAAAAATTGAGACACCTGTGGAGAGGAAGAAATAAAAAGAGGTGTCAGAAAAAAGTAGTTGAGAGCCGGGAAACCTGAGCACGTGGAAGGAAAGAGAGAGAATGGCAACTTGGCACCTGCAACGCTGAGATGGATGCTTGATTGAAGAAAGGCTGCTGCTTCACAGCTCAGTGTCGGGTCATGAAAACTCATCCTTTCTCCCGCGTCTGCATTGTTCTCTAGTGCTCCTAGCTATGCAAGTGCAGTTTTGTTTTGGGAAATCTTATAAAAGTATAAAAGAAAACCTCCTATGTATAAGTAATAAATATATGAACAGGGATTCATTTCAGATTCATCGAAAATCTGGTTTCTTTGTTTTCTATTTTGTAGAAGTTTGCCTTGAAGGTGAGGGAAGATTATGACCCTGGCAAGGGCATCCTAATGGTCTGTTTGGCCTCAGGTGGACACAACTTAGTTTACTTACTGCAGGTCTATCCAAAGATGTCACTGTCAGTGCTTTTGGGATACTAATTAAGAGACACCTATACATTGTGTTCAACTAAGACAGAATAGCATGGGCCTAATTAAAAGAGCACCCCCCAAGGCAGTGCTGCATTTCACCTCATAAAATGGAATCCCATCAGTTTATACAGGATTCTGTTGACTCTGGGTTTCCCTGTAGGGTAATTAATTACCGAGGGAATTGAACAGTAGATATTGTGATGTGGAGTCTAAAGGGAGATGCGGCCAGGATATGCAGCAACATGACACTGCCCTGCTGAAATACCTGCTTGACTGCCCCACAGGAACCTGGTGGAAAGCAAGCCCTGGGGAACAGGCTGTATTCTGCACTTTGAATGTTATTTTTCTCAGCACGAGGAAGACCAATAGCTCTTTGTGAAACAGCAAGATCTTGAAGAAGGTATGGAGCTATATTTAAAACCACAATATGATTGTAAAGGAGCTCCAATTGGAAATCTATGTAGGAGGAAGTTACAGTATTTACGGCCCAATATGCCACCATCCAGAAAGCATCCATTATACGATGGTCATAAAGGAGAAAAACAGTGCTACCAGCTCAGTGTGAATAAAGGAGCTACTACTGTTCCTGCTGATAATAATAATAGCTACTGTATTAGGATGTGGAATGAAACTTTTTTTAGTTGCCTTGTAATTGACAATTAAGGCCTGTATTCAGAAGAGAGTCATCAACAAATGGGGTCAGATACAGGTCCCAGGGCACTGGATAACTTGTCATCCTGGAATATAGGATGGATGGCTGAGGAACGAAAGAGGGGAAATAGGTAATTTTTTAAACTTCTTCTGTCTTTTAGGGAATAGAATACTCACAGTGCAAAAGACTTTCCCTATGATCTTGCCTTATGATTCTTCTCCATCATCATCACACCCCTGAAGATAAGGAATGGTGGGAATGAGAGCTTTAAGTAAGTCAGGTGGATATCCCTGCAAGAAAGGGAGCTTGGATTTTGGCTTACCAGGTCATGTTCATTGCGTTACAAATCTGCTGAGCTACACTCTTATTGCTTCCACAGGAGCACTGCATGGTAAGAGAGTTCCTGGGGAACTTGGCGCCTGTGCCCCATGGAATATAATTAAAGAGATCTGCCTGTTTCTGCCACATGTTATCTGAATATAGCAGAATTGCAAGAGTAGCCCTAACCAGTAGGAAAAAATGCATCTCCCCACTCCACATCCCTAAAGCCCCCAGAAGGTATGGAGGGAAGAATACCTCAGTAGCCTCAGTGTCGGCAGCTAAAAAGAGGTTGGAGGTATGGATTTTTGGTGGGGACAACCAATGAAGAAACACATTTCCCTCTAAAAGTGGGTCATCAGTAAGAGGCATGCTGTGGAAATCTGGACACCTCTCCAAGAAAAGCATGCACACCACACAGAAACCAACATATCTGCGGATTGCTTCACACATCAGGAACAGGCCAGGAGCACTTCTGTATCACAGAAGCAGCCCAAGAGGCATATGACCATTACCATCTCATGATAGCTCTTTACATGATAGCTCCAAACTTGAAGAAGCTAGATCCAAAAGTGGGAAGAAAAAGAAGTGAAAGAACAAGCCATGCACAAACTCCGTTCCAAGTCTCTGCACCCTCAGTTTCAGAAAATAAAGGAGACAAAGATTTTAAAATTGATATAGGATTGAATTTATAAACTACCTGGACTGATTTTAGTAACCATAAATTACCAGAAAGTTGTGGAATTTGAAAATGTGTTTATCAGATGGAAAAATGAGTTTCTACTCAGCACGTTGAAAGAAAAGTAAATGACTGGGTCATATGGTACTTCTAGTTCTAGATCCTTGAGGAATCGCCATACTGTTTTCCTCAATGGTTGAACTAGTTTACAATCCCACCAACAGTGTAAAAGTGTTCCTAATTCTCCACATCCTCTCCAGCACCTGTTGTTTCCTGACATTTTAATGATTGCCATTCTAACTGGTGTGAGATGGTATCTCATTGTGGTTTTGATTTGCATTTCTCTGATGGCGAGTGATGATGAGCATTTTTTCATGTGTCTGTTGGCTGTTTGAATGTCTTCTTTTGAGAAATGTCTGTTCATATCCTTTGCCCACTTTTTGATGGGGTTGTTTGTTTTTTCTTGTAAATTTGTTTGAGTTCTTTGTAGATTCTGGATATCAGCCATCCCATTACTGGGTATATACCCAAAGGATTATAAATCATGCTGCTATAAAGACACATGCACACGTATGTTTATTGCAGCACTATTCACAATAGCAAAGACTTGGAATCAACCCAAATGGCCATCAGTGACAGACTGGATTAAGAAAATGTGGCACATATACATCATGGAATACTATGCAGCCATAAAAAAGAATGAGTTTGTGTCCTTTGTAGGAACATGGATGCAGCTGGAAACCATCATTCTCAGCAAACTATCACAAGAACAGAAAACCAAACACCGCATGTTCTCACTCATAGGTGGGAACTGAACAATGAGATCACTTGGACTCGGGAAGGGGAACATCACACACCAGGGCCTATCATGGGGAGGGAGGAGGGGGGAGGGATTGCATTGGGAGTCATACCTGATGTAAATGACGAGTTGATGGGTGCTGACGAGTTGATGGGTGCTGACGAGTTGATGGGTGCAGCACACCAACATGGCACAAGTACACATATGTAACAAACCTGCACGTTATGCACATGTACCCTAGAACTTAAAGTATAATACTAATAAAATTAAATTAAATTAAAAAAAGAAAAGTAAATGAAGAAAAAAATCATTACAAATATTAGACTACATTTTCTGAGAAACTCTATATTTCATGTGTTTCACACATCCCCCAAACTCAAAGAAGTGATGCTTTTAAATTCATTTGACAGATAAGGAAATTGAAGGCAAGAGTAGCTTTCCCGAAGTGATAGAGAGGATATCACTTAGATTCAAATCCAGTTCTGACACACTCAAATTTTGTGCTGTTTTTGCTAAAAAACATTGTTTTTGTTGGGTCCTTGACCTGAATCATATGAATTTCTTTAAGATAAAGTAATGTTGTATGTATTAAAGTAACACATATTCCTATCTAGTCAACAAGAAGGTATTTTAGGCTTGGTTTGATATATTTGAAATATATCCCCTGCTGCTCCCACACCTTCAGCCATTTAAATAAAATGCTGACAAAGTAAATCATCTCAACCTCCTTGCTAAGTTTTCAGATCATTATCCCATTGATCCACAGGTAAGACTCCATGATGGTCAACTTTGTGTGTCAACTTGCCTAGACTGTGATACTAAGTTGTATGATCAAACACTGGTGTAGATGTTGCTGTACAGGTATTGTTGGATGTGATTAATACTACAGTCAGCTGAGTTTTAATAAGCCAGATTACCCTGCAACATCTGCTGCAGGGTGGGCCTTATCCAATCAATTGAAGGCCTTAAAACTGAGGTTTCATGAAAAATAAGAAATTCTGCTTCAAGACTGTAACATAGAAATCTCGCCTGAGTTTCCAACCTGCTGACCTGCCCTACAAATTTCACACTAAAAACTCGGACATCAATATCAACTCTTACCTGAATTTTCAGGCTGCCAGTTTGATCTATCAATTTCAGACTTGTCAGCCTCTGTAATCTCTTCAACCAATTCCTTAAAATCTCTCTTGCTCGTCTATCTATCTATCATCTATCATCTATCTATCTATCATCTATCTATTGTCTATCTCTCTATCTATCTATCTGCTGTTTATGTGGAGAACCATAACAAATACAGTATCCTTAATTTCATTTCAGAGATAAAGTTTAGAAAAATAAGTTACTTTCCCAAAGTCAAATAGCTGGTAAAAAATGGGTCCATTAGTTGCACCTGGACTTTAAAACAATATTTCTTCTGTAGGATGTCAACTAATGCCTCAAATCATATCTACCTGAGAGATGACATACTTATATTCTTACTTGTTCATATCTTCCCCCAAATACCTTGTAAGCCAAACAATACTGTGTATCAAAGGGGTAAAACTCATGGGCACATGATCCTTCTCTCCTCCTATCTTCTGAAGTATCAGTTGTGTTTTGGGGTAAAATTTCCATTGATGAGATTGAAGGTCCATCGATGGTTTCTCCAAAGAGGCAGTCCAACACAATGAGCTCTTCAAAACCTCATGCTCCAAGGAGCACAAAAACTAGTTATAGTTAGCAGTGCTTATTTCAATCAGAACCACAGAATCTTTCTCTGCTTAACCTATTTTCTCACCACAATATTATTTTCTTGCTTCTCATCTATATTTGACCCTAGATTAACCTATCTCCAATTTTTTTATAGTTCCCAAATAATCCTCCTATTTAATGGCTTAAATTCTAGGCCTTCACCAGGAACTGTACAACCTGAGGCAACTCATAGCAGAGCATTGGTGACAGCAAGTTCTCTTCTAGGAAGTGTCAATGCTATGCATACTGTATTTACATCTCTTTGTTAGAGCATATTTCTGCCCATTGTACCAGGCAGCCTTCACGATAACTCTGCGTATCAGGGAAGTCAGGGTCGTTTTCTACCTTTGACAAATGAAGACAGTGACATCTAAGAAGTTTAACGACTGGACAGAATCTGAACTGGCCCAGGTCCCTTGAGTCCTCACCTGATAATTTACTTTCAGTGATGGGCTTCACCTGTTTGTCTTAATGGGAAATGTGTTATCCAATTTGGGTTTCTATTTACAACCTCTGAAAGAGAGGCTAAAATTGACTTTGGATTTGGTGTAATCAGTAAGATAAGGTCACATCCTAGAATTGAACAATTTTCTAATTCTTTTCTTGGTATTTAGAAAAATGTAGAACAAAACAAAAGTATTGTAGTGAGTGATTTGCTTTATGCGACCACCAGAGCCGGTGCCAGAGAAAAAAGGCAAGTAAGCGAGATAAAAGGAAACTTTATTAGCTAGCCAGTGTGAAGAAGGGGCGAAGTTCACCGGTCTCTGGCAATGGAGGCTGAGGAAGTCACCCCTGCGTTCCTGGGTGCAGTTCCTGGGTCCCACGTATGAGGAGGGGCCGAGGAAATTCACGCCTTGGGCCTGCTGGGAGCGGCTTTTCTGGGAGCGAGAGGGCAATAGGCGGGACACGGGCGTGTCGGGGGAGTTCCGTAGGTGCCGCCAGGTAAATCTCGGTCTCTTCGGATTGATGTCATCTGGTGCATGCCTGGTTGATCTGCACCTTCCCAGGCGCCAGCTACATTTTCGCGCGCGTGGGAAAAGTTGGTGATGAAGAACCTGGAAGTACGCCATCTTAGTCCCCTTTGTTCTTTGTTTCCCTCTCCCTCCGTCCAGACAGTGAGTACCTAAAATATAGCTAAAACCATTACTAATTACTTATTTCATAAAACATTGTCAAGCAACTGTACAGTTGTCAACACATAGACCCTTTAGAAAAGATTGACCTCTTTGACTATTCAAAAGGGTCATGGACAGGAGCAAGAGGAGTGCATGAGAACACTAAGGATTTCTTTTCAGATAATTTCAAACCAAAGTTTATCATAAAAGCCAAAGTAGATATTTTATTTGTAAGCTTATTTACTGAAAGAAAAATCTAAAATTGTTTCTCTAATATTGTTACTTTTTTATTGAGCAACTACAGTACAGAAGGCACTATTTTAGAAATGGTCTATGCATGATGTAAACTGATTTCGCAAAAACCCTCTGTGCATTTTAAAGAGGAGGAAATAGAGCCCAGAGAGGTTAAAGTGCCACAGTGACTCATGTGTAGATCTGTGGTTTTATTTGGGGCTAAATATCTCTAAAACCTACAGTATTTATATTCCACTTGCTTGGAAATGATAGATTATCTTGTGAATGAGAATCACTTTTATGATTTTTCATGTATCTTCCACCTTTCCACTTCCTTTATTACTCGATGAAAATGAGAATATCAGAAAAGAAGGACATTTATATTTTCCTCCTAGAGTGTTTGCCCCAGGTATGTCATTCCAGGCTTTATAGAAAAAGTAGATCATGCCATGCAACATCGTTCATCAGGAAAAGGACCAAGAGTCTTCAGTGATGGCCAGGATGCTAATGTTTGGGGTGCTGATGGTGCGGCTCATGCAAATAATTGCTGCAAACATCCCCTTTACTTGGATGAAAATTATTAAAAGAATCAGATACTACAATTAAGAAACAGTCTTGACTCTTTTACATCTCATTTGAAACAGGCTGCCCAGTATTCATCAACTGTTACGTTGGCAGAACTACCAGGAGCTGAACTCCTTATGCTGTAAAAACAAAAGATGTTGCTTTCTATTTTTTTTTTTTTTTTTTTTTACCCTTTTATGAGGTGAAAACCTGGAGGGTACATATAACTTACAAAGACAGGAAAGGGATTTGTAAGAAGATTCTGAAGGAAGCAAAGGATTTGAAGTTTGAGATGCAGTTGAATATAAACTGATGCTGAAGTATAGGAAGTGTAACTGCAGAATATGAAATAAAAAGTAACCAAAAATATATATGGGAAAGAAAGTTCAATAGCAACATATCTTCTATGTTCTTATCAGAGCAGGGTAAAAAACTCATATCAAATATACTGTCCTCACTTTGCAAGAAAATGATATGTTTCCTTTATAAACTTTTTGTTGTTAGCATACCAGAAGATTAAAAAAAAATACTTTAAATCATGCTTGCTACAGTTGATAATATAATGAGGACTCATACCGGCAATTGCACATTATGTATACACATACACAAAACTTTGTGTTGTGTTGTATTGAACATGAAAACCTGAGAACAAGACTCTGCCTGTTTATTTTCTTTAACATCTAAAAAGAGTTCTGCTTACATTGTACAAGTCAAGAAACATATACTGATTGAAAGTCTGGAAGGAGTTCGTATTTTACACTTACAGATCAAGGTTCTGCAATCTATATTACAAGCTTTCAAAATAATCTTTCTTTTTATTACTGAAAATAGTCATTAAATCCACTTTGATAGGTTTATCCCAAGAAAATAATCAGAAATATACATTAAGATTTATGTGTAATGATAGTCAACTCAGTATTATTTATAATAGAAAAAATAAAACAATATAAATATAAAAAAAGAGAAGTAGGATAATTTACAGTAGATCTCCAGTATGAAAAATTATGCAATCATCAAAAGCTATACTCTGAAAATGATTTTATAACCTAAAACATTTTTAAAAGTTAAATGAAACAATGCATAAGGTTTTATATGCAGAGTAATCTCAATTTTGCAAATGTATCTATATAAATAAAGATATCCTGTGGATGTCATAATTTACTGGCCTTGGAAGTCTTGATTTTCTTTATGCCAAATTACAATTGCCCAAGTGTTCAACTGTTACAGAAAAAATCCTTGTTTTTGATCATGTTAATCTCCTCAGTCTCCCCCAGGTTGCCTAGTAAATGGTTCCATATCTTAAATTTATCCCAGATTACACTTGTCTACCTACTTCTTTCTGAGGCAGAAGTTTTGCAAAGCTCAAGTGTTTTCTGCTTTTCTTTGTACCGCTTCAAGCAAAACATGGGATGATCCTTCACCCTTGAATAGTACAGTAGTCAGCCGCTTCCATTATGTAATGAGAGGGTACGACAGAACCATTGGAATGAAAGTGCAATGCAGAAAATGACTCAAAAACTCTGCCTTTGATTGGGTTCCTTGGAAATAAATTCTGAAACTGAGAATTAGATGCAGAAAATGTACTAGTAAGTGTTCTTCTGAAATAAAAAGTGAGGAAGGCAAGATTGGGCAGAAGGAGAAGTTGATCTACTAATACACTTGCAAATGCAAGCTCTGCTGATTTTACAGGGAGCTCTACACCTGGGATACTGTTTAGCATTGTTCCAATTTGCAGCAAAGGCCGGGGTCTTTGATATTCTTGGCTGTAAGCCACACCC
Source organism: Trachypithecus francoisi (assembly GCF_009764315.1). NCBI lineage: Eukaryota > Metazoa > Chordata > Mammalia > Primates > Cercopithecidae > Trachypithecus > Trachypithecus francoisi. Next base: position 123,416,279 of record NW_022681458.1, on the reverse strand, counting down.
TGAGAAAAGACGCATTCTTGTAAAAGATAATTTTCTGTGGCTGTATTAGTCCTTTTTCACACTGCTGACAAAGACATATCTGAGACTGGGTAATTTATGAGAAAAAAAAAGAGGTTTAATGAACTTACAGTTCCACGTGTCCAGGGGAGCCTCACAATAATGGCGGAAGGCAAAGAGGAGCAAGTCACATCTTATATGAATGGCAGCAGACAATGAGAGACAGCTTGTGCAGGAAAACTCCCATTTTTAAAACCATCAGATATTGTGAGACTCATTCCCTATCACAAGAACAGTGTAGGGAAAACTCGCCCCCATAATCCGATCACCTTCCACTGGGTTCCTTCTATGACACATGGGAACTGAAGAAGTTACACTTCAGGAGGAGATTTGGGTGGGGACATAGCCAAACCATATTATTCCACCCCAGGCCCCTCTCAAATCTCAAGCCCTCACATTTCAAAACTAATCATGCCTTCCCAACAGTCCCCCAAAGTCTTAACTCATTTCAGCATTAACTCAAAAGTCCACAGTTCAACCTCTCATCTGAGACAAGGCAAGGCCCTTCTGCCTATGAGCCTGTAAAATCAAAAGCAAGTCGTTACTTCCTAGATACAATGGGGGTAAACGTATTGAGTAAATATACCCATTTCAAATGTGAGAAATTGGCCAAAACAAAGGGGCTACAGACCTGATGCAAGTCAAAATTCCAGCAGGGCAGTCCAACCTTAAAGCTCCAAAATAATCTCCTTTGATTCCAAGTCTCACATCCAGGTTATGCTCACGCAAGAAGTGGGTTCCCATGGTCTTGGGTATCTCCACCCCTGTGGCTTAGCATGGTACAACCTGTCTTCTGGCTGCTTTCACAGGCTGGCACTGAGGGTCTATGGCTTTTCCAGGCGCACGGTGTAAGCTGTCAGTTGATCTACCATTCTGGGGACTGGTGGACAGTGGCTGTCTTCTCACAGCTCCATTAGGGGATGCCCAGTAGAGACTCTGTGTGGGGGTGCCGATCTCACATTTCCCTTCTGCTCTGTCCTATCAGAGGTTCTCCATGAGAGCCCCACCCATGCAGCAAATTTCTTCCTGGACATCCAGGCATTTCCATACGTCATCTGAAATCTAGGCAGAGGTTCCCAAAACTCAATTCTTAACTTCTGTGCATCTTCAGGCTCAACACCACACGGAAGCTGCCAAGTTTCAGGACTTGCGCCCTCTGAAAGCATGGGCTGAGATGTACCTTGGCACCTTTTAGCAACAGCTGGAGTGGCTGGAATGCAGGGTACCAAGTCCCTAGCCTGCACACAGCATAAGGACCCTGGCCTGGCCTGTTTTTTCCTCCTAAGCTTTTGGGTCTGTAATGGGAGGGGCTGCAGCAAAGGTCTCTGACGTGCCCTGTGGACATCTTCCCCATGGTCTTGGAGATTAACGTTCCACTCCTTGTTACTTATGAAAATTTCTGCAGCCAGCTTAAATTTCTCCTCAGAAAATGGGTTTTTCTTTTTTGCTACCTCATCAGGCTGCACATTTTCCAAAATTTGATGCTCTGTTTTCCTTTTAAAACGGAATGATTTTAACAGCACTCAAGTCACCTCTTGAATGCTTTGCTGTTTAGAAATTTCTTCCTCCAGATACCCTAAATCATCTCTATCAAGTTCTAAGTTTCACAAATCTCTAGGGCAGGTGCAAAATACTGCCAGTCTCTTTGCTAAAACATAGGCAAAGTCACCTTTACTCCAGTTCCCAACAAGTTTCTCTTCTCCATCTGAGATCACCTCCGCCTGGACCTTGTTGTTCATATGGCTATCAGCATTTTTGTCAAAGCCATTTAACAAGTCTCTAGGAAGTTCCAAACTTTCCTGCAGTTTCCTGTCTTCTACTGAGCCCTCCAAACTGTTCCTACCTCTGCCTGTTACCCAGTTCCAAAGTCACTTCCACATTTTAGAGCATCTTTTAGCAGTGCCCCACTCTACTGGTACCAATATACTGTATTAGTGCATTTTCACCCTGCTAATAAAGACATACCCAAGACTGGGCAATTTACAAAAGAATAAGGTTTAATGGACTTACAGTTCCACATGGCTGGGGAAACCTCACAATCATGGTGGAAGAAAAGGAGGAGCAAGTCATGTCTTACACGGATGGTAGCAGGCAAAAAGAGAGCTTGTACAGGAAAATTCCCATTTTTAAAATCATCAGAACATGTGCAGGAAAGACCTGCCCCCATAATTCAATCACCTCCCACTAAGTTTCTCCCAGGACATGTGGGAGTTACAATTCAAGATGAGATTTGGGTGGGGACACAGCCAAACCATATCAGTGGCAGAAGGTAATATCCTGTGAGAGGCTGTGAGCCTAAAGCAGCACTATTCTCTGTAGCTATGAGTAGGTTGGAGTTGAAGCAGAGACCTGAGTAGATCCCCATTGTCTCAGTCAGCTCAGGCTGCCATAACAAAATACCCAGACTAGGTGGCTTAAACAAGAGAAATAGATCCATTCAGAGTCCTGGATGCTAGAAGCTGAAGAACCAGGCTCTGGACTATTCATTTTCTGGTGAGGCTCTTTTCCTGGTTTGTAGATGGCCCCCTTCTTGTTGTGTCCTCTCATGGCCTAGCCTCAGTGCATGTTCATGAAGAGAGAGAGAATGAACTCTCCGATGTCCCTGTTTATCCTATTGAATCAGAGCATCTTTTAGAGCATCTTTTAGAGCATCCAGCAGCAAATTTCTTCCTGGACATCCAGGCATTTCCATACGTCATCTGAAATCTAGGCAGAGGTTCCCAAAACTCAATTCTTAACTTCTGTGCATCTTCAGGCTCAACACCACACGGAAGCTGCCAAGTTTCAGGACTTGTGCCCTCTGAAAGCATGGGCTGAGATGTACCTTGGCACCCCTCTCATATGGCCTCATTGAACCTTAATTACTTCCTTAGAGGCCCCATCTCAAAATACAGCCACACTGGGGGTTTAGGCTTCCACATAAGAATTACAGGGACACGAACACTCAGTCCATAGCACCAGTATTATCCATCACACATTGACAGGCTTAACACCCTCCTGAAGGCTCCCTCTCTGCTGCCCTTTCTGGTTTGCTTCCACCAGATCATAGTTCTTTCTTTCTATCTCCCAAGCTGAGAGGCACTTCATGTCTCCACAACTCATATTCTGGTTCTTGAGAAGCAAGGAAGATTACTTCTAAATCAAATCCTGTAAACACAGTTGCTACCAAGGGACTCCAACTACAGTTTTAACAGCAACATATTGGTTAGCAATTGTCACAATAAAGATATGTAACAAACCACTCCAAAACTCAGTGGCTTGAATCAAAAAGCATGTGTCTTGGGGTTGGCTGATCTAGACTTATTGAGACTCTCAGACAATTACGTGCAAAAAATTGATTGGGATAAACCTGAGAAGACAAAAATAGACCAAGTGAGAAGCTGATCTAGGCTGGTCTGCTCGGCTTGACGCCAAGCTCTGGATGATATCCAAGTGTGTCCCACGCATCTCTCATCCTCTTTGGAATAGCAGGCTAGTGAGGGCCCATTCCCCTCATGGAGATAGTAGATGCATGAGAAATTATGACTATATCTGTCCAATGTGGATAGAGCTACTCTAACAATCTGGTCCAATCCCTGCAGTAGATTCCCAGGGCAATATTTTCTTCTGAATTTATGTTCACTCTTCCTTTAGTTTATTCTTCCTTTTCACTTCTAAATCTTAGAGATTTATCATACCTTCTTGTGAAGCCAATGATGCATTTAAAGCCATGGTTGTAATTATTGATCCAGTACATACAGTTTTTCTACTGGCAGATAATCATTTAGAATTGCTAGTTCATCCTATTCCTGAAATATTAATCTCTTTTTACTAACTTTTCACTTTATATATTTCTGTTAGAGATGTCATGGAGTAAACAAAGTGTAATAACCAGGTCTTGATCCACATTTCTTGGAATCTCAGAGACAGAAACAGCAACAGGCACGTAATTGCCCTAATGACCTGCATGTGGCACGGCATAGAGGCCAGCAGAAGACGACAACAAGCTCCAGAGGATGGGTCTGGGAAATGGACTGGGATTTTGGCAGTATGGTGCACCAGTTCTCTGGCCTCAGTCTGTACTGTCAGCTCAGTATGCACCTCCCCAGGTGCGATCAGAGGTGGCGTGCCAGCCATGTGCTGCAATTATATGAAAGAAAGAACTGTCTAATTGGCTACCTGAGCACCCTACCAAGACCCATTGCTGACAGCAGGTGTTTCTGGAATTCTATGGGAGATTAGTCCTCCTCTGGAACCCTTCTGCCTGGTCCTGTTTTCTTTTTCCCTCTGTCATTTATATTTATTATAACTAATAGTATTATTTTAATTTACTGTTTCAATCTTTGTTTATTCTTTTGTACTTTGTTATAGTTTTCCTTTCCCCTCCTTTCTTATATTCCAATGTGCATATCAAATTTTCTTCTACTGCTTTGAAAATAATCTTTCATTTTCGTTTAACTATGGGTTATATTAATTAAATCCATGCTTTATTATTTCTTTCATACTTATATTGATGTCTATGTTATTTATGTCTTCCTTTTCCCAATAATTTGTTCTCCCTCTCGACTTCTCCACCCAATTCTATTGCTGCAAGGTCTTCATCCTCAATTTTGGCTTAGATTTTTGTGATCACACATTTTTGACAGATTTATTGAGGTGTCATTGACATACATAAATTGCACATATTTAAAGTATACCAAATGACATTTTATGTATACATACCCTGAAATCATTTTCCTTTAAAATTATATACAGTAAAATTTTAATAAATTATTTATCACCTCAATTTTGTTTTCCTTTAGATTTTTCCTTCTTTTCTTAATTGATGCATAATAATTGTACATATTTATGGGTACACTGTGATATTTTAATACATATAATATTTAATAATCAAATCAAAGCTATTATCATACCTATGACCTCAAATACTTAACGTTTCTTTATGATGCAAACATTCAAAATTCTTTCTTCTAGCTATTTGAACATATATAGTAAATTACTGTTAACTATAGTCATCCTCCTGTGCTGTAGAACACTAGAACTTATTTCTTCTGTCTAACTGTAATATTTTACCCATTAGCCAACCTCTCCTTATTTCCCCCATCTCTCCTGTCCATCTTACCCTCTGGTAACCACTATTCTACACTCTATTACAATATTATTTTTTTAGTTCCTGCATATGAGTGGGAAAATGTGGTATTTGTCTTTCTGTTTGTCTTACTTTACCTAATATAATGTCTTCCATGCTCATTTACATTGTTGCAAATTTCAGGATTTCATTCTTTTTATGACTGAATAATATTCAATTATGTGTGTATACATATATACCACATTTTGCATCATTCATCTTTTGATGAACACTTATGGTGATTCCATATTTTTGCTCTTGTGAATAGTGCTGCAGTACACATGAGGGTGCAAGTAACCCTTTGATCTACTGTTTTCTTTTCCTTTAGATATGTACCCTGTAGTGGGATTGCTGGATCACATAGTGTGTCTCTCTGTAGTTTTTTGAGGAACTCCTATACTGTTCTCCATAATAGCTGTACTCATTTACCCTCCCACCACCAGCATATTGGAGGTCCCTTTTTCCACATATTTGCCCATATTTACTATTTTTTTCTTGAAAATAGCCATTTTTAACTCAAGTGAGATGATATCTCATTGTCTTGGATTTCTCAACTAAATGGTCTCCACAAGAAGCTCATTTCATCTGTGAAGACACACATAGACTAAAATTGAAGGAATGGAAAAAGACAATCCACATGAATGTAATTGAAAGGTGAGCCCACATAGCTATACTTACATGAGATAAAATAGACTTTAAGATCAAAACTATAAAAAGAGACAAAAAAGAACATTTTATAATGATAAAGAGATCTATTCAGTAAGAGACTGTAACAATATTGCTTTATATGCACCCAATAACAAGACACCCAGATATATAAGGCAAATATTACCAGATATAAAAGCAGAGATAGGTTTCAATACAATAATAGCTTGGGACTTAAATAGCTTACTTTTAGCGTTGGACAGATCATCTATCGAAACAAAAAATCAATAAAGAAACATTGGATTTAAAGTGTACCATAGACCAAATTGACCCATCAGACATTTACAGAACATTGCACCCAACAGCTGTAGAACACACTGTCTTTTCATCAGCACACAGAACGTTCTCCAGGACTGATCACATGTGAGGCCACACAACAAGTCTCAAAAATATTTTAAAAATCAAAATTATATTAAGTGTCTTTTCTGACCACAATAGAATAACACTAGAAATCAATAAGATGAACATTCAGAACTATACAAATACAGGGAGTTTTTATTATTTTTCTTCTAGTTCTACTCCCTCTGTGAGAGCTTTCAAAGTAAATTTTTTTTGTGGTAAATTTTCTGAAATATCTATGGTTTAATTTATCTGCACCTTTAAATAATAATTTAGCATGAATTAAAATGATCAATTTGAAGTTCTTGTCCTGACTCTTTGAAAGTATTAATCTGTTGGTTTTTTGTTTGTTTGTTTGGTTGGTTGGTTTTTTTTTTTTTTTTTTTTTTTTTCATACAGTAACGTTTTTGAGTACTCTATTAAGTTCACCTAAATGTTATTCCTTATAGATAATCTGCTTCCATGCACAGGACATATTAGAATTGTTTGTTAGTATTCAGTCTTTTAAAATTTAAATATAATGGGTTGCATGTGACTATTACTTCATTCTTACTTGTTTAGTTCTTTAATCTCTGTCAAATGAGGTCCTATTTTTTAAAAAATATTCTGAAATTCTCAGTGATGATGTGTTTGAAGTAATTCCTCCCCCGTATATAATTTTCAGAAAAGTCTATCTTACAGATGTTGATATTTTTAATCCCATACTCATCTCAATATTTCTGTCTTTCTTTCCATCTCTTTACCCTTTCTTGATGTCTTCAGGGGATTTCTGTCATATAATATTCAGGCTTACTACTCACTCCTTGGATTTGTTCATACGGTCTTCCACCCAACAATGAGTTCATTATCTCAACCACCAAGTTTCCAAATCTAGTGGTACAATTATTTAGTTTCTATGCCATCATTACGTGCTGTTCTTTTAGTGAGGGGGAGTGTGACTGGTTAAAGAAGGTGACTAAGCTTTTGAGTTCCTGGGTCTCCAAATCTAGACTATCTGAAAACAATGTAGATTCCAAATTCCTTGGCTTCAAGCCTGATGCCACAGTTGGATAAGACATTGATGTGCTTTATGGAAGGAGTGAGGGTAGGTTGCATGTAAAAATAACATAAATAATTTGGGATTTATTTGTGGACAGATATAGTAAATTAAAACAGTTTCTTCAATTTGTTACTTCTTCCTTTAAAATAAGGTTTATTGGTTCCAATTCTTTGGTTGGTTCAACATAGTGCTCACAGGAGTTGCAGCTCCAAAGAGAATCTAGAGAGATGCAAAGAAAACCTAAAGGCACCCAAGACTGGGAAGAAATTCCAGTTAAAACACAGATAGATAAGCAATAAAAATTAAAAGTTGTTTTAAAAATCCACTGAGTTAGGAAGCTGTTTGTAACAACAGCATTATAGGTGATAGTTGTGCCGAGACAGCTCAGTCAGGGAGACCCTAACTCAGCAGTGCTAGAGGAATTAAAGGCACACACACAGAAACATAGAAGTGTGAAGTAGGAAATCAGGGGTCTCACAGCCTTCAGAGCGGAGAGACTCGAACAGAGATTTACCCACGTATTTATTAACAGCAAGTCAGTCATTAGCATTGTTTCTATAGATATTAGATTAACTAAAAGTATCCCTTATGGGAAATGAAGGGATGGGCTGAATTAAAGGAATAGGTTGGGCTAGTTAACTGCAGCAGGAGCATATCCTTAAGGCACAGATCGCTCATGCTATTGTTTGTGGCTTAAGAATTCCTTTAAGTGGTTTTCTGTCCTGGGCGGGCCAGGTGTTCCTTGCCTTCATTCCGGTAAACCCACAACCTTCCAGAGTGGGCATTATGGCCATCATGCACATGTCACGGTGCTGCAGAGATTTTGTTTATGGCCAGTTTTGGAGCCAGTTTATGGCCAGATTTTGGGGGGCTTGTTCCCAACAAGTTGAATAGTCCACACAGTGTGCCCGAATGGTTATTTATTAGGGTTGTATGTTCATGTTTAAAGTGAATAATATCCTTGCTTATTTGCTAAGGACATTTATTTGGTTCACTTAATATTGTTATGCTAACTGTTATTCATAGCCCTAAGGATACCTTCCAGTGCCTAGAGACAGGCTGCACTTTTTCAAGAGCTACTTCCCTTGTTTGTAATTATTCAGCTTCTAGGGTGGCGAGATGAGACATTGCTCTGAGACACATGGTAGACTGCACTAACTGGGAGTCATTCTGATGGCCTTGAAAACTGGATTCTGCCGTGATATTATCCCCTGTCTCTGTTAAAAGTGGCTATACAGGAGTTTCTCTAAGCAAATAGTTAAGAAGGTCACTGCAGATCTGCTTAAAGAGAGAAACAAAAAGCAAATTTAGATAGTTCTCTAGAGTCCTATTCCTTCAGAGAATTTTTGTCTCTAAGCTGCCCACACATGCTAGGACACAGCTGTGCTTGATATTTTTTTCAGGTAAAACACTTCTCCCTGTTCCTTTTCCATTTGTGTGTGACAAGTTTATATAATAAGGAATAAAATATGTTTTCTATTCTGATTCTTTGTGTACTTGTCTTTATGCAATGAAAGCTAAATTTGAAAGTCATTATGTGTTTCTCAAACATCTGGAAATATCAATAATAAGTGAATAGTTACAAAATTTACAGAAGTTACAAATATTAGCTCCAACCAATTCCTTTTTAGTTACTTCTACTTTAATTTATATGTAAGTTCTAGACCTAGGAGTCCAATTTGCTTTTCAGAAATATTAATACTTTCATTTAATCATCTAAATATCCTTTACACATATCCTGAGCTATTTGCAATGAGGATCTCTTATTGTTTTCTTCCATGTAGACCTTCAAATAAACACCATCAACTCCTTCTTTTGTGATGCTGTTACCTACTGGGTTTTATTGTACAGTCGATGGAACACATTTATCTGGCTATCTTTTTTGTATGTTTGAAATTTTAAAATTTCTTTGAAATATGTTAATAAATAAGAAATGGAACTCTAACCCATAAACTAATGTAATGAAAATTGTTATCATCAAAATGTAAGATAGAAATATAATAGCTGTAGCATAGTGCCAATAACTATCTTTGAAGAATTTCTTTTTCTGGTTTCTTAAATTCGGAGTGAAGCACAGTCTAATGCTCAAGTTGGTGAGGGCTTCAAGTGTCTCTTCCGACTCTGAACTCATGGTCATTACACCTTGCATGAGTTCTTTGTAACTCCCTTTTTCTTATAGCTCCTCTAGCCCTCAAGATGTTAGCAGCTTTGTGCAATTACTGATTTCTGAGTAATAGCATCAACCACCCTTCTTATAATTTGTGTTGAAGTATCTTCTGTATTAATTTTTTTTTCTTAAACATCTGGAGGAATTTCTGGACATTAACTGAAGCAATCTATATTTGTCAGTATTCAGATAAGCTGGATATTCACAGGATTTCATGTTGTGACAGTCAACATTTTACTTGATAAAATTCTACTCATCTTTCAAGACCCTGTTCAAATATTGTCTTCTCAGATGCATGATAGATCATAAGTTCATATTCTTTTTATCTAAATATTCCTTATATTCAATAACAAAAGATAGAAATAATAACATAAGAAAATAAATGTGTGTGTATTAGCTCCTATCCAAAGCCTCTAAATAAATATAAAAGCCATTATGATACTCAAAATGTTTAATCATGACAATCTTAGCACAGGCACATACACACACACACATAATTTTAAAAGTTTTGGAATTCAGAAAAGGTAATTAGTTGGCGGAAAAAACCAAACTCAGAACACCAGCTACAGAATGAGAAGACATTTGGGGGTAAACAAGGCCAAGAGGCTTAGAAGGGTTGGACTATGAAAAGAATCCAGGAGGATTGAGGAGATGCATTCAAATCGGTTGCCTAACCTGAACTAGTATCTTCTGTGATCAGAACTTTATTTTTAAAAAGAAAGAATATATATAGATCCAAGCACATAATTTTGATTTCTTCAAAAACTACCCAAGGAGAACAAATACAATGAAAAAAAGAAAAGAAAAATATAGTAAAATGTAGTTCAAAAAGAAAAGATGACAGTTTCCTAAAATAATTATGTTAAAAGATCTCAGAATAGAGAGAACATGTTAACCAAAACAGACAAAAACAACAGCAACAAAGCAGGTTTTTATACCATAAGAAATTAAAGAATTCAGAAATTTAAAATGTGAAATTAAATAATCTTTAAAGAAACCCAGAGACTAGGTAACAGATTTAACATGACTCGGTTAGTGTACTGAACAACTTCCCTCTTTCTGTAAAATAGATCCTGGGCATCAAGGGTCATGAAGAGTAGAAGCATAGGTGGCCCAACATTTCTGTAATACATCACACTTCAAACCAAGAGAAAAGAGAGGAAAAAGAGGAGAAGGAAACCAGAGAAATAGTGAAAAAAATTCCTCAGAGCAGAATAATATTAAAATTCAAGGCAGAATCAACGAAAAGAAAATACCACAGTAAGGTATAATATGAGGAAACTATAAAATTGAAAGAGTAAAGGAAAGTCATCAAAAACTGCAGAAAGCAAAATTGGGAGCAAGCAAAGATTATTTAAAACAAATAAGAAAAATAATTGCACCTAATGATTGATTAATAACACTAACTTTTGAGCATTTAGTTAAAGCAATTAACTGATTGTTTTTGAAATTTTAAAAACAGTAAGAAAGAACAAAATAATATTTTCAGGCATATACAAATTCAGAAATGTTGCCACTGCAGAAGTTTTTCTAAAAAATATATTAAAGTTAAGTATATTTAAGAGGAAGTTCTATAACAAAGAATAATGAAAAATAATTATCATTAATTAGTAGTACCAAGTCAAAATAATTGTTGATAAATCATATAAAAGATAAAAATGATAAGAATTGAAATTAAAAATCACAGCTATTCTTTACCTTACAGATTCTGGGAAAGGAGTAATAGGAAAGATTCTAATGGGTTGTTTTGCTGAAGATAGTATTTAAGTTTTTTTTAAAGAGAAGAAAATGTTTAAAAACATAAATTAATAACTTAGTTGTGATCACAGAAGATCATATATGTGATGTATGATTTTTAAATAATTGAAAAAAATTCTAAACCAAAATGAAACATAATATTATCATTCTAATAAACAGGAAAAAAAACACATGAAAATTAAATTCTATTGACAGTTGGAGAAAATGGAAGACAAGAGACAGGACGAATGTACAGCTCCTACTAGGACAGACAGAACAGCATGTGGAGACTCACACTGTGAAATTTTGCTCCAAGAACCACCACAGGAACATACCAGGATAACCAAAAGAATTCACAGATGCTTCAAAAGAAGCAACCTGCTGTCGCAAACTTGGTGAAACATCTGAAAAACTGAGTTCCCAAAGCGTGAGGGGGAAAAGTCCGTCTTCGAACACACATCTCCACTGGGGAACCTGAAAATCCAGAACACAGGAGAAGGATTTAACCTTACCTAGAGCTAAAATGGATTTAGGGAGCCAAGCAAAATATAGAAGTAGAAGAAGCAGTGGGAAGATCCCTGTAGTTATTCCCAGTCCCCAGCTCAAGTCCCAGGAGGCTATCCCTGACTTTATCTCACAGGGTTCCTTGGGAAAGGCAGTCAGTAGAATCAGAGAGAGGCCACAGGGTAAAAGAAGCTTCTAGCTGAACTTTGTAATAATTTCAACTGAGCAAGAATTTTCCTGAGAAGAATCCAAGGGACTAATGGCAAGTGCAGATGCAAGCACAGAAGCTGCAGCTGATGGTGTGGGGAGGGGGATTGGGAGAGGCCTGAAAGCCCTTCTTGCTTTCTCAGCAGGAAGGCATATAACCTGGGGCAAGATCTCTGCTCCCACACCTGCTGCCTGGATATAATCTCAGTACTGTTGTTGGGACATTGCGGGGATGAGACTGGCCCTGTTGGCTGCAGGGGAGCTGGGTGAGTCCTGTCACTGCCAGCTTTCCCCCACTTCCCCAGTGACCTGTATGATGCAGCAAAGACAACCATTATTCCCCTTGGAACATAACTCTCTTGCCCTGAGAACCATGCCCCATTCCTTGCAGTGGCCACAGCAAGCCCCACCCATGGAGAGTCTGAACTCAGAACTGCCTAATCCTACCCCAACATGATGGTTTTTCTCTACCCACCCTGGTAGCTGAAGACAAAAGACATAAACTCCTGGGAACTGTAAGGTCCTGCCCATAGCCTGAGAAACCTGAATACTTACCCTTGCTGACTTAGGACAAGCTTATATGCCACTACTAACAAAGTTGTTGGTCTCTTGAAAGTGCAACCTCCTGGCTGGAGGCCAACTAACTCAAGCCATTACAGCAACTTAGAACAACACTGCTTCAAAGAAAAAGAGAACAACAGCTAATTTCACCGCATGCAACATACTGACTAACCAGAGGTACTGAGTTTGTCTAAGTGACAACTTCACTGCTAGCATAACCAGCATTCAAGAAAACCAGTGCACAAAACAAAAGTACAACCAAGGACTCTCACAGAGTCTGCTTCACTCCCCTGCCACCTCCACTGGATCACTGGATAAGGTCCTGGTATCCACAGCTAGAGGACCCAAAGAAAGATCACATCATGGGACTCTTTGCAGACATTCCCCAGCACCAGGCCAAAGTCTCATAGCCCCGCTTGGTAGACAATAGCAATCACTGATATCTGGCTCTCAGGAAGCTCCATCCCTAGGAGAAGAGGGAGAGCACCACATGCAAAGATCATCTTGTAAGTCAAAATAATCTGAACAGCAGCCACTGAGTTTCAGTTCTTTGCCCTGAAATAGCATACCCAAATGAAAAGGAACCAGAAAAGTCATTCTGGTAATATGGCAAATCAAACTTCCATAACATCCCCAAAAGATCACACTAGTTCTTCAGCAATGGATCCAAACCAAGAAGGAATCTCTGAATTGCCAGATAAAGAATTCAGAAGGTTTATTATTAAGGTACTCAAGGAGGTACCAAAGAAAGGTAAAACCCAACTTAAAGAAATTTTAAAAATATACAGCGTACAGATGAAAAGAAATCTCCAGATAAATAGATATCATAAACAAACAAACAAAAAAATCACAACTTATGGAAATTAAAGGCACGCTTAGAGAAATAAAAAATACACCAGAAAATTTTAACAATACACTAGAACAAATAGAAGAAACTTCAGATCTCAAAGACAAGGCTTTTGAATTTACCCATCTGACAAAGACAAAAAGAAAAAGAACTTAAAAAATGAACAAAGACTCTAAGAAATTTGGAATCACATTAAATGAGCAAACATAAGAATAATTGATGTGCCTGAGGAAGAAGAGAAATCTAAAAGTTTAAAAAACTTATTTGAGGGAATAATTAAGGAACATTTCCCTGGCCTTTCTAGAGATCTAGACATCCAAATTCAAGAAGCTCAAACAACACCTGGGAAATTCACTGCAAAAAGATCATCAACTAGGCACACAGTCATCAGGTTATCTAAAGTCAAGATGAAGAAAAGAATCTTAAGAGCTGTGAAGCAAAAGCATCAGGTAACCTACAAAGGAAAACTTATCAGATTAACAGCAGATTTCTCAGCAGTAACCTTATCAGCCAGAAAGGACTGAAGTCCTATTTTTAGCCTCCTTAAAAAAAAAAAATTATCAGCCAATATTTTTGTAGACAGTGAAACTAAGCATATAAATGAAGAAGAGATAAAATCTTTTTCAGACAAATACTGAGAGAATTCATCACTACCAAACCAGCACTACAAGAACTGCTAAAAGAAGTTCTAAATCTTAAAATAAAACCTCAAAATACACCAAAATAAAACTTCCTTAAAGTATAAATCTCACAGGGCATAGAAAACAATAACACAATGAAAAAAGAAGAAAAGCTATTCAGGCAACAAATAGCACAATTAATAGAACAGTGCCTCACATCTCAATACCAACAATGAATGTAAATGGCCTAAATGCTCCATTTAAAAGATACAGAATGGCAGAATGGATAAAAAAAAAAAAAGTCCACCAACCAAGTATTTGCTGTCTTCAAGAGACTCACCTAACTCATAAGGACTCACATGCGCTTAAGGGGTGGAAAAAGAAATTCCATGAAAATGGACACTAAAAGCAAACAGGAGTAACTATTCTTATATCAGATAAAACAGACTTTAAAGCAACAACAGTTTAAAAAAAAAAAAGAAAAAAAAGACAAAGAGGGACACTATATAATGATAAAAGGATTAGTCCAACAGTAGAATATCACAATCCTAAATATATACATACCTAACACTGGAGCTTCCAAATTTATAAAACAATTACTACTATACCTAAAAAATGAGATAGATGGCAACACAATAATAGTGGGAGTGTCAGTACTCCACTGACAGCACAAGACAAGTAGCCATCAAGACAGAAAGTCAACAAAGAAACAATGGATTTTAAGTATGCCCTAGAACAAATGGACTTAACAGATATTTACAGAACATTCTACCCAACAATTGCAGAACATACACTATTTTTATCAGCACATGGAACATTCTCCAAGATAGACTATATGATAAGCCACAAAACAAGTCTCAGTAAAATTAAGAAAATCAAAATGATATCAAGTACTCTCTCAGACCACAGTGGAAAATACTGGAAGTTAACTACAAAGGAATCCCAGCCAGATGTGGTGGCTCACACCCATAATCCAAGCACTTTGGGAGGCTGAGGTGGGTGGATTACTTGAGGTCAGGAGTTCTAGACCAGCCTGGCCAAGATGGTGAAACCCCATCTCTACTAGAAATGTAAAAAGTTACCTTGGCATTCATGGTGGGTGCCTGTAATTCCAGCTACTCAGGAGGCTGAAGCAGGAGAATTGCTTGAACCTAGGAGAAGAGGTGTAGGTTGCAGTAAGCCAAGATTGCACCCCTGCACTCCACCCTGGGCTACAGGGTGAGACTCCATCTCAAACACACACACACACACACACACACACACACACACACACACCAAGAAAGAAATCCTCAAAACTATACAAATACATATGAATGGAAATTAAATAATCTGCTCCTGAATGATCTTTGAGTCAATAATGAAATCAAGATGGAAATAAAAACAATTCTTTAAACTGAATGATAAATAGGGGCTCAACCTATCGATACCTCTGGGATAGAGCAAAAGCAGTGCTAGAAGGAAAGCTCATAACATTAAATGCCTACATCAAAAAGTCTGAAAGAGCACAAGTAGACAATCTAAGGTCACACTTCAAGGAACAAGAACAAACCAAACAAGAACAAACCAAAGGAAACAGGAACAAAGCAAACCCAAACCCAGCATAGGAAAAGAAATAACAAAGATCAGAGCAGAACTAAATGAAATTGAAACAAAAAATTGAAATAAAAAGCTAGTTCTTTGAAGAGATAAAATTGATAGACCATTAGCAAGTTTAACCAAGAAAAGAAGAGAGAAGATCCAACTAAGCTCAATTAGAAATGAAACAAGAGATATTGCAGCTGATATCACAGAAATACAAAATATCATTAAAGGCTACTATGAATTCCTTTATGCACACAAACTAGAAAACCTAGAGAGGATGGATAAATTCCTGGAAATAGACAACCCTCCTAGATTAAACCAGGAAGAAATAGAAACTCTGAGGATATCAGTAACAAGTAGCAAGATTGAAATGGTAATAAAAATACTGCCAACAAAAAAAGTCCAGGACCACAGCTGGATTCAAAGCTGAATTCTATCAGACATTCAGAGAAAAACTGGTATCAATCCTACTGAAACTGTACCAAAAGATAGAGAAAGAAGGAATCCTCTCTAAATCATTCTATGAGGCCAGTATTACCCTAAAACCAAAACCAGGAAAGAACACAACAAGAAAAAAAAATACGGACTAATATCCCTTATGAACATAGATGCAAAAATCCTCCACAAAATACTAGCTACTGAATCTAACAGCATATCAAAAAGATAATCCAACATGATCAAGTGTGTTTCATGCCAAGGATGCAGGAATGGTTTAATATTTGCAAGTCAATAAATGTGATTCACCACATGAATAGAAATAAAAACAAAAATCATATCATTTTCTCAATAGATGCAGAAAAGTCATTTGACAAAATCAAGCATCCCCTTATGATTAAAACCTTCAGCAAAATCTGCATAAAATGAACATACCTTAAGGTATTAAAAGCCATCTATGACAAACCCACAGACAATATTATACTGAATGGGGAAAAGTTGAAAGCATTGCCCCCGAGAACTGGAACAAGACAAGGATGCCCACTTTCAACACTTCTCTTCAACATAGAACTTGAAGTCCTAGCCAGAACATTCAGACAAGAGAAAGAAATAAAGGGCATCCAAATCAGTAAAGAGGAAGTCAAACCGTCACTGTTCACTGATGATATTATCTTATATCTAGAAAACCCTAGATTCTTCCTGAAAGCTTCTAGATCTGATAAATGAATTCAGTAAAGTTTCAGGGTACAAAATCAATGTACACAGATCAATATCACTATAGCAACCAAGCTGAGAATCAAATCAATAACTCAACCCCTTTTACAATAGCTGTAAAAATAATTAAAATACTTAGACATACCCCTAATCAAGGAGGTAAAAGATCTCTACAGGGAAAATTGCAAAACACTACTGAAAGAAATCATAGATGACACAAACAAATGGAAACACATTTAATGCTCATGGATGGGTGGAATAATGTTGTGAAAATGACCATACTGCCAAAAGCAATCTACATATTCAATGCAATTCCCATCAAAAATAGCATCATCATTCTTCACAGAACTAGAAAGAAAAATCCTAAAATTCATATGGAATCAAAAAAGAGCCCACATAGCCAAAGCAAGACTAAGCCAAAAGAACAAATCTAGAAGTGTAACATTTCTTGACTTCAAACTATACTACAAGGCTATAATTACCAAAACAGCATGGAAAAATAGTCATGAACACCAATGGAACATACTAGAGAACCCAGAAATAAACCCAAATACTTACAGCCAACTGATCTTTGACAAAGCAAACAAAAACATAAAGTGGATAAGGGGAGCCTTTTCAACAAATGGTGCTGGGACAATTGTCAAGTCACATGTAGAAGAATGAAACTGGGTCTTCATCTCTCACCCTTTACAAAAATCTACTTAAGATGGATCAAGGTCTCAAATCTAAGATCTGAAATCACAAACATTCTAGAAGACAACATGAGAAAACTCTTCCAGACACTGGCTTAGACAAAGAATTCCTGACCAAGAACTCTAAAGAAAGAAAATGAAACATAAACAAAGATAAATAGGTAGCACTTAATTAAACTAAAAATCTTCTGCACAACAAAAGAAATAAACAGCAGAGTAAACAGAAAACCCACAGAATGGGAGAATCTTTGTAAACTATGCATCTAATAAAGTACTAATATCCAGAATCAACAAGGAACTCAAACAGATAGCAAGAAAAAAACAAATAATCCCATCAAAAAGTGGACCAAGGTCATGAATAGACAATTCACAAAAGAAAATATACAAATGGCCAACAAATATATGAAAAAATGCTCAGCATCACTAAATATAAGGGAAATGCAGATCAAAACCACAATGCGATACCACATTTTTCTCCTCCAAGAATGGCCATTAGCAAAAAAAAAAAAACAAAAACAAAAACAAAAAACAATAGATGTTGGCATGGATGTGTTGAAAAGGATCACTTTTACACTGTTGGTGGGGAATGTAAATTAGTGCAACCACTATGGAAATCACTATGGAGACTCTTTAAAGAACTAAAAATAAAACTACCATTTGATCCAGCAATCCCACTACTGGTTATGTACCCAGAGGAAAAAAAGTCATTATAGGAAAAGGACACTTGCACACACATGTTTATAGCAGCAAAATTTACAATTGCAAAAATGTGAAACCAGCCTAACTTCCAGTCAATCATCAAGTGGATAAATAAAATTTTGTATAAATATATATACAATGAAATACTGCTCAGGCATAAAAAGGAACAAAATAATAGCATTTGCAGCAACCAGGATGGAGTTGGAGACCATTATTCAAAGTGAGGTAACTCAGGAATGGAAAACCAAACATTGTATATTCTCACTTAAAATTGGGAGCTAAGCTATAAGGACACAAAGGCATAAGAATGATATATGGACTCTGGGGAGTCAGTGGTTAGGGCGGGAGGGGAATGAGGAATAAAAGATTACACATTTGGTACAGTGTACATTGCTCAGATGATGGGTGTACCAAAATCTCAGAAATCACCACTGAAGAACTTATCCATGTAACCAAACATAACCTGCTCCCCCAAAACAATTGAAATAATAATTTTTCAAAAATCAAACTTAAGTAAATACCCAACTCTTAGAAACTCAAAATTATCAATCTCTACTCATTTATTGATAGAATATGTGTTACTTTTTATTTTGACATTAAGAGAAAACACCACAGAGTGATAACTTTTATTTCAGTATTTTTTAATAAAATTATTTTGATCAAAAAAAGTAAAGCCTATTGCATATGTATAATAAGATAAAGTACCTAGAGTAAATCCAAATATACTATAAGCATAATAAAAGTGATTGGAAGAAATCATTATCTTCCTCTGTACAATACAGAAACTGTCAGATTTTATAGTAGAAAACAGAATCAGGAACATATTATTTATAAGAAACACACCTAAAACTTGCTTTTTCAAGAAGATTGAAAATAACTATATAAATAGTAGACATGGTATTATTTATTATTTTATTTTATTTTGAGACAGGGTTTGTTCTGTCACCCAAGCTGTAGTAAAATTCCACAATCATAGCTCACTGAAGCCTTAAATCTGAGGCCCAAGCGATCTGCCTGCCTCAGCCTCCCAAGTAGCTGGAACTATAGGTGTGAGTTACCATGCCCGGCTCACTATTTTTTTTTTTTTTTTTTGTAGTGACAGGGTCTTCCTGTGTTGCCCAGGCTGATCTTGAATTCCTGCACTCAAGCTGTCCTCCTGCCTCAGCCTCCCAAAATGCTGGCATTACCGGCATGAGCCACTGTTCCCAGCCTAATTTATAATTTTTAATACCACTTATAATTTAGTAATTTAAATAAGAAAAATGAAAATTGGATTATCTAACCATTTCCTTAAGAGTCTAGAAAAACAGTAGCATATCAAATTAAACAGTATAAAAATAGTAGATGTTTAACATTTTTAAAAAAAGATACATCAAAATAAAAATCTCAAATCAACAACTTTACAACTTACAAAGCTAGAAAAAGAATATTATAACTTAGAAAACTAGAAAAAGAATAAGCTAAATACAAAGCTATCAGAAGGAATGAAATAATAAGGATTACAACAGAGATAAATAAAATAGATAATGAAAAATCATAAAGAAAAGCAATTAAACAAAAATTTTGTTGTTAGAAAGGTATAAAAATTTAACAAGCTTATAGCTAAATTGATCAAGAAAAAAGATAAAAGATTCAAATTATTAAAATTAGAAATAAAAGGGAAGGTATCACTATTGATTCTACAGAAATAAAAAGGCTTAGAAGGGAGTATTATGCACAATTGCACACACACATAAAATGAATTACCTAGATGAAATAGACAAATACCCAAACACACAAAATCTACCAAGACTTGATCATAAAGAAATGTATTTTGGATAGACCGATAATTAGCAAAGATATTTAATCAGTAACTAAAATCTCACCCAAAAAGAAAAGCTGTGGACCCAATGGATTCACTGGCGATTTCTACCAACCACTAAAACAAATAAACAAAAAACTAATAGCAAGCCTTCTTAAACTCTTTCAAAAATTTGAAGAGGAGAAAACACTTCCAAATTCATTTTACAAGGCCAGAATTACTCTGCCACCAAAAACACCATATGAAAAGAAAAACATAAATCAGTATCCCTTCATGCAAAAATCCTCAACAAAATACTACCAAACTAAGTTCAGCAGCATATTAAAAGAATCATACACCATAAGTAGGTGAAATGTATTCTTGAAATGCAAAGGTAGTCTACCAGATGTAAATACATCAGTGTAATAAACCGCACTAACAGAATCAAGGGAAAAAAATGTGATCATCTTAATCAATCATAAACATCATTTAACAAAATTTAACACCTTTTAATAACAAAAACAAGTTTAAAAACTTGTGAGAAAATGAAACTACCTCAATATAATAAAACCTATATATGAAAAATCCACAGTTAACCTTATACTAACTGGTAAAACCCTGAAAGCTTTTCCTCTAAAATCAGGAAGAAAACAAGTATACCACTTTCGCCACTTCCTTTCAAGATACGAGAAATTCTAGCTGGGGTAACTAGACAAGAAAAAAAATCATCCAAATTAGAAATAAAGAATTAAAATGATCTCTTATCATAGATTACATCATCTTATGTATAGAAAACCCTAAAAATCACACGCAAACATGCACACATACACACACACACACACAGACACAGAGCACATAAACAAATACAGCAAAGTAGCAGGATGTGACACCAACATGCAAAAATCTGCTGTGTTTCTACAAATGAACAACGAACAATCCCAAGAGAATTAATAAAAATATAATTTATAATAGCATTACAGAGAATAAAATACTTCAGAATAAATGTAACCAAGAAGGTTAAAGATTTGTAAACAATTGATCAAAAAAATTAAAGACATGAATAAATGGAAAGACATCATATGTTTTTGGATTGGAAGATTTAATCTTAAAATCTTAACACTACACAATGTAATCTACAAATTCACTGTAAATCATTACATTCACAAAATACCATTTTATTATTTTATTACATTTTATTACAGAAATAGAAAAGACCATTCTACAATTCATACAGAATCTCTAGGGACACCAAATAGTGGAAACAATCTTGAAATAGAAGATCAAAGCTGGAAGACACAATCTTCTTCATTTTAAAGGTTAATACTAATCAAAACAGAGTGGTACTGACAAAAACAACAACAACAAACAAACAAACAAACAGACAAATAGACCAATGAAATGCATTAGAAAGCCAGGCCTTTACTGGATGATTTCAGATGAGTTGGTCTGTGCTCCCCTTCCTGTCCATGTAAACAGGTTTACTGTCCCCATTTCCCTGTGTAGAAGTTCTTCCTTTACATACTTTAGTGGTCAGCATTCATCATTTATTTATTGTTTGTATTTGTAGTGGTTTTTTTAATTTTTCAATAACTTTTTATTTAATTCATGAGTTTGATAACATTTAACTAAAAAGAGTAAAAACACCAATGCTTAAGAAACGTTGGTGACTGGTTGACTTGCGCATTCATGTATTCTTTCAAACTGAGTCTCTACAAGTGGCTAAGTCAAGGCACAATGATGCTAAGAGTTGTGCAGTGCGCACAGGTGAGCAAGGGGTGCTCTTAATTCTAAGGTACCACTCTGGTCTACTGTAAAAATAAGCTCCCGTATGAGAATTTCTTGAAATATAAATTTTTATTCCAACTTTATAGGAAGCCCACTGTGACTTTAGTAAAACTCCTTATTGCTTTTTCTTGTATTTTCCACATCAATGAATTAGCAAACTCTTCTATTTCTCTATATTCTCAGGATCGTCATACGAATGAAGGCCTAAACTTTCATAAATAACTTATACATTCAAAGCATGATGAAAAAGCAATGAATTATAATGGGAAACAGCAGGAGGGAAAAATTACTTAGAATTTTAGAATTCAGTCTATTCTTAAGAGCTTTATACAAGTTTTTTAACCACTTTCAGTCACAGTTTCATAATCTGTAAAATAATAGCTATCTCAAGAAAGTTTTAGGCATGACTCTAAAGTAAATGTAACTCTAAGCGCCTGGCATACATAATTAAGCCAACAACAAAAAAATTAGCTATTATTTGTAGTGGTCTTATTTCAGGGCATTAAACTCATATAGTTTTTTAATCCCGTCTTTGTATGCAATACACTCCTTGATATTTGATAGTTGATAAATATTTCTTAAACTTAAATTAACCGACCATCTAGTACACAATTAATTATGAAAACGTAATTAAGAATTTACATTTAATTAATTAATTTTTATTCAAATTGGGAGATGTTTAAGATATGTGAGTCAAATCTATTTACATTTTGTAAAGGGTCTGATTAGTCAACTTTCTTTCATTCTTATTTCTGAAAATATTCTTATTATAGACACAGCGTTTAATATAGTTTAAATTAGATAGTCATGGGTCGAGTATTTTTTTTTTCCCTTCAGAACTTTGAGGCTGATGTTTCAATGTCGTCTCTTACACACTGTCGCTGAAAAAATGTGAGTCACATTTTCTTCTTCCTTTTATGTATAGTGTTTTCTTCTGAAAAGCTTTTAAGAGGTCTTTCATTGCTTTTCAAGTTCTGTACCATCATTTGATAGCCAAGGTGTGGAATTAGCCTCTCAGGACACAAAGACTTCCTTCTATATGAGTCTGCAATTTTAGAAAACTTGAAAGCATTTTGTTTTCAAATGTTGTTTCCTCATTATTGATAATAGTATGTTCCTGGAAGCTCTACTTGAGGCATGATGGTTATTTTCTACATATCTTTCCCATCTCTTAAATTCTTATCAGTATCTTTCATCTCTAAATATTCCTCTGTGTTAATTCTGGGTGATTGCCTCAGATCTCTCTTCAAATCTACTAATTCTTTCTTAGATATTAATACATCCACTGAGATTTTTTTAATTTGAGTGATTATATTTTTAATGTCTATAGTTGTATTTACATTTATTTGGAAAATAAATTTCTTTTTCTGGTTGACTTTTTTCACACTGTTCTTTTCTTGCTTCATAATTTCACATCCTTCCACTGTATTATTGAGCACTTTATTTTTTTATTTTATTTTATTTTTATTTTTTATTTTTTGAGACAGAGTCTCGCTCTGTTGCCCAGGCACGAGTGCAGTGGCCGGATCTCGGCTCACTGCAAGCCCCGCCTCCCAGGTCTACACCATTCTCCTGCCTCAGCCTCCCGAGTAGCTGGGACTTCATTGAGCACTTGAAACACACTTATTTAAAATTGCCTAAGTGGTTTTATCTTCAATAGTTATAAGGTACAATTTTTATTGAATATTTTTAAAAGGTGTTATAATGTTTTGTGTTTTTCTTTGATTTATGATTTTATTTCTGTGAGTTCCCCCAATGAGGTTCCTTGATGTGCCTGGCCTGTAGTGGGCATGCGTGCTGTTGTTCCAAAAATGACTCAGTATTCTGGTTTCCCAGTTGCAGAATAATTTTAATTTAATTTTAGGAGGAAAGAGGAAGATTAAGAAGCAATGTGAGCAAACAAATGGGGACATTAATTATCTTGATATTCGTTTACCATGATAATAGTATAAATTTACCTTATAAGTATGGAAGCTGTAGGCCTGGGCTCCTGGTATTTTGTGTGTGATACATTTTCCAGCAATGGTTCCTGGGAGTTGGAAAGTGTTTCTGGGACTTCCTAGTGCTGTTTGGTAGAGTATTTTTCTCAGAACTTGTTTCACAGATGATGTAGAACTTTGTGACTTTTAACCTTATGAATGTAACTCAGTTATAGCTACCCAAAGGCATGGAACCTATAGTCAAGTGTCCTCTACCTCTAGGTAGACATCAAAGCCATCATCAGGTTCCAATTCCCCTTGGATCCATGTGTCATTCACCACTTTGGCTAACTCCCTCCCTTCCTTCCTTTTTGTTTATCCTCACTTCTGTATTGATAACAGGGGATGAGCACTGTACATCCAGTCAATTAACTATGTGGAACAGAAGAACCCTTCATTTATTAATAGTAAATGCAAATAAAATATAGTTAGTCATATGACTCCAAAGAAAGGAAATTTTTTTTTTTTTTGTACATCATTAGTGTGATAGTGCTAATTTTATCTTTGTACAAATTCAGGAGGATTAACTTGCCCTCAGGATTTTGAATGGAATTTTCTAAGCATTTTCATGTATAATTGCATCATTGAACTTGCTTCAGGTGTTTTAAGTGTACTGCTACTTCAGTGTGGATTGTAAGTATTAACATAAATGTTATAATAAGATATTAAGAAAATTTCAAAGGGAAATAATTACATAAATTAACTAAGGAGTCTTTGAGACTGGATTCAACTTTCAACTGGTTGGAGTATGTTTTTAAGTCATTTTTTAAAAGGTAGAAGAATGTATGGCTTAGGCAACAGCCAGGTATATTTTTGAAGAGGTCGTTAAATTATTTTAGTAATAAATAAGTGTTATATTAAAATTTTCAGTAAAAATCTTGTAAACACCTTTACAAATTGCTTTTCTGTCTTATAACATTTTGTGCTTCAGGAAAGTCTGAAACTAGACGTATTTTTGTTCTTTTAAAGGACATTGAAGTCTTAAAGAGAAATGCTTTTATTCTGTGTATGTATATATCTATAGGTTAAGCTATCTCTTCTATAAATAACTCCTAGATATTTAATAGCTCTGTTTCTACTGCAAATGTACCTTCTTAATCAGGCTTTAAAACATATACTGCTTTTTACATTTTTATTCTTATATTTTGGCCATGTTGCTGAAACCAATTATTACTTTTAATAACATGAAGATTCTCCTAGATTTGTTTGAATAGGCACTCATATAATCTGCAAATAATTTTTCCTATCTTCTTCAATATTATTTCATATTCTTAATTCTAAATAGGATGCTACTCTTGTTGTCATTAAAAATGATACATGATAAACAACCGTTGCAATTAGGGAACGATATTTTTCATTCATACTTAAAAATATATCAGTGAAGTATTTTTTTGTTTTTGTTTTCTTATTTTTAATTTTTTTATATTACTTTAAGTTGGGGGATACGTGTGTTGAATGTGCGGGTTTGTTACATACGTATACATGTGTCATGGTGGTTTGCTGCATCTATCAACACATCATCTAGGTTTTAAGCCCCTCATGCATTAGGTATTTGTCCTAATGCTCTCCATCCCTTTGCTCCTCACCCCCTGAGAGATTCCAGTGTGTGATGTTCCCCTCCCTGTGTCTGTGTGTTCTCATTAATCAACTCCCACTTAAGAGTGAGAACATGTGGTGTTTGGTTTACTGTTCCTTTGTTAGTTTGCTGTGGATGATGGTTTCCCACTTCATCCATGTCACTGCAAAGGACATGAACTCAGTTTTTTATGGCTGCATAGTATTCCATGGTGTATATGTGCCACATTTTCTTTATCCAGTCTATCATTGATGGGCATTTTGTTGGTTTCAAGTCTTTGCTATTGTAAATAGCGCTGCAGTAAACATATGAGTGTGTGTGTCTTTATAGTAGAATGGTTTATAATCCTTTGGTATATACCCCGTAATGGGATTGCTGGGTCAAATGGTATTTCTGCTTCTAGATCCTTGCAGAATTGCAACCCTGTCTCTCACAATGGTTGAACTAATTTACACTCCCACCAACCATGTAAAAGCATTCCTATTTCTCCTCATCCTCACCAGTATCTGTTGTTTCCAGACATTTTAATGATTGTCATTTTAACTGGTGTGAGATGGTATCTCTCTGTGGATTTGATTTGCATTTCTCTAATGACCGGTGATGATGAGTTTTTTTCCATGTTTGCTTGGCCATATAAATGTCTTCCTTTGAGAAGTGTCTGTTCATATACTTTGCTCACTTTTTGATGGGGTTGTTTGTTTTTTTTCTTGTAAATTTGTTTCAACTCCTTGTAGATTCTGGATATTAGACCTTTATCAGTTGGATAGATTGCAAAAATTGTCTCCCATTCTGTAGGTTGCCTGTTCACTCTGATCATAGTTTCTTTTGCTGAGCAAAGCTCTTTAATTTAAGTCACATTAGTCAATTTTGGCTTTTGTTGCAATTGCTTTTGGTGTTTTGTTCATGAAGTCTTTGCCCATGCCCATGCCCTGAATGGTATTGCCTAGGTTTTCTTCTAGGGTTTTTATAGTTTTAGGTTTTACATTTAAGTGTTTACTCCATCTTGAGTTAATTTTTGTGTAAGATATAAGGAAAGGGTTCAGTTTCTCTTTTCTGCATATGGCTAGCCAGTTTTCCTAGAACCATGTATTAAATAGAGAATCCTTTCCCCATTGCTTGTTTTTGTCAGGTTTGTTGAAGATCAGATGGTTGTAGATGTCTGGTGTTGTTTCTAAGGCCTCTGTTCTGTTCCATTGGTCTATATAGCTGTTTTGGTATGAGTATCATGTTGTTTTGGTTACTGTAACCTTGTAGTATAGTTTAAAATCAGGTAGTGTGATGCAGCTTGTTATTTTTGCTTAGGATTATCTTGGCCATATGGGCTCTTATTTGGTTCCATATGAAATTTAAAGTAGATTTTTCTAGTTCTGTGAAGAAAGTAAGTGGTAGCTTGATGGGAATAACATTGAACCTATAAATTACTTTGGGCAGTAGGACATTTTCACAATATTGATTCTTCCTATACCTAAGCATGGAAATTTTTTTTCCATTTGTTTGTGTCCTCTCTTATTTCCTTGAGCAGTGGTTCATAGTTCTCCTTGAAGAGTTCCTTCACATCTCTTGTAAGTTGTATTCCTAGATATTTTATTTTCTTTGAAGAAATTATGAATGGGAGTTCACTCATGATTTGGCTTTCTGCTTGTCTATTATTGGTGCATATATTGGATTGCTTGTGATTTTTGCACATTGATTTTGTATCCTGAGACTTTGCTGCAATTGTTTATTGGCTTAAGGAGTTTGGGGGCTGAGACAATGGAATTTTCTAAATACACATTCATGTTGTCTACGAACAGAAACAATTTCACTTCCTCTCTTCCTATTAGAATACTCTTTATTTCTTTCTCTTGCCTGATGACTCTGGCCAGAATTTCCAATGCTATGTTGAATAGGAGTGGTGAGAGAGGGCATCCTTACCTTGTGCCGGTTTTCAAAGGAAATGCTTCCAGCTTTTGCCCATTCAGTATGATGTTGGCTGTGGGTTTGTCATAAGTAGCTCTTATTATTTTGAGATATGTTCCATCAATACCTAGTTTATTGAGAGTTTTTAGCATGAAGGGGTGCTGAATTTTATTGAAGGCTTTTTCTGCATCTATTGAGATAATCATGTGGTTTTTGTCAGTGGTTGTGTTATGTGATGGATTACGTTTATCAATTTGCATATGTTGAACCAGCCTTGCATCCCAGGGATGAAGCTGACTTGATCGTGGTGGATAAGTTCTTTGATATGCTGCTGGATTCTGTTTCTATTGAGTATTTTATTGAGGATTTTTGCGTTGATGTTCATCAGGGATATTGGTCTGAAATTTTCTTTTTGTTGGGTGGGGGGGTTCTGCCCAGTTTTGGAATCAGGATGATACTGGCCTCATAAAATGAGTTATGGATGAGTTCTTCTTTTTCTATTGTTTGTAATAGTTTCAGAAGGAATGGTACCAGCTCTTCTTTGTACCTCTGGTAGAATTCTGTTGTGAATTCGTCTAGTCCTGGGCTTTTTTTTGGTTGATAGGCTATTAATTACTGCCTCAATTTCAGAACTTGTTATTGGTCTTTTCAGGAATATGACCTCTTCCTGGTTTAGTCTTGGGAGGGTGTGTGTGTGTCCAGGAATTTATTGAAATGTTTTAGATCTTCTAGTTTATTTGTGTGGAGGTGTTTATAGTATTCTCTGATAGTAGTTTGTATTTCTGTGGGATCACTGGTGATATACCCTTTATCATTTTTTTATTTTGTCTATTTGATTCTTCTCTCTTTTATTCTTTATTAGTCTGTCCAGCAGTCTTTCTATTTTGTTAATCTTTTCAAAAGTCCAGCTCCTGGATTCACTGATTTTTTTAATTTTTTTGTGTGTCTCTATCTCTTTCATTTCTGCTCTGATCTTAATTATTTTGTGTCTTCTGCTAGCTTTTGAATTTGTTTGCTCTTGCTTCTCTAATTCTTTTAATTGTGATGTTAGGGTGTCAATTTTAGATCTTTCTCACTTTCTGATGTGGGCATTTAGTGCTATAAATTTCTCTCATAATATTGCTTTAGCTGTGTCCCAGAGATTCTGGTACATTGTCTCTTTCTTCTCATTGGTTTCAAAGCTTTGTTATTCCTGCCTTAGTTTCGTTACTTCCCCAGTAGTCATTCAGGAGCAGGTTGTTCAGTTTCCATGTAGTTGTGCAGTTTTGAGTATGTTTCTTAATTCTGAGTTCTAATTTGATTGCACTGTGGTCTGAGAGGCTGTTTGACGTGATTTCTGTTCTTTTGCATTTGCTGCGGAGTGTTTTACTTCCAATTATGTGGTCAATAATAGAATAAGTGCGATTTGGTGTAAGAAGAAGGTATATTATGTTGATTTGGGGCGAAGAGTTCTGTAGATGTCTATTAAGTCTGCTTGGTCCAGAACTGAGTTCAATTCCTGAATATCCCTGTTAATTTTCTGTCTCATTGATTTGTCTAATATTGACAAATATTAGTGGGTGTTAAAGTCTCCCACTATTATTGCGTGGAAGTCTGAGACTCTTTGTAGGTCTCTAAGACTTTGTTTTATGAATCTGGGTGCTCCTGTAATGGGTGCATATATGTTTAGGACAGTTAGCACTTCTAGTTTCATTGATCCCTTCACCATTATGTAATGCCCGTCTTTGTCTTTTTTGATCTTTGTTGGTTTAAAGTCTGTTTTATCAGAGACTAGGATTGCAACCCCTGCTTTTTTTTGCTTTCCATTTGCTTGGTAAATATTCCTCCCTTTATTTTGAGCCTATGTGTGTCTTTGCACGTGAGATGGGTCTCCTGAATACAGCACACCCATGGTTCTTGACTCTTTATCTAATTTGCCAGTCTGTGTATTTCAACTGGGGCATTTAGACCATTTACATTTAAGGTTAGAATTATTATGTGTGAATTTGATCTTGGCATTATGATGCTAACTGGTTATTTTGCCTGTTAGTTGACGCAGTTTCTTCATAGTGTCGTTGGTCTTTATATTTTGGTGTTTTTTGTTGTTGTTGTTGTTGTTGTTTTTCTGCAGTTGCTGGTACCATTTTTTCCTTTCCATATTTAGTGCTCTCTTCAAGAGCTCTTGTGAGACAGGCCTGGTGGTGTCAAAATCCCTCATCATTTGCTTGTCTGTAAAGAATTCTATTTCTCCTTCACTTATGAAACTTAGTTGGCTTGATATGAAGCTCTGGGTTGAAAAATTCTTTAAGAATGTTGAATATTGGCCCCCACTGTCTTCTGTCTCGTAGGGTTTCTGCAGAGAGATCCACTGTTAGTCTGATTGGCTTCTATTTGTAGGTAGCCTGACCTTTCTCTCTGGCTGCCCTTAACATTTTTTCCTTTGTTTCAACCTTGGTGAATATGATGATTATGCGTCTTGGAGTTGCTTTTCTCGAGGAGTATCTTAGTGATGTCCTCTGTATTTCCTGAATTTAAACGTTGGTCTTTCTTGCTAGGTTAGGGAAGTTCTCCTGGATAATATCTTGAAGTGTGTTTTCCAACTTGGTTCCATTCTTCCCATCACTTTCAGGGACCCCAATCAATCGTAGGTTTAGTCTTTTTACGTAGTCTCATATTTCTTGGAGACTTTGTTTATTCCTTCTCAATCTTTTTTCTCTAATCTTGTCTTCACTCCTTATTTTCTTAAGTTGATCTTCGATCCCTGATATCTTTTCTTCTGCTTCATTGTTTTGGCTATTGATACTTGTGTATGCTTCACTAAGTTCTTGTGCTGTGTTTTTCAGCTCCTTCAGGTCATTTATGTTGTTCTCTAATCTGGTTATTCTAGTTAGTAGTTCTTGTAACCTTTTGTCAAGGTTCTTAGCGTCCTTGCATTGGGTTAGAACATGCTCCTTTAACTCAGAGGAGTTTGTTTTTACTGACATTCTGAAGCCTAGTTCTCTCAATTAATCAAACTCATTCTTTTTCAGTTTTGTGCCCTTGCTGGAGAGGATTTGCAATCATTTGGAGGAAAACAGGCATTCTGGTTTTTGAATTTTCAGCATTTTTCCACTGGTTTTTCCTCATCTTCATGGATTTATCTATTTTTGATCTTTGAGGCCATTGGATGAGGTTTCTTTTTGGGGGTTATTTTTGTTGATATTGATGTTATTGCTTTCTGTTTGTTTGTTTTTCTTCTAACAGGCCCTTCTTCTGCAGGTCTGCTACAGTTTGCTGGAGGTCTGCTCTAGACCCTATTTGCCTGGATATCACCAGTGGAGGCTGCAGAACAGCAAAGACTGCTGCCTGCTCCTTCCTCTGGAAGCTTAGTCCCAAAGGCTAGAGCTCTTCTGTATGAAGTCTCTGACAACCCCTGTTGGGAGGTCTCTTCCAGTCAGGAGGTTAAGTGGTCAGGGACCCACTTGAAGAGGCAGTCTGTCCCTTAGTAGAGCTCAACCGCTGTGCTGAGAAAACCCTCCTTGTCAGGATCTGCTGCTCTCTTCAGAGCCAGCAGGCAGGAACATTTAAGTCCACTGAAGTTGTGCCCACAGCCGTGCCTTCCCCCAGGTGCTCTGTCCCAGGGAGATGGGAGTCATATCTATAGGCCCCTGATTGAAGCTGTTGCCTTTCTTTCAGAAATGCCTTGCCAAATGAAGAGGAATCTAGGCAGGCAGTCTGGCCATAGCCACTTTGCTCCACCATGTTGAATTCTGCCCAGTCTGAGCTTCCGGGCCTTTTTGGTGCTGTCAGGGAAAAATCACCTACTCAAGCCTCCATAATGACAGATGCCCCTCCCTCGCCACCCCCCCCCCCCCCACCAAGCTCAGTTGTCCCAGGTCAACTTCAGACTGCTGTGCTTGCAGTGAGAATTTCAAGCTAGTGGTTCTTAGCTTGCTGGGCTTTTGGGGAATGCGACCCAGTGAGTGAGACTACTTGGTTCCCTGGCTTCGGCCCCCTTTCCAGGGGAATAAACTGTTCTGTCATGCTGTGGTTCCAGGTACCACTGGTTTATGAAAAAAATAAAAATAATAATAATAACTCCTGCAGCTAGCTCAGTGTCAGCCCAAACAGTTGTCCAGTTCTGTGCTTGAAACCCAGGGCCCTGGTAGTGTAGGCATGTGAGGGAATCTACTGGTCTGTGGAATGCAAACACTGTGGGAAGAACATAATATCTGGGCTGAATAGCACAGTCCCTCACAGCTTCCCTTGGCTGGAGTGAGAGGTGACAATGTGCTAGCAGTCCTCACTCTCAGCGCCTCCTTGGCCTCCAGCCTCAGCTTCCAGTCTGGCCGTGCTTGAGGAGCCCTTCAGCCTGCCCACGGCACTGTGGGAGCCCCTCTCTGGGCTAGCTGAGGCCGGAGACACCTCCCTCTGCTTTGGAGAGGTGTGGAAGGAGAGGCGCGGTCTTGGGCTCTGTGGGCTCCCTGGGCCCACCAGCACTGAGGGCCCAGGGCAGTGAGGGGCTTAGCACCTGAGCCAGCAGTTGGGGAGGTTGCACCAGGTCCCCCAGCAGTGCTGGTCTGCTGGGCAGCACTCAAATTCTCGCTGGGCCTTAGCTGCCTCCCTGAGGGGCAGGGCTCTGGCAGCCCACCATGTCTGAGCTCCTCCCCCGGCGGTGGCCTCCCATGTGGCCTGAGCCTCCCCAATGGGCGCCACGCCCTGCTCCGTGGTGCCCAGTCCCATTGACAGCCCAAGGGCTGAGGAGTGCAGGCACGGCTAGCGAATGGCTGGCAGCTCTGTCTGCAGCCCTGGTGCAGGATCCACTGGGTGAAGCCAGCTGGACTCCTGAACCGGATAGGGACTTGGAGAACTTTTATATCTAGTGGGAGGATCCTATGCGCACCAATCAGCACTCTGTGTCTAGCTCAGGGTTTGTAACTACACCAATCAGTACTCTGTGTCTAGCTCAAGGTTTGTGAATACACTCTGTATCTAGCTAACCTAGTGGGGACTTGGAGGACTAACATTCTGTGACTCTGTGTCTAGCTCAAGGATTTTAAACGCACCAATCAGCACTCTGTGTCTAGCTCAGGGTTTGTAAATACACCAATTGGTACTCTGTATCTAGCTAACTAGCACTCTGTGACTCTGTGTCTAGCTCAAGGATTGTAAACACACCAATCAGCACTCTGTCAAAACGGACCAATCAGCACTCTGTAAAATGGACCAATCAGCAGGATGTGGATGGGGCCAGATAAGGGAATAAAAGCAAGCTGCCCAAGCCAACCAGGGGCAACCCGCTGGGGTTCCCTTTAGCGCTGTGGAAGCCTTGTTCTTTTGCTCTTTGCAATAAATCTTGCTGCTATTCACTCTTTGGGTCCATGCTGTCCTTATGAGCTGTAACACTCACTGCGGAGGTCTGCAGCTTCACTCCTGCAGCCAGCCAGACCACTAACCCACCAGGAAGAATGAACAACTCCAGACGCGCTGCTTCACTCCTGACAGCGAGACCACGAACCCACCAGAAGGAAGAAGCTCCAGACACAGTTGAACATCTGAAGGAACAA
The DNA here is from genome assembly GCF_009764315.1 of Trachypithecus francoisi. Lineage (NCBI taxonomy): Eukaryota > Metazoa > Chordata > Mammalia > Primates > Cercopithecidae > Trachypithecus > Trachypithecus francoisi. The sequence goes on along the minus strand of NW_022681458.1, from coordinate 123,383,724 downwards.
ACTCTGGACACAACATCTTTAAGAACTGTAACACTCACCATGAGGGTCCGTGGCTTCATTCTTGAAATCAGTGAGACCAAGAACCCACCAATTCCGGACACAGGAGGAGGGATGATTTCCTCTCTTTGCACTCCCTAGATGAGGCAATGCCCCATCCTGCTTCTGCTTGCCTTCAATGGGCTGCATCCACTGCCTAACAAGTTCCAATGAGATGAACAGGTTACCTCAGTTGGAAATGCAGAAATCACCTGCCATCTGCATTGGTCTCGCTGGAGCTACAAGAACTGTTCCTTTTCTGCCATCTTGCCAGCAGTCTCTTTTTGGTTTTTATATTTTAATGAGAATTTATTAATAATAGCTTGGGTGTGTCTTGATATTATCATATAATTTCTTCATTATAGTCCTTTAAAATAAATTAACCTCACAGTTACATTTTGTGTACTACTTTTGTTCATTTTTTTATAAAAATGTGAGACCTGTAAACTGAGCTAGAAAATATGTTTAATGAAAAAGTATTTTTAGGTTTGTAAAATGTTTTATAATAAGAACTTTTTTGTGTGCTGAAAGGATTATTGTCAATATATTTGCTTTCATTGCTTTAAATTTTTAATTTACTCACAAACCTATGCAGGTTTTTTCTTTACTTCGTGATATTTACTACATATTCAATTCTCTTAAGCATGTTAGCCTACTCAGAACTTTCATACATTCTTAAGTGATTTTTAGTCATTTTTTAAAATCTATTTCATCTCTATTTTCAAATGTGGTAATAAGTCATTTTATATGATAATCTTCCATGTTTTAAAAATTCCACTGTATTTAAATTTATATCTTGTTTCTTATATAATAAAGGTACTATTTGTATCTTTTTCCCCCAATGAGACATGAAAAAAATTGACAATTTTGGTTTTTAAAAGATACGTATTTTGTCCAAGTTGTGGTAAAATGTACATAATATAAAATTTACTATTTTTACCATTTCACCAGCATTAAGTACATTCACATTGCTGTGCAACCATTGCCATCATCAATCCATAGAACATTTTAGTCTTGCAAAACTTAAACTACTCACATTAACTCTCTGTTTCTCCTTATCACCCAGCTCCTGGCGAATACCATTCTACTTTTCTGTATATAAATTTGACTACATTGAGTATCACATATGGGTTGGAATCACAGAGTATTTCTCCCTTTGTGACTGGTTTGTTTCATTTAGCATAATGTTTATCCACATTTTAGCATGTGTCTGAATTTCCTTCCTTTTAAAGCTGGATATTAGTCCATCTATATTTCTGTAGCACAATATGTTTGCCCACTAATCCATTAGTCTGGGCTACTTCCAACTTTTGGCTATTGTAAACAATGAACATGGATATATGAATATCTGTTGAGGTCTTCATTTTAGGCTGAGCACTGTGCTGAAGACAGGCAGGCCTAGTGAGGTCCAGAATGAAAAATTCTGTCCTGTAATAATTGAGTAGGCCTATGGAATGCTTGCTATTTCTCTCCTCTATGAAGTGACTTAATGGAGAGAATTAGGATCAGACTCAGATCTAGGAAAGAAAGAACCAAGAGAATGTGCTGGTGGACAGGGAAAAGGGTGCTCAGATATGTTGTCTGGAATGCATAGTGCCCTTGCCCTTAGGTAAGAGGTGATTGAAACTAGAGCCTGCCACCCAGAAGTGGAATTTCTGTATCATATGGTTGCAATAGTTTTTTTTTTTTTTTTAATTGCCATACTGTTTTTCACAATGGCTATGCCATTTTACATTCCCACCAGCAATGTACAAGAATTTCAATTTCTCCATATCCTTGCTAACATCTGTTACTTCTGTTTTGCTTTTGTTTTTGTTTTTGTAATAGTCATCTGTATTAGTTCATTCTTACATTGCTAGAAAGAACTACCTAGACTGGGTAATTTATAGAGGAAAGAGGTTCAATCAGCTTACAGTTCTGTGGGGTGAACAGGTTTCTGCTTCTGGGGAGGCCTCAGGAAACTTACAATCATGGTAGAAGGTAAAAAGGCAGCCAGCACATCTTTATATGGCCAGCAGGGCAGGGGTGGCAGGAGGTGTGAAACATTCTTAAAAAACACATCTTGTGAGAACTCTATCATGAGAACAGCAAGGGGGAAGTTCACTCCCGTGATTCAATCACTTCTCACCAGGCCCCTCCTCCAACACTGGAAATTACATTCAACATGAGATTTAGGTGGGGACACAGAGCCAACCCATACCATCATTCTAATGGTAGTGAAGTGGTATCTCACTGTGGTTTTGATATGCATTTTCCTAATGATTAATGGTGTTGAGCATCTTTTCACGGGCTTATTGTCTATTTGTATATTTTTTGTATGCTTTTTAAAATAGATGTCTATTCAAGTTCTTTATTGTATTTTTATTTTCTGAACTGGGTTGTTTGTTTTTTGTTGTTGCATTATGGAAGTTCCTTATATATTCCACATATAGATCTTTTATCAAACATATTATTTGCTTATATTTTCTCCCATTCTATAGGTTATCTCTTCACTCTGTTGATTGTTTTATTTGCTGTGCAGAAGCTTTTTAGTTTGAAGAAAACCCACATAGCCACAACAACCTTGAGCAAAAAGAACAAAGCTGAAGGAATCACACTATCTGACTTAAAAACATAGTACAAAGCTATAGTAACCAAAACAGCATAATACTGGCAAAAAACAAAACATAGACCAGTGGAGCAAAATAAAGAACTCAGAAATAAATCTAGACATTTACCGCCAACTATCAACAAAAGCACCAAGAATATCTACTGGAGAAAAAGCAGTCTCCTCAATAAATGGTTCTGGGAAAACTTGATATTCACGTGACACTTGGTGTGAGGTGTTATTCTAATTGTGGCTTTGATTTGCATTTCTCTGATTAGTGATGTTGAGCATTTTTTATATGTCTGTTGGCCACTTTTATGTCTTCTTTCGAGAATAGTCTTTATACTTTTTGCCCACTTTTTAATGACATAATTTCTTTTTCTCTTGCTGGTTTAAGTTCTTTATAGATTCTGCATATTAGACCTTTATAAATTAACAGTTTGCAAACATGTTGTCCCATTCTGTAGGGTTCCTTTTTACTCTGTTGATAGTTTCTTTTGCTTTCAGAAGCTCTTTAGTTTAATTAAGTCCCAATTATCAGTTTTTCTTTTGGTTGCTATTGCTTTCGAGGACTTAGTCATAAACTCTTTGCCTATGCTGATATTTAAAAGAGTATTTTGTAGGTGTTCTTCAAGAATTGTTATAATTTGAGGTCTTATATTTAAGTCTTTAATGTATCTTGAGTGATTTTTTTGTATATAGTGAGAGGGAGTGGCCTAGTTTCATTCTTCCACAAATGGTTAGTCGGTTTTCCCAGCACCATTTATTGAATAGGGAGTCCTTTCCTCATTGCTTATCTTTGTCCATTTTGTCACAGGTCAGTTGGTTCTAGGTGTGCAGCTTTATTTCTGAATTCTCTATTCTGTTTCAGGTGTATTCTAGGTGTCTAGTTTATTACCAGTATCATGCCGTTTTGATTCCTATAATCTTATAGTACAGTTTGACATTGGGCAATGTGATGCCTTCAGCTTTGTTTTTCTTGCTAAGGATTGCTTTGCCTATTCAGGCTCTTTTGGGAATCCATATAAATTTTAGAATACTTTCTTCTAATTCTTTTTCTTAAAAAAAGATTGGTAATTTGGTACATATAGCACTGGATGTATCGATTGGGCAGTGTAGACATTTTAATGATACTGCCATCTGTGATTTCCTTCAGCAGTGTTTTGTGGCTGTCTTTGAGATGTCTCACCTCCTTGGCTAGATAGGTTCCTAGATATTTTATTTTTTTCTGGCTATTGTAAATGTGATTGCATTATCGATTTGACTTTCAGCTTGAACCTTACTGGTGTATGCAAATGCTACTAATTTTTGTACATTAATTTTGTAGCCTAAAACTTCACTGAGATAGTTCATCGGGTCTAGGAGCATTTTGATGAAGTCTTTAGGGTTTTTTAGGTATAGAATCATACCATTAGCAATAATATTAGCTATTATTGATAATAGCAAAAAAAGTATATATATATAGGTAAATGCTCAAGTAAATTACAAAATATTCACATAGTTGAATTTATAAAACTTCTGAAGTAATTCTATGAGTAGTTTGTAATTTTATGGTGAATGCTTAGAATATAATGTTAAATAAATCTTGTTCATGCAGGATAATAGTAACATTATAAAAAACATGTGAAAATATTGAAAGGGAAGATACTAAAACAGAGAATAATTATGGGTTGTTCTGCCTAAATTTTTATGCACTACAAATGATACAATGTCTCCAATTTATGACAATAAAAAGTGTTTTAAAAGTCTGAAGTTTTGAAAAGGGTTACATCAGCAAGATAGCAGATTAAGAACCCCAGACTCATTATCCAACAGAGATCCAAATTTAGCAATAATATATATTCCAAAAGCCTTTATGAGAACTCTGGAAATAATTAAGAAGCCACAATACCCCAAAGAAACAATAGCTGTATTGAAATGAGTAGGAAAGCCTGTTGCGTTTCACTAATAGCCCTCCCACCAAGCCAGCCCAATTAGTGCAATCAGGAGAACATGGCCACTCACAACTTTTTTCTTGAGAAAGAAATAGAGGAGTGGAGTGTACATAAAATTTTCTGGCTTTTCAGTGAAGCTGTCTATGGAACTAGTTTCTGTTTCACCTGGTGAAGAGCATTGATGATACGCTGCAATACATTGGGTGCCTGAGAGCCACTGAGAACAAAGTAGCTTGTTGCAACACCAGAAAACCAGCAGCAGCACAGACAGACAGTGGAAGGCACGAGAAATTATGAGATTTTCTTAAAATCCTGTGTACCATTGTAATTAGGAAATTACATAAACAAGCACAGAGAAGACCCATTTTTAGAAAAGATTTGAGAGGCCCACAGAATCTCTGACTGGAATAATTAGTAAAGATCTTCCCCCGCATGAAGCCAGTCCGTATGGCCTGAGAATTTGAGATCTTTTTTTCCAAATAAGTAAATCCTGGCCAAAAAAAAAAAAAGCATATGAAGAAACAGGGAAATAAGGCTCAATCAAAAGAAAAAATATCTCTAGAAATTGATATTTAAAGAATGAGAGCTCTGAATTTTCTGAAAAAATAATTCAAAATATCTTAAGGAATCTTAATGAGCTGCTTCACCCAGGGGAGAGAAGAGATTGGTTTGTGTGTTCAGCTCTCCACTTTCCCAAGGGGACTTTCAGCAAACTGGTTTCTGTCCTACCAATACTGGAGCTGTGATGGGTCTGGCACAGTCCAACCACCCGGGGGAGAATGTTGGCAACAGTTTAGCCTGGTAGATGCCAGTGATTACACTCCCTGCTTTGCACATAGCAAGTAGGTTTTAAAAACCAAGCTGAAACCTTCCCCACAGGAAGGGAAAGAATTTGTCCATGTGTCCAGCACCCTAACTTTTCTCCATGGATGCCAAAATAACTAACATTTCTAACCAGTTTTGGCTTAAACAAGCCCAGCACAGTCAAGCTGCTCAGAGAATATGAAAATGGTGTTTTGGGCTTGTAGACCATAGCTACCCTCTCTCTGGCTCATCACAGAATATATGGACAAAAATACAACTGCCTAATTCCTTCTCAGGAGGGAAAGAATTGTTACAGGCCACCATTATTTTTGGCTGGATTTGTTGGTGAAAGTGTTCTCTTTTATAAAACCAATCCATGAAGACTGGGAGAGGTGCTTGCTTTATTAATATACAGAAGCCAACATAGAGGGTCAAGAAAAAATGAAGAATCAGGTAAAGATGTTCCAAACAAAGGAACAAGACAAACATACAGAAACCAACCTTACATGATTTATCCAATAGATAATTAACGATAATTATAAGATGCTCATCAAGGACAAAAAAACATAGTGAGAATTTCAACAACGAGTTGGGAAATCTTAAAAAGTACCAAACAGAAATCATGGGCTGAAGAACATACACTGAAAAATTTACTAGAGAGGCTCAACAGCAGACTAGAACAAGCAAAAGAAAGGATTAGCAAATCCAATGACAGATCACTGGAAAAAATTTAGAGGAGCATAAAGACAAAAAGACTACAAAAGAGTGCAGAAAGCTTATAGGAATTACGGGACACCATCAAGTTGACCAACACACATATTCTGAAGTCCCAGAAAAAGAAGAAACAAAGAACCACAAAAATCACTTAATGTAGTAATGACTAAAATTTATCAAATCTCTAGAAGTAAGTTCCAGGTCCCAGAAGCCCAGAGACACCAAATAAGATGAATACATGCACATTGAAACACATGATAATCAAATTGTCAAATGTAAAAGACAAAGAATTCTGAAAGCGGCAAGAGAAAAAAACGTGACTTGTCATATACAAGGGAACTTCCATGAAACTATAAATAGATATTTCAACAGAAACTTTTTGGGTTGGAAGGAGTAAGATAATATATTCAAAGTGCTGAAAGAAAAAACTAAAACTGATAATCAATAATACGGTATCTGGAAAAACTCTTCTTTAAAACAAAAAGGGAAGATAAAGACTTTCACAGAAAAACAAAAGCTGAAGGAGTTCATCATCACTAAACCTGCCTTAAAAGAAATGCAAAAGAGAATCCTTAAGGTTGAAATGAAAGGATACAAAATAGCAAGACAATAGTATAAGAAAATATAAAACTCATTGGCAAAGGTAAATATGTAGACAAGTACATAATACTGTTACTGTAATCGTTGTAAATTGCTGTAATATTTGTATAAAAGTTAAAAGAAAAATGTACTAAAATAAATATAGCTAAAAATATGTTGAAAGGTACACAATATGAATACATATAAATCATGATAAAAATAGCATAAAGTGTATGGGAGAAAATTGAAGTGTAGTCTTAGTGCATGATTGAATATAAGTTTCTATTGGCTTTAAATAGACTGCAATACTATAAGATATTTGTGTAAGCTGCAATGTAACCACATACACAAAAAAAGCTATATAATTGTTTTAAAATTAAAAATAACAAAATATATAAGTTTTTTAAAGGTTTTGTTTTTCTTTTTGTGACAGGAACTTGCGCTGTCACCCACAACTGGAGTGCAGTGGCATGATCATAGCTCACTGGAACATCAAAGTCCTAGGCTCAAGGGATTTTTCTACCTCAGCCTCCTGCGAAGATTAGGTATACATCAGCATGCCTCCCATGGTACATGCAAGCATACTTCACTAATTTTTACATTAATTAATTAATTAATTTAGTGGGTTTGTTTGTTTGTTTGTTTTTTGTAGAGATGAGTCTTACTATGTTGCTCAGTCTGGTCTTGAACTCATAGGCTCTGGCAATCCTCCTACCTCAGTCTCCAAAGTGCTGGGATTACAGGTATAAGCCACTCTACTTAATTTCTAAATATCTTTGAAAATAAACAAAAAATGAAGGAAGATGGCAAGAATAGAAATACAGGTAAAAGAACTACCAGACTTAAGTGAAAGCAATTAACAAAATATGGTAGTGATAAATTCTTCCCTATCAAAAATTATTTCAAATGCAATAGATTAAAATCTCTAATCAAAAGATATAGAGTGGGTGATTAAAAGAAATACAGGACACAACCATATGCTGTATGCAAGAAACTAACTTTAACAATAGACACAGGCTGAAAGTGAAGAGAAAGGGAAAGTTATTCCATGCAAATCATAACCAAAAAAGAGCAGATGTAGCCAGGTATCGTGGTTCATGCCTGTAATTCCAGTGCTTTGCCAGGCCCAAGGTGGGAGGACTGCTTGAAGTAAGGAATTTCTTACCAGCCTGGGAAAATATAGCAAGACCCTCTCTCTAGAGACAATTTAAAAAAATAGCCAAATGTGGTGTCATGTGCCTGTAGTCATAGCTACTCAGGAGGCTGAAGCTGGACAATCACTTAAGCCCAGGAGTTTAAGGCCATGGTGAGCTACCATGTACCACTGTACTCCAGCCTGGGCAAGAGCATAAAACCTTATCTCAAAAAAGAAGAAGAAGGAGAAAAAGAAGAAAAAGGATGATGATGATGATAATGATGATGATGATGATGATGATGATGATGGAAGAAGAAAAAAAGAAGAAAGAAAAAGAAGAGGAGGAGGAGGAAGAAGGAGAAGGAGGAGGGGAAGAAGAAGAGAAGGAGGAGAGAAGGAGGAGAGAAGAAGAGAGAAGGAGGAGAAGGAAAACAGATATGGCTATATTTACATCAGACAAAATATACTTTAATGAAAACCTGTGGAAAAAAGGCAAAGAAGAGCATTTTATAATGATAAAAGGGTCAATCATGCTGGAAAGAATACAAATATAAATGTATATGTATTCAATATCAGAGCACCTAAACATATAAAACAAACACTGACAAAACTAAAGGAAGAAATTATGAACAGAAAATCAACACAGAATATCAATAAGAAAACAGATGACTTGAATAAAATCATAAACCATATTGACCTAACAAACATACACAGCACATTCCACCTCAAAGCAGCAGAAAAAACATTTTTCTCAAGTGTACCAGGAACTTTCTCCAAAAAAGATTACTTGCTAGGACACAAAATAACAAATCTTAACAAATTTAAGATTAAAATTATACCAAGTATCTTTTTTTTACCACAAGGGAATGAAACTAGAAATCAATAGCAGAAGGATAACTGAAAAATTCACAAATATGTGGAAATTAAATAATACACTATTGAGCAACCATTGGGTAAAAGCAGCAATCAAAAAAATTTAAAACTTCATTGGGACAAATGAAAAATACAATATACTAAAACTTGTGGGATGCAGTAAAAGCAGTACTAAGAAGGGGAGGCCATAGCAATAAACACCTACTTTAAAAAAACAAGAATGATCTCAAATAAACAACCTAAATTTACACCTCAAGGAACTAGATAAAGAAGAGCAAACTAAGCCCCAAATTAACAGAAGTTGAAAATAACAGATTAGAACAGAAACACATGAAATAGAAAAAAAGATTTAATAATGCTGAATTGGTTTTTTGAAAAGATTAACAAAATTTACAAGACCTTTGATTGACCAAGAAAAGCAGACAGATTAATTAAATCAGAAACAAAAAGATTTTATATTGTTGTCACAACAATAAAAAATAATCATAAGATACTACTATATTATATTTCAAATAAACTGGGTAACCTAGAAGAACTTGAAATTTTTCTAGAAACATACAACTGACCAAGAGTAAATCATGAAGAAATAGAAGGTCTGAACATTCATACTGAATCAGTAATCAAAAACCTGTCAACAACAACAAAACCCTAGGACCAGATGGCTTAACTGGTTAATTCTGATAAATACATAAAGAACTATTAATGTTAATCCTTCTCAAACTTTTGCAAAGGAATTAAAGGAGAGGGAACACTTCCAAACACATGTTATGAGGACAGCATTACCCGGATTCCAAAGCCAGACAAAGAAAAGAAAACTACAGGTCAATATTCCTGATGAATAAAGGTGTAAAATTACTTAACAAAATACTAGTGAACTAAATTCAATGGTATAGCACACTAAAAGGATCCTCCTATACCATAACCAAGTGAGATTCATTACTAGGCTATGAGGATGGTTCAACATATAAAAAACCAACTAATGTGATATATCATATAAACTAAAACAAAGGGTAAAAATTAAATGTTTCTTTCAATAGATACATAAAAAGAATTTTACAAAATGCATTACACTTTCTTAGTAAAATCTCTCAACAAGTAAAAATAAAAGGAAGGTAGCTCAATATAATAAGGACTATATATATAAAAAGCGTACAGGTAACATACTCAATGGTGAAACACTGAATGCTTTTCCTCTAAGATCAGGAAGAAGGCAAGAGTGTTAATTCTTTCTACTTCTATTCAACATAGTACCAGAGTTCTAGCCAAAGCAATTAGGGAAGAAAAGGAAATAAAATATATTGAAATAGGAGAACAATTAAAATTGTTTCTGTTTGCATATGGTATGATCTTATGTATAGAAAACTCTAAAGACTCAATTTAAAAATTTATGTGTAGAAAACTCTAGACTCCATTTGAAAAGTCTCAACTAATAAGCAAATTTAGTAAAGTTGCGAGATATGAAATAAACATAAAAATCAGCTGCATTTCTATAGACTAAAAATAAACTATTCAAAAATGAAAAGAAAGAAATTAGGAAAACAATCCCTTTTACAATAGCTCCAAAATCAATAAAATGCCTAGGAATAAACTTCACTATGGGGCAAATGTCTTGTATACTGAAAACTATAAAACAATGATGAAAGAAATTAAACAAGACACAAACAAATGGAAAGATATCCCATGTTTATGGACTGGAAAACTTAATATTGTTAAGATATTCATGCTATCCAATATGATCTACAGATTAAATTCATTCACTATAAAAATTCCAATTATTTTTACAGAAGTAGAGAGAACAATTTTAAAATTCATATGGAGCCACAAAAAAACTACAATTAGCAAATCAACCTTGAGGAACAGGAACTAAACTGAAGGCGTCATACTTCCTGATTTCAAAATATATTACACAGCTGCAGTGATCAAAACAATATGTTACTGCTACAGTGAGAGACATACAAACCAATGGAACAAAATAGAAAACCCAGAAATAGACCCCACAGAATTGACTTTTGAGGAGTGCAAAGGATATACAATTGGAAAAGATAGTCACTTCAATAGACAGTGTTGGGAAAATTGAATATTAATATATGAAAGAATAAAATTGAATGTTTATTTTACACCAGAGTAAAAAAATAGTTAAAAATGGATAAAACATGTAAATGTAGTACTCACAACTGTAACACTTCTAGTAAAAAATGTAGGGGGAAAGGTTCATAATATTAGTTTTGGCAATTATTTAGTGTGTACAATATCAAAAGTACAGGTGACAAAAACAAATAAACAAGTGTGGCTACATCAAACTAAAAAGGATTTTCAGAGCCAAAAAAACAAGCAACAACGTAAAAAGGCAACCTATGGAATGTGATACAACATTTACAAACCATATATCTGATACAGGGTTAATCTTCAAAATATACACAAATCTTCTAACTGAATAGTTTCTCAAAAACATTTTAAAATGGGCAAAATATTTGAATAGACATTTCTCCATAAAGACATGCAAATGGTGAAGAAATATGTAAAAAGGTGGTCAATGTTATTAATCACCAAGGAAATGCTACTAAAATTATGAGATACCACTTCACACTTGTCTGGATGACTATTTTGAGAAACAAATGACAAAGAGTGTGTTAGCAAGGATGTGTAAGCAAGGATGTGGAGAAACTGGAACATTTGTATGCTGTTGTAGGAATGCAAAATGGTACAGTTGCTATAAAAAATCGTATGGTGGTTTTCCAAAAATTGAAAATAGAACTACCATATGATCCAGCAATCCCACTTCTGGGTCTTTATCCAAGATAGTTGAAAACAAAGTCTCAAAGAGATATTTATATACCATCTTCATGGAAACATTATTCACACTAGCCAAGAGGTGGAAGCAACCTAAATGTTCATAGATGGATGAATAGATAAGCAAATCGTGGTATATGTTATATACAAGTAATTAAATACTTTTTTACATTTGAAAAAGAAGGAAATCCTGTCATATGCTATAGTGTGGATGAATATTGAAGACATTAGGCTAAGTGAAATAAGCCATTCACTAAAAGACAAATACTGCATAATCCTACTTATATGAGATATCTAAATATCTGAAGTAGTCGAGCTCCAAGAAACAGAAAATAGAATGATGGTTTCCAGAGGATAGCAAAAGGTGAAAAGGAAATTTGATGCTCAGTGGGCATAGAATTTTAATGCCTGTATTAGTCTGTTTTCATGCTGCTGATAAAGACATACCCGAGACTGGGCAATTTACAAAAGAAAGAGGTTTATTGGACTTAGAGTTCCATATGGCTGGGGAGGCCTCATAATGATGGTGGAAAGTGAAAGGCACGTCTCACATTGGCAGCAGGCAAGAAAAGAGGGCTTGTGCAGGGAGACGCCTATTTTTAAAACCATCGGGTCTCATGAGACATATTCACTCTCATGAGAACAGCATGGGAAAGACTTGTCCCCATGATTCAATTACCTCCCACCAGTTTCCCTCCACAACACATGGGAATTCAAGATAAGATTTGCGTGGGGACCCAGCCAGATCGTATCAGTGTTCCAAGATGGAATGCTTTATAGATTTGTTGCACAGCAATGTGCATATAGTTAATAATACTGTACTGTGCACTTACAAATGGCTAAGATGGTAAATTTGACATTATGTGTTTTTACCAAAACCAAAACAAAAACACAAAACAAGCAGCAAAAACTCAAGAAACAGCCTGGCTTTTGCTGAGGTAGGGTATATAACGTGCATAGGGAAGTGACGAAATGGAGGCTGGGGAGGGAGGGAAGGCAGACCCCCACAGAATCTCCTGGAGAAGTTTACAAAGTTCATATCCGATTCCATGAGCACTGGGGAGCAATTGAGTATTTTAAGCAAGTAATAGGAAAGTCAACTTCCCTTTCCCCCCTCCTGAGAAAAATGTGTTGCAACTCTCCTTACAGAAAAGCCTGTGTTGCTAAGAACAGTGCCTGAATGTGCAGAATGGAGGGAGAGTGAGATAAGCACTCCAAGTGTGGGCATTGGCCTCCTTCTGAGACAGGTGAAGTAGGTGCTGGGCAAAATGAGATGCCTTCATGATGTGGGGAAAGTCAAAGGTTCCTGACCTCAAAGAAAGGTGTGTACCTCCTCAGTCAGTTGCTCTACCAAAGGTGGTCCTAGGTCTTGTTAAAAAGAAACAGAAAAGAAGGGGGTGAAAAAGATTATTAAAGGGAAAATTAATTCAATTTCTTAAAAATCAAGAAGGTTGATTTGTTCTGGTTGCTATTATTGTTGTTTTCTTATCTTTGAGGAAAAAAGTAAATTTTATTAAGTAGTAAAAGACATCTTCTCCCAAAATATCTCCTTGTAGCTAAGTAATTTTATCTTATTTCAAAATAAGAATTATAGACATGTCCTTTTTGTTTCTTACTCTCTTAAAAGAAAACATTTTTGTTGTTCATGAATGCTTACAGGAAGCTACAAGAATGTTAAAGGACCAATGTTAACAACTAATGAATATAAATACTCCTGCCACTATGACAACAATATGGTTTAAAATAACACTTTTTTTTTTTTCTAAAAAGTATCCTTTTTGGATATCCTGAATAACAAATATTCAGATCCAGAGGTCTTATTCTGATGCCCTGAAACCTCATTATCATGCAACTTTGTCTTATTCTTCTTTTCTAACCCTCTGCCTACCTCCTAGAGCATTAAGTGAATCTGGAAAATTATTTTTTAAAAAAAGCCAAGATAAAGCAGTAGATGCTTCACATTTTCATTCTAAAATATACATAACCCAGCTTTCCTACCCTTATATTCCACAAGACTTTCCCATTGAACTCCACGTCGGCACCAGCATCAGTAATGGACAGAAACACAGAGAAGAAACACTTGGATGTAAGTTCTGATTTCCATTCTAAGATTTGCTACTTCTATGATTTGGAACAATCTGTAAGCTCCCTGATACTTAGTGCTTCATTGGCAAATAGTTATATTAATTCTTGTCCTTCCTTCTTTACTAATCTGAGGATTCCAGGTAGTAACATGTTGTTATAGATTGAATGTCTGCGTCTCCCCAAAAGTCATATGGGGAAGCCCTAAGTACCAGTGTGGCTGTATTTGGAAATGGAGACCACAAGAGAGTAATTAAGTGTTCTATTTAGAATGGAAACCAGAGAACTAACTCTCTGTCTCTCTCACCCTCTCTCTCTCTTTTCTGTGTGCACACAGAGAAAAAGTCATCGGAGGACACAGTGAGAAGGTGACCATCTGCAAGCCAAGAAGGGGGCCTTTACCAGACCCTTCCCACTCTGGCACGCTGATCTTGGACATACAGCCTCCAGAACTGTGAGAAAATAAATTCTGTTGTTTTATCCACACAGTCTGAAGTGTTTTGTTACAGAAGCCTGAACTGACCAATGCACCGGTGATAATGGATTTTGTAACATATGAAGTCCTTTTTAAACAAAAGCTATCGTTAGTTGTCCTAGAATCTCTTTGTTTGTGATTAAGCAGCCATCAGTCAACCAAAGGCTGTAGGCAGTCTGAGTCCAGCTCCCTACATGGGAAAGCAGAGAAGGCTCAGCTTCATTTGAGGCAAATACGAAGCTGATCATTTGAACCACACAGTCAGTTTATAAAAGTTTTTGAGACTATTCTCTGCCCTTCCCGTCATTTTCTAGTGCATTAGAAGAACACTTTGGTTAATAATATTTATTTCCTTCCCAGTCATCAAGTAATTTTTTTCTTTCAATTGCTGAAAACGGATTACTGTCAAGTCCCCAGATTTCAGAAAATGTCAAAACTTAAAAAAAAAAAAAAAAAAAAATGGGACCAGGCGTGGTGGTGCACGCCTGTCATTGAGCACTTTGAAAGGTCAAGATCACTTGAGGTCAGGAATTCGAGACTAGCCTGGCCAATATGGTGAAACCCCATCCTACTCTAAGTACAAAAATTAGCCTGGTGTGGTGGCACATGTCTGTAATCCCAGTGACTCGGGAGGCTGAGGCAGGAGAATCACTTGAGCTCGGGAGGTGGAAGTTGCAGTGAGCCGAGATCACAGAACTGCACTACAGCCTGGGTGACAGAGCAAGACTCTGTCTCAAAAAAAAAAGAAAAGAAAAATGATAGGAACTCTGCAGCACATTCTGTCAAATAGAGAAAATAGGTCACTCATGTTTGCTCTTCACATGAATTCACAATCTCATTACAAAGATAAAGTACACAGAGAAAATGGTGGGTCCAATGTATAAGACGTCATTAACGCTAGGGCAGATAAGATTATCTGAAGGGAGGATCATTGCAGTTATGTGAATTCTTTCCGAACTTCTCCTCCCAATCTCCTAATTTCCCATTCTACAAAATTGTTAATCATTCATCTCTGAATTTCACCTATTCTCTCCAGACACTTCTACTTTTTACACATATAAGGCTATTTTATGTTTGCTTAATACATTTAATATAGTATTAATAATTATAACATAGGCTTATACATTTTATATGTATATTACATGTATAGGCTATGTTAATACATTAGTTATATTGAAAGTGTGCTTAGCCAATTAGAATACTAATTGTATACATGTATAAGGCTGTATTATTGTTTGCATAATATATTAGTTTGTATTGAAAGTGTTTTACCCATTAGAATACTATAAATTGCTTAAAATGGAAATTAATGTTTTTAATCTTACAACTTTTGCACACTGAACACCATGTATTAAAAAGTAAAAGTATAATATAAATAAAATAGGAGGAGATCTTGAGGAGTAAGTAAACTTAGGCAATCAGGGAGAGAGGTCATTTCAGGGATTAGGTAGTGGTTTGACGAATGTATAAAAGTAGGAGGGAGTGTGGGAAGTAAGACAGCTTCTACAGAAAACGTGTGAAATAGGATCTGGATAAGTTGAACAGAATCAAATTAAGGAGAGTCTCCTAAATAATAGCAAAGTAAAGTTTATGAAATACAGTTCTTTCAGTTAAGCACAGTAGGATGAAAGGATTGAGGTATCTCTTTTCCTTTCTTTTATTTTCTATTTTTATTTTTTTCCCTAAATCTAAGGCACCATATGACCTTAGATTTTTTGTTTGTTTGATACGTGTTAAACCAAAAGGAAAAATAACATAATCAGATTTAAATTATTAAATGTACCATATCAAACCACTTTGGACTTTCTTACAATCATTTCTATTAACTGCCCATTCTCTCAATCTACAACTGAGGACAAAGAACTCTTCAGTGGAGCAGGATCTCAATTATTTGATAACATTTGACAGCATAAGAATGGGTACTCTTTTAGTCAGTTCAGGCTGCCATGACAAGTTACCATAGACTGGGTAGTTTAAACAACAGAAATGTATCTGTCACAGTTCTAGATGCTGAAAGTTCAAGATTTGGTTGCCAATATGGCCAGGTTCCCAGTGAGGGCGCCCTTCCTGGTTTGCAGATGGCTATGTTTATGGTGTGTACTCACATGGCAGAGAGTACAGAGAAAGAAGAAGCATCCTCTCTTGTTTCTTTGCTTATAAGAGCACTAATTCTACCATAAACAGTCTACCTTCATGATTTAATTACCTCCCAAAGGTCTGATTTCCAAATAGCATCACGTTGGTGATTATAGTTTCAACATATAAATCTGATGCCGGGGTTGGGAGAGGGGGTGGTGGAAACATTCAGTCAATAGCAAGTATCTTTCCCAGAAATCAGACATTGTGAATGAGAGAAGGTTATTCTGCCTGATGATGGGAATAGTAACATATAAGTTCAAGAATTATTATAGGGCCAGGTGTGGTAGCTCATTCCTGTAATCCCAGCATGCGGGAAGGCCAAGGTGGGTGGACAACTTGAAGTCAGGAGTTCAAGAACAGCCCGGACAACATGAGGAAATCCAGCCTCCACTAAAAATATGAAAATTTGCCAAGTCTGGTTGTGCACACCTGTAGTCCCAGCTACTCGGGAGGTTGAGTCATGAAAATCACTTGAACCCAGGAGCCGGAGGTTGCAGTGAGCTGAGATAGCACCACTGTACTCCAGTCTGGTCAACAGAGTGAGACTCCATCTCAAAAAAAAAAAAAAAGAAAAGAAAAGAAAAAGAAAGAAAGAGAAAAAAAGAATCGTTATAGGTCAGGCTCTACCTCACAAACCAGTGAATCATAGAAAGACAGAAGGAGACATAAGAGAAGAATGAAGCAGATTTGTGGGATAAAGCAAAGATGAGTCAATTCAAAGAAAATTACTTGGTACATAGTTCTTGCTTCAGGTTCATTTTTGAGGCTAGGCTACATGCCTTCCTGTGGCTATCCGAGATGGTTCTGATTCTGTATCCCATTGTAAGTTCTCTCTCTCTCTCTCTCTCTCTCTTTTTACCTTTGCCAGTTCAGGTTGTATTGCATTATTTGTAATTAAATAGTCATGCACAAATTATAGAGATTGTGTGGTGTGGTTTTCACTTCAAACACAGAAATATCAAGAAACATGGGGCCTGAGGTTTTTATACACATACACATGTAATTTTGACCAAATAGTATTTACAATAACTCATTAGACTGGGAAATGAGATACGCTGTGTCACAGTATGCCACTACACAAGATTAAGTTGGGGGGTGAATACAGCATCATTTTTACATTTGCTTATTTGTTGCAGAATAATTTATAATAGAATATGTGCTATTAATGTTACATGACTTTTTTTTCCTCCAGATTTTCTTTTTCTTTTTTTTTTTTTTAAAGTTGGTAAGGCTGTGTGAGTAAGTACTTTCAGTTAATAACATGCCCATGTATATGTGCCAACAAGGATTTGGGGATTAGGTTAAGGCCAACACATTTGGGAAGTAATAGTGCTGCCACAATTTAATAAGAAACAGCTTTGAGGCACAAAGTGTCAAATAAAACATTGATTCTCATAATAGTAAGCCATAACGGCCAGTCTGATCTTTAACTATAAAGCATAACAGCTAGTGTTAGCTGAGTAAAGATTGATTATAAAAAGAAAACTCACACTGTAACCAATTTCAGAGAAAAGGTAAGAAGAAATAATGTCGGAACCTAACCATGTGTGTGTGTGTGTGTGTGTGTGTGTGTGCGCGCGCGCGCGCGCGCGTGTGAGAGAGTTAGGTATCGGTATATGTCTATTAATTACAGTGCTTTCAGAATTTACTGATAGATTGTGTGGGGGTCCCTATTAGGCATCTAAGTTGATATGTTGAGTAGTTTTTGAGAATGAAGTGGGGGAATTCAAGCTAGAGATGTAAATTAAAGTTATAAAATATAGGATGTATTTATGGCCCCGAGACTGGATGAGAACTCCCAAAGGTGTGAAGACAGTAACAGAGCTTACATGCTAAGGCTTGTGAGAGTTTCGAATTTTATAGATTGAGAAAATAATAAGTAAAAATTAAATTCTAAAAAAATACAATGAAAAATATGAATAAGAGCTCATAAGCGTGTTTTACCTTCTTTCTGGTCTCACTGTGTAACAATGATAGAAATATCATTCAAAAAGAAAAAAATTCCCTTTTGCATTTCCGACAGCCATGACTTTGTTGAAATTATGATGTAGAAAGACGATGACACTAGGATTTACCTAGTTGACTTAGTCAATGACTACATGGCCCTAAACACTACATGAATGTTTTCTAAGATGTGTAATAGTCTCCTAATATTCTCTATCTTTGTTGACTTTAATTTCCACAGGCTACCAGAAGAACTTTTCTAAAATGAAACTATTTCTGTGTTTAAAATGCTTCAATAGTCCCCTCTTGACCTCAGGAGCAGGTCAAACTCTTCATCATAGTACGCAACGTTCTTCATCCCGTTCCTTTCTCCCACCTCCTCCAGCAGTATCTCACCACTTCCGTGCTGGTACTCTGAATTATTTAATATTTCCCCTGATGTTTCATTATCATTTATCAGCAGGCTTCCATATGTGATGTATCTCGACCTAGAAAACTCTTTCTCAACCATATGCGTTGACATTTCTGATATCCTTTAGGGGGCCCTCTCTGAACTCTTTATTCTAGGTTAGATACTTTCTCAGTACTCTTCCTGACATCTTTTTCTACTGTAAAATTAAATAATTCAAACTTGAAACTGTTGGAACTTTAAGGCATTTTGAGCTCAGAGAGGATTCTGGCTACGTGGCCTGAGTCACACAGTGTGCAGCTAGAATGTCTGCTCTTTCCTATAAATGATTAGGAAAGGCCTTGTGGCAACAGAGATAAGACCTGCCTCAGATCATCACCCCTCCTCATGGAATGTCAAGGCAAACTTCCTTTTATTGTGGCAATCTGTAGCTTATCAAATTGCTATAATGTGATATAATGCAAAGTGCTATATATGCACTGACCTTGTATGGAAAACGTTGCAACTCTCCCTATATAAATGCAACATCAACTTATCCACCTAGGAACGATGACCCATTCTTTTAGAGTATGTGTTTTCCAGGTGGTCATCCTCCAGCTTTGCACTCTGATAAACACTATACTTCACATAGTTTCTGAATCTCATTATTTATGTTGGACACTACTCTGCATTGCAATTACCAGTGTAATGAGATAGAGATTATATCCAGAAAAGTGGTTCTCAACTATTTGTCCCCCAGGGCACATTTGACAATGTCTAGGGACATTTTTGGTTGTCACAGTTGGGGAGATCCTACTGACATCTAACTGCTGGAGGCCAAAGATGCTGGCACACATCCTACAATGCACAAGATTTCCCCTACAACAAAGAATTATTCAGCTCAAACTGGTAATCATGCCAAGATTGAGAAACATTACACTGGAATGAAGAGAGAATCACGTGAGCCTTGTTGAGGTTGAGGGTGTGGAGGGGCTGTCCATGGCAGGGAGTAGCTCAGAACCTGAGGGCAGGGAGAGTTAGATAAGGAAGGAAGAGAAGTGTGATAATAAGAGGCCTGGATGGGTGAGAATATAAAGAGTTTATCAGCTATGTTGGGGAAGGGAAATGGTGTTTAAAGAAGACATTTAGAGATGTGTTATAGGTGAGCCTCTGTGGGACGCCCTCTCCCATCTACTCTTGTCTTCTATCTATTGGAACATCCCCTCTCCAGGACTTGTTACACCCTCACGGTCCCACAGGCTTGTCCAACCTGCCTTATTTTATTGTTATTGTTGTTTTGTTTTAAGCTTTTGGCAGCCTGAGCCTTGGATTTTAGTTTCTGTCTCTAGCAAAAAGCAGAAAAGGGATGAGGAAGGTATTTCACTGGCCCAACCAGAAACAGAACTCAGAATCTATGACTGTGTTCTCTCCCTTGGACACCCCAAAAGGGAAATGGTTATAAATGCTTTAGATCTATTCAATCATTCTAATCTTAGTGGCATAATACACTTTTTCTATAAATTTTAAAATTTTATTATGAAAGTAGGACCTTTGGAGATTTCAATGCCTGAAAACAAGTGAATAAATCACCAATGTTGAAACACCAGGCACTGTTGAAGTATACAAGGGAAATATTTGGAAAGTAGAAAGACATTGCAACTTGCAACTATATCCTTCAAATTAATTCTTACTGGGGACTTCCTACCAAGCTGCTGGCAAAACTATGTTATTAAAGGCAGTAATTTATAATCCAATATTATGGGTGGTCTGGAAATAACACTGATACAATGCATGTTTTTCTATGGGTCTGTGTGTACACGTGCACACATGTGTAGTGGGTAGGAGGCTGACTTATTTGTGTTATAGTTTACATGGTATATATTTATACATAAACACACAGAGACATACACATTCACATGCATATTTTCTCTAACAACTTGCTTCTAAATTCATGTTTTACTGTGGCTTTTGAACTCAATTCAAACAGCCCAGACTTTTCAGTTACAATAATGGATATTCCATTTTCTAGATGATATCTAAAAAACATACTTAGCGTGTTCTAACTTAGCCTTCTTTATCTCTAAAATAGGGCTAAGTCTTTACATTCCATTTAGCTTTTGCAAGGATTAGCTGCTTCAAACTATCACACAGTGACAGGCGAGAAACGCAACCACACCTACCACCCTTTTGGTGAGTGTGATTAGGTACAAGTGGGGGCAAAAATGTGAACTAAAAAATAGAGGAAAAGGATGAGATTTAGTAACACTGATATCTGTTGCAACTGAGAATTCCCATTTCTAAATAGGAACTCTAAATGGGAATTTCCATAGCCTCCACAAAGAGATAAAAATATTGATATTTATTGCAACATTTTGTAATATAGAAATCTGGGAATAACATTAAATTTTCATTATTAGAGGAATGGGTATGTAAATTGTAATACATTCAGTCATAAATGTTCAGACAGCATTTAAAGGAAATGACCTAGATCCAAATATTTAATGTTCAGTAAAATGACGTTTTTTGCAAAGGGAAGAAGTGAAAGAAGTAAGACTGAGATGGTAATGCAAAACAGACTTTAACTATAGCCCTATTATTCCTTTAAAAATATAGAGCAAGTATTATAAAATATTAAAGTTTCTTATATCTGAATAGCTTATTTATTGATCTTGGTATTTTTCACTGTGATTAGAATCTGCTGGTGTGTGTGCATGCATGTGAGTAAGAAAGAGAGAGAGAGGAATTCCTTGATTTGAGGGAGAACTTGTAAGTTTTGCTAATAATTTTTTCAGACAAAACTTGCTGTTTCCTAAGCCTTACTCTAACTTAGAAAAATAAATAGGGTGTTTAAGTCAAGAAACTTGATATTTGTTTCTTCAATAAATGACTTGAATCAGTCATTAACTGAATTCAATTTACTTCTTCCTTATTATTTGCCTAAATCATAACCTTTTTCTTTCAGTTACTAATAAAAGCAGTATTTATTCTTAAAAAATTAAGCTGTAGATGCACAGCTTTATAGATACATTATCTTTTTTTTTCATTTCTTCATTTTTAAATATTGCCCTGAGTTTCTGTTTCTGTACATTTGTAGAAGGTTGGCTTTAATACTTAGAAATTATAATTATTATCTCATTTCCTTGGGTTTGAAATTAGAATTGCTTGCATTGGTCTTCAGTCTCTGTCTTTTTCTATGTTTTCTTCAAGATTGCCACTGCTTTAGACCTGTTGTGGACTCATTAAGCTTCTTTTCAACAGGCCTAGGATAGTTCCCACACATCTGAGCTTTTAACATCCCCAGGAATTATTTCTCTTGATGCTCAGCCTTAACAAACACTGACTGGCGGGGTAATTTCCTGTAACTTTTTTTTTTTACCGCACACTTTTAAAAAAAATCATGTTGAATCTTGCTTCTTTCTCTCTAATTCTCTCCAGTACTTCCTCTGGTAATTTATCCACATAATGCGTAAATGCACGTGCCCTTCAAGTGTTAGTGCTAATGATCCCCTTCCCAAAGAAGCCTTCCCTGAACTGGCCATTTGAATTAGATTCCACTGTCGTTCACCTGTCCTCATCCTTATGCTCAGTTGACAGCCTTATTTAACACTGACTTTCCTGAGGAAAAAACTATATCTCTATCTGTATATCTCTATCAAGATAGATGATAGAGACAGAGAGATAGATGCCAGCTAGCTAAATAGGTAGCTAATAGATAGATAGCATAGACAGATGAATAATGAATAGAGATGATAGATGAGAGAGAGAGAGAGAGATAGTTGGATAGATGGTTATAGATAGATAAATGGATAGATAGATGATAGATAGATAGATAATAGATAGACAAACAGAAGATAAGTAAATAGATCATCTTTAACCAAATAGTGCTAAATACAGGGTTTGATGCAGAATAAATATTCAATGAACATTGATGTAAAAAAATTGACTCAATGAAAAACAACTCATTAGACTTACTAAAGTACAGGTGTCCTCCAGGGTAGTCAGTATTAGTAGGACAAGTTTGCTCTTATTTTCTGCTAGAGTTACACTTAAAATTCTCAGACTGACATTTCAGCATATCTGGCTAACCCTCATCAATTTGACCTCATGCATAATTACAGACCATGCATATAGTCTAAGAAGGAAAAAATAAAACACCACTTAGCAAAGTGAAAGGAAACCAACTCTCATTGTTTAACTTTCAGGAAACACTTTTTGGAATACCAGATAATTAAAATAATATTTAGGACCATAGAATCCTATTCACTGATCCTACTTCAAACTTCTGACACTCTCCAAAGTCTACATAATTAAAGCTGGGCTTAAAGGAGTTGTCCTCACAAAGACCATGCCCCACATTGTGAAGATAGTGCTCCATTTGGCTCCCACCCAACCTGTGGACTTTAAAATTGTCCCGTACCATTTATTATTACTGTACCATGTATTATTTGTTAGCATGCATTTCTTCTGGTGCCAGAGACACCTTAAAATTACGACTTTCTGTAGTAAGTTTACATTGCCTATAATACAAAGAAAGGAAAATTGACCAACTGAGAAATATTTGCAACATGAATAGCATGCAAGTCTAATTAGGAATAAGAAGTCAAGGAAATTAACAAGGGAGCTTGACAAATGGTCAATAAATACATTAAAAAATGCAACCTCATTTATTTAAAAATTAAATCAAATAATACATATTAAATATTATTTATTATTCATTATTAAAATAACACATAATAGATAACATGGATGAGTTATTTATTATTAGATAAATTATTTATTAATAAATGATAATTAATATTTCTTATAATTTGGATAGATAAATTATTTGTTATTGGATGGATGGATCATTTATGAGTATAAAAAATCATACATAAATAATAATAATTAAATGTTTCTTATAATTTTGCCAAACTTTAAAGGAAAGTAGAAATTTGGTATAATCAATAGAAAGACGTTCTTGTTTATTATTGGGCTGGGTACATTGTTACAAACTTTCTAAAAGACAATTTGCAAATCTCAGCCCCTTAATGCCCATTCCCTGCTTTCTGTACACATAGAGATATTCAGGAGGCTTACCAAAACAATTATAAGACATTAAGCCTATGAAATGTAATAGTTGACAAAGTAATTATTGGATAAATGGCAGAAGGATGCTGTCATAAATAGATAATTCTGTAATAAATTAACTCATTTATAAAAGGCGTGTTTATTATTTGAGGAGAAAATATTTATGACACATATTTTCAAGAAAGAATACACTTTTTAAGTTGATATACATTCAATGTTAACAGTCACTTGCTGCAAAATAATAATAATAATTTTGTATGATGGTTTTATAATTAGTATTTAGTCCAACATCAGAATATGATATCTGGACTTCCTCATTCAGTATAAAGTTCTTCCTAGGGCATCAAAGTGATCCCCTTACATCTGGGTTCAGTGACATGTCTAATTAAACAACTCAAATTTTCTATCCTCATCATTTAAAAGAAAAACATAATTCTACTGTGATCTATCAATTACTTAAAAATGATCAGGTAAGTTTCTTCTTCCCAGAATTTTAAAATTTTTACATTTTCATCAGAGATTGAATTAAAACAAAGGAAAGTCATATTTATAAAACTGTATTTGCATGAAAGGACATTTTATAATTTTCTCCGAAGGCATTCATTGTACTAATCCCATTTATATTACAACTGTGCTCTGATAACTGATGAAAGGATATTATTTACTTATCTGGCTTGATAAAATAATAATATTGAGATGAAAGTGCAATTAAACTAAAATTCAGTAAGACTATCTACTGTGTACCTTTTAAAAATTCATATAAGAAACAAGATATATTTCATTCCCTTTCTGAATTACAACTTTGAGATATGGTAAAATAGTTAAATAACACCTAATCAAGAAATTTGACCTTCATCCTCTCCCTGCTAACATGTATAATCCATAATAAACTTGCTTTCTTTTTAATTCAGTCAAAAATGGACAACCTGAAACTCTAACAAGCTCTTGACCTGTGTTGGCCCTTCCTGCATTTTCATGGAAGGATGATGTAATTCATTATTTCCACTGGTATGTTCAGAGCTCTTGGCCAGCATCTTTGCTTTTCATTTATTCAATCTATAGTAATCTTTGCTTAATAGAGTGCTGGAGCATGTCAAGATGAACAATTAAATATGATTGTTGTCATTGACAACCAGCAGTTATTGCTAAAAATGTTCCAGGCAGGAATGTGAGCATTGAGGTGTTTAAGTAAAGGAAAAGTTTAAATGAAGTATCTCTTCTAGATAATGACAACTAAACGCTATCATTCAAATAGCACATTTCTCCTTCCATCTGTAGAAATCATAACAGAGTTTCTTTTCTGCTTTCCATACTCCCAGGCACAGGGAATTAATTCTTTAACTGGTCAGACTTTTGACTAAGAGTGTGATCTCTAATTATATGGCTTGTTTGTTGGAGCAAGATGGAGTTCAGGTAGGGGGCAATCATTCCTGACTAGGGCAAGAGGAGACATGCTCTTGAAATTGATTAAAAGAACAAAAGATGATCCCTATGTAAGCACAGAGAGAAAGACAATAATTTAATAATTTGAATAATGAGAAAATAAAATGAGATTGTCAGAATTTCCACAACAAAAAGAAAAATATCTCCCAGTAATGTTCCCTTTTGCCCCAATGATGTATCTAAAATGGGTGTGATATTATCAGTTCTCACAGTCAACACCCACTGTTTGTATGTGTTTGTGTGCACATAGAAAGGGTCAAAGGAGATGGTATCTGATGAACAGTTGGTACAACTAAGTAAATAAATGCCCTTTGGTGAAGTCATTGAAGCTGCTGAAAAGTGTAGTTGTGTTTTCCCTAATCCCTACAATAGGAGTACTAATTAAATTTCCCCATATGGAGATAGACATGTTTCAAGATGGAAATTTCTCAAGGATAACTCAAGAACAATATCCTGGAGGAATTTGCATGGGGTGGATATAAGTATCTAACTGTTTTCAGAAAAGAAAAAAAGAGTGGCCACATAGAGGATCTGGTGAGTTTTCACTGATACTGCAGAGATGGCCACGCAAGGGGCAGGCCACAAACTGGACTGGCCACAAAAGTGCATTGAGGCCCATAAAGTGAACAGAGAGAATAAGGCTGAGCAAGGAAAGGGAGAGAGAACGTGTCTCCTCATCCCCACTGTCCCAAATCCTTGGTGAGATGGGATGTCACACTCAGGAGATAAATGTCAAATCTCTGATTGGGTCATGGAAGAGGTCACCCTCCAGCATTATTTAACTGAGTATTTAGTATTTTTATCTGGTGATCACGCAGCAAGCCCAGCCCTTTTGCTTATCTTTTTTTCTTTCTCTCTTCCTCCCCCTCCTCCTCTCTGGTAAAAGCTCTTTCAAATATGACAGTTTGGCAGAGGGCTCATCATAAGTTAATAAGAGTGAGCATGCAGGTGAAAGAAGGCCCAGCAAGTTTTGGGACTCCCATGTGCTGTAGCTCAATTTAGCAGAGATCAGTATGATCATCTCATTTGGCTCCATTTGCTTCATGTGTCTTTCTTTGGTGGCTGTCTCACCCTGAAAAGAGGTGGTTACCGTTTGGTACAGGATTCTGGCCTTTCTGAGTTCTCTGCTGTCATGCCCTGAAATGGTAGCACATATGCTATGCTTCTTCTAACACTTGTCGTTCCTCTTCAGAAGTCTCTTTTAGCCTCTCCCAAGCAACACAAAGAGGCAGAAAGACTCAGAGATGATGTTTTCCTGGATCTGTGTCATGATGCATCTTCCCACCAGTACACTCTGTTAAAGACTGAGGAAAAGCATTGCTTGTGCTCCATTATACAGTTGAATGGTTAGAGAAGTGCCTGAGCCACTCTTACTTCCTTAATCCCTTCTAGGTCTCTTATCCAGGATTTTTCCTAGGTAGTTCTTCAAATTAATTGTATTTCAGCCTACCTAAGCATACCAGTAGTTGAATTATCAGCAACCTATTAGTAACTGCCTAGCAACTAAATAGGTATACTAGAATTTTATTTTCTTGGCTGTGCAATATTTCTTTGAAACTTTGAACCCCATCCCAACCCACCAAACCTGGAGAGCAAATCCTAGAAATTGATGAACAGACTTGCATTCACACTTCTCCCACGTTTCGTCTTTCCATGTTGAATGAAGAGATGGAGGTGTTTTTAATCAGTCTTCAAAGAACAAAGTAGTAGCATACTTTACACTCCCTTCCACACACACATACTCATACACACACACAATCCCTTATTCAATTAATCCACATTTATCACATCTTTTTTTGAGGATCAGATCAATGACTAGAACTGTACACAGTCATTCATTTGCACAGGTCTCATGGTTCCTGTCAGTGATAATTGATCTGTGGCTGAGACCAGAAACCCCAGTTCCCACTACCAGGAAGAGGCTTCATTCCGCTTGGAACTCTTATTTGCCCCTATCATTGCATTTCCTTAAAAAGTACCTTTCTTGGAGGCCGGGCATGGTGGCTCACGCCTGTAATCCCAGCATTTTGGGAAAGCCGAGTCAGGCAGATCACCTGAGGTCAGGAGTTCGAGACCAACCTGGAAAATATGGTGAAACCCCGTCTCTACTAAAAATACAAAAATTAGACAGGTGTGGTGGTGGGCATCCGTAGTCCAAGCTACTTCAAGAGGCTGAGGCAGGAGAATTGCTTGAACCTGGGAGGCAGAGGTTGCAGTGAGCTGAGGTTGCACCACTGCACTCCAGCCTGGGCGAAAGAGAGAGACTCTGTCCCCCATCCACCAAAAAGAGTACCTTTGTCTTCTTCTGAAATAAATTATAAAGACTTTTAGGGAAGGGAAAATATTTTGTTTTTAATATTACTCTTAAAATGCTTTGTCTATAGGAGCTGTGGAAAATATTTGTTGAATAAATGATTGACAGATGACAAAGTATGTAAGTACAGGCAGCTATCAATTACCTCAAGGCTGATTATCCCACACTTAGAATTTCTATTGGCATTTTTATATACTTTCATTCCAAAGTTTATTTTTATTATTTCGTGTACAGAATAGTAATTTATATGTGGAAGAAAACCCATAAAGAGTTTTAATTGGTTGCTTACTAGTTTTCTTCAAAAATGTATTATCTCATGTATTCTATGGAATGCTACTTGACTGGCAAGGGAAAATCTTTTAAAGTAAAATAATAAATTAAATCACGGAACTAATGGGCCAGAAAAACTAAAAATAAATAAATAAATAAATAAGATGAAATAGTTAAAATAGTAGAAATAAAATTGAGAGAGAGGAGAGCTCTACTTTGACATGAGCTTTGCATTAATCTTTGAGAAAGCTTGCCATTTCTAAAGTAAAATAATTCCAACAAGTGAGGTTGAGGAAGCAGAAGGAAGTTTTATATAATGAAGTTAAGTTTAAACTTAGACTCCTTTAAAAAATAAATGTTTGAAATTCTCAGGATCTCTCACACACATGTTAATTAATAAATGCCAAACACATCCCTAAATCCAAAATAAAGAATTAATTCCCCTTCTAAATACCAGGACTCCCCGCTAGCTGGACTGTAAAAACAAAACTGTGTACTTTCTACACTGTCAGTGGTCTTTCCTGAATCACTGGCTTGCCTGGAAAGGCTCAGCAGAGGATATGATAAGCGAGAAGATCAGGACTGCCAAACAAGACAGAGACTCCACACCAGAGAGAGGGCCTAGAGTTACCCACATAAGAAGAAACTCTTGCTAAGAAAAGCAGCTGTGTGCATACATAGACTCATCTCTTAAGCGCAGGAAGGACTTGTGTGCTGCAGAAATTATTTTGGTGGCAGCTTTTAAGTTACAGTATTCCAGTGCACATTTGCATTTTAGTTTCAGCGTGTTTGCTTGTCTCTAACCACAAGCTTATGCACTATAATTGTATGCAAGATCAGGAGGTGAAATAGGCTTTTAAAATTAGATACACAAATGTGTATCGGTCAGGACCCCAGTCTAAAACACATGGCATGCTCAGTTAGTTGGGATTTTTCTTTTTTTTTTTAATTTAAAATTTTATTGTGAATTAAATTTAGACCTACAGAAAAGTTGCAAAGTATGTAGAGTGTCCATACTTCACTCACCTTCCCCTTATGTTAACACCTTACAATGTACATTTGTTGATACCAGGAAATAAGCATTCTTAGAATGCCATTAACTAAATTACAGACTTTATTCAAATCTTACCAGGTTTTTAACCAAATTTTCACCATGAATCTATTTCTGTTTCAGGATCCAAATCAGGAGCCCACGCTGCATTCAGTAGTCATGTCTCCTCAGTCTCTTCCTATTTGTAAGTCCCTCAATCTCCCTTTAACTTTCATGACCTTGATGCTTTTATTTTCTTTGAGACAGAGTCTCACTCTGTCGCCCAGGCTGTAGTGCGGTGGCGCAATCTCGGCTCACTGCAACCTCCGTCTCCCGGGTTCAAGTGATTCTCCTGTCTCAGCCTCCCAAGTAGCTGGGACTTCAGGCATGTGTCACTATGCCCGGATAATATTTTTGTATTTTTAGTAGAGACAGGGCTCCATCGTGTTAGCCAGGATGTGGGCAAGGGAGTTTTCAAAGAAGCCTCTTAATGAGGGGAGTGTTTACCAAGGTGTGGGAAGAGGTAGCAACCTACAAGGGATATGTAGACACCTAGCGACCAGCAAGCGTGAAGAGCCTTTTCCACTCCTAGGACTGATGGAACAAATGGACTCAATGGTGTTACCAGAGCTTAGTTAAGAGCTGGGCATGGAATACGGTGGCCCTCAGGGCTATAGTGCCAGTGCTACAGACACTGTCAGACCTGAACTCAAGCCGGGGTAGAGTGGGAGGAATAAATGCCCTGATCTTTCTATTTTTCATCCTCTGATCTCCCTCTGATGCTTTATACCAGCAAAATTGGAAGTGGTGAGGGAATGCAGTTGATACCCACCATGGAAATCAGCCTTCTGGACACAGAAGAGAATAAGCTGGAGAATAAAAATGCAAGGCAAATGCTGAGTTACCAACACCACAGGAAGGGAGGCGTTTATCTCATTAAATATTGTACAGAAAACTGAAGTTACATTCACTGCACACTTTCAGCATTTTCCTCCTGAAAGATAAGTTGAGACCTGAATTCAAGTTTTGAATCTGCTGAGTTTGTTAAAAGCTGTTGAAATAGTCCTTTCAATCCTCTATGCCTTAATCCACAATAATATTTTTACTTACCTTTTTCTATGTAAAACAGTTTGTTTAGATATACATGATAATAGTTTCAATAAACTGTGCCCTCTTCAGGGTAGGACACAGTATGCATTCAGGACTTCCTAATGGTCTTTTAAATATGTGGTGAGTCTTACAGTAATGAGAAACTACAATGTAAACTTTGTATATTTTTGGCCTATGAACTTCAGGAACTTAGGTTTAAACCTTACTCTGGGAAACTTCCTTGTTGAATAGTGAAACTCTGTGTTCGGAGTTGAAGAAGTTGAGTTCTATTTTCAACACATCCATTAATGGGCCCTTTTGAAGTTCTATAGATTTCCAAATAGTGTTTTAAAAGGTAATTTGGGTTGAAGTTATGAGTAGGCAAACACAGCAGAGTGTTCTCTTTCATGTAGTTTTCTATTCATCTACAAATGGCTTTGGTCTGCAATTTGCCTTTGGAAAATGCATGCAATTTGCTTTGATAAACTTACAATTTCAGCTTCATGCTGCTCTTTTGGGGGAAATCATAAGACTCCTATAAGAGCTGGTAAACAGAGCTGCAACTTGTCAAAAGTACTAGCATTTGAAAAATTAGAATTACAGTAATTGGATACATCTATTTTTAAAGGCGCCTGTGAAAATAATCTCCTAACACTATTTAACTCAAAAGATTTTAATGTCTCAGTTCTGGTGCTCCTGGTCTACCATGCAGAGCCAAATATCCAAGACAGAGAAACAGGGAACTCCTGGAGAAAACCTGAAGAGAATAATCAGCAGCCTGCACCTGGGGGTTGTGGAGGGTGATTCACGGTAAAGGAATCACACGTCGCCTAAACGCCACCTTGACAGTCCTAAAATAGTGAGAATAAGACATGATGAACATAGCAATGGGGTGATCATTTTTCTTCCCATGTCTAACTTTGTTTGTTTCATATTTCTTTCATTTGGAGCTTCCTCTTAAAAATACACAGATTTTAAATATATTTTACTACTTAATGTTAAATTATAAAATACTAAAAATCTTTTCACATCATCCCTTGAGGTATTTTTCTTGATTATTCTTGTCTATATAGTTTTTTTTTTTCTATTAGTAGTGTTGAAGCAAGGTATAGCACACCCAAAAATTAAAACAAGACAGAAAATTTCAAGAGACACTTGATTGTATTAAATCTGAGTACCAGAATATTCACAGGTAGGAGACTTCTGGCTCAAGAACATTGAATAAAGCCATTCTTTTTTGACTTCTCATTCCATAAAACTTGCTAAAATCTATAAAAGCAACAAGAAAATATCAAGAAGAAAGCTCCACCTTCATCATTGACAGGAATATGCCCCAACTCCAAATTTCACACTTGGAAGAATATTTGCCAAATAGAGTTATACTGAGGACAAATGAGGTAGGAGGCCGAAAGATAGGTAGTGTTAACTCGGACCTTAGGTAGGATTTAGATCTCCCTGAAAGTGAAGCTCATGGTGCTCAAATAGCCATGTAACGCTGCAAGGAGGGGTGAGGGGTACCAAGGAAAAGTGGGGAATGTCCACATACAAGACTCCTTTTCAAAACAGATGGAGATGAAGGAGGAAGCACTCCCACTTTTCCTTATCTTATTACCAGCCAACCTTCTGGCTGAGAAACTGTTGGAAATGAAGTTGGGAAGAGGAAAAATGAGAAAGCAGATGTCATAAGATCCTAACAGAGAGAACTAGTGACTTAAAGAACATTATTGTGAGACACACTGATCCCCTGGGTGTGCCATCTAAAGAGACTTGTTCCAGGACCAGTACATGATACCCCTTCCAACTCCAGTCTTCAGACACCTCTAGTTAGTTATCTGTCTTTCTGCCAATCTGCCGCCAGGTCTATTTCTGCATCCACAGGTCCATTTACATGTTTATCAAATACTAACCGTGACTAATTCCCCTTCATTAGACTGGGATTCATTTTTGCATTTTCAGTTTTTCTTTCCTTGCATCCTCTATATTGCTTAAGTTTATAAGTACAAATAAATCACTTTATAAAATAAAATGTCAAATAAGGAATGAAGCAAACCAAGTTTTTATAAACGAAAATTCGTGCAGGCCAGCTGCGATGGTTCTCGCCTGTAATCCCAGCATTTTGGGAGGCTGAGGCGGGTGCATCACCTGAGGTCAGGAATTCGAGGCCAGCCTGGCTAACATGGTGTGAAACCCCATCTCTACTGAAAACACAAAAACTAGCTGAGTGTGGTAGCAGACTCCTGTCGTCAAAGCTACTTGGGAGGCTGAGACAGGAAAATCGCGTGAACCGGGAGACACAAATTCCAATGAGCCGAGATCATCCTATTGCCCTCCAGCCTGGGCTGTCTCAAAAAAACAGAGTGAGATTCTGTCTCAAAAAAAAAAAAAAAAAAAGTCATTCTGAAAACGCGTTGCATGGTAAGTTCTTTGAAAACAATTGTTACAATATTCTCCTTATGTATTTCAGCAAATCATCTCTTGGAATACTGTGACCAATAATCTTCTAAAGCAACATCACAGCACAAGATTATTTATATATCGAACCTCCCATGTTATCTCTAAGGGTATATGGTGAAATAGACACTAGATTTTAATGTTTGTTCCTTTAAAAGCAGAGTGTTTTCAAAATGTTTTACCTAATCCACACACATTGCATATCAAAAACGCACAAAAATGTAATCACATTTCTAATGTTCGTTATCGCTAATCAACATCCTTTCTAATATCTGTCAACCTTTATGCTTAATTAGGATAGCTTCTGATAGTATTTAGTAAGAAAGGAAGTGAAACAACTTGCAGTAGCCAGCCCTGGAGTGTGGATTTTCTGATTAAAAGGTAGCAGATCTGTGCTCACTTCAGCAACACATATACAAAAACAAAGGAAAAGAAAAATGGAGCAGACCTCCTTGATGTGCGATTGAAAGAAACCAATATATGTATGTACACAATATGGCCTAGGATGAAGTAGTTAAAGTAACTTTCTACTGACGGACTATGGACTCACCATTTCCCTTGACTTGTGATCACTTTGTTCACTTACGTGCCTCTTGTCTGACTTGTTTCTGGGATCATCCTTCACTCTGACCTGTAATACAGGTGCTTTCCCAGGACTCTGATCTCAATGCTCCTAATTTGTCCTGACTACCACCCGCTGAGCCTAGGGCTACGGCCCTGGAGAATTTCTGGATTTGCTTGGCCCTGCTTCTTCCCGGCCTCTGTTGTTCACTTTCAGCTGTGGCAAGCACATTGCATCCCAAGGGTCTGCATTTTTCTCTCTGTTCAGGGCCATAAAGCACCAGACATCAGCCAGATCTCTAATATCCGCACTTGTCTCCGTTCAGGTACAAAACCAGCTTCTAAGAGGAGATCAAGAGTACAAGTTCGTTCAGCTCTTCTCATAATGTGGGCTTCAGTGGAAGTTCCGCTCTCTGACTTTATCATCACCCCCAAACCTGACATCACCACCTCCTTTGCTCTCTTTTGTGAAAGTGAAATTGGGAGCAGTCAATGCTCTGATCTAGTTGTCACCTCTGAATGTAAAAACATAATTCTCAAGATGCAGAATGAAGGATGTAAGGTGGCACTCAGACTGGGTGAAAATGTGCACCAAATAGCAATGATTCAGTTTTCAAGAAGGAAAGTTTAAGTATCAGCAAATAAAGACAGACCACTCTTCAGGACCAACAAGTTCCTGCAGCTGAGCTGAGAGATCAGCCAGACAAGTGAGTGAGCAGGAAGAAGAAGCCCCACCTTTCTAAGCAGCAGCCTCAACACAGCGCATCGTGACTGTGAAGCCTACTCTGCCGCACCTTTTGGTTTTTCAGAAGATGCACATCATCAAAGCTTTCGATGTGAATCTCATTACTATACAGTCATTTTTAAACAATATCAATTACAAAAAACGTTGTGCAAACGAAAGATTGCTGTTGGTCTGTATTCCCTGGCATAGCTGGATCTTTGGAATTCTTGGAGAATCTTAGGTCAGTGACAAGGGTGGAGAAATCCTAACTATGGGGGCAGAGCTATAAGCCTCTTAAATTAGGCAACACAAAATTTCTCATAAGATGTGGAACTAAAACTGTTTTATATAAAATCTTTTAAGAATAGCTAGCTTTTTCTAAAAAAAAAACAAAAACAAAAACAAACAAACAAACAAAAAACAAAAACCTACTCTATGAAAGACAAAATAGAAGGCACTTAATTTATGATATCTAATTAAATCCACATAACAACCTAACAGATAGACTTCAGTATTTCTATTTTACAGATAAACTGAGATACCTTGAGAGGTGTCAGGTGTTTTCTCACACCAACAACGAATTCCCCAGTGCTCTGACACCAACTGAGTACCCAAAAATTCAATTTAATTCTGATGTTGTCTACCTGGACTGAGCATCAGATGCCACAAATTAAAGGGCTCTGTCCCATAAGACTGTCCCCACTTCCAACACCAGTTGCAGTCCTGGGCCACCTAATACTTCTGTCCAACTGACTATAAATCTGGGGTTCCTATGATTCTCTCCTGTTTGTTTAGTTCTACGTACTGGCTTATTGTAAAGGATACAACTCAGAAACAGCCAAATGGAATAGATTCATAAGGCAAGGCATAGCACAGTGGGTGACACAGAGCTCCCATGCCCTCTCTAAGTAAGACCTCTCTAGATGTGCCACCTCTGAACAAACTGACATGTTCACCAACCCCAAAATGTCTCCAAATCTCATTGTTCAAGACTTTTTATAGAGTATAATCTCCAGCTGGAAGTTCCAATCTCCTAAATACTTAGTCTTTCTGATGCCCACTCCCATCCAGAGGCTATCTAAAGGCTCCACCTGAAGTCATGTATCAGCATATACTCAGGTGTGATGGAAACAGCTTCATTATGAATAACAAAAGATATTTCTATCACTCAGGAAATTCCAAAGGTTCCAGGAACTGTGTGCCAGGAATTCAGAACAAAGACCAAATATATCTGTGTATTATACCACAGTAAATGACTTTTCCAACATGATACAAATATACTGTACTATAATTTAAACAAAGATGAATTTGGGTTTATGGTCTCAACCCAAAGATTGACTCACTAACTTAGTTATTAAAGTAATATTTGCCATTGATATTTTCTCAATCAATCATTACTACCATGCTCCAACATCTACCCATTTTACTGTGATTCCACAGAGGTCTTTAGATATTTCGATCAGGCCTAAACTGGAAGGAAGGAATATGATGATAAAACCATTGTTTTGGTTGCCCAAGCTGAATCTACACATATGAAAAGTTGGGAGAGGTCATTTCCATTTTGTCCCTTTGATAGGAATCTTTTTCTCACTGGGACCTAGTGTGAAATGGTGTCTGGTTTATTTACCTACTTTAATGTGAGCCTATCCAAATGTCAGAGTGTTCCCGACGGCGAGAAGGATTCCTAAGGGCTCAGTCACTTGAATGAATTCAAGAATCTTTGTGTTAAAGTGTTGATGAAGTGACCAGCATTTCTGTTTCACAGCAACAGACAACTTTGAAAAGAGAGGAAAAAGTCAACATTGAAACCAGAGTACTGAACTTTCGATGGTGCTATTTCAGTCACCCTTGGGAAACATGTTTTAGGGAGGCCATGCTTTACCTGGACATCTAAATCATTTCAGTGAGGCTGGGGTAGGGGCTTCCTTCTTGCGTCCAGTGATGCTGCTACCTCACCTAGTAGAAAAGAGGAAGCAAAGGGAGTGTAAGAGAACATTCTGAGCACAAGATGGGGATTCTGGTGTTTTTAAAGAGAACTGAGTATACTGTGTGATTTCCTAGAAAGATAATTTGAATATGAGTCAGAGGAACTGAGTTCCAGCTCAAGTTCTTCTCATGAGCTACTATATGATCTTTCATAAGTACACAGTTTCTCTCTATTCAGTGACATAATTATAATAGCTACATTGATTGAAATAGCAGCAACAATTTTCCTATCACTTTGCATGTGTTATCTTATTAATCTTAATGATAACCATGAAAAGTAGCCTTCTCTCTATTTTAGGAGGAATACTGCCCTAGAATTAAACAAATGCTAACTACAAATCCATAATCTTTCCAAACATTCGGCTGCCCATGAAGTGTAGTCCAGTTCTTCAGGATATTCTGTCAAGAAAAAGAGTTGAACTATAAAATATTTGATGAGATTTATTCTGAGTCAAATATGAGTGACCATGGCCCATGACACAGCAGCCGTCAGGAGATTCTGAGAACATGTCCAAGGTGGTCAAGGTACAGCTTGGTTTCATACATTTTAGAGAGGCATGAGATATAAATCAAATACATTTAAAAAATACATTTGTTTTTTCTAGAAAGGCAGGACAACTCAAAGCAGGGTAGGGGAGTCGGGGGAGGCTTCCCAGCTATAGGTGAATTCAAACATTTTCTGGTTGACAATTGGATGAGTTTGTCTAAAGACCTGGGATCCATAGGAAGGGAATGTTCAGGTTAAGATAAAAGACTTTGGAGGCAAAAGTATTTTTGAAGTCTTATAGTAGCTGCCTTTAGAAACAATAAATGACAAATTGCTTCCTATTCAAATCTTAGTTAATCCTAAAGAGGTTTCTTTAGGATTGGAAGCATCTAGAAGAAAAAGATCTAGCTATGTTAATAGAGACTTTTTACAGATGAAAAATTTTCCTCCACAAAGAACAGGTTTGCAGGGCCACTTCAAAATATGGCAAAGAAATAAGTTTTGTGGTAAAATATTTTGATTTTTCTTCCTTGTCTTGTAATTTATGCCAGATTGGAAAGTAATATATAGAGTTAAATACTATATAGAGTCACAATATATAGAGTTAAATAAAACCCATAGGATGAGAACTTACGATTTGTAGGGCATGACTCCCCAGACCCCTTAAATAGGAATGTGGGCAAGATTTAAAGAAATCAGAGCGTGGTCCTTAACTCTCTTTCCTCCTTCATCTTCACAAAGTTCGTTTTGTTAGTAGCAGCGAATCTGGCGGATCTGCAGCAACTTGATTCTTGCTTCCTTGGGAGAAAGAATTCAGCTGAGGGGCACAGGGAAGAGGGAAAGACTGAGGCAAGTTTTAGACAGGAATGAAAGAAAGTATACTTGGAAGGGGCCAAGTGGGCGATGAGGAGATCCAAGTGTGCTGTTTGGCCCTTGACTTGGGGTTTTCTACATTGGCTAGGTTCCAGCGTTTGCATTTCTCCTCCCTTGATTTTTCCTTCCAAGGGGCTGTCGGCACGTTCAGTGGCCTGCCAGCATGTGGGAGGGGCCACATGCGCAGTGGTTTACTGACTTTGTGTGCATGCTCACTTGAGG
This sequence comes from Trachypithecus francoisi, assembly GCF_009764315.1. NCBI lineage: Eukaryota > Metazoa > Chordata > Mammalia > Primates > Cercopithecidae > Trachypithecus > Trachypithecus francoisi. The sequence continues at coordinate 123,346,727 of NW_022681458.1, read as the reverse complement.
CATTCTTCCTTTACCAGCCCAGTGTTCCCAGAGGAAGGTCGTATACCAGTTAAACTCTGCCATTTTGCCTCTTAGTGCAGGTGCCTGAGCACACTTCCCTAACTCCTGAGATCTTATCAGGAAGCAGCTGATCACCAGCTTCAAGTGCTTTCTATCTATTGGGAGACAGACTTCCTTTAGCACTGACTGTGACCAACTTTTATTTTAGAGAGACAGTTTAACAACTGCCTGAACATCACCTGATGGTCACTTGACGTTCCTGGGTTGGAAGGCACCTCTCCTGCCCTGCTCATGTCTGTCTAACTATCTAACAATTTCATTTCCACTATTTTTTTTCCCTGAGAGTTATTATGATGTTATGAAATGAATGAATAAGAGCAGTTTGATAAAACACATAGTAAATATCTACTATTTTCATTGACCACTATGAAGTAATTATCTTCAAGTAAACTCTAAGTTCCATAATGCCAAGGACTGTCTATCTATCAACCTATAGTAAATTTTTATATCTAAACATGTCTTTGTTTAGCCCAGGGTTAAAAACACAGTGAGTGCCTCTCAAAATTTTTTGTTCAATTTTGATTTTCCGATACAACTCAAATATTTTGTCCGATTCGGTGGCGAAAACTCTCCAGTGCTTCCCTAATTCTCCACTGTGCTTCTCATTCTTCGTACTTCCCCACTGGCCTATTCCCAGGCTCACTGTGCTCCTTCCTGTAGTTTTTCTAGAACCTAATGGGTGCCAGTGACCCCAGAGCTTGGGACAGATATGTGCAAGAACAGGGCATCACACCAAGCAGGCCGGACAGGTACACCTTCCTGCAGCTTTTAGCACAGACTAGAATACCTGCAATAAAATGTCCCAAATGGAAATAAATTACCTAAATAATCAATGAACAAGGGCAGGTATTAATAACTTCACATGATATAAGGGCCATTTGTGGTCTACAGCTTAAGTCTCTTTCTTAGCTCATTTATTCTGTAGGAGACGTCATAGCAATGTTAAAATATGCTTCCATTCAAAGTAATTAAGCCAACACACACAGGCACTTAAGGAACAACGAGACTTAAACAGTAATGTTCATATTTTTTCCTGGTGATTTCAACAGCCATCAACCATACATATTGATGTTACTAAGAGGCATTTGGAGGCAGCCTTGGAATGTCTACTGCATTCTTCATTCATTTGCTCATTAGAAAATAAGGGCGGAGAAAGAGAGAGAGACTGAGAAAAGAGAGCCTAGAGCCTATGCCTTGTGTATGCCTTGTGGAGTGATAGAGTAGATGCAAAGTTGAATAACAGAACTGAGCCTCTCTCTCCAGTCCACACCCCCTCAACTCCCACCCCCTCCCCCCATACTCTCTTCTCCCACCACAACGAATGCTTCCAATTTCCTGTGCTTTCACCAGTCACAAACACATTGCACTGCTGTTGCAGCCTCATTCGTCAGTGCGTATGTGGTTATTGCTCCTAACCCCCACCGCTTTCTATCCCTGGCCTGCTCCCTCTAGAGAGTAACTGCTAACCTTTTATGGCACCAGGTAAAGTGATCTGCTAGAGTCTGAGTCTCCTCACTTCTCATGCAGATAAACCGCATCTCTTCCAGGGATTCACAGGCATTAGCTGACTCTTGAACCATTGCAGCAGTGTGAGTGTTCACTCACTTGGGTTTTCCATTACATTGGAAGTCACTTGAGGGCAGTAACCATGTTTTATTCTTTTGTTTGTTTTGATCCTTTTTACTCTGGGACCTTGCCATGACTCTTAGCACATGGGGCATGCTCAACAATATATATTGAATGAATAAAGGGTAGAGTAATTAAGAAGCTCCTAGTGTAATGCTGTAGAGACGGAGGCAAACCAACAAACAGAATACAGTATCACGAGCTCATGGGCACCCATGGAACTGGGATGCACCCACAGTGTTAGGGAGGGCTTCACTCTCCGTGTCTTCATTCTCATCTCACCCAGGCAAGCTACTCAACCCCAGCTCTCAGGAGTAGGCTCAAAATTGGTTTCTGCTGCAACAGAAAGTACAACATGAAACAAAATGCGGGAGCAGAGGGTCACTTCACAGAAGGAAGCTTGTGTAGCTTGAGGAGAGCAAGGAGAGATTGCACAGGGGATGTTTCTGCTACCTGGCCTGGGGCAACACACACTACGTCAAAATGTGGGGATAGGATGGAAAAGAAAGGCGCAGTACATTGGAGAGGAAAGCAGAGGAATGCTGGAGTATGGCAGAGGGGCAGCAGAATATATCTCCCCGAAATATGAAGGGTTGTTGAGCTGAAGGCAAGTTGAAGCAGATACAGGAAAGCTCTCTGCCCTCCCTGTATTTGCCTGGAAACAAGACACAGATTTACAAAGGTAAAGGGTATCTTGACCTCCGTTGGGAAGAACAAAGGTTAACTACTGAAGACAGCTTTAGATTCTTACCATCTGGAGAGGAATCTTAGTTAACAACCTTTGCTAACAAGACTTTATCTGCCAGTTATTTCCCTTCCCACAAGTTGCCCTGGCTAGAAACTCAAAGTTCTTTTCCTTTTTCTTGTCACTTCTCTGTAAATCTACTCCTCATCAACAAAGAACACTTTGTTGAAGATGCTCTATAAGCTGACATTCAAAGCCACCTGTCTGAGAACTACTTCCAGACACCCAGAGAATGAAATACATGAAATGATATGCTAATGAATGTCTGTTATTCTCTTACTAATCAGTATGTATAACAGGGGTCCTTTCCAACTTAATGCCTATGATGCGTGAAAAAAACTCCACAGTAGGGAAAACTAGACAGAACTTAAGTCACACATGTGTGTCCTAAGACAGAGGATAAAGAAGGTCCTTAATATCCACGGAGATTTTCCCTGGATTAATTAAAGCTAAGAAGGTTTCCGAGAAACTACCTAGGATTTCTTCCTGCATAAATCAACCAAGCCCCATGCCTCTATACCTGAGACAGTTGGCACCTGGAATAAAAGGTTAATGTTAAGAATATAAGGCAGTGGCTTTGGACAAGAAACCTACTACTCACTCCTTTCCAGTTTTATAGAGAGGAAATTGTACTCGCACAGACATTACCTATGCCTGGACACGAGCACAACAGCCAAAGAGAAACTGGAAAATACAAACAAAAACAAAAACAAAAATGAAACCCTACTTTCTCTTAGTGCTTGGGCCAGACCTTGATTACAACACCATGGCCATCTGGAGCAGATACCTTCCCAACAGTACTCAAGGCTGAGGTTCAGGAATCAATGTAAAACTTTCTACTTGTCACTCCCTTGAAGCTAGAAGAGTGGTAAGTTTGTATGAAAGTAATTGCGGTTTTTGCCATTTAAAGTAATGCCATTACTACATCATGGTTTTGCCATTAATTTCAATGTCAAAAACCGCAATGACTTTTGCACCAACCTGGTAGATATACAAACTGTTTCCTAGACAAACGGCCAGTGGACATGTTGGTCAGGGACCTTGTCCCAGCAGGTCTGGAATCTGGAGCAGAGAGTCCCCATTTGGCTGCACTCTGCACAGATGCGGCCCCCACTCTGGCTTTTCTCATGAAACCCGGAAGCGCAGGAAGCGTGGGGAGAGACACACGCAGGAAGTGAACATGGAGGTTGGGCACCTGCTTTGTCTGCAGCCTAGTGAAACATCACCCAGAATCTTAGGCTCTGTTCACACAGATTAGGACTCCTTACTCTTTTTGGGAGCTGTGACCACGAGAACAGTTAAAAGGCCAGAGAGTGTTTCTCGTGTTTCTTTCCCTAAGGACGGAGATAGGAATATGGGGCAAAGAAGAAAGACGTCTTTTTTTGCCAAATCTTGACAGTATTCTTTGGGCAAGTACATAGTTTTCCAATACTTATTTTCCTGAAACGTAAAATAAGGAAAGTGGGGAAAATAAACAAAATTTTCTTACAAACTGGTTGAGAAGATTAGAGTAGATAAGGTACCGAAGAATTATAATATGAAATTAATAAGCATTAACTTTGTGCTAACATAAAGCTATACCTCAAGTCGGTGCCTCAAACTGGCATTGGTCCTTCTCTCTGACTGCCAAGTGGTGATATTTTGTGAGCAAGTTTTAAAATCTGGTCTTTTGGTTCCCTAATTTCTGCAGTGTCCATCCCAGGGTCCTGCATAGACCCTTTTCCCACAGTGTTTTCTGTGCCATAGAAACCATGCCAGCTCCGTTCTGATGCCACACGTGATTCAGGAGTGCAAGGGTGGGGGAAATTAGTAGAGAGAGGAAATTAACTTTCAAGTTTGATAATCAGTTAACATTTATAAAGCATAACTTGGGTGAAGAAAATGGGTAAAAAAAAAAAAAAAACATGGAATTCTTACCTATGAAGTCAAGCACAAGCTTGTAGGACTGGAGAACACACACTCAGAGTATAAATGGACATCAAGAAACAGGAACAAAGAGGCAGAAGATCTGCATAACATGGCAATGCCCACATTTGCTGAAATGAAGTCAAAACACTTACATGATTATGATAGGATTGTGATCTCTAAAATGACAAAGTCCCCTGTCTTCTGTTTGTGGCTAGTTAAACCAGTAGCACCGTGCCCTTTCTTGGGAGCACCATGGCTAACCAACGGCGTGGTCATGAGCAGCCATCACAGTGCAAGGTCCAGGAAGCTGGGCTATGTGAGAACCCAGGGCCACCTAGCCTAGTAAAGGAGCCTCTGAGGGAACCCAGGTTATGCTCTTCAACCATAGAGTGCCATATAGATGAGAGACCCTACCCTTTCCACGTTTCAATAGGTACAGAGCTGGAGTCAATGGCTAGATTCATAGGGGGAAAAAAAATGTAGCTCACATGTTAGAAGGAACATATTAATAGCTTTGACAGTCCAATAATCGAACAGCTAGCTTATAAAATTATGTTCTTCACACCATTAAAAAAAGGGCATGTAACCATATTGGGGGGCACATTTCCATAGATCTTAACCATTGAATGTTACATGTTCCCTAACAGAGGAAAAATACCTGAAAATGGCTCTAATAGAGGAGAGGAGGGAGCTTGAGTGAAAGGAACAGGAACACACAAGGGAGGAACCCATTAAGGCTCCATATGTTATTTTAAAAAATGGAGAAAAACGGTAGGAAAAGAAAAGGTTAATTTACTGCCATTTGTTATCCCTCAAATATACTAAGAATCTATTATGTACAAACACACATTTATTTGGACACTGTGGGAAATACATTAAATAAATTAGCTAGAATGCAGTTTTCATAAAACTAACAACCCAATAGAAGAAAGCATATTCATAAATAACGATGTTACCATGTAGAAAGTGACTTAAATGTGGTGCACAGAAAGCCTTCTGAGAATTAGGCTTTACATAAAAATGGACAAATCAGCCTATGTTTTCCTTGTAATTAAGAAATGAGATAAAAATTAAGGGATTTGAAATCAATTGCTTCTTATTCATAAAAAAAAGTAAGTCAAAAAAGTTTGAATCAGAAAAATGAGAAAGAAAAATTTTAGAAAAAATATTTTTTGCTCTATTTCTCCCATTTTATAAGCATTATTGAATCTCAGGTTTGGATTAGACACCTAAGAACATATTTGTGAAATATTCCAAATGTTTCCCCATCAAGGTCATTTTCTTAAAAAAAAAAAAGAAAAAAAAAATCAATACACCAGGGCCTGTCTCTTTCACTCAGGCTAGAGTGCAGTGGCATCACCTTGGCTCACTGTTCAACCTCTGCCTCCTAGGCTCAAGCAATCCTCTTACTTCAGCCCCCTGAGTAGCTTGGACTACAGGCTTGGACCACCACGTTCAGCTAATTTTTATATTTTTCGTAGAGATGGGGTTTCGCCATGTTGCGCAAGCTGGTCTCAAACTCCTGGATCCAGTAATTCGCCCACCTCGGCCTCCCAAAGTGCTGAGATCAAAGGGTCATTTTCATTTAACTTAAGTAAGATTGTCTTATTAGAGAAATATTAGAAAAAATTAAATAAGCAAAAGAAAAATGTGGGAACTCTAATTACATTAAGTGTATGTTAAAATATAACCTTTTCAATGTCTATAAATATAAATTGATATGCATTTACATATATACATAACGTAAATAATATACAATGCAAAATATTAAGCACATTTTTATGACATGATTCACACACATAGAAATACATTTCTCCGTTGATAAAATGCTTTGTGATATCATCTTTAATAGCTCATTTCTTTGTGAAGCGCACTATAATACATGTTTTATTGTGATAAAATATACCTAACAAAATTTGCCATTTTAACCATTTTTAAGTGCACAGTTCAATGGCATTAAGTATATTGTTGTGCAACTATAATACATTTTTTAAAACCTTAGTTGGACATTTACTTTGCTTCTAATTTGATATTACCTATAATGCCACAATAAACATACCAGTAGTTGTTCATATTTTAAATTATTTTGCTATAAATTTACTTATGTACCGAAGTATATATGAATGTCAATTTCCGTATACTCTTGGAAATGAGAAGTATTCATATTACATTTTCTTTATATATCAGACAGGAAAAACAGTGGTATTTTAATACTGTATTAATTTTTCTTTATTTATTTTCAAAGAATAATGTTTGACATATATGTATTTGTAATGAATTACAAGGTGTTTGTCTTAGGAATTGACACCAGCTGAGGAAGCCAGAAAATCATAGTGTGAACATTCTTAAACTCTGTCCCTTACACTGATGGGAATCATTAATTTGTCACAGCATAATGTTTTATGTTGCATTGTTTTTCTGTTGGCGTTATACATGAACTCCCGTGGGTCTCTGTTGAGGGCTGCCTCCAGGAGGTGTCAATTCATCGGTGTATGGGCACATCAGCAGAGAGGCTTTCCAAAGCCCTCAGGCACAAAGATGCTGACACTGGCAGCTGCTGGAAATTGCAAAGCACAGGGAAGAGTTGGGGAGGGTTATGGGGATGATGGTACTGGTGGTTTCTGTTACAACCAAGGCCAATCTTCTCACCACAGTGAAAAATCATTACTAATGTGTTTCATATTTTCTTTCAAACGTATTTTTACTACAAATCCTATATGAGGAATATTGTTTTTTTGGCATTGTTTCCACTCATATTGTTAGCAGTCACCATCTTGTTAAAACTATTTCCATCATTCTAATGACCACATAGCTCTCTTCTGGATTGCATTACTATAGCTCACTTAATGCAGTGTTTACTCACTGATACATCATAGTAAAATGGAGTGGTAGGAACGCTTAAGAGATGCCAATATGTGGTCAATTTTTGTTATAAGTGTGTGTATTTTTATGAAAACTGAGGATCATGCTCTGATAGCAGCATCTGCTAGAAAGAACGTGGAGCTGAAGACAGGAAAGAGAAAAAACCCTCCTACGCATTCAGTACTAACAAAAGATTATACATCTATTAAGGCACTTGAAGATTTTGCCCAAAGAATACAAAAGAAATTCACAGCAAGGATTAATCTCTTCTTCTTAAGGAGGAACTGGGATGAAAAGTAATCAAACAAAAAGCAAATGAATACGGTATTAACCAATCCCTTCAAAATTTCAATTTTCTAAACTGCAGAGAAACACAAATATGTTGAGCACTGTTAACTTAAACATTTCCTTGAGGCTGCACACTTTTTTGTTTCTATTTGGCCTCAGCTATAGAGTTTAATTAAGTATAACTTCCAGTCTATGGCACATAATTACTATTAGTTCGTAGAAGACCTCATTCTCCTTTATTTTCTTTTTGCTTTTCCTGACCCCCAATCCTGTTCTACGTTTCCACACAGACACCCAATCTAATGTGTTTGTTCCATGTCTTTGGATTTGCATATAACCTTAGAAAAAGAGTGTTGGGTTTTTGTATGTGTTTTAGGATGTGTAAATGACATTGTGCCATGGAGCCTATTTGTGTGTGTGTGTGTGTGATGTGGTAGCTTTAAGTAATGTTCATGTGATCACAGGTGCACCTAATTCACTGCTCCCAAGTGCTTGCTGCACTGACTACATCAATCATATTTTATGTATTTAGAGATAAACACATGAAATGACTACAACCAGTAGCTATCACAAACAGTGGTAAAAAGAATGAGCTTCACACATGATTTTTCATTAACTTCTTGGGAATATACACCCAGGAATGGGCTTGCTGGTAACATCGTGTACACATATGCAATGTAACTTCTGTCGGCTGCTCTCCAGATCAACCTTACCAGTTGCATCCACCCTGGTCACTGCCACACACACCACTCCATCCATAACAATGCTTTGATATAATTCAAACCTCTATTCTTTCCCTAAAATGCATCTCCTAATATATATAAAACAATATCTCAGTTTACTATTGGTGAGGATGAGTATCTTGTCATGTAATTCTAGATATTTAGGTTTGTTCTCTATATTCCCTGTGTTCTTATTGATTTGTAGAATTTCTTCCATATTTAACATATTAGCTTATAATTGGTTTTAGTTGTTGCAAATCTCTCCTTTCAATCTGCCCTGTGTTTGCTAACATCACCTATACTTTCCTTCTTTAATGAAATATTTAATCTTTATTTAATAGAACGCACTAACTCTTTTTTAATAGTCTTTTGTTTAAGAATCTGGTATACTATCTTTTTCCCCCATCCTTATGTCGGGGCTCAATGATGTTCTACATTTTCTTACTTTAGCTTGATAGTGTTTACAGTTTTTAAGCACTCTGGAGTTCACATTTATATATTGAATGAAATAAATTGAACGTAACTTTTTTCCTTTTAGTGGACTTTATCCTTTATATATTCCCTACTAATTGGGCATTCCAGTTCTATCACTTAGCATATCTGCTACAAATACATGATTATATTTCTGAGCGTTCTTTACTAATCCCTCAGTTAATTTTGAATAAGCAGCATATTGGCCACATACCCTCAAGAATGGCTTTTTAGAAACCTTATGTATATTGGAATAAAGATTATCCTTGCTTCATAAAATGAGCTGGGAAAGCTTTTTTTTTATTTATTTTTTATTTTTGTCCTGGAACAACTTTTTTTAAATTAGTAAATAGCCATTCTGTGAAAGTTTGTAGAACTTATTTGTTACTCTTCTGATGACCACTTCCATGACTTTAACACTTTTATGCTCTTTACTTCATCAACAATTTTTGACATTTCATGTTTCTATAGGAATTTACCATTTCAGTGAAGTTTTCAAATATGTTAGCATAGAACAACTCATAAATTCTAATACTTTTCAAAAGCTCTTTGATTTCTTACTTAATTGTCTAAAATAGAAATTTGAAGTGGCTCTTTTATGACTGATTTCCAATTGTATTGCATTCTGGTCAAAGAACTTAGTCCGCAAGATTTCGAGTCTTGACCCCTGTGAAGCTTCATTTGTGCCCTATATATTGTAATTGTTGCATTACCTATAAACACAAAGTCATTTTTTTTGACAGTAACCATCTATCTATTCATGAATAAATGAATAAATAATGTATTAATTGGTTATTGAAAAGTTGTGCTCTCAGAAATACGTCTTTGGTCTTTATCCCTGGTTCCCATCACGGAGCTTCTAAAACTCTTGCAAATTCCTGAGTTATAGGAATAAGAGGAATACCTTTTTTAAAATAATCTTTGTTTTTCCCCCATTCCTGAAATAGCTTCAAAATTATAAAGTTTAAAGGAGGGTCTTTTGTTATTCATAACAAGCCCAATTCTATCACACTTGCGTTTATGTTAATAAGGTGACGTTTGGAACATCTCTAAGGATGAAGGGACTGGTGGCCAGGGGAACCATGTGCTTAGAGAATTGGTACTTTCAGTCCCACCCTCCAACCTCAGGAAAGGAGAAAGAGGCTGGAAATTAACTTGATTACCAGTGGCCAATCATTTAATCAATCATGGCTACATAATGAAGCTGCCATTAAAACCAGAACCAAAGAGTAATCCTCTAGCTCTTAGAGTTACATTTTGTGCAGGTAAGATAATTTTTAGAGACGAGCTGTCCTGCATACCTTCATTGATACTTATTTTCCACCAGCCAGTCTCAAGAGCTGCTCTGCTGTTACCACCACCGTTCTTGAGCAGCATGTGAACAGTGCTCCTGTTCCAGAGAACAACAATGCTGGGTTGAGGGAGAAATGGCTTATTATGGGAAATTTGGGGGAGAAAAAAGTCACAAATGAAAAGTGTCTCCTAACACATTCTCTGGCCATCTGTCAGGATCTTTTTTGCTCAAGACAGATACTTTCCCCTCAATGGGACTCAATCATTTTCTGTCTCCACAATATTTTCTTCCAGATTTTATATTCATTACTCTCATCTCTCTTTTTCTATCTCCTCTTTGTGCTTTAAACAAAAATGTATCTCAGACAAGTGTCCATCAATTTTGAAAGTTTATTTTGCCAAAGTTGAGGAGATGCCCACACCATAGCCTCAGGAGGTCCTGAGAACATGTGCTCAAGGAAGTAAGGTCACAGCTTGATTTTATACTTTAAGGGGTGGGGGGCAGAAGTCATAGGCAGACAGCAATCAATCCATGTAATGTGTACATTGGTTTGGTTTAGAAAGGTGAGACATCTTCAAGGAGGCAGGTTGGCTTCCAAGTCATAGGTGGATTCAAAGTTTTCCTGACTGGCAATTGGTTGAAAGAGTTAAGTTTTGCTTGCAGAGTTGAAGTCAGCAGAAAGAAATGCTTGGGGTTAAGACAAGGAGGGTTGTGGAAACCAAGGCTCTTGTTATGCAGGTGAAGCCTCGAGGGAGAAGACTTCACAGGCAATGGATGGTAAATGGTAAATGTCTTTTTATCAGACCTTAAAAGGTGCCTGACTTTCCTGAAAAGACTTAATAAGATATATTTTGGGATGAAATATTTTGATTTGTTTCAGGGCCTGCTGTCATGTGATACTATACTAGAGTTAGGTTGGAAATGTGTATCTTGTTGCTACAAATAGTCTGTTTTGTTAGTCTTAAGATCTCTGTTGTAATGCTAATACTGGTCAGCTGTATTTGAATTCCAAAGGATGGAGGGTGTAATAGGTGTCTGATTCCCCCTTCACATTATGACATTAACTGATTTTTCAGGTTAATTTTGGAATGCTCTTGACTGAGTGAAAAGGTCCAATCAGTTGGTTGTCAGGCTTAGAATTTTGTTTTGTATACACTACCATGCTTCTCAAGTTTTAGGTTAGTGGGCCACATTTTCTGGAAGCAGAATTTTGGGGAAAATATTTTCAATTTCACTTTATATATGAGAAAATTTAGGTTCAGAGAATTTAAATAATTTACCCTGTATTATCCAGCCAGTAAACAGCAGAGAGAGAAAAAACTTTGTTATGCCTGACTATAATTCCCATGGTCTTTCCCTGGAATTTATGTCATATGATAAGTAATATACAGGCATCATTTTTAAGAATATCATTTGTTCAGTCAATAAGAAGAAAACCGTTTTGTTTTTACCAACTCTGGAGCTGGAAGATCATTTCAAATTTGCCCAACAAAATCAAACACACAGGAGATATTTTGAGACCCGAAGGCTCCTTTTCACTTGCTGGAGATGAGAAAAGGCTGTGGAATAAGTGCAAGGATAATTTTCAATTCCATTTACAAAGACGATTTCTGCAGAAATTGCATACATAAACCCCATAAATGGACAGTGAGCATTTACAGTTTAGGACCTCTCCAGTGATATGCACAGAGCAAATGGAAATCACTCTGCTCTCCACCGCTAACAGAACATTAGCTCTCCTTTCAGGTAAGTGCTTTCCAATGCAATCCTCTGAACAGCAGCTCTTCAAACAAGGCAAAACATTTAATTTTTAATCACCACATAGTTGCTTGTTATGAGAGTAGACACACAAGTGCCAAGTACTAAAACATAAGTTAGTCAAATAGAAAAGAGCACCTGGGTTTTCATTTCCCTGAATTGTTCATGGCAAAGTTGAAAAAATGGCCTGGAGTATTTGTTAAATTTTGCGGAGTTTTGCATTTTCTTTCTGTGTGTTTTAAGTTTTGGAGGAAATGTGTATTTGAAGACAAGAGGGATTATTTTGAATAATATTTTGAATCTTGTCATTTATAAGATATTGGGCCTTCTCTTCAGGAGGCAGTGTAATAGGTGTTTGGACGCAGAGACTCTTCACTGGTCTGTAGAGCAATCTGGCAGTCAGCAAAGCCCCAAACCCAAAGCTCCATTCCTTCCCCGTCCTGGATAATCTTTTCTGCGTGACCAACACACCACAACTTTAGCCAAGTTATGCCACCAATCAGATAAAACAGTGTCTACCTGTTCTAAAGAAGAAATTGCAGCTGAATACGGGAGCCAAAGTGGAGACCACTAATCTATTTGCTTTCTTATTCAGATGAAAATTCCACTGTAAAAGACAGAGAAGGAAAACACCACATATTGCATCCTGTGTGCTAAATATTTTGCCTATCATTTATTGTAACTCAACCAAGTTGGTGCAAGTCTACGATGCTGTTAGCAGAAACTAGCTTTCTCCTCAAAGTGTCCCTACTTTTTTTCTGAAATTCTGGAGGGAATAATCTAATAGTGCTCCGGAAGTAGAGTACCTAGTGTTTTCACCCCAGCTCCTCAGCCCTGCTGCCATGACACTGGCCCTCCAGAAAGTGACAATGCTCTGCTGAGAAGAATTATCCTCTATTTGGAAACCGTTGGTTACTACAATTCTTATATTGGGAAGGGATGTCACATTCTCCATGTCCCTCTTTACCCTAAATATAAATATGGCTTTTACCTATGAAACCACTTGATCATGGTGGTTTGTCTTTTTGATATGTTGTTGGATTTGGTTAGCTAGTATTAGGTTAAGGATTTCAGCATCTATGTTCATCAAGGATATTGGTCTGTAGTTTTCCTTTTCAGTTATGTCCTTTCCTGGTTTTGGCATTAGGGTAATGTTGGCTTCATAGAATGAGTTAGGGAGGGTTCCTCCTTTCTCTATCTTGTGGAATAGTTTCAAAAGGATGGTAACGATTTTTATTTGAATGTGTGCTAGAATTCTGCTGTGAATCCATCTGGTCCTGGACTTTTTTGGTTGGTAATTTTTATTTACCATAATTTTTTAATTACCATTTTAATCTCAATGCTTGCTATTGGTCTGTTCAGGATATCTAATTGTTCCTGATTTAAGCTAGGAGGTTTGTATCTTTCCAGGAATTTATTCATCACCTTTGGGTCTTCTAGTTTATGTTCATAGTATTTCAGGGGTGTCACTCCCTTGTAATATCTCTCATTTTGTTTCTTAATGAGATTATTTGAGTTGTCTCTCTTTTCTTGGTTAATCTTGGTAATGTCCTTCCAATTTTATTCATCTTTTAAAAGAACCAGCTTTGTGTGTGTGTGTGTGTGTGTGTGTGTGTGTGTTGGTTCTCTGTTTCAATTTCATTTAGTTCTGTTCTGATCTATTTCCTTTCTTCTGCTGAGTTTTGATTTGGTTTGTTCTCGTTTCTCTAATTCCTTGAGGTGTGACATTGGAATGTCAGTTTGTGTTCTTTCAGTCTTTTTGATGTAGGCATTTAGGGCTATGAACTGTCCTCATAGCACCACCTTTGCAGTATCCCGGAGATTTTGATTGGTTGCGTCACTCCTGTTGTTCAGTTTGAAGAATTTTTAAATTTTCATCTTGATTTTGTTTTTGACCTAACGTTCTTTCAGTAGCAGGTTATTTATTTAAACATATTTGCATGGTTTTAAAGGTTCCTTTTAGAGTTGGTTTTCAGTTTTATTCCACTGTGGTCTGAAAGAGTGCTTAATATAATTTCACTTTTCTTAAATTCACTGAGGCTTGTTTTATGGCCTATCAATGGTCTGTCTTAAAGAAAGTTCCATGTGCTGCTGAATAGAATGTGTATTCTGCAGTTGTTGGACGGCATATTCTGTATCTATCTGTTAAGTCCATTTGTCTCAAGGAATAGTTTAAATCCATTGTTTCTTTGTTAACTTTCTGTCTTGATGACCTGTCTAGTGCTGTCAGAGGAGTAGTGAAGTACCCCACTGTTATTGTGTTGCTGTCTATCTCATTTCTTGTCTATTAGTAATTGTTTTATAAATTTGGGAGCTCCAGAGTTAGGTGCATATATGTTTAGGATTGTGATATCTTCCTGTTGGACAAGGCCTTTTACCACTGTATAATGTCCCTCTTTGTCTCTTTAACTGCTGTTGCTTTAAAGTTTGTTTTGTCTGATATAAAAATAGTTACCCCTGATTGCTTTTGGTGTCCATTTGCACGTAAAGCCTTTAGATAATCTGATGACAACGTACCTAGGCAATAATATTTTTGCAATGAATTTCCAACATGTTCTTTGTGCTTCTTGTGTTTGGATGTCTAGGTCTCTAGCAAGGCTGGGGAAGTTTTCCTCGATTATTCCCCCAAATATGTTTTCCAAGCTTTAGGAATTCTGTTCTTCCTCAGGAATATCAATTATTCTTAAGATTGGTCATTTAACATAATCCTAGACTTCTTGGAAGCTTTGTTCATGTTTTCTTAATCTTTGTTGGATTGGGTTAATTTGAAGATCTTGTCTTTAAGCTCTGAATTTATTTCTTCTACTTGTTGAATTCTATTGCTGAGACTTTCCAGAGCATTTTGCAATTCTGTAAGTCTACTGTTTCCTGAAGTTTTGATTGTTTCTTCTTTATGTTATTTATTTCCTTGAATATTTCTCCCTTCGCTGCTTCTATCGGTTTTTTGATTTCCTTGCATTGGGCTTAGCCTTTCTCTGGTGCCTCCCTGATTAGCTCAATGACTATCCTCCCGAATTCTTTTTCAGGTAAATCAGGGATTTCTTCTTGGTTTGGATCCATTGCTGGTGAACTCATATAATTTTGAAGGGTGTTAAAGAGCCTTGTTTTGTCATATTTCCAGAGTTCATTTTCTGGTTCCTTCTCATTTGGGTAGTCTCTGTCAGAGGGAAGGTCTAGGGCTGGAGGCTGTTGTTCAGATTCTTTTGTCCCACAGGGAATTCCCTTGATGTTGTACTCTCCTCATTTTCCTATTAATGTCTCTTCCTGTGAGTTGAGCTCCAGTGATTGTTATCTGTCTTTTGGGTCTAGCCTCTCAGCAAGTCTGCCCAGCTCCGAACTGGTACTGGGGGTTGTCCGCACAGAGCCCTGTAATGTGAACCATCTATGGATCTTAGCCACAGTTACCAGCACCTGTTCCACTGGAGGTGCCAGGGGGGTGAAATGGACTCTGTGAGGGTTCTCAGCTTTGGTGATTTAATGCTCTATTTTTGTGCTGGTTGGCCTCCTACCAGGAGGTAGTGCTTTCCAGGGAGCATCAGTTGTGGTAGTATGGAGAGGAAGCAGCAATAGGCAAGGCCCTAGAACTCCCAAGACTATGTCCTTTGTCCGCCTCTACCAGGGTGACTGGGGAAGGACCATCAGGTGGGGGTGAGGCTAGGCGTGCCTGTGCTCACTCTCCTTGGGCAGGTCTTGCTGTGGCTGCTGTGGAGGATGGGGGTGAAATTCCCAGGCTATTAGAGTCATGTACCTGGGAGGATTATGGCTGCCTCTGCTGAGTCATGCAGGTTGTCAGGGAAGTGGGAGAAAGCCAGCAGTCACGGGTCTCACCCAGCTCCCACGCAACCTGAAAGGGCAATCTTATTCCCACCATACACCCGAACAGCCCCAAGTCTGTTTCCAGGCAGCTGGAGAGCAGGGCTTGAGAACTTGCCACAGGCCACCCACCTCCCAGCTGTGAAAGGAAAGTCTTGGTTCTTCCCCTGCCTATAGAGTCTGCACACCAGATTTACACCCTCCCTGGAGTTCTGGCCAAGAGGAAGAGGTCTCTTGCCTGACTACAACTGTTTCAACGTTCAGCTAGAGACTTCCTTCTTCCTGTGGAATTTTCCCCTGCTCCTTTGGCCACCCTCCCAAAAGATCCCTGTGGTGCCAGGCGGGAATGGACTGCCTGGGAACCTAGTGAGCTCCCAGGGCCTTTCCTGCTGCTTCTTCCCCCACCCCCCCAATATTTCACTGAACTCTCCAGATTGACTCAACTCCGGGTAAGGTCAACAACTTCTCCAGCACGCAAACCTTCAGTTTCCCCAGTGGGAGGGGGTGTATTCGGGAGAGGACGATGTCATTTCCCCACTTCTGCAGTCAGGACACTCACAGTATTTGGGATGTCTCCTGGGTGCTGCAAGAGCAGTCTGCTTCCTTCAGAGGGTCTGTGGGTCCTCTCTGGATTTCCAGTTCATTCTTGCAATCAATCTGGAGCTAAAATTCATGATGTGGGCCTCCCCCCATTGCTCTGTCCATCCAAATTGGAGCTACAATCTATCCTGCCTCCCATCTGTCATGATCTCTTGTTATTTTTGAATGTTGTAAATACGTTATTTTGTTTGGGTAATGACTAGCATCTGTTGGTAGTAGGTTCTTACATAATCTGGCTTTAGTCTCCTTCTCCTACTTCATTTTACACTACTCATCTTTCACTCATTTTAATTCTATCTTTATCAGCCTCTTTGTTATCGGCCATGATCTCTTGTTATTTTTTTGAATGCTGAAAATACCTTTACTTTGCTTGGGCAATGACTGGTATCTATTGGTAGCAGGTTCTTACATAATATGGCTTTAGTCTCCTTCTCCTACCTCATTTTACACTACTCATCTTTCACTCATTTTAATTATATCTGCATCCGCCTCCTTGTTATCCTTATGAAGTTTGAGCTTATTACAGCTTTGGGCTTTTACTGAGGTACTGGAAGCAATTTCTGGTTTGCTCCTTCACTTCTTTAAGGTTTAGGCTCTGATATTACTTCCTCAGAGAGGCCTTCTACCAATAGCTCATCTAAAATACTTCCCACAATATTGTCATTTTCTGTACCCAGGTTTCCCTTCATAGCACTTATCATTGAGTATATATATATATATATATATATATATATGTATACACACACACATATATAATTGAGATAAATTTGTGAGTAACTTTAAAACATATACTCTTTTAGACTCCATATTCCTATACTCCTCTTATTCACTAAAGACTAAACTCTCTGAATTTCTTGAATGTTATCACCTTATTCAGCACCGTGCCTTTCATGAATAGAATCATGCTCAGCAAATATAATGTGGGCAACAAACATTTGGCGAATGATAGGGTAAAAGAAAGTCCTCCAAAATCTTTCTTGTATAGTTCACCCATAGTTGCAATTTGGGGAAATTTCAGAAGCAGTGCTGATTTCTACTCTTATGGGAACCCACCTTTGACTCAGAAGGTGTGCTAGCAAAATTCTAAGAAAGATCCCACAATTCCGAGCACCTGCTCTACACACACCTTCCCCCAGTTCTTCAGTCAAACACTAATCTAGGTGTTGTGGTGAAGGGATTTTGAAGATATAATTAGACCACAAATGAGTTATTCTTTTTTAAAAACTTTTATTTTAGGTTCAGGGGTACATGTGAAGGTTTGTTATGGAGGTAAACTCATGTTACAGGAGTTTGTTTTACAGATTATTTAATCATCCAGGTATTAAGCCCAGTACCCAGTACTTATCTTTGCTGCTCCTCTCCATGCTCCTAGCCTCCACCCTCAAGTAGACCCTAGTGTCTGTTGTTTCATTTTTGGATTCATAGGATCTTATAATTTAGCTCCCACTTATAAGTGATAACATGGTATTTGGTTTTCTGTTCTTGCATTAGATTGCTAAGAATAGGTCTTCAGCTCCATCCATGTTCCTGCAAAAGACATGATCTTGTTTTTTATGGCTGCCTACTTATTCTATAGTGTATATGTACCACATTTTCTTTATCCAATCTGTCATTGATGGGCATAGATTGATTTCATATCTTTGCTATCCTGAATAGTGCTGCAACAAACATTTGCATGCATATGTCTTTACAATAGAATAATTTATATTCTTCTGAGTATATATCCAGTGATGGGATTGCTGGGTCAAATGGTAGTTCTGTTTCTTAGCCTTTAGGAATCCATACTGCTTTCCACAATCATTGAACTAATTTACACTTCCATCAACATTGTAAAATACATAATCTTATTGTTTTATATGTCTGCATAGTGTGCCATCATGCATATGTATCACATTTTTAAAATTCAGTCTACCATTGATGGGCATTTAGGTTGATTCCATGTTCTTGCTATTGTGAGTAGTACTGCAATAAACATATGTGTGCATGTGTTTTTATGATAGAAAAATGTATGTGCCTTTGGGTATGTACCCAGTAATAGGATTGCTGGGTTGAAAAGTATTTCTCTTTTTAGGTATTTGAGGAATTACCACACTGTTTTCCACAATGGTTGAACTAATTTATACTTCCGCCAACAGTGTAAAAGTGTTCCTGTTTCTCTGCAACCTCGCATTTGTTGTTTTTGACTTTTTAATAATCACCATTCTGAATAGTGTGAGATCTCATTGTGGTTTTGATTTGCATTTCTCTAACAATCAGTAATTTTGTTCATATGTTTGCTGGCTGCATGTATGTCGTCTTTTGAAGTGTCTGTTCATGTCCTTTGCCCACTTTTTAATGTTTTTTTCTTTCATAAATATGTTTATGTACGTTATGGATGCTGGATATTAGACCTTTGTCAGATGCATAGTTTGCAAATATTTTCTCCCATTCTGTAAATTATCTGTTTATATTGTTGATAGTTTCTTTTGCTGTGCAGAAGTTCTTAAACTTATTTCGATCCCACTTGTCAATTTTTGCTTTTGTTGCAATTGCTTTTGGTGTCCTTGGCATGAAATATTTGCCCATTTCTATATCCATGATGGTGTTGGCTAGGTTGTGTTTTAGGATTTTTACAGTTTGGAGTTTTACGTTTAATTCTTTAATCCACCTTGAGTCGATTTTTGTATATGGTTTAAGGAAGGGGTTCAGCTTCAATCTTCTCTATATGTCTAGCCAGTTATCCCAGCACCATATATTAAATAGGGATTCTTTTCCCCATTCCTTATTTTTGTTAGCTGTGTCAAAGATCAGATCGTCATAGGTGTGTGGCCTTAATTTTGAGGCTCTCTATTCTGTTCCCTTAGTCTATGTGCCTGTTTTTGTAACAGTATCATGCTGTTTTGGTTGCTGTACCCTTATAGCATAGATTGAATTGGGTAACATTATGCCTCCAGCTTTTTTTTTTTTTTTTTTTTTTGCTCAGGATTGCTTGACTATTTGAGCTGTTTTTAAGATATGTGGATTTCAAAATAGTTTCTTCTAAGTCTGAAGAATGTCATTGGTAGTCTGATATGAATACCATTTAATCTGTAAATTGCTTTGGGCAATATGGGCATTTCAATGATATTATTACTTCCTATCCATGAGCATGGGATGTGTTTTTATTTGTTTGTGTCTTCCAATTTGTTTGGGCAGTGTTTTATAATTTTTATTGTAGAGATCTTTTATCTTCTTGATTACCTATATTCCTAGGTATTTTATTCTTTCTGTGGCATTTGTGAATGATATTGCCTTTCTAATTTGGTTCTTGGCTTGGCTGTTGTTGGTGTATAGGAATGCTAGTGATTATTTGTCCATTGATTTTGCATCTTGAAAGTTTGCTGAGATTGTTTATCAGCTGAAGGAGATTTTGGGCCAAGACTATGTGGTTTTCTAGATATAGAATTATGTCATCTGCAGCCAGATAGTTTGACTTCCTCTCTTCCTATTTGAATGTTCTTTATTTCTTTCTCTTGCCTGATTGCTCTGACTAGAATTTCCAGTAATATGTTGAATAGGAATAGTGAGAGAAGGCATGCTTGTCTTGTGCTGCTTTTCAATGGAATGCTTCCAGGATTTGCCAATTTATTAGAATGTTGGGTGTGTCATATATGGCTCTTATCATTTTGAGGTATATCATTTTGTAATGGTTAATATTGAATGTCAACTTGATTGGATTGAAGGATGCAAAGTATTGTTCCTGGGTGTGGCTGTGAAGGTGTTGTCAAAGGAGATTAACATTTTGAGCCAGTGGACTGGTAGAGGAAGACCTACCCTCAATCTGGGTGGGTATCATCTAATCAGATGCCAGCATGGCTAGAATTAAAAAGCAGGTGAAAGAACGTGAAAGGACTAGACTTGCTGAGTCTCCTGGCTTTCATCTTGGTCACATGCTGGATGCTTCCTGCCTTCGAACATCAAACTCCAAGTTCTTCAGCTTTTGGACCTATGAACTT
The DNA here is from genome assembly GCF_009764315.1 of Trachypithecus francoisi. NCBI lineage: Eukaryota > Metazoa > Chordata > Mammalia > Primates > Cercopithecidae > Trachypithecus > Trachypithecus francoisi. Next base: position 123,326,606 of record NW_022681458.1, on the reverse strand, counting down.
ACACCAGTGATTTGCCAGGGTCTCTCAGGCCTTAAGCCACAGACTGAAGGCAGCACTGTTGGCTTCCCTACCTTTTACGTTTAGGGACTCAGACTGGCTTCCTTGCTTGCAGTTTGCAGATGGCCTATTGTAGGCCTTCACCTTGTGATAATGTGAGTCAATGCTCTTTAATTAACTCCCCTTCATATATACACCTCTCTTATTAGTTCTTTACCTCTAGAGAACCCTGACTAATGCATCTTCATTTCCTAGTTTATTGAGAGTTTTTAATATGAAAAGGTTTTGAATTTTATCCAAAGCATTTTTTGCATCTATTGACATATCATGTGGTTTTTGTCTTTAGTTCTGTTTATATGATGAATCAAATTAATTGATTTTTGTACATTGAACCAACTTTGCATTCTGGGGATGAAGCCTACTTGATCGTAGTGGATTAGCTTTTTGATGTGCTGCTGGATTTGGTTTGCAGGTCTTCTGTTGAGAATTTTTGCATCAATGTTCATTGAACATATTGGCCTGAAGTTTTCTTTTTTTGTTGTGTCTCTGCCAGGTTTTGGTATCAGAATGATGCAGCTTCGTATAATTAGTTGGGGAGGAATCCCTCCTCTTCAAATTTTTAGAATAGTTTCTGTAGAAATGATATAGCTCTTCTTTGTATATCTGGTAGAATTTGCCTATGAATATGGATCCGTCAGATACTGGACTTTTTGTTTGTTTGTTTGTTTGGTAAGCTATTTTTACTGATTCAATTTTGAAGTTCATTATTGGTCTGTTCTCTGAATCAATTTCTTCCTGGTTCAGTCTTGTGAGGGTGTATGCCTCCAGAAATTCATCCATATCCTCTAGGTTTTCTACTTTGTGTGCATAGAAGTGCATGTAGTAGTTTCTGATGGTTATTTTTATTTCTGTGAGATCAGTGGTAATATTCCCTTCATTATTTCTAACTGTGTTTATTTGCATCTTCTCTCTTTTCTTCTTTATTTTGTCTAGCTAGCAGTCTATCTATCTTATTAATTTTTTCCAAAAACTAACTCCTGGATTTGTTGATCTTTTGAGTGGTTTTTCACGTCTTGATTTTCTTCAGTTCAATTCTGATTTTCATTATTTCTTGTCTTCTGCTAGCTTTGGGGTTGATTTGCTCTTGCTTCTGTAATTCTTTCAGTTGTGGTGTTAGGTTGTTAATTTGAGAAATTTCTAACTTTTTGATGTGGGAACTTAGTGCTATAAATTTCCCTCTTAATACCACCTTCACTGTGCCCCTAAAATTCTAGTATGTTGTACCCTTGTTCTATTAGTTTCAAATAATTTCTTGATTTCTGCCTTAATTTCATTATTTACCCAAAGTCATTTAGGAGAATGTTGTTTAATTTGCATGTAATTGCATGGTTTTGAGAGATTTCTTAGTCTTGACTTCTATTTTTATTTTGCTGTGGTCCAAGAATGTGTTTGGTATGATTTTGATTGTTTTTCATTTGCAGAGGATTGTTTTGTTTTCATTTTTGTGGTCAATTTTAGAGTATGTGCCATGTGGCAATGAGAAGAACGTATATTCTGTTGTTTGTGGGTGGAGTTCTGTAGATGTCAATCGGGTCCATTTGATCCAGTGCTAAGTTTAGGTCCTGAATATCTTGTTAATTTTCTGTGTTGATGATTTAGTACTGTCAGTGGAGTGTTAAAAGTCTACCACTATTATTGTATGGAGGTTTATGTTTCTTTGTATGTCTCTAAGAACTTGTTTCATTATGAATTTGGGTGTTCGTGTGTTGGGTGTATGTATATTTAAGATAGTTAGGTCTTCTTCTTGAGTTGAACCCTTTACCATTATGTAATGCCCTTCTCTTTTGTTTGTTTGTTTGTTTGTTTTTTGGTTTGAAATCTGTTCTGTCTGAAATTCAGAGTGTCACTGATGCTTTTTTTCTGTTTTCCAGTTGCTTAGTAGAGTTTTCTCCATTCCTTTCTTCTGAGCCGATGGGTGTCGTTGCATGTGAGATGGGTCTCTTGAAGGCAGTGTACCATTGGGTCTTGCTTTTTTATACAGCTTGTCACTCTGTGCCATTTAAGTGAGGGCATTAACTTGTTTAAATTCAAGGTTACTACTGATATGTGTGGGTTTAATTGTGTAATTATGTTGTTGGCTGGTTATTGTATTGGTTTGTTTGTATCATTGCTTTATAGTGACACTGATCTGTATGTTTAAGTGTGTTTTTGTGTTAGTTGCTAGTGGTCTTTCCTTTCTATAGTTAGTGCTCCTTTCAAGATAAGGCAGGTCTGGAGGTAATGAACTTCCTCAACATTTGCTTATCTGAAAAAGATCTTATTTCTTTTTCACATAGAAAGCTTAGTTTAGCTGTTTATAAAATTTCTGGTTGAAGTTTTTTTTGTTTGTTTTTTTGGGGGGGTTTGGCTTTATTTTATTTATTTGTTTATTTTTAGAATGTTTAACATAGGTTTCCAATCTCTTTTGGCTTATAAAGTTTCAGCTTATAGGTCTACTGTTGGGCTGATGGGTTACTCTTTGTAGGTAAACTGACCTTTCTCTCTAGCTGCCTTTAACATTCTTTCTTTCATTTTGACCTTGGAAAATCTGACAATTACGTATCTTGGGATGACCTTCTGTAGAATCTTGCAGGCATTCTCTGTATTTCCTAAATTTGACTGTTGGACTCTCTAGCAAGATTGGGGAAGTTTTCATGGATGATATCCTGAAATATGTTTTCCAAGTTGTTTACTTTCTCCCCACCCCTTTTAGGGATGCCAATGACTTATAGACTTGACCTCTTTACATAACGTCATACTTCTGAAAGGTTTTGTTTATCACATTTTATTCATCTTTTCTTTATTTTTGTGTGTCTTATTTCAGAGAGCGAGTCTTCAAGTTCTGAGATTCCTTCCTCAGCTTGATTTATTCTGCCGTTAATACTTGATTGCATTGTAAAATTATTGTATTGTGTTATTTTCGGCTCTCACAGACCCATTGGGTGTTGTGTTTGTTTGTTTGTTTGTTTTTCACCAGCTATTTCATCCTTTAGCTCCTGCATCACTTTATTGTGATGCTTAGTTTCCTTACGTTGGCTTTTGCCATCCTTCTGAATCTCAATGAGCTTTGCTCCTATCCACATTCTGAATTCTATTTCTGTCATTTCAACCAGTTCAGCCTAGTTAAGAACTCTGGTTGGAGGAATGGTGTGGTCATTTGGAGGACATAGAACACTGGCCATTTGGGTTACCGGAGTTCTTGCATTGGTTCTTTCTCATCTCTGCATGTGTACATTCCTTTAACTGCAGTACAGATTGAGTACAGTCAGTAGACTTTGCCGGATACTCACCGGATAAAGGCTTTGTGTGGGGTCTTTATTTGAAGCTGACTCCTTGTCTCTGGTTTCAGAGGGGGGCATGTTAGCAAGGTATTTTTGGTGTTGAAGCTTTGGGGTGTGACTCAGTAAGTGTCACTCAGGCATACTTGTCAGCTGGTAGACTCTTGCTCTGTTTTCTTCAGTTGTAGCCATGTTCCCTCTCAATGCCCTGAAAGTATGGGTTCCTCTCCCCCTTGGGTGTTGCCATAGATGAAAGCTTGACATGCCTGGGCTGTCTACTCTCACTCTGTGGCAATCTCAGTGTTTATGCTCCTTCCCAACTTAGAGGCAGTAGAGGAAGGGAACTTAGTACTGGTTGTGGCCACGAGTCTTTTGCTTTTCTCGTGGGAACTCCACCCCCAGAGAGATTGCAGGTCAGCAATCACTCAGTGCAATCAGCCCAGGATGGAGGGCTGTGCTGTGGGCCCAAGCTGGGTGTTCCCAGTCTATAATGAGCAGTGGGATATGTGGGAGACCCATGGGTGATGAACAGGCCTCCTCTCCTTGGGTTGACTGCACCTTGTTGGAGGTTTGGATAAGGTATTTACAGTCTTCAATCTTTCATTAGTCTGAGAATAGGAAAGGCAGTTCAACTGCAGAGGCAGTGACAGAGAGGATTTCACTTGCTCCTGATGGCACTGTCCTAGGGAGCTGATAAATTGCTACTGTCTTGATAGCTCTGGCAGAGGATAGCTGGAGGCTCAAGCCCGGAGGATCCACCTGGTGAGAAGATATGGGAATGGGCACCCACGTAACAGTGTGGCCACTTTCCTATAGGGCTGCTGCAGTATGCTACAGGCCAGCTCCAATCCCTAGTTGCCTTGGATTTTCCATTACCTGGAGATTACCACCAGTGAAGGCTGCAAAATGGCAAAGATGGTGGCCTGCGCCTCACTCTGGAAGCTCCTTCCCAGGAAGTTACAAGCCTGTTGCCAGCCCAAATGCACCTGTAGAAGGTGGCTGGAGACCACATTTGCAAGGTCGCACCCCGTGAGGAGTAACAGGATCTTGGACTTGCTTAAACAAGCAATGTGGCCACACTTTTAAGAGCAGCTGTGCTGTGTTGGGGTACCACTTCTGCCCCCTGTTGACTTGGACTCTCCAAAGCCCAAAGGCTGGAACAGCGAAGTCACCCAAACAGCAAAGATGGCAGTCCACTTCTGCCTCTGGGAGCTCTGTTCTAGGGAGGTATCAAATCTCTGTTGGACAGAGAACACTGGTAGAGGTTGCTGGAGGCCTCAGTTGAAAGGTCCTGCCCAGTGAGGAGGAACAGGTTCAGGGACCCACTTAAAAAAGCCATCTGCTCATGTTTTGGTAGAGCAGCTGTGCTGTGCTGTGCGATCCCTTCCACCCCTAGTTGGCTTGAACTCTTGAAAGCTTAAAGCCTGAAATGGTTAAGTCACCCAAATAGCAAACACGGTGGCCTGTCCCTCCTCCTGGAAGCTCTGTCTCAGGGAGGTGTAATGCTGCTAGTGGTGGCTGGTTGGAATTCCAATCCAGTGGGTCTGATCCTGTGAGGTCCCGTGGAAGTGGAGCCTGCAGACTGTCCATGCTCGGCCTTCTGGATTCAGTCTCTTTCTTAAGGATATGTACAGGGATCAACTCTCCTGCTTTGCAGCTACTTTTGCCCAGAAGCCCAGAAAGCCTGAGCATCTAAGGCTCCCTGATCTTTGCATGTGCCTGAATGGCTGCTTTGCCGAGACTCCACGGTAGCTCTGTGTGTCACACTGAAGGCCCTTGTGGAGTGGGTTCACAAGAGGATCTCCTGACTGGAGGGCTGCAAAGATTCATAGAAAAAGCATGGCTTCCCAGGGTCGCACATCTGCTCACTGCTTCTCTGGGCAGGGAGGGTTCTTCTTGCTCCATGTCACTCCCGGGTGGTCCATTGTCCTGCCTTGCTTTTCTCCATTCTTTGTGGGTTGAGTTGTTCCCTTGATTACTCCCAATGTGAGTAGATTGATGTTTCAGTTGAACTGCTGTATTTACTTGCCCCTTTCCGTCCTCTCTGTGAGAGCCACACACACTAACTGCTTCTAGTCAGCCATCTTGGCCACCTCTTACCAAGTTATTCTTTTTTTGTTTTTCCTTGAGATAGAGTTTCCCTCTGTCGCCCAGGCTAATGTGCAGTGGCCAGATCTCAGTTCACTGCAACCCCTGCCTCCCAGCTTCAAGCAATTCTCCTGCCTCAGCCTCCCAAGTTATTCTTAAGATAGTGAAATCCCCCTCCAGTGACCCTGACCCAATCAGGTGAGTCCTCAATATGGACAAGTTTGTCCTGTTGAGAGAGACTTTGAGCACAAGAGGAAACTAAAGTGAGGAGCATTCTCTGTTGCTGGACTTGAAGAGGGAGAAGGTCATGTGACAAAAAGTAGTTCAAGGTCAGGTGCAGTGGCTTATGCCTGTAATTCCAGAAGTTTGGGAGGCTGAGGTGGGCAGATCACCTGAGGTCAGGAGTTCAAGACCAGCCTGGCTAACATGGTGAAACCCCCATCTCTGTTGAAAAAACAAAAAGCCAGGCATGGTGGCATGTGCCTATAATCCCAACTACTCTGGAGGTTGAAGCAGGAGAATAACTTGAACCCAGGAGGCAGAGGTTGCAGTGAGCTGAAATCATATCACTGCACTCCAGCCTGGGTGACACAGTTAGACTTAAAAAAAAAAAAAAAAAGTAGTTCATATGCACATTAAATATTGAGAAACATTGATGTATTGAATGTATGTGGGGTTAGAATTAAAGGATGAGCAATGTCCTGGAAGGCTGGCCTTTCTGTAGTGATAAAAATCGGAGGTGGAGGGGGAAGCTTGGTTGGTTGCAGGGCAGATAGTGGGAAAAACGCAATCCTTTCAGGGCAGAAGAATTGGGAGGACGGAGCCCTGACAAGAACTGGGAGTTGGGGAGACCCACCAAGAGTGCAGAGATGAGGGCAGTTACTGAACTCCTCTTAGGGCCTACAGGGGGACAGTCTGTCTCTGCGCACGATGGCCCTTTCAACAGGTAAGAAGATTTAAATAGATTCACATGTTCAACATGGATTTCTCTGAGAACATAAAACTATTTTGTTTAAGATGAGCAAGTTGGAAAATAATATATTTGATGTAATTGCATGTATATAACTTATTAAATGGAAATACAAAAATTATGGTTATATATATTTTTTTAAAAAATTAAATGTGTATAAGAAAGCAGTAAAATGCTGTGAGATCCATTATGCATGGGGAAGGAGAGAATTAGTTATAAGATATGAGGGAGATTTGCTCTAACTATACCTGGAATTATTTTTTTTTTAACAAAAACTATATATAAAATTATATTAATATATTTTTAAATGAAGTCCTTTATTCAATATATATAAATATATATAACCATAGTTTTTGTATTTCCATTTAATAAGTTATATACATGCAATTACATCAAATATATTCTTTTCCAACTTGCTCATCTTAAAAAAAATAGCTTTATGTTCTGAGAGAAACAACAGCAAATTCATATATATATGAATTCATATATATATATATATGAATTCAATATATATATATGAAAGGGCTTCATTAAAAAATTTGGAAAAAAATAGCATTCATTAATTGTGGGTGGCAGGTGCATGTCTATATGTCATACATATATCATTATTTAAAAATGGAAGTACTAGAATAATTTTAAACAAAAGTTGACATGTACAAAAATATCTATGAAACTTGTATACCTAGCTTCACCCATTAGCATATAAAGAACCTCTCTGACTTCCCAATTTGAGATTACAACAACTCCAAATCCCATCTTTGCTGATCAGATGTCTGTCCATCTGTCTACTGGTATGTCATATTCCAGTAGAATCAAAATTTAGAAGAACCTCCTTGAGATCAACAGCATTCACAACCACTCTTAGGTCCTGCTGTTGTTCCTGCTGCTGCCCTCATATTCTAGTCAGTGTGGACACACTGTCTTTCCACTAAGCCTGATTTACCAATATAATCAGTTTCCGGCCGTGTTCTGAGTCTGTATTCTTTACTGTGGCCTCAAGATGGTATATACATTTCTGTAAGTCATTAGGAAGTTGGGTCTTCATTCTTAAGGCTCCCACATATACACGTTCAATAAATGTTTATGTCTCTTCTCATATTAATCAGTCTGCCTCATGCCAGTGATTTTTCAGTGAACCTTTCAGGGCCTATGTGGTCAGGTAAGACCTCATGAAGATGTATTATTTGAGTTGAAAATAAAAAGATGAAGTGCAAGTCCTCCTTCAGTGTGCTGGAAAATGCACTCTTAGCAGAGGGAAAGGCAAGTGCAAATGCCCTGAGGGAAAAGGTGCTGTGTTTAAGAGGCAAAATATCTTATGACTGGAGACTTGTGCTAGAGGTAGACGATCGTGTATTATAAGGCCAAAAATCTAGTCAAGGTCAAAAATTATAAGAATTGTTAGCTTTTAATCAGAGATTCTGATTTTATTGGAAGGGCAATAGAAAGCCATTGAGGGATTTTTAGCAGAGGAATTAAATAATCTCATTTGTGTTTTAAAAAGCTCATATTGGCTGAGGAATAGATAATGGATTGGAAAAAAGTAAACAGAAAAGTAAATCTATTACCAATCCTTGCATAATGGAACACAGAGATACGTTATCTATTTAGTATTTCTAAAAGAATTTTTAGTATTTCTAAATATTAGTATTTAGAAATTTTTAGTATTTCTAAAAGAATATTGCATTGGGCAGGTGGTAACTGTCAGGGGAGGGATGGCAGAAAGTATTAATAGAAGCACCTTCACGATCTAAAGGACATAGGCTGGTGGTCCCAACAAACACCATGATTTACCAGTTTGATTCCTGCAGAAACCAAACACATCCCAAAGGAAGATATCAAACTGCCACTACAAATTACAAAGTAATAGTAGCCACAATTGTAGCCACCATGCCAAATATGGAATCCTTGCAAAAGCACATGAGCACGGTCTAAGGTACATATACTTGGCCATTGATTTATTGAATACACTCTTTTCTATTCTTAGCAGAAAAAGCAGTTCTGAAACGACTCACATTCACAGGGCACCAACAACAGCAAATGTTTCCAGTTTTGTCCCACAATTATGTTAACTGTCCCCAACCTCTGTTAAAATACAGTCCAAGGAAATCTAGATTATCTGTGCATCTCACTCAACATCACATGATGTGAATGAGTGATCTCATGCTAACTGATGAATGAGTAAGAAGTAGCTAGTGTAATTGTGGCAGGCCAGGACTCCATTAGCAACCAGGGTAGTCATCCTTCACCACCACCTTAGTGTAAATCTGATGAGTGTATAACTTAAGCCTTAAAGAACTGGGGAAACTGGTGCCTTCATACAAGGGCTACAATGTAAAACAAGTCCATTAAGACCCCACCTGGGCTTTCTCAGACATTAGAGTTTAATTAATATAGTGGAGGCATTCTTGCACACCTTGTACGAAGACCAGCTTTAGATTAAGTAATTGTTCCTAGGCTCTGAAGTAATTTCCAGATCTGGACCCTAGTTAAAGATTAGACAGAGTGAAACATTTCAGTTTGTAGGTGCTTTCCCACATATAGACATATGGTTTGAATGTATTATAAGCACTGGAGAAAAACTTGTAACTGAGTTGGTCTGGTGAGTTATTCTGGCTTTCTCCCTGTAACCGGTTGCAGAAACTCCCTTCTTCCCCAGTCTGTTTGCATCTTATTATTGAACCATGAGAATAAGCAACTGGACCCCAGTTCTGTCTGGGAACATAACAGCCTGACAGGTTTTTCTTGCCCACTGTTCCAAAACAGTCAATGCATTGAGCATAGCAGGTGTTGCAGCCCAGAGTTCCATAATCACGGGTCCAGGCAAGTGAGGAGAATGGGAGATAATTCTTAAATCTGCCTCCCCAAGAACTTGGAGGTGAGGTTTTCTTTAAGGACAGTTTGGTGGGCAAGGGGCTAGAGAATTTGATTTGCTGCTTGGTTAGGACAAAATCATAAGGGCATCAAAATTGCCTTCATGCACTGAGTCAGTTTCAGGGTTGTCACAGGAGCAGTGGAGTCAGTTTTTTGATATGGATCTTGCATAATGTTTGAAGATCTTTGTATCCCTCATTATTTCCCAATAGCAATCATTCACCACGGAAGAAACAATAAACCATCAATCAACAAATGGTTTCATCCAGTTGATGTCAGCCAGCCTCTGATATTGGGCATCCCATGCTGGCATGATGGCAACAAGAATAAAACAGCCAAGTTGGCAGAGATGGAGATTATGCATGGATCCCACTGAATTAACTCCTAATCACAAATAATCCAGCTTCATTCTATCTTGCTCCCAGATATAATTTCCTCTTATAATCATTGACACTGAGCGTATTCATTTCCTACTGATTGATTTTACTCTCACCCAGAGGAAAGTAGCCCAGCCCTGTGAACCATTACAAAATAAATCAACGTAGGGGTTCACATTGTGTATCTAAATAAACATCTTACAAGTGGGCTAGGAAAATCCCAGTGGGATTCAGGAATGAGAATCCTTTATTGTTAGAGAAGGCAGAATGAGAAATTAGCAATTTAATTAGATGTTCAATAACTTGAAGGTAAGTTCATGTGGATTTTATTGCTTAAAATTTGTGCCCTGATTCTGAGTAAGAGCATGACTGATGAATGTGTTTTAAAGTATTTCTGAGACCATAATTGTGACTATTTTCAAAACATCCAAATCTTGACTAGGTCTCTTCAGAACTCTTTGACTTTAGACAAAAGAAATAATCAATTTCTCAATATGAATGAGTAACCAACAAAAGCTCAGTGAGACTTTCTGATTGTCTCAAAATGGAAGAAATTAATTACTTTATAACTAATTTCCAATCTAGTTTGTTCCTAACTTAAGCTGATAACTCCTTCAGCTACTTAAAATCATGCTTCCAGTTGCCAAAGTAGTTATGGTTTTCTTTTTCATTTTTTAAAAATGATGGGTGTTCAAATGATTGCTACCTGAATGATAACAAGCACTCTAAGAGTAGAGAAGGTCGTTAATTCTGAGATGGTCTCTATATATGAGTTCATTTGAATCAGACCATTCAGTAAATCAATCAATATCCTTCCCCAATGTCTTCATATGTTAATATCCCTCCAGGTCCGCATGGCAATTTTTATTATACAGCATGCTGTCAAAAAAAAAAAAAAGAATTCCTAAGATGTGTATCAACAGTAACTATACTTTAGAAGAATAACTTATGCTTCAGTAGGCAAACTTCCTCTTCACAGGCCAGGGCCATGACATGAAGTGAGTAGTGGTTATGAAGCTTATTAGCTCAAATGGGATCCCTAAGTAAAAGAGGAACTAGCTTCAATGCAGACTTCCTAAAATGTATGAGCAGGAGACCCATAATTGGTTTTCCTATTTCCATCTGCCAACTGAACATCCCTGGATGACTCACAAGTGCCTTTCCAAAACTGAAAAATTTAGTCCTTATCACTTATTTCTTCTACCTGCCTCCTCGTAACCAAATGGCCATCAAATCTCACCCTACTATACTACTTTTGTTCATAAATTCTCTCCTCCTAACCATCCACTTACCTTTACCTTTCTAGTCTCTTTTTTAAGGCAACAATTTATTAGTCAGACTTGTCTTTGTATATTTAGTCTCCCTTCTTTTGAGAACTTCCTTTGCACAGCTGATTGGATTCTCTTTCTGAAACAGCAATTCCTTGTGTCATTTCCTGTTTGGAAATGCACCAGTGACCTCCTATCACCCATAAAACTGGGAACAGTATGAAGGGTTCTTGGCAATAAGACCTCACCTGATTGTCAGCCTCAATTCTGTTGGTTCTTGGTTCTTACAAGGACTGTCTATGTCCCAGCAGGACAAGATGGTTTCACTGACCAAATGTCCCTGGCCTTTAATGCCTGTATGTCTTTGTATGAGGGGGTAGGGGATCTGCAGTTCTTTTCCACTCTTTCCATCTACATCTTTCAACAACCTTCTGGCATGTGAGGGCTTCCTCAATACCCACAAATAGACTCTTTCTTCTATGTTCTGGTAGCACTTTGCATTTGCTGTTATTAGAGGAATCATCACAATTCCTTGAGAGAGAATAAAGCTTTCATGAGAAAATTGATAACAGTTAAGACAGAGTATCTAGCACTTTCTCAATAAGTATTTTTTGAATGAGCAAATATATGAGTAAAAGAATTATTGCCACAGGCCTCCCGTCTTTTTCTTCTCCCTCTCCCAACTCAACGATGATATAAGTAAGATTAAGCTGAAATCTTGGGTGGTTTGTATCTGGGCTCTCTGTACTTTCGTTTCAGCAAGACATGTTATCTTTCCTTACCCAGGCCAGTAGTTGATTTTTTCATATGTTCTCTCCAAATAATCTCCTCAATGCTCACAGCTACCTAAAGTTCCCTATTTGTTTCAGAAAAAATCCCTCTGATAATTATTAAATTAAATTATAATTAAAAACTACATTATCAAATGTTAAAATATGCCTTCAAGAGCTATAGACATTTAAAATTCTTAAATATTTGCTTCATATTTTCAAATTAGAAAAAAAATAAAACTAATTTAAGTTTTTATGTAGTATCATACTCTGTGTCATTCCTGTTTTATTCTTCTCCCTTGTCCTCTTCTCACTGCTCAGCCCTGTCAGAAGCAACCTGCATCATGGCTGCATTTCATAGCTTTACACACACACAGACAGACAGACAGACACACACACACAGAGTCATTTCTGAGAAATATATGTGTGTGTGTGCGTGCACATGTGTGTGTGTGTATACACAGTTGGCCTTCTGTATCAATAGGTTTCACATTCCCAAAGTCAACCCATAGCAGATTGAAAATGTTTGGAAAAAATAATAAAAATAGCTTTACAACAATTAAAAATACAAATTTAAAAATACAGTATAGCAACACCACAATCACATTGTATTAGGTATTGCAAATAATCTAGAGATGATTTAAAGTATACAAGGCAGGGAATGGTGGCTCATGCCTATCATCTCAGCACTTTGGGAAACCGAAGCAGGAGGGTCACTTGGGTCCAGGAGTTCAAGACCAACTTGGGTGACATAGCAAGACCTTGTCTCTACAAAAAATAAAGTATGCAGGAGGAGGATGTGCATAGGTTATATACAAATACTACACCATTTTATGTAAGGAACTTGAACATCCATAGATTTTGGTATAGGGTAGGGGTGTTCTGAAACCAACACCTGACAGATTCCCAGGGATGGCTGTATAGCATTGGTTTAAATTTAGTACAACCTAGTTACAAATACAGATCCTCCTCTTCATAAAATTGAAAAATTGTAAGTGGAACCGTTTTAAGTCAGGAACCATCTATATAACTTTTTAAGTGTGATTATTTTTAATTTATGTAAATAAGATCACTATAGACATATTACACCACATTCAAAAGGTACTCTAATGTCTATTACTATGCAACATTCTTCTTTTACCTGAAATGTAGGATAGTAAATTGTATTCAACGTTGTATTAGTAGTTTTGAAAACCATTTAGGCCATATGTATTTCTATGTTGACAAGTATCGCTCCAATAAATATTCCATTGTACCTATGTAGAGTATATTTAAAGATTGTAAATATGTATACACATGAACACAGACACCCACAGATACATATGTATAAATGTTATATATATGCATATATATTACATATATGCACACATACATGCACATGCATATGCATAATGTATATTTTTTGCTGGTCATTTTCTATTTTAATGGATATTTAAAATTTGTTCTTCAAATGTTATACTAATTTACATTTCTATCCAAAATTCTAACGTTGTTATATACACTGTAAATATATTTTCCTAATTGATCCTGTTTGCTTTAAGTGTGTTTATGGTATCTTGTTATTTAAAAAACCTGTGATTTTAATGGAGTTAGATTGCACGCTATTTCTTCTATGGTTAGCAATATTTTTTTTTCTGCCTTCTTAAATAATATATTCTCTACTTTGATGCCTTATATATTCTTCTTCATTTCTTCTAATACTTTTGATGTTACCTCTTCTGTATTTTCCTTTTAAGTTTATCTTTTATTTTTTTGCTTATAAAGTGGGGAGGATTATTTTTACTTGAAATTTTAATTCATCCAACACATGTTAGAGGTGTTTCTTCAGTTCTTGGATTATTTATCTCATTAAGACATATTTACTTTATGAAAATGTTGAACATTTTATTGGCATATATATTATGTATGTTTCAAAAGATGCATATTAAACATGCATCTTGATAAGTTTTATTATCACTCCGATCAAGAAATATTATATCAACATAGAAGTTCTGCTCAAATTCTAAGTAATTATCACAAAAGATACTTTCTAACTTTTGATACAAAATATACCTATAATTATAATTGATATAAAAATGAGTTAAACTCGATGAATTAAAAAATTATCAGATTGTATAAAATAAAACCAAACAAAAAATAATTAGTTTTATGCTGCCTAAATTAAAAAGATCAATTTTAAATAAGATTATTTAAAAAAAGATAAACTAGGCATGTTCTAATAAAAATAGAGGGTATTATAAATGTCAATATAAGAAAGAGAAAGAAACACATACGTTATTAGAACTCTAGATTAGTTATAATTTCATCTAAAATTGACATAAATGAGGCCAGGTGTGGTGGCTCACACCTGTAATCCCAGCACTTTGGGAGGCCGAGGTGGGCAGATCACCTGAAGTCAAAAGTTCTAGACCAGCCTGGCCGACATAGTGAAACCCCATCTCTACTAAAAATACAAAAATTAACCGGGCGTGGTGTCATGTGCCTGTAATCCCAGCTACTCAGGAGTTTGAGGCCTGAGAATCGCTTGAACTCAGGTAGCGGAGGTTGTAGTGAGCCGAGATTGCACTGCTGTACTCCAGCCTGGGCGACAGAGTGTGATTCCATCTCAAGAAAAATAAAAATAAAAATAAAATTAAGTAAAAATAAATAAAAAAAACAGACATAAATGGAATCATGTTGTCTGTATTCATCTCTGCTTATGCTGCTGGATATGACAGTTCTTTGTCTATTTTCATTGCTTTATAGTATTGCAGTGTATGAATATACTAAAAATTTTTTATCTGTTCTAGTGTTTGTAAACATTTGGATTGCTTACACTTTAGAGTCCGATGAACATTGCACCTATGAAGATTACTGTGTATATATTTTTGTGAACATAAGCATAACATTCTGTTGGGCATATACCTGACAGTGGAACTGCTGGGTTTTACAGTATGCAAGTGTCTGGCTTTAGTGGATCCGTAAAAGAGATTTTTGAGGGACTGTACCAATTTCACTCCCACCAGTAAGATATGAGAAATTTTGATAGTAAAAAGGTTTATTTTATTTTATTTTTAATTGTATTCACTCTAATATGCAGGCATTAGCATCAGGTCATAGTTCTAGAATAATTAGTGATGCCAAGCACATTGTCACATTTACCAGCAATTTTGATAGACTTATTGTAAAGTGTCTTTTGTCCAGTTTTAAAATTGTTTTGTCTGCCTTTGCCTTGGCATTGCTAGAAATTCAGAAATCTTCTCTCTCCTATGCTTTGACTCTCACAGTCTTAATTGTATATTTTTATGAGCAGAATGTCGTTTTAGCATAATTCAATATATCAATAATTTTCTTTATGGTTAGAACTTTTTATGTCCAGTTTAGTAACAAAACAACTTTGCTTACCCCAAGATTATAAAACTATGATCATATATTATCTTTTATAACTTTATTGCTCTGCCATTCATATTAGATTTACAATTCACCTAAAATTGATTTCTACATATGGTGCAAAATAGAAGATTCATTTTTCTATATGAATATTTAATTGATACAGCATAATTTGTTGAAAAGTCTATTTTTTTCCTTTTATTGTTCTATCTGTGTATTTTTACACTAATTCTACCCTGCCTTCCTTACCAGAGTATCATAATAAACACAACACCTTCACAAGTATAAGTTGTCCAGTTCTTCTTCAAGACTCTTTTGCTTGTCCTAGGCCATTTGCATTTCCCTGTATAGTACAGATTCAGTATGAAATTTTTCAGCAAGAAAGGCAGCTTAGATTTTCATTATGATTGTAGTAAATCAATAGATCAATTTAGGGAAAACCACAACTTAATTTCACTGAGTTGTTTATTGCTTAACATAGAATATGATTTTATATATTTAAGTCTTTTGTATATTCTGTCAGTAATATTTTGTAGTTCTTGTTAATACCTTTTAAATGATTTTCAGCTTTTTTTTTAGAGTTATATTATGGTATTATAAGTTGCATCCGATTTTGAAATTTTATCTTATAGTTATTTGTGGCATTATATATACAAAAATTATTTCCTTTATCGATCTTGAGTACAATGATCTTACTAAATTCACTCAGTAGTTCTCAAAATTTATCTATACATTTGTTTATACTTTCTAAGCACACATTCAAGTCATGAGTGGGTACTAAATTACAACAAGTGACCTTTTAGCAAATGTTGAAATGATCAGATGTACTCTCTCATTTATTTTGCTACTATGGTAAGTTAAATTGTTCAATTTTTAAATATTGAGCCAACTTTGTGTTCCTGGAATAAAACCAATTTGTTTTTGGTGTATCATCCTATTAATATATCCCTGGAAATAAATAACTAGTATGTCCAGGATTGTTTGCATCTACACTTATGAGAAAGACAGGTCAGCAATTCTCATTTCTTATAATGTCTTAACTGGTTTGGGCTTCAGTTTTGTTCTTATCTCACAAAAGTGATTGAGTAATTTTTCTTCATTAATCAATATCTATTTCTTAAATAGATATAGGACTATTTAGAACTTCTACTTCTTCTGGTGTATTTTTTAGTAACTTGCACTTTCGGGAGATTTTATCTACCTCATCGTTTCCAAATTGATTCATATATAATGATTCATAATCTCTTATTAACTTTTTATGTATGTGTATTGTGATATGGATGATTTGTGCGTTATACATGCTTTGTCTGGTTATTCTTTCTAGCAGTTTATCAAATGTATTTGTTTTCTCAAAAGACCAACTCTTTGCTCTGTTCATTTTCTCAGTAGTGTATTTACTTTGTCTATGAATAATTTTAACTTTTTTTCTTTACAGTTAGTTTGATGTTTGTTTACTAACATTACTAATATAGTTCTTCTCTTCTGCTCTTTTTTAAAAGAAATAGGACTTTTTTTTTCGTATAGTACTTTTTTTAGCTCTATTGATATGTGTGGTAGGCAGAATAAGTAGTCCCTGAAAGTTGGCCACGTCCTAATCTGTGGAAACTGTAAACATATTACCTTACATGGCAGAAAGACTTTGAAAATGTGATTAAATTGAGGATATTGGGGTGGAGAGACCATTCTGAATTATGTGCACGGACGCAAAGGGTCTTATAAGGAAAAGAAGGAGGCAAAAGAGTGAGACAAGGAGATGTGGCCATGAAAGCAGAAGTCACAGAGGTTAAAAGATGCACTGCTGGCTTTGAAGATGAAGATAGGAGCAAAAACCTAAGAAGTCCAAGTAGAATTGAGAGGCTGAAATGGGCAAGAAAAGGAATTCTACCCAAGCGTATTCCCAAAATACCAGTCCTGCCAACACCTGGACTTTGGCCCAGTGAGAATGATTTTGGACTTCTGACTTCCAGAACTATAAGATAACAAATCTGGGTTATTTTTAAATTACTAAATTTGTGGTAATTTGTAAGAGCAGTATGGAAAAACTACTAAAGCATGTTTCAACACTTTGCTGCTGTTAAGATTTTATTTTGAACCTTACTTTTTTAAACTACACTATTGTTTTCCTCAGCTACAACCTTAGTGGTCCTTCCCAGATGGGTGGATAACATGCTTTTACAGTCTTTCTATTTCTTAGATGGCTTCACTCTGACATCCACCATATAGTATAATGGTATAACTATCGTAAAGGATTCTAAACCGAATACTTTAAAGGTAATAGTTTATTGACCTTATTTATTTTTAGTGATAAAAGTCTATTGTCAATGTAATTGCTATTACTTTGTGGAAAATATGTCTTCTTCCCCCTCTGGTAGACATTAAATTTATTTACTCTTTGTCTTTGGTATTAGCAGATATTTCCTCTCTCCTTTTTAAAGGCAATTGTATTTTTAACATAA
Organism: Trachypithecus francoisi; assembly: GCF_009764315.1. Lineage (NCBI taxonomy): Eukaryota > Metazoa > Chordata > Mammalia > Primates > Cercopithecidae > Trachypithecus > Trachypithecus francoisi. The sequence continues at coordinate 123,309,123 of NW_022681458.1, read as the reverse complement.
AATATATTTTAATCTGTCTGCCAGTTGTGTTTGGAACAAATAAAAAAAGTTTTGTTTGGTTGGTTTTTAAAATGCCCTCCCAGTTATATGTACCTAGAAGTGCCTTAGAGATACTTAAATAAGAAATGGAATAGCTGTATTAGCATGTCTTTTTTTTTTTTTTTTTTTTTTTGAGACGGAGTCTTGCTCTGTCGCCGGGGCTGGAGTGCAGTGGCCGGATCTCAGCTCACTGCAAGCTCCGCCTCCCGGGTTTACGCCATTCTCCTGCCTCAGCCTCCCGAGTAGCTGGGACTACAGACGCCCGCCACCTCGCCCGGCTAGTTTTTTGTATTTTTTAGTAGAGACGGGGTTTCACAGTGTTCGCCAGGATGGTCTCGATCTCCTGACCTCGTGATCCGCCCGTCTCGGCCTCCCAAAGTGCTGGGATTACAGGCTTGAGCCACCGCGCCCGGCCTAGCATGTCTTAAAATATGACAGTTATTTAAACACATCGCCTGTTAGTTTAATGCATTTGTGCATTCTTAGGTAACTGGCAAATTGCCTCATTTGCATTGTTTCAAACTTTTGTTAGTATATCTTATTTTGTACTAATGTTTTCCCTCTATCATTTTTTCTAAAGGCTAAATACTTCAATATCTAGGTAAAATACATATCAATGTTTAAGTTTACAATTCTAATAAGTTTATTTAAGTTGCAGTGACAGAGACAGGACTCTTAAGATATATTATACCACAGTTGATTATAAAGAAGATTATATCCTTTAAGAAGAAAAGTGGAGAAGGTGAAAGAAAGCAAACAAAATGCTGTATTTTCAACCCCAGGCATGGTATTCACATTTTCTAAATTTTTCTATAAAATGTAGATAATACCGACTTTGCAAAATTGTTTCAATATTTAAATAAAATAACTAAGTGAAGTAATTAAGGAAAAATAATTCTCTGCCATTAGCAAATATTCCACATATATGTTTGTATGCATACACACACACACATACACACATACACACTTTAGCTCTCCTCTCACTGTGAAAGTTTTAAAAATAAAATTAATATTCCTTAAGTTTCATAATATTAAAAGAACAATTCTGTTTTAAAATTATAAATTTTTCACTTAACATAATGACCTCCAGTTTCATTTATCTTGTTTCAAATACCAGGATCTCATTCTTTTTTTAATGACTGAATAGTACTCCATTGTGTGTAGTGGTTACACAGCATCAATTTATGTAGATAACATATAAGACTAATTCAAAAGTATCTTCAGTCAAAATGACCAGGACTGTTTACTGGGGCAAATGCACAGACACATTGGTCAAGGAGAAGGGATTGATCATTAGAACCTCCCTGCGTGAGGCTGCCCCCTTAAGCCCTAGACAGTATCATTCAGCTGGACTCAGCTTTGAAATGCTCCCCTTCCTCCTTGCTAGCCCTGCCAACAAAATCCTCATTCTAGCAATTGTCTGATGTTAGTAGTTGTAGAAAAATACTCTATACTAATCCACAGAAAAATCAATACTAACATCATGGACATCATGGACTATAAAGTCATAAATGTGCAGTTAAAATCCTGTGTCACCTACAAACACTAAACTCCAGCTTCTAGGTCTGTTCCACCTTCGAAAAAAAAAAAAAAAGAAGCAGTAGAAGAAGAAGAAGAAGATAAAAACAACAGCCTTTTGCAAACACTACGAGGAATAAATCAGCTGGTGTGTGTGAGAATGGACCATATGTGAGATGTGACTCACAGATTCACCTTGCAGACCCTATTTTAAAAGAGATAAAACACTTAGAAAACTGAGCACTTAATCTGAAACTTAGTTTGAATTCAGTACATGGACTGATCATTATTTTTAAGTTATAGAACTCCATATTATAGTGAACTGTTATAAAAATATCCTGAATAAGCATAAATATCTAACATGTTTCATAAGATTTTGGGCACTTTATACACTTCAGTTTTGATAGGATGTATTGGTCACACACAATACATGGATACTGGCAACCTGTGGAAGCTAAAACTCAGACACGAAGTATAGCATGGGGAGCGTGTGTGTGTGTGTGTGACTAAGATCTTAGAGAGTCACTCAAATCATGTAGAGGACGAATCTTCTATTTTTTTTCCATCACACCAATCCTTGTACTAATGCTAGCCATAACCTCCTTAACAAATTTGTTGTAATTCACATCTTAATGACATTCAGTGCAACATTCTACAGAAATTAACAGCTCTCTCGACAAGTGGCAGCCTGCAGTTTATGTGGCACTAATATGCAGTTAAGTAGTTTGGGCTACTCAGACACCTGGCCCACATGAAACAGCTGGAAAAGCACAGCTATTAACCTTTTGCTTCAAAGAGAAGCTTTCCTACAGATGCTAAAACATTATGGGAGACTTGAAAATGCCTTGTAATTGCTCAGACAACTTTTCTAATTGCAGGTGATGGCATTATGCCTTCCTTTCCTCAACAGTGGAGAGGAGAATCCTGTCTAGTTTCTCCCGTTTGATCTATGTCACTTTGTGAACATGCTATTAAATTTAAGCGTATCAGAATCAGGGAGAGAAGGGCTTTACAGACAAAAACATTAGGCTGTATGTGAAGCTAAAGAAACACTGCCTTAACCAGTAAGAATACTTGAGAATGAGAAATTATATCAACATATGGTAAGTGCAGGAAAACAGAACTAATGTTTTTTAAGGACTAGTCAGGTATATGTTAAGTATTTACTTATTTATTTATTTATACTTTTTAAGATTCACTGAAACTTTGTAGAAGGAGAAAGTGAAGCATCGAGATTTTTGTCCAGAATCACAATTAGAACTTGGTAATTCTAGCTGGGAGCAGTGGCTCATGGCTGTAATCCCAGCACTTTGGGAGGCCACAGTGAGTAGATCAGAAGGTCAGGAGTTCGAAACCAGCCTGACCAATATGATGTAACCCTGTCTCTACTACAAATACAAATATTAGCTGGGTGTGGTGACGCACTCCTGTAATCCCAGCTACTGAAGAGGCTGAGACAGGAGAATCGCTTGAACCTGGGAGATGGAAGTTGCAGTGAGCCGAGATCACACCACTGCACTCCAGCCTGGATGACAGAGAGAGACTCTGTCTCAAAAAAAAAAAAAGAGAACTTGACAGTCCTGAGCTTACAGTCCAAGCGACACCTATGTAACCTTCTAAACAAGTTCCTAAGCAGGTTATATTTTCATTTTTCTCCATAATATTTTTAAATCTAATTAAAATATTAAATATCCCAAATGAATTCTATAAGTAGTATCTTTTGCCTAAAATTTTAAGGTCCAGATAGTCATTGGTACTTGATGTAGTTCAGTGATTATTTGCTTCAGAAAAAGATGTAAATAAATGATGGTATCATCTGATATCCTGGTTAAATAAGAACATGGCACCACCTGCTAAAAATTCCTGTTGCCTTATATTCAGCAATTATTTTTGAAGACCTGCACTGTGCTTGGCAGCAGGCTAGGTCTCAATGAAAAGTTCTCTGCAGGAGAGGTATATGTACTATGAGAGCTTATAAACGGTAATTTATTTCACCTGGGAATGAAGGAGGGGTTAGAAGATGTAATAACTATGCTAAAATCTAGAATAAAATAGAAACTAATATGTTTGCATGAGAAATAGAAGAAAGAAGACCACGTCTTTGGTGAGTGACTCATATGTGTAACAGCCCTATTCAAAAACATTTTAAAAGGCTAGTAGCAGTTTGAATGTAAAGTGGAAAGAGGAAGGAAGCGTAAGAGAAAGGTGAGTGTAGGGAAGTAGGCAATGGCTAAGACATTTGGAGACTGAAAGAGTATGATCATTTCTTTCTAACACAAAAGGAAATCCATTAAAGTATTTTAAACAGGTCGTTGATTGGTGACCTGACTCAATTAACAGTTTGAAAAATCTCTGTGGCTGTAATGTGGAGGAAAAAACTCCTGGAGGAAGAAAGGCAGGCGACAATGGTCACGTGGGCTATGGTGATGGCTTGAGGAAACATATCAATAGATTGGATAATGAATAATGAATTGAATTTGGAGGGTAGACAAGTCAGGGGCATCCGGAAGGATACTTAAGTTTCTGGCTTGCATAGCAGGATGGGTGGTAGTGTTATCCATTAAGCCAGAGAACACTGGAGAAGAACCCTGTACAAAAGGAAGCCCTTGAGTTTGCCTTGGGACATTATAAACTAGAGGTGTATTTGAGACATTTAACTAGAGATATCAAGCAGTCATTACCTGCAAAGCATCCTGGATGGAAACCTAACCTTGCAATTAAGACCTATTTGAAGCCTCGTGCATGGTTATGATTGTTTATGTAAAGAAAGCCAAAACAATGAGACAAAAAATAAGACAGAAATTAGTTATTTCATTACAGGTACCTCAAGACAGCAATATACAACTTCAAAAAATCACCGGTCGAATGAACCCTTTGGAGTTGTTAACGTGGCTGCTGTGGACAGAAATTGTAAGACCCAATTACTAGGGAGCAAAAGTGAGTCTGAAAAGTGAGTGCCCTGCCGGAGAAGCAAGAGAAAAATATGGACAAGGTAGAGCCATGGACAACAATGGAAGAAAGTATTTCAAGACGAAGAACAATATAAAATGTTACAATTGCTGCAGAAAAGTCAAGTAAGATGAGGCTAGAGGAAGGATATGGAGCTTGGCAACCTAAAAGTCATCAGAATCCTTTCTAGAATTGTATCATTGTAGTTACAGGGCGAGAAGCCAATTTGGAATAGGCCGAGGAGTGAGCAGGAGTCTTACCTGTTACTATCAACCCTCTGTACTCTAATAGCACTTATCTCACTACACTGAACCTATATCCTTTTCAACTTTTCAAATGAAGTGTGAGTTCATTAGGACCACAAATTATTTATTTTTGCATTCTAGTCTCATCACAATAGTCAGAGTGGTCCTCCCAAATCAGACCAACTCTCTACTTTGCCTAAAATCCTCCAGTGACTCTCAAGAATCCTCATATGGCCTTCCGTATCAGCCATTCCCTTGATCTCTCTAGCTTACTCTTCTACCTCTCGCCCCTTCATGGCATCCAGTAAAGGACCCTGGCCTCCTTACTCTTCCACGAAATGCTAAGCTCGTTACCCTTCTTTCCATCTACTTGTGTGCCCTTTCCATACACACCCTCATGAATAATTTCCTGGCTTCTTCTCAATCTTTATTCAAATGTCACTTCTTTTCATGAGAGGCCTACCCTGCAGACGGTCTAAATTGTCACCACCACCATCTCATTAAAACGGTCTCTGTCCTTCTTGCCTGTTTGTTTTTTTCCTCTTCAATACTTAACGCTTTCAAATATATTCTAATTTATTTATCATGTACTTTGCCTATTCTCTATCAGAATATGTTTCATGAAGGGAGGCCTTTTTCATGTCTGACTTTTTACTGTTACATCCCCAGGTCTGCAGTAATATTCTATGCAGAGAAGTACTCAGTAATTATTCGTTGAATGAATAAAAATTTCCGGGGCATTACACAGTGGTCTATACATAATAGGCATATGGTAAGTTTGCAAATGAGTAGACTTCTTTTATTATGACCAAATTATATTAATTACTAAGATTGTATTGAATACAATAATGCAAGTGGTATTTTTTATTCTGTCTGTTTCCTTATTATCAATTTTTGGTGTTTATCTGTAACCCATCAACATTGCAGTCTAGTCATTACAGTGAAATACTTTGAAGCAATTTGCAGTTGTAGGATTTCATTGGCTGTCCATATCAACCTTGAAATTAGCCTGATGGAATGTTATGCTTTCATTTGGATCTAATGCCTTTCCTGGAGCATCAGGGTAAAGAATACTGTTTTCACTAACTTTCTTCATAACAACACTAAAAGATGAACATTCTGTAAGTCTGAAATTCATTTGTTTTTAAACTCATTTCAAACATGAGCCTGGCTTCACAAAGCAGAAAAGAAAGATAATGTTATACTCTGGACTTGACTAAGAGGGTGGATTAAACAATTGGGTGGAAATGTTTCATGACATCTTTATGTCCTCTACTGATGTTTATTTTAAATTGAGTGATTTATTGCTCCAAAGTTTTTCTTATATAATTTCATATCATTTTTCTCCCCAAAGAAAATAAAGACTAAATTGTTGAGTCATAACTCAGTCGACTCCATAAATTTGTGGCCTGTCATCAAGTGTAAGTATGGGAGAATTGTCATCATGATGGAGATCAGTTTGTCTGGGGTAGAGGAGAAATCTTGAGGCATAGCTTCTAGCAGAGTAAACCATGTTCTCTGAGGAGCTTGGTGAATGTGTTTAAGAAATATGGTTCATTGACTTTTTTTTGAAAAAGAAAAATTAATGATAACAGGTAGGAGGCGTAGTAGCCACTGTTCCCCAAGGCACAAACACTATATAAAATGTGTGTCGAGAATATAGTCAGGGCCAAAGATCATGGTGTAGATCTCATGTCAAAAGCAGGAAAGAATAAATAGTAAATCTACTCCTCTGGGGCATACTTCTATTTCTTTTGTCTTATCTGAACTACCTCTTTTCATTTGTTTGCTTTCATGATAAATCCCTTTCCAGAGCCTAAACATGAAGGAAGCAAGAATTGTACTCTGATCCCCAAAACTGTAGAAATAGAACAATTGAGGATTTCCTCACTGTCTTCACTGTCTTTTGTGAGAGAGATAATGCCATAAAAATCACCTTCTATAGATGTTTTTTTATAAGGAAAGAGCTGTAGGGCCAACCTAAAATCTCCATAGTGCAGCAACTGCTCTTGCCCTTGCAGCACAAATCCCTGATGTTACCAGCTCCTTCAGACTGAGTCCAGCTCTCAAAGCTCCAGTGTTTCTAAAAGTTCTCTTTCCAGTGAAATAGTTTAAGAGAGTCGTAATGATGCTATCATTAAGGATTTCCTTGCGTTAGGGCCGATTTAGTTGTATACTGATAGGACTTAGGGTTTATTTATTCTCAAGAAGTCTTTTCCCTGATAAAAAGTGTGTAGCAAAGGCCGCTGTCTCTTGCTAATTAGCCTAGCTCAGTGGTAGGAATGCAGGCCTCAGGGTCTGAGGAACTTTTCAAAACAAATTTGACCAATTACCATCCATGTCACTGAGAAAATTATGTAAGCTCCCTGAGCTTCAGTATACTCTATAGAAAATGGGCATAAATAATAATTTTTACTTTATAAGGTGGTTGTGACAAGTATTTCAGTGAGTAAAAATTAAGTGCCTGGAAAAGAGTTGGAACTCAGTCAATGGGTGCATTCTCATTGTCAACTCCAAACAACAATATTACAGAATTATCCCATGTAGGTTATCATGAATTTGTCATTCTAGTCCAGCAATGAAGTAGACTCCATAGTCGAATTTATGAAAATTTAAATCCTACAACCTGATGTTAGAAATAGCATTTGGTTATTTGAAAAGTTATAGATGCTTGACAGTAACAACTCTAAATTAGCTTCCACTTGACTAAAGATTTTTGATCCTCATTTATGAGACCAATTTTGAGAAAATGTTACATACATAAAGTTCCTTTCTTGCATCAGTAGAGATATATTTTTAATCATTTAAAAATTCATGTGGAGCATCTTTTCTTACAATATGTTATGATACTGCACTGTGAAATGTCAGTTCAGAGCATCAGGTAATTTTTAATTCATCTCCAGGCTCCTATGGAGTGAAAGGAAGTTTGGAAATGGACTCTCTATAATCAGACCATCCAGAATCATAAGGTTAAAAGTAGTTTGTCAGCATTTGGACTTTTACTCTGAAGTGCATTATATTCCTAATACTACAGAAAGGAACAAAAGATTAAGAGAGATGTCTATCTTTACATACATATAGACTCTCCTGACCTCACAATGGGACTTCAACACTGTATTAAAATTTTCAGAATAACTGAAGACTAAATTCCCAAAAACATATGAAACAAATAAAACTACTCATGCTTCTATTTATTAGAGACCTGCTGTATACAAGAAACTAAAAACTAGAAATGTAACAGTAAATGTGAGACACAGTTCACCTGAAAAGGGCCTTTAGGCCTAATGAGGATTTACAGTCAATTTCAAATACATTGAATTATGTACATGTTGTAATGTTCCACTCCCCAATTTGTTTACTCAAATTATGCCTAAATGCTTCCTTTAGTGAATGGAAATGTAGATGACTCAATTTTTACTTTAATGCACAAACTATACTAAATTAACTGTGCCATATATGTGTATATAATATTCAAATATCTGCATCTTCAACTGCAATTGGTTAGCAAGACTAAAAATAATACCATGTGTTCTTCCATTTAGTGATCAAATTGGAATCTTAAGTACAATTTGACCACCTGTCTTTTCTACTGTAGCACTAATTGCTACTGTAATGGAGAAGAGATTTATATCATATTTAGGAACTATATGTCCCTTTTTCCACTTAAAAGTTACAAAGCTGATTTCCCAAAGCCTCATCACCAGTGGCTCTCGAAGGACAGCATTAGCATCACCTGGAAAAGTATTAGAAAAGGAAATGTGGGAGTCCCACTTCAGAACTATTGAATCAGTCTCTGGGTGTGGAGTCCAGTGATTTACGTTTTAAGCTCTGCACATGATACTGAAGCATACTTAAGTTTGAGAACTTGAGCCATTATTTCCATTTAAAGTCATTCCACTTAGACTGGTTCAGAGTCCGTCATTCACATTTCCTCCCACATGGTGGTCTGTTGTTCTTTGTGCCTGTGGAGCTCTTGAAATGAGGCTATCCCATTGGAGATTTGCTGTCCGGGTAAAAACATGACAAATATTTAGAAAACATACGTGGCTTCTATTTATTGTTCATAGTACATATATTTGGGGGATTATTTTTTAAAATTTTCAGCTTTCTTGAGGTATAATTGACATACAGGAATCTTATAAAGTATACAATTTAAAGTTTATATATGTGTGTGTGTATATATTTTATATATATAGTGAAATAATTGCCACAATCAAACTAATTAACATTTCTGTTACTTCACATAATTACCATTTTTATTTTGAAATAGGGAGAATACCTTCAATCTTCCGTCTTAGCAAATTTCAAGCATACAATACATTATTGTAAACTGTAGTCACCATGCTGTACATTAGATCACCGGAATGTCATCCTGTATAGCTAAAACTCTGTATTCTTTGACAAACATTTCCCAATTTTCCCCTCCCCACTCTGACCCTGGCAATCACCAGGTTGCCACTCTGTACTTCTGTGAGTTTGACTATTTCAGTTTTACATGTAATCATGCAGTATTTGTTTTTCTGTGTCTGGCATATTCCACTTAGCATAAGTTCCTTCAGGTTTGTACAGATGATTTCAAATCATAGAATTTCCTTCTTTTTTTAAGGCTAAAAATAAGCTGAAAAATATCCCATCATATCTATATATCTGTGTGTGTGCGTGTGTGTGTGTGTGTGTGTGTGTGTATGCTGCAATGAACATAGGAGTGCAGATTCTACTTAAAGATCCAAGTTTTGTTTTCTTGGATATTGATATGATTTCACTCTGTGACCCCACCCAAATCTCATCTTGAACTGTACTCTCGTAATTCCCACACGTTGTGGGAGGGACCTGGTGAGAGATAATTTGAATCCTGGGAGAAGTTTCCTCCATACTGTTCTCATGGTAGTGAATAAGTCTCATAAGACCTGGTGGGTTTATCAGGGGTTTCTGCTTTTGCATCTTTCTCATCTTCTCTAGCCACCACCATATAAGAAGTGCCTTTTACCTCCCGCCATGATTCTGAGGCCTCCCCAGCCATGGGGAACTGTAAGTCCAGTTAAATCTTTTTTTCTTCCCAGTCTCTGGTATGTCTTTATCAGCAGCATGAAAATGAACTAATACAGTGAGGCCTGGGCATTAGTATGAAGGTGACATCACTGAAAGTAGAGTTGGAAAGAATTATACAACATCACACCATTATGGTTTTTCCACAATATAGACAAAATAGATGTAAATAGCTTCAAGAGCATATATTGTTGTACGTTGTAAAATAAATATCAGTAGAGTGTGGTGATGCAGAAAAGATACCCTAAAATATGGGAGTGACTTTGAAACGGGGTATCAAGCAGAGGTTGGAACAGTTTGGAGGGCCCAGAAGAAGACAGGGAAATGTGGGAAAGTTTGAAAACTTCCTAGAGACTGGTTGAACGGCTTTGACCAAAAGCCTGAGAGCAAAATGGACAATATGGTCCAAGCTGAGGTGGTCTCGGATAGAGATGAGGAATTTGTTGGGAACTGGAGTAAAGGTGACTTACTATGTTTTAGCAGAGAGACTGGTGGCATTTTGCCCCTGCTCTAGAGATCTGTGAAACTTTGAACTTGAGAGAGATGATTTAGGGTACCTGGCGGAAGAAATTTCTAAGCAGCAAAGCATTCAAAATATAACTTGGGTGCAGTTAAAAGGATTCCATTTTAAAAGGGAAACAACATAAAAGTTCAGAAAATGTGCAGCCTGATGATGCAGTAGAAAAGAAAAACTCATTATTTGAGCAAAAATTCAAATTGGTTGCAGAAATTTGCATAAGTAACAAGAAGTCAAATGTTAATCCCCAAGACAATGGGGGAATATGACTCCACGGCCACTTCATGGCAGCCCCTCTGATCACAGACCCAGAAGCCTATGAGGGAAAAATGGTTTCGTGGTCTGGGCCCAGGGTCCCCGTACTGTGTGCAGTCTAGGGACTTGGTACCCTGCGTCCCAGCCGCTCCAGCCATTGCTAAAAGGGGCCAAGGTACAGCTCGGTCCATGGTTTCAGAGAGTGCAAGCCCCAAACCTTCCATGTGGTATTCAGCCTGCGGGTGCACAGAAGTCAAAAATTGAGGTTTGGGAACTTCTGCCTAGCTTTCAGATGTATGGAAGCACTTGGATGCCCAGGCAAAAGTTTGCTACAGGGGTGGGGCTCTCATGGAGAACCTCTGCTAAGGCCATGCAGAAGGGAAATGCGGAGTCGGAGCCCCCACACAGAGGAGTCCCTGTTGGAGCACAGCCTAGTGAAACTGTGAGAAGAGGGCCGCCATCTTCCAGACCCCAGAATGATTGATCCACTGACAGGTTGCACCGTGCACCTGGAAAAGTCACAGAAACTCAAAGCCAGCCTATGAAAGCAGCCAGGGAGGTTATCCCCTGAAAGACCACACGGGCACAGCTGTCCATGACTGTGGAAACCTACCTCTTGCTGCAGCCGGACCTGGATGTGAGACATGGAGTCAATGAAGAACATTTTGGAGCTTTAGAATTTGACTGCCCTGATGGATTTCGGACCTGCACGGGCCCTGTAACCCCTTTGTTTTGGCCAGTTTCTCCCAATTGGAATGGCTGTATTTACCAATACCTGTACCGCCATTGTATCTAGGAAGTAACTAGCTTGCTTTTGATTTTATAGGCTCCTAGACAGAAGGGACTTGCCTCAGATGAGACTTTGGACGGTGGACTTTTGAGTTAATGCTGAAATGAGTTGAAACTTTGGGGAAATGTTGGGAATTCATGATTGGTTTTGAAATGTGAAGAAAGACTTGAGATTTGGAGGGGCTGGGGGCAGAGCGATATGGTTTCACTGTGTTCCCACCCAAATCTCATCTTTAATTGTGCTCCCATAATTGCCACATGTTGTGGGAGGGACCCAGTGGGAGATAATTGAATCCTGGGGGCAGTTTCCCCCATACAGTTCTCGTGGTAGTGAATAAGTCTCATGAGATCTGATGGTTTTATCAGGGGTTTCTGCTTCTGCATCTTCCTCATTTTTCTCTTGCTGCCGCCATGTAAGAAGTGCTTTTCACCTCCTGCCATGATTCTGAGGCCTCCCCAGCCATGTGGAAGTGTAGGTCCAATTAAACCTCTTTTTCTTCCCAGTCTCAAGTATGTGTTTGTCAGCAGCATGAAAACGGACTAATACAGATATATACCCAGAAATGGGATTTCTAAATCATATGGTACTTCCATTTTTAATTTTTTAAAGGAAGCTCCATATTGTTTTGCATAAGGCACAGATAGAAAGACATTCTCCACTCATGGATTAAAAGAATTAATGTTGTTATAATACCCATACTACTCAAAGTGATCTACAGATTCAATTGAATCTCTATCAAAATTCCAATGATATTCATTACAGAAATAGAAAAAAAAAGGAAAATTCATATGGAACCACAAAAGACCACAAATACCCACAGCAATATTGAGCAAGAAGAATAAAGCTGAAGGCATCACACTTTTAAAATGTATTATAAAGCTGCAGTAATAAAAACAGTATGATACTAACATAGAGCCAGTCATATGGACCAATGGAACAGAATAGAGAGCTTAGAAATAGATTCACATGCTGGCAGTCAACTGATTTTTGACAAAAATGCCAAGAACACAAAGCAGTGAAAAGATAATCTCTTCAATAAATGATGTAGGAAAAACTGACTATACAATGCAAAAAAATAAAATTTGACTTTTCTCTCACATCATATTAAAAACAAATTTAAGACATGAAACTGTACAACTACTAGAAGAAAACATATCTGAAAAAGCTTCTGGATATTGGGCTTGGCAAAAAATATTTTGTTTATGACACCAAAAGCACAGGCAACACAAGCAAAAATAAACTGAGACTGCATCAAACGAAAAAGCTTCTGCACAGCAAAGGAAACAATCAACAGACTGTAAAGCAATCTACATAAAGAGCAAAAATATTTCCAAACCATGTATCTGATAAGGGGTTAAGGGATTAATACCCAAAATATATAAGAAACTGATGCAACTCAATAGCACAATAAAACAAAATAAAATACTGAAATAGATAAAGGACCTGATTAGGCATTTCTTAAAAAGAAGACATATGTCTTAATCTGTTATGTACTTCTGTAACAGATAACTTGAGACTGGGTAGTCAATAAAGAACAGAAATGTATTTCTCAGAGGGATTAGTAGTTCTGCTAGAGGCCTGTGGCAGCCCAAAAATGTTAACTCCTGTGTCACTTGTACACTTCAATGAAAATACATACTGCAGTGTATGGGATCTGATTTCCCTTGCAGTTGTCAGTGTAGCCAAGTGGCATAGTCCATAAATACAAAGAAGGAGAGACGGTGTGCTCTTTGGATAGATTTCGATCAATGGGAAACAGGATATGACAAATATACACAGAGGCATTCCTTCCCCCCATCTACTCACCTCCAGCACAGCCATCTGGGGAGGTTCTGCATGCCAAAGCAAGTGTACCTGTTGTGTGAGGACACATGTCCTTTGGTGGTTTGTCATAAAACAGAGGCCAATGCACTGATCACTCCCTCTTACTAAGTCCCTGAATCACATGTCTGATCCTGTGAATGTCTGATTCAAAGCAGAGAATGTGAACCCTAGGTGGAACAAGGAGAGAAGGGAAGCAGCAAGAGGTTAATGAGCAGTGACAAGGTGGCTGAGATGGCAGATCAGAGGCCTTGATACATGGGGTTAATATGTGGACTGAGGACAGCAAAGAGGAATTTCTTCAGTAAAAAATTCACTTATTTCAAATTAAGAAAATGCTTTTATTTCCATGCATAATAAAGGAGACTAACTTTTCCAGGGGTTCTTTATTTCTAAAATAGTTAAGTTTCTCCAGTTGTGAACTAAAATAGCTTCTGTAAGTACCAATTGACCCACTTTTTAACTGTATATTTAGAGGCAAAATAAAGTTCCTCTAATAGAAAGCTTCTCTGACTTATTCTTAGGTCATCTGCTGCTAGTTGTGAATGTGACAAGAAAGCTAGCTCATTAGTGCACTGGAGATGCTTGTGTGGGAAGATGTAGAGTCCCATTTTACTTTGCTGTTTGACATTTTTCTCTCTAATGTGTAATCTACTGAGAGAAGCTAATCCTCAACTCATCCTACTCAGTGGGAAGTGAAGAAATTGCTAATTATCTCATCGTGAATCCACAAGTACTGCAAATTTTGGTTTGGGTGTTTGTGTACGGCATTAATGAACTAACACTCATTCCTCAATATGGTGATCTAACAGCGAAATATCTGTGAATACTTGCCTTATATTTGCACTGAGTATAAAACTAGGAATACAGAAGAACAGTTTCTTCAAATGTTTGCAAGTAGCTGAGGAACAGTACAGTCACCTTTCATGGGAGCAAACGAAAGGAAACTTCTGAGAAAAGAACCCCAGAAAAACTGGAGAAAATGTGACACATCAACATGAAAGACTTTTCTTTCCAAGAGAAAAGTCATAAACTGGCATTCCCTTTGGCTGAATCCAGCTCACAGGCAGGTTTTCTTGAGCTTATTCGGTACTTTTTAATAATGTGAATTAGTTGCTAAAATAATAAAATCATCAGGCTGCAAATAAAAATGCATCCATACTTCTGACTTTCTTTGAAAACAGGTTCCTCTAGCACATTGGTCCCAGGTTCCAGGTGGCTTCTGTTGGAGGGAGCCCAGGGGCATGCTTTTCCCGGCTCCCCACACTCCCCACCTGACCTTCTTCTCACATTTGCTTTACGTACTTTCCACCTGAAGTCATTTACTGTGCGTCCTCTGTTAAGAATTTCTCTATATTTAGATTGTATCTGAACTGACAGTCACATCTTTATAACTGGGATGTTCTAGGACAGTGGTTCTCCAACTTGACCACACACTAGAGCCATTTATGAAGCTTCAGACATTGTTATGCTCAGGCCATACCCCATATGAGCTGAACATAATTATTAGCAGAGAAGGGTATAGCACTCAGGCATAAGTGGGTTCCTTTTCTTAATTCTCTAGGTTATTTCAATATGTAGCTATGTTTGAGAACAACAGTACCTGAAAACTTCCCAAATTCCTGAAGTGCCCTTGCACAGAACTCAGATAACGAGGTGATATGGTTTGCCTCTGTGTGCCCACCCGAATCTCACCTTGAATTGTACTCCCATAATTCCCACATGTTGTGGGAGGGACACAGTGAGAGATAATTGAATAATGGGGGCAGTTTCCCCCATACCGTTCTCATGGTAGTGAATAAGTCTCACAAGATCTGATGGTTTTATCAGGGGTTTCCGCTCTTGCATCTTCCTCATTTTTCTCTTGCCGCCGCCATATAAGAAGTACCTTTCACCTCCTGCCATGATTCTGAGGCCTCCCCAGCCATGTGAAACTGTAAGTCCAATTAAGCCTCATTTTCTTGCTAGTCTCCAGTATGTCTTTATCAGCAGCATGAAAACGGTCTAACACACCAGGTAACACCTTACCAGGAGCTATCTGGTGGCAGATAGGATAGCAAGCACACAAGGGGAAAGAGAAAACACAAGTTGGTTAGGTCTAGAGTTTGCAGATTAGAAATAACAGGAAGCTTTGACAAAAATCCATTCTGGCCATACCAATAGCTATTCCGATTTGAGTGATTTGGTTTGGTACCTATTGGTTAGTATCACTTTTAAGCTGCCTAGTTTTTCTACAAAACAGCTAGGTTTGAAGGACCACTGATTTAAGGAATTCAGGACTGCAGTGAGCTATGATCATGCCACTGCACTATGGCCTTGGTGACAAAGCAAGATGCTATTTCAAAAGAAGAAAATGAAAATGAAAAAAACCCCACTGGTTTACAGCATTTTCTGCAGCTTAGAATGCTTAACTGAATTAGAGATACTTAATCATCTAATAACTATGAGCAAACAGGCAACCTGGATATTGTTCAACAAGTGAGCATTTTTAATTGTATTTCATCTTTGGACTGTGTCTAGACCTGACGTTCAGCTTTCTGTGGCCTTTTAATTCCCATAAAAAGCTGTCACATCTCCAAAATTAGACGATGAGCCTCTAATTGGCAGGCTCTACGGCATCATGTAATTTTCAACGTATATTTTAAGTGCATACCAGCTGCTCGTTTCTATCTTACGTCTTGCTTTGTCTCCAGAACCTAGCATGGAACCTGGCACCTGGCAGACTCCCAATAACTTTTCTAGAATTTAGAGAATAGCTAAAGAATTTTTTATAGATTCTAACCTCTGCCTCTAAGCTTTTCTGTTATTCCATTTTCAATATAAACTAAATACCATAACACGTTCTTTCTTAAAACAATTTTCTAAAATTTCCAAAATGTGGTCTTGTCTCAAAAAAACATATATATTAGTTAATTTAAACTCTGCTTAGAATTTTCCCTTTATTTGTTCAACAATGCAGTACCCATTTTGCCCGTGCAGAATTTCTTCTTTGTATCTTTATTTCTGGAATTTTTGAAGTCCAGAAATACATTTTTGGACTTTTGAATTTAATACAGGGGTCAGAATTTAGGCCACAGAGGCGTTTTCTTCTTCACCCTATCATCAGAAAACCTGAGGCAGCATGAGCAGGGAGAAATAAATATGCTGTCCATAGAAACTAATGTTATCAGGAAAACAGAAAAAGAAAAAAAAAAAACAAGCAAATGAACAAACTACACACACACACACACGTATACACACAGACAGTCTCCAACTTATGAGGGTTTGCCATATGATTTTTTGTTTTTACGATGGTGCAAAGCAATACACATTCAGTAGAAACTGTACTTTGAATTTTGAATGTTGATCTTTTCCCAGGTTAGGATAAGCTCTGATGATTCTGGACGAGCCACAGCTTTTCTTTAGCCCATGGGCACAAGTCTAAATAACCATAAATTTTCAATTTATAATGTTTTCAACTTTTGGTGACTTTATCAGGACATCACCCCACTGCAAGTAGAGAAGAGTCTGTCTATCTGTTTATCTATCTATCTATCTATCTATCTATCTATATACACATATATGTCTATATACATATGGATATATATCCCCCAAATCATACATATCCATATACATGTATCCATACACATATGGATATATATCCCCAAATTAAAACATTAAAGATAAAAGCAGGAGAATACAAACAAGTATGATGGTCAAAATGAGGACAAAATCTCATGCTCTCATGCAGGGAATGAATTGAGAAGAAATGTTCAAAACAAAAATAAAAAGTAGTGAGTTCCTTGTTACAGACATGAAACTTTCCTAAGCCATAAAGATACAGATGATATTTATTGTTAATTATCATCTAAGTTTGGTTTTCTCTACTCCATAAAATTCCCCCAAATCCTACCAACCTGTCATTTGGAAATGATATTCTAGCTCATGTGTGTGAATTTTGCCTCAGATTGGTGAAAGCAATAATTCTCAAGCATCCTCTAGAGTAGCCCTCCTAATGGTAGCTACATATACTGTCTCCCTCTTTTGTGATTTGGGATCTGCGGCGGATTGTATTTTGAAAGATGGCCCCAAAATATCTCCAATCCCATATGTTCTTCTTAAACCTTGCCTCTCCATTTTTGAGAATTGGGGTCTCCTTTCCCTCTTTTTAGTCTGGGCAGGCCTGTGACTTTAACCAATAAAAGGTGATGGAAATGATTCTGTGATTTCTGAGGCAAGAAAATGAAAGGTAATGTAGCTTCTACCTTCTTCTTTAAGACACTTGCCTTTGGAGCCCTGGGACATCATGTAAGAAGGACAACTACCATGAGGCCATTGTGTTATAAAAAGTCCAAAGTAGCTGATGCCAAGAGACCATGTGGAGAAGGCTGCATGAAGACAGAGATGCTTGATCAGTCCTGACCCTCCAGCTCTAGTCCTATAATTGCGTAAGACCCCAATCCAGGAAGATCCAGTCACATCTTTCCAGAATTGACCAGCAGAAGCTGAGCTTTAATATGAAATAATTATTATTTTAAGCTACTAATAAATTATGGAGTGAATTTCTAATTCAGCAATAGTAAGTGAAACACATTTTTTAAAAATTATTTTTATTTTTTATTATACTTTAAGTTCTAGGGTACATGTGCATAACGTGCAGGTTTGTTACATATGTATACTTGTGCCATGTTGGTGTGCTGCACCCATCAACTCGTCAGCACCCATCAATTCATCATTTATATCAGGTATAACTCCCAATGCAATCCCTCCCCCCCCCCCACATGATAGGCCGCAGTGTGTGATGTTCCCCTTCCCGAGTCCAAGTGATGTCATTGCTCAGTTCCCACCTATGAGTGAGAACATGCGGTGTTTGGTTTTCTGTTCTTGTGATAGTTTGCTGAGAATGATGGTTTCCAGCTGCATCCATGTCCCTACAAAGGACGCAAACTCATCCTTTTTTATGGCTGCATAGTATTCCATGGTGTATATGTGCCACATTTTCTTAATCCAGTCTGTCACAGATGGACATTTGGGTTGATTCCAAGTCTTTGCTATTGTGAATAGTGCCACAATAAACATACGTGTGCATGTGTCTTTATAGCAGCACGATTTATAATCCTTTGGGTATATACCCAGTAGTGGGATGGCTGGGTCATACGGAACATCTAGTTCTAGATCCTTGAGGAATTGCCATACTGTTTTCCATAATGATTGAACTAGTTTACAATCCCACCAACAGTGTAAAAGTGTTCCTATTTCTCCACATCCTCTCCAACATCTGTTGTTTCCTGACTTTTTAATGATTGCCATTCTAACTGGTGTGAGATGGTATCTCATTGTGGTTTTGATTTGCATTTCTCTGATGGCGAGTGATGATGAGCATTTTTTCATGAGTCTGTTGGCTGTATGAATGTCTTCTTTTGAGAAATGTCTGTTCATATCCTTTGCCCACTTTTTGATGGGGTTGTTTGTTTTTTTCTTGTATATTTGTTTGAGTTCTTTGTAGATTCTGGATATTAGCCCTTTGTCAGATGAGTAGATTGCAAAAATTTTCTCCCATTCTGTAGGTTGCCTGTTCACTCTGATGGTAGTTTCTTTTGCTGTGCAGAAGCTCTTTAGTTTAATTAGATCCCATTTGTCAATTCTGGCTTTTGCTGCCGTTGCTTTTGGTGTTTTAGACATGAAGTCCTTGCCCATGCCTATGTCCTGAATGGTATTACCTAGGTTTTCTTCTAGGGTTTTTATGGTATTAGGTCTAACATTTAAGTCTCTAATCCATCTTGAATTAATGTTCGTATAAGGAGTAAGGAAAGGATCCAGTTTCAGCTTTCTACTTATGGCTAGCCAATTTTCCCAGCACCATTTATTAAATCGGGAATCTTTTCCCCATTTCCTGTTTCTCTCAGGTTTGTCAAAGATCAGATGGCTGTAGATGTGTGGTATTATTTCTGAGGACTCTGTTCTGTTCCATTGGTCTATATCTCTGTTTTGGTACCAGTACCATGCTGTTTTGGTTACTGTAGCCTTGTATACTTTGAAGTTAGGTAGCGTGATGCTTCCAGCTTTGTTCTTTTGACTTAGGATTGTCTTGGCAATCTAAGACTATTGCATTTTTTATTGTCTTTTTTGGTTCCATATGAACTTTAAAGCAGTTTTTTCCAATTCTGTGAAGAAACTCATTGGTAGCTTGATGGGGATGGCATTGAATCTATAAATAACCTTGGGCAGTATGGCCATTGTCACGATATTGATTCTTCCTATCCATAAGCATGGTATGTTCTTCCATTTGTTTGTGTCCTCTTTGATTTCACTGAGCAGTGGTTTGTAGTTCTCCTTGAAGAGGTCCTTGACATCCCTTGTAAGTTGGATTCCTAGGTATTTTATTCTCTTTGAAGCAATTGTGAATGGAAGTTCATTCCTGATTTGGCTCTCTGTTTGTCTGTTACTGGTGTATAAGAATGCTTGTGATTTTTGCACATTAATTGTGTATCCTGAGACTTTGCTGAAGTTGCTTATCAGCTTAAGGAGATTTTGGGCTGAGACAATGGGGTTTTCTAAATATACAATCATGTCATCTGCAAACAGGGACAATTTGACTTCTTCTTTTCCTAACTGAATACCCTTGATTTCTTTCTCTTGCCTGATTGCCCTAGCCAGAACTTCCAACACTATGTTGAATAGGAGTGGTGAGAGAGGGCATCCCTGTCTTGTGCCAGTTTTCAAAGGGAATTTTTCCAGTTTTTGCCCATTCAGTATGATATTAGCTGTGCGTTTGTCATAAATAGCTCTTATTATTTTGAGATACGTTCCATCAATACCGAATTTATTGAGCGTTTTTAGCATAAAGGGCTGTTGAATTTTGTCAAAAGCCTTTTCTGCATCTATTGAGATAATCATGTGGTTTTGTCTTTGGTTCTGTTTATATGCTGGATTACTTTTATTGATTTGCGAATGTTGAACCAGCCTTGCATCCCAGGGATGAAGCCCACTTGATCATGGTGGATAAGCTTTTTGATGTGCTGCTGAATCCGGTTTGCCAGTATTTTATTGAGGATTTTTGCATCGATGTTCATCAGGGATATTGGTCTAAAATTCTCTTTTTTTGTTGTGTCTCTGCCAGGCTTTGGTATCAGGATGATGTTGGCCTCATAAAATGAGTTAGGGAGGATTCCCTCTTTTTCTATTGATTGAAATAGTTTCAGAAGGACTGGTACCAGCTCCTCCTTGTACCTCTGGTAGAATTCAGCTGTGAATCCATCTGGTCCTGGACTTTTTTTGGTTGGTAGGCTATTAATCATTGTCTCAATTTCAGAGCCTGCTATTGGTCTATTCAGGGATTCAACTTCTTCCTGGTTTAGTCTTGGAAGAGTGTAAGTGTCCAGGAAATTATCCATTTCTTCTAGATTTTCTAGTTGATTTGCGTAGAGGTGTTTATAGTATTCTCTGATGGTAGTTTGTATTTCTGTGGGGTCGGTGGTAATATCCCCTTTATCATTTTTTATTGCGTCTATTTGATTCCTCTCTCTTTTCTTCTTTATTAGTCTTGCTAGCAGTCATCAATTTTGTTGATCTTTTCAAGAAATCAACTCCTGGATTCATTGATTTTTTGGAGGGTTTTTTGTGTCTCTATCGCCTTCAGTTCTGCTCTGATCTTAGTTATTTCTTGCCTTCTGCTAACTTTTGAATGTGTTTGCTCTTGCCTCTCTAGTTCTTTTAATTGTGATGTTAGAGTGTCAATTTTAGATCTTTCCTGCTTTCTCTTGTAGACATTTAGTGCTATAAATTTCCCTCTACACACTGCTTTAAATGTGTCCCAGAGATTCTGGTATGAAACACATTTTTATTCTACTATTCCTTCCTTGGATATGGATGGCTCTACTTAACTAGTGTTATGCCGGTAGATGATTCACAGGTAGCTCCCAGGGATGGAAAGTTCTGATTTGTAGTGCTTACTGATGACTTTACTGTGATTTCAAGTTATCAGGGTGATGCCACTGAAAGCAGAGTGGAAATAATTACACAACATCACACCATTATGGTTTTTCCACAGTATAGACAAAATAGATGTATAGATTGCTTCACGAGCATAGTTGTAAATTATAAATTAAAATAAAATAAGAAATGGTAAATTTTAACTTTGTATTATCTTTATGTTTAATATACATTTATGTATTCTAAATTTATACTATTTAATGTCAAATAATAGTTGTTTCTAACACCCAGCTTACAAAATTGCCAAGAAGGCATCTATTGGCCTCAACACACTTGGTACTTAGATTTCTCTATTGCTCTGTGTATTTTTCAGCTTCATCATAAACATCAGAACTTCAGTGTATCCATTCAAAATGACAGATAAGGCCAGGCACGGTGGCTCACACCTGTAATCCCACCACTTTGGGAGGCCGAGGCGGGCGAATCACAAGGTCAGGAGATCAAGACCACGGTGAAACCCTGTCTCTACTAAAAATACAAAAAAAAAAAATTAGCAGGGCACGGTGGCGGGCGCCTGTAGTCCCAGCTACTAGGGAGGCTGAGGCAGGAGAATGGCGTGAACCCAGGAGGCGGAGCTTGCAGTGAGCCGAGATCGCTCCACTGCACTCCAGCCTGGTGGACAGAGTGAGACTCCGTCTCAAAAAAAAAAAAAAAAAAAATGACAGATAAGTTCTCTTTTGTGCATACTGTGTCTCACACCCTGCATCTAGTTTATTTAGTCCTCTAGCCTGTCTCATTGACTTCCGCTGTTTCAGTGACCTTGGACAATCTGAATCTCTGTAACTATCAAAAGCATTGCTAAGAGTGATTATTATTGTGTCCCACAAATATCTTACACTGAACTTATGCAAAACTGAAGTCATTGTCTTCCCCATCACCCTTTCCTTTTTATATCTTTTTTATCTTGTTGAGTAGCATCATGAAACTCCTGGTCCCTGAGTGCTTTTGAATTCCACCCTCTTTCTTCTGTGTCCTGATATTCCACTGACTTTGGTTTCTCAATTTTCTTGACTTCTCTACACTTGAGTTGTCACTATCATAGTCCAGATATTGATTCTTTCTTGACAGATTATTTTAACAATTTCTCAAGCAGTGTTCTTACCTCTGGCCTTACACTTATCCTTTCTTCACCCTGACCTCAAGGCTGCCTTTCTAACCATGCTGTTTCTCTAGGATGTGCCTGGTTTTGCAAGGCTGGGAGGGGTTGTTGTGTGTGTCACAAGCATTTTTTTTTTTTTTTTTGAGACGGAGTCTCGCTCTGTGGCCCAGGCTGGAGTGCAGTGGCCGGATCTCAGCTCACTGCAAGCTCCCCCTCCTGGGTTTACACCATTCTCCTGCCTCAGCCTCCCCAGTAGCTAGGACTACCGGCACCTGCCACCTCGCCCAGCTAGTTTTTTGGGGTTTTTTTTTTTTTTGTATTTTTTAGTAGAGACGGGGTTTCACCGTGTTAGCCAGGATGGTTTTGATCTCCTGACCTCGTGATCCGCCCGTCTCGGCCTCCCAAAGGGCTGGGATTACAGGCTTGAGCCACCGCGCCCGGCCACAAGCATTTTTCATCTATGATTTTGTTGTCCATTGAAGACAGAGATTCCCTGGGACACATACAGGTTTATATATGTACCTGCATATATACAGTGTCTTATCTCAGGTCACATACTAAGTCTGAAAAATAACCTTAATTTCCCTTTTGCCCAGTACCTACCCTACTTGTGGAATTTCCTTTTTTTTTTTTTTTTTTTTTTTTGAGACAGAGTCTCACTCTGTCACCCAGGCTGGAGTGCAATGGTGTGGTCTTGGCTTACTGCAACTTCCGCCTCCCAGGTTCAAGCAATTCTCCCACCCCAGCCTCCTGAGTAGCTGGGGCTACAGGTATGAGCCATCATGCCTGGCTAATTTGGGTTGAGACAGGGTTTCACTATGTTGGGCCAGGATGGTCTCGAACTCCTGACATAGTGATCCTCCCACCTTGGCCTCCCAAAGTGCTAGGATTACAGGCGTGAGCCACCGTGCCCGGCCCCTACTTGTGGAATTTCATTAGAGTTCAGGTATAAAGTTCAGGTGCTTATTACTCATTTCATAGCTTTTCTCTTTTGTACTTATATTCTTTAGCTCAGAGGCATCCAATCTTTGGGTTTCCCTGGGCCATACTGGAAGAAGAATGGTCTTGGACCACACATAAAATAGATTAACACTAACAATAGCTGATGAGTTAAGAAAAAAGAATCATGCAAAAAGACTCATAATATTTTCAGAAAGTTTACAAATTTGTGTTGGGCCACATTCAATGCTATCCTGAGCCACATGCAAGCTGTGGGTTGGACAAGCTTCCTATATAGCTCATCCAACCAATTGAAATTGAAATCTGTCTGAAAGATATTTTCTATTGTCCAGAGACTTGTCTTAATTTTTCACTTGTCTTAATTTCCTGATTATACCATGGAATAAAACTATAGAAATGCAATTACAGCCACTTGATTTAATGTCTAGAGAAAATATTCCCTAGGGAGTTGAGTCACTTTGATCAGCCTTAATTCATAACAATGAGACCATCTGAGTCTTATTTCTGTGGACATCAGTTTTTTTTCCAAAAAATCAGTTAATTTATCTTCACTCTACTTCTGAGCTGCATCATTTCCTTTAAGTGACAGTAGCTACATTTCCAAAAACATATTGGATTTTTTTATTAACCCTAATTTATATACTCAGTATTTTAATCTTAATCCTAAAGTGTTTAGGTTCAGCACGACTTGCTAGAGTGAATAAAATTCATTGGATCATAAAATAAGATAGAAAAGTTAAATGATCTGAAATACATTTTATGTGAGACTTTCATTTTTCAATAAAGCTTCAGAAAACATGCCCATATTCCACAGGAAGGAATATATTAAAGCTGCGTTGGAGATTTCAATAATTTCTGATGTTCACAGCAGATTATTTGGATATTTGTAACTGAAGGGAAATGATTTCCATCAAAATATGGTGAATTATATTTTCTAGGAATATTTTTCCAATACAATCCCATATGGCCAAACAAAAAGAGCTTTAGAAAACAATTTATCTTAAAAATAATAACAGATTTTGCTGAAATATCTTCATGTTCTTAATTCCCATATAGAGAGTTTTTCGGTTCTTTAAAATCTGGCTCAATACAGATAGCAATATATAAGAGTTGTTTTTCGCTCCCTGGCACCTGCCTACTGAATGCTATTTTGTACTTGTCAACCACGTCCAAGTGTTGTCAGCCTACCATTTGTCAAAAGCACTAACGCCACTTGCAAAGCTTTACTGCTTCACCTTAAAAAGAAAGGATAGCATTTCCACACAACTGTCACGGGACTGCTTGCTATGCCACTTCGTTTTGATTGGTTCCCATGTGGAATGGGATGGATCCTGAGCTTCGGGTAGAAAGCAAATGGTGATGAATATTACTTAAATTCTGATGGCGTGCTGCTTTACCAAGAACATTTATTTACTCATTCATTCAGCCATCCCTGTCTTCATAAAATGTTGACTTTAGCAGTGGTTGAAAGTAACTGAACACTTGCTCCCTTTTAAGGCCTGTGCTCAGTACTTTACGCACATCCCCTTACAACTGCAGGGGACATTGGTAGATTATGCCAGTTTCGCAGAGAAAAAAAACTGAAGTTCAAATAACTTTTATGTGGCCAAGTGTTCTTTTTTTTCTTAATCGATATGTTTATTAAAAATATAGACTAATGCTTCTGTGCTTAAATGTCATTGTGGTTGTGTGTCGATTTTCATAAAACATAACTGATTGTAAGGGACTCTTCACAAATACACTCCAGACAGAAGAAAAAGGTAAACAGAAATCACTGACAAAATTGCCATTTCAAACATAGCTCCCTTAATACTTGCTAGCAAATGGAGTTTAACATTATTATAATTACACCGGTATTGTCAGAGTATGTGGCCAGGTTTTCTTTCTCTCTACCCTCACTATTAGCATTTAGACAGTAATATCCTTTCCTATAATCAGTAAAGAGGGTGACTTCCAACTCTGTAGATAGGGTTGGACATTTAGCAAATAAATTATAGCATGTCCAATTAGATTTAAATTTCAGATACAATTTTTTTTTTACTATAGTATATCTCATGCAATATTTAGGACATATTTGTATTAAAAGTATTCATCGTTAATTTCAAATTCAGCATTAAATGGGCATTTTGTGTCTTTTCTGGAAACTCTGTTTATAAAGCTAGTTTAGGCTATTAAAATTAAATCCTATTAATGTCTTATCAACCCAAACTCCTATGGATACAAAGGCATTCGTCACGCTCTAATCTTTCCTTTGACCCCAGCTGGCCTGTGTAACATGTAGGATGATTCATGTATCTCCACTGAGTGCCACGTGCAATCTCCCACAGGTCCCCAGTTAAAGAGAACTCACTTGTCTCCTGCTTCTAGGTCTCTCTTTCGACAGTGCCATGTATCTGCTGCATTATCTGCAGTTTTGGTTTCTGACCCAACTGGAACCTGCCGTTGACCTCTGAGGCCTTATGCTCTCTGTGCCCTACTGATGGACGTTGTTTGCAACATGCCTGTCCAGGGCTCTGCAAGTCCCCTTGGGCTGTCTGAGATACCATTTTTATCATTTTCTTAACAGACTTAGAAAAAGTGTATTTTGGCCGGGCACGGTGGCTCAAGCCTGTAATCCCAGCACTTTGGGAGGCCGAGACGGGCCGATCACGAGGTCAGGAGATCGAGACCATCCTGGCTAACACGGTGAAACCCCGTCTCTACTAAAAAAAAAAAAAAAAAAAAAAAAAAACCAGCCGGGCGATGTGATGGGCACCTGTAGTCCCAGCTACTTGGGAGGCTGAGGCAGGAGAATGGCGTAAAACCCGGGAGGCGGAGCTTGCAGTGAGCTGAGATCCGGCCACTGCACTCCAGCCTGGGCGGCAGAGCGAGACTCCGTCTCAAAAAAAAAAAAAAGAAAAGAAAAAGAAAAAGTGTATTTTATCCATGACACATATAAAGTCTGGACACCAATGAGGTAAAAGTGAAGAAATCATGAGAGTAGGGTGGAGAGAACATAACAGATTCTATATCATCAACATAAGAGCACAAAGCACAGTGGAGACTGGAAAGGAGAGACTTGGGCACAGGTGTGTCAATGGAAGTTTCAAGCGCGTGTTTTTGACAGTGGTAGATGAAAACGCACATCAAGTACTGCCTTCCGGTTTGTCCCTCTTTGGATACAAATGTCTACAAAACCTTGGATAAGTTCCTGTTTCTGGTAGGGCCATGGCAGTGGTGAAGCAAGCAAGGCACTTAGGACACAACATCTAAGATTAAATAATGACCTAAAATTGTCTGAGACCTAGTGAGCTCTTAAAAAACGTTGGCTCTCTTAATGCTTCGGTTTTGGAAATAACTGCTTATTACAATTGAGGTTAATTAAATTGAAATTATTATATGAATCAAATAGAACATGAAGACCTTTGTCCAAAACCATGTGTAATTGCACAGGACAATGCGCCCTGCATTTGGAGCCATGAATGTTGGGTTCAAGTCTTATATTGATTACACCCTGCATCATTTATGCACTTTAAATCAGCTTCCTTTTCCATAAAATTATGCAAGTAGAAAGTCTTTTCCTCAGAATTATTTCATTAATGATCTTGTAGTCAAGGCTGCTAATAAAAAACTGTTTTCATTTATTTATTTATTTATTTATTTATTTATTTATTTATTTACTTGAGACAGAGTTAGCCTCTGTTACCCAGGCTGGAGTGCAGTGGTGCAATCTTGGTTCACTGCAACCTTCACCTCCCAGACACAAGCAATTTTCATATCTCAGCTTCTCAAGTAGCTGGACGCATGTCATCAAGCCCGGCTAACTTTTGTATTTTTAGTAGAGATCGGGGGGTTCACCACATTGGCCAGGCTGGTCTTGAACTCCTGACCTCAAGTGATTCGCCTGCCTCGGCCTCCCAAAGTGCTGGAATTATAGGCATGAGCCACTGTGCCTGACCCGAGAAAAAAATGTTTAGATCTCTTTGTAGTAAGATTTGTGAAATGACTTTGGGTCACAATTGTCACAGAAATTTGTGTGCATCTTTCTGAAATAGATTGTTGGTCACAAAAATTTATGATCATTAGCAACTCAACCCAAGCTGAGACCAACCTTGAAGAGTTAAACCACCAAGGTAGCTGCAAACTCTTTAAAGCATGTTTGTTTAGAAAGTCTTTAAGATGATTTGCTATGTAGCAATAGTTTACTGATACATCATCCTTTAAATTCTGCTTCATCTCCTATTGACTCTAAGATTTCCCTAGTTCACCTGCGTCCAAAGTCATTTCTCTTTCTAAATGTCTCTGGTATATAACATTTGCACCACCAACAGACAATTAATGCATATATTTTTATATTCCTAATCTGCTAGTAATTGCCCTGTTTAAGAGAATCCAGTACCACTTTAATCCTTATGCAGCTCAGGGGATATATAAATATTTATTCCTTTGATTAGGATATTTTTTGTTCAAATCCCACATTATTTTTATTTTTAAAAATAAAAAGTTGGCCGGACGCAGTGGCTCACGCCTGTAATCCCAGCACTTTGGGAGGTTGAAGCGGGCAGATCATGAGTTCAAGAGATGGAGACCATTCTGGCTAACATGGTGAAAACCCATCTCTACTAAAAAATACAAAAAATTAGCTGGGCGTGGTGGTGGGCACCTGTAGTCCCAGCTATTCGGGAAGCTGAGGTGGGAGAATGGCATGAACCCAGGAGGCGGAGCTTGCAGTGAGCTGAAATTGTGCCACTGCACTCCAGCCTCGGCAACAGTGAGACTTCATCTCAAAAAATAAATAGATAAATACATAAATAAAGTTGGCACTATATATGTTCTGCAGTTCTTAACAATTCTGATTTAATTGGCTTAGGGTAAGACCTAGGCATTAGTATCTGTTAAAAGTTTCCCAAGAGATTATGATTATATCAAGGATTAAGAATCACTGTTTTCAGGTTGGCTCAGAATGGATTAAGTCTTTAGAAGACTTATCTTTTAAGGAGCTGATTTTGCCATGGTCACATACTCCAGGTAGAAATCATCTCCTGCCCCTTCGTAATCTGCTCAGTTTGTTGTTGGTTTTGTTGTTGTTTTTTGTTGATGACCTTCTGCTCTAGCTGTTTTCCTTGTCTCATTCCTGTTCCCAAGAAGAGCTGTGTAAACCTCTTGGTTCCCTTTGCTTTAAATGCAAACAAATCCTTCAAAACCAAATTGATTCATCAGAGGAAAAAGATAGCACCAAATGGAATGTTGGTATTTTTGTAACTTCTAAGTGAACAATCCATTTTAAATGATTAATTCCATTATACCGTAATTTACATCTAGTACCAGCTAATGAAATAAATTAGTTTCAACATCGATTCAACCCTCTTCCCTTTCTCAGTGATCTCATTAGCCTCATTGTGAATGTTTTGCTGCAATAATTTTTCTGCCATACCAGCTGCACCATTAGAGCACTGTTATTATTGATGACTGAAAATCCAGATGTAGGAAAGAGGAATGGGCAGGGAGTTGATTATTATGATCAATTTGAAGTTTAAGTGGGAGAGAAGTCATCCACAAGGTATCTATTCTCTTTATATATTTTCTAGAGGAAAGGGTGTGTTTCTGACCCCACATACATTAAAAAGCCCTTAGATAGACGTAGGTTCTAAAACAGTTTTCAGGGATGTGGCTTAGAGAATGTCTTAGTCTATGTGCATTGCTATAACATAATACCTGAGGCTGGGTAATTTTTAAAGAAAAGAGATTGATTTGGCTCATAAGTCTGGTGACTTAAAATTCTAAGATTGGGCAGCTGCATCTGGCAAGGGCCTCAGGCTGCTTCCACCGATGGGAAAAGCAAAAGTAGGGGGTTGTGTGAAAAGAGATCGTACGTCAGGAGAGAGAAACTGAGGAAGGCAGACTCATTTTAGCAATCTGCTCACAGGAGAACTAATCCATTCTCATGAGAGCAAGAATGCACTCACCACCTTGAGAGGGCATTAAGCTATTCATGAGGGATGCAAGCCCAAGACCAGGCCCCACCTCTTAACACTACCGCACTGGGGATCAAGTTTCAGCAAAAATTTTGGCAGGAACAAACCACAGTCAAACCATAGCAGAGGCCTTGATTCATGACATAAAATAATGATGTTACATAGGATAAGTACATTTCTGTATTTATAGTACTTTTTCATCTACAATCCTGGATGATCTTCATGAGACACCTAAGACATCAGAAATATAAACACTTAGCCGTACTCTATTAATGGAGAAACTACAAATCAGAGGACTTATGTAATTGGCATTTGACTCCTTCCTGGTAGAGAGGTGACCAGACTTCTCCTGCCCCCAGTGTCTCTAAAAGCAAGAATGAGAAACAAGGATGGGAGCTTTGGGGAAACCTACCTGGTATGTTAAGTTATGCAGCAGGGACAGATAATTCTATGTGAGAAACAGCTATGTCACTAGTATACTCTCTAATATTAAAATGGGAAATATGGCCAGGTGCTGTGGTTCTCGCCTGTAATCCCAGCACTTTGGGAGGCCTTGGTGGGCAGATCACGAGGTCAGAACATCAAGACCATCCTGGTTAACACAGTGAAACCCCGTCTCTACTAAAAATATAAGAAAAATTAGCCGGACATGATGGCACACGCTTGTACTCTCAGCCACTCAGGAGACTGAGGCAAGAGAATCACTTGAACCTGGGAGGCAGAGGTTGCAGTGAGCCGAGATCACCCCACTGCACTCCAGCCTGGGTGACAGAGCGAAACTCTATTTCAAAAAACAAAAACAAAAACAAAACAAACAAAAACAAAAACAAACTAAAATGGAAAATATGACCCTAGATGCCACACTAAATATGCCACGCTGTCAGACATGTTAACATGTAAGATACACAGTGCCTGGTCCAGAGAGACACTTCAACCAATAGTGTTGAATAAATAAATCGTTTCCTCTCATAAAGACACAATTTAAAATGAGTTCCCCCTGATGGAGCACATTATATTAAACCATACAAAACATATATTAAATGTGTCTGTAACATTAGGCAATAAGTCCCCTAGTAAAGATGCAAGGGACTATGGCATGACATAGGTATGTTTTGACCATCAGGTGAGGAGCAGATTCAAAGTCTTTTATTTTAGGAGGGCAGAGCTAGAGAAATGTCGAAACATACTGCTTTTCAGTATTCAAAAAAGCAGAATGGTATTCAAAAAAGCAGGTGCACCAGCCAGTACCCCTCAAGGAGGGATGTGAGGCCAATATTTTCTGTTTCACTATTTCTCAGAGAGTCTTATCTCCACAGCATGTAACAGCAGAGAGAATACTGACTTTGCAATCACAGACACAAAATTCCTTTCATCATTGTTTTAGCTGAGTGATATTGAAATCCTGTTTAATGTTTCTGAGTCTCTGTGTTTTCATTAGAAAAAAAGTCAGGAAACTTTTTAACAAATGATCAAGTCCACTAATAGATTCTTTTAATCGGCCTAGAATATAATACTAAAAAAT
Source organism: Trachypithecus francoisi (assembly GCF_009764315.1). Taxonomy (NCBI): domain Eukaryota; kingdom Metazoa; phylum Chordata; class Mammalia; order Primates; family Cercopithecidae; genus Trachypithecus; species Trachypithecus francoisi. The sequence goes on along the minus strand of NW_022681458.1, from coordinate 123,278,437 downwards.
GTTTGCCCCATTTCCTCTTCTTCATCTCTTTCCTCTAGTAACTATTAGAATCCTCAAATCCTCTAGGTTTTAAAGCACTTATTTTTGTGAGTGGTTAAAAATTTAGAAAGGGAAATTCTACTACAGAGGGTCAAATCTTGTCTTCATCACTTATAACTGTCATCTTGGGTGAGCAATCTAATCACCCTTTATTCCAAGAATTCCAGGAACTCACCTTTTATAAAAGGGTGTCTACTAAATAGGGTTACAGTCAAACATATATGAAAAAATATAGGAAAGGCCTCTGTGCATAACTCATTGCAAGTGCTCAGTGAGGCCTGCTGGTCCCTGCCTTGTCTTAGAGGGACTGAAGCACCCATCCACCTTCACTGCTGCTTGTTGACGAGGCTCTCCTTGATAGTGTGCTAGGGATCTGTGGGATACCCCTTTGGCTAGTGCCCTTTTCCTGCAGCAGAGTGCCTTTATCTCTGTCTACTAGCATCAATGGCCCCCTCATTGCCTCTGGATGGAGCCAGATCCTCCCACTGGGCATCTTTGCTTCAGGCCCGCAAGCCCAGCCAGGTGCTTTCAGGGTTTTTGGGAGCTCCCAGGTGATGGTCACCCTTCAGCAGTTGGCAAGATGAAGCTGCATACTTAACCTTTCTCTGGTTTGCATATGTAGGATAAAGTAAGCGCCTTTGAGCTTTACAAGTATTGTGATGATTATGTTTTAAAACATGTATAATTTGATTTGAAATCTATCATTCACACTTCCCTTTTCCAGATATTCTCAAAGGAAATATCGGTTCATTTCAATATTGATGATCTATATCAAATCATCACATAAGACCTGTCTGAAGTCAGATAACATATTAAATCTATTTTATTTTAGAGTGTTTTTTAACAAATACATGTTTAGCTATTCAATGCTCTTAAGCTAAACCAATTTTGATGAGACTGGCAAAATTGCAGATGGCAGGCGTTATTACTAACATTATATTAGTCAGTCAACCCATTGGTTACAATGATTTTTAAAAATTCTCTTACACCTGCATTTTGTTTTGTTTTCAGGCACACTTCAGCATATATGCATACTATCCTAAAATCCCAGAAAACTTCTCTTTTGTACCAATTTGGAAAGTACTTAATCTCTTATCTTATTTCCAGATTCCTACCAAAGTGACTGGATTAGAGGAGAGTGTAGAGGATTTGTCACCTGCTTCAGTCTTTGCTCCTTTCCTTGTTAGCTGTTTGACCTTAGATACTCTGCTGAGCCTTGCTGAGCCTCTGATCCCTGGCAACTGGCTCTGGAGCTTAGCTAGCACGGCACGTGGAAGGGCCCAGTCCTCACTGGGGCCCTTAGAAAATTCAAGAAGAAAGAAGACAGTAATATATTTGGGGGGAGTAGCTGCAGGATCCTGGATATTCATTATCTTTTCTCAGTACTTAGCAATAGCCCCAAAGAAAGAATAATTTGTCACCAAATAATACAATATGAGTTAATAGATTCTCTTTCCATTCAGCTGGAATTCTATGTATGAAAGGTATTTACACTGAATTTTCATTTGGACTAAAAGTTTGAGATTGGTAATCATCTGTGATTTTGATGAATAAAGTTAATTTTTAGGTTTTAAAGCAGCCATATCGCCTAAATCTTGACAGTCCTATAGGAAAAATAATAACAGGGAAACTTGGTGCTAAAATGTAAACTCCTAACCCAAAACTAAGGCTTTAACATTTAGAATGTGTGGCCACATGACGCTATGAAATAAATGGAATTTTTGTCTCAGTTATTCTTCTTTCTCCTGGTCAATAGGGGAAAAACAAGTAACCTATAAGAGAATTAGCTTTACCCTCTTCATCATAACAATGCTACCAAATGACTATTTTCACCTTCCTATTTCAAACCTTTTGTTATCATATATTATCTTACCTTATTCTCTTAACACTCTTGAGGGTTTACAGACAAGAATTACAACAAATAAGGAAACTGAGACCCAAGAAGGCTAAGAGAATTACACGGGATGAGAGAATTATTAAGTGACTAGTCTTGAGCCAAATTAGGGTCCTGATTTGCCAAGGATAGTTCTAGTTCACACATATTACCTCAACATAATTATTAAATGATTCCCCTTAACTCTCAAAAAAGAATTTGACTGATTCCTCGGTCACTCTAAGTAGAACACATATCTCCTTAGCCCCAGTCCTGTGCCCTTCCCACTGCACGAAGCTGGGCTTAAATATATCTGCTCCTTCAGAAATTAGCATCCTGTTTCAGTCCGTGTCTCACTACTTTTGCTGCTTCAGAGCAGAGTGGAGATAAACCATAGGTGTAGTCAATGCCACCTCTGCACTAATAACACTTGTTTCCCAGTCAGCTTCCTGCAGGGCAAGAGCTCCTTTTCAAATTACTATCAAGAGCATTAATTTATCAGACATCATGCTGAATATGCCCTGAAGTTTGGTTTGTTTTTTCTATCATTACATCTCCCCAGAGTTGCAGTCTAGAAAAGTCTAAATTATTACTGTAATTATATAAAAAGATCAAAGAACTGGCATTAATTTCTACTTAGTGGACAGTTTAATAGTTCAACCGAATTCCATTAAATCTGATATCATTATTAATAAATATCAACGTTTTTATCTAACATTCAAAGAGTTTTACTTTGCCTTTGTGTTTCCTTCAAATTTCAAATTTAAATTTAAACCATCTGTTCCTTTTGAACACATCACACTTATCCGTCCAGCCTGAACGTTGGAAGTTGCCTATGAGATCACCCTAGGTCTCATTAGCATTAGGCTCATGAATGCACACAGTGAAGGCTGGCAGTGTGAAACGGAACCCAGCAAGATAGTCTTCAGTTTGGTTAGCAAAATAAAGCACAATTAAATATAAAATCTCTTGCATGTAGTTAGCTCTTCATGGCTTTTTGTGGTTTTTGTTTTGAATTTGTTTTGTAAAGCACAGCTTTGTGATATAAACAGTCCAGGTGTTACCAAAAGTCTATAGATCTAGAAATGAGGCTCCTTCACTTTGGTTCATTCACGCTTCTCTTTCTTTTTGCTTTTTTCTGTCCATCACCTTTCTTCCTGAAGTTCCATTTGTCCATTGAGGTTTTTCAGTATTTCTTCTAATTGGACAATTTGTCCACCCTTGTCACCCCAAAGCTGTAGTCAGTCGGTTCTTAAGGACTCCCCATCAGTCCAGGCTTCCCTGCAGATGACCTGCAAGTATGGCCAGGAATCCCGGAGAAGACCTAGTCGCCTACAAGTCAGGGGCCTGCCTGCAGATACACAAATACCAGCCTTGACGAGCACATGCACAGAGGGCCTGCCCAGAGCCAGCCTTCTCTTGGCACTAAGAATGTCAGGTAATTACATAAGGTTGCCTCTTAGTCTTACAAAATTTTCAGCCTACTTGGGAAAGCAAGCATTAAGAAAATAAGTTCAAGGCCAGGCACAGTAGTTCTTGCCTGTAATCCCAGCATTTTGGGAAGCTGAGGCAGGAGGATCACTTGAGCTGAGGAGTTCTAGACTAGCCCTGGCAATATAGCAAGATCCTGCCTCCTTAAATAAATAAATAAGCCAGGCATTGTGTCACATACCCTCAGTCCCAGCTACTTGGGGGACTGAGGTGGGAAGATAACTTGAGCTTGAGAGGTCGAGCCGCAGTGAGGCCTGATCATGCAACTGCACTTTAGCCTGGGTGACAGACCCAGAACCTGTCAAAGAAAGAAAGAAAGAAGAAAGAAAGAAGAAAGAGAGAGAGAGAGAGAGAGAAAGAAAGAAAGAAGAAAGAAGAAAGAAGAAAGAAAGAAAGAAAGAAAGAAAGGAAGAAAGGAAGAAGGAAGGAAGGAAGGAAGGAAGGAAGGAAGGAAGGAAGGAAGGAAAAAAGAGACAGAGAGAGGGAGGGAGGGAGGGAGGGAAGGAGGGAGGGAGGAGAGAAAGAAAGAAGAAAGAGGAAGAAGAGAAAAAGAAAAAGAAAAGAAAGAAAGAAAGAGAAAGAAAGAAAGAAAGAAAGAAAGAAAGAAAGAAAGAAAGAAAGAAAATAAGTAAATAAGTTCAACCGTGAAGTGATTGATCTTATAAAATGACAGAAGCCGGTGGCCTACAATTTGTAGAGTTGGGAAGGTCTGCCTCTTTGAATAAATGACAGTTAAGCTGAGATATGAATAGGAATAAGTGTTGGTCAAGAAATGCAAGTTGAGCTTATGATGAGTCTTACAGAAGTAATTTTAATAGTAAGATGCACTGACTCTTTCTCAGTTGAATCTTTCAAATATCAGCATTGTCACTCTCAACACCTTGGTATTTTTCACCCAGCTCCATTTCAGGGTCCTAACATGGCCCCATGTCATGGATTCTACTAAGTGTCAGCTCATTCCCTGGGAGATGAGCCACAGTTCTTGTGTTTTTTTGTTTGTTTGTTTTGTTTTGTTTTGTTTTTGATTCCAGTTTTGTTCAGAGTAATAAGGGGTAAGTGACTTAAAAGGCAAATACCACCGAAGTATGAGCTGTGAAAATATCTCAAAGAAACACAGGGCAGGCTAGGGTGATACAGCACATCAGAAAGGCACAGACCTGAGTTCTCCAAGACTGGCTGTATTTGCAGCAAGATTCTGTGGCCTCAGGAAGCCTGGCTGGGGACCCCAAGCAGACCTGCAAAGCCAACACTGATGACTGCCCAAGGCTGCCAGCCAGAACAGAGTCTATGTTACCACAGCAAAAGAGCTTGGGGATAAAAGACCAAAGGAAGGTTTCAGCCGGAGTCTTGCAGATGACCAGGAAGGTTCATGGGAGGGGAAAAGAGAGATGCATAAAGGGCCCCGACTCTGGGGATGCAGCAACCTGGGATTCAGTTCCACGTGTCACTCCCTTGCTGGGAAATGTAAACTAGTCTCTAAGTCATGCAGAGCCTTAATATATGAACTAAGACTGCAAACTGTAACACTTAGAGACAGTGCACATATGGCAATGAACATCCATTTTGGCACTTGGTAGTGTGCAGTAAGAAATAGGTATTTTTATTATCGACAGTTGTTAGCAACCAGACTGAGTTTAAGATGCATTCAGACAGGGACGGGTGCACAAAGAACGCACAGCAGATGCTGTCTGGAGTTGGCGCGGCAGCAGGCTGGGAAGACAGAAAAGCAACCTCCATCAGAGATCTTCTCTCCCTGAAAAGGGACAAGAGGAGCAGAGGACAGAATGCATGCATGGCAGGGCCCCGGGAGCTCAAACTCAGGCCGGAGCAGCACCAAGGACAAGTCAGGCTTAGCAGCAGCAGCAGCAGCAAAGCTTTTTGATGTGGTGACGGCGAATCCTACAGATCCAGTGCCCGGGATTCTGCAGCCGCCGCCGCCACAGTACTCATGAGTGGTGACTTTCCCTCTGCTTTAGGCACCAGCTGGTCTGAGGAGACAAGGCAGTAATTAGAATAATTAGGACAAATCATCACAGTGAATTCATGAATCACCAGCCTCCCCCTGGCACCATGGTGGAGTTCAACAAAGAGTGTAGCTCCTGGAAATGCTGTGGACAATAAACATTCCTGAACTTCTGTGGCACTGCCTGTGTCCAGGGGCCAGTTCATGAGGAGGAAAACAACTTTCCCTGTTCTGGATTTGGCTGATCTGGCCAATTTGAACACGTGTTTAACTGAATTTTTATTAAGGTCAGATCCTGGGGGTTAGCCCATGTGACGGCACGAAAGCATTGCAATTGCAGTTACTACGGTGGAACCACATGCAAATCATCTTTCTCTGAAAAGAGAGAAAAAGTAAAAACACTACAGTGTTCATTTTCCTTTACTCTGGTTCCTGAACTACAGGCAGGATTTTGGCATTTCAGTAGACGGTGATTGTGATGTGTGACCATATTTCATTCACCAGGAATCAGAGGGTACAAAGCACTGAGTATATGAAGTATATACTTGTGATATAGACACTATGTTAAACATGTGGCATAAAGGGGTTTTGGTATTTAATAAATACAATAATTATATAAAACACATGCTATTATCTCCAGATTACATAAGAGAAAACTAAGAGTGAGGTCGATTATGTACCCTGCCTGAGGTTGCACAGAGACGAAATGATGGACGAGACTCCAGTCAAGGGTCCACTTCACTGCCTATTCTCTTCTTAACTTGACTCCACAAGTCTCTATTATACTAACTTTGTCTTGTTGAGAATTGCTTCTCTGCTCTGCAGCACTTTCCTGAAAAATAAAACCTGATTAGCTATGATTGACATGTAGGGTAAAATGTAAAAGACTTTGCATTCAGATGATTGTGCAAAACCTCCACTGTAGCAGAGTGTCCCTCAAATTTGCTCTTCTGTTCTTTGAATTCTGAAACTGAACACGTTTTGAGTTGCTGGGGTTCATTCAGAAAATTATTTTGAAAGGAACAAGCAAGAAACTGTATGTTCCAGGTGTGTAGCTGTCATCAATAATGTTCTGGATGAACATCTGTAATATCACCAATGGCGGAAGACCAGTATGGAAGAAATAACCTTCAGAAAGCATCAGATTGTGCAATCATTGCTCTAAGTCTTCTAGAACTACCAAGTAATAGACATTTGCAAGGTGGTGATAAAGTCATTCAGGAGGCATTGAGGAAGGTTGACACAGATAATACTTCCTCAAGAGGATGAGCCCAAGCTCTGTGATCTAGCCAACACAGGTGCATGAAAAACAAGTTTAAAAAAATTACTTCAAGTTCCTAATGGCTTTGGAGAAATGGGATAATTACCCATCATACTATTTCTGTCAAAACCCAATGACTTTGAGATTGGATGATGGCACCCATGTGTTCTTATCTTTCAGACAAGAAGAACTACCATTAAACACATTTCCTCATTTAAATATCATAACACAGTTAGAAGATAGATGATATTTATTCCCATTATGAAGAAAAAAAGAAAAAATGAGTCTTGCCGACAGTAGGCAAAGCTAAGAGGGTCACAGTCAAATGCTAATAGAACTGGGATCCACATCTGTCTTTAAGGACAGAATTTCAGGCACCTGAAAATGACTGTATGTATATGTTTGTTTATGTACACCTGTGTGTACATGTATATATAAATAAATGCATATACTTTGAAGAGGGAAATAATTTCAGTGCTTTTCAAATCACCCCACATTTTTATGTTTAGGTATATAATGTCACCTCCTTACGACCATCTTGAAATGTAACTTTTAAAAATGATGTCTTAAAACTGTAAAGGGGTGGTGGGCTAGAAATCCTATTAGCCAAGTCTCTTATTTTATATATTTTTTAAAAAGGGACTCAAAGCCCCAAGGGCTGTGCTGAATTGCACAGGACTCACAGAAAGCTAGTGCCTGAGCCAGAACTTTCATCAGGGGGTTTCTGTGCCAAGCACAGCCTTTATCCTGCTTTTAGTCCTCGGCCTCATCCGTGGCAAAGCATTCAGACAGTACACACACCCCCCAAGGGGAAGAAAAGCTATTTTTCATCCCAGATTGCATTTCATTTTCTGAAACCTCCACTGACTCTTCTCCTGGAACGCTCAGGTAGGTATTCACTCTATTAGCATCCTCACTGTTCACTCTATTAGCATTCTCGCTAGAGAAACAGAAAAGATGATTCGAAACAAAGGAGGAAAAGCTAGGGAAACTCCCACTCCTGCCTGCCGCTGTGAATGCCACGCCGCGGTCCTCCACTTTCTTTACATATCCCCTGCGCAGCGTGCCTATTGTGAGCACTAATGAATCCTGCAGCCGGCCTCCCCGAGAGCGCGGCAGACGCGGCTGGCGTCCAGAAAGGCGGACAAGGCTCCCGCAAAGGGAGCAACCAGGTGCAGGGGAGGAGGTTTCCCAGAGGAGACTTCCACCGCCGGCTTCTTTTCTTTTGTCTTCCGAAGGAAATAAAAAGAAATCAGGGAGGAATTCGGTAACAATTCAGCCAAACACCAAGACAGCCACAAAAGAATAGCCTCTTCAAGAAGATGGGACGAATAGCGAAGCATCCAAGGCAAGCCCCTGGCGCGCCTCGGGGGCTCCGAGCGGCCTCTTACACAGGGCGATCACAACTCCGAAGAATCCGAAGATTCTAATGCTGTCCACAGGCTCCGTGCCCATTCCCCTCTGACACTTGCTTTGCTGTGCTTTAGGAATTCGTGAAGTCTGGGCTGATGTTCCTGCTGAAGGCACCTGAATTACAGCCCGGTGGCGGGGGATGAGCTGAGTGCTGAGCCCCCAAGAGGGAAGCGCTGTTCAAGCTGCTGGTTGACTTTGGCTTGGGCTGGGGGATCAACCTTCGCCCGTCAGCAGGAGTTAGACCACCTCACAGGCACACTGTGCTGCTCTCAGTGCTGGAGACCAAGATCTGAGGGCCGAGGACAGAGCCTGGACAGAGAGGACCGCAGCCTGGGTTTCCCTTGGCCACTGGGAGCACAGGCATCCTTGGCCAAGTTCCTGCTGCCCCCTTTGACGCTCAGCTTCCTTCTGTGTTAATATTTATTTGGTCTAAGGCAGTGTTTTCAGATATGAAACCCATCTCCAAAGAAAATTTTACAAGGCAGCCCTACTTGTAGAACAAATACAAACTACTCTAATTAAAACAGCTGAAAGATGAGTAGGGTGGGAGACCGAGGAATTATTTCATTTTAGATTATACTTAACATTTGGAAACCAATCGTTTCAAGTATAACTCTTGAATATTTACTTTGGCTGAAACTGCTCACAAAACCAAGACATTCTCTGACCACCTAATGAAAACAGTCTGCCCCAACTCTCTGTGCACTTACACTGACCTATTTTTCCTTCTACTGTTTATTGCCATCTGATGCTATTTTATGAATTTATTTGCTTATGTCCTTATTGTATATTTTTCTCATTAGATGCGCACTTCATCAGGATCTGGGTTCTGTTCATTTTATTTGCCACTATATTTCTAGCCCTCAGAATAACACCATAATAAATACTTGTTGAATAGATGTCTAGAATTCCCAGAATTTAATTGGAATTATCATTTTCTCCCAAACTTGTATATATGTGGGGCCACCTCCGAGTCTGAGCAGTGAGATGAGTGTTCCCTTGTCTCTCTCAAGAGTTATTTTCTCTGAGGAAAAAAAAAAAAGTGAGCTGTTTAGTTTCTGAGAAGTGCGAATTCTACATATTTTGCTGTAGCAAAAATAATCACCCTCTTCATAAAAATTTCAAAGGCACAAGAGGGACCTCAGCATGCATTCCAGAAAAAAAGGCTGAGAATGGTAGAGCAGCAGAGGCTGGTCCCATGCAGTCAAACCACGAGCGCTGTGAGTGCATGGCCAGGGAGCTTCAGGACACCTCTCATGGACTAGAGCTCCATAATCAGCAGCCGAGAGCAGGCAGCCTCAGGCTTCAGCGTCCTAAAAGCTTTGATTGCATCCCAGGACATGTCTGAACATTTGAACAAGTGTGAATTACTGGGTTATTAACACAATTCTTCACAAGGGTTCAGGTGCCCTTGGAAGAGTCTCAGCCCCTCTTAGAGAGGGTGCCAGCCTTTCCCTCTGGCGGGGAATTGCACAGCAAAAGGAGGCCATGCTTGGACTTTAGAGCTGTGTTAAAACTCAGTCCAATTCTACTACTCACTGATCCTGGGAACTTCAAATTTCTATGTCTTACCTGTAAAATAAGGTTAGACGTAGTTCTCTAATGGGAGTTTGTAATAATTGCACTTACTGTTTATAAAACATCCAGCATAGTGCAGAACACCGAGTATTATTATTTTTCACCACTATGACTATAGTTGATGCAATATTAAAAGGTAAGATGCATATATTAACTTCAGTCAACACAAAGAGACATTCTGTGTCTCATCACAGTGTAAAGCAAGGATGAAACATAAACCTTCTGAAAATCCAATGCTAAGATAAATGGCCCTGCCCACAATATACAAAATAAGGGAAAATATTTAATTTCACCATTTCTTTCCTTCTTTTACTTTACTTTTCCAATTGATAGAAAAAGTTCCTTCCCCTTTTTTCTAAGTAATTCAATTCACAGATACTTGTGAAGTCTCAATATATCACTATGACTTTAATACATCCCAAATTCTTTTCAAATGTATTTTAAATATAAAATATACACCCAAACAAAATGTTTGCACTTATAATTTAGTTTCAAGATGGAAGCCTGAACCACAATGTATAATTCACAGTCCTTCCATAGTATTTGGCAATATGCTTTAGAAGGCAATATGCTCGATGTTTAAAATCTTGGGCTCTGGAGAAGAAAATTCCCAGAACTGTCACTTGTGAGCTGAGCGAATTTGGCCCAACTGTAAAATAGTTCTAATAGTCTCCATCTCTTGGGGATGCTATGAAGATGAAATTAAATATGCATATAAAACATTTTTCATAGAGCTTGACACATTATAAGCCTTCAAAGAATGTTTATTGTTATAATTATTTTATTATTATTTTGTTTTCATCATTAAAAGTTATAAAGTAGATGTTGAAAAATGTCACACCTTTAAAACTCCTCACAGAAAGCAATATATACATTTTTTGTACTAAGGGTAAATAATGTGAACCTTTGACTCATGCCAGTTGAGTAAAATATTGTTTGTCCCAAACACCATCAAATTTTTCAAAATTGAGCTTCAAAGATTTAAAGCAGGGTGGTGTCTACATGGTAATGAATATCTGCAAACAAAAGAAAACATTAATGATGTATACAGATGTTCCCAAACATATGAGTTGCTGTTTCTTAAAAATAATCCTATACTTCTTTAGTATACAAAGACTTCGATATTTTAATTTCTTAGATCTAGTAAACACAACAATCATTATGCTCAAGATGAGTCTACCCAAAATACACATTTCTCAAATAACATCAAAACTATACATGAAATTTAAGAAATCGAAAGTTTCATAATTAATTAAAGAAAGATCCAGGGACATAGAACCAAATTTGGGTTAAAGGTGAAAAATCTTTTAGTGCTTTATCAATTCTCATTATCAGGACTGTCTCGGGATCACATAAGTCTGGAGTTAGAATAGCTCTTACCCAGGGTGTGTCTAGCACGGCGGTTCAGAAAATGCACTGTGGAAGCCTTGTGTGTGTAGACTTGGCTTTAGAATAAGTTTGGCCATTTATGAACTCTTGTTCTCTTTGCACAAGTTACCAAATGTCATCAAGCTTCACTTGCCCCAACTATAAAATGAAGCTAGCAACAACAATCTTGCAGAGTTGTTAAGGAGACTGAATTAAAAAATAGATAGAAAGTGCTCAACTCAGTGGCATAATAGAACTTGTTTCTTTTCCATAAGATGATACTTGCTCAGAATGTAATTGGATGACCCTCAGAATGCAATGTTCCATGATATTTTTCCAGAAAAATAATACATTTATTGAAATACTAGACTATGTTGAAAGATATTTAAACAAAGCTGAATAGAAGATAATAATATTAATACTAAATATCACAGACACTATCTAGGTATGAATATGAAAAACTGTCCATTTATTTTAGAAGATCTTGATCCTTTTGGCTGGTTTGGTTGTTTTTTTTGAAGGTGGTAGTGATGTTTTTTATTTATTTTATTGTTGTTTTATTTGCTATAAAATGTTTATGTATCTGAAGCAATTAGATTTAAGATTTCACTTGTTTTGCCTTGCATTTTAGGCTCTGTTGAGGAATCCTTAAAACAAATTTAACACCCATTATATACCCACAAAAATTTAAAAATAATAAAAAATGAAATAAAATGGGGCTAATACTATATTTAATGTTATATCTAGATAAATACTGGGGTCACAGTAAGCCCCAATAAAAACACATTGTTTCTTAAAAAAATAATTATAACACCAGAATATGTGGTCACAGTTGCAAAAGCAGAGACCTAGATGCACTGGGAGCAATGGTTCTATCCATGAGCTTGAAGCCACACAATTCTGATATGTCTGCTCTCTGACTTTTTTCCTCTGTCCTGTAGACATCATTCTTCCAAAACCAAGAGAGAGAACCTTAGCCACAATCCTTGACTCTGAACTGAAAAATCTTTCTATTCTGCTGCTTTTCTAAATTGCCAAAGGCCATTTTCACATTTGGAGGAGGGATTATCCATCCTTAGAAAATTTCTAAATCCCCTCAACCTTTTCTATATTTTCCCCCCATAAATGGTTTGACTTTCCCTCTTGCTTATTCTCAGAAAACACTCTGAGTTAATTTTCTCGATAGCACTTTCCTCAACACAGAAGCCCCCCTTCCATCTGCAGGCAAAGTGCTTCTCTATAATGCACAGCTGGCAATAGCCAATCTCTCGCCCCAGGCCCCAAGTGTGCCTCACCTTACCCTCTGACCCAGTGGAGGCAAACACAGTATTCAATCACCATTTTCTTAGAGCCTAGGTTTCTCACTGAAAAGCATTCCTTATGGGTTATTACAGAACAAACCAGGGTGGCAATGGCACTGCCAACTGGTTAGCTGGGGTGCTCTGGGATCCAAAGCAAAGATGATCGCTGCCTTCCTTCATCTTCTAAAGCACTCACCCATAACTGCCCTGGTGGACTTTGGATAGAGGAGTTGTAATAGTCCAACAGGTTCATCTTGCCTGCTGCCCAAAAAATCAAATGTACTGAGGAGAACAGGTATTACGGCAAAGAAATGAATTTAATATCACAACGCCAGCCAAGTGAGGAGGATAGGCAGAGGGAACTTTTTAAACTCAGCTTTCCATGAGGATTTGAAGGTGTGGGTTTTCAAGGGTGCTTTGGCAGGCAGGAGGCTGGAAAACTGGAACAACGAATGAGATCATGGACGTGTCTAAAACAGCCTTGGTGCAGCTGAGTCAGTTTTTGGGAAGGAGTCTCAGAACCTGGTGGCAGCTCTTGGTCTGCTGAAATGCCAAATCTCAAAAATATCTCAGTGGTGATGTTGTCTATAGAGGTATGTGGGAAGTGGCACCCCCCCACCCACCCAAGCCCAGTTCCGTGACTCTGGGGCAGTAAACAACTTACAGAAAAACAAGCGAAGCCATGGCAGGTTATGATTTAACAATGCCTATTCTTTAGAGAAGTACAACCTGTACCATAATTCTAACACTGCCCTATGAATCTGGCTTCAATCTTCCAGCAAGGAGGAGGGACAGTTTCCCTTGCCTCAAAGTTTAACTAAAACTAGATTTCTCTCATCTAGGCCTCCATGCTAGAATAAGAAAATAAAAATAATCGGTGAAGTTAGAAGCAAGATGGAGCCATTCATATTAGATTTATCTTATTATTATTTATAATTCTGCAAAGGCAGTTTCAGAGACACATTTCCCAAAAGAAGCAATACTTTTTAGAGACTGCACTATAAACCCAAATGTAGAGAAAAACACAAAACCCATACCATACACACACAAACACACACTAAATTTACCTGGCTCCACAGGGGCACCATCTTGCTAATAAACTCAATTTGCATGACTAATAAAACACTTACCCTCTCAGTTCCAAACCGGTTTCTTATAAATAAGCATTACAAAATAAAAACAAAACTCCCTAATGTGACCCTTTTCTTTTTCTTGAGACCACAGGCTGGAGCGCATTGGCATGATCTTGGCTCACTGCAACCTCCGCCTCCTGGTTCAAGCGATTCTCCTGCCTCAGACTCCTGAGTAGCTGGGACTACAGGTGTGCTCCACCACACCCAACTAATTTTTGCATTTTTAGTAGAGACAGGGTTTCACCATGTTGGCCAGGATGGTCTCGATCTGACCTCATGATTCACCTGCCTCAGCTGCCCAAAGTGCTGGGATTAGAGGCATGAGCCAGGACGCCAGACCGACCCTTTTCAAGACAAAGAGAACACTATTTCAAAGATAAATGCCCTCTGTGATTCCCAGCCAACTGCCAAATGATAAAACTTCAACAAATATTTGAGGAAGTGCCATTGAAGACCTCGTCCATTTTATCTTTTCTCAAAACCAGTAGTGAAAAAATATTTTGCATTCCTGCAACCCTTGCCGATATTAGATAAAATCAAAAATTGTTCAACAATGCCTATCAAGCATTTACTGAGAGTCATATGGTACTGTTTTTTAATTCAGAGAGAGAAAAAAATATTTATATAGCATAGGTTCTGGCTTTGAGGGGCTCATGGTTCACAAGAGCAAATAAGAGAGTCACGCAGACAGTGGCAATTCAAAGTAGAAAACAATTGCTATAGCAGAGATTTAAAAGCTATGAATATTCAGAGGAAAAAGAAATTACCTTGTTTGGAAAAATCGGAAAATCTTCAAGAATAGAAGGATTTGGATTATACTTTGAAAGATTAAATAGATTTACAGACATCTTGATGGAAAGGGTAAGAATATTTGAGGCAGAAAATCTAACAAGATCTAAGTTATAAAGACTGAAAAACATTAAGTAAACAGTGTCTACTAAATTAGCTTGTCAGTTACTGGTAAAAATATTTTTAAAACAAAAATTTAAAAAAACCATAACATTTAATGTCTGTTTTCATTTCTTCGTTTTGCTATAAAGGAATACCTGAGGTTGGGTAATTGATGGAAAAAGGTTTATTTGGCTCACAGTTCTGCTGGCTGGAAGATTGGGTGTCAGGGGAAAGCCTCAGGCTTCCATTCATGTTGGAAGGTAAAGGAGAACTTGTGTACGACCAGGAGATGCCAGGCTCTTTTTAACAATCAGATCTCATGGGAACTAACAGTGAGAGCTCACTCAATATTGTGAGGATGGCACCAAGCCCTTCATAAAGGACCCGCCCCTGTGACCTTAATGTCTCCCAGTAAATCCCACCTCCAACATTGGGGATCACATTTCAACATGAGGCTTGGGGAGACAAACATCTAAACCATGGCAATGTTCTCTCTGATTACTCAAGAGACATTCAGTTGCCTTGTACAGAAATAATTTCATCTTAACCTCACCAGCACCCACTAAAGAAAAGCATGTATTGGCCGGGAGCAGTGGCTCAAGCCTATAATCCCAGTACTTTGGGAGGCTGAGGAGGGAGGATCCCTTGAGTCCAGGAGTTCAACACCAGCCCGGGTGACATAGTGAAACCCCATCTCTATCAAAAATACAAAAATTAGCCAGGCATGATGGCACATGCCTGCAGTTCCAGCTACTCAGGAAGGTGAGGCAGGAGGACCGCTTAAGCCCAGGAGGTGAAGATGCAGTGAGTCGAGATCACACCACTGCACACTAACTTGAGCGACAGAACAAAGTCCTGCCTCAAAAAAAAAAAAAAAAAGCAAGTATTAATATAGCAGAGTGCCTGATACTTAGTCAAACTCTAAAATGATAGCAACTATAATATTATTAATAGTAGCCAACCAAAGAAATGGGACATTAAAACTCCTTTAGGCTGAGCTCTTCCTATAATTGCATGCTATTTCTAACCAAATAAATACATATTTGAATCCAGTGTTAAATTTTATAATCTAATTGATGTACTGCATTAAGTAATGCATCCTAGAAATGCATTACGCACTGCGAAAGTGGTTAAAATTAATATTTTAAGTGGATTTTTTAACAAAGCCTCCAACTCCATGTAGATGAAGAAACAGTCAGATAAATAATGCTAGAATGAAATCAAGAGTTAAAACAAGGATGCTTTCCAGAAAGGTCTGGGGACAGGCAGCGTGGTGGTAGGCTCTGACTGCCCACATGTGCCATGCATCATATGGACTTATTGCAGGTTGCTGTTTACGTTTCATCTGCTGGGACCAGGAAAATGGCTGGATGAATTCCTTTTTAGTTTTGGCATTCTCAAGTTTTAAATGTCACACATTATTGGCTTCTAAGTTTGTATCCAGAATTTGTGATTAGGGAATACATTACTGTTTATATTAGATGTATGGCAAACCATGCTTGCAATCAATCACCATTTTGTGAATAATATTTACCCATTTTCATTTTGCAGGCAATGGGATCTGCTCCAAAGGGCTACAAACCAATCAAAATAACATCAATTACAGTATAGAATGGAAGTAAGGCTGTACCTGTGTATGTGTATGGCACTATGTATACATAATGGCCCTGAACAAAAAAAGAGCAGGATCCTAGTGCTAGGTGAATTTTTCCAGGCTTGAATTATCAGTGATTCAGAGAAGTATGCAATTGCTCCCTGGATTTCCCCGAACAAAGATTAAATTAGTAAGTATTGTAAATAACACCTCACAGAGCAAAACCAGGCTGAACAAATAGCTACATTTGGAAATAGAGACAGGATATGATGAAATGAAATGCAGCATGGAAAAATACTCAGAAACACAGTCAAGAAGTCCATAAAACAGCAAATCAGTAATGTTTAGAATGCATTAAGGGAAATGAAAGGAAATCATGAGACCGTTTGTGTATATTGGCCTAAAGAATAGGAACGGTTGAGTTCCTCTAGCTGGCCCCTGAAGAGTTTAGACTCATGCAATGTAAAAAGCACAGAACCAGGATTAAAGAGACACGGACACTGGCTTATGATCCACCCAGGTAGCAGTCTCCCAGCATCAGCTTCCTCACCTACAGGAGGGAAACACAACACCCACCTTTTAAGTTTCTGGGGGAATGTGATCTGTGTAAAAACACTTTTTAATTTGTAAATTGTGTTCTGAATTTTAGTCATTAAAATTATCATGTTATTTTATAGGGAAAGGTACATGATACTGTGTCACTATTATACAACGTAACTCTCATTTTTCAGATAAAGAAATTAAAGCTCAGTGAGGTTAGAGTCATAAAGCAAATAATAACAATTACAGTTTAATGACTGCTTAATGAATGTCAGGCACTGTGTCCCCTGTTTTTTATTTAATCTTTACAATGATTCTATAAGGTGTATTATTTTCTCTCTAACCTACAAGTTAGGGAGCCAAGGTTTGAAAAAGTGAAATGAGTTTTCCCCAAATCAAAGAGTTCATAAAGGATGAAGATGAGATTTAAGTGCAGGTGCATCTATTCTAAGGCTTATACTATTATTCAGTATGTGTCAGTGTAGCAACATCATAATTAAGTATCCTACTACATGAAAGGGCCTATACCAGTCTCCAAAGGGTGTTGGAGAGAGGGATGGGGATATAGATCCGAGAGGGTTTGCTGTGCTCCATTACATGCTGCATAAAAAGAATCTCACTGACTAAGCATGAGTCCCAGACCAGAGCTTGGGAACA
Organism: Trachypithecus francoisi; assembly: GCF_009764315.1. Classification (NCBI taxonomy): domain Eukaryota; kingdom Metazoa; phylum Chordata; class Mammalia; order Primates; family Cercopithecidae; genus Trachypithecus; species Trachypithecus francoisi. The sequence goes on along the minus strand of NW_022681458.1, from coordinate 123,261,335 downwards.
CCTGTCAGCCGTGGAGAGCAAACTGAGGCCAAGAGCTGGACCACAAATTAAAACCAAAGTCCTTAAAACACCAGAAGTCAAAATCAGGAAAACCAACTTCAGTCATTAAATACAAAGAATAATTGTAGAGAGAACACATCCTGTTAAAAATCAAGACAATGAAATACTGTAGTGAAAATGCTGAAGGATCTAGTGGATGTGTAGACAACATGGGTGAAGAAATGGCAAACTTCAGCAGAGAGAGAGAAACAAAAAGGACAGATGAAAATATTAAAGTGAAAAATACTATAAATGAAGAATTTATTAGCTACTCTTAACAACAGACTGTACAAAGCAGAGGAAAGTTCAATGAACTTGAGAACACATCTATGAAAACTGTTGAAGATAAAACACAAAGACAAAAAAGAATGAAATAAACAACATCAGATATCTGAGATAAAACATGAAATGTCTAACAGAAGTGTAATGAGAGTTTCAGAGGGTGGCAGGGAGAGAATGAGGCAGAAGAAATACTTGAAGAGACAGTAGTCAGGAACTTTCTGAGCTAGACACGTGTGAAATGTTGGATGAGGAAGCTCCAACCTTTCGTCTCCCAATAGAAACACTGGAAACAAGCAGAAATTATCAGAACTAACTTTGTCAGAATACAGGAATACAGTAAAACATATATAGTCATCAGAAAATACAGAATCAAGGAAATGGTGCTTTAAAATGCTAGGAAACCTTTGTACTCTCCCTTCCTCCCGACCCGCCACCCTACCCTCTTTGAACAGTCTTGGTCTTGAAGTGTCTATAGCTTGCATTCCCAGTGTGGGACCCTTTCCCATTGGTCTGGAGTGAAAAGAGTAAGATCTTATTAGAAAATATTGTGTTTATGTGTTCTGCCCTGTCTAGGGCTACCTGTAGGAATGACACAAGTTCTTTATCTCTGTTTTGCCAAACTGGAAACTCAGGCTGAAAAGGCAGCTAGTATTGCCAAGAACATTGCAAGCCGAAGTAAGGACCCTCAGATGCTTATGGCAAGAGCTGACAGTCAAAGCACACAATAGACTGCCTAAAGTCAAAACTAAAAGCTAGGGAGAGTTTCTTTAGAAAAATTATGACATCCAAAAGAAGCCAAGTATGCTGAGAAATTCAGAGAACTACACGTGTACCCAAAAGACACATGCTCAGAAAAGGCCTCAGAAGACCTTGAGCCCTTGAGCTTTCATTGTGGGCTGTTGTCCAGCCAGTGCAAACCTGGCTAAGTATTGAGGAGGGTCCTGACACAGAACCAATCTGCAAAGACCAGGAGAAGTGGTTATTTTCCCTCTACTCCCACCCACCTTGCCTTCACTCCCACTCTGACTCTGGCTTTCATTTGTTTTTATTTGTTTTGTTGCTTATAATTTTTTTTAATCAATGGGATCAAAAGTTGGTTCTTTGAAAGGAGCAAGAAAATTGACAAATCTCTAGCTGGACCTACAAAAAAGATAAAAAGAGAGGAGACACAAATAACTGAAATCAGAAATGAAAGTGGAAACGTTACTTCCTACCCTACTGTAAGAAAAAGGATTATAAGAAAATACTATGGAAAATTATATGTCAACAAATTAGACAACCAGATGAAATAGAAAAATTCCTAGAAACACATAAATAACTAAACTGACTCAAATAGAAACTCTCAGCAAACTTATAACAACCAAAACACTGAATTAGTAATATAAAATCTCCCAACTAAGGGAAGTCCAGGACCAGATGGCTTCACTGTTGAATTCACTACTTAATGTGATAGCACAAAAAACATCAACAGCTTTGACTGATGGATTAGAGATGAGAAGAAATGAAGGAGGGTCTGTCAGACTTCTGAGATCTACAGGCAGCAAAAAGGCAGATAGAGCTAATGAGTTGTGAACGTGTGTGATCCTTGAAGAAAAGGGAAGAGTAACTCCAAATTTGCCTTGAGACCAAAGAGGCTGATGGGACCTCTAGGGGTGCAGACTCTGAAGCTGAATTGAGCTTCTGTAGACCCAGAGGGCAGAGTGACAAACCACAGTGGGTTATTTGCAGTCCTTGAAATCTAATGGAATTTATTCTGCTTTCTTTCCAAATATCTTAGGATCTGTGACCCTTTTATTCCTTACAGTTTCTCTCCTTTAAAATGGAAGTGTCAATCCTATGGCTGTTCCACCCTTGCATTTTGAAAGCATACACATTTTTCTCTAACTTCACAGCTCCACACATGAAGATTTTACCCCAGAGCAGGCCATACCCAGACTCTCATCCAGACTTGATTTAGATGATTTAGAAAATGAGAAGTGGGGCTTTTAAAAATTGATGGCATTATATGAGGTTTTGGACTTAGAGTTGATACTGAAAAGGGCTAAGATTTTGTGTAGGTTGGGATGGGGATGGATGTGTTTTGCACAGGGGAAGGATATAAATTTTGAGGGGCTAGAGGCAGACTATTATGAGTTGAATTGCCCCTTCTGCCCCCACCAAAAGATATGCTCATGTCCTTAACTCCAGGACATGTGAATGTGGCCTTATTTGGAAACACGGTCTTTGCAGATGTGATTATTTAAGATGAAGTTATATTGGATTGGGGTAGGCCCTAAATCCAATGACCAGTGTCCTTATAAAAAGGCCACACGAAGACCCAGAGACAAATACACAGTGAAATGACAGCCGTATGAAGACACAGGCAGAAATTAGAATGATGCAGCTACTAGCCAGGGAATGACAAGGACTGCCGGCGATGACCAGCAGCTAGGAAGTGGCAAGGAAATGTTCTTCTCCAGAGCCTTCAGAGAGAGCACATTCACACTGATACTTTAATCTCAGACTTCTAGCTTCCATAACGGTGAGAGAAGAAATTTTTGTTGTTCGAATCCACCCAATTTATGGATATTGTTCTGGCAGCCCTGGGAAATAAATACAGCTCCCTATCAAAACAAAAAAAAAACAAAACAAAATGAAACAAAAAAAAATCCACTTTAATTACAAATACATGTATAAATACAAAAGATAAAGAATAGTTTAAAAATAAAGATATGTAATAATAACACTAGACCAAGAAAAAAAATCTAGGGTGGCAATATTAATATCAGAAAAAGTAGATTTTAGAGGAAAGAGGTAAAAGTCATTTTATAAAGATGAAAGAGTGAATACATTAAGACACCATGCTAGTTTACAATGTTTATGTACCTAATAACAAAATATATGAGGCAAAACCTAATAGAATTGTATGGAAAAACAGATAATTACTGTAGGAAATTTTAATACACCTCTTTTAGTAACTGATAAAAGAAGTAGCCAGAATTAAAAAGGCTATTAAAGATATGAAAACCATCAACCAACTTGACAAAATTAAAATGGGTAGAACTCTCTATCCAACAATAGCAGAATACACATTGTTTTCATGTGTACACGGAACATTTTTCAAGTTAGGCCATATTCTTTTCCATAAAACAATTCTCAATAAACTTAAAGATTTAAATTGTGAAATTTTTTTCTGAAAATAATACAACTAAATTGGAATGAAAAATAGAAAAGTCACTGGAAAAATCTCCAAGGAGCTTCAAATTAAATAACAAACCTTTAAATAAGACATCAACATGGAAAATAGGAAGTATTTCGAACTGAATAAAAATGAAACTTCAAAAGTTATGGGATGCTGCTAAACAGTGCTCAGGGAAGAATTCAGAGCACTGAGTCTCAGCATTAGAAAGGAAGAATGGTCTCAGAACAGTGTCCTCAGTGTACACCACAAGAAACCAGAAAGAGAAAAACAAATTAAACCCAAAGTAAGTTTTTTAAAATAGTAAATACTAAAACAAAATCAATGAAATATAAAACAGAAAAACAACAGAGTGTGGAATGATAGACATTGGAGATTTGGAAGTAGGGGTGGGGTGAAAGTGGCAAAAGTGTTGAGAAACTTCTTAATGAGTACCATGTACAGTATTCAGGTGATGGATACACTGAAAGCCAATACTTCATTAGGATGTAATGTACTCATATAATAAAATTGCACTTGTATCCCTTAAATTTATGCAACTTGTTGAAAGGAAACCAAATCAGGGTTAGTTAAGAATATCATTAAACTTATTTTAAAATTGTTAAAGTTTTGGCCAGATTGATTAGGAAAGGAAGAGAGAAGACAGAACTTACCAAAATCAGAAGGAACAGAATGATGTGGTGACATCACCACACATTTTAAAAATATTAAAAGAATAATAAGAAAGTAGAATGAACACCTTTTGCCAATATCTTTGGCAACTTAGATGAAATGAACAAATTTCCTGAAAGACAAACACCAACAAAGTACACTCAAAAAGTAACAAATAATTAGAATAGTCTTGTATTTACTACAGAAATTGTGCTTGTACAAAGAACATTCCAGGCCCAGATGACCACTAATAAATGCTGCCACCAAACATTTGAGGAAGAAATAAAATCAAATCTACAAAAACCTTCAGAAAATTGAAAAGTGGGTATGATCTGCCAAATCATTCTATAAGTCAGCATTATCCTGAAACCAAAACCAGAAGTAGACATTTCAAGAAAAGAGGACTATAGACTAATGTACCTTACGAGTAAAATGTCAAAACTCTGAACAAAATTTTAGAAAATGATATTCAACCAACAATATATAAAAATAATAATACATGATGACCAAATGTGTTTTCCTCAGGACTGCAAACATTAATTCTTTAACACTTGAAAAACAAAAAAGAAAATTCACCATCTTACTAAACCACAAAAGAAAAACCCTCTTAATGATTAGAGAGAAAGCGTTTGACAATTCTAATATTCATTCCTGATATAAACTTGTAACAAATGCAAAACAGAAGGGAGCATTTTCAACCTGTAAAAAGACATCTAGGGAAAACACCACAGTTAATATCAAACTTTACGGTAAAAGATTGAATTTTTTAATAAGACCAAGAACAGATCATGGATTTCTGCTCTCACTATTTCTACTCAACATTTTACTGAAGGTCCCTGTCAGTACATTAAGGCAAGAGTAAAAGATACCACAATCAGAAAGGAAGAACTAAAATTTCCTTTAATCACTAATGGCATAATCATCTTTGTAGAAAGTCTAGCGGAAACTACAAAAAAAGGCACTGGATAATAAATATGTTCATCAAAGTTCCAAGACATACAGAATAAATTTAAAAGTTATAAAAATAAATTTTATTTATATATACTTTCATTAAATGACTTTAAAAGGATTTTTTTTTTCAAAAATTCTATGTACCACTTAAAACATATGACATATTTAGGGATGTGATCAAAAAATTTGAAAGAACTGTACCAAGAATTGCTAGAAGAAAAGTAAGAAGAGTTAAGTAAATGAAGAGCTATATCATTTTTATGGATTGAAAGATGCAATTTGTTAAGATGTTAATTCTTTTCAAATAAATATTTGTACAATCCCAATTCAATACTATCTTAATAAAAGCCACATAAGTTTGTATTGTTAATATTGACAAGTTAATTATAATCTATTTGGACAGGCAAAGAAACTAGACTAGCCAAAACAACTTTGAAAAAAGAAAAAAGAACCAAGTTTGAAAACTATCGGATTTCAAGCCTTACAGTAATAAAGTATGTTTTGTCATATGTATAGACAGATTAATGAAACAGAACAGAGATTGCAGAAATAAACTCATATATATAGGATAACTGATTTTCAGCAAAGATGTGAAAGCTATTCAGTGAAGACAGAATAATCTTACAACAAACAGTGCTAGAATAATTGCATATCCACTTGAAAAGCAAACAAAAGCAAAAGCAAAAACAAACAAAAAACCCCAGAAAATGAAAACACAAGTAAAATCCTGATTCATTTTCTGTACCATATACAAAAATTAACTAAAATTATATCATAGGTCCAAATGGAAAAATAAAAATTAAAAATCCACTGGAAGAAAGCATGAGTTAGGCAAAGATTTCTATGACATAACACCAAACGCCCAATTTATTACAAAAAACACCACTGGTAAATTTAAATTCACCAACATTAAAAGCCTATGAACTTTAAAAGACACTGTTGAGACAATGAAAGACAACTTAAAGATGATTAAAAGTGGACTAACCACAACTCTGTTATACTGCTGGTAACAATGTAAAATGATACAACCATATTGGATAGGAGTTTGGCAATTGTTTATAGAGTCAAATATACACCTACTCTATAACTCACCACTTCTACTCCTAGATAATTTCTCAAGAGGAATAAAAACATGCACAAAAAGACTTCTACAAGGTTAACAGCAGCCTCATTCATAATAGTCCAAACCTGTAAACAATTACAACATTCATCAACAAAAGAATAAGAAAATAAAATATGATGTTATATATATATTCATTCAGTAGAAAACTACTTAGCAACAAGAATATGTCAACTACTGATACATACAAATCATTAATGTAAAAAACACAGATTATTCTGACTCGACAGAGTCAGACACATACAAGTACATATTGTAGAATTCTATTTAAATCCACTTCTAGAGTAGGTAAAACTAACTCACAGTAGAAGTTGCCTCAGCAAGGATTGAATGGAAAGAAGCAAAGAATATGTTTGGGGATGATGACAAAACTCTATTGTTTTAGGTGGTGGTGGTAACATGAATGTATGCTATTACAAAAACTGATTAATAGAAATGCTTAACTATTTATTTTGAGATATGTAGATTACGCTTCAACAAAAAATTGAGAAAACAAGGAGAACTGCAGATAAAAACTAACAAATTTATTAGCAAGTTCAATAAGTGTAATTATTTCTCATCTCCAACCAGTGAAAGATAAAATTGGGAAATGATTTCAGCTACAGTATGATGTGTGCAAGAAGTTAACCCTTGTTGCTATGTGCCACTGAGATTGTCGGATTGTTTGTTCGTGAGGCATAACCAAGCAAAAGGTTTTACTTGTTCCAAGACAAATTAGCCACCTATTTCTGCCATTAAAAAAACAAATCTCACCATCTTCAAATGTTTAAATTATAAAATATATTAATTACCTATAATATCTTGTTTGTTTACTTGTTTTTGCTTGTTTTGATGTTTGTTGTTCATTATTTTTAGTAAGATGGTAAAATTCTACGAAGCTGAGGCCAAGTGACAGGGAGTATAGAAATTGATATTGGAGGCTAGAAATACGATAATTCATGAGATGCCTTTTTTTAATAGTAATAAGTTAAAATGATTATCATGGTTGCAAATAGCAATTATTCTCATGTTGGTAGAGGGGTGAATCTTTTTCTTTTCTGAATTACTGAAGATCAGAGAAGAAAAGTTTCTGACAATCTTCATCCTGTCTCCTAATATTCTTTGCTTCCAGAAAAATGAGTGTTAAGGCTGGAAGAAAGGGAGGTATTTGAAACTAACATATATTAACTGAATACTATGTATTTGGCATTTTTGTGGGCTGCTTTGTGTACACTGTGTTGTTTAATATTCATTTAAACATACAAATTATTTATTATAATTATTGTTTTAGAGATGAAGAATCTGGGCTCATGGATTAAATGACACCTATTTTTCGAATCACACACCACAAAATCTCAAACCCAGGTGAGTATGATGGTGAAGAGGGTGTACTATGTTTCCTGTCTTTATTTATCCTAAAACTATTGCCAAAGTCTCCCATTTGTGAGTCAGAACAGCTTTATGACCTCCAAACCACTGTCCAAGGAATGGGAAGAAAAAGTGTTATTTGATTTGTGGTAAAGACAACATATCAGATTTGTTTAATTGCTTCTTCATTATTTAGCTCTCAGAAACACCATCTATTAATCACCTGAGAGTTAATCATACTAAATTTTATCCATTAAAAGCTGAAGCCATTAGTCAGAAAGCCAACAGCAAAGACAGTGCTTATGAAAAGCAATCATCATTTTGGATGTGGGCCAGCATTTACCCAGCTGCCTGTTGGCTAATGACACAAAACAGAACACTTTAGAGAGATATGGCTAAGAGGAAGCAGAAATTTTATTTGTTTTCCAAAGAAAACAGAGTAAAATGAAAAAAAAAATTACTCAGTGAAGTTAAAAAACATGTTCCTTTGGAATTTCTAATCATTTCTGATTTTGTCATGGCTCACTAAAGACTAAAAATGTATCAGATGTGGTCTGCAGGCTATAAACAAATGCATCATCATGAAGAAACTGTGGGGAAGAAAGGCAAAAAAAAAAAAAAATGAAAACAACTAGAACTTTCCAGATTGAAGACAACCCAATTGTCCTTTTATTCAGAGACAATGTGTCCACAAAATTTATGTGTTCAAAAAGATCTTACATTGATCTTTTTAGAAAATGTATCCAACACTATGTGATGTAGTGCCTCACTTAAACCTATCCCCTCCCTCTTCCTTTGGCAATCTAATTGATTTTAAAAGAGTTAACAGCAATTCTTTAGAAAGTGTTAATAAGGATATTTAGGCAATTCTAAAATGCCATCTTATACACACATTAGCAAACGCCATTCTTGGAGTCTACATCATCTAATAGCGATCTGTGTGGTGTGGTGTCTTCTGAGGGGCTTCAGAGTACCTTTCATATGCAGGAAATATTTTCAACGTTTGCAAACCGTGAGATTCTGCCGCTAGAGTAACAGGCTTCAGGTGTGTGTCACTTTCCTACCTGTTAATCTTAAGGTTAAAAGCAATTCTTGGGTTTCTCAAAGAGTGATACTGGGACTCACTGACACTGAATTCTGGGAAAGTAAAATCCAGGATTTGAATGGTGCCTTCATCTATTCAGGCAGCCGTAACAAAATATAAATTGCAGAGTAATGTATAAGCAACAGAATTCATTGTTCACAGTCCTGAAGGCTGGAAAGTCCAAGATCAAGATGCCAACAGATTCAACATCCGGCAAGGGTCCATTCCTTATACGAAACACCTTTTTGCTGCATTTTCACATGGTAAAAGGGGTGAACAAGGTCCCGCAAGCCTTTTTCACAAGGGCACTAATTTCATTTTTAAGGGCAGAGCCCTCTTGACCTAATCACCCAAAAGCCTCACCTGGTAATACCGTGACCTTGAGGGTTAGGTTTCAACATGTGAATCTGGAACAATTCTTCAGACCATAACAAATGTATAAAAGGATAGCAAGCTTTGTAAGCCCTCCACAGGCACTCTAATGTCTGAGCACAACTACTACTTACATGTTCAACATCTTCAGTTTTGTCAGTCATATTTGGCTTAACACATATGACTTTTGTGTGTGTGTGTGAGACGGAGTTTCACTCTTGTCACCCAGGCTGGTGTGCAATGGTATGATCTCAGCTCACTGCAACCTCCACCTCCCCGGTTCAAGCAATTCTTCTGCCTCAGCCTCCCAAGTAGCTGGATTACAGGCACCTGCCACCACACCCTGCTAATTTTTGTATTTTTAGTAGAGACAGGGTTTCACCATGTTGTCCGGGCTGGTCTCGAACTCCTGACCTCAAGTGATCCACCCAACTCAGCCTCCCAAAGTGCTGAAATTACTGGCATGAACCACTGCACCCAGCCCATATATGACTTTTTAAGATTTCATCTAAAAATACCCTTAGTGTCATGGTCCAGCAAAATTTGATAGACCCTCATAAGGAGAAAAAAAGAATAATACAAGTAATTTTTACCAATATTCCAAATTTCCTAGTTATTGCCATGCTGTGTATCTAGAAAGGCATTCTGACTGGGCCTTATACAGAGGTATATAGTGAAAGAAAATGGAAATTTAGGTGGGCAAATGTTTACTGAAGTTTTATACAATGTGCAAGAAATATACACATTATCTCTCATTTAATCTTATCAATAACTGTATATATTCTTTGCCTGTTGCCTACATGGGGAAACTGGGGATCAGCTAGTTTGTGTATTTTGCCTAATTTCATAAAGGACTTCAATTCAGCAATTTTTGTTTTTAAAACTTTTTTAAAAATTACCAAATCTTCATGTTTTTTCAGGTATACCTTCCCCTTATTGTATAATGCTATAAGCTTTGCACTTGAGGAGATACTGGAGATATTCAGAATAGGTTAATTAGCATTGGTAACATCTTCATATATGCCCTTTGATGGACATACAGAAACAAAACTCCACATACACTTCCACTGGGTGGCCATTTGAAATTGCGGGGCCGAGTCCTTGAGTATGGCAATATTGTGCTAAACTAGGACTCACCGAGAGAGAAGTTGCTAAATGTGGTAAGCACTTGCCTTGTGCCTTAGCATAACTCTCAGGGCTACCTGACCTTGAGAGGTAGCCTGACCAGCAGGTCAGTGTTGGCCCCACTCTTCAGAGTTGACTGTTTTCATCTACAAAAACTTAAATTGCAATGTAGGATCCCTTTCATCCACATTGATGCCATGTTTTCCAATAGTTCCAATGTTTTATTTTCCCGTGTGCCACTGGACTCCACTCTTAAGGCTTCCTATTAAAAACAGACCAAACAGTCTTTCTAAAACTCTTAGGAAGACGGTGCCTGACCTTTCCTAAACACCCAGAAGCCCCGTATCTGCCAACAGTACCCAAACCAGGCAACAAACAGGCCTCACTGTACAAACCAAAAATCTTTTGGAGCCAGTTTGTGACATTTGTTGTTAAATCCCCAATGCATAGCAGGGAGTCTGGAATCTAATAAGTGCTTCCGCTCTATGTCCTTTTTTGCATTCATGCAGTAGATTTTTATTAAGAATCCTCATATCAGGAGCTGTAATTGCACTGGAGACACAGGGATTAATCAAAGACTGAGGTCAAGGGAAGATGTGGACACCTAGGTGACCAGGTCATGATTAAAAGGATCAATTGGGACACTTATGCAATATGACTTTTCCTTGAAGGGACCTGAATGGAGCAACCAAGTTAATTCTTGTATCAGGCAAGGCAGAATCTTGAAGGTTAACTAGGAGTTTTTCAGGTGCAAAGAGGGGTCATAAAAAAGACAGTTGGAAATAATTGTCTCGTAAACCAACCAATTACTCAGAAATATTCTCCTTCACAGCATCGCAACTCATGAAACATTCAGTCCTAAGATATAAAGTGCAACCTGATTCCAGCCTGTCCATTTTGACAATCTTTGACTGCTCTGGCTATCTCCAGGTGCCCCTCTCCAGCCCAGTCAGTTGTTTCTGGCTCCATTCACAACTCTACATGATGCCTCATTAGAGAAGTGTCCTGAGACGTCTAGTGAGAGATGCCTTCCTGAGACCTACCCAGTGTGTCCATGCTGACTCCTATCAGACAGTTGAGAAACCAACTCAGAGAAGAATAGCAAAGAAAGCAGACAATGGGAGGCTTTATCCCAGTGCCCAATCCTGCTAGCTGAGCCAGTTGAGAGTTGCAAACCGGGGAAATCCAGAGATTTTAGCTTCATTTATGGCCACTGGGGGTAAGGATTAAGAAACTGAGGACCGTAAGATGGAAGACAACAGGACAGTAGTACAAGGAACAGTTTGTTGTGTTTTTGTTGATGTTAGACCATTTATAACTATTTCTCTTTAATTAAAAAAAAACTTTTATGCAACAAAGAAAAACAAAATTAAGTATAAATTTATGTTGCACCATTTTTAGGGAGGATCCAGCTAAGGTTCTGCAAAAAAATAAAATATATTAAGAGAGAATATGGGCAAGGGTGGGAAGAGAAAGAAAGACAGAGAGAGAGGGAGAGAAAGAAACTTTTCACCAAGTATTCTCAAGTCCTGGTAGCCAAAATGAAGCCTCTTTTCTGCTCTACAAAGAGAAATAACCCGTAAGTGCAAGTGTTTGAAATGTTAGCTCCAGGAGAATTAGTGTGATGGGAAGTAACACTTCCGGTAAAACCAGTCTCCTTACAGATACATCGCCATCTTCTTCAAGGCAATTGTGTTTAGAAGTCAGACAAAGGCGAGCTCTCAGAGGCAAAGTTCCATTTTGGACTGCAGGCATGTGATCCATAACTTCACCACGCAGTCAGTAAACAAATTCATGAGCATATCTTTCTCTCATGTTTTTTTTTTTTCTTCCAGACCTTGCGTTTTATTCTCTCAGATGATATATTCCTGCTTTCATGTATATAAAGACAACATTACAAATTTTAGCTGTATTTTGAGTACTATAGTTCAGATTCTTCTAATTTGAGTCCTGCTTCAGTCTCCTGGTCAACTATCATCAATCCATCCCCCTCCACATTCTGTTTTATGTTTCAAATCCCCCAATCTTTGACCCTTACTCCAAGAAGGATTAGAATAAGTACCACAAACGAAATAGAAGCAATAAAAATGAACATTCCACTTTGATCTTTCCATTTGAATATTTTGTGGTGCAAACAGAGAAGAGTAAAGGAGGAAATGGTTCTTCTTCAAAGCAGCGTTCTAAATAGTGTATGACAGCCAATTACTGAGTCTAGCACGGTCTTTCACACTTCCTACTTCAAATGAGAATGCAAAGGAAGCTGTGTTCCTTTCTATAGATAACTTTTTTGATGAGAACATTGAAGAATTTGCACTGGAAAAAATAGAATTATAATGGAATTACACAAAACACTGTATACACCTGCCTTTACTGAAGCCATTTTGTCCAGATGTTGTTAAATATTCAGACATTAAAACACTTACATTAATAAGATAAAATCTAAAAACCACTAGTTAGATGTATTAAATATAGTTTAAAAATACCTGGTTGAATACCAAAAAGATCTGTTGTTGTTGTTGTTGTTGTTGTGTTTTGAGACAGAGTCTTGCTCCGTTGCCCAGGGTGGAATGCACCAGTGCGATCTCAGCTCATTGCAACCTTTGCCTTATGGATTCAAGTAATTCTCCTGCCTCAGCCTCCTGAGTATCTGGGATTACAGGTGTGAGCCATGAGGCCAGGCTAATTTTTGTATTTTTAGTAGGGACAGGGTTTTGCCATGTTGCCTAGGCTCGTCTCGAACTCCTGGCCTCAAGTGATCCACCCACCTCAGCCTCCCAAAGTGCTGGGATTACAGGCATGAGCCACTGCACCTAGCCCCTAAAAAGATCATTTTTATAAAATAAGATAAAATAATAGTTGCACCATGAAGTTACTTTAGAAGTTTTTTTTGTTTTGTTTTGTTTTTTTTAATTTAAGAAACTATTTCATAAGCACCTGGCAATAGAACCTAAAACCTTCAAAACAACAGCCAGCAGCAAACAAAAGATGAATAAATGGTACTGCATATGAAAATGAGAGGAAGAAAAAGAAAAAAGGAGGAGAAGTGGTGAAGGGAAAAGGGAGAAAGTGGAGCCAGAGCAGGTTCTGAGGCTAGGGATGAGATGGCATGGGAAAAGCTCTCACGAGGGATGGCCAAAAGGTGGGCCAGTGGGATGGTTACCTTGGACGTGAGTACCTCCTCTTCCACCCCCTCCTCTCGCTGTATCCCTCATAAAAGTGGCAAAATACAAATGTCTATGAGTGAGGACATTTTGCGAATATTAAAGAAAAGACTGAATTTTACATCTGGGTTTTCTAGCGCAAAATTCAGGCATCACAAAAGGATAAAAAAATCAATTAATAAAGTAAACAAATAGGCAGAAGCCAGATTCTGATCCAAAGTTCACCATGAAAACACAATTCCCTCTTCACTCCACTGCCCCATCCCACACTTCTGTTGCTGCTCAAAACTATCAAACAAGCAAACAAAACACAAGAAGATATAACTGAATATATGTTAAAATATTCCAATATTGCTTTTAGGAGCTGGGAGGTTCCAGTTGATTCCTGGCTTATGCTTTCTTGGATTTTAACCAAGCAGATATAATTCCAACTCTTTCTCTACTATTCACCTGCCTAACGGTACTAGTTCCAGGCAGCTGAGACCTCCCTGGACACTTCCTTTGGCCTTATAAATTAAGAAGGAGATTCTAGAATGGGTAAAACCATGCTTTGTCTGGAAAGATGCTTGATTTTGTTACAGGAAAAGGATCCATATCCAGACCACCGGAGAGGGTTCTTGGATCTCAGGCAAGAAAGAATTCAGGGCGAGTCTGCAGTGCAAAGTGAAAGTAAGTTTATTAAGAAAGTAAAGGAATAAAAGAATGGCTGCTCCATAGACAGAGCAGCCCCCAGGGCTGCTGGTTGCCCATTTTATGGTTATTTCTTGATTATATGTGAAACAAGGGGTGAATTATTCATGCTTCCCCTTTTTAGACCATATGGGGTAACTTCCTGACTCTGCCATCGCATTTGTAAACCGTCATGGTGCTGGTGGAAGTGTAGCAGCAAGGACGATCAGAGATCAGTCTCATCCTCGTTTTGGTTTTGGTGGTTTTTGACTGGCTCCTTTACTGCAACCTGTTTTATCAGCCAGGTCTTTATGACCTGTATTTTGTGCTCAACTCCTATCTCATCCTGTGACTGAGAATGCCCTTAACCATCTGGGAATACAGCCCAGTAGGTTTCAGCCTCATTTTACCAGCTCCTATTTAAGACAGAGTTGCTTTGGTTCAAATGCCTCTAACAATTTGACCCAAGCCTGAAATACTTTCCTGAATGAGATGACATTTGTGGATCCTAACACACCAGCCACAATCCTGACCTTGACTTCAAGAAAAGTATTGATATTGATAAGCATGTATCTATAGATATGGATGTAGATATAGATATAGAATTAGTTTCCTCAGGCGGGCATTCATTTTACATCCATAGGGTTCTGTGTGCCAAACACTGAGTCAGGATCATGGAGTTACATGCGTGTCTTAAAGAACTTGATTGTTTTAAATGTTTTAAACCTACAATTTTTTTGTTATTCAACACTGTCTGTTGTTCAGGCACACAGTAGTCTGGACAACATGTTAAATCTTTTCAGTAATCAGATCTGTTGCTCAAGTCACTTTGTGTCATCTACGCATCTGCATTAATCAAGAAAAGAGCTCATGTGCAGCAATTTTCACCTTAGTGCAGACCAAAGCAACTGATCAGGTTTTGATGTTTTAAGAGTCAGCGTGACAAGTGAAAAAGTGTGGTCTTTTGAGTTAGCCAGGCCTGGATTTATATTCATACTCTGCTTCTTCATGACAGAGTGTTACTCTTGGATGTGTCATGGGAATTCTCTGAGCCCCAGTTTCCTCTTACATAAATGGAATTTAAAATATCTACTCTTCATTTTGAATAGACACTTACAATAGATGTATTAGAATTGATTACCAACATCCTGATGAATCCGTCTTGATTGGAAAATTTTTAATATAGCCTAAATGTTAAAAGTCCATTTTAAAAAACAGAATAGAGAAGATATTGTTTTTTTGTCCTTGAGGCAGCATTCAACTCTGTCCACTCGCATAACTTGATGGCACTCTTTAACTTTTCTGACTCCCTAGATTATAACCCAAGCAAGGGTTGAATCACATAAGAGATTCAGTGCTTTCTTCTCTGCACTAACAGACCTGCCTGGATTTAACACTGCGTCTGTATAAACCTGCAGTGTCAGCCAAACGACTGATGCTATCCTTGACTGTTTAACTCTCACTGCTTCCCACTCTCCCATAGATGATAATTTATGAGCCAACTTCAATTGTGAGCCAACTTCAATGAAGTACCAGTTGTCATCTGATACTTCTTGAAGCTAAATTATATCAATTTCATCTATTTGGATTGTATCCCTTATAAATATTGCCAAAGAATTGAAATTCAAAATTCCTATTTCTCCAATGCATTTCCAAAAATCAAGTCTTATATTCTCTAATTAATAGCCAAAACCTATAACTCATTGATATTTCCATATATAACAAAAAAATAGCTTGGAAATGAAATCCACTTGTTTGTCGATAAGCCTGACCAATTGTCCTCTAGGGATGTCTATTTTGTGTTTCCATGTTTTATTAGTTACTACTGATCAGAAGGAAAAAAATAAAATACATAAAAAATAAAAAAGCTTTTAACTAAGAAGCAAATTTCTTGTGTAGTCTGTAAGCATCAGTTAATACATTCTTTCCAGTGAACCATATTTGCAATGCTATTTTATTTATGGTGGCATTTAGATATTCCTGATTGCTTTAACGTCTGGCATGTAAAGAGTTTTTTCATCTAACGCAGCATCAAACATCTGGATGGGAGCTTAACATTTAAGTAATTTAGCTCTATGTTTTCAATTATCCTCATGTTTGACATCATATGGAGCAAACATCCAGATGTGTCACTGATGATTTCATTTTTTAACCAGATGTTTTATTGTCTAGTAGACATTTTTCAAATGAAAAAAATGTATTTTTACTTTTCTTAATAAAGCAATCTTTTTCAAGCCTTTTGGTTCTAAAGTTTCGATTCTATACTCAACAGAAAATCCAATTTCCTTGAAGATGAATTTTAAAAAAAATCTTTCTTTTCTCTCTGTATCTATTCATTTCCAATCATGATAATGATTCTTGCCAACTGATATAACAGGAAAATCCCCTCTTTGTTATGTTACAAAAAATTGCTTTGTATAGATGGCTGCTACATAAAAATTTAGCCTGTATCATTTCAGAAGACACTTCCCCTCAGTGCTGAAGAGTCAAATCAAATATTTATTGGGAAAATAGTTCAAGTCTCTGTGACAAAGATTAAGAGACTCCTGAATTATGTGGCACCTTTTCTCTCCATTCTTACATTTAAACAACAGCCAAATGTCTAACTGACAACAAAAGATTGTTTTAATACATCCTTTGGTTGCAAAGACCAAAACTGATTCAAACTGGCTCAAATATAAAAGTCGATTGGAAAGAGTCACTTAAATTTCAAGTAAACACAGAGTAGAAATGTCAACTGTGCCTCGTGAGAACTGGAAACTTTGTCTCTTCCTCCTTCCAAGCCTCTACTCTCTCTCTCTCTCTCTCTCTCTCTGTCTCTCTCTCTCTCTCTCTCTGGAGTTGCAGAATTCCATTTGACTTGCACATCTCTTGGCAGAACTCCAATCGCAATTCTTCAGAGTGACTCTTCCTGAGTTTCAAAACTATCCTCCCATAACCTAACTACGTGGTCAAACTTCACTCATGTTTTATACTAAAACCCCAGTCTAGTAATCTCGAGAGGGTTTATTCTATTGCATCTTAACTCATATAGAAGTACAGTAATTTACAAATCAGCTTTATTTGTTGCTCTTATTTGATATTTATTACTTAAAGAGTAAATAAAATGTCAAGTAAATTAAAATAACATATTAAAAATAATCAGTAGAATGTGGCTATAACAGATATCATTCTACTCATATAACTTAGTATTGTGAGTCTGTTTCAATATTTTATTTTAGAAAGATAAGGTTAATTATTTCCATTAAACAATAACAGTCCACTCAATTAATCAAACATCCAACTATGACAGAGTATAATATTCTCTAAAATTCTGTACTATTTTTAGATATACCTGGCATGGTCAACATAAAGAAATATTAGCTCGTGAGACCAAGAGTCCGGCCTGGCCTCTAACCTGAGTAGTGTGTGACCTTGAGCAGATCAGTTACTTCTCAAGGAACTTTTAGTTTGAGTTGCATCATTCATCAAGGTTAATGTTCAATGGCTTGTTGATTTTGGCTACATTAAAATGCCTCTCATCAAATCAACTCAAAATGGTGATGACAAAATGTAATGTGTACATTGTGAGTTTATTTTGAACCATATATTTGAAAGTGTGCTTCAAATCATTCCATACTATATAAATGTCTTTTGCTGTTCACCTAGTAGACAACGTCTATCAAGGAGTAGGCTTTATTAGCCTCAGTTCAACAGCAAGAGTGAATCTTAGCATGATCCAACAAGATGGCCAAGAAAGACACTCAACAGTTGAGTGATAAAATGTGAACCCAAATACAGATTTGGCCAGTTTCAAAGATCACAATTTTTACCTACTTTGTGACTTCTTAAAACATCTTAAGCATATTTTACCTGCCTCATTCTATACCAAGACAAGAATCAAATATGAGGCAAATGTCATCTACTTGCTAGCCCAGTGGGTAAAAGTAACCCCAAATGACCAAAACAATGTTGTTTGTAAGTGTTGATCCAATTTCTTTCCATCGATTTATACGGGAAATCTCCCTGTGCCAATAGAACTACATTTTATTTCTATTAAATGTCTTTTTTAATTTATAAGATTTTAACTAAAAAAGTAAAGCAAAGTAAATTCAGGCATAAACTAATGTTCTTTTCAGTAGGTCAAATTGAAAAAGCAATAATCAAAGTATACACTCAGAGTCACTAAGTCTAATCATTTTGATTCAGAGTTTCAGCCATAAATGACTGATTAGATGGTGAATTGTTCTTTGCATCCTGATGTTCGTTCCTGAAAAATAACTACTTAAAAAGAAAGAAAGAAATATAGAAAAGTCACTTACATTAAAATGGGAAGAGGGTAGTCATTTCAGAATCTGAGAAATAAATGGCATTGCTGAGCAAGTGTTGAGGAGAAAACATTAAATGCTGAAGACAATAGCTTTTTAAATTATTTCCTTTTAATTTATTTATAACTAAACTGAATGTCCTTATTCTCCATTCCATTAATGTTAGAAACAAATGTTGGCTCCTTATGTTTGCCTGTTTCAGACCTACATTCAAAGCTCTTTAATGTAATCACAGGCAGATGAGAAGTAGCAAGCAATCTTTTCAGCATTGAGTATTGAGACTATATTTCTCAACAATGCATAAGAGAGAATTTGGTACATATGACTGTATAGGAAAATCACTCATAACCAATCAACTTCTGACAAACCTGAACAGAACCGGTCGATGTACTTTGTTGGATAGAATTGAATAATATTTACCTACAGCAGTGTAAGACTACCAGAAAATCTGTATGGTGATTGAAGAAAAGCCATGGTTTTATGCTGGACGTCTGTGTCAAGCAGAAAGGAACACCAAGGCCTGAAATTTAAGGATGAATAATGATTGAGAAAGTTGGGGACATTGGCAGTATAAGAAGGAAGTATGTGGTGTTGAGACAAACAGTGCAGAACAAAGACCACAAGGGGAAAGATAACAGTAGTTTCCCTTTAATGCCAAACTAAGTGTATGACGCCTTGGAGGGTTCACACTTACAGGAATTCCTGTTGGCAGCTTACAGGAATAATACAGAAAAAAACAGAGTATGAGAAGCAAACATTTGTTCACTAAACATATGCACGGTTCAAGTATTGGGAGATGGATAAAAACTCATTTTACTGCTCACGGGTGCCCTTGAGGCTGCTAGGTATGGAGAGTCAGCATATCCTGCTCACGATTACCAGCCACTGGATCACAGTAATAATAACAGATTGTTATTACTGCTTTTTTTTCTAAAGAAGGAAACTGGTTTCAGAAAATAACCAATTTAATAAGAAAATTTAACTTACTGGACTATAAGCATGAGATGATTTTATTTGTCCTGACAGATACCACTAACTGCTTTTTGTCAAATCTTTCCTCACTGGGTAGTGGGTTACCCTAACACAGTCTCATCCTGAGTTCATAAAGCTAAGACTTTTTTGATTACTGGAAGAGTTGTTGCTTCTTCTTCTTTTTTTTTTTTTTTTTGGACGGAGTCTCGCTCTGTCGCCAGGCTGGAGTGTGGTGGCGCGATCTTGGCTCACTAGAACCTCCACCTCCTGGGTTCCAGCGATTCTCATGCCTCAGCCTCCTGAGTAGCTGGAATTACAGGTGCCTGCCACCACGCCGGGGTAATTTCTTTTTTTTTTTTTCAGTAGAGATGGGATTTCACCAAGTTGGCCAGGATGGTCTTGATATCTTGACCTCGTAATCCACCTGCCTCGGCCTCCCAAAGTGCTGGCTCACTGTTGTTCACGTACTAACTTTAATTTTCTTTTCAATTTAAAACTTCCAGATATGGCTAGTCTTGCAGCTCATGCAGCCTGGCATGGAGGGGAGGTGGGATCTGTGTTTCCACACCTCACCTTCTCCTCCTACTACCCCTGTTGTGAGGAGAGGATAGGAAAGAGGATAGACAGATCCCTCCTTCATGGACTAGAGCAATAATTAACTAATTTCCCTTTGTTCAACGACAGTGACTGCCTCTTGGGGTGTATCTGTTTGTATTTATCCTCTCTGTGCACAGCCATTAGCAAGGAAGATCCAGTTGTGGCTCAACCATTCCCTGTACAAACCTCAGCGTACTGCAAGTTTCATCCAGTAAATGATGCCATGGACACCAGCAAAATAGCTCAACTCTCAGTCCCCACTCATTTTATAGCATGCCAGGACCATATCAAATGAAGGGGACACAGGCTGCTCCCTCATCCTCACTCCCTGCCTCCCAGTCCAATCTTTCCTCCAGACTCCAGGATCAGCTGCTCCAGTGGTCCAAGGATTCAGAATATTCCAGGGAGAGCCTAACTAGGTTGCACAAGATTCTGAAACCTTGCGTGTTTCCACTCTTGGATACTCCTGCCGAGAATCAGTGTAAAGAAGGGATACGAAATAAGAAATGAAAAGTAAAGGCCGGGCGCGGTGGCTCAAGCCTGTAATCCCAGCACTTTGGGAGGCCGAGACGGGTGGATCACGAGGTCAGGAGATCGAGACCATCCTGGCTAACACGGTGAAACCCCGTCTCTACTAAAAATACAAAAACTAGCCGGGCGAGGTGGCGGGCGCCTGTAGTCCCAGCTACTCAGGAGGCTGAGGCAGGAGAATGGCGTAAACCCGGGAGGCGGAGCTTGCAGTGAGCTGAGATCTGGCCACTGCACTCCAGTCCGGGCGACAGAGTGAGACTCCGCCTCAAAAAAAAAAAAAAAAAAAAAAAGAAATGAAAAGTAAAAATGCAATAATTGTTGAATGGTTGCTTACCAAGGTTTTTTTTTTCCAAATCATTTTGCAATCTTATGTAAAAAACAATGACTTCCATATAAAATATCACATTGAATTATATGAGATCAGTGTGAGCTGAAGGCAGGGCCATTGAATGTAGGAAATGGGATTTATACTGATGCTTGAAAGATAGAGTGGTATATGGACATAGAGAGAAAAGGAAAAGGAATTGGTGAACAAAGTTTGGATATTGTGGGGAAGATACCAGAATAGTAAATGCCCACTGTGAATTTATTAAGAAAAGAATAGACTTTAGCCAGAGAATGTTTGGAAGTTATTTTTAAGTCCTGGTACTTATTAAAAACTGCCTAGAAAGATAAATGTAATTAATACATTTCAGGAAGTTGGGCCATTGATTTCCATTAAAGACTTAAAAACTGTCAGGCATTTAAGTACAGCATTTGACCTGATCAAGGACAATTGTCGGCTATTACTTCTGAAGAGTTAATTAAAAAATAAAATTGAACTATTTTCACATTTGTATTTTAATGACATGCTATTGGTTAGAATTAACTTAATAATGTAGTTGCCATGAATTATTTATTTCTAAGACCTATTTCCCATTCCTTTTAAAATCAAAGTACAACAAAAGTTAATGTGGGCATAATTCTAGTTGATATGAGACAGTGGCTTGGTGTAAGCGGAACATATAAAAACCTAAACAGTATTTTATTGTGGTAATTGCACTGTTTTCATGAAGACTTCTCAGCATTGCAGAACAGGGGAAGAAAGATTCCTATCCCCACCGAGGAGAATCAGATTTTCTCAATATCGTGGCTGACAATATTGCTTATTTTTTGGCAATGCACCTTTCCAGTCTCAAACCAAACATTTGGGAATCACCGTTGACTTCTTTCTGTCTCTCATATCTTACATCGAATACACCTTGAAATCTTATCATCACCACCTCCAGAATATATCCAGAGCCTTATCATTTCTCACCACCGTAGGCCAAGCTATCATCAGTCCATGCAGGGATCAGTGAAATAACCTTGTAAGTGTACTGCTTCCCTCCACCTTGGTCTCTCTGCATGCACTCTCAATACAGCCATCAGTTATATTGTTACCACTTAATTCAATTGACATCTTTGTTCTGATCAAAGTCCCCCAGTATCTTCTCACCTTACTCAAAGACTGAAACCTTTATAAGGGCTTATATTACATGCTTCAGCCCCCTATCACACATGCTCCTCCCCTAATATACCTTGGACTTTACCTCCTCCATATTTCCAGCTCAGACACTGCTTCAGCCCCATTGGCCTCTCAAGCAAACCCCTGCACTAGCTCTTTTCTCTGTTGTAATACTCGCCTTCCAAGTATTTACCTAGCTCACCTCCCCAAGGTCTCTGGTCATGTGTCATTATGGGGAAGGCTTTCTCTGACCACTGTATACAAAATGCCACACCCCTTACCCTGACATTCCTCGTCGTCCTTTCCCTGTATGGTAGATTGCACTGCTGTCTTCAGTTCTTTACTCCTTCCCTTAGTAGAAAACGCATTTATGCCTTGCCATATGACATTGCGGTGCCACCCACTCTGAAATGACTGTACCCCTCACATCCCAATTGATCTTGGGCTTATCCACGTGCCGATTTTTCTAACAGACTGTGGGCCTCAAATAGAATTTTGCAATTTCTTGTTGAAGTCTAAGAAGCCGTATGACTTTCCCCTCACCGCCTTGTGTTCCTGTCATTCTACACGAGGAGAACATTTACTAGCAGCACTGGTGGCTTCTAGTATAACGAGGATAAACACAGTGGAGCAGAGCTCAGTCTGAAAGCAGCCTGAGGTCTCTCACTCCGGCCAACCACGAGCCACTGTGCAAGAGAAAACAATGTTTGTTGCTATGAGCCACTGAAATTTGGAGGTATGCAGCCTTACCATCATATCAACAACTATTTATCCTGGTTTCTGTATTGCTTTTGGAATACCTGTGATATACTATAGGTAGTTACTTCTTTTTGTTTATTGTTGTATCCACTGTTGATTTCTTGCTTTATCACCAACACCTAAAACAGCACCAAGGGCATAAGAGGAACTAAATAAATATTTCTTGAATACATGAACAACTAAATGGACAAATAAAAAATAAAAACGTGACTTTTTAAAGAAAACCAGGGAAATAAAAACTCCACCATTTTGGGACTCTAAAAACAATGATTTTATGTGTGGATTTTTTTATGATTAGATAATTTTTGCAGTGAGCATCCTAACCATGTTCCTGAGCTTTCTTTACCCCTGATGGCTGCCCACCCACAGGAAGTCCCATTCTCCCACCTCAACAACACAGCCATCTAGGGAATGAATCTTTTGGCACATTTTCTTTCTCCTGTTACTAACTACTGGGCCTGAAACACAGTTCCACGGAATCTCTGCACCATACCTGGGTGGAAGGGTAAGCATGCAGCAAGGCTCTAGGGTGCAGTGGGAGTGAGGACAGTGTGGGGTCACATGTGGTAAGGATTGGGCATGGAGGGAGGCAAACAGACAAAAAAGAGGTAGTATGTTTTTAACATCATAGCTTAAACATGGGGACAATTATCACTTATATTATCGGGACCAAAATATTCCTGGTGATAAAATGACTGGTTCAAAGTGACCCAATAACAGTAACCTTGCTCTAGGAGAAATTAAAGAAGGCCCAGAAAAGACAACTGGCAAATCAGCTGTCACACAGCCAGCCAGTGGCAAAGACAGAGCCGAAATCTATTCTCCTGACTTTGGACCTAGGCTTTCAACAAGAACAGCCATTCAGGGACCCCTCTCTGCTGGCTTCCAGCTTCTCCCAAGTCTGCCCTCATAGCTCCCGGCTCCCTCCTGTAGGTCTGGCTGCGGCTTTGCATGCTTATTTTTATTACTGCCACAGCTTGATAGGGAACATGTTTTAGATACCTTCAACAAGGCAGGAGGTTTGCATATATTATTCTTTTATATTTGCAACAATCCCAGGAACTCTAGATGTCATTACTCCATTTTGCAAATGAAGATGTTAACCATCAGAGAGGTTGAGTAAACTGGCCAAAAGGATATAGATAATAAATGGCAGCGCTTGAACTAAAGCTCTGCTTAAGACTTTATGTTATGGACTGGGTGCGGTGGCTCACGCCTGTAATCCCAGCACTTTGGGAGGCCAAGATGGGCGGATCACGAGGTCAGGAGATCGAGACCATCCTGGCTAACATGGTGAAACCCCGTCTCTACTAAAAAATACAAAAAACTAGCTGGGCGAGGTGGCGGGCACCTGTAGTCCCAGCTACTCGGGAGGCTGAGGCAGGAGAAAGGCGTAAACCCGGGAGGTGGAGCTTGCAGTGAGCTGAGATCCGGCCACTGCACTCCAGCCTGGGCGACAGAGTGAGACTCCATCTCAAGAAATAAAAGGACTTTATGTTATGATCATATTCCTAATCCACGTCTCTCTGCTGGCATCCCTCTGAATGCCCTGACTTCAGTGCCTAACTGGCTTTTCCCCACTGAATTTGCTTGTGGCATTCATGCCCTGTGCTTTCTTACACAGTACTCTCCAAATTTCGGCGTTCACGACTCACAGCAGTCAGCTGGCTTAGCCCAGAGCCTCTGTGGGGAGGGAGGGTTTTCAGTTATTCCCTCTGTCCCTGGATCACATATAAGTAGACTTTTCCCTTAACTTTTTTCATTTCAGAATGGGCACCTCCTCTTCTTTTGCAACACGGGGCCCCACGAGACTCCTCGAGCCCTATATTCATTCACAGATATTTTGCTGAGCACACTCTATCCTCTTGATTTTCCAAGGAAGCCTGGATCCATTTGTGCTCACGCTTGTCATGTGCCATGCACAATGAGCATCTTTGCTTAGTTTCTTTGAGGGTGTTTTATGTGAGAAAACAGCTTTTCTCCAAGGCCTCTCGGATCGCAGTAACAAACAGTTACAGAAAAAGTGCTGTTAGCTGAGGTAGGCTGCAGGGTGAAGTGATCCACCCCACATGCAGGCAGCAAGGATGCGCATTGTCTGTAGATAATTTAAAAAGGAAATACTGACCTGAAATTCACCTACTTGTCATTGCTGTGCTTCACCAATTATAAACAATGTCAAAGAAAAATATTTCTCCTCAAAAAATCTTTTTTTGGTCTAATTTCCAGGGAGTGTTGAAACTGCTGTTGAGTTCTGATATTCCATTTCTCCGTGTAAAATGAGCACATTTTTATTACCTATCCTAGAATAAACATGATGTTCTACATGCAAATTACTTTAAGAACTCCCAACCATACTGTTGGCCCCTGACAAAATCAGACTCAGCTAGAGGTGTTTGTTTGGAGGGTCAGTTGGTAAGGAGTTAAAATCATCTGAGCTCACTTAGAGGACAGTGCATCATAGTTCATGTCTCCAGAGCCCGTAGGACCACATTATTCTCATGTCTAAACAGCAGTCAAAATAAACCAGATAATGTATTAACTGTAAAGAGGAACAAACCGAATATGAGTGACTTCCGTTCTACCATTCTTTGTGACCATTTCAAATGTTAATCTCTGTCTAAAATGTAAACCAGTGAAGCAGAATGCAAACTTCAAGGTGTAGTGTTTTTGTTTGGTAAGTGAAAACCTTTATTCTACATGCAAATATTTTACTTAAATATTATCTTTAAAGGTACGATTTTTTTAGTTGTTGTTTTCAAACTAAACAATGAATAGGAAAAAAATGATCATTCCTGGTAATTGAAGGATTATTACTAAAAAGAATGTTGCAGCACCTCCTCCTCTACACCGCCAGTGCTCACTTTATTCACAACCCTCCTACCGCCAAGAGACAAACCTTGTTCAGTGTGGAGTTAATTTCACATCTCAGTGTTCCAAACAGACAGTCACGGCATTCATAAATCCGGCGAGCACCGTCGCTACGGCAGGCTGGAAGATAAAAGGCAAGAAGACCAAAGAGATTGTGGAACATAAATGCCTGTTAGCGATGGCAGTGATTTTATTCATAACATCTTACAAATGTTAATTAAGCCATAACATCCAGCAAAAGGAGTAGAAATAATTATTATCCATTTCATGCAGCAGTGAAGTGATTCTCTGAGGTCATGGATTCGTTGCCGTCTCTTACACCTTCAATATGAATGTCCCTTTGTCTCTGTGGGTGGTGGAAAGAATGCGATGTGTGGTTACACACAAAAGCCAAAAGCAAGATTCAAATCCAGACTCTACTCTTATTCATTCACTGAATATAAGTTTTTATTTATTTAAGTTTTCTGATTTTATCATCTTCATTCTTTCAATAGAAATAGCTGCCTAATTCATAAGCCGCTTAAAGGGATGGAATTGTAAAAGATGGCATGCCTGTTACGTGATACATGAACTCAGCAAATATCACTTTATGTAGAAAGTGCCTTAAAGACTTCCTCTTTGAATTGTTCTTTCCTCGTATCAATATGTCTGAAGATAAGACGGAAGAAAATAGGTTTTTAATCTATATTTGAAAATGTATAGAGCTACCGAAAATATAGTTTTTCTCACTTCATTAATTTAGTCTGGCATGTTTCTTCTGTGTTTGTTCAGTGAGAACAGAAACATAACCATGAAATTGTTCACCAAGGATGGGATTTATTTGTGAGGGCTATATTCATGCACAAAAAAATAAAAATAAGAGGAGACAAGTCCCAAATGCCATATTCACATCAATCCATCTTCATAGGGTGGCAGAATTTTATGACAGTACACAAAGATTTAGGCATATATACTCATAATTCATTTATTTGAAAATTAAGTAACTTTGACTCCAAATGCAAGTCTCAGTGTATTGTTCAAGGTCAGAGAGGATGTTGCTGTCAGCATTTAAAGAGGCCCTGCTCTCTATACAACATCCTAACCCAGCAATGCTCAACCTAGACTTATCTATTAGAAACACCTGCTAAGATTTTTAAAATGTTGATAACTCAGTCAAATTTCAGGCCTACCAGCATTAGTATCTCCATGCTTTGGATCTACAAATTATATCTGTATTTTTGAAGTAACACAGGTTTTAAGACTATAGTCCTAATCAGATAGACACTGATGGTACTGAGTTTCACCACACCCTCCTGCTCCTGCTCCAATTGTAAACTGCTCATATGCCTTGCTTCCCTCCACACATAATTTCAGGCAATTTTAAGGAAACATAAAAAATTGGAATAAAAGGTCAAGGACTGAGAAAGTTCCAACAAATATGCAGATTAATGTAAAATCAAAAACTTTTTCAGAGTTTCCTGGAAGCCACAGCAAAAATATTTTTTGAAAACTTTCAAATTGATCTATAAAGAAATTCCACATGAAAATCATAACAGGGTGTGTGTGTGTGTGTGTGTGTCAAATGAAAAGCTAATTATAAAATTAATATGGAAAGATAAAGGCTCAAGAACATCCAAGATACTTTTGAAGAACAAATCAGGAGGACTTGCTTCTCTGGGTATCAAGACTTAGCACAGAATACTATTGGAACAAGCTACAGAGCCCTAGAAATGAGCCCATGAATATGTATTTGTTGAGGTGTTTGTTTGTTTGTTTACAAATATGACATTATATCGTAGTGGGGGAAAATTTGACACACTATCAGATAATTTGTACTCTTTAAATTTAGAAGTAAAAGGGGAATCTAGATGAAAAGCAAACACACAATTTGAATATGGACTTACACAAGAGAATGTCCAAATGGCCAATAAACATACAAAACGATAACCAATCTCATTAGCCATCAGGAAAATGAAATTCAAACTACACACTCGTCAAAATGGCTAAAGTTAAAAGGTTCAATAATAACAAGTGTTACCCGGGATGTAGAATAAAGTTCACTCCAACATGCTCATAGTGGAAATGCTATATGTATATATATTTGATATATATTTGCAATTTATATATGATATATATTTATATATGATATGATCATTTTGGAAAACTGTTTGCCTTGTCTCATAATATTGATGGTAAGTGTACCAAAAACCCAATCATTCCTTTCCTAAATATACCACTACAGAGACACAGATATGTGATCCAAGAGAAGTGAAGATGAATGCTTTTAGTAGCATTTACTGAAGTATCAGAAGTTAATAATAATCTGCATCTCCAACAACATTAGAATGGATAAAATATTATGGTATAATCATACAAGGAGGAGACTGACAATTTTTTTTTCTGAAAGGACTACATAATAAATACTTTTGACTTTCTGAGCCATATGTTGTCTGTCACAAGCACTCAACTTGGTCATTTTAGAAAAAAAAAACAGCTATAAATAATTTTTTAATAAAAAATTATGTCTGTGTCCTAATAAGACTTTGTTTTCAAAAACATGTGGTGAATTGAACTTGACTCCCAGGCCATAGTTTGCTGATCTCTGGTAGAATGGACTGTTATACAGCAATAAAAACAGACTGTACTTATAAAAACAGAAGGAGCGTGAGAGGAACTTTGGGTGCTGGTAAATCTCTTGATCTGGATTATCTTTAACGTGGTGTTTATATGATAACAACTTGCTAATTTGTGTACTTACTTTATGCACTCTTCTATATTTGTATTATATTTAACATTTTAAAAGTTTACTCAAGTTCTTGCATTAAATTTCCTCTCACCCCTTCTGTTCTAAGCACAACTTTGATAATCGTGTTTTTTTGAATTGTAAGACTTAGCTACTTTTAAAACGCAAATCAGTAAGTGTGCTGCAAACACAAACTGAAAATTCTGAGTTCCAGATCCCAAAATAGGTAGAGATAACTGGGAGTTTATGTTCTTACTACAACGGCGGCAAAAAACAAGAAAGAAAAAAGAAAAGAAAAGAAAAAAGTCTTCCCATGAATAAAGGAGAATAGGAGAATACAACTAGACCTAAAGAGGGGCGAGAATACATTTCTCACCTATGTAAAAGTGGTCAAGAAAATAGTGACCACTGTCAGGGTTTTGCTTTATGTCAACCTATACAACTAGGATGGTGGGAGTGACCAGAGACAGCCTGATAATCAGGACCTTGCCAAAGCACCCCCAGGATCAGTGAGTAAGCTCTGATAGCACTGAGGACAAAAGCTACTCTGTCCATTCTGTGCCACTTGGAAAGCTCATTTTGGAATGTGTCTGGGTAGATGCAGTCATTAAACCAATACACACAAAGGGAGCAGAACACAAAGGGAACCCGGGAGAAAAGAATTACTATCCTCAAAGGGAACAAAGGCTGAAATCCCAAGTCCCTTAGATTGAAGTAGGCTAAGTAAAAGAGCAAACTAATGTAAACAGTCAGAAAATTAATTTAACTACCAAAATAATCAGAAAGGAATAATTGCATGTTTAAAAACTCTCAAAAGTTAAAGAAATTAACATTATTTTAACCAAATGAATTTAAAAACAAAATAGATTTGTATGAAGAGAAAGGAAATTAAAGAGAATCATCCATTCATCGAGTATTTATTGAACATTACTATGTACCAGGCGCTATTATAGTTGCTAGGAAGAAACATGAACAAAACACAGAAGTCACTACTGACTTGTAGTGAGGGAGAATATCAAGAGGGAAGGCAAGCAAAAGAGAGGGAGAGGGAGTGGGGACAGAAAGAAATTAAGAACAAACATTTCAGGTAGTAATATAAGCTATGAGAAGAAATGAAGCAAAAAACAAAAAAGAAATGAGAGATGGGTAAAACATATTTATCAGAAAAGGTGGTAAGAAAAAATCTCTTTTTGCTGCATGAGAAGTAACCAGAAGAAAGAAAGAGAGCCATTCAAAGAAAACTCTGGAGTAGGGAAACATGACCGTTGAAACCAAAGTCTTCAAAAGTGTAACATCTACAGTATATTTTTCATATATATGTTTTTTATATGTTTTTTATAAATTTTTATATGTTTCAGAATATACTGCTGACCACAACACAGAAAGCTAAAAGGATGAGAAAAATGTAAAAAAAAAATTTAAAACATTAAAGATAGATTAAGAGGCTTTGGTATTTGCTTCATAAGAATTCCCAAAGTAGATAATGAAGAGAATGCAAAAAAAAAAAAAAAAAAGAACAACATTCAAAAAGGTTTTTGATGAGAACTTTCTATAATTTATAAGAACCATGGTTTTCAGACATTAAATATTTAAAAGGATAAATCCAAATAAACCTACAGTAAGCATATAGTAATAAAACTAAAGAACATAAAACATTTAATGTTCTAAAGCAAAAAAACAGGTTACTTACTAGCAAATGGCAATTAGAATGTCTTATTATCAAGACAAGCAGATGTTTTATCACCAATAACAAACGCCAGACAAAAATGGAATAATAGAATGAAAGTGCTTAGGGAAGATAACTGTCAATCTGGAATTACACATCAAGGCAAACAATCATTCAACTGTAAGGACAAAATTAAACACTTTACATATAAACCACTAAGTTGAACTTACAGACTTTGTAACTAAAAGAATGAGTATGAAAAAAATTAGAAAGAAGCAAATTTAACCCAGAGGATGGGTTGGTAAGAAAGACGGAGAGAATCGATTTGTAAAAATAATTGTTCTAAACTAAAAATGTTTACACACAAATACTCCGCATAATGGTGACATGATAAAGTTTCAATGAGAGTTGATACATGCTATGGTACAGAATGGTACTTACTCTACAGTTTTAGATATTGTAAAGCATGGGGTCCATACTCATGTCTTCAGAATGGTACTTACTCTACAGTTTTAGATATTGTAAAACATGGGGCCATACTCATGTCTTCAGAATGGTACTTACTCTACAGTTTTAGATATTGTAAAACATGGGGCCCATACTCATGTCTTCAGAATGGTACTTACTCTACAGTTTTAGATATTGTAAAACATGGGGCCCATACTCATGTCTTCAGAATGGTACTTACTCTACAGTTTTAGATATTGTAAAACATGGGGTCCATACTCATGTCTTCAGAATGGTACTTACTCTACAGTTTTAGATATTGTAAAACATGGGGCCCATACTCATGTCTTCAGAATGGTACTTACTCTACAGTTTTAGATATTGTAAAACATGGGGCCCATACTCATGTCTTACAAAGACAATAAAGATGGATTTCAAAATTATGTAATCCATTTTTGTAATCCAATTTTGAAAAATTGTTTAATAGATTACTTTAAACCTTCTGAATTAGAGTACTGATATAGTAGGTTTGATGAAACCATGTCATTTTTTTCCTAGTTGCCAGTGTTCTTTTTATTTCTTTTCTGTTATCTGTTAGATTGAAAAAACATATATATTTTTCTCCCGTATATTTTCCCTTCTATTGGTTTGAAAGTTTTTCCTGAATTCACTTGGCTTAATGTCTCTTTTATTTTCCCACACAGTCACATACTCACATAAAGAGGTGCAAAATTAAGTGATTATTTACCATTTCCTTTCTCATAAAGAAACAGGTAGCTTGAAAAAAGAGAAAAAAAGTAGCTGAAACTACAAAATACAAGATAAAATGTGATAGCCGGGAGCGGTGGCTCACCCCTGTAATCCCAGCACTTTGGAAGGCCAAGGTGGGCAAATCATGAGGTCAGGAGATCGACACCATCCTGGTTAACATGGTAAAACTCTGTCTCTACTAAAACTACAAAAAATTAGCCAGGCATGGTTGGCGCACACCTGTAATCCCAGCTACTTGGGAGGCTGAGGCAAGACAATCACTTCAACTAAGGAGGCAGAAGTTACAGTGAGTGGAGATCACACCACCGCACTCCAGCCTGGGCGACAGAGCAAGACTCCTTCTAAAAAAAAAAAAAAAAAAAAAAAAGATTAAATGTGATTTTTTAAAAAAAGAATTCAGTTCACTAGAAGTCACAGAGGCCTGGAGGTTGAACAGTACACTCTGGAGCTAGTAGATGCACTGAGAACCAATGATTCATGGTGATCCAGAGTCTTGAGATTTAACAGTAGAGGAGACAAGGCATCAGGCATCTCCAAGGTGGCAGGTAAGTTAGAAGAGATGTGAGAGAGTCAATTACAGCACCCAAAGTGGTAGAGAGGAAAAAATATTCTCCTCAAAAATCCATAACCTCAGTTCTTCACATTTTTTAAAATGAGGTTCACATTAATTGGGTTTTCCCCAATCTTTCAAAATTTGCATGAAAATAAGCCATTATTCGTGAGAGTCAGCAGAAATGAAAAAACAACAGAATTAGACTTCCAAAGACTTTAGGTACTGAAAATAGCATACACAGAAAATATGCTTTATGTGTTTAACCCTTTTCTTACTTAGAAAAAAAAGGCAGCTCACTGCCAATGCTCATTTAATTTTATATGAACACACTCTTTGAGGCTGAAGCAAATCTGATTTTTAACATGAAATTAAATATAAAACTATTCTTTGAGTTATTTCTAAACAGAACTAACATCAGAATCATCAGAATCATCTGAATCATCAATCATGTATTTTGAAAAGATTGGATTTATTAATTCAGTGATGGAGAATTACTATATTTCATAAATAGAAATAACCACTACTAAAAACAGAATGCTATAAATAGAATGGTATCTTTTGTTTCCAAAGTAGATATACTAGAGTGGTGCAAAAATTAATAATAAAAGCAAGAGATTTTGTGGCAAAGTTATCTCATGGTAAATGCTGCAGCCGCAAGTACTGCTGGTGAGTATTCTTGGGACACATGGGAAAAGGGTAAAGGAACAAAGCAGAAAATCGAAAGCATAAGAAGGGAAAACAGCTATATAATGACCAAGTTTACTTTTTAAAGAATCAAACAGAGTTTATAGACATTAAAAATATCTCCCTTTATATCAAAAACCCAATAAATATATTAAAGAACAGATTAAACATAGTTGAACAGAAAAAGTTAAATTAAAAAACATAGTTAAACTAAAAAAATAGAAAAAAATGACGAAATGCAGAACTGAGAGAAAAAGAAGTAAAAGTAAAATTGAGATAAATGGAAAATAAAGTCAGAAGTTCTAATGTGCATTGACTCAGATTTCTTCATGCAGAACATAAAGAGAAAGAGAACATAGGAACTTAGAGAGAATAGGACCAAAGTAATAAAATGATCACTGAGAATTTTCCAGAAATTATAAAGGAAAGAACTCTTATGATTCAGAAAGCATAGCATAATCTAAATACTGTGAATAGAGAAAAATTTATCCTGACACATTTCAGTGAAAATATAGAACACCAAAAGCAAATCAATTTTTTTAAAGTAAGAATATAAGAAGCATTATTTAGAGAAACGGTAAACTTATCAATAGCACCAAAAAGGATCAGGAGAGAGTGGAGCAAATATCATCAGAGGGAGAGGAGAAAATAATTGCTAACTTAGAATGGTATGCCTGGTAAACAGCCTTTCAAGAATGTAGGGAAATAATGACATATTAAGAAAAAGTAAAACCAGCGACAGTAAAAAAATAAAAATAAATAAGCAAAAAGCAAACAAGTATTAATCACCAACATGCAATTGTTGTGTCTGCTAGGGACTGAATTGGGACCCCCTCACCCAAATTCATGTGTTGAAGCCCTAAAACCCAATGTGACTGTATTTGGAAATAGGACCTGTAAGGAGGTAACTGAAGTTAATTGAGTCATAAGAGTGGATCCTACTTCAACAGAATTGTTGTCGTGATAAGAAGAGAGACAAAGACCAGAGGTTTTTCTCTATATATACTTGTTTGGAGAAAAGCCTGTATGGGGAAAAGTGACATAGCTCAGATCTCAGCCTGGGAAAAGCTATGGAAAGCAGTAATAGGCATTGTGCATGAAAGCAGCCAGGGACTACTGACCTGCAGACTCTGGCATGAGAAATTACAAACGAAGACACATAATAATAGATCATCTATGTTGCTATGGATAGGCTGAGATGAAACTCTCTGTAAAACAAAGACATTTAAAAATAGCCGTGTATATAAAGGAACAGAAAAAAGCACAGTCATAGTCTAGGCAAAATGAATTGTTTGGGCCATGCCCTACTAATTGATGAGATATTTTCCACACAATATCACTCTTCCAAGAAGAGAAGAGGTAATATTTTATTCAAATGAACAATTTTCAACCAAAAGAAAGAAGAAATACGAAGGAAAAATAAACATCATGTCCTATTCAAATGAAAAATCTAGTAAAATTGCTTCCTAAAGAAATGTACTAGACATCAGGTGCACTAGAAAAAGATTTTAAAACAACTGTTTACATATGTTCTAAAAGCTAAAACACGGAAAAATAAATAAAGGAAGACAGAAAAATGATGCATGAGCAAAATGATAGTATCAACAAAGATAATATTATAAAAAGGAACCAACTGAAAATTCTGGAGCTGAAAATAGAATGACAATTGAAAAACCCACTAAAGGAGTTCAACAGCATACTTGAACAAGCATAAAAAAGAATCAGCAAACTTGAGGAAAAGACATTTGAAATAATCAAATTTGAGGAGCAAAAAGAAAAAAAAATGAATGAAGAAAAGTGAACAGACCTTAAGGAACTTATGGAACACCAGCAAGTATTATGGGACAAATGAAGAAAAGTGAACTTATGGGACAACCATGTCTGTATTATGAAAATCACATAAGAAGGGAGAGAGAAAGAGAAGACAGATTGTCCTAAGAAATAATTACGGAAAGCATACAAAATTTGATGGAATATATGAATCTACAAATTTAAGAAGC
Source organism: Trachypithecus francoisi (assembly GCF_009764315.1). Taxonomy (NCBI): domain Eukaryota; kingdom Metazoa; phylum Chordata; class Mammalia; order Primates; family Cercopithecidae; genus Trachypithecus; species Trachypithecus francoisi. The sequence goes on along the minus strand of NW_022681458.1, from coordinate 123,226,993 downwards.
TCAACAGACATCATATAGAATAAATAGAAGACTCACATTAAAACACATTATAATCAAACTGTTAAAAACTGAAGACAAAGAGAATTTTGTCGACAAAAAAAAAAAATCCACAGACACATGAAAAGAAAACAAAAACGAAGTAAGTCATTATATATAAGAAATCTATAATGGGATAATAAGCAGATTTCTCAGCAGAAATCATACAGGTCAGAAGGCAGAGGGATGTTGTATTAAAACTGTCAACAAAGAATTGTATGCACAAAACTGTCCTTCAGACAGGTTTATGGGAGAAATTAGACATTCCCAGATAAGATCTGAGAGAGTTAATTATCACTAGACCAACCGTGTGTGCAGGTCAAAATGAAAGGGTGATAGGCAGTGACTCAAAAATGTATGATGACATATAAATCTTTGATAAAGATTAATATATGGGCAAATATAAAAACAAGGTTTTTATTCATTTTGGTTGGTAACTCCATGTTTTATTTCATATGGTATTTTTAAGGCAAATGAATAAATATTATTATAAATCTATCTTAATGGGTACATAATAACTAATGATGTAATTTGTGACATCAATAACCTCAAATAAGGGGGTTGTAAAGGTGGGGAGTTTTAAATTTAACTTGGTATTAACTTTAAAAAGATTGTTATAACTTCATAATGTTATACATAATCTCCATGGTAACAAAAAACAAAATTTATAGAATATTTGTAAAAGGAAATGAAGAAGGAATCAAAACAGTACTTAAAAAGTAAATTAACTACAATAGAAGATGATAAAGAAGAAAAAAATGGATTTTTATAAACCATTCAAGACATGGAGGAAACAAATAACAAAATGGAAAAGTAACTCCTTCCCTATAAATGTTATTTTAGTTTTACATGGATTAACTTCCCTGATCAAAAAACAGATTGAGAAAATGTATAATAAAACATGATCCAACTATAGAATAACTTTACATGTAAGGGCAAACATTATTTGAAAGTGAAAGAATGGAAAAAGATATTACTTGCAAACAGCAACCAAAAAAGAGCAAGATGACTACACTAATAATATAAAAAATAGATTTTAAGTAAAACACTGTGGCAAGAGATAAATAAAACATTATATAATGATAATGGTCAATTCATCAAGGAGATATAATAATTATAAACATATATGCACCAAATATCAGAGCTGCAGCTCCAAAATATATAAAACAACACTGACAGAATTGAAGGGAATAACAGCACTACAAAAATAGAAATCTCAGTACCTCACTTTCAATAATGGATATAGCAACATAACAATAAGAAAATTTTATTGAATAATAAATATAGACCAATTATACCCAAAAGATACACACAGAATTTTCAACCCAACAACAGTGGAATGCATATTTTTCTTTAGGGCACATGCAACATTTGCCAGAGTAGATTATGTTAGGCAAAAAAGCAAGTGAAAACTTTTAAAAGATTAAAATAATATAAAGTATATTTTTCAATCACAATGGAGTGAAACTAAAAATCAAGGTCAAAAGGAAAACTGGAAAATTCACAACAATGTGGAAATTAAGCATCACACCCTTAGACATGCAATAAATCAAAAAAAGATTACAGAAAAATTAGAAAATGTCTTCATAAAAATTAAAATGCAATTCACTAAAACTTATGTGTCGCAATGAAAGTAATGCTAATATAAAAAATCATACCTACAAACACTTTAATTGAAAGAGAAAGATATCAAATCAGCAACTTAACTTTGCACTTTAAGAAGTAGAAGAAAAATCTAAATTTAAAATTAGTAGAAGAAAGGAAATAATAAAGATTAGAACAGAGGAAAACAAAATAAAAAAAATTAAAAATTTAACAAAACAATTGTTTCTTCAAAAATATCAACAAAATTAATAACATTTTCTAAATTGACTATGAAAAACAGATTAATATAACTAAAATCAGATATGAAAGTGGAAACATTACTACTGATTTTATACAAATAAAAAGGATTATAAGAAAATGCTATGAACAGTAATACACAAACAAATTGGATAACCTAGATGAACTAGGTAATTTCCAATAAATACTCAACCTTCCAAGGCTGAATTATAAAGAAATAGAAAATCTAAATAAACCTGTAGCTAGTAAGCAGATTTAGTCAGTAATCAATACCTCCCAACAAAGAAATGTTGTGAACAAGATGACCTTAATGACATACCAATCATTTAGAGTTAACATCGATTCTTCTGAAATTCTTCCAAAATGTTGAAGAAGTGGGAACACCTCCTAACTTATTCTGGGTCCAGCATCAGCCTGATTCAAAAAACAAACAAATAAAACCACTGTAATGTAAGAAAAGCTACAGGCTCACATTCTGTATAAATATTGATGCAAAAATTCTCAACAAAATACTACCAAACCAATTTCAACAACATATTAAAATTAAAATACACTCAAAATCAAGGGGAATTATTTCTTGGATGCAAGGATGTTTCAATATATGCAAATCAATTAAATTATGCACCACATTAACAGGATGAAGAAAAAATACCATGTGAACAACTGAATTGATGCAGAAAAAAATTGACAAAATTAAATGTTCTTACGTGATTAAAAACTCAAAAAGCTAGGAATAGAAAAATATATTTCCACATAATAAAGGCCATATATGAAACATCCATAGCTAACATAATTAATGACTGAAAGCCTTTCTTCTAAGATCAAGAACAAGACAAGGATGCCTGTTTTTGCTACTTCTATTCAACATAGTACCAGGAATCCTTGTTGCAAAATTAGGCAAGAAAAAGAAACAAAGGCATTCAAATAGGAACAAAAAGGAAGAAAAATTAACCCTGTGTTCACAGATGACATGATGTTATATGCAGTCAATCCTAAAATTACATGTACAGACACACATACACAGGTACACACACATACACACACAAACATATACACATGTTAGAACGAATAAATGAACTCAGCAAAATTTCAGGGTATAAAAGCAACACACATAATCTACTTGTATTTCCATAAACTAACAATGAACACTTCTTTGTCTCTTCTTATAGTTTTTATCTTTTTATCTTTAAATCTATTTTGTCTGATACCAGTATAGATACTTCCACTTATTTCTTTTTTTTTTTTTTTTTTTTTTTTTTTGCTTCTATTGGCATGGAGTATCTTTTGCTATTCCTTTATATTTAGTCTATACATGCCTTTAGGTGAAACTCATTTCTTGTAGGCAACAGATCATACAGTCTTACAGTCTCATTTTTTCTTTTTCTTGTTGTTGTTGTTTGTTTGTTTTAATCCATTCAGCCACTCTATAACTTTTGAATGGATAGTTAAGTCCATTTACATTCAAAGTTATTACTGAAAAGTAAGGGCTTATTCCTTCCATTTTGTTACTTGTTTTCTGGTTATTTTGTGGTCCTCTCTTTGTTTTTTTCCTTCTTTCTTGCCTTCCTTTTAGTAAAGGTAATTTTCTCTGGTGGTATGATTTAATTTACTGCTTTCTATTTTTGTGTATTTGTTGTATGTTACTTGATTTGAGGTTAACAAGAGGCTAGCAAATATTATTCTGTAACTCATTATTTTAAGCTGACAACTTAACCCTGATTATACAAACTAACAAACACGAACAGAAGTATTGAAACTCTACACTTTAACTGTGTCTCTTGGCTTATTAACTTTTTGTTGCTTCTACTTATATCTCATTGTACTGTCTGTGTCTTGGAAGGTTCTTGAAAGAATAACAACCTTTTAGTCTAAAAGTCTTTTAGACTAAAAGACTAAAACTGGTTCATCTTTTAGTCTTTTTACTTAAGAAAACTTTGTTTCCACACCACAGTTACACTGTTATAACATTCTGTTTTTCTTTGCACTTATTATTATGAGTCAGGTTTTTTTTGTACCCTCAGATGGTTTCTTATTGCTCAATAATGTCCTTTTTTTTTCTGATTGAAGTACTCCTTTCAGCATTTTTTGTAGGACATGTCTAGTGTTGATGAAATCCCTCAGCTTTTGTTTGTCTGGGAAAGTCTTTATTTCTCCTTTAAATTTGAAGAATGTTTTTACCAGATATACTACTCTAGGGTAAAAGATTTTTGTTGTTGTTTTTCCTTGAGCACTTTAAATATGTCACGTCACTCTTCTCGCCTGTAAAGTTTAAATTGAAAAGTCTGGTGCCAGATGTATTGGTGCTCCATTGTATATTATTTGTTTCATTTTTCTGGATGCTTTTAGTATTATTTCTTTACCCTTGGACTTTGGGAGTTTGATTATTAAATGACTTGAGATAGCCTTCTTTGGAATAAGTCTGCTTGTTGTTCTATAACTTTCTTATACTTAGATATTGGTATCTTCTTTAGTTTTGGGAAATTGTCTGATATTATCTTTGAATAAATTTTCTACCTCTATCTCTCTCTCTCTACCTTCTCTATGAGGCCAGTAACTCTTAGATTTGCCAATTTGAGGCTATTTTCAGAACTTGTAGGCATGCTTTATTCTTTTTTATTCTTTTTTCTTTTGTCTTCTCTATGTATTTTTAAATTACCTGCCTTTAGGCTCCCAATCTTTCTTTCTTTCTTTCTTTCTTCTTTCTTTCTTTCTTCTTTCTTTCTTTCTTCTTTCTTTCTTTCTTTCTTTCTTTCTTTCTTTCTTTCTTTCTTTCTCTCTCTCTCTCTCTCTCTCTCTCTCTCGATTACTTCTGCTGGTAAGAGATTCTGATGCATTCTCCAGTATGCCAATTGGATTTTTTCAGCTCCAGAATTTCTGGTTAATTCTTCTTATTTTAATATCATTGCTAAATATATCTGATGGAATTCTGGATTTTTTTCTCTGAGTTATCCTGGATTTTTTTTTTTTTTTTTTTTTTTTAGTTTTCTCAACACTATTTTGAATCCTGTGTCTGAAAGGTCACGTATCTGTCTTTCTCCATTATTGGTTGCTGATGACTTATTTAGTTCATTTGGTAAGGTCATGTCTTCCTAGATGGTCTTTATGCTTATGGATGTTTATTGGTGTCTCATCATTGAAGAGTTAGGTATTGTAGTCTTCAATGTCTGGGCTTTATTATACCTGTTCTTCTTGGGAAGGCTTTCCAGATAGAAAAAAAAAAATTGAATGTTGTGATCTAAGTTATTTCTGTATTAGGGAGCACGCCAAGCCCAGTAATGCTGTGGTTCTTGCAGATTCATAGAGGTAGCACCTTGGTGGTCTTGGATAAAATTCTCTAGATTACCAGGCAGAGACACTGGTTCTCCTACTTTTTTCCAAACAAATGGAGTCTCCTTCTCTTTGTTGGGCTATCTGGAGCTGAGGATAAAGTGACAGAGGCACCCCTGTGGCTACCACCAGTGGGACTGTGTTGGGTCAGACCAGAGGCCAGCACAGCACTGTGTCTTGCCCAAAGCCCACTGTTACCACTACTTCACTATTACCTGTGTTCACTCATGGCCCTAGAGCTCTATAGGCAGCAGGTGACAAAGCCAGCCAGGCTTGTGTCTTTCCCTTTGGGCTGGCAAGTTCCCCCAGGCACTGAGTGAGGTCGAGAGATTTCATCCGGCAGCCAGAGACTGGAGTTAAGAACCTTGGAAATCTACCTGGTGTTCTGTTCTACTGCAACTGAACTACACTGAAACCATGAGACACAGCTCTTTTTATTATTCCTTTCTCTTTCCATAGGCAGAGGGGGCTCATCCCATGGCCACCACCACCACAGGCCCATGTGGAGTATTGCCAGGCTACCGCTGATGTTCACTTAAGGCTCCATGGCTCTTCAGTCAGCTTGTAGTGATGCTGCCAGCCCTGAAACTCACCCTTCAGGGAAGTGGGCTCCCCTCTCACCCAGGCCGGGTCCGGTAATGCTGTACAAAAGTCAAGATCCAGAGTTGGAAATCCTAGGAGCCCATTTGTTGCATTACCCCACTGTGGCTGAGCTTGTACCTAAGGTGCAAGATAAAGTCCTTTTTACTTTTCCCTCTGCTTTTCTTAAGAACAAGAAGTTTCTCACCACAGTCAGCACAGCTGAGGATATGTTATGTCTCATCTGAAGCCAGCATGTCTGTCTTACCCAAGGTCCATAGCATACTAACTGGGTATTGTTGCTGGTTATTCAGGGCTCAAGGGCTCTTCAATCATCAGGAGATGGATCTTTCTAGTACTGGGTCCTTCCCTTTAAGGTAGCAGGTTCCCTTCTGGCCCTGGGTGTGCCTATAAATGTCATTAAGGAGTTAGGGCCTGGAATGGAGGCTTAATAACTCTTCCCTATATCTACCCTACTGTGATTAAGCTGGTATCCAAGACGCAAGACAAAGTTCTCTTTACTCTTCCCTCTCCTCTTCTGAAGTGAAAGGAAGGAGTCTTTTTGGAGCTGTGAGCTGTGCTGCCTGAGGCTGGGGGAGGGATGGAACAAGTACTCCCTTAGCTGCCCCGGTTAGTATCTTAGTAGGTCACGCGTCCCCGAAGCTGGCTTAGAGCACAGCTCAGGACTAGGACTTGGCTATGAGTTGCAGTTCTTGTGGCCTACACTGCCTTTCAAGTTTATTTAGGCACCCAGAACACTTTAGCCTCCTATGGTGAGGCTTGCCAGAACTCAAATTCTGGCAAGAATTGTCTATTCTCTAGAATGGACAATTTTCATCTGCTTATGGCCGATCTAAATGCTCCCTCTGTGCACAGGTATTGGCTGAATTCAGCCCAGTCTTGCTTTCCACCATGACAGGGCAACACTGAGGTCAATGCAGAGCTTCACAATCACTACACTCTCCCTCTCCCAAGCACAAATATTATTTCTCTTGATGCTACACAACTTCCGTTAGGGGATGGGGCAGGGATGACATTGGCAGTTCAAGACTGTTTTTCCTGGTCTCTTCAATGCCTCTTTCAGTGATGTGAAGTTAAAATCAGATACTGTGAACACGGACCTGATTTTTGGTTCTTGAGACGGGGGGATTTTTTAAATGTAGATAGTTGTTACATTTGGTGTTCCTGCAGAAGGGACTATTGGTAAAGCCTTTTATTCAACTCTCTTGCTCCATCCCCTCGTTATCAAATATTGATTCTATCATTTATTAGCTGCATTGGCTTAAAAGCATATGCAATCTCTTTGATTGTAAGCTACATTCTACAAAAAATAATACATAATAGTAATTTTAGTACATTACAGTCAACTTTGCTATCTAATTAATAAATTAGAAGGCAAGTAAGAGCACCTCCTTAGTCTGGCATTGTAAGCACCCCATAAATATGGATTATTTTTCTCTTGTTCTTCTTAATGTAGTTTGTGATGCACATGTGTGTTCACGTGTATGTGTGTGTGTTCACACGTGCACATGTGTATGTTTGTATTTGTATATGAGAGCTGGGTTTTTTATACTTAGAAGGTGGAAAGAGAGAACTGTACATCACAGGAGGATAGTATTTTGTTGTTGCTGTTTAAATATATAAAGTGCATTAAATTATGTCTTATAAACTTTTTGCTTTTTGAATTTTGTTTGTTGATTTCTTCCAAGCTGTATGCATTATGATTAGAGTCCTAACGGTTCTAAACAGTTCTCTAATAGCAAAGAAAAAAATGTCTTAAAGTTGTAAGAAAATGTTGCTAAATTGACTACCTAGCAAATCCCACCCTCTTTTTAACTTTCCAAGATTTATGGCACACATGAAATTAGCTTGGAAAGTAAAAGAGTCTCCTCACCGTGGCTCATCGCAAGGAGTTTGACCTTGACACTCAACTCCCTCTGATTAAATGTCTGCTCTGAATAATGAACCTTTCAAGAACTAAGCCTCCTTGAATATGGGACACTAATATTGCACCATTCTTTTCTTCCCATGCAGACCACCCTGAATCTCAAGGTGAATTTTTCAGGGCAGCATAACCCATCCTAAATAGTTATAAAAATGGTGTGGACCCAAACCTGTTGCCTGGTCTCAGAGAAGAGTCAGAAAGAGTTGATAGTTTTCAAGCCTCTGGCAGCAGCAGCTCTGCTGTCTCTGCCTTGTTTCCTCTGTGGACTTCCTGCCCTGGATGAAAAATTCCTTTCTGGGTCCACTCAATACTCACTTCTCTCAAAGGAGCTCAAAGTCCCCTGAATCTTGACATGATCTGGAAGAGACCAAAGACTCATCCTAGTCTAGGCCTTTAGAAACCTGAGTAAAGCATTAGGAGCTAACTCAAACCTCAGAGAAAATTTAAAAATGCAAATGTGTGGCATGAGTATAAACCTATCTTCATCACTACACCTAATAAATGTTTCCATTCCTACATTTAATGAATATATTCCATGTAGCCTATGTTATGCTAGAAACTGAGATGACAGAGGTAAAATCAAACATGCCCTGTCTCATGAAGCTACAATCAAATGCGGACGAGGGTGCAGGCAGTTACCTTTTTCACAACTGCTGACGTTTGACCAAATGCAGTGTGTATTTCACTAGGACTCAACTTTTAGTTCACTCAGACCAGGCTCAACCAATCAAACTTGCCTCCCTGAGACTTGCATCACAGTCTGTGATCCTGAGAAACAGGCAGAGTGGAAGCAATAGCTTTGAAAGCCCAGACGCAAGAGCTTATGGTTTTCTATGGTAATATCCAGTCTCCAGGCTTGAAGCTACAACATCGTCTGTTCATCAGTAGTGACGGCAGAGTCTTCCCTTGCTGGCTCTGTAGTATTTACTGGCGATGGTTCTATATTCCTGCCTCATATCTAAACCTGGTTTTCTAGCATTCTCTACAATTTTATGAACAACTCAATACCCTTTCAGTGATTTGATTTTAGTTTAAACAAACTGTGGTCAGTTTTTTTTTTTTTATTGCTTCCTGTTTCTGTTATTTCTTCCTATTAAGACACTAGCTGATAAAAACACTATGTGTATGTGTGCCTGTGTGTGTGTGCCTGTGTGTGTGTGTGTAGGTATACAACTGTATTTGCCTGTTTTCACATTGCTGATAAAGACATACTCAAGACTGGGGAGAAAAAGAAGTTTAATTGAACTTACAGTTCCACATGGCTGGAGAGGCCTCAGAATCATGGCGACAGCAAGAGAAAAAATAGGAAGATGCAGAAGTAGAACCCCCTGTTAAAACCATCAGATCTCCTGAGACTTATTCACTAGCACAAGAACAGTATGGGGGAAACCGCCCCCATGATTCAATTATCTCCCACCAGATCCCTCCCACAACATGTGGAAATTATGAGAGTACAATTCAAGATGAGATTGGGGTGGGACACAGAGGCAAAGCATATCAACGAATCTATAAAAAATTTTTAAATTATAAAAATGCTGAAACGACAAGGATCTACTAGAATATAAACTTCATAAAAGCAGGACTTTCTGTTAATTTTTCTGTTTTACCAGGAATTTAATAAATATTTGTGCAGTGAATGTATGAATGAGTGAATAAATGGATATTTGTCAGTGGAATATCTGGATGCACACAGTTTGGGTAAACCTTTTAACCAATTGGTGGATTTGGACCCAAGAAAAATTTCCACCTAAACTCTTCATATTTTAAATAACTTTGTGACTGCCTACTTTCAAATTTCCCAGAAATATGCAAACGCTTGATATTGTGAAGTCCAAGTTGCAGAATCATGCTAACATCTCATAATGCCTGAGAGAAAGACTAATCTCCTCAACTCTGCACAACCAGTCCTCTAAAGAAGTTTTCTTGGGCGCAGTGGCTCAAGCCTGTAGTCCCAACACTTTGGGAGGCCGAGACGGGCGGATCACGAGGTCAGGAGATCCAGACCATCCTGGCTAACACGGTGAAACCCCGTCTCTACTAAAAAATACAAAAAAACTAGCCGGGCGAGGTGGTGGGCGCCTGTAGTCCCAGCTACTCCAGAGGCTGAGGCGGGAGAATGGCGTGAACCCGGGAGGCGGAGCTTGCAGTGAGCTGAGATCCGGCCACTGCACTCCAGCCTGGGCGACAGAGCGAGACTCCGTCTCAAAAAAAAAAAAAAAAGAAGTCATCTTTTCTCTGTGGGACAAATACAAACCTCAAGGCAAAATCTAACAGAATCCTCTGTGTTTATTTCTGAAATAGAATGCTGTGGGTTTGACTGCAAGGGAAAAAGGAACAGATTTCTGCTAAATAATTTGACATACCCTCAATGTTGCCATTTTGTTCCATGTTCTTTATTCACATAATGCAGAGGTGTAGGAACACACAGGGCTGTGCATCAATTTCATCACTTGTGTTTTGCACACATTATGCTGGGAAAGAGAGCTAAACAAAAGCTAAACTCTGGCTCTGCAGCCTGCTTGCTTATAGCATGACAGCACCCATTGCAGGCTGTCACCTGCCAAGCACCCGCCTGCACGTCCAAGCAGCAGATGTTAAGTGAACATCCCCACCAGTAAAAAGGCATCTATCAACTTGCTTCCCAGTCAGTTGGCATCAGTTAATGAGGACTTTATGCACTTCTGAATAATAACAGTAGAAGTAGCTGGCAAGTCTGAACGTAGAAGAAAAATCTACAGTTTTCTTTCATAAAATAAAAGCTGGTCTGTTATTTCAGCCAAAGTAACAATAACAGTACCCTGAAGATACCACCTTTGGCAATCAAATTCATTCTACGGGCATAACAGCTGAAATCTATTTTTCCTTCTGATTCTCATTAGTTTAGTACTGGAATATGCACTTTTATCTATTATTTTACCTAAATTTGAATACAATAGAGGGAAGTCTCCTTAACAGTAGAGAAACTCATTCCACAAAAATAATTTCCTAAAGTCGTTTATTCTGAAAAGAGTAATTTAAAATACACACATACACACACATACTCTGCCTTATTTATTTCACCCTGTAATTATATTTTTAGATGATTGCTTGTGTATTTTCTCACTTTAAAATGAAAATTAAAGGTCTGATGACTTGGGTTGATTTAATTCGCCCAGGCAGAGGAACTCCCACCCCAGTTCTGTGATAGAGAATTTGTTACTGTGTCATTACTCAATGTATAGAATTATAGGATGCTAGTATCACTTGTTTTTTTTTTTTTATCATGGTTTATTTCAGTTTTGTTTTATTTTGTTTTTTGTGTTTTTTTGAGACTGAGTCTCACTCTGTCACCCAGGCTGGAGTGCAGTGGCGTGATCTCGGTTCACTGCATCCTCTTCCTACTGGGTTCAAGAGACTCTCCTGTCTCAGCCTCCCAAGTAGCTGAGATTACAGGTGCCTGCCACCATACTAGGCTAATTTTTTGTATTTTTAGTAGAGATGGGGTTTCACTATGTTGGTCAGGCTGGTCTTGAACTCCTGACCTCAAATGATCCACCCTCCTTGACCTCCCGAAGTTCAGGAATTACAGGTGTGAGTCACCATGCCTGGGCTATTTGTTTTTAAATCTCCCATTATGTAGTTATATGAATGATCTGGGGGAAACAAAACATCATTTGAATGTACTGCTTTGGCCAGATCACGCACTTTCTTTCTGTGTGTTTAACCAAATGTGAACAAAAAATAGAAATAAACTTACAACTATTCAGGGCCAGAAAGAATTGAAGCTACCATTTAGCTCAATACTGTTTTTACATATGGGGAAACTGATACTCAAAATTCTCTTATCAAGCATCTCCAAAGTCACGTTGTTAAGCAGAAGGAAAGCCTGGCTAGCTCCCGGTTTCTCTACCTGGTTCAAGGCTCTTTCCAGATTTATTGACTTTCAGTTCCATTAGTTGCTTTTTATCATGATCTTTGTGCAGATGATGAGCCTTGGGAGAGGTGTAAATTTTCTAAGAGCACTTTAATAAATACATGCAGAATGAAGAACAGGAACTGAAACTGCTTACCTATGTACATTTATACAACCTTGAACTGCATCCACCTTTCACTTGGTATGAAGCGAGAGTATCTCACCAATAGAATCTTCATTTTAATGGCGGTTACACACATGTCCTACTCATTTACCAAACAGAGCTCCTACCATTTTCTTAGACACATGTATTATTTGTGGTATAAAATGTCTATTCCAGCATTTCCTGATGTCCAGATTTCTCTTTCACAATTCCTTTTCCCAAATTCTATCTGCTAGGATTTTATTTATCTTTCAGGATAAAATCAACTGACACCTTTTCATGGTATTCTAAGTGGTCCTCTCTCTCCTTCTAAATCTTCATATTTTACTTAGAATTAGAGCTATATTCCAGCATGCATCTTACTTGTGTAATGTTCAAAGCATCTAAGCCAGGTGCAGTGGCTCATGCCTATAATCTGAGCACTTTGGGAGGCTGAGGCAGGCAGATCACGAGGTCAGGAGATCAAGACCATCCTGGCCAACGAGATACCCCTTCTCTACTAAAAATACAAAAATTAGCCAGGTATGGTGGCATATGCCTGTAGTCCCATCTACTTGGGAGGCTGAGGCAGAAGAATTACTTGAACCCGGGAGGCAGAGTTTGTAGTGAGCTGAGATTCTGCCACTGCACTCTAGCCTGGCGGACGGAGAGAGACTCTGTCTCAAAAAAAAAAAAAAGAAAAAATATCTAGCATTTACTTAGCAAAAATTTGTTAAAACCAATTCAGTTTCTCACACAGTGATAGCCAATAAACATTAAAAAATGTTGCATGAATGAATGAATAACTGAATAGCATCTATAAATCCATCTGGGACTGTCCACTGAAAAGCAATTTCTACAACCCTAGCTTCTCTCTAGATTGCTACATTGACACTCTATGCCCTGGTTCCTACAGCATTCTCAGCAGCAGGTGTGATCAATGCCATAGGATCAACACTGCATAAAAATTGGCCTCTGGGGCCAGGCGCAGTGACTCACGCCTGTAATCCCTGCTCTTTGGAAAGCCGAGGTGGGTAGACCACCTGAGGTCAGGAGTTGGAGACCAGCCTGGCCAAAATGGTGAAACCCCATCTCTACTAAAAACATAAGAATTATCTGGGCATGGTGGCAGACACCTCCAGTCCCAGCTACTCAGGAGGCTGAGGCAAGATAATTGCTTGAACCCAGGAGGCAGAGGTTGCAGTGAGTCAAGAATGCACCACTGTACTCCAGAGTGGGTGAAAAATTGGCCTCCAGGGTCCTCTGATTACTCTGTCTCCAAAATGAACTTTACTGCCCAATTTATCTTGTTTTCAACTTCCTACATATTTTTAATCTCTTTGATTTTTAATGCTGTTCCCTTATTCCCTCATTCCTTAGGCCCTTTCATCTTTCTTTAAACCTAATACTTAATCTTCCTTCTCCAAATCTGTGTAGAGTTTTCCATCCTTGAATATGCTGTGCTTTTTACTTGACTTCTTTATATTTTTGCCAGACAGCAAATATTTCTTCACATGCAACAGGTAATGAAATAAACTCAATTTCTTCTCAGAAAAATCACCATTCTTCGGATTTTCCAATATTTGTCCACTCTTATACAAGCAATGATACTTTTTATACCCAACAGTATTGACAACACTTTGCACCAGAATTGTGTTTCTTCCCATACTCGCAGCCATCGTTCCCTTGGCTATTGCTGATTCTTCCTCTGTTGCAGGCACTGCACTACTTTCTTGGAGGTAACTACATGAATGAGACATAGTTCCTTCCTCCAAGGGCCTCACCATGTAAAATGGATAGTATGCATATAAAGAGATAATGATTACAGTGTGAAGAGCACTTGATCATGGAAACCACCAAGACTCTGGAAGCATCAAGCTGAGCGTCAGTTTCAAAGTTGCATGGTATCAGAGAAAGCTTTCTTCAGCAGGTTGTGCTTGAATACATTTCATACAAAAGTTGCAATTGGGGCCGGGCGCGGTGGCTCAAGCCTGTAATCCCAGCACTTTGGGAGGCCGAGACGGGCGGATCACGAGGTCAGGAGATCGAGACCATCCTGGCTAACACGGTGAAACCCCGTCTCTACTAAAAAATACAAAAAACTAGCCGGGCGACGTGGCGGCGCCTGTAGTCCCAGCTACTCGGGAGGCTGAGGCAGGAGAATGGCGTAAACCCGGGAGGCGGAGCTTGCAGTGAGCTGAGATCCGGCCACTGCACTCCAGCCTGGGCGACAGAGCGAGACTCCGTCTCAAAAAAAAAAAAAAAAAAAAAAAAAAAAAAAAAGTTGCAATTGGGGCCGGGCGCGGTGGCTCAAGCCTGTAATCCCAGCACTTTGGGAGGCCGAGACGGGCGGATCACGAGGTCAGGAGATCGAGACCATCCTGGCTAACACGGTGAAACACCGTCTCTACTAAAAACTACAAAAAACTAGCCGGGCGACGTGGCGGCGCCTGTAGTCCCAGCTACCCGGGAGGCTGAGACAGGAGAATGGCGTGAACCCGGGAGGCGGAGCTTGCAGTGAGCTGAGATCTGGCCACAGCACTCCAGCCTGGGTGACAGAGCGAGACTCCGTCTCAAAAAAAAAAAAAAAAAAAAGTTGCAATTGGTTAGAGAAACTGTTACAGGGTAAAACAGGCTTCACACATCGTTGAATCTTCTCAGATCATGCAACACAAATGTCAAATTTAAAAATGATGGAATTGTGACTCTATGTTCTTAATCTTCTATTTCTATAATATTTCAAATATGAATTTGCAACTCACATTTCTATAATATTTCTGCAATAGTATTTCTGCAGCATTTCTGTAGTATTATATAACATTTCTATAACATGTATTGCTGTGATAGTCTCTCTGCCTTCAGCATCTTCTCCTATCCCCATCCTACAGTCATTCTCTAGGTTTACATCTGATTAATCTCACCAAAGCATTACTTTTTAAGTATGGATCCCCAAGGCCTATTCAATAAGCTCCAAACTCCACAACCAAACATTCCATGCCCCGATACTGAGACCCCAATCTATTTTCCAAACATTACTTTTCTGTGCAAACTATTTGCAGTAGTCAATTTAGTCTATACCTTTCCTCTGAGATATATTATTCAGTCCTTTAGAGAGTTCAAAACTTCTTTAAGGGGTTTATAAAGCAGAGCAATAGACCAGAATAAGAAGAAACAGTGGGTTCCCAGGTAGATGTTCAGGAATGCAAGGACCAAAATGTTACTGGAACGAGTGAGACAGGAAAAAAAAAAAAAGAAAATGTCAGTCAAAGGTGTTCTTTGTCTACTCAAATTACATAGAACACTTGAGTTTCCAAAACTGACAAGGACAAGTTTTTGCAAAATTTTCAGCACTTTTAACTTACTTTTTTTCAGAATACTGCAAAAAAAAATTTTTTTTCTTTTAATATTTGTAGCTCTACTCCCTCTGTCTGAAAGAGTGAAGGCAGCAGGAAAACACAAGTATAATAGAGGAACAGTATGCCAACGATTTTCAACCATGCCAGGAATCATTAAAATTGAAATCAGGGGCTTCAAGTGTTATCAGCTTTGGTAATTCATTCTATCTGAATGCCTGCTTTCTTTCTCTACTCCTAATGATCTCTCTATTCTGTTTCCTGCATCTTCACCTCTGTGACTGCTGGCATCTGAAAAAACCTTATTTTTTTTGTTGGTTGTAGCAACTCATTTGCAAATGTGGATCTTTAGCATTTATTTATTTATTTATGTATTTATTGAGATGAAGTTTCACTCTTGTCATCCAGGCTGGAGTGCAATGGTGCGATCTCGGCTCACTGCAACCTCCACCTCCTGGGTTCAAGCTGTTTTCCTGCCTCAGCCTCCCAAGTAGCTGGGATTACAGGCACCTACCACCATGCCTGGCTAACTATTTTTGTATTTTTAGTAGAGATGGGTTTTCGTCATGTTGGCCAGGCTGGTCTCGAACTCCTGACCTCAGGTGATCCACCCGCTTCGGCCTCCCAAAGTGGTGGGTTTACAGGTATGAGCAACTGCGCCTGGCCAACTTTGGCCTTTATTAATCCCCTCTACTTCTGTAGTTCTGTAGTTGCATAGTCTGTAATTTGTCTCCTCATTCTCTGGCTTTCGGTGTGGTGTAATCTTGTTAAAATTGTTGGATGGAAATTGGTCATACATTTTGTAGATCACCGAATTCAATAAATGTTTAGTACATGCAAACACATACATACAAGCACACACACATGCACTCACAAAAAGCAAATTTCTTTCTAGACAGAATTTTACAGCTGTTATGGAGTAGTGGTATTTAGTATATGAGCTGTTATTGCATAGTGGTGTTCAGCATATGAGCTGTTATGGAGTAGTGGTGTTTAGTATGTACCACAACAAAATATGACTATAGGAGACCAGAATATGCCACCCCAAAATATGCCTCTTTAGCATAAGGATGATTTTGACCTGATTAATCTGAGCAACAGCAAAGACAAAAGAAGCTCTGAAAACAGTAGAAGTTGTCCTTTCACGAGAGCAATTTATATCTATAAAGGAAACATCCATTTGTAAGAATGTCTTCTTCTCTGTAGCAGGAAGGGAAGGATGACTCTCAGTCACTAGAAACTCGCATCTGTAGAGAAGACATGGACCAATCTGCATAATAAATCTTATCCTGCTTCCTGTGCTTCTATGGGTCATCTTCCCATTACTGCTTCTTACCCAAACACTCTTATTGTTTCAGCTGAAGATGGCATTTAAGCCTAAATTTAAGCCATTTCTTTGAGATTTACTCCTTTTCCCTAGATATCTTCTTTGTATACATAAGGTATACATGTTATTAAACTTCTGTTTGTTTTTCTCTTGTGAATCTTTCTTTTGTTACAGGGATTTGTCCCAACTAAGAACTCTGAAGGGTAATGAATGTCAACATAAAACAGTCAAAAGGCTCAGCAACGGGTTAGAAGAGTTTACTCAAGCACAAAGGTAGGGCAGCTGTCCAGGGAGCAGAATTACACCAAAGAATGGGAAAAATGAGGATTGTTTCTATAAGCAGAAATGGAGGGACTGAACAGAACTGTAACATTTTCCATGCAAAGGCTAACATGCAGATAAAAGATTTGATTGGCTACTATTGATTACACTCTAAAAGGTTTGCTTCACATTCTCTCATAAAGGGTAATAGTCACAAGGGTCTCTATCTTCATGTCATCTAGTCGAGGTTTGAGCGAAGAACAGGGAGTCTGGTCAAGGTATAATGTCTTCACGCAAAGTTCAGTAAGCAGTAGTTACACACCAGAGAAGAAAAACAGCTGTGTTACACGAGTCCGTTTTCAGGATTTACCTTTCCCCCTTTGGCATAGTAAATTTGGAAGGTCCTGAGGTTTTATTCTCCTGTCACAGGAGAAAATTATTTTTCCTCCTGTACAAGAGACAATAGAGCAGGCAGCAGGTCCCAAACACTGTCCTTCCTTGGGTCCCCAGTGTAGACTCAATATTTATAGTATTCAGACACTGTATTATGCTTATCTCTACTTTTCACCTCCTGCTCCCCTTGAGGGCTCCGGGAAGGCAGGGAATATAGCCTTCGTTTCTGAATCTCCATACCAGCCTACTTGTAGTATGTCACAAATGCTCAATGTCTGTGGGCTGACTGAGTCAAGGGCTATTTTTTAGAATTGTAGAATTGGGAACTAGACATGATTTCATACTTAAAGCTTTCTCTAAAGTAGAGATTCTAAGTTCTTGTTTTATAATATATCTTTCTCCACATTCTTTAGGAATTTGAATGGTATTTATGAGAAATTCTAAAATAATTTCTAAATTATTTTATGATGTCTTGAGAAATTCTAAAATATTTCCAAATTAGAAATAAAAGACCTAGAATGAATTTAGTTTTATTTTAGAAAAATACGTGCTTTTGCAGAAATGAATACCCAGAGGAAACAGGAGGAAAATGTCAACGTGGCCTTGCTCATCTGCAGTAGGTGTTACACACATGCACACACACACACACACACGCACATGCACACGCACGCACACACAAGTGGATACGCACGTGCACGTGCACATGCACACGCACGCCCACACGCACGCGCACGCGCACACGCACACGCACACGCGCGAGCGCGCACACACGCACACACACCAGGCCACACACATCCTCCTCTGTTTGCTTGTAATCAAGGAAACTGTCTTCCATAGTGTGAGCAGGGATTAGAGGAAAGCTCACTCAATAGTAGATTCATTTCCAGGACACAAAGATATTAAATACACTCAAGCTCACTAGTAATTAGAAAAATGCAACTCTTAGTAAAATTAAATGCCATTTGTAATTTTCAGACTGACAAGTTCAAAAACAAAATGAAGCATCTGGAGCTGATACGAATGAGAAGGCATGTATTGTGGATGAAAATGCGTTTTTGGAAGGCAATATGTACACACCCTTTAGTAACTACTTCAAACAGTCTTTCCCCAGAATGCATGCAAAGGCATAAAAGAATATCCACTGCAGGAGAGTTGGACTTAGCCAAAATAACAAACAATGTCAAGTCTGCATGTATATCAGGAAAAGAATGTTTAAATTATTCATAATGCATCTGTGCAAAGAATACTATAAAACCAATAAACAGAATGAAAAGGCCATTATGTATTAATTTGTCCACATGTATTATGAAACAAAACTCATGACAGAACAGTATGTGTGGAATGATCTCTCTCTCTCTCTATCTCTCTCTCTCTCTTTCTCTCTCTGTGTGTGTGTGTGTGTGTGTGTATTCCATTACATATATTTCTGGAAATGTATACATCCAACTTTTACCATTGTATAAGTATTACAATCTAAGTTTAAAGTGGAGAGATGCAGTGTAGACACTTTTATGTATTTATGTGCTTAAAACCAATAAAAACATGGAGGATAAATTTATGTAGACTTTTTAGATATACAAGTTTATACTGCTTTCTGAATGATAAAATAATCCATTAATTAGTTGAAAATTGTGTTTTTTAAATTTTAATAAAAGCCTTCAAATAATCAAAGCGTTCAAATAATAAAAGCCTTCAATGTTCAGGACATTCACAAATTATACCCCCTTTTCTTAGTGCAAGTGTGGTTTAAAGCACCACTCCAGGGCCTTCAGACTTCCAGAACAGAGAGCCTTGGGAAGAGCATGCTGGGCTGCTGGCTTCTGTTTCCAGCTTTTCTGTTTCTACAGCTGTAATTTAGCCTCAGCTATAACTTCAGGGCACGAGGAAATCATAGCCATTTAGCATTCTCTCTAGGGGCTTATTAGCTGGTTCTAAGTGCCACAAGATGGAGATATATATACATCTTAATCTCTCACAGTCTTGGCAACTACTACTGATGATGCAGGCTACAAATATTTTAATTACACATAATTCCTCCAAAAAATGATATTTAGTTTATTGTGAAGTTCTGATGGCTCTAACCTCAAATGAGGATAATTCTGTAAGTTCTACCAAGAATTCAGACAACCTATATGTGCAAAAAGCCAGAGTTTAAAGAGAAAAACTTATGGTTTAGGTACTTCAAATATATCATATATATGTGTAATATTCCTTATCCCAACTTCACAAATGAGGGGTGAGTTCCCATGATACAGAAAAGTAAACCGAGGTTGAGCAGAATTAAGTAACTGTCTCAAAGTTATACAGTTGATAAATGGATATACCAGGATTAGGATCTAGTTTTGTCTGACTCCCAAACTTACAGTTTCTTCTGGAACATGTTTCCCTCCAAAGTATTCGGCTTTAGTGAAGAAGGTATTGGGGATCAGAAACCTACACCCCAATAAACTGAAGAGGAAGCTTTTGAAGGTCTCTGTGACCTTCCCCAGCTCCACCTTCTCTCTTCCAAAGCACAGGATAAAATCGTTTTCTAAAGTTTCCTAATCTGCCTAAGGTCCAGACCACCAAAAAGAAGAAAACAGTGACTTCTGGTCCCTTCCCTGAGTTTTCATTAACTGAATCTCATATCACAAGAAGAAAAACTGAAGCTTGTCAATGCAGCTGGGCCAAATTTTGTCACAAACTATTGTGTGTGCCCCACAGACTTTGTCCCAGGCCACTGTATGTTTTTCAAATCCATTGATAATCCTGAAGAGAATTTACTAACTCCTCAAAATCATCCACACTTCCCCATCTGCCTTTCTCCTAGGAAGAGGGTACATAAGGATCTGTACCTCATTGGATAGTGGGGTAATCAGTCTGGGATTTCCCCCTTGTGCATGTTAGTACATTTGTATGCCTTTCCTCCTATGAATCTGCCTTTTGTCAGTTGATTTTCCATGAACATTCGGAGAACGAGTGGGCAGTTATCCCTTTGCCTCTACAAAAATTAATGAACTTTGCATTTTACTTCCAGGCATGACTTTTGTAACCACCAACTTTAATTTCAGTCATCTGTGTGGTTGCTAACTGGGAAGAACCCCATCCATCCCAATTATATTAGGCTGGGTTGATTCTCAAAATTGATGTTGTCCTATAAAACCCAGAGGTTCCCCTAGTATATAGAATCCCAACTATCAGGCATTATCGAAGTGGAGAAAACACCAATAAATGAGAATGTAATTAACTACAACCTCAACTAACCAAAGACACTTGCTAAAAAACAATTGGAAGTAAACCAAAAATTACCTTAATCTGGACACAGAAACCCACCTTTCAGAGGTTGGTGCGAGTCCATGGAACCCCCTCATCCCCTGTATATTTTTTACTTTCCTGCAATCCAAGCCAGTGACCCTGTTTGGGCAGATGGAGTTGTAGCACAGTTTGCGCATTGGAAACAACTGAGGTTAGATCTCGAAGACCTGGCGTGGAATCCAGTCCTCTTATCTCTCTTCAGTGTTACAATGGCTAGATGACTCAGACGTTTTTAGCTAATGCTGCCACAAAGAGTTTGCCGAGGATTAGAGATGTTTACTGTAAATTCCTCCCACCGTGTATTTATTCACAAATGAACTCAAAAAAATCATTCATGAACAGTTCTGAGTGCCTCCAGTGCCTGACACATGCCTAAAGAAGTTGATTCCTGGATTACTATCTACAAGGTCGGGGGTGGGGTTGGAGAGGCATACAGGAGAACAGGTAATTGCAAATATGTTGGGCCTAAACTATCTGATCATTAGATAATAGCTATTGTGACTTTCTTAATGTCACACAAAACCCCTAGCGAGACAAATAATGATCTAATCATAATAGTACGTTATATTTATCTGTAAGGTGGGGCCTAGAGGCAGCAGGGGTTTGATTCAAACATTGTAACAAGATTTTCAAAGCAGAAATGTCTAAAGTTTATAATTTATATGTAATCCTTGTACATATTTATGAGATATAAAGCGATGTTTCAATACATATATAAATTGTGTAATGTTCAAATCAGGGTAATCAGCACATCCATTGCCTCGAACATTTATCTTTTCTTTGTGAGGAAGACATTCAAAATCTCTCTTTTAGCTATTATTATAAATGTGGTTTAGCTTAAAGCTTTAACTAAGAAGTTCAGCTAAACATGGCCCTCATTCATATTCACCAAGATGTTACCAGAATGATTTTTCTGATTTTGGTTAAAAAGCAATTGAAGAAAAATTGGCCTCAATGATGTGGGAGCACTTTTCTTAAAAGTAGATCCAATCTCCATTCTGTACAAAATACATGCTATGTTTGCAATATTCCTTCATCTATACTGGGTTTATATAAAAAGTAAACAAGATATTTTACAATCCATATTTAGTGATGTGCTTACACAATTAGAGACTTTTATGAATCATCTTCATTATGCATTTAAACAGTTCATAAAAGTTATGAGTCCAATGTATTTACCCCGTTTTGTTGTTGTAAACCTTTAACTATAATGGCAGTGAGAACAAAGAAACCGAAGTGTGCATATTCTAGAAGCTCCACACCAACCCTTGCTTCAATTATGCATGAATTAACAGAAATGAATTTGCAGCGTTTTATTTCTTGGTGTAATGGAGCTCAAGTATTTCATAAAGTGTAACCATACAGCAAATTCTGAGCTCGTTTTAGAATAATTAGCACATTGATGTTACTTGTGTAGTTAAAAGAAAATGTTAAAATTTTCCCATTGTAAGCAGTTTTTGAAGGCTCACTCTGTTCTCTAAAGTGAGCAATCTTTCATTCTGAAGAAAGCTAGAAGCTCCATCTTCCCTGCATTTCATCTTCTTCCTCTTATACCTCGATTAAACTACTAGTACTTATTCAGACAAGTCTTAATTACAGGCCTCAAGCAAGTGAAAGAGCCGCTGTAGATTAAGTCGGTAATTTTTTTTAAATGATGCATTTACCTCAAGTTACTCCTGTTCAGTCCTTTGAATAATTAAAGCTCAGCTAAGGGAGACCTAAAATCTGTACCTTAAAATGTCTTCATTTAACATTCTCACCAAAATTTGACATCCTCATATAGCTTTCCCCAGTCCTTTCCATAAAAGGAAAGTCCCTCTCTTGGGAGAAGGAAAAAACTACATTTACAGAGCTTCTACTGTATGTCAGACATGCAACTGTGTGAAGTCTGCTCCATTCTTATTTCTCTGACTGTTAGCATAATTCTGGAGGTGACCATAGTCATTCCTGTTTTACAAATGAAGAGAGCAAGGCTCAGAAATGTTAAGTAAGTTTCTCAAAGCCACAGAAGCCAATCAGGACGAAGGGAGGACTTAATTCAAATGAGTCAGTCAGGACTCTTCCTAACTCTAGAAAGTATTTCTGAGATAATGGAAAGCTTTTTTTGCTAGAAAACTGAGAGATGGCCAAGGGGAACTTGGCAAAACTATGGAAGTTTCTGTTGAGATTTGCACCATAAATGACTTGGATATGTTAGACACAGCTTCCCAGATAGGATTTTGGTAGATGCAACGGTAGCAAACAAAGGAAAAAAAATGAATAAGAAATAATGTGATTGTTTTTAAATTCCACCAAGCACTTACTGAATGATTAGGACATGCCAAAAACTATGCTGAGCTTCAGGAAAAAATACTTTCATATAATTGGATGGATTCTTATAGAGTTAGAGTTAAACATGAGAACTAGATAAGCAAAGTGCATACTTTATAATCTAATGAGACAAGTATAACACCAGGATCTAGTGAGACAGATGCTAATGCTAGAACTTTTGTTCACAGATGTAACCCAAATGCCTATACCTGGCACAAAATAGGTGCTCAATAAATACAAACAAAAGAAAGCTAGGAATATCTAGGAGGAGGACTTCTCACAAATTAAGTGGGGAGAGTGTGTGAAGTATAAGGCATTCTGGTGGTGAGGAATAGTATATGTAAAGGCTAGTAAGCAGTAAGTAAGTCTGGGCAGCTCTTTTTCTAGGAAAGAAAATGCTTGGAGTATAGGCTACAGGGGCCAAGGACAGAGACTAGACAGCAATGCAGAAAATAGAGTGAAAAATACTTTTTGGAAAAGGATGTTCAGAGTTGGACATGATCTGGATCAGATTGCTGTATCTTTGGTCCTGAGACAAATGCATTTGGATTAAAGCAAGACTTTCAAAGTACTTTTCCAAGGATTCATTTCTTAAGTAATGAAAATATATTAAAATACATTGCCATATATTAAGAAATTGCCTTGGTATGATATATTAAGTGTGTGATATTGTAATATAATAAGAGACATATATTTAGTCCTTGTCCCAGGTTCCTAGCAAAGGCTTCTAAAATTCTTGCAACTTCCTGAGTGGTGGTGGTGAGAGAAGCATCTTTTGTTATCCATAGTCAGTCCTTTCAACCGTACCTGAGTTTATGCTAAGGTGGTGACTCTCCATGGGCTCTAGATAGCTTTAAGCTGGGGGCTTGTGACCAAAGGAACCAATCCCATGAGTAGAGGGTTGGAACTTTCAACCTCACCCCGACCTCTGGGATCAGAAAAGGAGGAGGAGAGATTGAATCAATCACCAACAGCCAATGATTGAATCAATCATGCCTATGTAATGAAACTGTAATAAAATCCCAAAACAGAGTTCAGAGTGCTTCCAATTTGGTGACCACATGGAGATGCTGGGTGGGTGGCACAGCTGGAGAGGGCCTGGAAGCTCCACACATAACCCTCATACCTTGCCCTATGTGTCTCTTCTAGCGTTTTATGAGCTATATCCTTTATAACAATAAACTACTAGTAGTAAGGAAACTGTTCTCCTGAGTTCTGTAACTTGTTGTAGCAAATTATAGAACCCAAGGAGGGGGTTATGGGAACTCCCAATTTATAGCCAGACAGTGCGAAGTATGAGAAATCCCGGACCTGCAGGGGTCATCTCAAGTAGGAGCAGTCTTGTGGGACTGCTCCCTTCACCTTCTGGTTCTAAAATTAGCATCAGAATTCCCTGAATTGTTGAACACCCGCTTGATGTCTGCAGAGTTGAAGAATTGGTTGTTAGTGTAGACAAAACCCACACATTTGCTGTCAGAAGTGTTTTGTGGGCAAAAAACAGATCATAATAGTATGGGGAGAAACAAAGGGCTTTTAAATTATTATTATTATTTACTATAGGATAAGATGTTTTATAAATCCATTCAAATGGAAATATCACATAAATGATTTTTAAGCTTATTTGACAACAATTAACTTGGGAAACCAGGAAATCTAGAAAACATGAAGCACTTAACTAAAGGCACTGTATAAGATCAGCTACAACTCCCAAATCTTGCTCCGCTCATTAGTTTTGTCATTTGCTAGGTAGCTATGGAGCGGGCTTAGTATCTGCAGTAGTTAGGGTAAACTCTGGGTACACATATATCCAATAATTGCATGTCTTTTTTTTTTTTTTTTTTGTGACAGGAGTCTCTCTCTGTGGCCTAGGATGGAGTACAGCAGTGCCATATCAGCTTGCTGCAATCTCCACCTCCCAGGTCCCATGTTCAATCAATTCTCCCACCTCAGTCTCCAGTTGCTGGAACCATGGGCTTGTGTCACCACTCCCAGCCAATTTTTGTATTTTTAGTAGAGAGGTTTCATCATGTTGATCAGGCTGTTCTTGAATTCCTAGACTCTAGTGATCCGCCCACCTTGGTCTCCTAAGATGCTGGGACTACAGGCATGAACCATCCCATCTGGCCATGAATTGCAGGTCTTTTCATTACCCCCTGCCATGCTGGCTAAATCTCTGTATCTTGGTTTGACCTTTAGATTTTCATTGCTCCAGTCCTGCTGGTTTCAGATTGTTACTGAAAATGGGTATTTGGCTGATCCTACCCCATATCACTGGAAACCCATCATCGCTCTACCTAATTCTAACAAAGCATCTTTTCAAATGGGTGGCACTTACTTCTATATGCCCTTGGGATGTCCTTTTCACTAGAGACGCCTACTCCTGACTTATACAAAACACTGTTACATTCAGTTTACTCTTGCTTTGGGTATCCTACAGAGTTGAACCTCCTTATATATCAAATGTTTGTAAATCACAACTAAACTTACTATTTGCATTTGAATAATACTGTTTACAAAACCACTGGCCATCGGCTGGGTGTGGGGGCTCACACCTGTAATCCTAGCATTTGGGGAGGCCGAGGCAGGCAGATTACCCGAGACTGGGAGTTCAAGACCAACCTGGCCAACATGGTGGAAACTCTTCTCTACTAAAAATAAAATAAAATAAATAAATAAATAAATAAATTAGCTGGGTGCAGTGGCATATGCCAGTAATCCCAGCTTCTGGGAAGGTTGAAGCAGGAAAATCGCTTGAACCAGGGAGGTGGAGGTTGCGGTGAGCAGAGATCACGCCACTGCACTCCAACCTGGGTTACAGAGTGAGACTTTGTCTCAAAACAAAACAAACAAAAAAACCACTGACCTTCCATCTTGAAGCCTAGCCCTTCGATAAGGTCAGAATCCTCAGCTCCAGACATCCTGGTCTGGGCATATCCTCCCCTATCCCTATCTGCCACCATGTTGTCATAAGCTATCCTAATTTGAAGCTAAAACACCTTGGACAACCAATAAGAGAAAACAGCACAGATAGTTACTAACACAGTATTTACCTTTGCACGTTTATTGACTATGATTTGTTTTGTTCCTTCCAGTAGGTGGCTAACTTTCATATGAGGTGATGACAACTCCATTGTCTTCACATTCAAATTGCCTTTCCTTTACATGGGTGTCACTTTCCTTGGTCCTTCCATAGTAGCTGACATTGCTTCTTTCTTAAGTCACAGATGTTTATCTTCATCTCTTATCTTCCCAATTGAAAGTTCTTCATAATCCTTATTCATCAGATTTTTTGAGCAGGTTTTAGATAAGCTTCAAGGCCACATTTTGGGCATCTGATAAAATTATCCTCAATGGCTGGGGCTTTTTGCTAAATTTCCATTAAGTGTCTTTTAAATATTAAGGCTGAGGCTATTGCTAGAATGTTGGCTTCTTTAGCCAAATTTAATTTAAAATCCATAGAGACACACTCATATATACACACATTCACATAGTTATTTATTACTATAATTCTCATTGTTGGTCAAGTTCGCTTTTAGTTTCATTTTGTTTTACAAAATTGTCCAGGCCAAAATTGGTAATAATAGCTCATAGAATATTGCAACTACAAGTAGCAAATCCCTTAATTTGTGGAATATTACAATGACGTTATAGTAAGAAAACTAAATTTAACCTGTGATTATCCATACATTCTTCCAAAATTTTGAAAAAAGTTATCAAAAGAAATAACAGCAAAATGTTCACTAAATTATTAATATTAGTAGTTCTGCAGAACTTCTATGCAGTACTCTGATCAAATGCTGAGTTGCTATGGCTAATATTCCAGGCCTAAGAAGGGCCTGCCACTCTGCCTGTGTGTCTGAAGAGAGACCCAGCTAGTGCCAATACGAATGTCGAGTTCATTTACAACCAAGCCAAGGAATCATAAAGAAAAAGAGAAAGTTAGGTGACAATTCCAAGAAAGGCTACATTCGACTTGTTAAGTCTTCCACAAAAAGTTAAAAATTATGAGCCAGAGAGCCTAAGTTGCTTCCTAGCAAGCCTAAGTTGCTTCCTAGCAATTAAAATGCAGGGATCCCTCTTCTTTTTTTTTTTTTTTTTTTTAATTTTGAGATGGAGTCCCACTCTGTCGTCCAGGTTGGAGTGCAGTGACACAATCTCTGCTCACTGTTCGTAAGCCCAAGTGATTCTCCTGCCTCAGTCTCCCAAGTAGCTGTGATTACAAGTGTGTGCCACCACACCCAGCTAACTTTTGTATTTTTAGTAGAAACGGGGTTTCGGCATGTTGGCCAGACTGGTCTCGAACTTCTGTCCTCGAGTGAAGAGATGCCTCCTCTAATTATCTCCTCTCCATATGTAAGACCAATCTGATTAGCAATGCCCACTTTGAAGTGTTCATAGAATGTAGAAGCAGGAATAGAGTAAGTTTGTGCACAGGTACTAGCCAGCGGGTTCTGAATATCTCACGAGGAAAGAAACTCTGTGGATAACAATAAAGTACCATGATTGTTTTGGCAGATATTATGTCAATAGTTTGAGTTATCTAGTGTGGCTATAACTAGTATTATTATCAAAGACAATCGACTTGTGGGTAAGACAAGGTCTGTTCATAATCTTAGACAAAGCAAATTATGACTTGGTCTTGGCTTGAACAGAAAATTTGGGGGAAGACAGGAGAGATGCTCTTGGAGACCTTGAACTCCCAAGGCAACCTTTCATTCCTTAGACAGAGTCCCACATGGAGAGGCCAAAGTTGGGGTTCAACTCAAAAGGGCAGAGCTTTGGGGAACATATGTGGCCACTGCAGATTCTGTTTTCTTAGCCAGTGCTGTGGAGCATCAAATCAAAATCCTGTTATAGCAGGAACATTTGAGATTAAAATAATCTTTTTATGTCACTGGTGATGTAGATAAGATAAAATAAAACCAGAGGAATAAGAACAATTAACAAATATTTAAAAAAATGATGGAGGAGAAGGTGGTCACAGCTTCTCTCTGGTCCTCTAAAGATGTAGATTGAGATGTGCCAAAAGCAGAGACAGCACAAGACTAAAGGCCTTGTCCTTCTTCACAATTTAGGGGAAAATCACATGGCAAAGATCACTGCCCAGTCTAGGGAAGGTCTGCAGCAGCAGGAAGGGGCTAAGTTGCTCTTGGGCATCTCATAGGGTTAGGAAAATCCTTCAGCGAAACAAAAGACACTGGATGGGAGGATTACCCCAACTCAGTTAAGGGAATAGTTCCTCCAGGCAATTTGTCTGGGATGCTAGACATTCTTGTGGGAGAAAATGCTAAGTAGAAGAGACTCAACTTTCTTACTCCATTCTAATTCGCTCAATTCTAATTTCTTTATGTAAATGTGTACGAATCTGTTACTGATTTTTGTTTGTAACAGCAGTGTGGATTTAAGTAATGTAAACTGGATTCTGGAAACATATTGCTGGAGATAAAATACTTTCCTTGCTGAGAATTTCAAGATATGTTTTTATATGTCTTTTTGATTCACTAGAATTTTAGAAAAGTGAAACACCTGTGTGGCAAGGCCTCAGATCTACTTTGGATATATGGAAGGAGCTATTCTTATTCCAAAGAGGAATGGCTCAGACCCCATCAAGCCACTGGGTGCAATGCCTCTTGCTTAACCAAGCAGCAGTCTACGGAGGAAGTATTTAAGCTCTCTGAACTTTGAAGCTATAAATTCTGTGATTTCATTTTTTTATGTGAGATGCATTGTATTATAAAATTTGTTTCTTTAAATGCACAATCCAGTAGGTTTTAGTACATTCATAGAGTTGTGCAACCACCACCCCTATGTAATTCCAGAGCATTTTCATGTCCTGGAAAGGAATTCCATACCCCTGAGCACTCACTCCTAAGTGCTCACTCCCTTTCCTCTGACACCCACTGATTTGCCTTATAAGTCTATGAATTTGCCTTTTCTGGACATTTTATATACACAGAATCATAGAGTATGTGGTCTTTTGCATATGACTTCTTCTACTTAGCATGTTTTCAAGATTCACCCATTGTACTCATTTGCTTAAGCTGCCACAACAGAGTACTGAAGACTGGATGACCTAAACAACAGAAATTTGTCTTCTCACCATTTGGAGGCTGTTAGTCTAAGAGGAAGGTGTCGGCAGTGTTTCTCCTGAGGCCTCTCTCCTTGGCTTGGAGATATCCATCTTTTTCTGGTCTCCATACATGGTCTTCTCTCTATGTGTTTCTATTCTCTTCTTCTTATAAGGATTCAAGTAATATTGGATTAGTGTCCACACAACCTCATTTTAACTTAATTACCTCCTTAAAATCCCTATTTCCAAATATAGTCACATTCTGAGGTACTGGAGTTAGAATTTTAGCATACGAATTTGGGGAGAACACAATTCTGTCCATAATACTTCACCCTCTGCCACTCTACAAATTCATTGTCTTCTCATATGCAAAATACTTTCACATCATCCCAACAGCCCCAAAAGCCAACTCATTCCAACATCAAATCTCAGTCCAAAATCTCATATAAATACTGTCTAAATGAAGTGTGAATGAGACTTGAGGCATGATTCCTGGGGCAAAATTGCTCTCCAGCTGTAATCCTGTGAAATTGATGAGTTATCTGCTTCTAAAATACAATAGTAGGTGTATTCGTTTGCTAGGAGTATCATAACAAAATACCACAGACTGGGTGACTTGAATAACAGAAATTTATTTTCTTTGTAGTTCTCGAAGCTAGAAGTCCAAGATTGAGGTGTCAGCAGATTTGGTTTCTTCTGAGGTCTCTTGCCTTGGCTTGCAGGTGGCCACCTTCTTGTTGTGTTCTTATATGGTCTTTTCTCTGAGCTTGCACATCTCTGGTATTTTCCTGTGTATCCAAGCTTCTTGGGTTTGTTTGTTTGTTTCTTTTTGCCAGAATCATGCTGTGTCACCAGGCTGGAGTGCAGTGGCACAATCTCAGCTCACTGCAACCTCTGACTCCCTGGTTCAAGCGATTCTCCTGCCTCAGCCTCCTGATTAGCTGGGATTACAGGCAAGCGCCACCACGCCCAGCTAATTTTTGCATTTTCGGTAGAGATGGGGTTTCACTATGTTGGCCAGGATGGCCTCAATCTCCTGACCTTGTGATCTGCCCGCCTTGGCCTCCCAAAGTGCTGAGATTACAGACATGATCCTCTGTGCCCAACTCTCTTCTTGTTCTTATAAGGACACTAGTAAGATCAGATGAGGACTCACCATAACTATCTTTTTAACTTAATCATCTCTTCAAAGTACCTATCTCCAAATACAGTCACATTCTGAGATCCTGGAGGTTAGGGCTTTGATATATGGATTTGAGGGTGACAAAATTCATCTTACAGCAACAGGCATAAGGTAAACATTCCCATTGCAAAAGGGAGCAATTGGAAAGAATAAAGGGGTAACAGGTTGCAAGCAAGTCTGAAACTTAACAAGGAAAATTCCATAGGATTTTGAAACTGGAGAATAATTCTCTTTGACTCCATGCTCTGTCCTCGGAGCCCATCTGAGTCGTAATCCTGCCTTTTGGGCCCACCAGTGTGGTGGCACTACCCCAGAACTCTCAGACCTGAGGATCCATGTTGACAGTGACAGCCCCAACAACCTCTGAACTGCCTTCACAGCCGTGCCTTTTTCATGAAAGATAACATACGTTCACAACCAGGTGTCTGTATTAGCCCATGCTGTAAAATCCCAGACGTCCAAAAGCCTTGCTTCATTTCATGTCATCTTTGTCTCCTTCAGTCAACCTGGCAGTGCTTCTTCTGGTATAAATCCCCATCTTCAGTCATGGTTTAAGTGGAAATGGCTGATTGGAATCATAAGTCACACACCTATAATTATTTTTTTAGCAAATTATTATCCAGCCCGATTCTTGATATTTTTCAGGACATAATTTCTTATTTTCTGCAATATGGATAGGCTGAGATTTTCTCAAATCTTCAAGTTCTGATTTCTTTTTGCTTGACAATTCTTCAATCTATCCCTCCTTTCACATTTTACTGTACAAGCGAAGAGAAATCAAGTCATGCCTTCAACATTTTGCCTAGAAATTCCCTCAGTGAATTACTCAAGTTCATCCCTTACAAGATCTAGTTTCCACAAAACACTAGAATACAATTCAGTCAAGTCCTTGCCACTTTGTAAGAATAATCTCCTCTCCTTCAGTTTTCAATAACATATTCCTCAGCTCTGAGACCTCAACAAAAGCACCTTTAACATATATATTTCTAGCAACATTTTGTTAATGACTGTACATGTATTTTTATGAGATGTTGGGAGATTTCTCTACAGATCTCTAATTTTCTGAGGACTCACTGGAATCACAATCAACATCTATATTTTTAACAATACTCTCTTCCAATCAATTTAGGCTTTTTGTAACATTCATCCAAATAAGATGGCTTTCTCTACCCAGTTCCAAAGCCACTTCTATATTTTTAGTTATTTGTTACAGCAGCATCCTCCCTTTTGATACCAGAATCTGTATGAGTTAGCAAGGTTGCCATAACAAAGTATACGCAGTTCAGTCCATAACACTTAGGTTGTAATATGGATTTGGAATTGATTCCTTTTTTCTTTTCTGTGTATTCCTTTTTTGCTTCACTTATCACCCTTCAATCTTCACGTAAAAACCCCTGCCCCATTTAAGTCCATGCCAACTGCTATGCTGCCCTCTCCACCTCATCCCATTGCCAACACCTTCTTACCTGTAGATATTCTCTATACTAAATAAAGTTGTTAGCAAGTCCACCATGGTCTCCAACTCTATCTCAATTACTACTATCATTCTAGGAACTTCAACACACCCCAGAGGCCTCCAGCCAACATCCTGGCCTCACAAGACCTTGACTTCCTCAGGGCCAATGAGGTGGTCTCGTCTATTCTGACACCTCAGCCAGACACTTCTACCCAAGGCCACTTCCTCAAGTGTCACCATAAGAAACTGTTCCTTTCTGACATTACTGATTCGTACACCCCACAAGACAACCACCTTCTAACCCTCCAAATCTCTTTGGGATATCTTTGCTTGGATGTTGGTTTGGCTGTGTTCCCACCCAAATCTCATCTTGAATTGTAATCCAAATTGTAATCTCCACGAGTTGTGGGAGGGACCTGTTAGGGGGTGATTAGGTCATGGGGATGGTTCCCTTATGCTATTCTCATGAAAGTGAGTGAGTTCTTACAAGAGCTGATGGTTTTATAAGGGGCTTTTCCTCCTTTGCTCTGCACTTCTCTCACCTGCTGCCCTGTGAAGAGGTGCCTTCCACCATGACTGTAAGTTTCGTGAGGCCTCCCTAGACATGCGAAACTATGAGTCAATTAAACCTCTTTTCTTTATAAATTACCCAGTCTCAGGTATTTCTTTACAGCAGCGTGAGAATGGACTAACACAGATGTCTCATAGATACTTCCAATTAAAGAAGACTAGAATTGTGAGGAGTCGGAAGCAAGCCCATATATTTAAACTATTTGACAGTACTCACTAGATGAGTCTGTGAGGACTCCCCCAAAGCTCTGGGACCCAGAAATTAGAAACTTTTCCTGGATCTGAAGTTCATCAACCAGAGAAATTGTTATATCCCTCCAGAGGCAGCCAATCTTGGGATTATTGTGCGTTGTCATGTCTACACATCCTGCTGCAATAGTTGTGAGCTTCCATTCTTGCCAACTCCAGGATATGGGCTTCATTTGCTTGAGATTGGCAGCAAGGAAAACCCTCCTGGGAGCTCAAGTGCTAGGCATAATGACTCTTCTGCAGGAGGCAGGCCATGTGACTCATCAGGAACTTACAGCTCATCTCTTATGAAGTAGGAGCAGATTTAATTTCCACTCCTCTAGAAACTTTGATGGCTCCTTCTCTCTAATATGGTCTTTGCTCCAATTGTCCCACTTTGATTTTTCAGTTGCCCTGGGCTTCTCAATATGCCAGTTCTGTCTCAACAATTATATCTCCATGTGTCAGTCCCTCATTGGTTACGGAATACCCTTTTAGACAACTAGACTTAGGAATGTCACTGATGACTTAGGAATGTCACTGGTGACCGCTGATCAGGCCTGGGGCTGGAAATATTTGTGATAGGCACTGGTCACTCTAATGGCTGAACCCTCTTTTAGAAAGAAGTCTCACTTCCTATTTGATATTGTAGAATATTGAAGAAAAATAAAGAGCCCCAATAGAAAAATTTGTCTGGCCTAAGGACACCACTTCAGGTTCCTAATACTAGACTTTCAATGTCTTTGAGCTCTTTTATACACTATAAGTCAGAGGTCACTGACAGACAATGTTTTGTCCCGTGGAGATTCAGTTGTTCACCCTCCTCACACTGTAACAAAATCAACTTCCCCTACTTATATATTCAGTTAATATTTCTGATCAATATTCATGTTCCTTTATAATGTCCATATCTGTATTAATGCCCTGATGTTACCCTTTTATCGAAGGTCGCTTTTAAACATTTTGGAGTTCATATCAATATGCCTAATTGATTTATTTACCAGTGCCATCTAAATTCCAGTGACAGAAAAGTGTACCACATACAAGGTTAAAATTTAGGCATCTCTTTACTTTCCTAGGTAACTCGAAAGCACTAAGAGAACTTTGTTGTGTGTTTTCCTCATTTTAATTTTTCTTTCTACTAATTTAGTGTTTCTATTTTCTTTTGGTAAATTTATACCTGAAAATTTATTGCTGTTGTTGGTAGCAATAGTCAGGAATTTTTTTGTTGCTGTTTTCAAATTTTACTTCTTCTCATTGGGGAAAAATTATGTATTATACATTTTAAGGTGTAAAATTCAGGGTTTTTTTAGTATATTCAAAATGTTTTGTGACCCTCAACAGCACTAAGTTTCAAAACTCTTTCATCACTCCAAAAAGGAAATCCATACTTATTAAACAATCACTTGCCATTCTGCCAATCCCAAGACATTAGCTACTTGCTCTTTATCTCTCTAAATTTTCTTATTCTGGTCATTTCATACAAGTGAAATCACATATTGTGTGGCATTTTGTGTAGGCCTGCTTTCAGTTAACACAATTTTCGCAAGGCTCGTGTAGGTTATAGCATGTTATCAGTACTCCCTTCATTTTTATAGTTAAATAATGTTCCATTGGTGAATATACGACATTTTATTCATTCATCAGTTGATGGGCATTTGGGCATTTTCATCATTTATTCATTGTGAGTAATGCTGCTATGAACATATGTGCAATTGCATTTTGGTAACTATTTTAAATTCTTTTTGGTATGTACCAAGAAGTGCAATTGCTGAGTAATATGAAAATTATGTTTAAACTTTTGAGGAACTACCACTGTTTTCCAGAGAGAGTGGCTGCACAATTTCACATTCTTTCCAGCAAGAAACAAGGGTTTTGTCTTCTCAACACCCTTGACCATATGCATTATATTTTCATTGTTTTGATTCTGAGCAACCTACCAGGTGTGAAGAGGCATTTTATTGTGGTCCTTATTTGCATTTCCCTGATGACTAAGGATGTTGAAAATCATTGAATGCGTTTGTTGGACATTCATTACCTCTTATTTTGAAAAACATGCATTCTAGCCTTTGCCCATTTGTAATTTGGTTGTTTATCTCTTTTTGCTGAGTCATAGGACTTCTTTATAGATTCTGGATACTAGTCCATTATTAGATATATAATTTGAAATATATTTTTGCATGTTTTTAATTGCCTTTTTATTTTCTTGTTAGTGACTTTTTATTTACAAAAGTTTTAAATTTTGATGAAGCACAACATATCTATTTTTTTTCTTTTCTTGCTTGTACTTCTGGTATCATATCTATGAAAACTTTGTCAAAGCCAGGGTCGTGAATTTTTCTCCCTTTTTAAATTATACTTTAAGTTCTAGGGTACATGTGCACAACACACAGGTTTGTTACATATGTATACATGTGCCATGTTGGTGTGCTGCACTCATTAACTCATCATTTACATGAGATATTTCTCCTAATGTTATCCCTCCCTCCTACCCCCGCCCCACGACAGGTCCCAGTGTGTGATGTTCCCCACCCTGTGTCCAAATGTTCTTGTTGTTCAATTCCCACCTATGAGAACATGTGGTGTTTGGTTTTCTGTCCTTGTGATAGTTTGCTCAGAATGATGGTTTCCAGCTTCATCTATGTCCCTACAAAGGGCATTAACTCATCCGTTTTTACGGCTGCATAGTATTCCGTAGTGTATATGTGCCACATTTTCTTAATACAGTCTATCATTGATGGATATTTGGGTTGGCCCTTTTTTTTAAGATGGTTATAGTTTTAGCTTTTATGTTTAGATTTTTTAGTCAATTTTAAGTTTATATTTGTACATAACATGAGATGAGAATCCAACTGAATTATTTTGCAAGTGAATATCTAGCTGTCTAAGCGCAATTTACTAAGGAAACTATTTTGCTGCTACTGCAAATGTAATCACTTCCTTAATTTCTCAAATGTTTCATGATAGTGTAGAGAAACAGAATTAAGGTTTTATGTTGATATTGTATCCTGCAACCTGAGTGAATTAATTTGTTACCTAAATTATTTTGGATTTTCTTTATGCAAATCATGTACCCTACAAACAGATATTCTTTTAAATGTTATTTTTAATTTAGACGTTCTTTCTTCCTTCCTTCCTTTCTTTCTTTTCCTTTCTTCCTTTCTTCCTTTTCCTCCCTTCTTCCCTTCCTTTTTCTTTCTTTTCTTCTTTTCTTTCTTTCTTCTTTCCTTTCTCCCTTCCTTCTTTCCTTTTTCTTTCTTTCTTTCTCTCTTTCTTTCCTTCCTTCCTTCTTCCTTCCTTCCTTCCTTTCTTTCTCTTTCTACCTTCCTTCCTTTCTCTTTCCTTTTTTCTTTCCTTCTCCCTTTTTCTTTCTTTTCCTCTTCCTTCCTTCCTTTTCCTTCCTTCCACTTCCTTCATTCCTCCTTCCTTTCTTTTTCTTCTCTTTCTTTCTTTCCTTCTTTCTTCCATCCTTCCTCTTCCTTCCTTCCCCTTCCTTCACTTTCCTTCCCCTCTCCCTCCTTCCTTCCTTCCTTTTCCTTTATTACTTTTCCTTCCTTCCTTCCTTCCTTCCTTCCTTCCTTCCTTCCTTTCCCTCTCCTCCTTCTCCCCTCTCTTCCCCTCCCCTCTCCCGGCCCCCTCCCCATTCTCTGCCTTCCCTCCCCTCCCCGGCCCTTCCCCACCCGTCTCCTCTCCTCTCCTTTCTTTTCTTTTTCTTTTTTGTTTTGGCCTAATTGTCATGGCCCAAACTTACACTTCAACGTTAAATGGAAATAGCAGGAGCAGACATTGCAGGCATCTTTGTCTGATTCTTGATATTAGGAGGAAAAGCACTCAGTCTTCAAGAAGCCTGACATTAATTATGGGTTTCTCACAAATGCCCTTTAACGTGTTAAGGACATTACTTGTATCTCTAGTTTGTTTCGTGCTTTTTATTTTTATATTTTAATCATATAAGAGTGTTAGATTTTGTTAAGGATCTTTTCTGCATCAGTTGAAATAATCATATGGTTTTTGTTCCTTAGCCTGGTTGTGTGTTATATTACATTGATTGATTTTCATAGGACGAGCCAACCTTGCATTGCTGGCATAAGCCTAATTTGGTAATTTTGTATAATCCTTTTTTCTATGTTGCTGGATTCAGTTTGAAAGCATTCTGTCAGAATTTTTGTGTCAGAATTCAAAAGGATTACTAATCTACCCTTGAATATTTTGTGATGACTTTGTATGGTTTTTATGTCAGGATAACACTAGCCTCATAGAATAAAATAAGAAGATTTTCTATATTTTGAAGTAGTTTGAAGATCATTGATGCTTATTCTTTAAGCAATTGATAGAATTCATCAGTAAAACCATGTGGACCAGGCTTTTCTTTGTGGAAAGTTTTTTTTAATACTAATTCTGCATATTTTCTTGTTAAAAGTCTATACAGACTTTTTTCTTCTATAATTTAAGTTTAGTGGTTTGTTTTCATAGGAATCTCTTTAGTCCATCCACATTATCTAATTAGTAGGCATACAATTATTTATAGTATGTCATATGATCATTTTTGCTTTCTTAATCAGTATAATATTCCTTCTTTTATTCCAAGTTTTATTAACTTTAATCTCTTTTTGTTCTTAATCTGATCCAGATAAATGGTTAATTTCTTTTTGTTCTTAATCTAACCCAGTTAAACATTTATCAGTTTTGTTTATATTTTTGAAGAACTAAATTCTGTTTTTTTTTTAATTTTTCTATTGTTTTTCTACTCTTTATTTCATTCACTTTTCTCTCATATGCTTATTATTTTCTTCTTTCTGCTTGCTTAAGGTTGTTAGCAAGGGTTTTTAGGTTGTTTCTAGTTTTTTAGCTTTGAAAAGTGAACAATTATGAATTGATTTCAGTTCGTATTAATTATAGATACTTAGTTATAAATTTTTCTCTATGTACTGCTTTAGTTGCCTACCATAAATTATATGTTGTTTTTCAACTCTGAGAATTTCCTAATTTCCTTTGTGATTTCTTCCTTGACACAATGGTTATTTAGAAATGTATTTTTAAATTTATACGTTTGTCAATTTATCAATTTTACATTTATTAATAATTGGTAATTATATTCCACTATGTTGGAAGGATATATTTGTGTAGTATAAATTATTTAAAATGTATTAAGACTTGTTTCGGGTTCTAACATATGGTCTATCATGGAGAATATTAATGTGCAATTGAGAAAAAATACATTTGCTGTTGTTAGTTGGAGGCTTCTATATGTCTGTTAGGTCCAACTGGTTAATAATGTTTTTCAAACCTTCTTCTTCCTTGTTGATTTACTAGCCTGCTGTCCAGCCATTACTGAAAGTGAGAATTTAACTCTCCAAGTATTATTGTTGAATGTCTATTTATTCCTTCAATTCTGTCATGCTTTGCTAAGTATATTTTTGGATCCGTTATTATGGGCATATATGCTTATAATTGTTTTATATTTCTGAAGGATTGATGCTTTTATAATATATAATGTTCTTTGTCTTTGGTAATGTTTATCCCAAAATCTGTTTTGTCTGTGAGTAACATAGCCACTTCAGCTCTGTGGTTACTGTTTGTCTAGTATGTCTTTCTCCATCTTTTTACTCTTAACATATTTGTATCTTTGAATCTAAAGTATTTTGTATGCAGCATATTGTGGACTATGGTTTGTTTTTGTTTTAATATTTTGTCAATTCCTGCCTTTTGGTTGGAGTATTTAACCCATTTTTATTTAATACAGTTACTGAAAAGTTCTCCTTTATATACCAATTTAATATTTATTTGTTAACTATCTTATTTTTTATTCCTCCTTTTCTTTATTACTGCCTTTTCTATTAAATAGATATTTGTCTCTACAGTGTTATAATATCACTATCATTTCTTTTTTTTCCCTGTAGCTCTAACAATAGATATTTGTCTCTATAGTGTTTTAATATCATTATCATTTCTTTTTTTTCTCTGTAGCTCTAACCAATAAATTGTAATTTATTTTACTGTTTATTTTTGTTATTTTTTTTCAGTGGTTTCCCTGGGGATTACAATTAACACGTTAATTTGCAAAAATTTAGTTCAGATGTACACTGACTTCATTCATATACAAAAACCTGGTTCTTATATAACTTCATTTTCTTCCCCCTTTTGTGTGCTATAATTATCATACAAATTGTGTCTTTATCCATCATATGCCTATAAACACAATGTAGAATCATTGCATTATACAATTTTTCAAAAATAAAATAGAAGGGAAAAATGACTTGCAAACATAAAATACATTGGTACTGTATTTTACATTTACCTATGTACTTATTTATATTTGGTGTTATTTATTTTATCACATGGATTCAAATTACTGTTTAGTGTTTCATTTCAGCCTGAAGGATTCTCTTTAATGTTTCCTTTAGAACACATTTTCTGGCAACAGTTTATCTCAATTTTTGTTTACTGATAATATATTAATTTTTTTTCATTTTTGATGGATAATTTTGCTGAAATATGGAAATACTGATTGATATTAATTTTATTTAACTCTTTTAACATGTCATTCTACTCTATTCTTGCCTCTACGGTTTCTGAGAATAAGTCTATTAATATTATTAATGGTACCTTATCAATTGCTTTCTCTTGCTGCTTCGAAGATTCTTTCTTTGAACTTATCCAACTTAGAGTTTGTTGAGCTTCTTGGCTGTGTAGATTAATGTTTGGATAAATTGGGGCCATCAGTTATTTTCAAATATTTTCTCTACCCCTTTCTCTCTTTTTTTTCCTTCTGAAACTCTCATGATGCATATGTTTGTGTGATTGGTGGTGTACTACAGATCTCTAGCTCTGTTCATGTTTATTTACGTATTTCTCTTTCTGTTCCTCAAGCAAACAGTCTCAATTGATCTATCTTCATATTTAGTTATTTGTTCTTCTGCTAAGTCTAATCTGTGTTGAGCTCCTCTGCGGAGGTTTTTATTTCAATTACTCCACATTACAGAATTTCTAGTGGTTTCTTTTTTATTATTTATACTAATTCACTGATATTCTTTATTTGGTGCAATATTGTTCTCATATTTTCCTAGATTTCTTTAGAAATGGTTGTTTTTATTCAGTTCTTTGAACATATTTAAAATAACTGATTTAAATGCTTTCTAACAAGTCCAATGTCTGGGATCTTCAGGGACACTTACTATTGACTGATTTTCTTTTTCTTCACGCGGGGCACACTTTCTTGTTAATGTGTACATTTCATAATTTGTATTGAAAACCGGACATTTAAAATAATATAATATGGAAACTCTGAAAGTCAAATTCCATTCTCCACACAAGAGTTTGATGTTGCTGTTTGTTGCTGTTATTGTTTACTTGCTAGGAAAGAATTCTGTAAAGTTTTTATTTTCTTTGTGTGGTCACCAAAGTTTTTGCCCGGTTATCTTAGTGGTCAACTAATGACCAGTCAAAGATTTTCTTAAATGTTTAGGATTAATAAGCGTTGCTGCCTTTGACAGAAGTGTTTGTGTCCATGTTGGGGTATGACTTCAATACTGAGGCAGGCAGCTTACAACTCTGCCTTATAAGTCTACTGGTTTTAAAGGCTACTGTATTCATTTATTCAGGCTTCCATTAAAAAGTACCACAGGCTGGGCCGGGTGCAGTGGCTCAAGCCTGTAATCCCAGCACTTTGGGAGGCCGAGACGGGCGGATCACGAGGTCAGGAGATCGAGACCATCCTGGCTAACACGGTGAAACCCTGTCTCTACTAAGAAATACAAAAAACTAGCCAGGCAAGGTGGCAGGAGCCTGTAGTCCCAGGTACTCGGGAGGCTGAGGCAGGAGAATGGCGTGAACCCAGGAGGCGGAGCTTGCAGTGAGCTGAGATCTGGCCACTGCACTCCAGCCTGGGCCACAGAGCAAGACTCGTCTCAAAAAAAAAAAAAAAAAAAATACCACAGGCTGAACAGCTTAAACAACACACATTTATTTTCTCAAGGTTCTAGAGACAGAAAGTCCAAGATCAAGTTATCATCAGGGTTGGTTTCTGGTAAGACCCCTCTTCCTGGCATGTAGATGGCTACCTTGTTGCTATGTCCTTGCATGGCCTTTCCTCTCTGTACACACAGAGAAAGAGAGAGTTCTGGTACCTCTTTCCCTTCTTAAAAGAACACTAGTTCTATTGGATTTGTGACCTATCCTTAAGACATCATTTAGCCTTAGTTACTTCTTTAAGGCCATATCTTCAAATAGAGTCATATTAAGAATTAGGGTTTAACATATG
This sequence comes from Trachypithecus francoisi, assembly GCF_009764315.1. Taxonomy (NCBI): domain Eukaryota; kingdom Metazoa; phylum Chordata; class Mammalia; order Primates; family Cercopithecidae; genus Trachypithecus; species Trachypithecus francoisi. The sequence goes on along the minus strand of NW_022681458.1, from coordinate 123,186,525 downwards.
AATTGTGGTGGGCAAACTACTCAGTTCAATCTGTAATAGCTACTCTGGGTCTGAGGGGGAGGGAACTGAGAATAGTATAAGTTAAAACATCACAAAGTTTCTTTTTACTGAAATTCAGTCTTTTTTTTAAGAAGATTTTTTTTGAAGTCTTTGCTTAATTAGAGTTCTGAAAAAGTTGATTTAAAACTTTTCCAGTGTACTTATTGCCTTATAAAGGAGCAGCTTTTTGGAGGTACTTTGGGCCTGGGATTTTTTTTGTTGTTGGTTTTTTTGTTTTTTTTGAGATGGAGTCTCACTTTGTTGCTGGGCAGCAGTGTAGTGATGCGATCTCAGCTCACTGCAACATCTGTCTCCTGGGTTCAAGCAATTCTCCTACTTTAGGCCCCCAATTAGCTGAGATTACAAGTACCCACCAACAGGCCCAGCTAATTTTTGTATTTTTAGTAAAGACAGAGTTCCACCATATTGGTTGGCCAGGATGGTCTTGAACTCCTGACCTCAAGTGATCCACCTGCCTTGGTCTCCCAAAGTGTTGGGATTACAGGCGTGAGCTCTACACCTAGCCTGCACCTATGACTTTTAAGTGAGGTGCTCTTTAAACACTAAACATTTATATGGCCTTATAATTGACCTCTGATTTATTGGAGTTTGAGATCCCAAGACGTCCCCTCTTCCACTCCAGGAATCTAAACATTAGAAGGCATATTCAGAAAACTGATGGCCAAAAGACAATTGCAATATCACTTTCATATTCCCATTCATGTCACCTCTGCAATTGCATTTTGAAATTTAATTTCTCTGGATGAAAGAGAGTTTCCTTGTTTGACCCCATGTCATTTTTATTGCATCACAGCTTTATAATATATGTGCTCATAATATGCTCTTCTGGTAAACTAGGGTAAAGAACATAACAAGGTATAACATGAGTTGAGAAATTCAAGAGGAATAGTTGTTCATCCTAATGTGCATTGCCTCTCTGGAGTTAACTTCAAGTTCTGATATATTTTGTGGATTCTTAGAGAAATAGCTTACCCATCTCAGTCTTCTAAGATGCCAAAGAGAGCCCCAGAAAGTAGCTTATAGTAGGAGGGAGAGAGCAACTTTGACTATTTGTCTCCTCCCCTAAGGTGGGTCCCACCTCTCTGCTTGCCCTTTCATTGAATTTTTTTTCTTTTTTAAGTCTAATCACTTAAAAGGGCCCCTAAGGAGAGGGAAATGTAGGAAAAGGTTAGCACTTCTAACCCTATCCAAAAACCAGTGAGCTTCTTCTTTTCTGGGTTTTCATCCCCATTGCTTGCCAAGAGCTGAGGAGTTGCTCCTAACAAATTAGTGTCTCAATGTCTTATAGTCAAAAACCAAATGCTTTTTACAGTCTTTATGGTGCCTTCCAGTTTCTGTCTTTCTATGGTATGTGATGCTTGACAACTCAGGTAGGCTTAGTGAATCCCTGTCTTGTCTTACTTTCTATCAGAAGTAGTTGTGTGGATTCATAAGGGTTTTCTGGAGACTCCAAGCCCTTTTCAGTGTCTTCTTTCTTTCAGCCAGATTTTAGGATACTGGGATAGGGGATTTGGAGGCATCAATGAAGCTTCTAGGCTAAGACATGAGCTTCCACTCAGCTTTTTGACAGAAATCTGCACATAAACTACTATTCCAAATTCCTACGATGCCATTTTTTTTCAGTTTGCAACTCTCTCTGGTATCCTATGGTCAAAAAGGGTGATATCCCAGGAAAGATTCAGAAATATTTGGGTTCCCGGCCATAATACTATTAGGATTCTAATCTAATCCTGACCTCGTCTCATTTTCCACTTTGACAGTTATGGAAAAATATTATGAGAGCAAGCTTCTATAACACTCTATAAAGAAAGAATTTAATTTTTCCATAAATCAAAGTAGTAAATATAGATAAGACATTTACATATATTTTAATCTTCTAGAGACAATCAGTGTGGACACCAAACCTTGAGCATGACTTCTGTACAAGTCAGTAACATTCAGTGCACAGTGGAACAGACACAGCTACTGAATTCAAGAGCTAAGTCATCTCCAAGGTCTATCAAGTAAGAAACAAATCTGTTAATATCACATACAAATAAAACAAGCAAGCTCATGTTAGTGTAATAATGTAGAGCACATGTGGACAATTATATGTGACTGATTTATGTATATTGGGACTATGGGAGCCATAAGATCTAATAAACTGTCTTAGTAATGAGAATATATACAAAGTATTTCTAATTTAACCATTGACCTATATGACTATAACATTCAATGAGGTAATGTATCAAACAACTATTTTTGTTGTTGTGTGTGTGTATGTGTGTGTGTGTGTGTGTGTGTGTGTTTAGTTTCTCTCTGTCAATGAATTGGCAACTTTGTAGAGAGGAAAAATTACTCAACAATATTATCTCTTTTAATTCATGCAACACTATGAAATGAGTGTCTTATTTCTCACTCTCTGAAGTTCTGATAATTTAAGTAATTTGTTCAAGGTTAGATACATATTAAGTGTCCAGGAATCAGAGCCCTATTGACTTACCCCTTCTGGGAAGCCATATTGCTCGCTGCAACTTTCATTCAATATTCTCCAAAGGACTAACTGCTCTTAAATACTCTTCCTCACATTCCTTCTGAAGATAGGCGCACAAACTCTTTCTCCGAATGGAGGAAGCTGGAAGGAGCTATAGATAATCTGACTGGAAAGAGCAAGATAAATCCTGGAGCCTGGTGAGGGTGCATAGGATTTCTGTGTAAGGGATAAGATGTGTCTTCTGTTCTGTTGCCTGTTTTATGGATGAGTGAAGTTTGGTCCTTCTGAGCTTCTGGCTAACACATGAATATTACCAGGATCTGTGCCTTCTGGCAGTTTCTTCAGCTACTTCTTCGAAGGTCTTTCCTGTCAGTGGGGTGAAACTAGGAACCAGCAGTGTGGATCTCAGGTGGAAACCATACTGTGCAGTCATTTGATCTCAATAAAGCTGATATTGCTACCTTTCTTTGGCCAATAGTTTTTTTGAAAGTAACTTCTAATATTTTGTACTATAGAGCAAAGAAGAGACAGGTCTTGGGATCCCACCTCCAACAATCAGTGATTAATCTCAAGGCTTCAAAGTGTGTAGTGCTTGAAGACCATCTCTAACTTTAAAATCATAGGTGCAAATCTGCCAACATTTGTAAAGAACATTAAACTATCTAGATTTCTAGAGTCCTGTATTTCCTTTTAATTCTTCATTATTGTTGTATCAAAAGTGCTAGAAACAATTTCTGTCCCATAATAGACACAAAATATATATGTGCAAAATGAAAGAATGAGAAAGCAATTTGAAAAGCAGACCAAAATGTATGCATAAAAATGTTTATCAGAGCATTATGTACTAAGATAAAATTTACTGGAAATAAAAGTCTTTAAAACAGAGCTCTAGTCATGTAAGTCTTATGATCAATATCTATTCATACAATAAAATATGCAAGATTTGCATTTATTGAAATTTAATGACGTTAGAAAATGGAACCAGGCCGGGCGCGGTGGCTCAAGCCTGTAATCCCAGCACTTTGGGAGGCCGAGACGGGCGGATCACGAGGTCAGGAGATCGAGACCATCCTGGCTAACACGGTGAAACCCCGTCTCTACTAAAAATACAAAAACTAGCCGGGCGAGGTGGCGGGCGCCTGTAGTCCCAGCTACTCGGAGGCTGAGGCAGGAGAATGGCGTAAACCCGGGAGGCGGAGCTTGCAGTGAGCTGAGATCTGGCCACTGCACTCCAGTTCGGGCGACAGAGCGAGACTCCGCCTCAAAAAAAAAAAAAAAAAAAAAAAAAAAGAAAATGGAACCAATACAATACAACCATACAAAATAGGATATAAAATTACTTTATCTGCATTATAATCCCCTTTAATTAAAATTATCCATAAACAATGTAAACATGTTGCAGAGGACTGTGAGAAGATGAAAATCTGAGTTTGTGTCTCTTACTGCCCCTTCCCAAATCCCTCTCTGGAACAGCACAATAACCAAAGGGAGTCAACTGTTAGCAGACAGCTGCAGTTTACGGCCATATCGGGTGTTGACTGCAATGGGCTGCCCTGATAAGGGGCTTAGTGGGTCCAATCCCAGCTTTGGCTCTTCCCTCTAACTAATACACCCTGAACGGTGCTCCTTTCACATGGGAGAAGCACCTTTTTCATATTGGCACAAAGTGGCTAGGTCTGGCAGAATTGATGCTAGCCGTTTTGAGATTGACTGGAAAGATCACATTCGTAGGTCTTCATTGTCCGTATCACTTAGCGAGAGCTCATAGTCTAGCGATAGAGGAGAAGATTTGCTCCTCCTGGGCTACGTGGTTCAAATGAAAGACACAATTCAGCTTTCTTCACTGATAGAAAAGGGCTTAAATGGTTGGTAAAGATGTATCAAGAAGAAATATGATTATTATTAACCAGTCGTGATAGAGTTTGCCTCAGATAACCATCAGCTGGATCCATTTTGCACCAGGTTAAAATTGAAGGAGTGAGACACAGTTGTTTGATGCTTGAATGGATTTTGGCCTCTGGGTGGGAAACCTTTAATGACTAAATGGCTCCTAATATATTTGGATAACTCATATTTTGGGGTATCTTTAACATGTAACTTGATATCAATTAGTCCACTAAAAAGACTCTACATTTTATCCATTAGTCAATTCAGGCAGTCAGTAGAACTATTACTCAAGAATCTCTATCAGCTCATTGAGGAGGTTTGAGGGCAAATTCTTTCTCTGGTACTGATTGCATTCTTGTGGGAGGTCACAGGTGTGCCTGTGACTCATGTGTAGCAAATAGTCATGGAACAAGGTCATGTACAAATTCCTACCCCTTATTTTTGTATCAGAAAAAGCAAAGAATAGCAAATAGGAACAATGGGTATACTTTAGAAGACGCTGTGATGCAAGTAGTTTCACCCATCAAACAAAGGAAAAAAACAAGGACGGCAGAGAACGCAGTACCCTTTTCATGTGTAAAATGTGACTTGTCACCTCTCAGACTCTGAATGATAATCTGGAACTCAACTAGTTGGCAATTTAAAAGTACACACAAATATTTATTCAGTATGGCACACAAAGCAGCCACCATTTTGGAGAGCCTTGAGGCAATATCTCATTAATTTCAAGATGTGTATACATTACTATCTAGTAATGCCCACAATTAGGTATTTCTACTTTTCCAATTTTCTACTTTAGAAAAATTTTCAAATATTTGTCACAAGGATACCTATAACACAATGTTCTTTTCAGAATTCTATAATTAAAAAAACATAGAAAAACAAAATGACTACAATTAGAGAAAAAAATTAAATGGTTGCTATTCCTTCAATCTACTAGTTTAAAATAATTCATCAAATTAACAAGCATAGATAAATGAATGAGAGCTACATGTATCAACATTGATATAAACATTACACTGATTGAAAAGTTGCAAAAAGATATATTTTATCAGTTACATATATTTGAGGAACACAGGAAATACTATATATTCTTTATACATATAAGAATATATAGTATAGACCTGTTGTAAAGAATGAAGTAGCTTCAGGAGGCCACACACCAAAATAGTTACTTCAGGAAATGGTTACTTCTGGGACTGAAAGATGGGGAACAAAAAGAGGAGGAGCTTTAATCTTATCTGGAACTTTTATCATAAACAAAAACAACATGAAACAAATACAGCAAAATGTCAACATTTCATAAATCACAGTAGTAAACACTCAGATTATTTTTTTATGTCACTATTCTTTTTTATATGGCCGAAATGATTCACAATGAAAACAAATTTAAATGTCGTAGAAGTTAACCCTATGGTATGATTATCCTTGATAGCTAATTGCTGGTCTTAGCATTAAAGTCACACACAAAACATTTGCCTTTAAAGTTTTTTTCCCAAAATGTACACCCCTTCAATCTCTCCATTCCACAACATCCTGGAAGACAGTGTTTTATGGTGGCAGTAAGGTAGGTATCAGAGTCAGACAGCTTCCTGGCATGAAATCACTGGATTTTTCTTAATTATGACTATCTCTTAATGGGTGTTAATTTCATGTCCTCCCAACATAAGCTTCCTAGATGGGCCAAACAGATCTTGGTTAAGAATAAGCTATTCATTTCTTTTATCAGACTGTGGTCCGCCAACTGGGAATGCTTTCCTATAGCTTCTGCACTATGAAAGTTTACATGAAATGTTAAGTAACCTTTAAACAACTCAATCCATTTTGTTTCTGCCTTTTTTAGAATTGTTACCCTCACCACTTACTTCAGCATTTAATCCCTTAGTTCCCTTTTATTGCTGTGTAAGTATTTCACACCCTGCTTCATTACGTGACGCTGGAAAGGTGAATATACCTCACTAATCTTCAGTTCTTAGTCTTTACATTGCGGTGTTGTAAAAGATAATTCAGTTCCTGAGGGATTTTTGGCACTAATATTTTACAATTTCAGAATCCCATGAGTATATAACTTGTCTTCTGATGTCTATCACAGAGAAATCTTATAAGAAATTACTTTCACATTTCCCGGAGCTGTGGCTTATCCAGGGAGGCAGTAGGAAGGAGGAGTGAAAGGGCAGCACACTCACCTAAGGAAATCCATCACAATTTCTTTGATGGAGAAGGGTGTGTTCAGTGTAAACAAGCCTATTCTATATTTGTAATGTTAACTTATTTGGGGAAAATCAAAGACAATGCTTACGAAAAAATATTCTTATTGTTCAAAGAACAAATATCATAGGGTGATATCAAATTTCATCCTAGAGTGAAAAAATAAGATAAGTGGGAAATCATTCCAGACAATGTCGAGTGTTAAGGAGCACCCATGTATGTGTTAACTCCTAGTGATGGCTTATCTCTGTTTCACCTAACTCAGAACTCAATCAAGAAGAAAAAGGAGAAGGCATTGCTCAAAAACATTTGAAGGAATATAAAGTATTTCCTGTGTTTCTCAAATATATGTAACTGATAAAATACATCCTTTTGCAACTTTTCACTCAGTGTAATGCTTATATCAATGTTAACACATGTAGATCTCATTCATTTATCTATGATTATTAATTTCATGTATTATTTTAAACTCATGGATGGAAAGAATAGCAACCACTTAATTTTTTTCTCTAATTGTAATAATTTTTTCTATGATTATTTTGTATTATAGAATTCTGAAAAGAACATTGTGTTACATGTGTCCTTGTGACAAGTATTTCAAAAACTTTCTAAAGTAGATACCTATTTGTGGGCATTACTAGATAGTAATGCATGTACATCTTAAAATTAGTGAGATATTGCCTCAAGGCTCTCCAAAATGGTGGCCGTTTTGTGTGCCATATTGGATAAATATTTGTGTGTACTTTTCAAATTGCTAGCTAGTTGAGTTCTAGATTATCATTCAGAGTCTGACAGGTGATAAGTTACATTTTACACATGAAAAGGGTGCCATGTTCTCTGCCATCCTTATTTTATTCTTTGTCTGATGGGTGAAACTACTCAAGTCACAGCATCCTGTTAAGTATACCCACTGTTCCTATTTGCATTACAGTTCAGTCTAAGAATGTTTCTTATATTATAAATGTAAATAAGCTTTCTATTTTAAAAAATAAGTTTAAGAACTATTTTTTGTTTGTCAGTCTTAGAAACGATATCGGGTTTGAACTCAACAAGGTCGTTTTTGTTACCACTTCCATTTTAAAAAATTTTGTCTTGAAATCATTATGCCAGAAATTAGTATTTTATCAAATAAAGAGCATTTAATCTTCTTTTCGGCATTATTAAATTGAGTCAAGTGTTAGACTACAGATCCAGATTATAAATGTGAAAACAAGTTTGTTTCTTAAGGTTCAGACATGAGTAAATACTGCAGAGAGCCAAGCCAAGAATACCATTTATTTCTCCAAAAGGTAAATTAGACAACCTCATTAATACTCCTCATATTTATGTTTTGGAAGAAGAAGGGATAAATCAAGGTTGTGACAAGAACGAACATTTTCCAAAGTTCATAACGACATGGGAGGGGGGCAAGAAAGTGCTGGGGAGAGAAGGACAGGGTTCCCGACGCGGGATCCACCCTTGGGCGTGTGCCCACAGACCTAAGTGAATACAGGCACTCCTGTTTTCGTACCCAAATGTTGCATTTGCCAAGACTACTTTGGCCTGCCACCTCCCCCGCCCCCGCCCACTTCCCCGCCCTCATCCTGTGCCTATAAAAACCCTGAGACCCTAGCGGGCACACGTACAATGGCTGGATTTCCAGAGAAACACTCCAACCGCAGGCCATTGAGGGCAGAACGCGAATGCCCAGGGGAATTCGGCCAAGGGCGGGCGGTTGGAGAAGAGCCTGGCTGCTGACAGGCCAGACTCCAGGGAAGGACCATGTTCCCAGCCATCCCCCTTCTGGCTCCCCATCCATCTGCTGAGAGCTACTTCCACCACTCAATAACACCTTGCACCCATCCTCCAAGCCCACGCGTGATCTGATTTTTTCGGTACACTAAGGCAAGAACCCAGGATACAGAAATCCCTGTCCTTGCGATAAGGCAGAGGGTCTAACCGAGGAGTTTAACACAAGCCACCTGTGGACGGCCAAACTGAAAGAGCGCATTGTGACACACACCCACTGAGGCTTGGGAGCTGTAAACCCTCAACCCTAGACGTTGCCATGGGGTCGAAGCCCAAAAATGCTCCCCACCGAAGAAGTAAGCCACACCCCTGTCCCTGTCGCTGGCCACGCTAGGGGGATAAGGAAAATTCCTCCCATTTCAATAATGAGGTGAAATGAATACACATTTTGGCCAAATGTCAAAAGGCCCAATTTTACAAGGTGGCTGAATGTTGAGGCCAAAACTGATCACCATCATAGAATTAAATTCTGGGATCAAAAATAAATTTGGATAGGCGAGGTAAGCAAACTGATGAGCAAGCGGCTCCAGATACCTGTTCCTCTGCAAAAATATCAAAAAGCAAGCAGAATTGTAAGAAACAGCTTTGTCAGAGCCCAGGAAAATGGTCAAAAGCATACAGGAAGTAAGTGAATGTTGAATCAAGAAAAAAGCAACATAAAAATAGTAGAAAAAGTTTGTGGCATTTTCAGTTGCCCTTGGCTACCCTTCCTAGTTCTGCTGCAGACTTGAAAGTGACACCCTGCATTTCCAGTGTAGTCCGTGTCCCTAGTTCTGGATGGAGCTGAGCAGACTTTATTTGAAAATTATTGTGTTTGTCTGTTCTAACTAGTCTAGCGGCTACATGAAGGACTATGCAAGATGCTTATCTCTCTTTCACCTAACTCAGAACTCAATCAAGGAGAAAAAGGAGAAGGCATTGCTCAAAACCATTTGATGATGAACCAAAAACCCAGCGATCTCAGGCAAAAGACTGTAGTTGTGATGTACAAAAGACTCCCTGAAGCCTGGGAAGCAAAGCTGGGAAAGAGTTTCTGTAGGAAATCACAGCATGCAAAAGCACTGAATACAGTTAATCTTAGAAAGCCACATTCAAAATAGTTCACAGAAAAACAATAGACAGAATCAGTGAAACCAAAAGTTGGATCTTTGATAAGATCAATAAAATTAGTCAGTCATTAAGTAAATTGATTAACAAAAAATAAATCACGAAGCAAAAATAGATGTGAAAGTAGAGATATCACTACAAACTTGACAGAAATTGAAAGGATTATGAAAGGATGCTCTGCAGATCAAATGAACAAATTCCTAGAAAGACACAAACTACCAAAACGAGGCAAGAAAAGTAGACAATCTAAATATACCTACAACAAGCAGGACTTAATCAGAAACCAAAAACTTCCCAAAAAGAAAAGCCCCGGACTGGATGACCTCACTGGTGAATTCTCACAAATACTTAAAGAAGAAGTAAAAACTGTGCTGTCAAATTTATCTTGCTAGTTTTTAAAATATATATTTTTTATTTTGGATTCATGGTACACGTGCAGGTTTGTTACACAGGTATATTGCATGATGCTGAAGTTTGGGTTTATAGTGGTTCCATCACCCATACAGAGAACATAGTACGAATAGGTAGATTTTCAACTCTTGCACCTGTCCCTCTTTCTCTTCCTTCTTGGAGTCTCTCGTGTGTGTCTAGTTTTCCCATCTTTATGTGTATGTGTGCTTAATGTTTAGCTCTCATTTAAGTGAGAATATGCAGTATTTGGTATTCTGTTTCTGCATTAATTCACTCAGGATAATGGCCACCAGCTGCATCCATGTTACTGCAAAGCAAATAATTTGATTCTTTTTTATGCCTGCATAATATTCACGGTGTCTGTACTGCATTTATTTTATCCAATCCACCGTTGCTGGGTACTTAGTTTGATTTTATGTCTTTGCTGTTGTGAATAGAGCTGCAATAAACATATAAGTGCAGGTGTCTTTTTGGTACAGCCATTTATTTTCTTTTGGGTATATACCCAGTCACGGGACTGCTGGGTTGAATGGCAGTTGTATTTCTAGCTCTTTCATAAATGTTCAAACTACTTTCCATAAGGGCTGAATTAGTTTACATTCCCACCAACAGTTTACAAGTATTCTCTTTCTGCCACAACCTCACCAACATGTTATTTTTTACTGTATCGTAGTAACCATTCTGACTGATGTGAGATGGTATCTCATTGTGGTTTTGATTTGCATGTCTCTGATAGTTAGTGATATCGGGAATTTTTCATATGTTCATTGGTCGCTTGTATGTCTTCTTTAAAAAGTGTGCATTCATGTCATTTGACCACTTTTTAATGAAGTAATTTGTTTTGTCTTGATTTAAGGTCCTTATAGATTCTGGATATTAGTCCTTTTTCAGATACACAGATTGCAAATATTTTCTCTGATTCTATAGGTTGTCTGTTGATACTTTCTTTTGCTATGAAGAAGATTTTTAATTTAACTAGGTCCCACTTGTCCATTTTTGTTTTTGCTGCATTTGCTTTTAAGGACTTGGTCATACATTCCTTGCTTAGGCCAATGTACAGAAGAATATTTCCTTGGTTTTCTTCTAGGAGATTTACAGTTCAAGGTCTTAACATTAACATCTTTAATCTATCTTGAGTTCATTTTTGTATATATTGAGAGGTAGGAGTCCAGTTTCATTCTTCTGTACATAGCCAGTTTTCCCCAGTTTGCTAATATTTTAAAGATTTCTGCATCTATATTTATCAAGGATGTTGGCCTCTAGTTCTCTTTTCTTATAGTGTCTTTGTCTTGTTTTGGTATCAGGATAATGCTGAGTTCATAAAATTAGTTTGGAAATAATACTTCTTTATTTTATTGGAAGAGGTTTTGAAGGATTAGTGTTAATTCCCCCTGGAACAACATTATACACCATATGGACCTAACAACATTATATTATGGACCTAACATACATAAACAGAACATTCTGCCTACAAGAGCAGAATACATTCTTTTCAAATGTACATGAATTATTCTCCAAGGTAGATCACATATAAGGTCACAACAGAAGTCTTAATAAATTTCAGAAGATTGAAATTATACCAAGTATCTTTTCCAACAGAGATGAATGAAAAACTAAGAATGAATAACAGAAACTAAAAATACTAAAAAAAAATTACTAAAAAATACTAAAAACTAAAAATACCAAACTAAAAATGACGGAAAGAAGGAAAAAATCACAAATATGTGGAATTTGGATAACCAATGGGTCAAGGAATATATTGTAAAGGAATTTAGAAAATATATCAAAATTTAGAAAACATACTAAAACTTATGAGGTACAGCAAAAGCAGTTCTAAGAGAAAAGCTTATAGTGATAAAAATGTATATTAAAGAAGAAGAAAAATTTCAAATAAACAACTTAACTTTACAAATCAATGAGCTAGAAAAAGGAGGAAAAAGCAAGCCTAAAGTTAGTAGGACAAAGAAAATAATAAATATTAAAGCAGAAATAAACTAAATATAGAATAGGAAAACAATAGAAAAAAATAGCAGAACTAAAAGTTGGCTTTTTGCAAACATAAACAAAATTGATAAACTTTTAGCTTTTAGAAAACAAACAAAAAACCAGAAGACTGAAATAAAAACAAAACCATAAAAGAATATGTTACAACTGATTCCACAGAAATAAAAACATCATGTGATTATTCTGATCAATTATTTGCCAACATACTGAATAATCTAGAAGAAATAAATACATTTTTAGAAACTTACAACCTACCATGCCTGTATTATGAAGAAATAGAACGTTTGAACAGAACAATAGAGAATAAGGAGATTGAGTCAACAATCAAAAACTTCTCAAGAAAGAAAAACTCAGGACCAGATGGCTTTACTGGTGAATTCTTTATTGGTTTCTAAATTAAATTAACATTTTTCATAATCAACATTGTTTATTTTTGCAGCATTTTCTGTTTGTAATAGTAAACATACATTTACTCTTCAACCAAGTGGACAATTGTTTCATGTATAAAAGTAGGGAGAGAAATGTTCACTTCAAGTCTTAGGTAAATATTTTTATATCTGAAAAACAATATTTAGGCATTAAGGAATCAAAATTGTCTGTGCTCCTGGTACTCATGCCTTTATTGTGACTAGATTGGTGGTAATCTATCTGATCAATGGTACTCTATCTGATCACAAAATTAAAATTTTACTGAAGTAGACATTAAGCCCTTTGAATACTAATGTAGAAGCCAAATATCAGATTTGGTCAAATATCAAGGCCAATGCCAACCTCCAGTGCATTCCTAGTCTGTGTTTTTTGTATACATTGTAAAGAAGAGTGTAAAAATTTGTCTATGAGTTTTATGTTTTAAACCTGAGCCGAGCTCTCTTGACTTAAAAATTAGTTAAGTAAAAAATATTTATATCGTACATTATTTCAACAAATTTTCTTTATTGTTTGTTTGTTTGTTTGTGTGATTGGTTGATTAATTTGGCTTTTTCTACATGTGAAGCTGGCAATGCTGGACTAAAGAGTACTAGGAATTCACAGCTTAAGAAAACATTTTATGAAATAGAAAATTTAAAAAAAAATCGAAAAACTTATAAAAGTGTATAGAATAACTACGTTGGAAAACATTGCTTGGATTATAAATGTTAAAAGAAATTTCAGTTAAGTGCCAAATTGGTAATGTAGCAAAAAAGATCAACAACATTTTTCAAATATATGGTTGTCACTCTCTTTGGTTTTTAGTTTCAAAGCCTTCAGTGATAAGAGGAATTGTGTTTAACTATGTGCAGAAGAATTGATGCTTTCTGTAACCTAGGATACTACCAAAAAAATGCTAATTTTTTTTTTTTTGCTTTAAAGCTATGTCCTGGAGTGAATGAGGTGAATTTGAAATTAATAAAGAGTGCCTCTTCTGACCGTGAGTCAGCCAAGCTTTCTGCAGGGGAGTCAGGATTTCTTCTGTTAGAAAAAAAAAAAAAGAAAGAAAGAAAGACAAGAAAAACAAAACAAATAAAATTCATTTAAACACACACTCATAGACGCACTTTAATTTCAAGAACTCCTTCCATTATTCTCTGCCTGACTTTGACAACTAAAATTGTCCATTGATTCACAAGAGGCCTTCAGTCTTGCTATGCTTCCTATCAGCTGATGACATTCAAGACAAGCACAGTAAAGATAAAAACATGGCCACTGCCTGTCTCTGTGCAAATCTGAAGACCAGTCACAAACTTCTTCAATTGTATGGTTGTTAGTGATCAAGGGGGAATAAGCTGCTTTGGGAAAACCATTAAAACAATCATTTGCTCCAAACTTCCCGCAATTACACTTCACAGTTCTGTTCAGCATATAAAAACATACATTTTGAAGCTTTGAATGCATGACACAAAAAGCTCAGGGACAGATACCAATAGCTTTACCTATTATGACATACTTCACCATTTATAGCCAAAATATATCTATGAACACTACGAATTGGTACTAAAACATCTCTTCATCTTCTCGGATTGATGAGACTCTCAAGGACAAAGATCTTGAAAGTGATTTGAGGGAAAGTATCAAATCTCATCTACTCTGTCTGCAGAAGATATTTTCTTCACATTGGAGCTGAAAGTTTCTGTTAAACACGTGAACGAAACTCTCTTCTGAGCAATAATAATAGGTGATATCTATTGAGAATTTAGTCTATGTCAGACACGGGTACCTGCCATCGGCCGTCTTGATCCTCAACACCTCTGAGTGTCTTATGTGTATTATCTCACTTAATTTTCACAGCATCACTATTATGGAAAGATTAATGCTACTTTTTTCATGCGAGAAGATGAGACAAAGACAAGCCAGGTAACTTGCTGAAGGCACCTTGCCTGGAAGTGGGGGGACCAAGACTTGAACCAAGGTAGTCTGATTCCAGGGACCTCCATAGCCACCTCTATATCTGCCTGCGAGCTTAAGTAACCAATGCTCAATCTCTGACTGAAAGATTCCAAGGGAATTTTTTTATTCCCTTGTCCTGCAATCTTTTACACGCATTTTGAGACCATTATTTGCACTGAGGATGAATTTCAGTAGCAGCAACAGCAGCACCTTAGACCCGAACAGGAAGGTAAACTTTGTTTAGCTTATTTTGTTTGTGTATATTACTGTCTGAACTTCCTAGAACATAAGCTCCATTTCAGGGTTTGTTTTTTTTTTTTTAATTTGTTGTATTCATTGAAGTATCCCAGATATGATCAGTGCTCAGTGCAGAGTTGACTTTCAATAAATATTGGTTAAATGAACATCAATTTAGGATAGAGAAGTTTTTAACAAGCAATCAAGTGCACCTTTGTCTTTCTCTTGTCATCATATGAGCCAAGAAAAGCCTTTAAGCATCTCTATATCAAAATGAATATCTTCTGTAAATATCTATGGTTCTAAATTGAAGCTAATTTTGAAATTGCAATTGATATTTTTTAAGGGTGATATTTAATGTTTAGGAGGAGTAAATCTGGATATGGAAGGTTGAGAAGCACCACTGTAGGGCACCTGGCCTGGTTCCAGACATGTAGTAAGTGCTCAATAAATTCTGGTTGAATGAGTGCTCCTTAACTACTACAAGGCGCAGAAGAGCTTGGAGGCCAAATGTTGAATAGTAATCACTGTCAAAAGTTCACATTAAATTCCATGTAGAAATAGTGTGTTTATTGGGGCAAGTCATAAACAAAATAAGTGATGGCTTTGAAATGACTAATGACGACCATTTGGGATCCAGATGTGCTGGAGCAGAACTCCATCATGCTAGTGGGTTTGTAGAAGCTGTTAATAAAGACAATGTTATTAGAAGGTTTACTAAGAAATATGGAATTGTTGAAAGGTTAGAAAGTCACACTTTTCTGGATAATCTGAAGGTATCATTTTATAGCCAAAATTCATGCTTTGAAGTCTTTTCTCTATCCCCCTCACCTTCATATTTCAGCTGTTTATTCTGAATGCTCAAATGCAGCTTACTCTCTCAGATCTCTGCATTAACCCTTGCAGGATATTCTGCTTCTCCTAAATAACTTCACCTAGATAACTTCCTAGATAGACTCCCCTGCAAGACTGCACTCAAGGTTTACCCATTCTATACGTTCTATGATCCATCATGTGACCTAGGTTAGGCATCCCTCCTCCTTGTTCTCACATTACCCTGTCATATCATAGGTCTTGAGAAACTGTATCTGTTTGCATGTATATCTAAATACTACTAGACTATGAATTCCCCAAAGACATTCCTTGTGTTTTTATCTTAATGCCCGCGATCCAGAGCATAGGACCAGACACGTAATACATGCTTTATAAATGGACCTCAGTTTTTTTTTTTTTTTGAGACGGAGTCTTGCTCTGCCACCCAGGCTGGAGTGCAGTGGCCGGATCTCAGCTCACTGCAAGCTCCGCCTCCCGGGTTTATGCCATTCTCCTGCCTCAGCCTCCCGAGTAGCTGGGACTACAGGCGCCCGCCACCTCGCCCGGCTAGTTTTTTGTATTTTTAAGTAGAGACAGGGTTTCACCGTATTAGCCAGGATGGTCTCGATCTCCTGACCTCGTGATCCGCCCGTCTCGGCCTCCCAAAGTAGCATACGCACTTTGAGAACAGACCAGTGTTCTGGCATCTTTGGATCTACCATAGTACTTTGCACAGGTTCGGGTACATAAAAGGTACTAAAAAATTATATAGTCATTATTAGAACTTGATTGATGTGAGATTCTTTTTAGTTAGTATAAAATAGGATTTGTGAATAAGAATCACATTCCATAGAGCTGTCAGGGGTTAATTCAAAAGGAACAGGACACAAAGTGATTGGAAAATATTAACTAATATTTTTCATCCTTTCCGACTTTTCCTGGGAAACTCCTCCTAGCCTTTTAAGACTCTAGCCTAGTAACACTTCTTCCAGGAAGCCTTCAGAAACTCACCCTCACTTTTTTCCCTGGATTTATGACTCCTCTGTATTTCCTAGCATTCTACTGCATCCTGTTAAAACTGCTGTCATCAAGGTCAACAATAAACTATGAATATTGACTCAATGCTAACTGAATTCCTCTATCTTTTAATATTTTAAACAACTTCAGAATTCTTAGTTTTCTACTATGCTGCCTATTTTGAGAACATTCTAACTTGGTTCTGCTGCTGTATCTCCAACTATTTCTTCTCAGATTTCTGTGCAAATTTCTTTTCCTTTCAACTACATCTTCATTTACTCCATGTTTTCATGAACTGGAAAAATATTTAATGTGACACTTCCACATGCTAGGTTTCAAGCTTCTTGGAGTGACATTTCTCTGTGTTGTATAAGTTTAGCGGTCAAATAAGAATCCATACCCTTACACAAGGACACAGCTTTACTCCCTGCCCTCTCTTCTCTGGGCATGCTTCTGTCTTGGAAAACATGTCCATTTTTATGGTTTGAAAACTCACTTATAAATGGAAGACACCTAAATTCATATCTCCAGCCTTGACCACATTATTAAGCTTTAATTCCACATCTCAAAGTTCCTCTTAAATTTTTCCACTAAATTTCTCATCCTCTGTAATACCAAACACAAACTCATTTTGATGGTGACCTGATGCCAGGACACGATAGTCTCAATTTCTCTTAAAAAAAAAAAAAAAAATGTTGTCCCCAATGTTCCTTAACATAGCTTCTCAGGAAGGAAGCTTTATAATGCAAAACGAGTGGACATGGGTTATCCATTTTTAACATATTTCATAATCATTCATATTTTAAAAGTCCATGTATTCACATAAATACACACAGAGCACACCCAGCCCCCCACACATACATACACACACACCCCAAGTCACGATAGATTAGTACATTTGCCCAGTGTCCCAATGTAATTGGAAGACAAATAAATTACAACTTCAATTTAATATTGAAGTTTGTGATGATGCCTTTGACACCATTCCATCAGTGCTGTGTCCATCTGTCTTACACAAGAGAATAGTTTGGGTGGCAGCAATACTGTTTTGCAGATTTGAAGATTTTCCAGGCCTCTTTGTTATCTCTCCTCTTTGTTATCTTTGCCAGCATGGAAATTTCATCCTCCACTCACTCCCTGGTTGAGCTCATCCTTATTCATGACTTTGCACACCACAATTGTAACTCTAGCTTCAATTTCTCTCCTGAGCATTACACTCATGTTTCTATCTGCCTACACAATGTCTCATGGAAGCATCAGAAATACATTGCAGACTTAAATATCTAAAAACAGATCTCTTTTGTTTCCCACCTCCTATCTCAACATGACGCTTCACCAGCCTTCCTCATCTCAGTGAATATAATCAATATTCATCAAATTGTTAGTCCAAAGCCCAGGAGTCTTGATTTCTCCCTTTCTTTCACATCCATTTTTAAGTCCACCAGCACATTCTGTTGACTCTACCCTTAAATATTCCTGGAATCAGTTTGCTTTTCAGCACTTCCTCCTTTGTCACCATCATACCAGTCACTATCATCTCTCATCTCATCTACTGAGGACATCTCTCAAATGGTTCTCCAAGTCCACTCTTGGCTTCTATTCTCTGTCCTTCACCCTGAAGCCATTGTGATACTTTGGAAATATAAATCAGTTTATGTGGCTCCCTTGACTCCTCCACTCTCATTTAAAACAATGACACTTAAATCCAATCTCTCTAGTCTCATCTCTTCCCCCAACTCAGTTCACAGCATCCTGCTGTTACTTGCTTATAGCAAGTTCATCCATCTAAGGGCTTTTCACTTGCTCTTCTCTCTGCCTAAAATATTCTTCCCCACATGCATGATAATGTATATCTGTGCTCTACTGTCACCCCTTAGAGTTTGTCTTCATCACTCTTTCCAAAATAACATTCTTCTTTGTATATTTTCTCATTTTGTTTCTTTTCTGAAGTGGCACTTATGTTTTTACAAGGTAATTTTCTTGCTCATTCACTAAAATATATGCTTTATGAGATGTTTTTATCTCCTATATCTAAAACAATGCTTGGCAAAGAGTAAGAGGTAAAATATTGGTCAAATTGTTGTACAAATTAATAATGCAAAAGTCCGTCACCTATCACAGAGAAGTCAGAGGAAGCATCACCCAGTGGGCCAAGACCAGGCTGTCTTTGGGAAACTAGAGCCATTCCTGGTAGCAGAGCCAGAGGAGCCAGAGATCATGGACAATCTGCTTTACAGGGTGAAGCAGACTGGAGAAACCTTCTCCACATCATGGGGGAAGACAGTGGAAACTACCAGAGAATCCATGAAGACTAAAGAACAAACAGAAAAAGACCAAGAGAAGTTCTGCAGAGATTCGTTATTTTGTTTACTGTGGTGTATTGTGGGGGCCATTCCTAGGTCAAGGCACAAAGTCAGGTCAGACCAAACTTCTTGTCCCTTCATACGCCAAGGCATATTGGTCAATCAGTTCTTGCTGATCATGAAGAAGGAGTCCTGCCAGCTTCAGAAAACTGTCTTTGGGTTAGCTCATCTACTGAAATATTTGACCTGTTCTCTTTTACACACAATATTTTTTTGTCATCCAACTAATTTATTCCAATCTCTTTGCTCATTCTATTAACATAAAGTTATTTCTCACACAATATTAGAATAGCATTCAGTAATGCAATTACTATGAGTTTCTATCAATTCAGTAAGCACTCTGGGCTGAGGATATCTCAGACCATGCTGGCCACAGGTCTCTGAGAACTAGCTGCTTCAAAAGTGCGAGCAGTCATGCATATGTGTTCATATATTGCCTAAGTTATTCTTACTTAGGCATATGGATTAGTTTTCTAGGACTGTCATAACAAATTGTAACAAATTCGATGGCTTAAAACCACAGAAGTCTGTTTACTCACAGATCTAGAGGCTAGAGTATGAAACCAAGGTATTTGGTTGGTTCCTTTTGGACACTGAGGGAGAATCTGTTCTATGCCTCTATCCCGGCTCCTGGTGGCTGCTGGCAACTCTTGGTGCTCTTTGGCTTGTTGCCTCATGCCAACTTCTGCCTGTCTTCACGTGGCATTCTTCTATGTGTCTGTGTCTTTGTTGTCTTTGTCTTCTCTTCTTTTATCTACTCTTCTTTGTCGTCTCTTCTGTTACAAAGATTTGTCATTAGATTTAAGGCTTACACTTATCCATGATGATTATATCTCAAGATCCTTAACTTCATTACATAAGCAAAGTCACTTATTCCAAATAAGGTTACATTTACAAGTTCTGTGGTTATGAACATATTACTGGGGAGGGGGTGTATTAGTCTGTTTTCATACTGCTATAAAGAACTGCCTGAGATGGGGCAATTTACAAGGGAAGGAGGTTTAATTGACTCACAGTCTGCATGGCTGGGAAGACCTCAGGAAACTTACAATCATGGTGGAAGGTGAAGAGGAAGCAAGGCACCTTCTTCTTAAGGCAGCAGGAAGGAGAAGTGCCAGCAGGGGAAATGCCAGATGCTTATAATACCATCAGATCTTGTGAGACTCACTCACTATCACGAGAACAGCATGGGGGAAACTACACCCATGATTCCATTCCTTCCACCTGGTCTATCCCTTGACATGGAGGGACTATGGGAATAACAATTCAAGATATGGATGGGGGCAACAAGCCTAACCATATCAGAGGGTGTCATTATTCAACCTAATACAGCACCCTAATGCCTAAAGACTAAGTCCAAATTTTCTCCCATGACTTTAGCTTGCTGTCGTAATCTCATTTTTTGGTATCAACAGTGCCCACAGCTGGATTTCCTGGAGGCTCCTAGAACTCCACTTTCTCTCCATCCAACACTGTCTGCTACATCACTACAAATTGCTCAAGTGACCTTTCCTAATCAGGATATTCATACTCTCTTTTTCAGTCTTCGTGTATACTCTGGTAGATTCCCCCTCTCCCCCTAAGAGAACACTAGCATGATGCCTTTTTTCTCTATTACTACAATAAGTCAAAACTTGTTCTTCCATCCACTGTTCTGTAAGTCCCCTCATGGGACTCAAGCTGTAATCCTTTCCAGACTCCTCAAAATACTTTCTCCGGAATTTAAACTCTAGGAAAAGTAAAATGTCCATATTATATATTCAATGGCTTCTCTGAATATTTATTCTACCTTCCATTCTACAAACCTGGCTCTTCCCAGAGGTCATCCTTCCCTACAGCCCTCCCATGGTGTGATATCTTTCTTATTTCACTGGGCCTAGGATAAGTGTCCTCTTTGATCTCCATTCTCAGTTCCAGAATGTTGCTCCTTCTTCCTCCCTAAACCTTCCAGCTTCTTTGACAAATATACTCCAGAGTTATACCACCCACTTTTCTTTTTCCTTTGTCACATTCCTACCCTTCTGAGTAATCCTCCTAATTTTTGCAAGATTGTAGCACCTAAATTAACTCAGTTTCTCCACTACTTACTACTCTTAGCAACATCCTTGATTACTCAAAACCATCTACTACTCAAGCTTCTCAATACTTTGTCTTCTTATCCTCCAAACACCCCATCTCACATTTCTACCTTCCTTTGTCTAACTGTTCCCACCTCCTGGGCCATTTCTTAGACTGTCCTTACCAATAACTCAAACATAATTAAATATTCCACCTCAGCATCTAGTCTTCTGTGTAGCAACACTCATTTTCCATTTCTACTTTCTCTAGATCTCTCAGTCCAACACTCCAACAACTCAGTAGATAGGTCTGTAATTCCATTAACATTTTCCCCTTTTCTTCTCCATCTTCCTTCAGTTTGTCACTACCTCTGTATTCAGTTGAGAGTCTATATAATTCATCTATTGTTATCATCTCATTAATTGTCTATGTCATTCTCTTTCTTGCCTGTTTCCGTCATCATAATCATCTGCAAAATCTGAATTTTGGCTTCAATTCAACTTTTGCTTTTGTCTCTAGCACCGTTGCAAGATGATTGAGGCTGGATAAATCACAGTACATGCTACCTGTGCTTAACTTCAAATGTATGATCCAAACACTGTCCAGGAAATCTATTATATTTGCTCATCCAATTCACTCTACTACTCACCAAAACAACTATTTCTCACTTTTTCTTCACTTCCTAAAATACTAAATTGTCACTTCCCCTTCCTCATTTTCAGCTGGTGACCTGCTTCTCATTTTCTGAAAAAAAAAAAAAAAAAAAAAAAAAAAAAACATTTAATCAGAGGTCTTCAGCCTTACACCAAATCTGTTAACCCCATTTGCACCCTTTTACTCCACCATTATTCTCTCTCAGTGAATGGACTCAGATCCCCTATCTAAGCAAATCTCTTTATTTGTGATCTGGGTCCTATTTGTTCTTGTCCCTAAAGTGCTTCACTCCTACAATTTTTCCCATCTTTTTCCATGCTGTCATCTATTATTTCTCTATTTGATCATGTTCATCAAATAAAAATTGTTCTTCATAAATACCCAATAGGACAAAAATTTATATTTCCTCCAACAGATACGATTAACATTTCCTTCCTCTTTTTGACAAAATTTATAGTAAGTGCTGCTTGCACTGTTTTCACTGTCTCCCCCTTTAATCTCTCTTGAATTCCATCAAGTCATGCCTTTATCCTCATCATTACTCTAACATGCCTTTGTCAAGGGATTTAATTCACTGGTCAGTTCCCACCACTGAGCTTACTTAATTGACTCTTCGTAGCATTTGACGCAGTTGATTTCTATCTTAAAACAACTTTTGCATTTGGCTCTGGGAATACAATCACTTTTTGCTTTTACTTCTACATCAATCAAATGTCCATTTGTTAAATTATTTTCTTTCTGACCAGTCACTCTTGGAGGTCCAGAGGGCTCAGTCTTCAGACACCTCTGACTTACAGTCATTCCCTATGTAAACTCACTATTTATGCTTGATTAAACACTCTTATAAACTGGGGTAACTAAGTGTATACTTCAGCTCCTATCACCACCTGGCTTTCCAAAGTCACCTACATAACTACCCATCTGATTCTCTAATTGGAAGCCTAACATGAATCTCAAACTTCACATCTCTCAATTTGAATTCTTGGTTTACCATTGAGATCTGCTGCTCCCAAAGTTCCTCCCAGCTTACTGATCTGCTTCTCATTTCTGAACAAAAATAAAATAAAATAAAATAAGATTTAATCAGAGGAGGTCTTCAGCCTTACACCACCAAATCTATTAACCCCATCTGCACCCTTTTATTCCACCATGCTTCTCATCCAGTTTATGGAGTCAGACCACCTATCCATCATCCACCCAATTTTCCAAAGAATTTTAAAACATCCCTAATTTTTTCCTTTTCCCTGATTCTCACGCATCAGCATGCCCATGTTTCTTCAAAACACATCCAAGACCTGACTACTACTCACCAATGCCACCACTGCCATCCTGGCCCAGGTAGCCATCACCATTTAACTAGTCCACTGCAATAGGTTACTAGGTGTTCACCTGTTTCTGCTCTGCCATCTACTATCTATAGTCCAGGCAACAACCAGATAAATCTTAGTAATATACAAGGTGAATCATGCAACACTGTTCAATCTTACTCCAAGTAAAATCCAAATCCTCTACTATGGCCCCCAAAGTTTTACATAATCTAGTCTCAGCTTCCCTTCTAACCTCATCATACTCCCGCTAGCTCACTGTGCTCTATGCATGCTTGCATGCATGCTGTCCTTCAAATGCAATAAGCGTGTCTCAGCCTTGTGGGCTTAGGATCTGCATTCCTATGTGCTGGCACGCATTCTCCCTCTTCACTCAGGCCTCTTTCAAATACACCTGCTCACGGAGGTCTCCCTTAGGGCCTTTTCCAAAAAGACCCCACACTTCCCAGCCCCTTCCTGACCCCATTCCTTGCCTTACTATGTTTCATAGCATTTATCATCAACTGACTTTGTATTATACATTTTTAGAAAATGGTTTAGATTCACAGAAAAATTATGAAGATGGTATAGAGTCCATAATGTATACACTCAGTTTCCCCTATTATTATTATTATATTATTATTATTATTATTTTGAGACGGAGTCTCGCTCTGTCGCCCAGGCTTACATTAGGGGTACATATCTCACAATGAATAAAACAGTATCAATGCATTATGATTAACTAAAGTCCATACTTTATTCACATTTCCTTAGTTTTTACTTAGTGTCCTTTTACCCTTCCAGAATCCCATCCAGGACAGCACATTACATTCAGCTGTCATGTCTCCTTGGTCTCCTCTCTGCTGGGATAATTCCTCACACGTTACTGCTTTTTGATGACTTTTAATGTCTTCAGGAGCATTGGCCATGTATTCTATAAAATTTTTCTCTGTTGAAATTTTCCGATTTTTTCTCATGATTAGACTAGGGTTATGTGTACTGGGGAGAAAGACTGAAGAGGTGAAGTGTGCTCTTTTCATCGCAGTATATCAAAGGTAAATGTTACGCACATGATTTATGACTGTTGATGTTGACCTTCATGACCTGGTGGAGGAAAAGTTTGTCATCTTTCTCCACTGGGAAGTTGTTCTCCTCCAACTCCTTTCCACACTGTGTTCTTTGAAAGAAAGGTACTATGTGCTACCCACACTTACGGGTGGGAAGATAATCTCCGCCTCCTTGTGGTCAGAGTAGGAATTATACTTTTATTTGTTAATAGGTTTATTTTCTCCCTTCCTCACACAATATAAGCTCAGCTTGGGATTCTCATGGCCTAAAACAGTTCCTGGTATAGTTTCTAATATGCATAGGCTCCCACTAAATATTAATGAAAGTAAACAATTAATGTCCCACTGCATATACCTATTCATATGTCTGAGGCTCGATAGGGGCACTTTCATCCACCTAAAAATCTCTTTTTTCTTTTTCTCATATTTTTCAGTAAATTCTCATTCAGTATTAAAACACCTTTTTTCATTGTTCATGTCTGCCTAAGTTGGAAGACACATTCACATACACATTGCATTCTAATTGTGTGTAACGTGGAGTGGTGTGCCCACGGCTCAGCATCGTAACTGATTCTTCACATCTCTGCTTGCTGCCATCCCTGATGAGTACCTTGAGATTTCTTTACCTTTATGTTACCCTAATGCCTAGCACTGAGCCTGGAATATTGTATGCTCTTTCCCAGTGTTTGCTGGTTGAGGAGATTAAACTAGATTAACAGCTTGATGACTTTCACAAAGTTGCCTTTTTCTAGCTTTTTGCAGGCACCTGACGTGAGTCATCTGCTCACAATAAAACCAAATCCTTTCTTTGGATTATAGCACATTGATGTTGAATGGTTCGTTCCCTCCCTGGAGCCAACATCAGAGTTTTGTTGTATTATAATCATTAGGACCTTAGTTAGCCCCTTTCATGCCAGGAGCTCTGGAAGGGTAGGGTTAAAGGCTTAAACCAGGAAAGAAGAGAGACTCAAAGAAATGATCAAGAAGTGGCTGGCAATCAAAACTCTCCAGGACTTTAGCCATAGTTGGAGCAGGTAACCTGAAGGAATCAGGAAGAATATAGGGAACTATTTTTCCATTTCAACTACTTTATTTCATCAAGCTGCATTTCTCTGAGCTCAGTGTATGTGGTTTCATTGTGCATGGGGCCTCAGCTTTCCTGCAGTAGCCTGTGATGCTAGATACTGGATGAGGATGAAGGACAAAAGATGCTTGCAAAATAAAAAGATTGTTAATCGGCCGGGCGCGGTGGCTCAAGCCTGTAATCCCAGCACTTTGGGAGGCCAAGAAGGGTGGATCACGAGGTCAGGAGATCGAGACCATCCTGGCTAACATGGTGAAACCCCGTCTCTACTAAAAAATACAAAAAAAAAAAAAAAACTAATGGGGCGAGGTGGCAGGCGCCTGTAGTCCCAGCTACTTGGGAGGCTGAGGCAGGAGAATGGTGTGAACCCAGGAGGTGGAGCTTGCAGTGAGCCGAGATTCAGCCACTGCACTCCAGCCTGGGCAACAGAGCAAGATTCCGTCTCAAAAAAAAAAAAAAAGATTGTTAATCAGGAATTGGGCATGACAGTTTTGTATTCCTACCTACAGCACAAAACCCATGGATTTGATAACAATCCAGATGTCCAGACAGTTGAATATCAACTATTTTCTTGGTTTTCAAAATATAATTTATTGTTTTTCTATTTTAATAACTTTTATATTATAGAAGCGGACATGCTCACTTGAGAACATATGAAAATAAAGAAAAATGTAGATAAAATAATAAATATTTGCCTGTAAAGATTTGCCCACTTTGAAAATGAGTTCATATTTTAATATATATACCCTTCTATTCAAGTGTTTATAAGCACATTTAAAACAGTTGGAGTTAGGCCGAGTGCAGTGGCACATGCCTATAATCCCAGCACTTTGAGAGGCCGAGGCAGGTGGATTACCTGAGGTTGCGAGTTTGAGACCAGCCTGACCAACATGGAGAAACCCCATCTCTACTAAAAATACAAAAAATTAGCTGGGCATGATGGCGCATGTCTGTAATCCCAGCTGCTCAGGAGGCTGAGGCCAGAGAATTGCTTGAACCCGGGAGATGGAGGTTGTGGTGAGCCAAGATTGCACCATTGAATGCCAGCCTGGGCAACAAGAGTGAAACAACATTAAAAAAAAAAAAAAAGAAAAATAAAAAGAAAAAAGAAGAATGTACTTATATATACAACTTGTACCTTGCTTTTCTCAGGTAGCATTATAAAATAACACAATTTTGTGTTTCAAAATGATCTTTTCATGACAAAATTTTAAATGATTGTGAAGTATTTTATCACATGGATATCCCATAATTTTTCAAATATTCCTCTATTTTGGAGAGGTTCCAAATTCTCATCATGACAAATGCTTGCCCCCACCAGTAGACCCCCAAAATAGAGATAAGCACAAAAGTCTGAGGGAAAAGAAAGGGGATGATTTTACCAGACAGAGAGATCCTAGGAAGTTTCCCCCAAAAAGTGATAAGTTGGTTGGATCTTAATATGAACCGGCTTGGTGAAAAAGTGAAAGGAAGAATATTCTAAATATTCAGAGGAAATGCAGAGACTTAAAATCTCAGCATTGGAGCTTACCACCTTCTAAGGCAGCTTTTCTATCATTAAATATGTCTAATTTTTTGAGAGGCCCTTTTTATGCTAAGCAAATATTCTTTTTCAGTATAACTTTCATGACTTGTTCTGCCTTCCACAGCAGCACTAAATAAGTTTATTCCTCCTACCATATATTAATACTTTAAAAAAATTGCAAGTAGCTGCTTGGTTTATCCTTAGACTCAAATGATTGTGAGAGCAGTAAGAGACTTCAAAGGTCATCCACTTCGACTTTCTCATTTTTTAAACCAAGAAAAATTGGTCCAGAGTAGGACAGTCACCAACCTCCCAAGGCATACATATTTAGTGGCAGTGCTGAGTGGATAAATCATATTTCCAACTCTCAACCCACTTCTCTTTTTAATATGCTTCCTTCTCTTCTCCATTGTGAACTTCCCAGTTCCTCCTGTCAACTTTAAATAATTAGATTCAGAAAATGTGGTTAAGTATAGAGTTTCTTTGAGGCAAAGTTTGAGGCTGGCCACCCCGAAACATCAACTCCAAAGGAATGGGGTCAGCATTCCAAAGTAGAGAAGGTATGGTTTCCTTTACATAGAATTTTAGCAGGATTTTATTTTTTATACAAGACCAGTACATACACCCTAGTGATTTGATTAGCTACAGATTTCTACACTATAAGGAGAGGACTTTATTACTCCATAAGGAGGATAATCTGAGGGAGGGGGGTCTTTTCTTTGGCACTATTTGGTCTTAAATATTTATAGAAAAAAGATAGAAGTTGTATCTGCATACCATGCGACTCAGGTTTCACCGCCACATTCCTCAGAATAAAGTACCAACAGCTTTATGTCTGAATTATTTTAAGTTTGAATTACTGAATTTCATCCTCCAAGTATTCTTTGTTCAAGACTCTTTTCCTACCTCTTCTGGATCTTGGTCACTTTCTCCCGAAACAGCTCCAGCAGCGCTTCAGTTCACCTGAGTTTAGTTACACAAAAAATGATATCCCCAGCATTTTTCCTAGGCATTTCAATAACACAATTCAGTGAATTCTGGCAAGCTCCTGATGCACCAGTTTTCACAAATGAAAAAACGGAGGCTCTGAGAGGTGCAGAACCTTGACCAATCTAACAAAAATGGTAAGTGCTGAAAATAGAATTTAATTTTAAATTTGTCTGTAATTCCTTGACTTCAACTACATTTGTCCTATATTTGTTGTTGTTGTTATAGCTTTATTTTAGAATCCTCTAATTATTACACAACTAATTTATAGCAGAATAGTCATCACAATCCAGGTATTTTGATTTCAGTAATTTTTTTTTTTTTTTTGCCTTTCTTAACCACATGACGACATCACATATAAGTAATCAATCCAAAGTGAGAGTTAGACAATTGTGCATGGTCAGGTTATGGCAATAATTTAAATTCTTCCATCAACCATTAGCATGGACATCACACCCTAGATACTTGTATCTTAATGCTAAAAAAAGCCTGAGTGTATCACGAGTCTGACTCCCCGGGGTTTTCTTTACGTTGTTACTGCCTTGTTGAACCAGATGAAAGGTAGCACAAGCCTTCCAATGTCAGGTTTCCAAAGACTCTCAACAGGTAGAGCACAAAGGGGTAAGCAGCAGGTTTGCTTGCATTTTAAATTAAAACTTGTTGTCAGCCTTAAAAACAAGAGCATCACAAGATGTTTGGCAAAATGGTAATGTATCGCTGATTATTTTAATTCTAAAGAAAGTCTCCCAGCACTTTGGCAGGCCGAGACGGGCGGATCACAAGGTCAGGAGATCGAGACCATCCTGGCTAACACGGTGAAACCCCGTCTCTACTAAAAATACAAAAACTAGCGGGGCGAGGTGGCGGGCGCCTGTAGTCCCAGCTACTCGGGAGGCTGAGGCAGGAGAATGGCGTAAACCCGGGAGGCAGAGCTTGCAGTGAGCTGAGATCTGGCCACTGCACTCCAGTCCGGGCAACAGAGCGAGACTCCGCCTCAAAAAAAAAAAAAAAAAAAAAGAAAGTCACAGCCTATAATTAAATATCCTCAACTTGATTTTGGCTTCCTCTGTAAAAATAAACAAGGAAAAACATAAGTGGGTA
Organism: Trachypithecus francoisi; assembly: GCF_009764315.1. Lineage (NCBI taxonomy): Eukaryota > Metazoa > Chordata > Mammalia > Primates > Cercopithecidae > Trachypithecus > Trachypithecus francoisi. The sequence goes on along the minus strand of NW_022681458.1, from coordinate 123,158,013 downwards.
GGAGGCTGGAGACCTTCCCAAATACTTCAGGGATAGGACTCATGGAATCATTGCCAACATGCCCATTTGGGAAGCTCCAAAATGTGTGGGGCCTTCTTTCCCCAACTCACACAAACAATGGCAGATTGAATTTTTATCTGAAAAACTTTCTAAGGCACAAAATCAAAGACATCGATGTTTTGCAGTTATGTACATTGCGGAATGTACATAACCATTCCACAGAAAGTAAAAATATTACTGCAATCCATTTCTAATCAAAATAAAATTTCAAAATAGCATCTACTTATCATTGAATCTCACTATTTTGATTCTTCTATTTAAAGAAGCATTTTAGTGCAGTGGGAAAAAAACATGGGCAAGGATGAAGATACTGCAGTTGTGATATGAAGTATGTGCTGTTTCAGGTACACTGCAGATCAGGGTGCTTTTAAATCCATTCCTTCATTGAACAACTTTTTATTCAGTCTCTTCTCAATGCCACTCCTCTTCCTAGCCCTTGAAATAGTGAAGAAGACAGTTCCATCCCTGCCTTCAAGCATCTTACATTCTAGAAGAGGAAAGAGAAGGAAGAAATGCAAAGACACTTGCAAGCACTTTTCAAATAGTGTTGATTATTCTGAAGACCATTCAACAGGGTGATGCAGCAAGAAGGGATTTATGGGGCATGCTACACAAATGACTGTAATACAGTGGAAGAAAGGATTGATGCTAGGTTATTTCTGGATAGGGAGATCTGAGGGAATTTCACGGAAAAAGCAGCATTTTAAACTGTCCTTTGAATAATGGATCTTTCATGTAGAAATGGGGCACTATCATCTCAGGTGAAGGGAAAGCAAAGCAGCACTGCAAACATGGTGGAAGCCCTTGGTTTGGGAGGTCACAGGCATCCGTGTCTCCTGTTGCAATCCATGAAATACAGAGTCTGGAGGTTTTGCTCACCTCAGAGACATCACAGGAATGAAATGACACTTCTTCCCATCTTCCCATGATTCTGCAGGACCCACTTCTCTCCTCTTGTATAATACGGTTCTAGGAATCATCTTTTAACTGGTCTCCCTGCTTTCAGCTGCCTGAAAGATCTTTCTAAAATACTGCTTCTCAAATTATTTTGACCACACCCTCAGTAACAAAAACTTACTTTGTGACCTACTGCACACATTGTACAAAACAAATTAATTACTCTTACTAATTGCAGTGCCTTTTAAGATTTCCTTTTTATTATAATTGATTCTATTTCATTAAGAAAATATAGCGATCTGGATATCTAATTTCATGGCCCTAATGGATTTAAAACCCCTGTGTGTAACTCCCAGCTCTAAAGAAGAAATGTCCATAGGATTTCGTTACTTACCCTTCAGTGGGTCCCTGTTGCCTTCATGATAAAGTTCAAATTCCTTGGCAGGGCTTATAAGGCCTCGATCTGGCCCTTGTCTTCCTCCTGTAGATCAACCTCTTTATTTCTAGCCTCATCAGTTCTATTCCCGCCATCTTGAATTGCTTGCAGTTTCTCAATCCCGCCCCTTGGTGACTCCGAATGTGCTGTCCTTGCTCTCATTTATGTAACCCCAACCCACCATCACTAACACTTCACCAATCCCTGTTCCTGGGCCTCCTGGCTTATTCATACTCATATTCCAAGCTTATCTGAAGTCATGTGGAATTCGTGGAGAAAAAACAAAACATCTTCCCCCATGTCTGCTAGTTTGGGTTTGGTTTCCAGCCCATATCCTTCCATATTCCTGAGCGTACTTCCAGGGATGCCTTCATTCTATTGCATTATAAATTCATTTCTTTTTCTGTAAATCCCTATAGCAGAGGCAAGGTCTGAGTTTTTAAGCTCTGTATCTTTAAATCCTGGAGCCCCATAGGTATTCAATAAATGTGTGATTATTAAATAAATAAATGCTTTAATTAACGGGCAAACATTAGAAACTCCTCCCAAGGTACCTATGAACTCTATATGTCCAGAAAATTTTTCCTAGCTAATTGTGAGTCATCTAGAGATTTTGTTTTTCTTCATCTTTTCTCTGCTTCCTGAAAGCTGACATTGTCACTCATGTGCATAAAGGATTTGTCAATCAATGTGTCTTAGCTGAGCACATTCTTTGATTCTATGATTGAGTGATAAGGTTCCGGAAGCTTTTATCTCCTAACAATCTCAGAGATTGGAGAATCCATGTTGCCTTCTGAAGTGTTAAATAATGAAGTAAGGTTAACTTGAATGTCCTTGTTTTCAAATATTTTAGGGAGTTTAATGTCAATGACAATGGCCAGCAGAGTATGGTTTTCAAGACCTTCATACACTTAACAGTTAGGCTTATTTCCTGCACATTTAATAAGGGATGGGAGACACTCTGCAGGATTTTTAATAGGCAGTTCTTAGAGAAGGAACGTTGGATAACGACAGGAGGGCACAAGGGTTTGTCAGATTTTCAGTATTCTGGAAATATGTATGCTAAATTTTTCTAAACACACGTAACATTCAGCATGTTTATATAAAAATGCAAGTCACTGCTCTCTCAAGAAACAAGACTATACAAAATAACACATATATTTTCAAGAATGCACATTCATACTAGTATGCTAATTCATAGATGAAATTGTTGCTTTCTTTTATTATAAACCAAGTGGGGATTCTGCTAGTCACTTTTCTAGGTGATGAGAAGAATAAAGTGGTGATGAGACACATTCTAAATTCTTTGCCTACAAACTGTGGAACGTCGAGGAATTTCAGTCTTTGTGTTTGGGACTGGTTTACCTGGGAGCATTGAAAAAGAGACCTACATAATGCAGAAAAAAATCCCTCCTCTTTTCAGGAAAAAAAATAACAATAAAAATAAAAATCTGGAAATGAGAATGATCCTAAGCTAAGCTCCATTTTTTTCTCATCAAAGCTGACAGATACAACAGTACATCTTTCCATCACTCATCTGTCAGCAGCAGCTTAGCTTGGCGAGTTGACCCACCAAACCCTTTGACACGGAGACTATTGTCCCGCCAGCAAATAACCCTCAGCAACAATGAAAGCGAAAGGAAGAAGTGAGCATGCATGAGAAAAAAAAATTGGGAAAAGTGATACATTTCCTTATGGTATCTCTCCTCTATGTCTATGATAGCTTTAAAACACATACACACTCACAAACCGATATGTGGAGCTTCACAAATTTAAGTTATCCTCACCACAAAAATCATTCGAGAATCTTTTTAGATTATCAGCTATAGCAGCATTAGAATAGAAATCTTATTAGCTTTAAATTTATGGATCCACACCAAATGCATTTCTGTATACCAGAAGGGGAAATAGGGGAAATGTCGAGGTTTTTGCCTCTTTTTCCATGAAAGGAAGCTACCTCACCTTAGTGAAACCACACTTAAGAGTCTGCTTGTATTTCCCTTGTAGCACCCAGGGCAACTCAAGGAATCAGAAAGCATTTTGATGCTATAGATCGTGGTGGATGCTGTAAGGTGTTGTGCCTCAATACTCCTTCAGAGACCCACAACCAGTGATGGATTGATGTAAGGGAATAAGGTTTTGCTGAGAGCCAGCAGATTGCCAAGCTTCTGGTGAGATCAGCTGAGGCCATCAGTTGGCCTCCATCACAGCTCACTCCTCTTCTGCCTATTGCCCCTTCTCTTCCCTCCTTGTCACAGGGGTTGACCCCAAAGGCCTCTCTGAGAACCCAACTTGCAACACGAAAACATAACAAATGCTTGTTGGGTGGGGGTAACGTGGCCAAACAATGACTAAATAGATTTTCTCAGTTGAATTCAAATGTACTTTCTGGTAGCTGAGAAAGTGTGAAGACCTCTTACCAATTATCTTAGTCCATAGGGGTTAAGTCCATATAGCATTTGGGCTGCTATAACAAAATACCATAAACTGGATGGCTTACAGACCACAGAACTTTCATACAGTCCTGGATGCTGGGAAGTCCCAGATCAAGGCACTGGCAGATTCCATGCCTCATGAGTGCTCACTTTCTGGTTCACTGATAGCAACTTCTTGCTGTGCCCTCACGTGGTGGAAGAGGTGAGCAGGAGTCTTTTTTAGGCTTCTTTTAAAAGGGCACTAATCTTACACATGATGACTCTGCTCAGTGAATTCATCACCTCCCCACATTCCCCAGCTCCTAATACCATAACTTTGGGGGTCAGCAGTATAACATTAATTTGAGGGGAATGGAAACATTCAGACCATAGCAAGAATTAAGTCTTTGCACAGCAGTGGAAGTTTGAATTGCGTGTCTACATCATTTCAGGTAACTTGACATTACAAAATCAAATAGAAGCCATTCAACTTGGACTCAGGATAATGCTATGACCAAACAGACAGGTGTCAGAAAGCCGAGATACAGTTCTCATCATTTACCATCTATGTGACCTTAGATGAGTTAATCGACTTCTTTAGGACTAAACATGCTTGTTAATAAAATATAGACATTAATAATACTATTTTATACATAGGGTTCTTATGAAGACTAACGAAAAAACATCACAGAGAAATATAAACAAAGTGCTTACCTCAGTGCATGGTGTAATGGGAACATTCAATGAGAATTCTCTTATAAATACACTCAGTTATACTGCATGAAGCCCAAAGTCCTCAACATCTTAAATGCCCTGGCCTCCCACTGTGCCTCCCACCCCATTCCTCTCATACCCTCCCCTCACTTGCTATGTCTGTCACGCTGGACTCCTTGATGTCTTCAAACACATGAGTACAATTCTTCCTTATGACTTTTGTGTTGCTTGTTCCATCAGCTATAATGGCTATCTCCCTTTGAGCAAGTGTTTGCTCAAATGCTATCTACTAAATGTCATTCATGTTTACCATCTTGTTTAAAATCACAACCTGTTCCTCAAGTCCCACACCAATGATCTTAATACCCCTTACTGAGACCTATGGTTTCTTTTTCTCACTGCATGAATCACCTTCTAACAAATTTTATATATATATATATTTTATATATATGCACACATATGTGTACATATGCATATGAGTATGTGTGTGTATGTGCATATAGTTTATTTTTGTATTGTTTTTGCTTACCTATGAGGGCCAAGATTTTTGTCTATTTTGTACATTGTCTCATTTTAACTACCTACAAGAGGACAGGTACATCATAAAGGCTTGATAATTGTTCTGTAAAAGCCTAGACTAGGACCATAAAACAAATATTGCTGTTGTATATCATACATGTTATTAATAAAGAAAAGGTGTTTTAACCAGGTGAGTTTATCAAAGTATATACAGAAGTCCCTTGTTATCTGTAGGAGATGTGTTCCAAGACCCCCAGTGGATGCCTGAAACACCAGATAGTATCAAATCTATGTATACTGTGTTTTCTGTATCTCATAACTGAGAGAACTACTAAGTGATGGGCAGAGAGTGTATACAGTATGGATATGCTGGACAAAAACATGACTCATGATGGCGTGGGGACATTGTGAAATTTTACCACGCTACTTAGCACAGCAAGCAATTTAAAACTGATGAGTTATTTATTTCTGAAATTTTTCATTTAACATTTTCAGACCACGGTTAACCACGGGTAACCGAAATTGTAGAAAGCAAAACTTTGGATAAAGGCGCTGCTGTATTGCAGACTCTCTGTGCTCAGCACTATGCTAGCAGAGGGTGATACAGAAATGATGGTATATACTCAAGAAGCTCATTGCAGTGAATGCTGGGCAGTACCATCCAGGAAACATTCCCAGTTAACTTCAGGTTTTGACCCAATCTAGAAATTGCATTTAGTCAAAGAGAGTCGTTTTGCCCAAGACCATGTCTCCTTCCTGGTTGCAGCCTGCATCCATTGACTGGCCACAATGAGAACATAAAGCCTGGGGTTCCTTGATCTAACTCCAGTCAACTCTTAAGGACCATTGCAGTTCAGAGGTCCGGATGGAATAGATTGAGACCATCATGTGGCTGCAACAAAGCCCAACTTCTCTCTCCACTCAGCCCTGCTTCCTACACTGTCTCCAAGGCCTAATTCCAAGAGCTTCCCCAGTAAACTTCCTGGATGCTTATCGCCATTTCAGAATCTGCTTCTCAAGAAATCCAAAGTGCAACACTCACATTCATTTTTTTCTATTGCGGTTTAACAAGTCACCACAAACTTAGCAGCTTGAAAAAAATAATTAATTCATTATCTCACTGTTTGAGAGGGTCAGTGTTCCGGCATGTTTTGCTTGCTCTCCCTCTCACGATCTCCCAAGGCTGAGATCAAAGTGCCGGCCTGCTACACCCTCATTTGGAGGCTTTACGAGGGACAACATCTGCTTATAATCTCACCAGATTGGTGCCAGAATTCAATTCCTTGTGGTTGTAGGACTGAGGTCCCACTGTCTTGCCAGATATTAGCCAGGGGCTATTTCAAGCTCCTAGAGGCAACTCTGAGGTCCTTGTCCTGTGACTTCCCTGGAGGGGCTCTCACTTTCAACTTTCAAATCTCTGACTTCAGGAAGGGCTCTGTCTCTATTAAGGATTTGCCTGGCCGGGCGTGGTGGCTCACGCCTGTAATCCCAGCACTTTGGGAGGCTGAGGCGGGTGGATCACGAGGTCAGGAGATCGAAACCATCCTGGCTAACACAGTGAAACCCCTTCTCTACTGAAAAATACAGAAAAAAATTAGCTGGGCTTGGTGGTGGGTGCCTGTAGTCCCAGCTACGCAGGAGGCTGAGGCAGGAGAATGGCGTGAACCCGGGAGGCAGAGCTTGCAGTGAGCTGAGATCTCACCACTGCACTCCAGCCTGGGCGACCGAGTGAGACTTCATCTCCAAAAAAAAAAAAATTTGCCTAATGAATCAGGACCACTCAAGTAATCTCCTTAATTAACTCAAAGCAGAATTATTAGTAAGCTAATCTTATGAGCAATAACCCATCATATTTCCAGAACTCCGGAGGAGATGAATATACACAAGGAGTAGGGACATCTTGCTAGCATCTGAGAATTCTACCCAACACACATGTCCTAGTGGAAAAGAGAAATAGATGCAAAAAATCATAGTGTTATCTATGCTCTGTTTGAGGAAAATGCATAAAACAACAGGAGCACAGAGTACCTGAGAGTCAAGCAGGTTCCTGGATAAGGAAAGATGGTATTTAATGAAGAAAGTTAAGGCAGAAGAAGGTTCTCTATGCAAAGAAAATGGCAAGAATCAAAGCCCAGAGATGAATTCTAGCGTGATGTGGCCAGAGTATTATAAAGAACTTAGATTTTACAGAACATCTGTGCCCATGGCCTGGAGGTACGTATCATGATATTTGCAAGGAAACAGAAGTCCTCAAGAGACTTCACATTTAAATGCCAGGTAATTAAAAAAAAAAAATGTATTTAATATATACTACACATTTAAATGCCAGGTAAATTTGTTTTAAATGTATTTAATATATACTAAATATATGTTAACAACTGCATCCCAATCAGTATGAATTAACAGAATAGAATTAATTACTTGGAGATTCCAAAGGTCAGAGTAAACTTTCTCTATTCTTTATTCCTTAAAAGTAGGAAAAAATTATATGATAGTGGGTGTAGGAGGGAGAGCTGTGTTTCTGGCTGAGGGAATAACATGAGCAGATTCAGGAGGCCCAAAGATGAAAGGCACTTGTTAGGAAGGGGTGGGAAAGCAAACAGAATAACAACTAATTATAGCTGAGGATTCACACTGAGAAGAAAAGGATAATGTAATTGAATGGAGGTTGAGCCATATCCTAGAAGACTTTAAATGTCAGGCAGAGGAGCTAATATTTGATGGAAGGGTATATAGGGAGCTACTGTAAATTCTTGAAAAGGGAAGTTTTGAATAAAAACTACATTTGCACAATTAGTCTGATGGTGATAGGCAAGGTCGTTCAGCAATTCCAATGGGCTTTGTGGTCGTATAATTTCATGTGTTTTTAACAATTCTAAAAATTTTATTCTGCTTTAAAATGCAAGAGGCGGCCGGGCGCGGTGGCTCAAGCCTGTAATCCCAGCACTTTGGGAGGCCGAGGCGGGCGGATCACGAGGTCAGGAGATCGAGACCATCCTGGCTAACACGGTGAAACCCCGTCTCTACTAAAAAATACAAAAAACTAGCCGGGCGAGGTGGCGGGCGCCTGTAGTCCCAGCTACTGGGGAGGCTGAGGCAGGAGAATGGCGTGAACCCAGGAGGCGGAGCTTGCAGTGAGCTGAGATCCGGCCCTGCATTCCAGCCTGGGCATCAGAACGAGACTCCGTCTCAAAAAAAAAAAAAAAAAAAAAAAAAAAATGCAAGAGGCTCCTTTCCTGGCTATATATCATTGCCACATTGCTTGTGATTTATTGCTATTGTTATATTTCCTTCTGTCATTTCAATGGGATTTTTGGATGAAGGAGAGGTAAACGCATATGTTTAGTCAGGCTTCTTGAACTATAAACTCTGTATTTTTTACATAGTTAATGTTACTCTCCTCTATATGTATTACTTGAACATTTCACGGTTTAACACGGCATTTCCTATGTTATTTTTAAAATCTCCTTAAATATGGTTTTGATGGTTGTGTGCTGTTTCATAATACAGTTTCACTTCAATTTACCTAACTTCTCATAGAATATTTGTTTCCTTTATCTATCTAGCTATATATAAATGTCCTTATTTTTTTCTATATGTCAAACTGTAACTCATGGGTAAGCACTGCAGAATGAAACAATCACAGAATTTCTTCCCAATATAAAATGCATTTTAGAAAAAGATCACTGTAAAAATTAACTAGGAAAAGGTCTAAAATACTATTTTTAAAATTTTGAAATTTTATAAACAAATTAAGAGACACCAGGAGAGAGTGTGGCTTAGTACAGATTTCAGTTCTGCCTCTACTTCTGGAAAATTGACTGTGGGAAGAAGAGACACCTGACAAAGCCTGAGGAATCTAACCAAAATCTCCGATTTGAAGAAAACTAAACTGAAGGATTAGAAAACAACCCAGAAAAAAAGTTGATTTTTTTTTTTCTGAATACTAAACTCCCCCTGTAATGGGCCCATCTTATCAAAAATGGAGAAAATGACAGTAGGATTTTTTTTTTCAGTGCCCTAGAATGGACTGGGAGAACCAAGCAAAGACCAGGCTGTACCTTTATAGCTTACTCACTCACAGACACACATACACATACATTCAATCGTGGAAAGAATAAACTCTGATGTAGGACAGTTAGCAAAACAGGTGGACAGAGCCTACATCTCCAACCAGTGTTGGATAGAGCAGCAGCCGTATTCTCTCTGCCCTGCCTGCATTCCAATCACCCAAGGCATCTACAATAAAATGTGCATAGGATGAAATATGGATTACAGCTCAGAAGGAAAGACGAATGAGTTGCATTATCAGAGTTCCTAGAAGGTAAAACTGCTCATATGAAGCATCAGTGAAATAAAAAAAATAAAAAACTATGCAAGCCTAACACAGAAAAACAAAGACTCAAAAAAGAGGAACAAAAGGAATATCAGACATAAAAATAAATGACACATCCAACCTAGACAAAAATAATAATAATAATAATGCAATGAACTAAGGAAAATTCCCAATTAGGACTTTAAGCTATATATAAATTTTTTTAAATAATTAAGTAGAATAAGATCTAAAATATTAAATAACAAATAGTAACTTATGCTATGGCTTTATATAATGCTATTCTAATTTTCTCATTGCCCACAATAAACTGCTTATAACCTAACAAACTATAACAAAATCACTGTATAAGCACAGTATATAACATAAGCAAAAGAGAAAGGAAATACTTTTCTCAAAATGTCTCAAAAGAACAAAATTCCAAACATATATACTACTGATTAAACCATATCCTACAATTATTACCAAATGGAACGCTTTTATAGCTTAGAACATCTGCATTCTGGTTAACAGTGACTTTTGAGCTTTCCTTGAGTAAAACAGTATTTTCTTTTTCTTTCTAAAAGAAAGAAAAAAGTTCTTTCTGCAACTCTTATACAGCAAAATGAAACTGCTTGAATTCAGTTACCAATAGTGACTTTTTTCATGTTGTTCACAGTATCATGATTCATGGGGCCAATCTTGGGAGTGGCTCCATTATGTGACTTAAGATGAACGTTATGAAACAGAGATTAAAACCCCATATTATCCTTGATAAAACTGAGATATGAAAAAGTTAAGCAACTTGCACAAGATTAAGTAGTAAATAAGGACAAAGCTAAGACCTGAAACCAGGTCTATCTGACTCTCAAATCTACATTCTTTCCAATCAAGGAAGTCAACTTCATTTACCTTTGTCTCTTCGTCTTCTGAAGACACACAGACTGGTTTGGGGTAGCATTCCTGGCAGTGATGATTGCTCCCAGGCAGCTCACAGCTGTCCTACAGCAGTTGATGTATAACTGTCATCCACGCTGAGGGTCCACACCTTCTCAACCCAACTGCACGTTCTAGGAAAAAGTTCCACGTGGTCAATGTTTCCTTCCTTGGGTTAGGATGTAGAAAACAACAGTCTGTTTTCATTCCTAAACTAGCGAAACACAGAAGGGAACGGGATCAGGATTCTTGCAAAACTTAGATAAATATCCATTTTTAATTCCCCCACTCCCACCATGCATAGGGCTCTGAACCAGTGCAACTCAAATTGGTGTGGCTTTCATAGAAACCCAAAGAGTCCTCCATTATTTCTGACTGTGACCCTGATCACCTTCCATCATCTATTCTTTTGTGTCTGAAATTGCACTCCTTTGTTTGACTGTAATCTCCTCAGCACTTTGACTGTAAGCTTCTATGCCTTACTTATCCCCCAAAGTCCCTGGCTCAAGAATACATGGTGATTTATCATTAATCAGATTAGTGAATGAGCTTCAGCTTAGTGCAAATGTAGAAGTGAGAAAACTCCTAGCTAAAGACTGTACAAAAGAGGACTCACAGGTGAGCCAGCCGCTCCTCCTCAGTTCTAACCAGCTGCACGTATTTAGAGCAGCCGGTCACTCCAGCCTCTTCCATTCTAACATATACAAAACTTCGTGTTCAAAACTTTTTAATTATTGCTCCAAATCCTTTTTCACTTAGAATTCGATAAAGGAACTTGGAATAAGGACGACCCCTGCCAGCTTCTCTGAAATTTCCTTCAGCTTTCAGTGTTTACTACCTCAGAGAACACAGAGCTATGCCTGTTAACATGTCAACCACATCAAACAAAGAGCTTCCTAAGTAGACACTTAGGGGAGATTTCCAGTGAAGGGAAAATTGCCATAATGCTGGTAAGTGGATGAGCTGCTATCGTTGGAAGGGAATTATGGGTGAGAGGATATGCCTGACTAAATGTAAAATCCATTAAGGTACATTGCAATTAAAGACAATTCCTTAAAGAGCTCCCTTCAAAAATGAGCTTCTAGGGAGATGGAACCAAGAGCCCTATGTTGTCACTGGATGGCTAAGAAGGACCACTGCCAGATGAGCATGAAAAGGGAGGACAGGCTGCCTGACTGTGCAGATAGGAGATGAGTGAGGTTCTGGGCCCTGGCTTCTCTTTCTTTTCCTTTAGGGCCTCTTTCTCCCACTCTGCCTACTACTTCCGGCCACACAATAATTCCAATACTTAACTCAACCACCTCATATGGAGAGAGTATATATATATTCTGATTCCGTTCACTTCATCTGAAATAGATTTATAACTTTAAAGCATCCTACTTGTGTGTGGTTGGTTTACGTCCCCTTCTAGTTTCTGGGTCCAAATCTGTTCTCTTAAAGGGAAATCAGGGTGGGGTAAAATAGTGTTTGTTGATCAGTTTTGCTATGTGACCAATTTTAAGCTAAATGCCTAAATGCTTTACATGCTATTACATTTAATTCCAACAAAAAAGAAAAAGAAAAAGAAAAAATAAATCTCCCTTCTCCAGAGGAATTAAAGCTATTGATTTTAGGCTTTCTATTTTTCTACCATTTGTTCCCAAATACATGCCTTACTGGAATTTCCTATAAACAGGTTACTTTTTTTCTGCAGGATCTTTCTCATAGTCTCCCCTACTATTCACCTACTATTCAGTACCCTGCAATATTTGCTGTACCTCCACCCACCTCAGTTTTTAACAGGGTTTTCCTTTTCCATTGTTCTGTGTCTTTGACCTCCAAGTTAGAGCATCTTCTGTATGCTCTCCCAAGCTTTCCTCTCTCTTTCTAGCTCCTTTTCTGTTCTTTGTTTGCTGTTTGTTTGTTTGTTTTTGAGACAGAGTCTCGCTCTGTCACCCAGGCGGAAGTGCAGTGGTGTGGTCTTGGCTCACTGAAACCTCCGCCTCCCAGGTTCAAGCGATTCTCCTGCCTCAGCCTCCCTAGTAGCTGGAATTACAGGCGCCTGCTACCACGTCCAGCTAATTTTTGTATTTTTAGCAGAGATGAGGTTTCACCATGTTGGCCAGGCTGATCTCAAACTCCTGACCTCAAGTGATCCACCCTCTTCTACCTCCCAAAGTGCTGGGATTATAGGGGTGAGCCACCGTGCCAGGCCTCTTTTCTGTTTTTATACAATGTTTCACCTTCTCTCTCCAATCGTGGCTTAATGCCTAATAATCTTTAATATTTGCTGGACCTGGTTATATATTTCAAGCCCTGAATAAAACACTTTCATGGAATACGTTATTTTCTTTTTGCTTATAGCTCATTGATACCAGTATCATTTTCAACTGAAATTACACATGAGAAAACTGAGGCACCAAGGGACAGAACCAAGGTTCAATTCTATACCCCCTCAAGTACATCACTTTTCTAGATAGAATGTATCTAAAATATGCTGATTATAGTACGAAATACATACTTGCATATTCAGTCATCCTATTCTTACAACCAAAATCAACATCTTCTTGTCAATGGAAATCAACATGTAAGTGGGAGCAAACCTGTAATAGTGTATATTAGTATACAGCTACATATAAGGAAGGGACATTTTGCCACAGAGCAGTTTTAAGGTACTTAGAGTCATTGTTCTAAAAACAAAAATGTCCCCTGGATGGTAAATTAGAGATATCATGTGTTAATCTTTTTTTTTTTTTTTTTTTTTGAGACGGAGTCTTGCTCTGTCCCCCGGGCTGGAGTGCAGTGGCCAGATCTCAGCTCACTGCAAGCTCTGCCTGCCAGGTTTACGCCATTCTCCTGCCTCAGCCTCCGGAGTAGCTGGGACTACAGGCGCCCGCCACCTCGCCCGGCTAGTTTTTTGTATTTTTAGTAGAGACGGGGCTTCACCATGTTAGCCAGGATGGTCTCGATCTCCTGACCTCGTGATCTGCCCGTCTCGGCCTCCCAAAGTGCGAGGATTACAGGCTTCAGCCACCGCGCCCGGCATCATGTGTTAATCTTTTTTGTGTGTGGTTGTTCCTTCCCCCATTTCAAACTTGCTCCCATAAGAGTTACCATTTAACGGTAACATTTCACACAGAATACAAGATGCATATATATTAAAGGAGACAAGTATGAAGGGCATAGTCCTTGCCCTCCAGAGGAGGTGTTACATTGGGATGGTCTTTTGTCATCTATCTCCACCAGGTCCCCTGGTCACAGGTTTAAAAATGGCTTAGCAGGACAGATTTAATTCTTAGATAAGGTTGCCAAACTTAGGAAATACAGAACACCCAGTTAAATTTCAATTTTAGGTAATTTTTTAGCATGAATATGTCCCTTGAAATACAAGGAGAACACTTACAATTAAAAATTGTTCATTGTTTATCTGACATTCAAATTTAACTGGGGTCCGACCTACGTAGAAAGATGGGATCTTTTGCCTATCCCATTATTACTAAGTCTCTTACTCTAAGAATATAGAAAAACTTTAGTTAGTACATCACACATGCCATGTATGAGCATCAGGCTTATATGGGCATTTATAGTTACACCTGGTAAGTACAGATTTCTCTGCTTACTAGAGAGGGCAGCCAGGAAATGGTTTGAGGGAGCTATTTCTGATATCCTTTCATAGCTTCCCACCTGAGTGTGCTGCTCCTCTAAAAGTTGTCCTGGTTCAGGTATTCCCACTGTGAGTCTCCAGCTCTCCCACTCTGCCCCCAGTGATCCTGAGAAGGATGGTGCTTGTTATCTCTATGAACACACAGTGCAAACCTCACTTAGGTGTTCTGGGAGGCATCAAATATGACCCAAATACAAACGTTGGGTCAAAGTCCCAAGGCTTGAAAACAGCTGGCAACTAGGAGGGCGCACACTTTCTCCAACCCAATCCTCTACCCACAGGGAAACTCCTTTCTCGGGCATCTCTTTCCTATGGAGGCACACGGATGTCCAGGTTTGCAGAGGCTCTATGGTTGCTTTTACCCCGTTTATGACTGCCAAATATGCTTCTGTTCCTGCCTTTCGGTGCTGCAAAGTCGAAATGGGGTCTCAGAAGTGTCTGGAGGTTCAGGGAGGGAAAATATCACTTCAGGTCTTGATGTTGCCTTCAGGTTTCTATCTGTGGTATAGCATCACCAGTCTCCACTTTCTTTGCAATAGCCGTCAACTAGACTTCAATGAACAACAATAGATTGAAGAACTGCTAGGTTTTACTATGTTAGGTGCTGGGGATATTAGATAGAAATAATTAGATTTTCATCCTTGACACCCGGGAGGCAACAGAGATGTGTAATCAAGTACAAGATGACACAATATATTAAGTGCAATGAAAGCAGCAAAGGCAGATGCAAGATTTGTAGAGCCAGAAGCATAACAATTTGGAGTGTACCCTTGAAGAAAAAAGAATATATCATCCCCAAATGTAATTAGTTGAAATGTTAATGGTAAAATTCCAAACACAATACTAATTATTAAAACACACAAAATAACATAAACATTATAAAATCCAGAAGAAAGAACATAGTGTTTTGATTAATTAACGAAATGACGTATCTCTATAATACCTTTTTTGTACATTTTTGGCTGCGAATTCTTTGTCTATTTGTATGGCACCAATTTTGTAGCACAATTATCTATAAAGAGAACAGAAAAACAATCCAATGCTGCTTCTAGCAAGTTGATCCAAGTTATTTTTTCTTAGTTTTTCATCATATAAAAAAGTTTATTTTAGCTGCACAAATTGTTATTGGTAATACCACAAACATTTTTGGGATTGCTTTCAAGTTTGGGGAAAAATATACCAAGCTTATTTGCTGAGACTTAGAAGAATTTCTAAGTCTAACCATGAGACTTAGAAGAATTTCCCTAGACTAGCTTCCAGCTCCTCACGTATCAAACCATATTTCCCCTTGGCTACATACACAATTCTTTTCTGGCACTCGATGACACCTTCATTTTGTGACATACTTCGGTCTCTGTGTCTTTTTGTCATGCCAGTTACCCTGGTGTGGTGAGCGCTGGGGCCATGTCTAGAAACTTTTCCTACACTGTCTACTGAAGCGACAGCTAAGCAACTATAAATACACCAAACTAATTGTGCTTCTGACTTAACCTTCTTTTAGTTGGAGTCTAAAAATATCCATGCCCCTCTTCCACCACTCAATTAGTGGGTAAGAAGGTCAGGAGAAGTTGGAATAAGACGAGGTGCAAGATTGTGGTTAAAATGCCAATTTATGTTCTTTTTTTTTTTTAAAAAAAGGGTACTTGATCTTAGTAGTCACTTTTACTAAGTATCTGTATATCAAAATCACCTTGTACAAGTTACATACATGTTTTTAAGTTTAAAATAATAAATAAATAAATAAATAAATAAGTAAGCAAGCATTCTTTGTTGTATCCAGTGCTGGGCTCCTGACTTGGTAGGGCCACTACTTCTCTGCTCCCAGCGGATTGTCCAAGGACAAGGGCGGCATCTAGCAGAGCAGAGGAGGGCGCCCTCCGCAGGCACGTGAGGCAACCGCATTGGCAGCCTGCTGCTGCAGGAGGAGGAGGATGCTGTCAGACTCAGGCTGGGGAGGGGTTAAAGCTCAGACCCGGTTCTAAGAGCCTTTGCTGTTCCTCTCAGCTCTCTCTTCCTCTTCCCAACCAATTGTTCTGCAGGCTGTAATTTCTTGTTTTGATCCCTTGGGAAGTTTTCAAAGAACACACTCCAGGCTTGTGTGTCCAACAAAAAGGAAAACGCACGGTCCCCCGGCTCCCTCCTGCTGTCCCTCTATGCTTCTTTCTCATTTTTGCAGCATTTTCTAATATTGCTCTTTGATCTGTGGCTCCGATCTGGCTTCCCCCTGAGGATTACTGCTGCTTTTGCTAGTTTTCTCAGTTTGAGTTTTAATTCTTACTGTATTGGGAGGAATTTCTCTGAGGATAATTTCTGCTGCCAGTTTGGAGAAGTGGCCTCTTTTTCAGATGCTGTTCTTTCTTAACGTTAACAAGGAGTCCAGGAATCTCATTGTCTCCGTGTTCCTAGCTAGGCAGCCCTACTGGTTGTATTCTCAGACCACTCCCCTCCTGCCCCAGGCACCAGTTCCACTGTGTACAAATAGCTGTTTCCCATTGGAAATTCAAATTCAGATTCAGTGTAATCATGAAAAGAGGACCAGGAAAGTGGAAAAAAGACAAAAAGGAATAAAATGATCTTTTTCAAATCAGTAAAAAAACAAAAAAAAGTCACAGACATAAAGATTCAGCTCATAGAATTCCTCTTTCCTGACCTCTCAACCTCAAACTGTTTTCCTCCCTTCTTGCCCAGGCCTCTCTCCTGAGTATCCTTCTCAGATTAGACAGGTGATGCTGTGAGGTATGTTAGAGCATTGCCACTTTTTTAGCTAATACCGCATTTTAAGAAGGGCAAGAATTCTCACTTTCAGTTCTCTCGTATGTGGAAAAAGGAAGTCACTATATCTGTTTAGATCTGTGGGACAAGACTAAGGCCAGCCAATAAACTAATAAAACATCCTCTGGGTTATCTCTTCTGATGATACACTCCTGGTCACCAGAAGCCATCAAGCAGTGCCTGGATGCCACATTTCAAGAACAGTGTGGAGGAAGTCTGGATTAGATGATAGATTACAATTCATTTTAATGAAGAAATATAATTTTTTTAAGTAATTTGCAATCAAATAGAACTATGAATTAAAACTTCAAATGAATTGTTCAAATTTGCTGAATTCCAACATACACATTTTATTCAAAAATGAAAATTTCTTTTTTTTTTTTTTTAAAGACAGAGTCTCACTCTGTCACCCAGGCTAGAGTGCAATGGTGTGATTTCAGCTCACTGCAACCTCCACCTCCCAGACTCAAGTGATTCTCCTGCCTCAGCCTCCCAAGTAGCTGGGATTACAGGCACCTGCCATGCCCTGCTAATTTTTTGTATTTTTAGTAGAGACGAGGTTTCACCATGTTGACCAGGCTGGTCTTGAACTCCTGACCTCAGGTGATCCACCCACCTCAGCCTCCCAAAGTACTGGGATTACAGGTGTAAGCCACCACGCCCAGCCCTAACTATTAAAATCTTTGATGTTAAAAGCACACACGTAGATAAACTAAAAAGTCATTTTGGATGGGAATAAAAACTTCATCGTTTCTTAAATGATAAAATAAAATAAAAATATTGATAGTCACTAAATTAAATCTGAATTAAACCAGTATCCTCCTTATTTTGATTGTGTTCTCTTGGTTGTAAGAAAGTATATTAAAACCTATGTAACATTGTTGTACTTATTAAATGGGGTAAAGTACTGATGATACTGAGAATCTTTTCATGTGTTTGTTGACTGTTTGTGTATCTTCTTAGGAGAAATATCTATCCAAAATTTTTGCTCATTTTTAAATGAGGTTATTTGTCTTTTTATTATTGAGTTTTGCAAGTTTTTATATATTCTGAATATCAAACTCATTAGATGTATGATTTGAAAATATTTAGATATGTTCATATATCAATGTAGGGGGGTGGTAAGAGAAGTAGTATTTGCCAATATCAAAATATTTCAAATAATATGACTTGAAAAAAATGAAGAAAGGTATGTAAAGATTCTGACAAAGAAACAGACCCAAGGAAAGGGCACAATCAAAATTATTTCCATCCTCCTTTTCCTTCCTTGATAGTTTTCTTGGAATATGAGGTCTTTGGGGGTGACTTCAGTCAATGAGTAGAATATATCTGTAGCTCAATTTATTCATCTGGTTTACATTGAAAGGGTATGTCTTCTATATACAGATAATGTTTCTTCAGAGATATGAACTCTTTGGTATAAAAATTATCCTGAAAATGCTAAGTATTCTTTGAAAGAAATGCCTTCTACACTCATCCTACATATATTCAGGATGTGGGAGATTATTTGGCTGGCTTTCATGTAGCTCACATATGTGGAAGTCTGCCAAGACCGTGTTGAGGGAGAAGGTTGTTCGGGCAGAAATGAATGAGTGATAAAACATAAATGGTTGGACAAAGGGGAGAAATAAATCTCTGTACGGACAACCCTAAAACAACCACAAATGAGTTTAGGCAACATTTTCCTCAGTCCTTACTGCCTTTTTTTTTTTTTTTTTTTTTTGAGACGGAGTCTCGCGCTGTCACCCAGGCTGGAGTGCTGTGGCCGGATCTCAGCTCACTGCAAGCTCCGCCTCCCGGGTTCACGCCATTCACCTGCCTCAGCCTCCCGAGTAGCTGGGACTACAGGCGCCGCCACCTCGCCCGGCTAGTTTTTTGTAGTTTTTAGTAGAGACGGGGTTTCACCGTGTTAGTCAGGATGGTCTCGATCTCCTGACCTCGTGATCCGCCCGTCTCGGCCTCCCAAAGTGCTTCACGGGGTGCACTGCCCTGGCTGCCAAGGTCTCCCCTACTGAGGAGGAAGTGGTGTCCTGGGCCCTCCTTCAGCACAGGCTTTGGAGGAGCCCCAGGATGACTGGCATCACAGAAGACAGAGGATGCTGTAGTTGGTACCTCATTCACTCAGCCTAGTTGCCAAGGCTACTGCCTCAGCGTGGGGTGGTGGTACGAGTAGTAGTTAGTATGTGCCAGGCACGGTGCTCAGCGCCTCGCCCGTGTCCTACTCTTTCAGTCATGCTGGCCCCATTTTTGTCCCATTTACAAATGAACTCCCTGAGTCTGACACCGCAGGGGATTGATTTGTCTGAACACAGCCATAGGGAGCAGCACCAGGAATCAATTTCGGGTCACTGTGACTCAAAACTTGTGCTCTATTCTGTTAGACCAGGTTCTCCACAGGAAAATTAAAAGAGCCTAGTGATCCAGTCCCCAGCACTGAGGGTCCCTAACTGAAACTCTCTCACATTGATTTACTTCTGGTTAACTTTTCCCCACACTGGAACTCACATTATTTGTGTATATCACGAACTATCCTAAAATTACATTTAAAAAGGCTACTATGTCACCCAACTAATTCTCCCTTAGGAAGCTATCATTCTTCTACAGGGCAACAGGACTTGGGCAGTTTGCTTAGATACAGATAACTACTAAAAACCTTTTTTTTTTTCTCATTCTTCTCTCAAATCTTCTATGTAAAATTATCGTATAAGAAAATGATTGGAATGGCAGCAGAGGTAATTTTGAAATGTTTCTTGGAATTAAGTTTTAGTAAATAATTATAATAATAGTATCAGCTAAGCCAACACAATGAATGCTTGCTAAATGGAAATTTATGATGGGATAAACATTAATTGCACTGGAATATGACAATGTCATTTTACTAAATACATTGTTTTCATGGTTTTGTTTTAGTAAGTGAAAATTAATATAAAGTTCAAGGCTTTGATGACTTCATCTCCAACTTCTTTCTCCTGTCCCTGTTTTGCCAACCACAAATTTATCCCACCACAAATATCCACAAGTACAAGAGTAATCATATAACCCCAGATAGGGGGACAGGAAGCCTGGACTACATCTTGACTCTACTATTTACTTAGGTTTTTGAACTATTGAAATTACTTAACTTTTCTGTGCCATGGTTACTCTTTTGCACAATGAAGTTACATTTCCTGTTCTAACTCGACCAGGGTTATTTATGAGGATCAACTGGAATGAAAGTGATCTTACAATTTAAAGGAATTATACTGATGTGAGGTATTGTTCTTAAGCAAAATGAATGAGCAAAGACAAAGGACATGGGCATATATTTCTAACCTCTGCTCTCCAGCTATACATAATGGTTATCAATAATTCAACTAGCTCAGAATTGCTGTATTCCTTACTTTAATTGTAATAGGGTGTTAAATAAAAATATTCAACATATATCGTAAATATATGAAGTTCGTGGTTCCAGTTGATTATTTCAGATGTGTGTTCCACTAAATGGCTACAGGCCCACAAACTCATTCAGACATTAAAGCAGTAAGACAGATTTATAGCTTTAAAAACAATCTCATTTGCACAACTAGAAACTATGTGGAAGGTTAACATCAAGGCCTAAACATTTCTTTCCTAACAGTGAGACTGTCAGTTATTTAAAAGCCCTTTCATCATTCAACATAGATGGGAATCTACTATATGTCATGCCCTGGACACATAGTTGGGGCAACAATGTTGAGTAAAAATTGCCCCTGACCTCAAGGGGTTTATGGTCTCCTAGACAACATAGACATTAACAATGTGGTATTACAAATTAAGGTAAATATTACAACAGAACTTTTACTATAGAGGGAGGTACATGGTATCATGAGAAAGACCTTTTAATTAAAAGACCTAGGTTAGTTAGGAAGGTACTGGAGTCCAGCTCTGAAGAAATGACAACTGATTCATGCTCTGAGGAGAGGGTCGGGGTTACCTGGGCATAGAAAGAGGAGGGGTACAGCATATGCAAAGCTCAGGTAACAGGTGAGGTTCTGAAAATTTCCAGAAACTAGAAGTCAGTGTTCCTTTTGAAGGTTGTGAGGGAAAAATCTGGAATAAGGAGATTGAGAGAGATGAATGCATAAAATGAGTCTGGAGACAAAGCGGGAGATCCAATGATGCAGGACCTTGTAGTCCATGCTAGCAATATCTATCAAGTTTAGACTTGATCCTAAACACAATAGAAAGTTATTGAGATCAGTAAAGGGTTATCATCAGAGGGACGACATGATCAGATTTGAATTTTTTAAGACTACTTATCTGGCAGTAGGATTACTGCATCGGAAGAGAGCAAATGTGTGTGAGGAAAACCACTCTAGAGGCTGTTGTAGCTGTCTGATCTGAAGATAATGGCACTTTGGAGTGGGGTGGGGTACCAGTTAGGATAGGTTTATACCGAAGTAACAAACAACCCTAAAATTTCAATGGAATAAAACCAACAAACAGACAAAGGTGTACCTGCTGTTCATTCTGTGTCTGCCGTGGGCCCAGGTGACCATCCAGCATAGCTGTCTTCCAAGCACAGTCTCTCAGGTTGCTTTGACCTCATGGCCACTCTCTATTTCAAGTGCTTACACAAATCCCAAGCAAGAGAGAGAGACTGAAAAATAGTACACTGATTTTAAGTACTTTTTTTTTTTTTTTTTGAGTTGGAGTCTTTCTCTGTTCCCCAGGCTGGAGTGCAGTGGCGGGATCTCGGCTCACTGCAAGCTCCGCCTCCCGGGTTCACACCATTCTCCTGCCTCCCAAGTAGCTGGGACTACAGTCGCCTGCCACCACGCCTGGCTAATTTTTTTTTTCTTTTGTATTTTTTTTAGTAGAGACGGGGTTTCACCGTGTTAGCCAGGATGGTCTCAATCTCCTGACCTCATGATCCACCCACCTCCCAAAGTGCTGGGATTACAGGCATGAGCCACTGCACCCAGCCTTACATACTTATTTAAGGAGGTGACCACATAACCTTTGCTCATATTTCATTGGAAAAAGAGAAAAAAGTCACTTATGCCCCTTACTTCAAGGGGTGGGGAATGCACCTATGTTGGCAGAAACAAAGTGAATGGCTCCTATGTAGCCCAGCTGGGTACAATTTTGCCAAAGATGACATTTTACAATGTCTGGAAACAGTTTTGGTTATTACAACTGGAGTGGTTCCTCTTGGTATCTAATGGGCAGAGGCCAAAGATGCTGTTAAACATCCTAAAATGCACAGGACGCTCCCCCACCACAACAAAGGACCACAACAAAGCATGATCTGGCCCAAACATCTGTAGTGCTGAGGTTGAGAAACCCTGTTCTAGACCCATGAACAACTGAAAACTTGATGGAAGGTTGAATTTTCAGTGCAATTCGGACTCAAAGAATGTACAACCATATATGGTGTCTTGCTGAGCTGGCTAAGCACTAAGTCAAGCAGCTGTATCAAGGAAGTTTACTGAGTAACTCATACTTGATAATCTCCAGCTGCACTGGAGCATGTGTACTAGTCACTTAGGCCTAACAGAGCTGTGTGCTTTGCAAGGAATAAAATGTAAAAGGTGCCAGAGTTGATGCTTCCCTGAATGGAAGGCATCCACACCCTCTCAGCATCATCTCTCATGCCAAGTGTACAGCGGCGCTGGAAAGTTGGAAGCTGTGCCTGGAGGTTATAATCCCCAATACTATATTATTACTTGTGTATATCCTTTCTTAATGCTACATACATTTAGTGCAAAATGAAGCCTCCTGTATCTTGTAGGTGTGGTGATCAGTACCACTGCTTCTGCTTGGAGAGGACACATTGCAAAAGAACCCAAACTGTTAGTAAGTAGCAGTAATGTCTACCACAAGTGTTTGAAATTGGGATGAAAAGAATGAGCAGTTTTGAGACATATTTAGAAAGTGATGCAAATACTATTATTCTTTCTCAATTCTATTTTGCATTATCTTCTTTGCCAATAATGAGTGGATTTTGTTCAGGTGCTTTCTCTCCTCTGTGCTTCAGGGTAAACTGGTTCCAGTTCCCTTGCCAGTAATTGATTTACACATGGGCATGTAATACAATTCAGGCAAATGATATGTAAGGCAGAGGCCACTGAGAGGCTTCTGGGAAAATGTTTCTGCACTCTTAAAAGGAGATACCTAAGAAGACATAGCCTTTTTATCCACTGGATATTGTTGAAATTGTGTGTGAAACTGAAGTGTACTGCAGTCATCTTTCTACTATAACAGAAATAGTCTCAGAACAAAGCAGACTTGTTAATGACAACAGAGAGAAAAGTAGAGAATACTGGTTCTGACTTAATCAACCCTGGATATCTCTTATACTAGGACTTCTTATTACTTGACATTAAAAAAGTTAATCTTAAATTAAAATTGACAGATATTTCACGTAGCTAAAGCGTCTTCAATGATACAGAATTTAAAATCTACTGGATTGTGATGGAGTACATATGAGGGAAGAAGAGGAGACTTACATTTCTGAGTTGGTAACAGGAGGGACTTGGTGGCCTTAATGGACACATGAACACTAGAAGAATCCAAGATTTAATTAGGAACAGCAAAATTTGCTTTTTGGATATTTTTGAGTTTTAGGTGCCTTGGATAATATAAAGAGAGATTTCAAGTTGGCAGTTGGATATATATACATGTCCACAGTTCAGAGAAGGTGTCTGGAGTGAAGATATCTATTTGCAAGTTATGGGGGCAAAGGTGATGATTTGTGGCCATAGATTGGCTAGCCTAGTGGAAATGCACAGAAACGAAAGCCTAAGGCCAAGCCTGAAAACTTCAATATTTAATATTAATGTTTACATAGAGGAAAATGAGCCTATGAATGTGGCCAAGAATAGCAGTCAAAGATGCAGAAGGAAACCCGGAGCATACTGTGCCAAAGAAATCCAGAGGAGAGAGAGTTACAAGGAGAGAGAGATTGACAATGCAAGAGAGTTACAAAAACAAAAGATTTACAATGTCAAATTTCATAAATCAAAAAGATTAAGAATCAAACAGTTCTTTTTAATTTAAAAGCAATGAAAACAATAATTAAATATAGAAAAATTGTCATATTTGTATTGCATACACTTTTTTGTGTGCATTGTCTCTTTTGAGATGCTACACAACTGTTAGAATGGATTAAACAGCTATTGTTGATTGATTGAGGCTTAGATATGCTAAGTCAGTTACCGAGCCAGCAATGGAGTAGCCACACTGGAGTTCAGACTCACTGCTGACAACCTCCTGGTCCAGGGCTTTTTCCACGTTTCCCACAAACAATTTACAATTTACTCTCTTGCCAGAGACAGTGAATTAACTGTGAGTCTAGTAGAAAAAAAGAGAGTGAGAGCCAGATATACAGACAGACCAAGCAGACATAGATAATATAGTCCCAACCCTGTAGGACTTGCATTGCATGAAGAACAGTGTAACAGTGTGTGGCTTCTTTCAACCAGACACCTGCCACATATTCAGCCAGGTATTGACAGGGTCAGCCTCCTGACAGGGTAAGATTTCCAGTCATTGAGCGGCGAGAACACAGGCAGATGTAGTGAGATGTGCCCACCAGCTGGTGGTGGGAGGAGGGGTGTTAGTGGTTTAGTGAGTGGAGCCCATTGCCCCCTTTGAAAACATGAGCTTCATATGCTCAAAACAATGGTGTCAAATACGTACTGATAAATGTATTCACTTTCTGGGACGGCCATAGAAAGTTCCACAAGCTAGGTGGCTTAAACAACAGGAATGCATTTTCTCACAGTTCTCACATTGCCGCGGGCTAAGGTGGGTTCCTTTGAAAGGCTGTGAGGGAAAATCTGTTTCATGCATCTCTACTGGAGATGGTTCTGGTGGTTTGCTGGCAATCTTTGGAATTACTTGGCTTGCAGACATAGCACTCTGATGTCTGTCTTCATCTTCTCACAGTGTTCTGCCTGTGTGTCTCTATGTCTAAATTTCCCCCTTTGTATAAGAACACCAGTCATGGTGGATTAGAGCACATCCTAATGACCTCATCTTAACTAATTACATTTGCAATAACTCTGTTTACAAACAGGGTCCCGTTCTAAGATACTGCAAGTTAAAATTTCAGCATATGATTTCAGGGAAGACACAATTTAACTCAAAACAATTAACTTCTCATAACAATGAGTAAAGTTGAGATATATGATTGGCTGATGATAGAAATATAAACATCTATATACATATATAAGCATACACTGACACACACATGGGCAAGTGTGTTGAGACCTCAGGGTTCCTGGGTCAGAGAAGCACAGAAGCCCATGTTGGTTTTCACACAAGAAACAGCAGCCAGAGTGGCATCTTGCCCAGGTTCCCCAGTCCTCATCCCCACAGGATGACACAATGAGGGCAGGATGTTAGCTGCACACAAAGGGGTACATACAACTCAGGAGAAGAACCAGCAAATTAGGAGACTGAGTGATGAGGGTTATGCTTGAATATCTGCCCATTCTACCCTCTGGAGAGAAAGTTATAATTACCCCAAAATGCCAGCAATTCTCCTTTAGAGGAAGAAAAAGGCATCCCTTGACTCCTAACCCTGAAATGTAAGCAAATGTCTCTAGAGAGAAGGAGAAGAGGGCTTTATCTTTACTGCCTGGGACTTCTCCAGGGAGAAAGAGATTCCGCATCTCTCTGGAAGGATACATTATCTGTAGCTTCCAATGCTACTGACTATGCAAACATGCCTTTGGGTCAGAAAGGCTGGACTATGCAGAAACACAAGAAATCCAATGAGAATTTGTCTCAAAACAGTTTATCAGAAGGGCTCAATTATAAAGTTGGTCATATTGATAACTAGGATAATGTCCCTATTGAATTTTAGGTATAATCTTTAAATATGTTTAAGAATTTTATTTATTGTACTTTAGTAGATTGTTTATATATCTGTCTCTTCACTAGATGATAAATTTCATTAGATTCTAAACTAGGAATTCTATTTAAATATTGTCAGTGCTTAGCAGAGCACTTGGTAGCTCATAAGCATTCAGTAAATTATTGTTTCGTTAATATATAAAACAAAACTCCTCATATATTTTGCTGTACAGCTTATGTGTATTTATTGTCATCTTTTGACTTTTTCTAACTTGGGATGCTAAAATGCAATAATTTATCCATCATTTGTCTTCCTTCAATGGCTTTATTACTGCACTGATTCAAATATAATCTTCAGGTTTCTTTATTTTTCTTCATACATTGGCTTTGTCTCTTTATCTTCTTTTTATTCCTCTTTAATCTCCTAAACCATTCATGTTAGTGTTACAAATGTCCACGTGTTTAAAATTAAGTGAATTGTTTTATTGAGAAATGCTATTTTTCTTTTTTTCTTTTTTTTTTTTATTATACTTTAAGTTCTAGGGTACATGTGCATGACGTTTATATCATGTATAACTCCCCAATGCAATCCCTCCCTCCTCCCCCCTCCCCATGATAGGCCCCAGTGTGTGATGTTCCCCTTCCCGAGTCCAAGTGATCTCATTGTTCAGTTCCCACCTATGAGTGAGAACATGCGGTGTTTGGTTTTCTCTTCTTGTGATAGTTTGCTAAGAATGATGGTTTCCAGCTGCATCCATGTCCCTACAAAGGACGCAAACTCATCCTTTTTATGGCTGCATAGTATTCCATGGTGTATATGTGCCACATTTTCTTAATCCAGTCTGTCACAGATGGACATTTGGGTTGATTCCAAGTCTTTGCTATTGTGAATAGTGCCGCAATAAACATACGTGTGCATGTGTCTTTGTAGTAGAGTAATTTATAATCCTTTGGGTATATACCCAGTAGTGGGATGGCTGGGTCATATGGTACATCTAGTTCTAGATCCTTGAGGAATCGCCATACTGTTTTCCATAATGGTTGAACTAGTTTACAATCCCACCAACAGTGTAAAAGTGTTCCTATTTCTCCACATCCTCTCCAACACCTGTTGTTCCTGACTTCTTAATGATTGCCATTCTAACTGGTGTGAGATGGTATCTCATTGTGGTTTTGATTTGCATTTCTCTGATGGGGAGTGATGATGAGCATTTTTTCATGTGTCTGTTGGCTGTATGGATGTCTTCTTTTGAGAAATGTCTGTTCATATCCTTTCCCCACTTTTTGATGGGGTTGTTTGTTTTTTTCTTGTATATTTGTTGAGTTCTTTGTAGATTCTGGATATTAGCCTTTGTCAGATGAGTAGGTTGCAAAAATTTCTCCCATTCTGTAGGTTGCCTGTTCACTCTGATGGTAGTTTCTTTAGCTGTGCAAAAGCTCTTTAGTTTAATTAGATCCCATGGTCAATTTTGGCTTTTGCTGCCGTTGCTTTTGGTGTTTTAGACATGAAGTCCTTGCCCATGCCTATGTCCTGAATGGTACTACCTAGATTTTCTTCTAGGGTTTTTATGGTATTAGGTCTAACATTTAAGTCTCTAATCCATCTTGAATTAATTTTCGTATAAGGGGTAAGGAAAGGATCCAGTTTCAGCTTTCTACTTATGGCTAGCCAATTTTCCCAGCACCATTTATTAAATAGGGAATCCTTTCCCATTCTTGTTTCTCTCAGGTTTGTCAAAGATCAGATGGCTGTAGATGTGTGGTATATTTCTGAGGACTCTGTTCTGTTCCATGGTCTATATCTCTGTTGTGGTACCAGTACCATGCTGTTTGGTTACTGTAGCCTTGTAGTATAGTTGAAGTCAGGTAGCGTGACGCCTCAGCTTTGTCCTTTTGACTTAGGATTGTCTTGGCAATGCGGGCTCTTTTTTGGTTCTATATGAACTTTAAAGCCGTTTTTTCCAATTCTGTGAAGAAAGTCATTGGTAGCTTGATGGGGATGGCATTGAATCTATAAATCACCTTGGGCAGTATGGCCATTTTCACGATATTGATTCTTCCTATCCATGAGCATGGTATGTTCTTCCATTTGTTTGTGTCCTCTTTGATTTCACTGAGCAGTGGTTTGTAGTTCTCCTTGAAGAGGTCCTTTACATCCCTTGTAAGCTGGATTCCTAGGTATTTTATTCTCTTTGAAGCAATTGTGAATGGAAGTTCATTCCTGATTTGGCTCTCTGTTTGTCTGTTACTGGTGTATAAGAATGCTTGTGATTTTTGCACATTAATTTTGTATCCTGAGACTTTGCTGAAGTTGCTTATCAGCTTAAGGAGATTTTGGGCTGAGACAAATGGGGTTTTCTAAATATACAATCATGTCATCTGCAAACAGGGACAATTTGACTTCTTCTTTTCCTAACTGGATACCCTTGATTTCTTTCTCTTGCCTGATTGCCCTAGCCAGAACTTCCAACACTATGTTGAATAGGAGTGGTGAGAGAGGGCATCCCTGTCTTGTGCCAGTTTTCAAAGGGAATTTTTCCAGTTTTTGCCCATTCAGTATGATATTAGCTGTGGGTTTGTCATAAATAGCTCTTATTATTTTGAGGTACATTCCATCAATACCGAATTTATTGAGCGTTTTTAGCATAAAGGGCTGTTGAATTTTGTCAAAAGCCTTTTCTGCATCTATTGAGATAATCATGTGGTTCTTGTCTTGGTTCTGTTTATATGCTGGATTACGTTTATTGATTTGCGAATGTTGAACCAGCCTTGCATCCCAGGGATGAAGCCCACTTGATCATGGTGGATAAGCTTTTTGATGTGCTGCTGAATCCGGTTTGCCAGTATTTTATTGAGGATTTTTGCATCGATGTTCATCAGGGATATTGGTCTAAAATTCTCTTTTTTGTTGTGTCTGCCAGGCTTTGGTATCAGGATGATGTTGGCCTCATAAAAAGAGTTAGGGAGGATTCTCTTTTTCTATTGATTGAAATAGTTCAGAAGGAATGGTACCAGCTCCTCCTTGTACCTCTGGTAGAATTCAGCTGTGAATCCATCTGGTCCTGGACTTTTTTTGGTGGGTAGGCTATTAATTGTTGCCTCAATTTCAGAGCCTGCTATTGGTCTATTCAGGGATTCAACTTCTTCCTGGTTTAGTCTTGGGAGAGTGTAAGTGTCCAGGAAATTATCCATTTCTTCTAGATTTTCTAGTTGATTTGCGTAGAGGCATTTATAGTATTCTCTGATGGTTGTTTGTATTTCTGTGGGGTCGGTGGTGATATCCCCTTTATCATTTTTTATTGCGTCTATTTGATTCCTCTCTCTTTTCTTCTTTATTAGTCTAGCTAGCGGTCTGTCAATTTTGTTGATCTTTTCAAAAAACAACTCCTGGATTCATTGATTTTTTGGAGGGTTTTTTGTGTCTCTATCTCCTTCAGTTCTGCTCTGATCTTAGTTATTTCTTGCCTTCTGCTAGCTTTTGAATGTGTTTGCTCTTGCCTCTCTAGTTCTTTTAATTGTGATGTTAGAGTGTCAATTTTAGATCTCTCCTGCTTTCTCTTGTGGGCATTTAGTGCTATAAATTCCCTCTACACACTGCTTTAAATGTGTCCCAGAGATTCTGGTATGTTGTATCTTTGTTCTCATTGGTTTCAAAGAACATCTTTATTTCTGCTTTCATTTCGTTATGTACCCAGTAGTCATTCAGGAGCAGGTTGTTCAGTTTCCATGTAGTTGAGCGGTTTTGATTGAGTTTCTTAGTCCTGAGTTCTAGTTTGATTGCACTGTGGTCTGAGAGACAGTTTGTTATAATTTCTGTTCTTTTACATTTGCTGAGGAGTGCTTTACTTCCAATTATGTGGTCAATTTTGGAATAAGTGCGATGTGGTGCTGAGAAGAATGTATATTCTGTTGATTTGGGGTGGAGAGTTCTGTAGATGTCTATTAGGTCCGCTTGGTGCAGAGATGAGTTCAATTCCTGGATATCCTTGTTAACTTTCTGTCTCGTTGATCTGTCTAATGTTGACAGTGGAGTGTTGAAATCTCCCATTATTATTGTATGGGAGTCTAAGTCTCTTTGTAGGTCTCTAAGGACTTGCTTTATGAATCTGGGTGCTCCTGTATTGGGTGCATATATATTTAGGAGAGTTAGCTCTTCCTGTTGAATTGATCCCTTTACCATTATGTAATGGCCTTCTTTGTCTCTTTTGATCTTTGATGGTTTAAAGTCTGTTTTATCAGAGACTAGGATTGCAACCCCTGCTTTTTTTTGTTCTCCATTTGCTTGGTAGATCTTCCTCCATCCCTTTATTTTGAGCCTATGTATGTCTCTGCATGTGAGATGGGTCTCCTGAATACAGCAGACTGATGGGTCTTGACTCTTTATCCAGTTTGCCAGTCTGTGTCTTTTAATTGGAGCATTTAGTCCATTGACATTTAAGGTTAATATTGTTATGTGTGAACTTGATCCTGTCATTATGATATTAACTGGTTATTTTGCTCGTTAGTTGATGCAGTTTTCCTAGCCTCGATGGTCTTTACATTTTGGCATGTTTTTGCAATGGCTGGTACCGGTTGTTCCTTTCCATGTTTAGGGCTTCCTTCAGGGTCTCTTGTAAGGCAGGCCTGGTGGTGACAAAATCTCTAAGCATTTGCTTATCTGTAAAGGATTTTATTTCTCCTTCACTGATGAAGCTTAGTTTGGCTGGATATGAAATTCTGGGTTGAAATTCTTTTCTTTAAGAACGTTGAATATTGGCCCCCACTCTCTTCTGGCTTGTAGAGTTTCTGCCGAGAGGTCTGCTGTTATCTGATGGGCTTCCCTTTGTGGGTAACCCGACCTTTCTCTCTGGCTGCCCTTAAGATTTTTTCCTTCATTTCAACTTTGGTGAATCTGGCAATTATGTGTCTTGGAGTTGCTCTTCTGGAGGAGTATCTTTGTGGCGTTCTCTGTATTTCCTGAATTTGAATGTTGGCCTGCCCTACTAGGTTGGGGAAGTTCTCCTGGATGATATCCTGAAGAGTGTGTTCCAACTTGGTTCCATTTTCCCCCTCACTTTCAGGCACCCCAATCAGACGTAGATTTGGTCTTTTTACATAATCCCATACTTCTTGCAGGCTTTGTTCATTTCTTTTTCTTCTTTTTTCTTTTGGTTTTCTCTTCTCGCTTCATTTCATTCATTTGATCCTCAATCGCTGATACTCTTTCTTCCAGTTGATCGAGTCGGTTACTGAAGCTTGTGCATTTGTCACGTATTTCTCGTGTCATGGTTTTCATCTCTGTCATTTCGTTTATGATCTTCTCTGCACTAATTAGTCTAGCTGTCAATTCTTCCACTTTTTTTTCAAGATTTTTAGTTTCTTGTGCTGGGTACGTAATTCTTCTTTAGCTCTGAGAGTTTGATGGACTGAAGCCTTCTCTCTCATCTCGTCAAAGTCATTCTCTGACCAGCTTTGATCCGTTGCTGGCGATGGGCTGCGCTCCTTTGCAGGGGGAGATGCGCTCTTATTTTTTGAATTTCCAGCTTTTCTGCCCTGCTTCTTCCCCATCTTTGTGGTTTTATCTGTCTCTGGTCTTTGATGATGGTGACGTACTGATGGGGTTTTGGTATAGGTGTCCTTCCTGTTTGATAGTTTTCCGTCTGACAGTCAGAAGGACTGTCTGTTGGTCTGTTGGAGATTGCTTGAGGTCCACTCCAGACCCTGTTTGCCTGGGTATCAGCAGCAGAGGTTGCGAAGATAGAATATTGCTGAACAGCGAGTGTACCTGTCTGATTCTTTCTTGGAAGTTTCCTCTCAGGGGTGACTCCACCCTGTGAGGTGTGGGGTGTCAGACTGCCCCTAGTGGGGGATGTCTCCCATCTAGGCTACTCAGGGGTCAGGGACCCACCTGAGCAGGCAGTCTGTCCGTTTTCAGATCTCAACCTCCACGTTAGGAGATCCACGGCTCTCCCCAAAGCTGTCAGACAGAGTCGTTCGTGTCTGCACCGGCC
The DNA here is from genome assembly GCF_009764315.1 of Trachypithecus francoisi. Lineage (NCBI taxonomy): Eukaryota > Metazoa > Chordata > Mammalia > Primates > Cercopithecidae > Trachypithecus > Trachypithecus francoisi. Next base: position 123,126,497 of record NW_022681458.1, on the reverse strand, counting down.
CCGGCTCTTTCCCCTGTTGGACTGCAGCTGTGTACTGTCCGCAGAGGTAGAGTCTACAGAGACAGGCAGGCTTCCTTGAGCTGCTGTGAGCCACCCAGTTCGAGGTTCCCAGCGGCTTTGTTTACCTACTTAAGCCTCAGCAATGGCGGGCGCCCCTCCCCCAGCCTTGCTGCTGCCTTGCGGATAGATCGCCGCAGACGGCTGTGTTAGCAGTGAGGGAGGCTCCGTGGGGTGGGACCCTCCTGGCCAGGTGTGGGATATATTCTCCTGGTGTGCCTGTTTCCTTAGAGCGCAGTATTGGGGTGGGAGTTACCCGATTTTCCAGGTGTTGTGTGTCTCAGTTCCCCTGGCTAGGAAAACGGATTTCCTTCCCCCTTGCGCTTCCAGGTGAGGCGATGCCTCGCCCTGCTTCAGCTCACGCTGGTCAGGCTGCAGCAGCTGACCAGCACCGATTGTCCGGCACTCCCTAGAGAGATGACCCCAGTACCTCAGTTGAAAATGCAGAAATCACCGGTCTTCTGTGTCGCTCGCGCTGGGAGTTGGAGACTGGAGCTGTTCCTATTCGGCCATCTTGCTCCGCCGAGAAATGCTATTTTTCAAAATCCAATTAACCTGCTCATTTAAATAGCTTCCGCATATGAAGACTTTTTTCCAAATTAGAAAAAACATTGAACTTTTATTTTAACTCTTTCACAAGTTTTGAATAACACCTGGAGATGAATTTTGAGATAATCTCATTTCTATTCATATTTTGGCCATTTCTAAAGTATTCCTGAATTATCATCTCAAATAATATTTCATGTACGTGGAAGTCTATGTGGAAGTGACTGTTCCTTGTTGGTAAGATAAACAGTTGTTGGACTCAGCTGCCTGGGCTTAGCACCGACCCATTTTCCAGATGACAGCCTGCCTCTGCTGACTTTCTTCACACTGCCATGGTGTACTGCGTGGACATACAATGAGTAGAGAGACCACATTCACCTCCTGCAGATACAACTCCGAAGTGCTAAGGCTCTAATATCTTTAATAATGTTCTCTCTTTTATTTCAGGGTTTGGACTTGGAGCCTTCAAAAGACCTAAACATTATTCATTTTAATACAATGCCCTGTGTTTCTAACAAACCTAAGAACAAAACTAAAGCCACTGATGGCACATACAGTGACTTATAAGCTAACCAAAAGATAAATAAAAGTAAAAGTGAAAGGCTTACAAGAGGTAATATAGTTGCAGATTTTTTGCCAGTTGCCTCAAATTCAAGGCATATATATGAAGGAAGAAATAAATTAAAAGGATATATTCAATTGTTGTGGGTTCAATTTAATAAACTCTTGATTTACAGTTATTCAGTTAGTTTTCTTGAAAACATTGTATTAGTTTAAGCATGGAACAGATTTTTATTTCCTACCTGTTGTCAGAGAAGGACAAAGTAGACTCTCTCCTGTACATGGTTGACAATCTTATGTTTTAATTTTTAATTGATACATAGTAATTGTACATATTTATGGAGCACTTGTGATATTTAGATATATGTATATGCTGTGTAATGATTAAATCGGGGTAATTGGGATATTCATCCCTGAAACACTTATCATTTCTTTGTGTTAGGACATTTAAAATCCTCTCCTCTAGCTGTTTTGAAATATACAATACATTATTGTCAACTATGGTCATCCTATTGTGCTATAGAACATTGGAACCTATTCCTCCTATCTAACTGTAATTTTATACCCCTTAACCAACCCCTCCCTATTGTTACAGTCTTGCCAATGCACCACAATGTAGCAGTTTCTCGTTGTCTGAGGTAGTAACTAGAATTCTTTGTCTCATGACCAAGAAAGTTAAGGAGGACAAACACCAAGGGTGAAGTTGGAGTAAAAGTTTAACAAGGAAAAAAATAAAGTTTTCTGCTGCTAAGAAGGAACCCAGAAGAGGGTTGCCATTTTTACCGTTGAATGCAAAGACTTTTATAAGAAATTGATGAGACCTGGATATCTCATTTGCATAAGGTGTGAACTTCTGATAGCTCCACCTTGTCCTCTTAATACACATGGGGCCATTAGCTTGAGTTACTGCATATTGCTTTGTTTCTTACACTCTTATACTGCATATGTGTCAGGGGATGGAATTTTCCATTGCGGGCATGTCTGGGCAAGTCACATGCGTAACCTTTCTTTTTTTTTCTTTTTTTTTTTTTATTATACTTTAAGTTCTAGGGTACATGTGCACAGCGTGCAGGTTTGTTACATATGTATACTTGTGCCATGTCGGTGTGCTGCACCCATCAACTCATCAGCACCCATCAACTCGTCATTTGCATCAGGTATAACCTGTGCAACCATAGGCATGTCTTAGGCAAGACCCCCTCTGCAACCTCCCTTATCTGTGCCTGCAAGCTTTTCTTTTGTTTGAAAGAATTCAACCAAGGACCCACCCTACCTGCCTGCCTGACCTGTTTCTTCCTTTCTCCTCTCTCATATTCACCCCTCCTCACTATCTTTTCCAGCTTCTGGTTACCACTGTTCTACTCTCTACTTCTGTGGGAAGAGTCGACCATTTTAGCTCTGATTCTGAGACAAAGTTGCAGAATAGACCTGGCTTCAACTCTCAAGTATTCCTTGGAGAGGGCCCATGGAATATTCACTTAACATTAAGAGTCAAATATGCTTCCATCAAATGGGGAGTTGTGATTCCTACCTTGAGGGTCGTTATGGATTTATAGGTAATATACGTGGCGTGGTACGTACCTACTGCAGTTGTATGTGTCTGGTAGTTACTACTAGTTGACCTGGAGGGGGAGTGCACTCGAAGGTTGTACCAATCCCTTGCTCCTTTGTCTTACAAATAAAATGAGCATGATCAACCTGGTCATTCTCATGCACAGGCAGATAAAGCAGAAAAAATTTCATGTGCTATAGAAATGTATGCCACATGCTACATTCAGGAATGCCCTCTTCCATCCTAAATTTATCCTCCTGATTAGTGCAGTCTCAGTTAAAGAAAAGACTAAGACTTTCATTTTATAAAGACAAGGCTTAGAATATGCCCTCCCTAAGAAAACAATAAGTCAAAGGAGAGTTTGAAATTGGGAGATAGAAGAAAAAAATGGTTATTAGGCAGAGAAAACCTCAAGCCACCAGTTTACTGACCTTGATAGTAGATCATGTGGGGATTACATAAAATGCTTCTTAAATGAGCAATCGATAGAAAGGGAAAATGATTTTTTAAAGACCATTAAAGCTCTCCTAAAATGTTGTTTATTCTAAGCCAGAAATTTGAAAAAACTAGAATTTTTAAACAAATTAGAGTAAAACAGATTCAAAGTTATTAGACTTCAGTGCCTAGAATATATTTTATGTAGATCTATATATATAAATACAAATCCATATATATGTGTGTATACATATATGTATACATACACACACACAAACACACACACACATACATATAGCTGTATCGTGATCTAAAGGGCTTATCTTAACCAAGAGCAGAAGTTTTTGAAGAATTTGAAGTTAGTTTTGGTTGCTGTTGTTTGTTTTGCTTTAAAAAACATGGAACTTCAGGAACTGGAACTACTTTGAAATATGATCTTAAAATGCTGTACAAGTTTGTAAACAGATGATTAACTCTTTCAAAAAAAAGTTTAAATCCCTCTATTGAGAACATTGGTCCCTTCAGCAAGAACTACTGGCTCCTTCTGAAGGCAGGTACCTTCTTTCTACATCACTAATGACATGCAGCTAAGTTCACCAATGAGAAAGCAGCATGGATTGGTGGTGGAGTAACTGACTGCTTGGCTGAAACCACACAGATGGATCTACCTGCAGCTGCAATGATTTACCTCAAGGAACCCTGGGCTACAGGAAAGACACTTGGAAATATTTTTATCTTCTTTCTTAACATTTATTCAGAGGTGGATTGTTCAGGCTGTTAATAAGCTTAATTTTCATTGCACCTCACTTGATGGGCTGTTTTCAAGGCTTTGAATTTAATGTTGACTTTATCATTTTGGTATTACTTTTGTTAAAAGGAGCTCCCAAATTTGAAGAAGCTTCAGATCTCACAAAAACTTGGTCTACCCCTGCATTAATCATAGACTAATCAGTATTTAGTTTAATAGTTGCTAGTATTAAATTTAAAAGACTTTCTCTTACACTTATTTGAAAGCCCGTCTATTTACAGTACTCGGCATTACATGAGTGTACACAGTAGATGAGAGTTTTGGAAATAGATCACATTTGTTGATTTTGAGTAAGTCATTGATTTCTCTGAAAATCTGTCTTCTCAACAGCAAAACTGAAATATCATGGGATAATTTTGAGGATTAAATGTAGCCTCCCACAAATATGAAAGTGACTAAACGTTAAAATTTTCCACCCAACTTCCAGCTTAAAATAGGTTCATTGTAGAACTGAGTTGACTTATTCCTTCTCAACCTGCTTCTGGTGAAGTTCCCAGCTGTAACAAAAGAGAAAACTGAGGTCGGCAGAGAGGGGAGGGGTGCAGAAAAACATAAGAGCAAAAGAATATAAATCACACTGACTCCCACCGCCTCACTTCCAGGTCATGAGATTCCTAATCAAGCATTCTGTTTCTCTGTTAATATGAAGGCATCAGTACATTTTGATAATTCTCTGATTCAGAGGTATGTAGGGCACTATTGTGCTTAAAATTAAAAATATATTCCACTGGCTTTGTCCACTGCACCAACACATCTGACCACTTTAATCGCTCCAGAAGACAAAGCAGATGACATATCATGCCATTATACAACATGAATCCTTGGACCATAACGTTCAATCCACAGGAGTGACTGAAGTTAACTCTTGACACATGCTTGTTTTGCCATCAGGCTGATAATAACCTTAAAAGCCATCCTTTATATTACCAAAATTAAAAAAGGTGTCTTCAAAAACATTGGAGTATCTCTTCATGCAAAGTTGGATTCAGAATGCTAAGATAATAGAAAATGAAAAGAAAATGATTATTGTGGTGGTTTCTGTGAGTCAGGCTTTGTTCTCTCCCATGATGCCAAACTCATTTCAAAGAGCATGAAATGCTATCAGTTAAGGGAGGCAAGTTAAAGATGGCCATATTATAACTGATGAAGGGCTGCTAAATGTTTAGATAGTAGTCATCAATTTGCTATCATTGGCAGACATCTTCCCTGAGAGTCCTTTCATAAATTCTCCAGCTCAATGCACCCCAGAAGAAATCTACTCCTAGACAGCATTACAGATTGCCAGCTGTGAACAGCCTGCCCCACCCCTTGTCACAGCTCAGAGAGTTTGCATGACAAAAGAATAATTGAATTGGTAATGCAACAGTACATGACATAGATCACCATTTTGCAACAGGAATGTTCAAGTCATGAATAATGAAGTGATTTCCTCCAGAGTAATTTATGGAACCAGTACAGCAGCAAAGCAAGCTCCTGTAGGTGTGGAAATGCACCCACCTCTGACCCAGGGGAGCTCAGTGAGGTCTCTCAGTTCATTTAAATCTCTTTCATTGTGACTTCCACTTACAGCAGGTAACGGGGTAGCAGGTATGAGGAAGGGGGAATATTTTTGTTTCATTACATTTTATTTTTTTTAATGCCCTGTGGTATCTTGACACAAGAGTAAGAAAGAGGTTTTCTAAAGCAGCTTAATATTAAACATCGAGCAGCTGCCAAGGACTCATAACTTCTGATCATTTCTGGCCTCTATTGAATTTGAGTCATTACTTCTGGTCACATTATTGAATCAAACCACTCAACAGTTAGTGTTTCCAACAGGTTAGCTGTCGGGAAGCTGATATGTGGGAAAATAAGACTCCACGTTTAGATACTGAAAAAATTATCTTTTCTCATTTACAAAATCTCTAAATTATTTATAACAAATATTTCATTTAAAGAATAAAAGAGTTTGTACTCGTTATGAAAAAGGTCCTGAGGAATTGCCATTTACTCTTAGATCAATAGAGAAGCCATCTTCGCAGAGCATTATAACCCTATGGAAGAAAAGGGGAGAGAATGAGGGAACTGGCATTGCTTTAGGAAGATTTGATTCAACTATTGGAATCCGCAGAGAAGGATACGCCAAAGTATGGAACTTTGGCATGCTAAGTGCTTTAAATTAAAAGAAATTGGGAGGGCTTAGAAGCTGCCTCAGAACCAAGAATGTTCTAACTTTCTCTTATTTCTCACCCACCGCCCAACTCCCAAGCACACAGAGGGACTCTCTCTGGAATTCCCTAATCTGACGAAGGAAACTTTTGTCCCCAAAGAAATGCAATTGCCTTTGCCCCACTGCCTAGGAATCTCAGCAAATAACAAGGAAAGATTTATCACCAGAGAAGAGAAGAGACTAAAAATCGTCACCATACCCAGACAGATTTTTTATCTGTTTTTCTGAGGGCAGCTCTGAGAGATTACCTGAAAGACTTCATTTGCATAATAAGACAAGCTTTGTTCACAGTGAAGTTCTTACCTTCCCACCAAATCCCCCAGAGCTCAGAGAAACTTTGTTCCAAGCCATCCTTCTTTGAGCTTATTCATTTGCCCTCGATCTTATTTAAACCCCTCTAAATATTGCCTACAGACCTCACATTTAAGCCTCAACCATCTGGCCCCTCTTTGAGTCTCCTTTCTGTGGGACTCCCAAGTGTATATGCATGTTAATAAATTTGTTGTGACTTTTTTCCCTATTAACCTGTCTATTGTTAGTCATTTCAGCAAAACTTCAATGGGCAGAGAGGAAGCATTCCCTCTACACTTACAGAAGCAACAAGGTCTAAGAGAAAGCCCATTGGATTCTCTTGCCAATTGGCTGTATTGTTATCAATAATTAGAGAAGACAAAAGTGGATTAAATACAAGAATCATGATCATTACCACAATAATAGTAACAATAGCTACTATTTATTCAGTTTTGACTGTTTATCTGGTACCGTGCCAAGCATTTTCTATACATTTTCTTATTTCATTTTACCAGTGGCTCCATAGCACTGGTAATACGTGTGTTCTCATTTTGTAGATAAGAAACCAGAGGATCAGAAATGTTAAGTAACTTGATGCAAATCAACAAATGACTGAACTAGAAGACAAGCCTTGCTTTATTTTTTCCCAAAGCATCGAATTATTATTTTTACCCCACCAAATGAAAATCAAATTAAACAAACCAAGGAAAACATAAATTATTCTTATAAAAAGCCAGAATTCCGTCCTTTTTTGCACCAAGCACTATGCGAAGTACTAGCAATACAAAAATGAAGAAAAAGTCTCTGTCTTCAGGTTGCCCACAGTCTAGTGGGGAAGAAAATTTATAAACAAATATTTGTATATATGTTTTGATTTTGGTCCATAATGGATAGTGTCTTAATCTAGGTGCTTTATGTACAAGGCAAATAAATGAACTCTGGGCAACTAAAGCAGGAAATGATCGGAACAGAAAAATAGAGAATAGTTGTATTTGTCAGAGTAATCATCACTAGATACTGCAAGGACAGCACACTTAAGTCACAGCGGATGAACTCAGCAGAGGCTTGAATATTACTGATGTCGTAATCTGATACAGTGGGGTATCTGCCAAACAGTGACCCAGGGAATTAGGCTGCTTCCACGTTGCAGTTCTGCCTCCAAGTGGTTTTAAAGGAAGAGAATGATAGAGGAGGCACATTGATTTTTATCTACTTGGGTCCAGAAGCTAACATGTCATACCTTCTCACAGTTTCTTGGCCAGAACCAGTCACGTGCCCCAAATTAACTTCAAAGAAGGCTGAGATGACTGGTGGGCAGCAGCACTCTGGTTTACAGAACTAACAGTAAGAAGACAGCAGTGGCTATGAGACAAGAATGCAACCAGGACACCCTAGGGAACTCGGTCACCTCATCAGGACACCTCCTGCTGGAGTGAACGAACACCAGTCATTTTTCTTTCTTTACGTCTCTTCACTTGAGAGATGTCACATGTTGCCCAGATGAAGACAGAGCTTCTTGATTTACAGCCCACCAAGACCACAGGTGAAGAGAAAGAGGAGTTAATCCCCAAAAGGGAAATAAGGAGAAATAGATATTAAAAGATGAACGGGAATTTTTAGGTAAAAAGAGGGAGGGGGAAAACATTTAAGGCAAACCCACAGAATACAAAAATGGCATGCCGACCCAGGAAACTTCTCGCCGTATTTGATGTCTGGTACTGAGTCCACGAGACAAGAGATGACACTGGAGATGCGGAGCTGTGGCAGTCATACAGAGTGCTTTTCATCATTTAATTCTATCAGTTATAAGAAAGGTGCAAACGGGGGTGCAGCCCACCCCAGGTCAGTGGACTGCCCTCTGCACCCTGAGAGTCATTCTGTTGTTCCCAAAATCTGAACATTGGGAATAAATCACAAGTAGAGTAACACCTCTGCCTCTTTTTCACGAACACACGTTCCCACGCGTTCCTATACTCACATGTGCCCCAACATACACACATATGTGTGTCTATGCATGCATGCACAAGTATAAACTCACATATGCCTACATACGTCCACATACTCACACACTCATGTGTCCCCACACACAAAAAGGCTTTCATGAAAAGGTGAAAGCAAAATAGACACAAAAATCTCCCAGCTATCCCTAGTTTCAAAATTTGACATTGTCAGTTGTGGAGAGTCTTTGCAAAGATTTAAATAGAGATGCAGATGATCAAGTCAACTCAAAATAAAATGACTCTGGATTTAATGACACACTAGAGATGAAGGAAAGTCCTAGACTAGAAACTACATTGATTCTTCTATCACTACCTAGTGAGGTGATCTCTGACGACTTGCTGGAATTGTCTTAGACTCAGTTTCTTCATCATTATCACTATGGGACAATATTGTTTTCTTACTGGGCGTTCCAAATAAGAGCACGAGAAAGTGATTTAAAATTGATGTGCATTCTATAGAAATTCACATTTCAAGTGGAAGCCCTCATCCATTTGTTCTGAAACCTAAAAAACTTTTGGGCATAGACTCTAATAGACATAGTTCTGAAAGACAAGACAAGGGAGGGAAGGGAGAATCCAGGGTTTGAGAAGACATAAAGTTCTTGCTTCTCCTTCAAGCTGCACTGGGTTGCTACCTAACACTGCTGATCACATAAGGTGCCAGTAATTGGCATTATGCACTCAGACTGATCAGTAATAATCTGCTGAAACTAGAGAAAATCCATTTGTAAGCATTTAATTTTTGAAATGAAATTTCAAAGTGCAATCATGGTCCTCACTAATGGCAAAGGCATAGTTAATTCAAGCTAGTTTCAACCAGATATAAGAAAATATAAGAATAGATCAGCCTGTTTAGTGCAAGAAAAAATAATACAAAGTATCAATTAAATAACTATTACTAGGTAAAAGACATATCTCTATTCTGAGGGAAGAACAAAAATAAATAAAAACAGATATTTGCTTTACCTACAAAAAAATTCAAGTTATACATAAGGAGGAAGCTTCAACAATAGCTAATTCAGACAAATCATTAAGCAGAAAGAAGGCACAAAGTGAAAAATACTGTGAACTAGGAGAAAGTAAGTTATATTCTTGTCTCACTGGTAAAAAATGTGCCTTGGGATATCGTTTAATTATTTTGGTCTCAAAGCCCTAAGTAATAAAACATAAGTAATATACAAAAAAGTGTCTTATAAAGAAACTATCCTTCATCTAGCACCTCTAGTTTTCATTAATTGCACATTATCCTCCTGGTCAGCCAGAATCAGACTCCAGAGCTATCCTTAATTCCTGTCTCCTTCTCACTCTGGCCATCTGTGGATGACTTATCTCTTGATTATTCTACATTCCTGATTCTCACCTCCACTCGAAGTCCTCACAACTCCTTGCCTGGGCTGTAGTCAAGGTCCTAGGTGGTCTCTCAGCTTTGTGCGGCTCCACAGTTCAGGCCACTGGCTCGCTGCTAACTGGCAGGTTAATCTTGTACTGAGCTGTGGCTGTGTTCACTAACTTGAGAGAAGTGTTCCCAGACTCCATTAAGTGAAATGTTGTGGTTCTTTATGATAACTTTAGGGCTATTTGAAAGTTTGCTCCAAAATATCGTCCTGAAAGTATACCTCGATTCAACTTTTTTTCTTGAAATTCCATATGACCCAACCAAATTATCTGTAGATTTATTCTAAATACTCCTTTCAGATGTCCACTTCTGAAAGATGGAGCAACAGGGATTAGAGTCACTCTCCTGCCAGAACAACTAGGACACGGGAGGCAATGGACAGTAGGCAGCAAAAAGCCATCATCTCTGAAAAACAAATAATGTAGGCCAGCACATGCACCAATTTTCCCCTTGGAGACAATTTCAAGATCACAAAAACAGGATAGGGAACCCAGGTGATGCTTGGAAGTGTCCCTGAAATGAGGAGATGGAACTGAGAGGTTACAGAGGACCAGGCAGCTAGAATTTATAAGGCCAGATTCCAGAAAGAAGAGACCTGCCCCCAAAGAGTGTTCCAGAAATATGCGAATGGTCTCACTCAAGTCTTTAGCTGTCTACTGATCAGGACATGTGTGTAGAGAAACTACTGAGGCCAAGGAAATAGCCATACCCCCCAAATTATAGGAAATAATACCTGAAACTCACACAGGCATAGAAATAATTCCCCTTCCCACCACCCAGAGTAGAAAGCCTTATAACTCAAAGAGCAGTGGATAAAGTATTCAGAAAGATTCTGCTTCATACGTGGGCAAAACTCGTGCTAAACTAAACATTGTTCTGGTTTTGCCCAACAAAACTTACAAGAAAAATGAGAAAGGGTAAAACTGTTTCCAAGTAACATAACTGCATGCCAGAACAGAACTAAAGAATGCTGTATGTATAGATACACAAAATATTCAGCACCAAACAAAGTAAATTTTACAGTGACAAGCATTCAATTAAAAAATCATGGCTGGGTGCAGTGGCTCATGCCTGTAATCCAAGCACTTTGGGAGGTCGAGGCAGGCGGATCATGAGGTTAAGAGATCGAGACCATCCTGGCCAGTATGGTGAAACCCCATCTCAACTAAAAATACAAAAATTAGCAGGGCATTATGGCGTGCACCTGTAGTCCCAGCTACTCGGGAAACTGAGGCAGAAGAATCACTTGAACCCAGGATGCAGAGGTTGCAGTGAGCCGAGATTGCACCCTTGCATTCCAGCCTGGGCGACGGAGTGAGACTCTCTCTCTCTCAAAAAAAAAAAAAAAAAATCATTAGGCATGCACAGAATCAGGAACCAATGATCCAAAATTAGGAGAAAAATAAATCAATCCAAATTAATCTAGAAATGACTTAGATGACAGAATTAATAGACAAGGACAATAAAAATCATTATAACTATACTGCATATAATCAAGAAGCTAGAGAAAAGCTTGAATAGGTTAAAGAAACACAAAAAGATTTAAAAGTCGATGAAAATTTAACTTATAGAGGTGCAAACTACAATATCTGTAGTTAAAAATGCACTTAATAAGATCACTAGCAGATTAGACATTGCAAAAGGAAAGATTAGTAAACTTGAAGACTTGGCAATAGAAACTGTCCAAAATGAAACAGAAAGAAAAAAAGAGCAGGAGCATAAAAAGGGATAGAGTATCAACGAACTGTGGGGTAATTTCAAGCAGCCTAATATAATTGGAGTACTCAGAAGAGAAGAGAGAAAAGGCAGAAAACAGTATTGGGAGAAACAATGACTGAAACGTCTTCAGATTTAATGAAAGCTTTAAGCTCATAGATCTTAGACTCTCAATGAATTATAAGCAAAAGATCAAATAAAACTACATTAAGCTACATAATAAGCAATTTGCTGAAAACCAATAGTAGAGAGAAAAATCTTAAAAACAGCCAGAAAAATGTTATATATTATATATAAATAACAAATATAAGAATGATCCTAAATGGCCCTTTCCTATTCCCCTTAAGACCCAAAAAGATGAAAAATAGAAATGATCATCTCTTTGTGGAGTTTGAACGAAGTCCAGACTGGTTTTCAAATCGAGGTTCGTGACTAAAGGGATACAACTGATTCCAAGAATGGGATCTTGCTTTGGACATTTCTTTTTCCTAGTGGTCTGTTTTCTCATAGTGACATTTGAATCAATAGATGTTTTATGAGTGCCTGCTCTGTGCAAAAGTTTCACTTATCTAGAGCCTATTGCAATTTGCAGCTTAACCTGAAGCAAAATCAAGACGAGAGGACAACAGCCTGGGTGCTAGGTCTCAGCTTGACACTTGGTTCTGCCAGTCACTTAGAACTCACTTTCTGCCTATATGGTCAATGAGAAAAGTAGAGCTGGGTCGTAATTAGGTGCCCCTGGTTATTGTATAAATATTTTAAATACACTGACACTCCTAGTTGCTTTCCTGTTTGCTTTCCATGTATCAGAAGTTTATGAGTATAAGCTCAATGTACATTAAAGGACAGTGGCAATAACTTTTAAAACTTTGACCAAAAATTACCGAGCACTTCATATATCAAATAGGATTCTGAACACTGGAATTAGGTCTTTCTCCTTAAGGAGCTCAGAGTTTGGAGACAGTGATTTGTCAATGTAAAGAAAGAAAGAAAGCTGCTAGAACTTTGGGGAAATTTGGAAAGACTGAAATGAAAGGTAATTTTGGATTTAATCAAAAGAGACATGAGCTCATATTTGCAAAAAAATAGGTTTACATTTAAATAGCATATCTTTGCTGCAGTGACCCTGAAGCAAAATAAAAGATTATCCAAACATGAGCCCCTGACTTAAAGTAGTGGATTTAAGAGACAGTAAAAGCAAAAGTTCAAAATATGATGTTTGTCAAACAAGATGATGTGATCATCTGGAAATACAGTAAATTACGTAAGTCTACGAGAATTTTACATCCTCCAACCCTGCCGCTAAGTAACATTACAAATCTCAAATTTGGCTGGAGTTCAACTTTCAAAGGAAAAAAAAATGTGTCCATGCTAGTGAAGAGTATACCCTGAAATGTTACCACAGGCTGATCTCTGGGAATCCACAGGCTAAGAAATGGGGTCCCATGATTCATCTGCTTGTACCTACTATTGACATTCCAGTGCCTAATTCCTCTCTCAGGTACAGCAGGCCACAGCAATCATTAATTGAACATCTGTTATGCACAAGGTACTGGGGAGACAAAGTGTCTTCTTTCAAAAAGCTCAGAGTCCAGCAAAGGTGACATACAAGCATTGCAATGTTCTTTGCCTAAGACAGCACTCAATAAGCAAATACATTAATGTTTCTTCAGGGAGTTGATTAATAACCTCACATCTGTTCAGATCATATTTGCTCCCAAATGCGTTCAGGTTAGCTCTGGTCTCACCATCAAATCAGTTAGAAAATTCTGGAAATTTTAGAATACAGGATAAAATATGTAGACCTGAATAAGAAAGTAGAGTAGAAGGAACTGATGGACTTCACTTAGGAATATTAAAGGTTTTGCCTTCTGGAAACTTCTCTTTCATTTGTACTTTTATCTGTTCATTTGCATTGCAAATTCAAGACTCCATAATTCTTGACTTCTGTTCTTTTTGTACCTTTCTCAGAATATAGATTGGTTTGGAATACACTGGACGCTTAATACTCTCTTTTTTGAGACAGGGTTTCACTTTCTTTGCCCAGTTTGGAGTGCAGTGGTGTGATCTCGGTTCACTGCAACCTCCACCTCCCAGGCTCAAGCAATCCCCCTGTCTCAGCCTCTCAAGTAGCTGGGACTACAGGCATGTGCCACCACGCCCGGCTAACTTTTCAATTCCTTCTTGGTAGAGATGGGGTTTCACCATGTTGCCCAGTCTGGTCTCGAACTCCTGAGCTCAAGCAATCCACATGCCTAAGTGCCCCACAGTTCTGGGATTATAGGCATGAGTCCCCACACCCAGCTTTAATACTCTCTTCATTAAAACAAACTAACTGTATATATAAAACAGCTCACAATTCCACAAATAAATGCTTGTGACAAATGCTTATTATATTAAGTAAAAAACACTGGAAACAATTACATATTTTACAGTACATTTAATACAACTTAAAAGTGCATTAAAATATTCTGGAAAGAAGTACACAAAAATGCAACTGTGACTGCATTTGAATGATGGAACTGTAAAAGTTTTTTCCAATTTCTACACTTTTGCAGCTTTCCTTCCAATTTCTTTAACAAACATACATTTAAAAATAAGCCTGAAAAAATTCTGGAATTCTACTGAACTTTGAAAAGACTTTACTTTTGTATATTTACACCATGATTTTCTTAAGACTTACTTGGTACTTGAAATTTGTTTTCAAGTCTTTCATATTTTTAATAAAATGATTCACAGTTTCTAAATTCCCATGCAAAATTCCTAGCTTCAGCATTAACTAGGTTTCTCATGTGGTACTTCTGGCAATAGGAAGCATGTTTCCCATGTATTATATGGGAGAATAACTAATGCTGCTTCTGATAAGGCTGAAATGTGTGTCAACATCCAAATTTCTTCCTCCTATGTATTTCTTTAAGTGAAAGAGAAAAAGGAATACCTGTTGATTGCTTATTATGCTTGTTACTCTAGCCTTCAATTTGGTGCAAAATCAATGTACATCTTAAGATGGTCAAAGGATTTAGTTCAGTCACGTGTTTTATACTCTTGTCTTATCACCTAAAGATTTTCTGTGATTATTTTTTGTATTACTTTTTATTGCGGTAAAAGACACATAATATAAAACCCACCAACCTAACCATGCTTAAGTGCACAGTTCAGTGGTATTAAGCATATTCACATTGTTGTACAAGCATCACTATCATTCATCTCTGGAACATTTTTCATATTGCAAAACTGAGACGCTGTACTCATTAAATAATAACTTCCCATATTTGTATTCTTTATTGTGGCAAAATGCACACAACATAAAATTTATCATCTTAACCATTTTTAAGCATACAGCTTAGTGGCATTAGGTACATTCATGTTGCTGTGCAGCCATGAAAACCACCCATCTCCAGAACTCTTCATCTGATAAAACTGAAACTCTGTACCCATTAACAAGAATTCCCCATTCCTCCCTGTCTTCAGTCCCTGGCAACCACCACTATACTTTCATTCTCTCTGAATTTGAATCTGACTACTCTAGCTGTCTCATATAAGTGCAATTATGCAGTATCTGTCTTTACTATAATGGCTTATTTCATTTTGCATAATGTTCTCAAGATTCATTCAGGTTATAGCACGAATCAGAATATACTTACTTTAAAAGGCTAAATAGTATTTCATTGTATGTATATACCACATTTTCTTCTTTTTAACTTTTATTTTAGGTTCAGGGATACATGTGCAGGTTTGCTATATAGGCAAACTCATGTCACTGGGGTTGCACAGATTATTTAATCACCCAGGTACTAAGCCTAGTACCCAATAGTTATTTTTACTGCTCCTCCCCCTCCTCCCAACCTCCACCTTCAAGTAGGCCCCAGTGTCAGTTGTTCCCTTCTTTGTGTCTATAACTTCTCATCATTAAGCTCCCACTTATGAGTGAGAACATGTCCTATTTGGTTTCCTGTTCCTGCCTTAGTTTGCTAAGGATAATGGTCCCCAGCTCCATCCATGTTTCTCCAAAGGACATGATCTTATTTTTTTGTATGGCTGCATAGTATTCCGTGTATATGTACCACATTTTCTTTATCCAATCTGTCATTGATGGGCATAGGTTGATTCCATGTCTTTGCTATTGTGAATAGTGCTGCAATGAACATTTATGTGCATGTCTCTTTATAATGGAATAATTTACACTCTTCTGGATATATACCCAGTAATGGGATTACTGGATGGAATGGTAGTTCTGTTTAGCTTTTCAAGAAATTGCCACCCTGCTTTCCAAAATGGTTGAACCAATTTACACTGCCACCAACAGGGTGTAAGTGTTCCCTTTTCTCCATGGCCTTGCCAATATGTGTAAATTTTTGACTTTTCAATAATACTTATTCTGGCTGTTGTGAGAGAGTATCTTTTTGTGGTTTTGATTTGCATTTTGGTAATGATCAGTGATGTTGAGCTTTCTTTTTCATATGCTTGTTGGCTGTTTGTATGTCTTCTTTTGGAAGGTGTCTGTTCATATTCTTTGGCCCTTTTTAATGGGTTGTTTTTTTTCCTTTTTTTAAATGTATTTTTTTTTTCTTATAAATTTAAGTTCCTAATGGATGCTAGGTATTAAACCTTTGTCAGATGCATAGTTTGCAAAATTTTCCTTCCATTTACTGTCTTTACTCTCTTGATGGTTTCTTTTGCTGTGCAGAGGCTCTTTAGTTTAATTAGATCCCGTTGGTCAATTTTTGATTCTGTTGCAATTGTTTTTGGTGTCTTTATCATGAAATTTTTGCCTATTCCTATGTACAGAATGGTATTGCCTAAGTCGTCTTCCAGAGTTCTTATAGTTTAGGGTTTTACATTTGATCTTTAATCATTTTGAGATAATTTGTGTGTATGGTGTAAGGAAGGGGTCCAGTTTCAATCTTCTGCATATGGCTAGCCAGTTACTTCAGCACCATTTACTGAATAGAGATACTTTTCCCCATTGCTTGTTTTTGTCACCTTTGTCGAATATCAGATGGTCATAGATGTGCAGCGTTATTTCTGGACTCTCTATTCTGTTCCATTGGTCTATGTGTCTGTTTTTATACCAGCACCAGGCTGTTTTGGTTACTGCAGCACTGTAGTATAGTTTGAAGTCAGGTAACATGATACATCCAGCTTTGTTCTTTTTGCTTAGGATTGCCTTGGCTATCTGGACTCTTTTTTGGTTCCATATGAATTTTAAAATCATTTTTTCTAGTCTGTGAAGAATGTCATTGATAGTTTAATAGGAATAGCACTAAATCTATCTTTGGGCAGTACAGTCATTTTAATGATATTGATTCTTTCTAACCACGAACATGGAATGTTTTTCCATTTGTGATTTCCATCTCTGATTTCTTTGAGCAGTGTTTTGAAATTCTTTCTATAGAGGTCTCTCACCACCTGGTTAGCTGTATTCCTAGGTATTTGATTGCTTTTGTGTCAACTGTGAATGGGATTTCATTCCCGATTTGGCTCTCAGCTTGAGTGCTGTTTGTGTATAGGAAAGCCACTTATTTTTGTACATTGATTTTGTATCCTAAAAGTTTGCTAAAGCTGCTTTTTAGGTCAAGGAGCTTTTGGGAAGAGACTATAGGGCATTTTAGGTGTAGATTCATGTCACCTGCAAACAGGGATAGTTTGACTTACTCTCTTCCTATTTGAATGCCCTTTCTTTCTTTCTCTTGCCTTATTGCCCTGGCCAGGACTTCCAATATTATGTTAAATAGGAGTAGAGAGCAAAGTCATCCTTGTCTTGTGCTGGTTTTCAAGGGAAATGGTTTCAGCTTTCCCCCATTCAGTATGATGTTGGCTGTGGGTTTGTCATAGATGACTCTAATTATTTTGAGGTATGTTCCTTCAATACCTAGTTTAATAAGAGTTTTTCACATGAAGGGATATGAATTTTATCAAAAGTCTTTTCTGCATCTATTGAGATAATTATGTGCTTTTTGTCTTTAGTTCTGTTTATGTGATGAATCATTTATTTGCATATTATTTGCATACATTGAATCAATGATTTGCATATGTTGAACCAACCTTGCATCCCTGGAACAAAGCCTACTTGATCATGGTGAATTAGCTTTTTAATGTACTGCTGGATTCAATTTGCAAGTATTTTGTTGAGGATTTTTGAATTAATGCTCATCATGGATATTGGTCTGAAGTTTTATTTTTTGTTGTGTCTCTGCCAGGTTTTGGTGTCAGGATGATACTGGCCTCACAGATTGAGGTGAGGAGGAGTCCTTCCTACTCAGTTTTTTGGAATAGTTTCAGTATGACTAGTACTACCTCTTCTTTGTACATCTGGTAGGATTTAGCTGTGAATCCATCTGGTCTTGGGCTTTTTTTGTTGGTAAGCTCTTTATTACCGATTCAACTTTGGAGCTAGTTATTGTTCTCTTCAGGGAATCAATTTCCTCCTCCCTTGTCTTGGGAGAGTGTATATGTCCCTAAATTCATCCATCTCTTCTAGGTTTTCTAGCTTGTGTGCATAGAGGTGTTCATAGTAGACCCCCACTCCTCCCTCTCTTCAGTTTCTGACAATCACTTTCATTCTGTATGAATTTGACTATTCTAGTTGTCTCTATAAATAGCATCACGTAGTATTTGTCCTTGTTGTAATTGGCTTATTTCATTTTGCATAATGTTCTCAAGGTTAATTCAGATTATAGTATGCATCAGAATATACTTCCTTCTAAAGGCAAAATAGTATTTTATTGTGTGTACATGTATATATTTTCTTTTCCATTCATTGTCAGTTTCACATTTTCTTATCCATTCATTGTCAATAAATAATTGGGGTTTTGTAGCTTTGGGCTATGTGAATAAAGCTACTAGGAACATATGGATTTACAAATGTCTCTTTGAGTGTAATCCTAGTAGGTATCGCCGAAGTAACCGCTGAGCTAAAGCCAGCCCACAAATGTCTCTTTGAGATTCTGCTTTCAATGCTTTTGGGTATACACCTAGAGACAAAATAGCTAGACTATAGGGTAATTCTACTTTTAATTTTTTGAGGAACCACCACACTGGCTGCACCACACTAGCTGCACAATTTTACATTTGTACTAGCAATGTAAAGCATTCCAATGTTTTCACCAACTGGACATCACTTATGTTCTGTTTTTTGATGGTAACCATCCAAACAGAGTGGTATCTCATTGTGGTTTTTATATGCATTTCCTTAATGATTAGTGATGTTGAGGATGTCTTCATGTGCTTAATGGCCATTTGTATATCTTAGTTGGCGAAATGTCTATTTAAGTCCATTGCCCATTGTTTTCATGTGCTTAATGGCCTTTTGTATATCTTACTTAGAGAAATGTCTGTTTAAGTCCATTGTCCATTCTTTAATTGAATTTTTTTTTGTTTTAAGTTTTAGGAGTTTTCAATATATTCTTGATATTAATACCTTAGCAGATATATTATTTACAGGTATATTCTCCCACTTTGTGGGTGGTTTCTTTACTCTAGTGATAGTGTATTTTGATGTACAAAGTGTTACTTTTCATGAAGCATATTTTTGGTCTATATTTTTGTTCTGTTTCCTGTGCCTTTGTTGTCATGCCCAAGAAATCATTACTAAATATAATGTTGTGGATATTTTGCCTTGTGTTTTCTTCTAGGGGTTGTATAGTTTTAACTCTGATGTTTAGGTTTTTGATCCATTTGAGTTCATTCTTTCATATGTAATATCCAGTTTTTCCAGTAGCATTTGTTGGAAAGACTACACTTTCCACTATTGAATATTTTTCACTCACTTCTTAAAAATTGTTTGACCATATACACAAGGGTTTACTTCTGGGCTCTTTATTCTAGTCCATTCTTCTACATGTCTATCTTAATGCCAACACTACACACTTTAAATATTGCTGTAGCTTTATAGTTAGTTTTGAAACTATGAAGTGTGAGACCTTGACTTATCTTCTTCTTTTATAAGATTATTTTGGCAATTATGGATCAATTGAAATTCCATTTAAATTTTAAGATGTATTTTCTATTTCTGCAAAGAAAATTGTTGGATTTTGAAAGACATTGCATTAAATCTGTAGATCACTTTAAATAGTACCAACATCTTAGTAAGACTGTCTTCCAATCACTTAATAAGATATCTTTCTACTTACTTGTATCTTTAATTTCTTCCAGCAATGTTTTGTAGTTGTTATTGTGCAAGTGTCTCACCTCCTTGGTTTAATTGATTTCTATATTTGATGTTCTTTTTGATGCTATTGTAAATGAAATTGTTTTCTTAATTTTCTTTTGGATTGTTCATTGTTAGTGTAAACAAATGCAACTGATCATTGTGTGTTAATTTTATATCCTGCTACTTGGCTGAATTTGCTTATTAGTTCTATCATTTTGTGAAATAGAATTTTCTACAGGTGAGATCCTGTCATCTGTGAACAGAGAAAATTTTACTTTTTCCTTACAATTTGATATGTGTTTTTAATTTTTCTTCCCTAATTTCTCTGGCTAAAACTTCCAGTAAAATGCTAAATCAAAGTGGTACAAACAAATATCCTTGTCTTATTCTTCATCTTAGAAGAAAATTTTCAAGTCTTTCACCACTGAAGATGATAGTCAGTGCAGGTTTTCATACATGATTTTTATTATGTTAGATATCTTGTTTTTTGTTTGTTGAGTATTTTTATTATAGAAGGGTATGAAATTTTGTCAAATGCTCTGTCTACATCAAGTGAGATAATAATATGAATATCCCACCCTTTTTCACTAATGTAGTGTATTATATTGATTGATTTCTGTGTGTTGAACCATCCTTGCCTTCCAAGAATAAATCTCTCTTAATCATAGTTTTTAAGCCTCTTTAGATGCTGCTGACTTCAATTTGTTTCTATTTTTGGGGGAATTTTACATCAATATTCATGAGAGACATTGTCCTGTAGATTTATTTGCTTATCAGTCTTTGTCTGGCTTTAGTACCAGGACTTGCTAACCTCATAGAATGAGATGGTAAACGTTTCCTCCTCTTTAATTCTCTCTTTCCTTTTTTTTTTTTTTGAGTCAGAGTCTTACTCTTTTGCCCAGGCTAGAGTGAAATGGCACAATCTTGGCACACTGCAACCTTCACCCCATAGGTTCAAGTGGTTCTCCTGCCTTAGCCTCCTAAGTAGCTGAGATTACAGGCACCCACCATCATGCCCAGATAATTTTTGTATTTTTAGTAGAGATGGGGTTTCACCATGTTGGCCAGGCTGGTCTTGAACTCCTGACCTCAGGTGATCCACTCTCCTTGGCCTCCCAATGTGCTAGGATTACAGATGTGAGCCACTGTGCTTGTCCTCTTCTTTAATTCTTTTGAAAAGGTTTGAGAAGGATTAGTGTTAATTTTTATTTAAATATTTCATAAAATCGAACAGTGAAGCTATCAGGTATAGGGCTTTTCTATGTCAGGAGATATGTTTTTATTAGTGATTCAATCTCCTTACCAGTTACAGATCTATTCAGATTTTCTGTTCTTCGTAATTCAATCCTGGCAGGTGTTTTGTATCTAGGAATTTGTCTATTTTATCTAGGTTATCCAATGTGTTAGTGTATAATTGCTTATAGTATTCTCCTATATATTTTTTAATATCTATAAAATCTGTAGCAATGTTTCCACTTTGATTTCTGGTTTTAGTCATTTGACTCTTTTCTCTTTTACTCTTCTTCTATCTAACTAAAAATTTGTCAGTTTTGTTATCTTTTTAAAGAACAAACTTTTTATTTCATTGATTTTTTAAGAAAAATTTCTATTCCCTATTTTGTTTACCTCTGCTTTAGTCTTTTTTTTTTTTTTCTTCTGGTAACTTTCATTTAGTTTATTCTTTCTTTTCTAGTTCCTTAAGTTGTAAAGGTAGGTGTCGATTTGAGATCTCCTTTTTTAAATGTGTTTATGGATATAAATTTCCTTTTTTACACTTATTTGCTGTGTCTCATGAATTTTGATATACTGTGCATCTTCTCATTCATCTCTATTTTATAATTTCTTTCATTTTTTTATCCATTGGCTATTTAGGAGTGTGTTGTTTAATTTCCACCAATTTGTGAATTTTTTACTTTCCCTTCTATTACTTATATCTAACTTCATCCTGTTGTGGTCAGGAGAGATACTTTGCATAATACACATATTTTTAAATCTATTGAGTATCAGTCTAACATGTTATTTATCCTGGAGAACAGTCCCTGTGCACTTGAGAATAATGTGTATTCTGTTGGTCTATAGAATTGTCCACATTCTCTATTTTCTTACTATCTTTTGTCTGGTTGTTTCATCCATTATTTAGAGTGGGATATAAAAGTTTCTGACTATTATTATAGAATTATCTGTTTCTTCCTATAATTCTGTCAATTTTTCACTTTGTATTTTGTGATGGTCTGCTATTAGATAGATTAATGTTTATAAGTGTTAGATTTTCTTGCTGTCTTAAAACTTGTATTAATATATAAGGAGTTTTTTGGTATATTGTAATTTTTTTATATAAATTTGATTTTGTCCCATATTAGCATAGCCACTCTGATCTATTTTGGTTCCTATTTGCATGTAATATATTTTTTCACTCCTTCACATTCAACCTGATGTGTCTTTGGATTAAAAGTGAGCCTCTTGTAGATAGCATAGAGTTCCATCATGTTTTTCTTATACCTTATGTCAATCTCCATTTTTTATTGAATAATTTAATTCATTTACATTTAAAGCCATTTTACTATGTGTTTTGTAGATTGAATCTTTTTGTCCCTCATCTTCTGCATTACTGTCTCCTTTTATGTTTGGTTTTCGTGGTGGTGGTGGTGGTGTGTTGGTATGTGTGTGTGTGTGTCTGTGTGTGTGTGTGTGTGTGTGAAATCTTTTAATCCCTCTCTCATTTGTTTTTGTGTATATTCTACAGTCATTTCCTTTGTGATTACTGTGGGGATTATATTTACCATCCTAAAATTATAACACCCTAATTTGAATGTACAAGAGCTTGAGTTTAATAACATGCAAACCTGTTTGTATACAGTTCATTACCCACCACATTTCAGTTTTTGGTGTTACAAAATTACTTCTTTATGCTTTGTGTGTTCAAAACTGTAGACTAATAATTGAGTTTCTACAAATTAGTTTCTAAAATCATACAAAAAAGTAGAATTTCAAATCAAAGTTACAATAATTCTGGCTTTTAGACTAATAGATTTTTTTTATTCTATTGTCTTTTAAGTCACATATAAAATAACATGAAGTTACAAATCAAAGTCATAATAACACTGGATTTTATAATTGCCCGTGTATTTACTTTATCAAGATTTTTAGGTCTTCATATGGCCTCAAGTTACTGTCTAGTGTCCTTTTCTTTCAACTTGAAGTTCTCCCTCTAGCATTTTTTGCAGGACAGGTTAGTGGTAACAAACTTCCTCTGATTGTATTTATCTACATCTGTCTTAATTTCTCCTTACTTCCAATGGACAGTTTTGCTGGATATAGGATTCTTGATTATTTTATCAAAAAATGTTAGCACTTTGAATACATCAGGTCAGTGTCCTCTAGCCTCTAAATGAAAAATCGACTGATAATTTTATTTAGGTCTCTGGTATATGATGAGCCACTTCTCATTTGCTGCCTTCAAGATTCTGTCTTTGCCTCTGTCTATTGACTGTATGATTACAATGTGTCTTAGTGTAGATCTTTTGAGTTTATTCCACTTGAAGTTCATTGAACTTCCTGGATCTTTATATTAATGTCTTTCATCACATTAGGGAAATTTTCAACCGTTGTTTCAAATACTTTATAGATCCCTTTCTCATTCTTTTCTACTTCTGGAAATTTTACAATACATATGTTAATCCGCTTGATGTTGTCAAACAGGTCTCTTAGGCTCAATTTATTTTTCTTCAATCTTTTTTTCTTTGCCTTCTTCAGACTTAATAATTTCAGTTGTTTGATATTCAACTTCTCCAATTCTTTCTTTCTGCTCAAATTTGTTTTTGTGTCCCTCTAGTGAATCTTTTATTTGTAACTGTAATTTTCAACTACAGAATTTCTTGATTCCTTTCTATGGTTTTGGTATCTTTACTGATATTCCTATTTTGTGCACACATTATCCTGGACTTTCTCCATTTCTTTCTTTAGTTCTTCGAATATCTTTAAGACAGTGGTTTTAAAGTCTTGTCTGGTAGGCATACTGTCTGGTCTGTCTCAGGAATAGTTTCTGGTTTTTTTGTCCTTTTAATGGACCATATGTTCCTGGTTCTTTGTATGCCTTATGATTTTGTTGTTGTTGCAAAAAACTGAACATTTAAATTTAATGATACATTAACTCTGGAAATCAGATTCCCCCTCATCCACAGGGTTTGTTGTTTTAAATTATTGTAGATTATCGTTGTGCTAAGAATCAGCCTAAAGTATAAAGTCAAGGTCTTCTTAGACCTTTTCTGAACCTCCATCCTTCCGTTGGTAGGCACAGTGACTTTCTAAATCCTTCAGTATATGCAGTTACTTTTGAATGTCTTAGTTATTAGCTGTCTGGCTCTTAAATAGTGTACAAGAGAAAAATAAAGGAGAAAAAAAATTTCTATTTAAATACTCTAGAAAATGCTCCAACATGATGAGGTGCGGTTTGTAGGTTTGCAACAACGAGAAGGGGTTGCAATGATGGCTACCTGCCTCTGTATCTGCAGTTGTGCTATCAGAAGTAGAAATCAGCCAAGTGAAAATTCCTGATATTTGGGGGCAGCGTTCTTATTGCTCACCATGATTACTACAAACTTCGTGCAGGCTGCTCCTGGAATATGTGCATAGTTGCCTATCATGAAGGTAAAGGGTGGGAGATGAATAGCCACTGCTGAACTAAAAACAGAAATTAACCACAATTTACAGTCTAAGCTTTGGCCTGGATATTGCAAGCATTATAATAGACTCTGGAGTACCAAAATAGTTACATCAGAGAAATTCTGTCAGTGCAATTATTGTCTAGGTGGAAAGATGGATTATTGCTGCTTCTTACTTTGCCATCTGCTCAGAATATCTTTATGTTTCGATTTTGGCAAAGCAGATTTTATCTTCCAATGACTTTATAGGATTATTTAAACACAATGATTCTTCAGATTATTCTAATAAAGTGAGATATATATTTCCAAATTTATTTTATAAGATGCACATTGTGTTAACTATTTGTGATAAAGATTTTTGAAACATAAGTCAATGTTTTTTCCCTAAGAGCTTAGAATCTACTCATTACAACAGTTCTCACTACAGACAAACTATGTAATCATATGTTCTTACAACAAAGCATTAGTAGGACTGAAGTAATATCACTAAAACATGAAATACAAACATATTAAAGGGTACCAATTGTATCCCAGTTCAAGATGGTTGACTAGAGACATTAGACACTTGCCCTCACTAGAAAGAAGAACCAAAATTATGAACAAACAGTCATACCTCAAGTAGAATATCTAGAAAAGAACACTAGAATCCAACAGAGAAGTCATGGGAAACATATGAGGCACAGAAAAGAAGGAAGCAAATGACCAGCTTGGCCAAAATTGGCTGGGAGCCTGGAAGGGCTTTGTATTGTGGAGAAAGGGTAAGTGAGAGAACGTTAGTGGTCCACATCTGTATTATTGCAATCTGAACCACAGGAGAGCTCTTCTACCTGCAGAAACCCTGACACTAGTGTGGGCAGTGGTTTGGACACCCTACAAGGGTATTGCACCAGATAGGAAACTCATGCAGGGCTACATACTCTCCTGAGACCTAAGTGGCTGAAGCTGAGTGTCGTTGTGAGAGCACAGCAGTCCTGGTAATGCATCCTGCACTAGAACCATAAGCTCCATACCTTCACATCCCTGAATGAACAAAAATTTTGATATATGGACAAACACAAAGTTGCCAAATACACAAATTATCACCATCCCTGAAAGTGAGGAGAAAACCAAAGGATTCAAAACCTATTTAACAAAATAATACACGCAAACTTTCAAAGTCTAGCTAGAGATTTATAAATTCAGATATGGGAGGCCCAGTGATCTTCAATCACGTACCAAGGAAAAATGACTCCTTCACCATACATTATAATCAAACTATCTAAAGTCAATAACCAAAAGAAAATTCTAAAAACAGCAAGATAAAAGGGTATAGACATTTATAAGAGAGTTTTCATCAGACTAGCAGTGGACTTCTTTGCAGAAACCTTGCAGTCCAGGAAAGAATCGGAGCATATATTTAAAGTGCTGAAATTGTTTTTTAAAAAAGTCTGCCACCCAAGGTTATTACACTCGGCAAAATTATCTTTCATAAATGAAGGAGAAATAAAGTCTTTACCAGATAAGCAAATATTGAGGGAATTCACTACCACTAGACCTGCCAAAGCAATACAAAGCAAAAGGAACAAAGGTGGAGGCATAATGCTACCCAATTTCAAATATACTATACAGCTACAGTAACCCAAACAGCATGGTATTGGTACAAAAACAGACACATAAATCAATGGAACAGAATAGAGAACCCTGAAATAAGACTGCACATCTACAACTAAATGATCTTTGACAAAGCTGAGAAAAACAAACAATGGGGAGAGGACTCTATTCAATAAATGGTGCTAGGATAACTGGCTAGCCAAATGCAAAAGAATGAAACTGGATCCCTTCCTTACACCATATACAAAAATTAACTCGAGGTGAATTAAAGACTTAAATATAAAACACAAAACTATACAAACCTTGGAAGACAAACTATGCAATACCATTCAGGACACAGGCAAGGGCAAAGATTTCATGAGAAAAATGCCAAAAATAATTACAACAAAAGCAAAAATTGTCAAATGGAATCTAAATAAACTAAGGAGCTTGTGCACAGCCAAAGAAACTATCAACAGAGTAAACGGCAATGTAAAATATTAGAAAAATTTTTGCAATCTATACATCTGACAAATATCTAATATCCAGCATCTATAAGAAACTTAATCAAATCTATGAGAAAAAAAACAACAACTTCATTAAAAGTGAGCAAAGGACATAAATGGACACTTCCCAAAAGAAGATATACATGTGGCCAACAAGCATATGATAAAAAGCTCAACATCACTGATCATTAGAGAAATAAAAATTACAATGAGATACCATCTCACACCAGTCAGAATGGTTACTATTATTAAAAAGTCAAAAAATAACAAATGGTGGTGAGATTGTTGAGAAAAGGGAACACTTATACACCATTGGTGGGAGTGCAAATTAGTTCAACCATTTTGGAAGACAATGTGGTGATTCCTCAAAGACCTAAAGACAGAAATGCCATCTGACCCAGCAATCCTATTACTGGGTGTATACCCCCAAATCACTCTATTATAAAGAAATACGCATGCATGTATTCATTGCAGCATTATTCACAATGGCAAAGACATGAAATCAACCCACATGCCATTAATGACAACTGGATAAAGAAAACGTGGTAAATATATACCCTGGAATACTATGTAGCCATAAAAAAGGAACAGGATCATGTCCTTTGCAGGGTCATGGATGGAGCTGGAGGCCACTATTCTTAGCAAACTAGCACAGGAACATAAAATCAAATTAAACAAGTTCTCATTTATAAGTAGAAGCTAAATGATGAGAACATATGGACACATAGAGAAAAACAAAAGACCCTGGGCCCTATCAGAGGCTGGAGGGTGGAGGAAGAATATAATTAGGAAAAATAACCAATAAATATTAGGCTTAATACCTGGGCGATGAATTAATCTGTGTAACAAACCCCCATGACACACGTTTACCTAGGTAACAAAGCTGCACGTCCTGCACATGTACCCCTGAACTTAAAAGTTAAGTAAACTACACAAATGTGTGAAAATGAAACATATTTCTAAAAGACCATTGGACCAATGTAGAAATTAAGATGGAAATCAAAACATTTTATGAACAAATAAAAATACAAAAACCTTTGAAACACAGCAAGATTAATTCTAAGAGGAAAGTTTCTAGCAATAAATGCCTATATCAAATAAACAAAATAATTTCATATATACAATCTAAAGATGCACCTCAAGAAACTAGAAAAGCATAGCCCAAAATTAGCTGAAGAAGAGGATTAATGAAGATCAGATCAGAATTAAGCAAAATAGTTACTCGAAAAAACATAGAAAGAATCATCAAAACAAAATGTTACTTTCTCAAAAAATAAACAAATTGGTAAACTGTAACTTGGTTATATTTTAACTAAGATGAGAAGATACTAATAAACAACATTAGACATGAAAAATGAGTCATTACAACTGATGCCATAGAAATACAAAAGATGATCAGAGACTATTATGAACAACTATATGTTAACAAACTAGAAAAGGTAGGTGAAATGGATACATTCCTGGAAACATATAACCTGCCACTCTCAGCATTAAGACAGATTATGTAAACAGAAAATAAAGGGATGGAACCAGCAAGTGGATATAACATTACATCAGTAACAAACATTCTCCCAATAAAAAAGGCCAGTACCAGAAGGATTCACTGCTGAATTCTACCTAATATGTAAAGAAATAATATCAATTTCCCTCATACTGTGACAAAAAAGGTGAAGAGGAGGAAATTCTCCCTAATTCTACCAGCATTCTGGAGGAAATTCTCCCTAAAAGGCCAGCATTAGCTTGATGCCAAAACCCAATAAGTAAATAACACAACAGGAAAAGAAAACTACAGGCCAATATCCCTAATAAACAGATGCAAAAATTTTCAGCAAAATACAAGCAAACTGAATCCAACAGCACTTCAAAAAATAATACACCATGATCAAATGGAATTTATCCTAAGGATGCATGGATTGTTAAATACACACAAATCAATAAGTGTGACACATTATATCAACAGAATAAAGGACAAAAAGCATATGAGCATCTCAGTAGGCACAGAAAAAATATTTGACAAAATTTAACAGCTCCTCATAATAAAAATCTCAACAAACTAGGCATTGAAGGATAGCATTTTAAAATAATAAAGGCCATATGTGACAAACGCACAACTACCATTATACTGAACGGTGAAATATTAAAAGCTTTTCCTCCAAGAACCAAGAGGAGACAAGGATGCTCACTTTCACCACTCTTTTTCAACATAGTACTGGAAGTCCTAGCCAGAAAAATCAGGCAGGAAAAAAAAAAAAAAGGCATTCAAATTGGAAAAGAGGAAGTCAATTTATCTGCTTTACAGATGACATGATCCTATATCTAGAAAAAACAAGTCTCCATCAGTAAACTCTTTGAACTGATAAACAAACTCTATAAAGTTACTGGTTATAAAATCAACATACAAAAAAATCACCAATGGTTCTATACACCAAAAGTCTAATAGCAATACCAGGAAACAATAAAGGCAATCCCATTTTGCAAAAATCAAAAATTAAAAGTAAAATACTTAGTAATAAATTTAATGAAGGAAGTAAAAGATCTGTACAAGGGAAACTACAAAACACTGATGAAAAAAACTGAAAAGGATACACACACATGGAAAGACATCCCATACTCGTGGATCAGAAAAATTAATATCTTCTGATAGTATTATAGAATTCTATGCAGCCATAAAAAAGAATGAGATCATGTTCTTTGCAGCAACATCGATGGAGCTGAACGCCATTATCCTCAGCAAACTAATGCAGAAACAGCAAACTAAACACTGCATGTTCTCACTTATAAGTGGGACCTGGATTACACACTGGGACCTGTCAGCAGTGGGAGGCAAGGGGAGGAAGAACATCAGAAAGAATAGCTATGGATGATGGGCTTAATACCTAGGTGATGGGTTAATCTGTGCAGCAAAATACCATGGCACACATTTACCTCTGTAACAAATCTGCACATCCTGTACATGTACCCCAGAACTTAAAATAAAAGTTGAAGAAAAAAATAAAACACTCAGACATAAATTTAATGAAAGAGGTAAAAGATCTGTACAGCGGAAACTACACAACATTGATGAAAGAAATTGAAAAGGATACGCAACAATGGAAAGACATCATGCTCACGGATCAGAAGAATTAATACCATTAAAATGACCATACTGCCTAAGGCAACCTAAGGATTCAGTGCAATCCCTATCAAAACACAAATGTCATTTTTGACAGAAATAGGAAAAATCATCCTACAATTCACATGGAAACAAACAAACAAAAAAAGAGTCTGAATAGGCAAGGCTATTCAGAGCAAGAAGAACAATGCTGGAGGCATCACACTACCTGATTTTAAAATATATTATGAAGTTATATTAACCAAAAAAACAAGAAATTGGTATAAAAGTAGACAGATAGACCAATGGAAACAGAATAGAGAACCCAGAAATAAAGTCTCAGACCTACAGCCAATTGATCTTTGACAAAACCCACCAAGAACATACATTGGGGAGAGGACACCCTCTTCAATAAATGGTTCTGGGAAAACTGAATAACCATATGCAGAAGAATAAAACTGGACTCCTATTTCATCAAAATTTAACTCAGGATGGATAAAAGACTTAAATGTAAAACACAAAACTATAAAAAAAACTAGATAAAAACATAGGGAAAACTCTTCAGGACAATTGGTCTAGGCAAATATTTTATCACTAATACTTTAGAAGCACAAGCAGCAAAAGCGAACATAGACAAATTGGACCATATTAAACTAAAAAGCTTCTGCACAGCAAAAGAAACAATAGACAGAGTAAACAAACAATCTTTTAAATAGGAGAAAATATTTGCAAATTACTCATCTCACAAGAGACTAATATCCAGAACATACAACTCAAACATCACAACAGGAAAAAAAATATCCATTTGAAAATAGGCAAAGGGCATGGATAAACATTTATCAAAAGAAGACATACAAATGGCCAACAGGAATATGAAAAAATCCTCAACATTACTAATCATCAGGGAGATGCAAATCAAAACCACAATGAGATATCATCTCACCCTGGTTAGAATGTCTTTTATTAAAAAAGAACTCATGCATTGTTGATAGGGGTGGAAATTAGTTCAGTTTCTATGGAAAACAGTATCGGTCTCTCAAAAAACTAAAAATAGAACCACCATTTGATCCTGAAATCACACTACTGAGTATCTACCCAAGGAAAAATAAATCAGGATATCAAAGAGTAACTAAATTTGCATGTGCATTCCCTGATACAAAAAATCTCTAGGATCCTGTGAAATAAACAATGAAACTACCAACACTGAACACACACACACACACACACACACACACACACAGACATTTCCAAGCTGATGCTCCAGAAATTCCATTCCACAACCACACAGGCAAAACCTAAATTCAGGCAAATTTTAGAAATTCAAAACAAATAATTTAATAGTGATAGTGAATCATACACCACAGTTGTCCAGCCAAAGGATACCAGACATATAAAGATTCTTTTCTTAATAGGAAGAGTGATTTGCAATATATCAAAGGTAATTATCTCTTTTCACTTCAATAAGAACACAAATAACAGAATTTAAAAGTTGAGCCAAATGATGAAGTATTTAAAACAAAAAAGAATACTAATGATGGTGGTGGTGGCTCATCTGGAGTGGCTGCTGCAAGTATGCCAGCCATGCCATGGGAAGCACAACCAGGGTTGCACACTCTGCAGAGCTGGCAGAGACCAGGAGCAGGCAGGAGCCCTGTGCCCTACCAAGTTGGTGGAGCAGGAGTCCTGAGCTCCTAGGTACAGCTGCAGCTGACCGGCTGTGGCTTCAGACTTGGGCATCCCTGCTCTCAGGGAGACAGGAATCCTCATAGGCTCAGCAGTTCCTGCTCCCACTCCCTGGCCTCTCCCCACTCCTGGCACTTGCTCCAGTGAAGAGCAATGTTGTGGCCAAGCCCAGGTGCTGCTGCAAACCAGTCAGGTGTGTGTGTATGACCAGGATGGCACTGACACACCAGCTCCCTGCTTCCTCAGCCCCATCTGGATTTTGCGGACTGACAAGCATGGGAAGGAGGCCAGGGAGCTGAGAGAAGCTCTGTGGGGGTCTTCAAGTGCCCCTCAGCACAGACAGCCTGGGTGCCATGGACATGTTGATGATGGTGGGAGGCAGACAACATGTTGATGATGGTGGGAGGCAGACAGCATGTTGATGATGGTGGGAGGCATATAGGTTCCTCGGTGGGAAGGTGGTGGGTCCCTGGTGAAGTCCCACCTTCAAGCCAAGGACAGCCTGAAGCCTCAGAGCCAGGCTGCCAGTTCCAAGTGGAGTCTGCAACCCAGAGTGAGAACTTGTGGTGGTTTTTCCAAGCCCACACATGGCTGACCATGGACCAATCTGCGTGCACTTCTTCCCTTCTGAGCCCATAAAAACCCCCACTTATTCAGACTCAGACACTTCAGGATGACAAGCTACCAAGTTCGGGTCTTCTGAGAGCTATTCTGTCACTCAAAAAAGCTCCTCTCTGCCTTACTCACCCTCCAGTTGTCTGTGTAAGCTCATTCTTCCTAGACCTGGGACAAGAACTCAGGACCTGCCAAATGTCAGGAGTTGAATGAGCTGTAACACGTTCATTTCAGAGGTGGTGACACACTCCTGGACCGCAGGAGTGAAGAGTGGTGACCTTTCTGGTGGCCCAGACCCTGGCATTCCCCAAGGCAGAGCTACAGCACTACAACCCTCCTGCCCTCCGCTGGCTCCGGGCAGCGGCTCCACTTGATGGGAAGCATTGCTGGAACAAGGCAATGAGACTAAAAGAGCTATAATAAAAACAGACTGAAACATGCCCCCAGCCCCACTCAAAACATGCTTGCCTGCTCATCACGCTATGGGCAGTGAGAAGAGCTGCGACCCTTCTGGGAGCTCAGACCTCAGGGCTGTGACATGCTGTAACATCCTCTTTGGGGCTCTGTGGTTCCTCGTGTCTCCAAGCTTTGGGCCACCACAAACTTCCTTGGCGTCCTCAGTGGAAGCCCCTTGTGGCACTCCTGGTTCAACTTCAGCCTTGCACAGAGCCAGTACCTGTGCTGATGCTTAGAGCTGCCCACCCCATCACAGCAAGCATACCTGGCTGTGTGCAGTGGCCAGACCCCATACTCACTTGTTTACACACCCCACGCTGCACTGTGCCTGGCTTACCCTTGGCAGTTATGGAATCCAGGCACATATCGTGAGCCAAGCTGCAGCCTGCCAGGTTGAGTGGGCAGAACTAGCCCAGTGGGCATGAGCAAAACTCAGCCATAAGCACCACTGGCCACAGAGGTTTCCAGTTGGCAAAGCAACACCCTAAGGATCCTGTGACACCTATATACAAAAAGAGTTTTCACCAATGTTCATAATTTAAAAAGCTGATTATAAAAATAACCAATTTTTTTTTTTTTTTGAGATGGAGTCTTGTGCTTGTCACCCAGGCTGTAGTGCAATGGTATGATTTTGGCTCACTGCAACCTCTGCCTCCCAGATTCAAGCAATTCTCCTGCCTCAGTCTGCTAAACAGCTTGGATTACAGGTGCCGCCCACCACACCTGGCTAATTTTTGTATTTTATTTTATTTTTTTTAGTAGAGATGGAGTTTCACCATGTTGGCCAGGCTGGTCTTGAACTCCTGACCTCAGGTGATCAGCCCACCTCAGCCTTCCAAAATGCTGGGATTACAGGTATGAGCCATTGTGCCCAGCCCCAAATAATTCTTTACTAAAAGACAAAGAACAAAATATGGTGGAATCCAGTTTTCAAGATTTGGGGAAAGTGGAGCTCTCCTCTACTATTGGTGATAATATAACTGATAAAATATTTTTGAGAATATCAAGCAAAATGCAAAATGCCCATAATGTTTCACCCTTGAAATTTCATTCATAAGTTTCTCTGAATCCTCATCCGCATTTGGTATTAATACTTTTTAATGTTTTTAGCCTTTTAGCCAAGTGTATAGTGATACCTTATTGTGGTTTTAATTTGCATTTCTCTAATGGCTAATAGTGTTGAACATCTTTTCATGTGCTTATTTGCCATCTGTATACCTCTTTTGGTGAAATATCAACTCATGTGTTTTGTCCATTTCTAACAGGGTTGCTTGTGTTTTTACTGGATTTGAAAGTTCTTTATACATTATCAGCATAGTCCATCCTAGAGTATGAGCTCTGCACATACTCTTTCCAAGTATGCAACTTGTCTTGTTATCCTCTTAACAGTTCTTCACAGACCAAATTTTTAATTTTGATGAAGTCCAATTTTTCTTTTTGTGGATTACAATTTTAGTGTCAAGTCAAAGAACTCCCTGCCTAACCCTAGATCCTAAATATTTTTCTTATTTTTTCTAAAATTTGTATAGTTTTATGTTTTACCTTTAAGACTGTCATTCATGCTGAGTTAACTTTTGGGAAACAAGTGACTTAGGCTGAGGTTTGCATTTTTGCTGTGAATGTCCAATTGTTCCACTGCCATTTGTGGAAAAGGCTACTGTCCTCTGCTAAATAATTTTTACACCTTTGTCAGAAGAAGGTTGGGCATATTGGAGTGGGTCTCTTTCTTGGCTGCAAATTCTCTTTCCTTGCTTTGTTGCACGTCGGGAACTTCTATCACTATAATGAATAAAGATGGTGAGAGTGAATATCCTTGACTGGTTTCTGACCTTAGAGGAAAAGCATTTAGTCTTTTAGCATTAAATAGAGTGTGGGCTTTAGGATTTGTTTTTTTTGTTTGTTTGTTTTGTTTTGTTTTGTTTTGTTTGTTTGTTTTATTTTTTTTACATTTACTTATTTTTTTCTTTTATTTATTTTTTATTATACTTTAAGTTCTAGGGTACATGTGCATAACATGCAGGTTTGTTACATATGTATACTTGTGCCCTGTTGGTGTGCTGCACCCATCAACTCGTCAGCACCCATCAATTCATCATTTATATCAGGTATAACTCCCAATGCAATCCCTCCCTCCTCCCCCCTCCCCATGATAGGCCCTGATGTGTGATGTTCCCCTTCCCGAGTCCAAGTGATGTCATTGTTCAGTTCCCACCTATGAGTGAGAACATGCGGTGTTTGGTTTTCTGTTCTTGTGATAGTTTGCTGAGAATGATGGTTTCCAGCTGCATCCATGTCCCTACAAAGGATGCATATTCATCCTTTATTATGGCTGCATATTATTCCATAGTGTATATGTGCCACATTTTCTTAATCTTCTAAATGTAAATACTCTTTACCAAATTGAGGACATGTCCCTCATTTCTATTATTCTGAATTTTTATTATCAATGGGTATTAACTTCTGTCAAATGTTTTTGTCTGTATATGTCAGGGTCTGTTCTGCAAACCCCAGCTGCACGATGGGTGAATTATATACTCAGACACCAAAATTCGGTGAAAGAGCGGGCCAGGGGGTCAGGCAGCTGACCGCAAGAATTGTAGAAGCCTCTGCCCTGACTCACTGGTCTGCTGGCATTTATTCAACACATATTAAATGACAAAGGCTTTGAGTCAACACCATTAGAGGGTAATTAACCTGGTCAGCTTCCCCCCAAGACAGCCATCCTGACTGGGAATGACCAAAGGTTAGTTTTAGGACCACATGAGTAAACAAGATATTTGGATAAACTCCCTTATGTTCCTTTGTACTGACTCTAAGTTATTTACTCAAGGTAAGGATTAGGCTGCCTTCAGCCAGATCTATTACTGGAGCTTATGCAACCCCCACTGGCCTTCTAAGAAGGTTTGCATCTATTTCTTATAACTATCTTTAAAATTTTTCCCACCAGCCTGACTGAACCCCCACATGTATAAACTTAGGTAATTATATGATTTTTCATTTTTATCCTGTTCATATGGAAGACTACATTGATTAAAATTGAGACTTGCTTCACTAAAAGAGATCCTATTAGATTGTGTTGTATAATCTGTTTTATATATTGTGAGGTTCTATAGGCTAATATTTCGTTAAGGATTTCGGCATCTATATTAATAAGGGATATTGGTTTATCATTGTTTCATTGTTGTTATTCTGTCTTTGGTTTTGCTATCGTGTCAATCCTAGGTTTATAAAATGAAGCTTTTGTTTTCCGAGAGAGAATTTGTGTAGAATAGGCATTAGTTCCTTTTAAAGAATTTGGTAGAATTTTCCAGTGAAGTTATCTGGGCCTGAAGATTTATTTTTTGGAAAGTAATTTTCAGTTTGGTCAATCATCTTTTTAGCCTCTGTGAATTGATCATGTAATTTTTTTTCTTTGTCCGATTAACATGCTATGATTTTAATAAAACAATGTAAAAACATATATGAGATACATATTTATATCTGAAGAGAAAAAGAGAGAGAGTGTCTCTTTTAAATGTGAAAGTGACCATTTTGGTAGCCTGAGAGAAGTGGAACCAGGAAACTAAAGACAGAGCTAGAGAGTTTTCACTGAATACTCTTTGTAAATCTTAAATTTTAAACTATGTTGATTTACCACCTATTCAAAAAATGACATTAACAGTAACATTTAATTGCTTTTCAATTATTTCCAATTCCAAGTGGCTTTTTCTCTCTAGTTTGTTTTTAATTTACGGTTTTAACTGTATTGTAATATATTTTCTGTAATAGATTTATATTTTATAAGTTTTAAGCTTAGTGTAAAGGTCATTTTGTGTGAATTAACCATTATTATTTGAAAATGAAATATGCTATCTGTAAATTACAGATTTTAATCTATATCACTAAGATCTACTTTCATTAAATTTTCTATAATCTTACTTATTTTTTTGTCCACTCGCTCTGTTGTAGATTGAGCAAGAAGAATTAAAAGGTTCTACTTTTACAATGATTTTCCTTGATGTTTTGAGGGTTTCACTTATGACTTTTACTTTAAAAATTGATTAGGCTATGCTGTTGGTGCATAAATAATTAACACTGTAATATCTTTATTATTAACTGTGTCCCATAATATAATAAAATTTTTGTTGTTGTTTTCTTGCTTAATTCTACCTTTCCTGAAATTTAAGATTAAAATTTACTTTTAAATATTTTAAAATTAATAAAATTAATTTCAATTTTCATTTTTAAATTTCATGGGCATGTTTTTGCCCCTCTTTGTATTCTTAATCTTTCTCAGTCATTTTGGTGATTTCTTCTTCACAATATTAAATTGGGTTTGCTTGTGATGCAGTTTAAACTTTTTTTATTTCTTAATAAGAAAATTTAGTCCACCTAAATATATAGCTATGACAAATACAATTTTGTTCTACTATTATGTTTTATGTTACACTTTCTCTTTTTATAGGTTCTGAATATATTTAATACATGATCTACTTTTTGAGAGGTGTAGTTTTCTCTAATAATTAAGAAGGCTGGCTGGGCACGGTGGCTCATGCTTGTAATCCCAGCACTTTGGGAGCATGAGGCAGGTGGAAGGTCAAGAGTTCAAGACCAGCCTGGCCAATGTGGTAAAACCCCATCTCTACTAAAAATATAAAAATGAGCCGGGTATGGTGGCATGCACCTGTAGTCCTTGCTACTCAGGAGGCTGAGGCAGGAGAATCACTTGAACCTGGGAGGCAGAGGTTGCAGTGAGCTGAGATTGTGCTACTGCACTCCAGCCTGGGTGACAGAGAGACTCTGTCTCAAAAAAAAAAAAAAAAAGGCGTATACTTTTGTTGTAGTGGTTATTTTTCTAAGTGTAACTTTATATGATATTATTGTGGTAGACTATCAAGTATCCCTCCTTGAATTCACCCTCCTGTGTTGTCCCTTCCCACAATGGTTCTGGATCTGGTCATGTGATTTACTAGGTCTCAGGACAT
Source organism: Trachypithecus francoisi (assembly GCF_009764315.1). Taxonomy (NCBI): domain Eukaryota; kingdom Metazoa; phylum Chordata; class Mammalia; order Primates; family Cercopithecidae; genus Trachypithecus; species Trachypithecus francoisi. The sequence goes on along the minus strand of NW_022681458.1, from coordinate 123,089,229 downwards.
CAGCAAATGTGAAGCAATCAGAGGCTTTAAAATCACTTTTACAGCAGTGTGTGTCCTCTTCTGTTGTGTACATGCCATGTTAGGAACCCCAGGGTACCTTAATGAAGGTAGAGACTGTTAGGCAGGGACCCGGACCCGACATGGCGGCGCCACTCGGCGTAGCAGGCCCTTTGTCTCGAGACTTCCCTCCCTCTCTGAACACACCCTCAGACTCACATACATCAGAGGTTCCAGCTGGGCAGCCACACTCCCCCATGACCTGCAGCTCACCTGCATTCCATAAGTTTGTAAACAGCAGTTTCGGTTGACAGTTTCCAAAGACCCCCTTCCTCATGACCCTTACTCAGCTCCTGCCCTAGTAGTTTCAAGACTCCCCAGGCCCTGTTTGCACAACCAGCTTCCATATCTCTCAGGCTATAAGAAGCCCCTACCCTCCTCCCTCAGCGCGACTTCCTCTGCCCACACCTTTGGACCGAGGAACCTCGCCCACAAGCACTAATAAAAGCTATTCTCACTGCCATTTGCCTTGTGTCTTCATTCCCGGCTTGGCTCCAGCCTCAGTTTACCTTTACAGAGACCATATGAAATAACTAACTGCAGAGACATAAGAGATCTCAATAAAAACCAACAGATGAACAGCCCAGCCAATCCCCTCTCAAATGGCTGATGCTCAAATATATGAGAAACAAAAGAGCAATTGTTGTTTTAAATTCTGGGGCAGATTGGTGTATCAGTTCATGTTCATGCTGCTGATAAACAGCATATCTAAAACTGGGAACAAAAAAAGGTTTAATAGGACTTACAGGTCCACATGGCTGGGGAGGCCTCAGCATCGTGGCAGAAGGTGAAACGCACTTCTTACATGGTGGTGGCAAAAGAAAAATGAGGATGAAACAAAAATGGAAACCCTTGATAAAACCATCAGATCTCATGAGACTTATTCACTATCATGAAAATAACACGGGAAACATCAGCCTCCATGATTCAATTACCTGCCCTGTGTCCCTCCAACAACATGTGGGAATTCTGGGAGATACAATTCAAGTTGAGATTTTGCTGGGGACCAGCCAAACCATATCATTCTGTCCCCAGCCCCTCCAAATCTCATGTCCTCACAATCCAAAACCAATTATGGCCTCCCAACAGTCCCCCAAAGTCTTAATTCATTTCAGCATTAACCAAAAATTTCATAGTCCAAAGTGTCATCTGAGACAAGGTCTCTTCCACCTACAAGCCTGTAGAATCAAAAGCAAGCTAGTTATTTCCTAGATACAACAGGGATACAGGTGTTGGAAAAATACAGTCATTCCAAATGGGATAAATTGGTCAAAATAAGGGATTACAGGGCCCATGCAAGTTTGAAATCCAGAGGGGCAGTCAAATGTTAAAGCTTCAAAATGATGTCCTTGGAGTCCAGGTCTCACATCCAGGTCACACTGATGCAAGAAGTGGGTTCTCATGGTCATGGGCAGCTCCACCCCTCTGGCTTTGGAGGGTACAGCCTCCCTCCCAGCTGCTTTCATTGCCTGGTGTTGAGTGTCTGTGGCTTTTCCAGGCACATGGTGCAAACTGCCGGTGGATCTACTATTCTGGTTTCTGGAGGACAGTGGCCCTCTTCTCACAGCTCCACTAGGCAGTGCCTCAGTAGGAACTCTGCATGGGGACTCCAATCCCGCATTTCCCCTCTACGCTGCACTAGCAGAGGTTCTCCATGAGGACCCCACCCATGCAGCAAACTTGCCTGAACATCCATGCATTTCCACACATCTTCTGAAATCTAGGAAGAGGTTCCCAAACTTCAATTCTTGACTTCTATGAATTCACAAGCTCAACATGTGGAAGCTTCCTAGGCTTGGGCCTTCCACCCTCTGAAGCCACCGCCTGAGCTCTACATTGGCCCCATTTAGCCATGGCTGGAGTGGCTGGGACACAGGGCACCAAATCCTAAACAGCATGGGGATGCTGAGCCTGGCTCATGATAGCATTTTTTTCCTCCTGAGCCTCTGGGCCAGTGATAGGAGGGGCTGCTGTGAAGGTAGCTGACATGGTCTGGAGACATTTTCCCTATGGTCTTGGGCATTAACATTAGGTTTCTTGCTACCTAAGCAAATTTCTGCAGTTGGCTGAATTTCTCCACAGATAATGGGTTTTTCTTTTCTATCTCATAGTCTGGCTGTAAATTTTCCAAACTTTTATGCTCTGCTTCCCTTATAAAACTGAGTGTCCTTAATAGCACCCAAGTCACCTCTTGAATGCTTTGCTGCTTAGAAATTTCTTCCACCAGATATCCTAAATCATCTTTCTTAAGCTCAAATTTCCACTAATCTCTAGAATAGGCACAAAATGCCACAAGTCTCTTTGCTAAAACATAACAAGAGTTACCTTTACGTCAGTTCCCAAGAAGTTCCTCATCTCCCTCTGAGACCAGCTCAGCCTGAACCTTATTGCCCATATCACTATTAGCATTTTGGGCAAAGCCATTCAACAACTCTCTAGGAAGTTCCAAATTTTCCAATATTTTCCCGTCTTCTTCTGAGCCCTCCAAACTGTTCCAACCTCTGCCTGTTACCCAGTTCCAAAGTCATTTTCACATTTTCGGGTATCTTTTCAGCAACATCCCAATCGACCAGTAACAATTCACTATATTAGTTCGTTTTCATGCTGCTGATAAAGGCATACCTGAAACTGGGAACAAAAAGAGGTTTAATTGGACTTACAGTTCCACATGACTGGGGAGGCCTCAGAATCATGGCAGGAGGTGAAAGGCATGTCTTACATGGCAGCAGCAAGAGAAAAATGGGGAAGAAGCAAAAGCAGAAACCCCTGATAATAAACCCATCAGATCTTGTGAGACTTAATCACTACCATGAGAATAGCACAGGAAAGACTGGCCACCATGATATAACTACCTCCCCCTGGGTCCCTCCCACAATACTTGGAAATTTAGGGAGATATAATTCAAGTTAAGATTTGGGTAGGGACACAGCCAAGCTATACTAACTGGTATGCAGCAATAAATAAGTGACAGAATTTATAAGTGTTTATTTCTTTGGACTGTATTTATTAATACCATAGTTAGAGGAAAAAAGAAATTAATATAGATATTCTCCTATCCTTCTCCTTTCTCTTTGCCAACAAAAGCTAATCATTTTCATTTTCTTAGTTTTGCTGTTAGCATCAAATATACTTAAACCTTTGTTACTGTTATTGTGTACCTGAGTCTTTATTTCGGTCTCTTTTTCCTCATTTATTTGAACCAAATAAGTACAGGAGAGCTCTGGCCACATGACCCTATAGGCTTTTTGAGATCCATTTGCATTGGTGAATACAATATATAATGAAGACAGAATGGTGTTCATCCTTCCACCTCCGCTTATGTGCAGTTCTGCCTGATAAGCAGTGCTTTTATTTCATAGTTCTTCCATCTGTGTTATAGTTTGATATCTTTAGTTCTTTTATAGTTTAAGAAAATCATTTGAATTGTTTTAGTTTTTATTTTTAATTATAAGTGGACAGATTATAGCCATATATATAAATTTATGGGTTAAAAAGTGGTTCATGATTTATGAGTATAGTGTGGAATAATTGAAGCCAATTAATGTATCCATCACCTCAAATAATTATTCTTTGTCATGAAACATTTGAAATTCACCCTTTTTGTGATTTTGAGATGCATAATACATTTTCATAAACTAGAATTTAAATTTGTGTTTGTTGTCTTCTACGTTGCTTTTGGATGTCTTATCATGTTTTTGAAAGTTTTAAGTTGTTTTGAAAAAGTAGGAGTGAATAACTTCTGAAGAATTTGAGGAAAAAACAAAATTTTTATATCAATCTAAAATATAAAATATTAACTATTGTAGGCCAGGTGCAGTGGCTCACGCCTGTAATCTCAGCACTTTGGGAGGCCAAGGCAGCCGAATCACGAGGTCAGGAGATAGAGACCATCCTGGCTAACACGGTGAAACCCCGTCTCTACTAAAAATACAAAAAATTAGCCAGGCGTGGTGGCGGATGCCTGTAGTCCCAGCTACTCTGGAGGCTGAGGCAGGAGAATGGCGTGAACCCGGGAGGTGGAGCTTGTAGTGAGCTGAGATCTCACCACTGCACTCCAGCCTGGGAGACAGGGTGAGACTCTGTCTCAAACAAACAAACAAAAAATTAGCTATTATAAATGAAGAAAAAACCACTCTTGCTTTCTATGATATTCTTCTTTGGTTTTTTTACTTTGTACTTTGATGGCGTGTGGGTCCTTACAGTTATGAAAGTGAATTTAGTTCTTCATACTTAGCTACACGCCTTTGTTTTTCTTCCACATTTTACCTTTTTTCCCTAACAAAGTTTTTTGAGGTTTCCTCTGCCTCTCAGCAGGTCTCAGCAGTGTAGCTGGCATAACTCTATTTTTCTTTTTTGGTGTGATGAAAAATAAATTTCTTGAAAAATATAGAGTTCTTACAAATCAAAATGTGCAAGACTCCAATGTATTTTCATAAAAATGATATTCACTCCCCAAATAATAAAGTGATTTATACACATGTAAAAGCATGCACAATTATACTGACAACTAAATAAACAGAAATTAATGAATAACACACCATTTTTCACAGATTAAACTGTGAAAATTTTTAAATATCTTTGAAGAGGTGCACAAAAATCTATGTGTCAATGCCCTGTTGTTAAGTAATGTGTCCTGAAATATATAAAACTTTTCCCAAGGAAACATTATGATATCTACCATTTCAATTACATATTCCCAGTAAACTAGTTATTCAATTTATAGAAATTTATGCTAAAGATACATGGGCACAAAAGTCTAAATGCAAATTTTTTTTCACATTCTCTGTAATTAAAACAATCAAGATAAATCTAGATATCTAGCAATATAGCATTAAAGAAATTATAAATGTAAGTAAAATGGTATTTAAAATAAAATCAAGCTACAGGTACATAAGATGTGTGTGTATCTGTACATATGATTTTTGTAAAGATGAATGAGAAATTCTGAAAGATACGTCAGTATTGGGTCATTTCTAGGACACTGCAGTGGGACAATATTGTCATTGTGTAGCTATTTGCATTGTTCAAACATTTTAATTCAAAAATGCTTAGCCAAAAACATTTTAGTCTTCACAACTGAGATTATTCTCTATCAACCATTTTAGTTTTTGTACCACGATTATTGTCAACATTTAATGACAAAATTTTAGGGTTTCAATTATTTGTTACTCATAATTATTTATTATCATCAGTGTAGCTGGTGTAACTCTATTTCTTTAAATGGTGATACAAAAGATCTTGCACTATTACTATTTATGTTTCAGAGTTCCCACTAGCTTGACCTTGCTTTTCATCTTCACATACCAGACATAACCATGCTTTTTTTTCTCACATCCCAAACACACAGTCATGACAGTGATGAGAGTAATATTCCCCAAGAGGGATGGAGGTGCTGGCATCCTCGCAACCAAAAGTCTTGGCTCCTGTAAATGACAGGAAACAGCAATGTTCAAGTCATTCGTTAGAGTCTTGTTTGTGATTCTGTTGGATGGTAAGTTTTTATACCCACTCACAATCTTAAAGTTTTTGGAAAATTGAAATAAAATTGAAAATAAAGTTTTTTGAAATTAAAACAAGCAGGAAATATAAACACATAAAGGCACTGTAGGCATAAATAGGATCGTGTTTCTACAAACAAACAGAAGATTGGTGTTGGCAACACAAATTACAGGGCATTTAGTCAGTGGATGTGCTGATTCCTATTTACTAAGAGGCTTTCGATTTAGTCTGAAGTTGGTTTTTCCATGTGGTTTCAATGCATAAGGCAATCGTTTGACCTCTATGATGAGCTGAATTCCTCCTCATCACAGTGAAGCAGTATTTATTAAGCACCTACCAAGTGAGGTACGACGTATACTAGTTTCTTCTCACAATAAGGTCATAATATTTGAAGTAAGATAGTTTTGTTTTGCTTTTAACTAAAGACAATTTTTCTGGTTCTGATGCTTTTTTAATGAGTCTAGCCCCACAAGGCACTGAATCACAGTCCTGAATCAACAGACATTATCTCTGCCCTCATGATGTTTATAGCCTCTGAGAAAGCAACCTCTGAACATACAATTACATGTGTAAGTAACAAATGTTATACAATAAAATTCTGTGATGTTGCAGGGCCCGGTGGCTCATGCCTGTAATCCCAGCACTTTGGGAGGCCGAGGCGGGCGGATCACGAGGTCAGGAGATTGAGACCATCCTGGCTAACACGGTGAAACTCCATCTCTACTAAAAATATAAAAAAAATTAGCCGGGTGCGGTGGCGGCGCCTGTAGTCCCAGTTACATGGGAGGCTGAGGCAGGAGAATTGCTTGAATCTGGGAGGTGGAGCTTGCAGTGAGCCGAGATCGCACCACTGCACTCCAGCCTGGGCGACAGAGCGAGACTCCATCTCAAAAAAAAAAAAAAAAATTTATGTGATGTTAGATCACAATTTCTAAATTAATCTGAGTTACCCTATCTTTCCCTACTCACACCACTATTCTATCTTTTCTTCTTTATTTTTGTCATCTCCAATTTTGTCTCAATACCTTATGCCTCAGTCTTCTCCATTTGATTGACTACTGATTTGACTTTGCATTTTTTAATCAAAGGGTACTCCTTCAAGCTTTTCTTGTCTATCTTCCTCTTACCACACTTGCCCCCCTCCCCCAGCATAATCACTCAGACCACCGGCTCCCCACCATAAGGTGTGAGAGCATGTGATACCAGTGATGAGCTTTAGAATGGCCATAAGAAATTTTGGGAACTGAAATAAGAGTGATGTCATAATGAGTTAGAGTTAGAAAGCTATGGAAAAGTTTCTGAGAAGGGAGGGAAATGGAGGGAAGTGAGACATGACTAAGATGTAGGTAAACAGGAACGAAGGTGCTCCCTATTCAAAACTCTCATAAAGAAATTAATGGCGAAGGAAAGCACAAAGCATACTTGAAAGAAAGGAAGTAAGTGAACTGATTTGATTGAGTAATCTTCATGGAAAGGATTAGAGGGGGTTAAATTGCAAATGAGAAATGAAAAAGAATAAAGTAATTTATATGGCGTATTTTTACACTTCCTGATATAATATTCTAAATCTGTATACATACGTGGATCAGAACAAAGAAGGAAAAACACACAAAATGTTTAACAAAATTGCTGTCACCAAAATATCCTGCAAATCTTCATACTACTCCATTAACTAATGCAAGTTGCATCTTCAACCTAATATAAAACTTGAAAATCAAATAGACTTTCATTTGCTGAAACAAAAAGTCATTGAATTCGTTTCTCCATTGCATTTATTTTAATAGTTTACTGAAGGAACTGACTTTAAATATCAGCTACAAGGAGAATAAATTTTTAAAAGTAAATCAACAATGAGAATAGGAAATAGCAACATATTTTATGTTTGGTATAACGTTCTCTGGCATTATATTACAAGCATATTAACTTTTTCTGGCTGCAAATTTCAGTTCACTCTCATGATTAAAACTCTTTATCATTGCCCTTGTTGGATGTTATTCAGGGGTCATAAGAAGATCCTCCAAATTTTATTTGTTTACTTTTAAAATGTCTAATACCGAGAAAAAGAAAAGCAATTCTTTTCATTAGATGTCATTACATGTTATGGCCGGATGGCCTTACCAGCAAATGTTGTATGTATTCTCCTACCTAAATGTGAGATTTAGAAGTCACAGTTATCCCATAATAATGGGTATGCCTTGCGTTTGTGCCTAAAAGTTCACACCATTATGTTTTTCCCTTTCTCTAAGTAAAGGAGTCATTTTATAAGTATCGCCTTCCATGGAGTGATACAAAGTCAAACTCATCCATCATGTCTGTGAGAAGAGAAGGTATAAATGAGAGAAGAGATCCAAGTTTATCAGAAAAGGATAAAGGGCAGCTTACAATTTGGATCAAGATGGCAAATTTTGCTATAACTGCCTGCGCCGTCCCTCACAGCCAGCCTGGAGACATTAGAAAATAAAAATATAAGGTGTCAAAATGTATGTAAGCTAGAAGAAAACAGAAATACTTGGAAAACTGAAGATAAGTGGGTCTCCTTATACAGAAAAATGTAGGCTGGGGGAAGAACAGAGCTAGGGGGAAGAACAGAGCTAACATACCTGAACAGGGCCTGAGCCCAGCTGGGGTAGGAAACCTGTAGCAGTTTGGAGCTGCACCCTTTGCCTTCTGACACAGCACCCTGGGCAAGAGCTGATTGATGCCCTACACCCTCACATCCCCATGGGTGTTCTCACATGGTATGTCAGCCCACTGGTTGCTGTTGCTGACCAGGTAAACATTCAGAATCGTGAGTCATACAGATAAGTACATGGGTGTGATATTACCTGAAGGTCCACCTTGTACATATTCCTGGTGTGAGAGCAGTAGTGTCACCCAGATGCAGGAAGACAATGACAGAACAAGGCTACGAAAAGAATAGGTACACATAGAACAGCTATTGTCTAGCTATGCCACTTATCTTGAACCTGGCAATTGAGACTACAGATGGGTGTTATCAGACAAGAGTAGTGCCTTGGGACATAAGAAGAGGACACCCTGGGGTGCAAAATTTCAATGAAAAATTGAAATGATTGAGCTCATAGTAAAGTACTTAGTTCAGACATCTGTCTTGCTCTTCAGCCCCCACTTTTACCAAGAGAGAGGAGGAAAAGTCTAGATAGCCAACAGTCTCAAGAGAACAAACCTGAGCTTGGGACAAAAACAATCATATAGTATTGATGAAGCTCAAGCATTGAGAAAGAAAAGCAAAAAGATGTTATCTATAACAGATGAGGTGAGTATTGGAGGAGCGATTTAAAACAAACATTATTAGTGTTTCAGAAAGATACAAAGGCACCTGCAAACATCAAGTAGAATACATTGTTATGGATAAAAATCAGTTGGGAGATATTGGACACGAAAGATAACACTTTTGAAAGAATTCATGAACACCAATTAGCTGCCTCTCTAGCACACAGTATCTCCCATACCCAATGGCGCATGATTCCTGTTGGCTTATGTGTGACTTTCAAAGAATATGGCCTTGGATAACTCATGAATATGTGTTGTCTCCCTTGCTATAGTGATTGATTTGTGCATTGGCATGTAATCTAAAGTGGTCAAATCTAAGTGTCTGTCAGATTCCTCCACGGATTTGTGGAACACAGATGCTTCTCACTTGCTCTGGGTGATGTGTTGTGAAGCCTAGAACCATTTTTCTATTATGACTGAAGTCAGCCTGAGCATAAAGTCTACACATGAAGATGAGATCTGAGCCCTGCTGATACAACAGCTGAAGACTGTTGCATTTTGGTTGTACAAGCCATTAAGTTCTCATCTTTAAGATAAAATTTGTTTACTTTATGCTTGCAAAAAAGTGCTCAAACTGATAATAATAGATTGAGTTAAAGAATAGATGGGTTCAAAAAGAAAATTAGTGAGCTTAAAAGTAGGATTAGGAATAGCTTTCCAAAAACAGCAGGAGGAAATAAAGAATGAAAAGTATCAAAAAAAAAAATCTAAGAAAAATATAAAAGCAAAAGTGTCAAACTGTCCAAAGAGAAGAACTAGTGATAAATGAATAATAATATATTTTTAAGTTAATATTTGTCTTTTTAAAAGATATTAGATTTCAATTCTCTTAAAATAAGCTTGGCACCCTCTAATTTTTTTTTTTTTTTTTTTTTTTTTTTTTTTTTTTTTTAGTGAGAGTTCAAAGGTGCCAAGCTTTTTAGGAGAATTGAGACATACCCTGCAAAGTCATGCAAGATCCCAGAAAATGCATAATACAGAGACTTTCTCTGACAGAACTTTTGGGAGAAGAGTTACAATATGTAATAAATGATTCCATGAGAAGACAAGAAGAAGGAGAATCAAAAAATGGGAAAGAAATTGCCATTTTAATCGAACAACAGAGGATATTGAGTGATGCACAATTTTTTGCCACCAAGAAAAAAAAAAGTTCAAACTCTGACAACATGCTTTCTTCCCACATTTATATTCTGAGGGATACTTATTTAAAAGTTACAAGTGTTATTTTTAAATGTGCCTTAGAATCCACAAAATACAAATGTAAGGTATATTTTTGACTACAGGGAAAATATAACCTCACCATGAATATCTGCAACAATTTGAGATTAAAACTTCAGGCAAAACTGTCGTTTAAATTGATGGTTTGGGGAGGTAATGATAAGAGAGTGGCAAAGCGTTATAAAACTATTGCTTTTCCCCAAGGAGAGTACATATTATTAATAATCTTCAATAACTGAGCAAAATGTGTATACATACATGCCTTAAAAAATTAGACATAACTATAAAAATTAGAATGTAAAACTTCCAAATCAGTTGTAGAAAAAGAAAAAGAAAGAAAATAAATCTATCTAACAATAGTTGGAAAAAGAAATAAAACAAAGACCGGGCGCGGTGGCTCAAGCCTGTAATCCCAGCACTTTGGGAGGCCGAGACGGGCGGATCACGAGGTCAGGAGATCGAGACCATCCTGGCTAACGCGGTGAAACCCCGTCTCTACTAAAAAACACAAAAAACTAGCCAGGCGAGGTGGTGGGCGTCTGTAGTTCCAGCTACTCGGGAGGCTGAGGCAGGAGAATGGCGTGAACCCGGGAGGCGGAGCTTGCAGTGAGCTGAGATCCAGCCACTGCACTCCAGCCTGGGCGACAGAGCGAGACTCTGTCTCAAAAAAAAAAAAAAAGAAAAAAGAAAAAAAGAAATAAAACAAAGAGAAAGCATTCTAATGATCATTTGATCATATTTATCATACCATATTTATGAAAAAAGTGGCAGAAATAAGTTCACTTTTATCTGGCTTTATGATATACATATATAGATAGATTAACCAAGTAAAAGACACATTTATTAGTTTTAATAAAATAGAACTAATACATATTTTTAAAAATGAAGAAAATATTATGGCAAGATGGAAAACAAAGAGGTGGGAAAAATATAAGTAACAAATGTTAAAATAATACAAGTTAGTCATTTTATTATGACAAAATAGTATTCAAATAAAAATGAAAATATGACAAAAATAGTGCATAGTGACTTAAGGAAAAAAATGCCAAGTGGATGTAATATGCATAACCTTACATTACACAATTATATGGCCTTAAACTATGTAATATATGAAACAACAAAATAAGGAAAATACTTAAGCTACAAATGTAGTTGGAATTTTTACACACACGTAAACATATTCACAGACACATCCCAAAACACACTATTCTCAAAATTATGCTAGTTTATAGATTTGAGCAGCATGCTTATAAAGTATAATCTAATGGATACATTCTACAATTCTTGTACTATTCATTAAGACTCTGTATTTCTCTCAAAAGCATGTAGAATAGTGAAATAATTCATACAGGAAATCTCAATACATTTTAATGTACAAACTTTTTTTCTGTCAACAATTCAATTAACCTGAAAATCAGTGTCAAATAGATAACAAAAACCATTTTCAAGTTTAGAAAATTTTAAATCGTACTTTTATCTAACCAGTGGGTTAAAGGTGAAATCTTGACAGTATTAAGTACTTCATGCAAGATAGTTAAATTTCAAAATATCAGAATGTTTATTTAGTGGGAAAAACAGTGATTCTAAATGTGTTTATACTTTAAAAAAAAAAAAATGCTGGTTGCAGTAGCTAACACTTGAAATCCCAACATTTTGGTAGGCAGAGGCAGAAGGATTACTTGAGCCCAGGAGTTTGGTAACAGCCTGGGCAATACATAGAGACCCTATCTCCACAAAAAATAATTAGCCAGGGTTGTGGCACATGCCTATAGTCTAAGCCATGTGGATTGCTTGAGCCCAGGAGGTTGAGGCTACAGTGAGCCATGATCTCACCACTTCACTCCAGTCTGGGCAACAGAATGAGATCCTGTCTCACAAAAAGAAAGGAAGGAAGGAAGAAGAAGGAAGGAAGGAAGGAAGGAAGGAAGGAAAGGGGGGAGGGAGCAGGGAGGAAGGGAGGGAGGGAGGGAAAAAAATGAGCTTGAGTATTTGCATTAACAAAGTAAATAAACCATAAACATAAATTTAAAGAAATTAGAAAAGAGATCAAGAAATATATCACAAATCCACAAATCAGAAAACAACAAAAACAATACAAATGATCACAACATTTAGTAAGACAAACCTCTGAAAGCACAGATCATTTAAAAATAAGTAAGCATAAAAAGCAATAACAACAGAGCGAAGAGTTACTAAAAAGCAAAAAAGCAGAAGTCAGAGAGAGAGAGAGAAAACTAAACACAAAATAGATGCAATCTTAAAATTATAGAACATTTTGGAAAAAAAAAATAAGCCACAACCCAAAAATGCATTTAACAGGAATAAATATGGAATAATTACGAATAAGAGACTACCAGAATTGTCACAAAAAGGAATAGAGAATGGATTTAAAAACTAAATTAATAAAAGCCATAAAAACATGAGTGATCATCAACAATCCTCCACCACTCTAAAATTTCCAGCTCTAAATGGCTTACAAGTAGATTTTCCCATACTTCCAAAAACAAAGTCACACTCACAAATGAATTGTTCCCATACTGGAAAAACAATGAAAATTCTTAGCTCTTTACATTATATTAATAGTTCTTCACACTTAGATGAAATAATAAAATGCAAAGATATAAAATACATACTCATTTTTCTTTCTAGCGTAGATGTAAAAATTTTAAATAATAGTTGATGCAACTCATGAGAATATGAAGCAAAATGTAATTTCATGTAGATTTTTCTCAGGAATGCAGAATCAAATAAATTATTATATTCCTATCAATCATTTTATCTCATGAAATTAACAGGTTAAAGTAGAAAAACACAAAATCACATCCCAGAGGTCAAAATGACATTTAATAACTTCAATACATATTCCCAAATTTAAAATATCTAAAGATAAGTAGAAATAGAAGGGAATCTCTTTAACCTGATAAATGCTATTTACGAAAACCTTACAGCAAACATCACATGTAATGCAGAACCTGAAGAATCATTTCATTTAAAGTAAGTAGTAAAATAAGAATGTCTTTAATAAGAGAGAATACAATTACAGAAATTGAAAGAAAAGAAATAAAATTACTCTATGTGCAGATTATATGGTCATGTTGACAAGATATTAGGCTAATTTAAAAATTCAGCAAGACTGCTAGGCAACAAAATAAACTATAAAATTCTGAAGTGTTTCTCAATAACCATAATGAAAAATGAAAGTTATAATAGAATACTATATTCAATAACAACAATAAAATAATCACTATAGTATTAAGGAATTAACCTATCAACAAGAGAAAAAGAGAACAAGGCCGCTATGAAGAAAAGTTTGTTTCTTTGTTTTCATTTTTTGGTTTTTGTTGCTATTTTTTTTTGAGACAGAGTCTTCTCTGTCACCCAGGCTGGACTGCAGTGGCCAATCTTGGCTCACTGCAGCCTCTGCCTCCTGGGTTCAAGCAATTCTCCTGCCTCAGCTACCCAAGTAACTGGAATTACAGGGATGTGCTACCACTCCTGGCTAATTTTTGCATTTTTAGTAGAGACAGGGTTTTGTCATGTTGGCCAGGATGGTCTCAAACTCCTGGCCTCAAGTGATCCACCCGCCTTGGCCTCCCAAAGTGCTGGGATTACAGGCGAGCCACCGCACCCGGCTACCATTATCTCTTACGTATATAGAGGACAGAAATCTTCAACACAATACTAGCTAACCATATCTAGCAACATAGAAACAGAATAATACATTATAATCACGTGAGATCTATCCCAAAGACGCAAGGGAAATTTAACATCTGAAAAATCATGTAAACAGAATAAGAAACCAAAAGCATGATATCGTCTAAATAGCTGCAGAAAGCATATTGATGAAACATAACACACCTTCATGATAAAATATTAAGCAAACTAGAAATAGAAGGAAACTTTCTTAACCTTGTGAAAGTCACCTGTGAAAAACCCACAAGGGACCTCACACTTAATAGTGAAATTCCGGATGCTTTCCTCATAAGGTCACAAACAAGACAAGAACGTCTGCTATTGGCTTTTCTATTCAACATTCTATGTGAGGTACTAGTCAGAGCAGTTGGGAAAGAAAGAGAATTAAAAAGCATCTAGGTTGTGAAAAACAATGTAAAACTATCTCTACAGCACATTAATGTATATAGAAAATCCTATGTGATCCACTAAAAAACAATTAGAACTAGTAAGTGAGTTTGTCAAGGCTGCAGGATACATCAGTGCACATGAATCAGCAGGATTTCTATACACTTGCAATGAACAATCCAAAAATTAAGGAAGTAATTTCATTTCCAGTAACATCAAAAAGAATAATTAGGAATAAACTTAAGAAAAATATGCAAGATGTGTACACTCAAAACTACAAATATTGTTAAAATTTTTTAAATGTCTAAATAAATGAAAATACAGCTCATGTTCATGTGTGAGAAGGCTTATTATTGTTAAGATAGCAATATTCTCCAAATTTATCTACAAACTTGATACAATCCGTATCAGAATTCTAGCTGTCTTCTTTGTAGAAATTGATATTTTGACTCTAAAATGTATACGGAATTGCAAGGGGCTCACAGTAACTAAAACAACTTTATTACAATGCAACAATAGTCAAGATGGTGTGGTAATTGTAACAGGGTGGGCATGTAGATCAATGGAATAAAATCAAGAGTCAAGAAAAGTGTGTCTATTTGATTCGTCTTTCTTTTCTTCTTTGTTAGTCTGGCTAGCAGTCTATCTATTTTGTCAATCTTTTCAAAAACCCAGGTCCTGGATTCACTGATTTTGTTGAAGGGTTTTTTTTGTGTCTCTGTCTCTTTCAGTTCTGCTCTAACAGAAATAACAAGAAATTAATTATTTCTTGTCTTCTGCTAGCGTTTGAGTTTGTTCGCTCCTACTTCTCTAGTTCTTCTATTGTGATGTTAGGGTGTTGATTTTAGATCTTTCCTGCTTTCTCCGGTGGGCACTTACTGCTATAAATTTCCTTCTAAACACTGCTTTAGCTGTGTCCCAGAGATTCTGGTACATTGTGTCTTTGTTCTCATCAGTTTCAAAGAACTTACTCATTTCTGTCTTACTTTCGTTGTTTACCCAGTAGTCATCCAGGAGCAAAGTTTCTCTAAATGTGGAAAAAAGTATCTTTATTCCAGGTTTGCAGTGACATTTCTGTATCCAGCTTCTAGATCACCCATGCTCCATGGATGCATAATTGTTAGTCAGTTCTTTTGATAATTACAAAAAGAGTTTCCAGTCCAAATCCAAATTGGTGCATCCTGATATATTCTTCACAAGACAAAATCTTCTATCTACCACATTTGAATCAGATTACTAAACCTTAGGAAATGAGTCAGTTCTTATTTCAGTTAACAACAAATTTTCTACAGATTAAAGTCCTAAGAGAAAATTTATTTTCAATGAAACAAAGTGATATCTAGACCACAGGACCAGAGGAATAGGGAGAGTGATGGCTACTCATGCCTTAAAGAAAATGCTCTCCTCTTCTCCAGCATCTTAAATATTGCCTCCCTCAATCATTCCTTCATGTGATTAAACACTCTTGACTTTCCCAAACTTTTTCTCATGCATCAAATTATTTGCTGCACAACCCTTGACCAGAGAATGGGACAACACTGTTACAAATAGTGTAGTACATCTGACAGGCTACATGAAATCAAAAAGATAGAGCCGTTGACACGTACCCAGAAGCCTAAATGACAACACCATTTTCACTCTAAAACACCATGCTGGTCTTGGTTCTTTTGTCCTCACAAATGACACAGACTCAGGTTTTAGGAGCTTCATACTTGTAAGTTGTTTTCATCTTGCGCTGTTCAAGTGAGGTTGAGTTTAAAAGAGCTTGAAGACATTGAAGAGATTGCAAGCAGGCAGCCAATGGAAAAGAGGTTTGGTGTATGAGGCCTGTGTTTTATGTATACGGCCGAATTTATAAGTGTTACTGACAGGGAAGAGCGGAGGATGGGAGGAGTCTTTAGGATGTACAATATTTAATGGCCAGTAAGAGAGGGAGAAAAGATGTCGGTGAAAAATGAGCCAGGGCAGAGTTGGTCCAAGCGCAGAGAGGATTCATATGAAGGAATGGTCAACAAGACCAACTGTTTGTAAGATGTCAAGATTGATGAAGACTAAACATTGTCCATAAGATTGAGTGATTTGGGAGTCAATGTTGACCTACCAATTAGGACTTCACAAGATAGATAAAAGTGAAGAGAGAATAAAAAGTAAATAAACAGAGATTACAAATATAGAAGATTGGTGGTAAAGGGGAAGAAAAAGTAATTTTTCTTATATTTAGATAGAGAAGAAAGCTTAAAAGTTGTTTTAATTTTTTTAAATTTTGTTTTGATGTTTTTTGTTTTTTAAAATAATTTTTAAGTCAATGTGATGCGTTAACTTCAGAAAGAGATGTTTATTATACAACAAGTATGGACTTTTCAATAATTTATAATTCCTGGAAAAAAGGACAGATGTTGGAATCCATAGAAAAGGAAAATAAATTACATTTAGGTAAGAAAGTGATAAGTGGTTTGTGTTTAATGGTAACTTTTAACAATTACTGCCAAGTTAATGCATACATTTTTACGTTTTCAGTCATCACATAGAGTCACCAAAATACACTACTTATCTGTTGTCCAGTTTACAGATGATAAAACCAAAACCAAGGGAGTCTAGCTAATCCAGGTGATAGAGGAAAAGTAAAAGAATCAAAATGTATATCTGGCTGAAAACCTAACATAATGTTTCCAGACAAGGAGTTGGAGTTTTTTTCCTATAAGGCATCAGATAATAAATATTTCAGGTTTCACAGGTCCTATGGCCCCATTATAACTACTCAACACTGCACTTATAGCATTTATAGATTATGCACATACAAATAAACAGGACTGTGTTCCAGGTTAAACTTTAGTTCTAGACTCTGAAATTTGAAATTGATATGATTTTACATGTCATGAAATATTTTTCTTTGGATACTTCTTAGCCATTCTAAAAATGTAAAAAATATTTCTAGCTCCTGGAGCACACAAAAACAGGCAGTGAGGCAGAATGGCCCATGACCATATAGTTTGCTGATCCTTTCACTGGGTAACATTGTCACCCCAGGGCTATTCTGTATCTCATGGTGACTCTGGGCTACCACTCTATTTCAAATAGCTTACCTACTGCTTTAGCAAAATCTGTATGGTCTTCTAATGTCTAATCCTCTTCATATTTTTCAGTCACATTTGCATTCCTCCCCTAGACATATTTGTACTAATATCTTTTGTCATTCTAAACCAACCACCCTTTTTCTCTCTCTATCTCTCTCTTTGTAAATCTGTTCTTCACTTCTCAGGCCATTTCTTGCATCTTTGTTTCTCTGAGCAAATTACACAATCCTCGGCAGTCCCATTTTACATCATGCCACAAAGACTTCCAGCTGGGCAAAGCTATTGTCCACTCATACGCTGTTCACTTGTCTCTGTCCTGCTTGGCAAACTACTTTTTTCACTTAAGATAACTTCCCTTTGTGCACTTCTAGTTCCAAAGTTCAAAGAAAGAGAAAATATGTAATTACACCATGCCAGTCCTATCTCAGCAAGTCTTCTGATATCAAGAGTTTATTTGTTATGTTGCTGACCAGAGGGGAAGGTGTACCCATTAGTGCCAAGGGTTTGATAGATCTCAGCACACGGAAATATTCCTGGGGGCTATGCTTCATCTCAAGTGTATGACTGAATTAATCCCCAGGTTATGCCACAACTTTCCTTTGACACTTAGGTAATAAATAAGACATACTTTTAAAATAACTTTCCCTTTAGGCTGGAATATTTCTGACAACTGACTTGACTCTGATTTGCTTTCATCCAGAAGGAACTTGTTGTCAAGGAGCCTCTTGTTCATGACTTAGGGGCTGAATATGCACCCCCATCTCCCAGACTGCAGCCCTCAATTAGGTCTTTCTCTGAATAAATTCTTAATTATCTTTCTACTTAGCAGCAAGCTCATTAATAATCTACTAGATTGTGCAGCCACTTAAGTCCCTAAGGCTTTGATTCCTCAAAAATGCAAACTGAATACCTTAAGTATAATGTTTGCAAAAGTAGATCATGTCAGGATATGAAAAAGAGGCTTGGAATCAACTTTATTCCTTTGTGTAAAGAACTTTAAATGTATCACATTTCACATGAAAAAGTCAACTGTGATATTCTAAGTACTCAAATCTTTTCTAAACATAATTTTATTTCTAGCTCATGTGCACATTTTGAGGAAGCGCTGCTGAGACTGAAAGAGGAAATCTGAAAAAGACAGCATGGACAAGTGGGGAATGGAGACTGAACAGTGAGAACTGTTTGGTTCATTTACCCCACGGAAAAATTGTGAAACCAGTGGGGTCTTTATGAGTTTTTAGATTGACATCTGAAATTTTTATCATAATTCTAATAACTGCAAAAGATATGGTTTCCCATGCATTACATGCTTTATAATACTTTAAATATATTTTGATTGAAATCGGCAGAGTTTGTTCATTCAATTAGTGGAAAATTCCAATCTCCAATCAAACCTATCAGACAAAAAGGTTAAATTTCTGAGAGAAAAAGTCTGACTTCATTTTTAGAGTCAATCAACTTGGTACTATATATGCCTTCTATGAGCTCCTCCCTTCTGAGTGAGAATTCTGACATATTAACCATACAGCCCTGCCATGGTGCCTTGCCTGGACATGCTTCCTCACAGAAACATTGTCCTCCCTTTTCTTCAGGAAGGAAACATTCTTGAGCTGTCCTTTTGTTGAGGTGCCCAAGAGGTTTTACACACTGGGTCAGAGCACTGTCTAGACAGCTGAGAGCGGTGTTTGCCTTTTCTCCCTGCCTGTAGAGTAGAAAAAGAGCAATTAACAAAGGGGAAGGGAAAAGAAGAACTAACAGAGGGACTCTTGAGTAGAATAATCTTAGGGACGAATACAGATGGAAGTTGAGAATCTAGAAAAGTATTTTCTTATAGCTATCCAGGCTCCCTGGAAAATATTCCCATGTCCATAAGGATATATATGCCCAGTGATGATAAATCTCTAAAGAAGATACGAAGAAATAAGAAAAATGCAAGATGAGAGACAAGACACCAACTCCCAAAGAAAATTGACAAGTTTCTCAGCCCTCCAAGGGCCATTTGAGAGCACCTCGGGGCTGTGCAAGTCACTCTATGCAGTATGCACAGCAGACAGAATTTGCTGTGGTATGTGAAACTTACCAAGCAACCAAGGGATCAAACTGGGATGAGCAGAGAAGAGTCCTTTAGAAGTAGAAGTGAGAGAATGCTCCTAACTGATTCGCAGAGACAACACTTCCCAGCACTCCCAGTGAGCGCTAGAAAACTTGGGGGTCCAAATCTAAAAGACAGGTGATATCAACAAGGCTGGGATGATCCTTTTTGCCAAAGATTTTTAATCTCTTTATGTGGGCTACCCATACAACGTCTGAAACATATTTTATGGCATTCTGTCAAATTCCTTGTTGTAGGATTGCCGGTTTTTCAGATACCCTCAAGAGTCCTGAGAAAGTTGAACAGGCCACCTGGCAATGCTCCAGAAAATTAATTAGTGAGGGGAAGTATTGAAAAATCACTCCGATGGCAGTGTGGCAATTACAAACCATTGAAAGTGTGAGGCAGATGGTGAAGTTCATATGTTGTCTTACTTATCAGTTCAACAAAACTATACCAAATGCCCACCATGTGCAAAGTGCAACTAATAATGAAAAGGCAGGTATGCACATTCATAAGATGCAATACAGGAAGTCTGACTTCACTGGACAAACACTATCAGCATGAGCCATTCACGAGTGTGACCCTGCTGTCTTAGCCATCTAATCTTCCACCACTGCTCAGCCTTTTCTCACTTCCAGACATTCCTCAAACCCTTCCTCCACCTGAATATTCTACCAGGTCCTTGGCTTCCTCTCCCCATGGGGGTGAAATCATGTGCAGGCTGCTTGACACATAAACACATCTGGCCACATTACTTCCATGCACATTGCTGTGGGTTCATTCACCACACTGCATCATCTTTGTCTTCCTATATCCCCTAGCAGTTCATGGAGAATAACATGGCAAGGACGACGTCTTACTCTTCTTTATACATTGAATGTTTGACAATGTCTGACACATTGCAGGCATAGTAGGATCAAATCCCACTTTCAAAGCCAAATGAAGTGCACCTGATTGCCCCTTGACCTTGAGGATTCCTTTCCTCTTCTCCCACACCACTCTTGATATATCTAAGGGCTGCTCTCAAACACAGCATATATGGTAGTTACTTATGTAGTCTACTAATCCAACTACACTCTGAGCTTCTTGGGAAAAAGAAATGTATTTTGCTTTTCTTTGTAACCGCCACAGGATCCACCAGAAAAGGGAACAAGACCTTCTGCTTACATAACCCAAGCTAACAAAGCCAAGCAGCCCTTCCCACTGCTCCATTCTTTGTGTGCACCTGTCTCTCCTATGGTCACTTAATTATAGCCACGTGGACTCCTGTTCTGACCCTTAAGCCCTGCTCAAATTCATTCGCATCCCAGGGCCTTCGCAATTGTTGCTCTGTCTGCCTGCAACATCGGCCCCTTGCTCCTCAGAGCTCAGCGTTTTTGATTCCTTCAACACTGAGTTTAAATACTATTTCCTAAAGAATCATCCTCAACCATACTCAGATCAGTAGCCCTACCACAGGCTCATCATGTCTTTTATGTCACCTGGCTTTTTTCCCTTGTTTATTTATTATTCGCATGTTCCTCCCCGCAACACGCACACACACACACGCACAGACACACACACACAAAAGCATGCATGGTCAGCCAGGAGAGTCCTGGTCTGTCCATTGTCACTGCTTTACCCCCAGTACAGTGCCTAGAACAAAGTAGGTGTCTAATAAATATTATCAATTGAATAAATAAATTATAAAATATTAGGTAATTCAAGAATTATTGCTGGAATAAAAAATGAAGAAATAGAGTCATTGTATCCTATCTTCATTCATTGTTTCAAAATACATAAAAGCATTTTCTGAAGAATAAATTCATTTCTTGGCATCTAAATCGATATCTTTGCAAAACCAAAAATCACTAGGTGTTGGGACCTTGGGAGAAATTGACTCTTCTCAAAAAATGAGTGCTGGACAAAATTCAATCTAAAACTGCATTAAAAACAAGTCTCATTACATTAAATTGGAAAACAGTATAGCACATTATTCAATTAAACCCCAGAACCCACTAACTAAAACTTCAATGAACTGAAAATATATCAGGGCTCCACTTTTGTGCAAAGCGTACGTACGTCTTAGCAGCTGGGCCAGGACTTGCTATTCCTTAAGAAGGTTATGCCCCACGGTCAAATCTGTGAACAGACATTTGTGAAGATGCAATGATGTGCTAGGCCCCGGGCTCAGCTTAAATGGCACATACACAAAGAAGAGATGATGGGCAGTCAGGGAAGAATGGAATAGTAAGGAACGGGGAAGAGGTTTGTCGTTAGGGAGACTTCCCAGAGGAGGTGATGTACATATATGTGATGATCTACTTTGAGAGGGAAAACAACTAAGACAAGTAAGAACGTGTACTAGCCCAACGGAACAGCAGCTGCTAGGGAAAACTGAATGAGGTCAGGCTATGCTCCTGCTCAACTAGGTTGGCAGCAATAAGCAAAGAGAACTGAAAAAAAAACAGTAAAAGATAAGATATTCAATCATCACTTATAAAAATTAACGAGGTCAGGAGATTGAGACCATCCTGGCTAACATGTTGAAACCTTTCTCACTAAAAATACAAAAAATTAGCCTGGCGTAATGGCACACGCCTGTAATCCCAGCTACTCAGGAGGCTGAGGAAGAGAATCACTTGAACCCAGGAGGCAGAGCTTGCCAAGATCACACCACTGCACTCCAGCCTGGTGACAGAGCAAGACTCTGCCTCAAAAAAAAAAAAAAAAAGTATATTTACAAGGTAAGAAGTTTTAAGAGTTTTAAAAGCAAACACTGACATAAAGAAAGGTTTTGAGTACAGAGTAATTGATTAGACATTTAACCTAAGCCCTAGTCCTCATAATAGAATTACTTAATAAACTTTTAATTTTGGAATAATTTTGGGTTTATAGAAAATATACGAAGATGTACCAAGAGTTCCCACATGCCCTTCACCCAGTTCTCGCTAGTGCCACAGCTCACACTGCCATGGTACTGTTGGGACTCAGAATATGATATCTCAAAGCATAGTCCTCTGGCATGAAGGGTACTTTGAGCTAAAAGAGACTGGAAAAGCCTCAGAAGCAGAGCCTTTCTGACCTTTTCCTTTTCTCCTGACTCCAACCCCTGTTCCTTCCCCTGAAGAGTTTCATAGAAACCAGAATTCCTCTCTCCTAAGCCAGGCCATAGAAACTTGAACTCTTCCCCAGAGTCAGCCATAAAACTTAGAAAGTTCACTCCCTGACCCTCTCCCTCTCTCTGGAAGACCCTCATGTGTCCGGTGTCCTATCTTATACCCACAGGAAAGGAAGGTCACACAGAGCTCAGGAAGAATCCAAACAGACAGGCCTTGCCAGGCTCCCCCTCAGGCTGTCACCTTTAGATCACACTCTTCGGTCCAGTTACATTTCTACCTGACTGTCTGTTTTTCATCAAACCTAAGAATAAAAATGTACATTTCCCGCTGAGTCTTTGGCTCTTCATTTCTGAAGGCTCCCACATCACATAAAACTTTGATTAAATAAATGTGCATGCTTTTCTCTTGTTAACCCATCTTTTGTTACAGGAGTGTCTGCTGTGGCCTTATGATGGGTGAGGAAAGGGACCACAACATTCCACCCCTACAGTACAGTTGTCGAAACTAAGAAACCGACATTGGCATATTACTACAGACTTGATTCAGATTTCATCATTTTTTTCACTAAGGCTCTTGACGCGTTTCAGGATCAAATCCAGAATACCACATTGCATTTAGCCAACATAGTATTTTAAATCACAATCTTCCTGTGAATGGGGATAAGATTAACTATAATTATGAATTCTAAAAAGAAGGATGTCATAGCACAATGAATCATAGTCACCCGCTGACTTTTGTTTTTAATAAAAGGGTGCTATATCATGCAAAACCTATTTCCTAGTAAAGCATGGTTGGAAAATTGTCCTTTGATTATAAAATTAACTTTTCTTGTTGACTTTCATTATAATTTCAGAATATTTTATCCTTGTTGCTGAATGAGCTTCAATAGACAGTGCTTCCTAACACTTAACTTTAATTTCTCTCTTTTCACACCCTTGAGCAGTTAATGATCTATAAACATATTCTTACTTGCATTAAGATGTTGATGCGGCTTTCTTCTTTTGTAATTTTTTTTTTAAACTGTCCTTTTTGGAAATTAACTGTGTATGAGGTTTTCTAAGAATGCATTCACAGAGGGGTATTTTGAGAGCTAATTATGCTGAATGGAGTCATCTCACCACTGTAAGGTGAGTTCGTGCTCTATGATTTGTGCAAGTCCCTCAGCCTCCCCACAGCTCATCCCAGTGAAGGGGAGAAAGGAGAACTCCACAAAAGTGGGATCCCAATCAAGTTCTGACAGACAAATGGGGAAAAAGAGGCACAGCAGAAATGAAATAAACATGTGACGTGTATATAATATTCTATTTAAAAATATTTTATTTCACTAAGCATAATAACATCCTTTTAGTCATTCACTCTCTTTACGTCTCTTCCTTTCCTTTTATTAATAGCAGTAAGATGTAGCAAATTAATTTAAATGTCTGCCATTGTCCTCCCATCTCCTCTCTCTCCCAAAGTCTTGCCCCAAGGTAAAACCTTTTTGATTTTTGTTTTTCGTATTATAGTCCTTATTTTGATATTTTAATGAAATACACTATTAAGGCATATGTTACACACACAAACCCACAAAAACACACACACACAATTTGTCATTGGCTCAAATGGCAGAGTCAACCCAGATGAAAAAGTGTATGTCTGTAGGCTGCAAACAAGGTTTGTGTCTTTGCTGAACAACCTTGTTTGAAATCCATCCCATGACCCCCACCCCCACCCCCAGCCTTCTTTTCCCTGGAGATCACAAGGATAATAATGCATACCTAGCAAAGAGTTGATGCCAAATAAATGTTGGCTTCCATTATTCGATTTTGCTCCTCAAGTCTCCTGTAAGGGTACCCTACGCACCAGTAATGACTGCAGTTTTACTTTGGTTTGCTTTCCAGAGGAGAGCTTGGTTTGTTCTCAGTCTTTGTTCTGTATCCCTGCCTTGGGTGTTAATAGAGGCTGATGAGTTGAGTGGGAGTGGATTTTCAAAACACAGAAAAAAGAATAAACAAAACTGTCAAGAGAAAAGAGTACAATCTATTAGATTTTGATCACCCTATTTGTCACAGAGAAATAACAGCTGCATTAACGCACACAGCACTTGTAATTCAGAGATCATCGTTACACCAAATGACAAATGATGTTACTGTAATGTACCATTTGTCTTTTCTCACATAGTTAAAAAACCATAATTACTAAAAATCATGACAACTTGCCAATTAAACAGACTCATTCACCCACAGATGAAGCATGCATCTTTGCATTTTGCAAATTAAATAGAGGTGTGTGGGGAGGATAAGAACCAAAGTGTGTAGTACAGTGATTTATTGGGAAGATGGAGCAGGTACACATTAAAAGTAAAATAGTTTCTACCTGTTTTCTAGAGCATCTGAGCCACTTGACAAAATTTCCAGTTGTAAAAAACAGTAATCTTTCTGTTTTCGTCCTAAAGACTTTGAGACTTTATAACAATCTGACTAATAAAGTTAATCTAAACCCATCTTTCTTTTACATTTATTGTGCCAGTGGGCAAATAATCTAGTACAAGTAAAAAGAATGGATTAATCTTATATTATTTGAAAAAAATAATTTTAAATGTACGTAAAACCTCTGGGCATACGATTTTGGAAATAAATAATAAAATGCATTACCCCTAGAAAAACGGTACAGAAAGGGAGGAAAGAGTCCAGGATATGGCAACAGACAGCTGATTGAGTGCCTGAAAGGACTTGAGAGAAGGGCTGGTCAGGGCCAGCTAACATCCAGCCCTGATGAAGAGAGAAAAAGTGACAGTATACTCAAATGCATAGTGTTTCTGGTCTGGGTAACTTTAGGACCCAGGAGGATGAGGGTAGCCCTCTTAGCAAGTGGAGCTCAACTTTGTTCACATGTCACAGGAGTTTATGGATTCTGTAATACATGTCAATTCCTAGAAGCAAAAGCTTCCATGTGCCTTTACCTGCTGACAGACCACCTCTATATTAGGCAGAAACTACCGCTTTTGTTACACAATGTAAAATAAAGAGCCATTCCCTTCCGAGAGAGAGAGAGAGAGAAAGAGAGAGAGAGAGAGAGAGAGAGAGAGTGTGTCTTAAGGAAAAACAGTGTAAGACTGGGCACGGTGGTTCACGCCTGTATTCTTAGCACTTTGGGAGGTCGAGGTGGGCAGATCACCTGAGGCCAGGAGTTCGAGACCAGCATGGCAAACATGGTGAAACCCTGTCTCTACTAAAATACAAAAATAGCCAGGCATCGTGGTGCATGCCTGTAATCGCAGTTATTTGGGAGGCTGAAGCAGGAGAGTCACTTGAACCCAGGAGGTAGAAGTTGCAGTGAGCCGAGATCGCGCCCCTGCACTCCAACCTGGGTGACAGAGCGAGACCCTGTCTCAAAAAAAAAAAAAAAAGACAGCATAGTAATCCAAACGCAGATTATTTTAGGTTTGTTTAGTAAGATAAATTCTGTTGTGCATCAACTAGAGGCCACCATGGAGAATGTGGTTAGGTGCACAGGTTGTGGGGACAGTGGGTAAAGATCTTATCCCAGGGTGCCCACATCCTACAGTGGCTGCCATAGGGCAATTTCCTTAAACTCGCTCTGCTTCTGTTTTCTCCTCTTAAAATGAGCCTAATCACAGTACACAATTCATAGGGCTATTGTGAGCATTTGTGAAATGGATCTCCTGCCCATGGTAGATGCTCAGTAAGTGTTGGGTGTTTGTTACTGGGTGGGAAGGGATATTTATTTCCTCTGTTTGTGTTTAGACAGCAAAATTCTAAAATCGGTGTCCGGTTTGTTAGAGATGGATCTGATTTGCAGAAACCATTGCAATGAGGAAGTTAGCAGAAATGTGGCCTTGCCGTCTGTTGGAGTGTGAGATTTGCCAGCTACAATTATAAAAAGGGCTAATTAATTTTAGAATGGATAAAACCCAAAAAGCAATTTTCGTTTGCAAACAACATTGTGTTACAGCCAGAGCTTTCATAAAGAAAAGTCCAAGTACCCCAAACTCATCTTTGTATTTTGTGAGGACAGGATCATCATCAACAG
The DNA here is from genome assembly GCF_009764315.1 of Trachypithecus francoisi. Taxonomy (NCBI): domain Eukaryota; kingdom Metazoa; phylum Chordata; class Mammalia; order Primates; family Cercopithecidae; genus Trachypithecus; species Trachypithecus francoisi. The sequence goes on along the minus strand of NW_022681458.1, from coordinate 123,062,782 downwards.
CAAAAATATCTACTTCTTTGACAGTAATGAAACTGGAAATGATAATTTAAGCAGGGAGCACCAGCATTTGAGACTATAGAATTTCCATTTGCGCTAGCTATACTTCTCTCTTACAGAGCTGTTTGAATTTCCCTCGGGAAAAGATGCAACGCAGACTGGCTTTGAAACTCAGCCTCCTTGGCCAAAACATGCACATTTGTTTCCTTTTAATTTGTTCAAATGTATCATCAACACAACCAGAATCCCTGTGCAGTTGGTACTGGGCTAGTTCATTAGCAAGTGTAAATAAACAGGTGAGAGAAAATAAATTTGCTGTTTAGAATATATTTTGCAATTTTTTGGCAAACGGTCAAAGGGACAGCTTTTACATTTCTAAAGAAGAAGGTGACATATGACTTGGATGGATGGATGATCCTAATCTACTGTATTTCACCAACTCTTACTTAGTGCAAGAAATGGAAATATTATCTCAGCAGAACCACAGTAGTATCCCATAAGGAGGAGATTGGGAGAATAGAGAATTTTGGGGTCTGAGCTGAAGTGACTTAAGGCAGAGCTTTCAGTGCAGGAAATCAATTGTCATTGCGCTTGGTTCATAATGTTGTGGTTTAGGACCTCGTAGCACAATTCAGTGGGGTCTTGAAGTGAGTCTGAGGAATAGCCTAGGTTTCCTAGGAAGCCAATAAGCCATTTTCCTGGACAAATCAGTTTCTGCAAATTCCCTGAAGCAGCTGGAAAGTTATTTATTGATTTATGCCTTTATCTTACTAAAAAAAAAAAAAAAAAAAAAAAGAATGTCCTGGAACAAATTGTGAAGTTATGTGTTTATAGTCAGCCTCAGTCCTCCATCCTGATAGTGAAGGTCTGTGAACACAAGTTGTCCCTTCTCTCCTGATACCATGTCGAGTGCCTCTCCGTTGTACCACACTCTTCTCCTCTCTGCCCAGGGCCAGAACTCTGCTTTAACTACAGAATGCCAATTCCATTCCCGTGCCCTATCTCTCTTGAAAGTGCACAGCACTGAAGTTGAATACTTTAAAGCTCTCAGTCTCAAAGTCCTGTCTGTGAGCTGGCTCGGAGCTGCTTGTGCTTTAATTCCCTGGGGAGTTTTTCTTTTCTCCTGGAACCCTTCATTTTTAATATATCATATATTTTTCCAGAGGATGTGCAGAGCCAGGTTTGTGAATCCTTGAATCAGGAGACAGAAATGAGTAATAATTCAATGTTTCTTCAGCTGATTAAAGGCAAAGAAGACCTAAACACCTTCTTATTCTTTCTATGACACCATGAAGAATGTCAGATTCAAATGCTTGTGACTGAAATGATTATATATGGTATTTAGGACTACACTTTACTAGCGATAAGCAGTGCCAGCTAAAAGGTTTAAATACAATGCACATGAGATCTTTTTCAATTAAGAAAATTGCTCTCATCAACTTCTTCCCATTAAAAGTTGAGGGAGGGAAAAAGGGACTATAGAATTTCACCAACTCTTACTTAGTGCAAGAAATGGAAATATTATCTCAGCAGAACCACAGTAGTATCCCATAAGGAGGAGACTGGGAGAATAGAGAATTTTGGGGTCTGAGCTGAAGTGACTTAAGGCAGAGCTTTCAGTGCAGGAAATCAATTGTCATTGCGCTTGGTTCATAATTGGTTCATAATAATCCACATTGTGTCTGGATGAAGCATTAGACCACAGGGCCATGCAAACACAGAGAATGAGAACCACTGGGCTAGAAAGGAAACACAGCTGGAAACTCAGTCTGTGAAGCTGCCTAAATAGCAGCTGTAGGGGATCACATTTGCATTCTGACAGGAAATATGTTGCCATAATTTGGAGAAGATACAGGAAGTGAGAATTACTGGTTCTTTGTGACAGCAGGTATGAGAGATAATTTTTTTTTATACTGGAGGAATTCTGAGACTCCCTCATCCTCAGAGGTAGGCAGCCATCTCTTTTGCCCATGACTACAACGGTCCTCTGTTAGAACTGGTATTTGCCTTATGCTTTCAGTTCAGGCAGGTTGGGCCAGGTTACGCCTCGGTAACAAATAGTCCCAAATCTCTGTGACTTTACCCATCAAGCATGCCCTTTTCCTTCACAATAAACATCAGTACAGTTCCACCAGGAGCACCAACATTAATGGGGATCCATCCCTGCATGTGCTTGTATGATGTGTTAGAAGAAAGGGCTGTTGGGAGTCATACACTGGCTGTCAAGCTTCCATCTGTAAGTAACACAGTTCACTTCCATTTCAATTTCATTTGCCAAAGTTAGTCACATAACCACACATAATTTCAAAAGGGGAAGAAAATTTATCTCTACCATATGCCCAGAAATAAGAGAACCAGAGCACATTATTTATCAACAGCCTCCAAACGTTCACTTAGGTTTGAGAAATAGACATTCTCACACTCAAATTGCAGCTCCAACAACAACTACTAGGCAGCCTGAAAAGTACTGAGAGAGAAAATGGGTCCCTAGAGAAGCTGTTTGCATTATCTCTCTCGTGGTTTGTATTGATGGGCTGGGTTAAATTAAAAGGGCCAAAGCAGGAAAGACATTAGCCATCCCAATCTGTCCCATCCTTTAATCAATGCCAAATCCCTCCCTGCTGTGAAATGTTCTATGACTGTCTCAGGCTGCATTGTTCTCTCTTGTTTCTTCAGTTATCACCAATACCTAGCACATGGTCACACTTTAATAACAATGGGGGAAGTGAATGAATGCTTGTAAATCAATATTCTGGGGAAAGAGTTCTTCTCCTCTATGCCACTCCACAAAGTGTCTAGGCCAAGGATGGGCACACAATACAAAAACCATAACTCTTTAACAGTTGATTGACTAAAAACAATAATAAACACCAAATTGATGGATGTGAGCTGAGCCCCTGATGGTTTCCTCAAAGAATAGATGTCATTTCTATTAAAAGCACATTGCTTATTCCTCCCACTCAGCCTGGCCACACAGAGTGAGTTGGAAGACTGCTGAATATAAATGACATTTGGCTGGGTCCTTGTGAGGACAGTCATTAATATTGCTAACAGGTCCATGTGTTAAACTTGGCCCAACACGGGCACCAGATGCATCCTCCCAGGCAACCTGGGGGTCCTTCTGATGACTCCTCCAGGCCAGGCACACTGCATCTGCTTGCATTCAGGCAGCCTGGCCACTTGGCTCGAGACAGAGCATCCATGGCAAGAACGAACACTCTCCCAGCAAGGCTCTACTTCATGAAAAATGAATGTAGCTGGGGAGGTTGAGTCCTGCTGGCGGATCTGGTCTACAGATGGTGTACTTCTTCTAATGACAGGGGACAGCCGATTGAAAGATCATCTAGGCCTACTTCTGCAGCCCCAGAAGAGTTAGATAAATTCAACAAGGATTTATAATAATTGTATGCCTACTTTGTATCTAGCCCTGTGATCAGGAAAATGGGCAATCAGAGATTCAGAAGAAAGATGAACCAAGGCGTCCTTTGACAAAGGTGTGATCTTAAAGTTGGACAGTGTGTAATGAGAGAAGGAAATAAATTCCTCACAAGGGTTAAACATTTTTTAATCCACTAAAGGATTCCCAGATGTTAATTCTTTTAATATTTGCAATCATCCTATGAATAGATACTAATATCTCCATTTTCCAGATGAGGAAACCAAGGCTCAGAGGTGACACAGCTTCCCCCAAGGTCTGACACTTGATAGAGTCAAGATTTAAACCTCTGATTCTGAAGGCTGTGTTATGAGATTGTACATTATATGTTGAGGGCTACTGAGTTCAAATAAGTCAGGCTCAGAACATAATGAATAATAAGAAACATTTCCAGAGTGCTCAGTGGGCACCTGACAACTTTCTATGCCCATTCTGTGGAATAACTTATTTATCTTATAGTAACCCCATCAGTTCGGTACTAATATACCCTCACTTTATAAATAAGGAAACATGCACAGAGAGTTTACATAATCAGCCCAAATGAAGTGGAGAAGTAGGGATTTGAACCCAGATGAGCACAGTTTGTCTTCCTGCCCACTACACTGTATTAGTAATACAGGTAATGGTCACTCCTTCCCTTAAGCCTTCCCCGCCAAATATGACCAGGTCATTACTGAGAGGGTTATTTATTGTTTTTATCTATCTTGTCTCAAAATAAAAGTTTACAAACTTTTAGAGAACAATCTCCCCTGGCTTTAGTTTTCAAAACCTAGAGAAGGAGGGCTTTAAAGATTAGGTGTGGTCAGAGTTGATAGATACATAGATAGATAGATAGATAGATAGATAGATAGATAGATAGATAGATGATTGAGAGACAGAGATAGATGATAGATAGATAGATGATAGATAGATAGATAGATAGATAGACAGATAGATAGATAGATGATTGAGAGACAGAGATAGATGATAGATAGATAGATAGATAGATAGATAGATAGATAGATAGACAGATAGATAGACAGATAGATGATTGATAGATAGAGATAGATGATAGATAGATAGATAGATAGATAGATAGATAGATAGATAGATAGATGATAGATAGATAGATAGATAGATAGATAGATAGATAGATGCATATAGATTGTTTTTAAAACTTCTGTCTAAGCTATGAAGAGTGGAGGAGGGAATAGACCCCACAAGTGAAAGTGTTAGTTTCTCTCCTCCTGAGAAATGTGATAGGACTTCTGTTAGTAATATTGCATAGTAGAAAGGCTGCACATGAGGAGGCAAGGTTCCTAGCCTCATGAATAATCTCCTTGTGCAAGTTTAATATAGAAACAGTAATGCAGTCAACTTCAAAAAACCAAGCAGATTTAGACAACTACATTCCTGCGGACCATTGCAGACAGGCCATAGGACCTGAACCAAATGCTTTGGAATATGGTGGTGCTTACTGTTTCCAAAATGAATCTCAAGAGGGTGAGAGCTCTCCACAACAAAAAGATGTGAAATTTCTTTTCTACTTGGACAAATAGGGGCTTGGACTCAGATTTCATTTAATTTGAAACAAATAAAGAAATGGAAGTTTCTTAGATGTAAGAAAAGACCCTTTTGGTGTGTAGATATTATCCTGAAATTCTGCAGTTTTAATATTTAGTATAATATTATCTTGAATATCTGGGAAATGCTTCCTTTCTCTTTTCCCTAATTCACACACACACACACACACGCACACACACACACACAAAATGGAAGAAAATAATGGAGAGGAAGAAAAATAACAAAGATAGAAAGATTGTTAGTGGTGGATGCAAAAATGAATATTAACTGTTTTTCCAAGTAATAGAATCAGATGTTTAGTTTAGCAGGAGACTGTTCTGTATCTAATTTTTCCATTAAGATTTTCATAGAGAGAGACCTGATAACCATTTTTGCAATGAATATTGCCAAGGTGTACTTGCACGGTTGAAGGGGAGGAAAATGAATATGTGCATTTAAAATTTTTATGATTACATTTTTAGTAAAAGGAGGAGGATGACTGGAGTTCCACAACTGCTTTAATACAATTGGTTCCACTTAGAGGAGATGACATGTTGAAATGTGATGAGTAAAGATGTGCAGAATGCTTTCCCAGTAATTGGAATTCAAGCAACAATAACACTGGGCATTGTTGGATCCTTTACGGCTTTAAGAAAAAGGTCTCCTTCCTTCATTTTGGAAAATGTGCACATATTATAGGACATCATGACTTTATTCAACATTAAAAAGAGAAATTAAAAATTATTTCACCTGAGTGCATCTGCATTTGAATCAAGCATATGCTTAAGTTTATGCAACTTCTAATGCACAATTTCTTCTTCCAACTTTCTATTGCTATAAAATGGTAGGATTTTAGAGCTGAATGAGTAATTTTGTGTCAAATGCTCACTTTAGAAATGAGGAAATAAAGGCCTAGATAAGTAAGGTAATTTACCTATAGATATGCAGTAAACTGATGGCAGAAATGGAACCAAGCTAAAAACTCCTGATTGTGCTTCTTGAATAGCCCATGATGGGAGGGTCTGAGGAGTGGGAAAGAGACTGTCAGGAGCCAAGGACCAGTTATTCTGGAGAAATATTAAGAACTGAATGAGAATAACAACTGGTAAAAGGCCATTGGCTGTAGCAAACAGATTACAGATGATGTCTATAGTCAGGACTTTTTTGGTCGTGAGGGGTAGAAAACCATCTAAAACTAGCTTGAGCTAAAGGAAAAAATTACATCCTCATGTTACCAAGAAGTCTGGATTTAGAAGTTATTTCAAGTACCTGGAGAGAGATGCCCAAATGACTATCAATGCTTTTTCTTGAGCTCTGTTTCTTAGCTTTCTGTGTTGGTCTCATTCTTTCTTACAAGTAGCATCTTTTATGCAGTGAGAAAGAGGGCCACTTTGTCATCTGTATTCATGTTCTCCCACTTTGGCAACCTCAGTTGAAAAAGAAGGCCTGACTTCCAATATTCAAACATTAACTGTGGGGCAGAACATTAATTTCTGCCCCACAGGTACGTGTTGGTAATTAACATGTACCAACTCTATACTCAAGAAGTTGCTAATCTTGGCCCGAGGTGAATAACATTTCAACTCTATAGCTGGTGCAGTACAGAGAGATTTTACAATTCCCTGACCAACTGATTACATATGATAAGAATTATCTTAAAAATAAGAGGATATGTAATTGGAAAAAACAGGCTAAACATTAAAACAATAGCTTGAGTCTTCCTTTAGTGACCAATGAGCATATATACACTTCTTCTCAAACATTTGCTCTAACAAATTACAAGTATCTATGTACAATTAAAATCATATTCAACACTGCCCAAGGGGTTATAGCCCAAAGTCAGTTCCAGATACTGCATACTAATTTCACGTCATGACATATCAAGAATCATAAAAGAATTCATAATACAAAATGAATCATAAAAGGATTCATACCATGAAATGAGCTTTGAATCAAAGGAATATTCGTTCTGCCTGTATTTCTACTAAAATCCTATTTCAATATTCTGAGATCTATGAATAAAATAAATACTCAGTTTCATCATCTGAAACATATCAACTTAAAACTGACTGGAAAAATGTAATAATCTCAAACACTCCCACTTACAAAGCAGAGAAAAGGAAATATTATGAGGAGATCCTTGATCCATAGCACATGCCAAATTCTCCTGGAAACGAAGAATCCTATCTCTCTGCATTAGTTGGGGAATAAGAACCTTGGTCAGTCAATCTTGCTGTCCTACTTTCTATGCTCTGATATCGTTTCCTCCGTGGTCATGCCAGGCAGAGACATAGAAACAAATTACATTCTAGAAGTTCTATCACTTTAGAAGTCCATTTCCTGTAGGGACAATGGTAGGAATCTTTGGGTAGCCTTTGAAGTTGAGAAAACCTTCATCTCTAAAGCATGTTTCTCTGACAATAGAACTACTTTAAAACCCCAGTCAACTTCAAGGCTATCATACTCCTAAGGACTCCCAGTTACAAACACTGGGACATTTTTAAAGACATGATCCATGTATGTGGATCCCAACCTGGTACATTGTTTTTTGTAGCAATAGGCCTTGATGCTAGGCTGTAATGGATGCCAATGGGTACCTCCTAGAACCCCTGTCCAGGTTTAAAACCCTCATTTCCCTACTTCTGGGAGTTTTAGCAGCCAGTAGCTTTCAGCTGAATTCTTTTTTGGAACTTGCCTTCAACTAAACAGAGCTGACTCTCACATTTTTTCCCCGTTCCTGGTTTAGAGGCACATTTGATGACGGGTCAACATAGCGGTATAAATGCCTGGCCCCCCTGTTCAACTTTAGACAACTCTGAAGGGCCAACCCAGCTCCATGACTTTATATAGAATTGACCAGTGTCAATACTGCTATAGCATCACCGCAATCTTGCTAGCTTTATTCCTCCACAGGTGTGGATTCTGAAAGCATTCCTACTATAAGCATTCTGCTTGTAAATTCCCATCTCAGTGTCTGCTTCCCAGGGAACCCAACCTATGACAGGCAGCACCAAGAGTCTAAGAGACAAAACTCTAAAATGAGATTACTCGGGCAGAGCAAGATGGCCAATAGGAACAGCTCCAGTCTCCAGCTCCCAGCGCGAGAGACACAGAAGACAGGTGATTTCTGCATTTTCAACTGAGGTACTGGGGTCATCTCACTAGGGAGTGCCAGACAATCGGTGCTGGTCAGCTGCTGCAGCCCGACCAGCGAGAGCTGAAGCAGGGCGAGGCATTGCCTCACCTGGGAAGCACAAGGGGGAAGGGAATCCCTTTTCCTAGCCAGGGAAACTGAGACACACAACACCTGGGAAATCGGGTAACTCCCACCCCAATACTGTGCTTTACCAAGGGTCTTAGCAAACGGGCACACCAGGAGATTATATCCCACACCTGGCCGGGAGGGTCCCACGCCCACGGAGCCTCCCTCATTGCTAGCACAGCAGTCTGCGATCTAATGGCAAGGCAGCAGTGAGGCTGAGGGAGGGGCGCCTGCCATTGCTGAGGCTTAAGTAGGTAAACAAAGCTGCTGGGAAGCTCGAACTGGGTGGAGCTCACAGCAGCTCAAGGAGGCCTGCCTGTCTCTGTAGACTCCACCTCTGGGGACAGGGCACAGCTAAACAACAACAACAACAACAAAAAAGAAGAAGCAGCAGAAACCTCTGCAGATGCAAACGACTCTGTCTGACAGCTTTGAAGAGAGCAGTGGATCTCCCAACACGGAGGTTGAGATCTAAGAACGGACAGACTGCCTGCTCAAGTGGGTCCCTGACCCCTGAGTAGCCTAACTGGGAGACATCCCCCACTAGGGACAGATCGACACCCCACACCGCACACGGTGGAGTACACCCCTGAGAGGAAGCTTCCAAAGTAAGAATCAGACAGGTACACTGGCCGTTCAGCAATATTCTATCTTCTGCAGCCTCTGCTGCTGATACCCAGGCAAATAGGGTCTGGAGTGGACCTCAAGCAATCTCCAACAGACCTACAGCTGAGGGTCCTGACTGTTAGAAGGAAAACTAACAAACAGGAAGGACACCCACACCAAAACCCCATCAGTACGTCACCATCATCAAAGACCGGAGGCAGATAAAACCACAAAGATGGGGAAAAAGCAGGGCAGAAAAGCTGGAAATTCAAAAAATAAGAGCGCATCTCCCCCTCCAAAGGAACGCAGCTCATCGCCAGCAATGGATCAAAGCTGGATGGAGAATGACTTTGACGAGATGAGAGAAGAAGGCTTCAGTCCATCAAACTTCTCAGAGCTAAAGGAGGAATTACGTACCCCACGCAAAGAAACTAAAAATCTTGAAAAAAGAGTGGAAGAATTGATAACTAGAATAACTAATGCAGAGAAGGCCATAAACGAACTGACAGAGATGAAAACCATGACACGAGAAATACATGACAAATGCACAAGCTTCAGTAACCAACTTGATCAAATGGAAGAAAAATTATCAGCGATTGAGGATCAAATGAATGAAATGAAGCGAGAAGAGAAATCTAAAGAAAAAAGAAAAGAAATGAACAAAGCCTGCAAGAAGTATGGGATTATGTAAAAAGACCAAATCTACGTCTGATTGGGGTGCCTGAAAGTGAGGGGGAAAATGGAACCAAGTTGGAAAACACTCTTCAGGATATCATCCAGGAGAACTTTCCCAACCTAGTAGGGCAGACCAACATTCAAATTCAGGAAATACAGAGAACACCACAAAGATACTCCTCGAGAAGAGCAACTCCAAGACACATAATTGCTAGATTCACCAAAGTTGAAATGAAGGAAAAAATCTTAAGGGCAGCCAGAGAGAAAGGTCGGGTTACCCACAAAGGGAAGCCCATCAGACTGACAGCAGATCTCTTGGCAGAAACTCTACAAGCCAGAAGAGAGTGGGGGCCAATATTCAACATTCTTAAAGAAAAGAATTTTAAACCCAGAATTTCATATCCAGCCAAACTAAGTTTTATAAGTGAAGGAGAAATAAAATCCTTTGCAGATAAGCAAAGGCTTAGAGATTTTGTCACCACCAGGACTGCCTTACAAGAGACTAAACCATGGAAAGGAAGCACTAAACATGGAAAGGAACAACCGGTACCAGCCATTGCAAAAACATGCCAAAATGTAAAGACCATCGAGGTTAGGAAGAAACTGCATCAACTAAAGAGCAAAATAACCAGTTAATATCATAATGGCAGGATCAAGTTCACACATAACAATATTAACCTTAAATGTAAATGGACTAAATGGTCCAATTAAAAGACACAGACTGGCAAATTGGATAGAGTCAAGACCAATCAGTTTGCTGTATTCAGGAGACCCATCTCACATGCAGAGACATACATAGGCTCAAAATAAAGGGATGGAGGAAGATCTACCAAGCAAATTGAGAACAAAAAAAAAAAGCAGGGGTTGCAATACTAGTCTCTGATAAAACAGACTTTAAAACATCAAAGATCAAAAGAGACAAAGAAAGCCATTACATAATGGTAAAGGGATCAATTCAACAGGAAGAGCTAACTATCCTAAATATATATGCACCCAATACAGGAGCACCCAGATTCATAAAGCAAGTTCTTAGAGACTTACAAAGAGACTTAGACTCCCATACAACAATAATGGGAGACTTCAACACCCCACTGTCAACATTAGACAGATCAACGAGACAGAAAGTTAACAAGGATATCCAGGAATTGAATTCATCTCTGCAGCAAGCAGACCTAATAGACATCTACAGAACTCTCCACCCCAAATCAACAGAATATACATTCTTCTCAGCACCACATCACACTCATTCCAAAATTGACCACATACATCATTGTGTGTGTGTTTCTGTGTTCACACAGAGACACATGCATATGCATATATGTATATGTGTATGTGTTAATATACATATGACTTGTTATAAGGAATTGGCTTACACAGTTGTGGGAGCTGGCTAAGCAAGTCTCATATCCATAGTGCAAGGAATCAAGAAAAGAAGGCTGGAAATTCTTTGACAGGAACCAAAGCTGCTGTCCCCAGGTAAACTTTCGTCTTCCTTAAGGAAATCTTAGCTCTGCTGTTAAGGTCTTTTATGTGATTGCAATCAGGCCCACCCACCCAGATTACTTTGTGTAATTTCCTCGACTCAAAGACAACAAATTGCAGCTATTAATCACATCTACAAAATACATTCATAACAACATCTAAATTAGGATTTGGTTGCATAATTAAGGACTTTAGCTTGGCAGAGTGGACACATAACGCTGACCCTCCTAGGCCTAGAGCAGGAAAGGGCTCTGCATCAGCTCCAGGCTGTGGCTCCTCATATTCATGAGCTCATAGCTTCAGTGGAGCAAAAAGAGCACTGCTTACCTAGGTCTCTGCCTAGGGTCTCTGCTATAATCAGGGAGTTGTCCACTGGAGGGAAAGATGCCGTGTGATATTATGGTGAGACCCAATAGGAGAATCACATCATGGATGAAACCAAGGAGCGGAAGTAAGAGAGGCTACTTTTACCGTCATTCCGAATTTCCCACTTGGTGAACCTGGACCTCCCATTTCCAAACCTGGTTTAGATGTTTTGATTCCTAGACGAAAAACAATTCTACCAAGTGAAACAGCTGAGTCCTACTAGCCCAAGTGACAGCTGCTGCTTGGTCACTTCTGACTCTACTCTTTTTGCCAAGAGACCAGCAGATGAAGGAATCAACATCCTGGCAGGACAAATGATTCTGATCATCAGAAGGTTGTTCATATATCACAAAGATGGGAAGAACATATGTATTCCCCAGATGAACCACTGGGTGTCTTTTAGTGTCCCCCTTTCCTCAATATCTTTCAGAATAGTCCCAAATTGTTCTAAGAAGCAAATTGTTTACACTCTGCATCAACTGATCATTAGAAATGAGATTCTGAGAAGTGGGCAGGACTTCTTCAGCCAAAGTGGCTTTTTCAGCTAATGGCAAGTCCCAGAGAAGGCTCCAGTGGAACTTACTGGCAATTAACACTTGCAAAAGCTGGAAAAACTAGTGTGGTATCTGAAGTTATAATTAATTTAAGTTTTTAAATTACTGTTATAAATTTTATTATTATATCACCTAATCTCTTAGTCACTTTTTTGTCACAAACACTGTCTCCCATTCTATTCATTGCATTATTTTTACTTGAATCTGGAAGACTTATGACTGCTTCAGACAAACAGAGTAAGGTAGAAGTGAAGCTACGTGTCTTCGATGGCTGGGGCAAAATAGGTCATTCAGCTTCCTGTTGATCCTCTTGGGCAGTCACTCTGGGGAAAGCTGGCTGTTGTGTAAGAAGTCCAACTACCTTGAGAGTACTTTGCTAGAAAGGTCACATTTGACAGCCCATTTGACAGAAACAGCTGAGTTCTCACCTGATAGCCAGGAAAAACACCAACCATGTGCATACAACATCTTGAACATACAGCCAAGCCAGGTTTTCTGATAACGATTTCTAGCTGATGTCTAAATGCAGCTGCCTAGAAGGATCAAATACAAACCATCCAGCTAGGGTCTTCTCAAGTTCCTGACCCACAAAATTTTAAGAACAATAAAATGATTATTGTGCACAACTCAGTTCTGAGGACAAGCTGGAAGGGTCCTAAGGAGACTCTTAGTGGAAACATGATGGGACTCGAGAAGGTTGTTGGAGAAGAACTAAAGGAAGACGGCATTGAAAGCTGAGGAGTATCTTGATCCTGACACTACCATGTTGGAGAGATTCTAGGGAGGCATTCTGAGTAACATTCTTCACTGAATTCTCAGACGACTGCCAGCATCAACTCCTAAATATGTCTGTGGGCCATCATAATGCCCAAGAATTCTGTGTAATATAACTTCTATATAGGAAAGCTTTTGAACTTGAACTTTTCTTTTGATAACCAGCCATTTTACTATTTATATTTGTTATGTCAAGTTTTCATGTTGGAAAGTCAACATCTTAAAAAAATGATAGTTTTTTAAATTATTCAAATATTTCATTTTTCTTGTTGCATTGACTAGAAGAGCTAGTGTTAAATAAAAGTGGGCACAACAGATACTCTTGTCTTCTCCTACGTTAATGGCTTAATAAGCTTAAGTTCTTAAAAAAGCTTTATTAACAATAATAATAAAAGCTCTTGTGGATTACTATTGGGTGCTATATGCATAATAATGTCATGTCATAGTTCTTAAGAGCGCAGATTCAAAAGCCAGACTTATTGAATTCTAATTCCATCTCTGCTCTTTGTGATGTAGGGAAAGTCATTTTACTAGTCTTTGTTTTAGTTTCCTCATCTATAAAGTGGAGATAACAATGGTCTACTTACCTCATTGGGTTGCTGTGGGGATTAAATGAATGGGTAAAATTAGCATCACTTAATGCAATGCCTGATCCTAAGTAAGTGCTGTGTAGGTGTCTGTTATTATTAACCTTTATCAAGTGTCTTCTATGTCCGATTTACTGCCATATGCAAGGTTTACAACCTTTCTGTGAAGTATATACTATTTTCTTAATATTTCAGGGAAGGAATCTGCAGCTCCAAATACTCGTGTAACTTGCCTCGTTGCTTAACTGTAAATGACAGAGCAAGGTTTTGAACTCAAATCCATTTAACTTTCTTTCTTTCTTTCTTTTTTTTTTTTTTGAGATGGAGTCTTGCTCTGTCACCCAGGCTGGAGTGTAGTGACATGATCTCAACTCACTGCAGTATCTGCCTCCAGGTTCCAATGATTCTCCTGCCTCAGCCTCTTGGGTAGCTGGGATTACAGGCTCACGCCACCAAACCCGGTTAATTTTTGTATTTTTAGTAGAGACAGTGTTTCACCATGTTGGCCAGGCTGGTCTCGAACTCCAGACCTCAGGCGATGCACCAGCCCCGGCCTCCCAAAGTGTTAGAATTACAGGCATGGGCCACCACGCTCAGCCCCATTTAACTTTCGTTCGTATTTTCCCCCAGTGATATGATATGCTTCTAGTTCGATGGCAAGTACTTTGCAAAAGCAAAGAGAAATATTATACATAGTTCCTTCCCTTATGGGTCTTAAAACTCCAGGAGTCAGTTAGGGCTGCCAGCAAAGCACTCAGTTTGCTGGATCACTGGAGACGAGGAGAGAGGAACAGCCATGAAGAACTTGGCTCCATTATAAGTTCTAAATTTTGAATGTCAAGGAAAGCAGCTGCCCTGGATTTCCCTGAAGAGCAGTGAGCTGTCAGATGCTGAGATTCCATCAGACAAAGAGCCCAGGTTATCTCCCTGCAGGGATCTGATATTTGACCTCACTTTGCTTTTATTCTGAAGTCATAATGAAAGGTTGAGATGAGGATAGCCAAAAAAATGTCTGGCATGGAAGGTTGGTTCCCCTGAATAAATTGCAATGATTAGGAAATGAACATATTTGGAGACCTTTGAAATAACGTTTCCATTTTAATAGTACTTTATTGCAAACTGGCTGTCTTCAACCTTGACCTTCCTTATGACATTCAATTCCATATTTTCAACTGTTTCCTGGATGGCCTTATAGATAAGAACAATAAAATCCTCTGAATTAAAATAATGCATATAAAACTAAAGTTATCATCCAAGTTTACCTTCCCACCTACACATCGTCGTCATTGATATTGTCATTAATCTTATTGTGCATGCTTGACACTTTGAAATTATCTTTGACCCTCTGACCCTCTCCTTCAAGATTAACACTAGGTTCTATTGAATTTTTCTCATTTCTCTCTCTCTCTTTCTGCCTTAAGTACAACTATCCCAATAGTTTACACCTACATAGGCACATGGTCCAATCACTATTTTCTAATAAAATCCCCCTTTCATTTCAAATCCCTTCTACCCAGTATGTCAAAACAAATCATTCAAAAATCCCCTTGAGTAGGGAAAGAGAAAATTAACCACTTTATATAGTAAAGAAATTTGGCACACTATCTTAACCATGTGATAAAGGTTCACATCACCAGATATGTCAAGTGAATATCGTGACCCCATCATGTAAGGTGACCAGAAGGGCCCTGGAGTTTAACCCCAGTGTAGTCATGAGGAAACAACATGAGACTCACCCAGGCTGGGAGAAATTCTAGTGGACATTTGGCCAGCACACCTTAAGACTGTTGAGGTCATTAAGAAAAAAAGGGAAATACTGGGAAACTGTCACAGACCAGAGGAAACTGGAAGGAATGATAATTAAATGCAATGTGGTACCCTGGGTTTGATCCTGGAGTAGAGAGAAGGCATTCATGGAAAAGCAAGAGATATGCAAATGGCTGGAGTTTGCAGCAATGTACCAATGTTCATTTCTTAGTTTTGGCAACGTACCAATGAGGAAAACCAGGAGAGGGGTATATAGAAAGTCTCTTTATAACTTTTTTGTAAATATAAAACTATTCTGAAATTAAAAGTTTATTTAAAAAATGCTCTGTGTGCAAAAACTTTCATTAGAGCCCCACTGTTCATCAAGTTCATGTGTAGAATCCTGCTGTCTTTGGCTCACTACTGCTTTCTTCAGTCATCTCTGTAGGCAGAATGCCATTCCGAAAGATGTTCACACCCTAGCGTCCAAAAACTATTAATATATTACCTTTCATGGTTCTATTAAGGTTATTGGTCTTGCGATTGGGAAAATTTTTTTTTTCTTTTTTTTTTTTTTTGAGATGGAGTCTTGCTCTGTCCCCCAGGCTGGAGTGCAGTGGTGCCATCTCGGCTCACTGCAAGCTCCGCCTCCCGGGTTCACGCCATTCTCCTGCCTCAGCCTCCGGAGTAGCTGGGACTACAGGTGCCCGCCACCTCGCCCGGCTACTTTTTTGTATTTTTTTAGTAGAGACGGGGTTTCACCATGTTAGCCAGGATGGTCTCGATCTCCTGACCTCGTGATCCGCTCGCCTCGGAAATTATTTTAAACCATGTGTGTAGGCCCAATCTAATCATATGAGCCCCTGAAAAGCAGAAAACGTTTTATTGTCTAGAGACAGAAGAGATGTGGCAGAAGGGGAAGTTGGAGAGATTCCAAGCATGAGAAGGATTTGGTGTGCTGTTGCTGCCTCTGAAATGCAGGACCAGAGAGAGGCCACAAAGCTGAGAGCAGGCCCCAGCTGACCGCCAGCAAGAAGAGGAGCTCAATCCTACAGCTGCAAGGAAATGTTTTCTGCCTATAACCTGGCTGAACCTGGAAAGCTATTTCTTCCCAGGACCACTCCGTAACAGCCCCCGCCAATCAATATCTTAACTTTGGCTTTGTGACACCTAGAGAAGAGGTATCAGCCAAGTCAACCTGGACTTCTGACCTAAAGAAGCATGAGATAATAAATGCGTGTTGTTTTAAGTTGCTAAAGTGGTAGTAATTTGTTATAGCAGCAATAGAAAGTTAATTCATCCTGTATATTTTTTCTTTTTAGTCCAGTGCAGTCTTTTTTCATCCTGCTTTTTACTGTCTCTGCCATTCACTTGGTATGTGGGGGAGTTTGCTTTTTATTGTTTTTCTCAACATGAATGCATCATTTTCCCAACTAGGTTATAATTCCTTTGAGGACTATGGTCTTGCCTTGTTCATGACTCTGTGTGTGTGTGTGTGTGTGTGTGTGTGTGTGTATTTCCAGCTGCTTACTGTTCCATTTGAGACTTCCTGATCCTGCCTGCCTGCATCTATCTTTCAGGCTTTTCACCCATCAGTCTCTGACACCTACCCTAGATTTCAATCTACACTTGGTAAATATTTGTTGTATATAAAACACCAGTGTCCAATGTCCTAATCATAGTTGTTGAATAACGTGGCAATGATGACAGTGGTGAAGAAGTAGAATGAAGAGAGAGAAAATAGTGTCAGATTCTGAGATAAGAGAATACGCAAAAATATTATGAGTCATGACAGATATTCCTCAAAAATAGTGATTTTTCAAGCTGGTCAATTGCCCCAGGAGATATTTGGCAATGTCTTGAGACATTTGTTTTGTTATAGTGGGGGAGGGAGATTTCAACTGACAACTAGTGAGTAGAAGCCAGAGATGCTGCTTTAACATCATATGGTTCACAGAACAACCCTTACAACATGGAAGTATCCAACCCAAAACACCAACAGTGTCCTCGTGGGAAACCCTATTCTAAAACCACACTGCTCAGCTATGCATAAGAGGTAAGGTCAGGTTCCTGCTGTACTTTGGAATATAAGCAAGAACTGGAACAATTGAATAATCCACAGGCTCAGTCCTTAGGGAGGCTGTAATTACATGTGAACAATAGCATTTATTCTACTCTTCTGTGAATGTCTCTGCCATATCTAAATATGTTTATCTGTCAATGCCTAAAATTAAAATATTTTCTTGAGCTATAAATTAGCATTGGTATCTCTCTGTAAGCCAGCTAACCCCAAAGATGAGGTTATGTCCACAGATGCTACAGGAAAAACCAGTTCTCAGCATATTATCTAATTAACAGCTAAGCCTGCCGTCCGCTTAGCACTCCTATGTGGTATCTCCACTCTTTTGAGGACAGCCCTCACTTTCACAAATGCTCACATTCAACCCTTATCATATTTATCTTGTCAAGCTATGAAAAATTGTTGAAAAGTCATTTTGTACATTTTGGGCATTTAAGCCTGAGAGAAAATGCTGAAGCCCAGTCAAGGGTCCGTTTGCCACACGCCACTTCACCAGAGGGAAGGAAGAGTCTGCCAAAGACTGTTTTTCTCTCAAAATTTTCAAATAAATAATTTCTCCTAAAACTTCCCAGACTCCAATGTATCACTTTTCAAGCTGCTTGAAAGCTAAGACATCTAAACAAGAGAAATTTAGTTAAGGAAAAAAATGGAGCTTTCAAGCTCAGAAGCTGGGAAACTACTTTCACATGAGAAGTTCAATTTAATCTGAAAGCAAGACAAATCTATCAATGTCCATTCGACTTGTTCCAAAAGCTGAGGGACATTCAGTTTCCTCCTAGTGGAATCTACGTATTAGATGTTATTTGGGTCTTTCTGTTCCTGAAACACTTACTTTAAGGTGTACCATGTAATTGAATTTGGCTTTTATTTTCTCTTAGTCTGTGTGTGTCTACATTTTCAATCTACATTTTTCAATTTAGATTTTTAGCTACAGGTAAAATTTCTCTAAAATGAGTAGGTGATTTATGTCCACATGCAACAACATTCAGTAAAACCAGGGAACCAGGCTGGAGTTCTCCCGTGGACTATAAGGAGTTTATCTGCTTCTGATTCAGTGGCTCTTTCCTTTTATTATGGGCTGCTGGAAACTGCTCTAGTGGAGTCCCTAATCAATGCCCAGCCAGGTTTAGGGGATAAGAGTCTGACAGAAACACTTTTCAGGGAGAAGTAATTTTATTGGCGTTTTACACAAAGACCAGCTTTAATAGCCAAGCCTGAGTCTAACAATTTCTATTAAAGATATCAGGCTATGTAAGATCATAACTTGGACCCTTCCAGTTGATGAAGGAATCTAGCAAACCTCAGACAAGCACCAGACACTGGACCGTCTCTTACTCCACTGAAAGAAAGCAACTTCCTTTTGTCAAACACTCGCGCTTACGTACTGCACACCGATGGTCACTTTTAACTCCATTCTGCGGGTAAAGGAACTGAGGTTGAAAGAGTTTTAGTAACTTCACCAAGGTGGTAGAGAGAGGAATTAGGATTTGAACTGGCATGTGCCATGCTCCAAAGCCTTTGGTTTATTTCCCCCATACATGGACTGATGAACCCTGGAGTACCAACTGCAGCACTCACACCAGCAACAGCACTGGATGTCAAGAAAGGTAGGCCTTGATCTATAAGTGCAAGCATCCAAGAGTATAAAGAGCTTTTTTTTTTTTTTTTGGTTTGTCTGTTTATGGCTTTGGGGACTCTTTCCTCAGTGGAGAATAGAGCTGCACCATGAGTTAGCAACCTCTCAGTCAGCCAGGCCTGCATCAAGCATTGGCCCTTTCCCTACCTGAGAGTGACCTTGAGCAGGTGATGGAAACTCCCCAAACCTCACTGTCTTCATTTCCCAAATAATGACAATAATAATAACTCTGGTCATGCATATTGTTTGAAAGCATCAAATAAAATACCGCCCCGAGTGATCCTTGAACATGTCAAAAAGTATGGAGGTGTTCTTAACCTTGCCCCCTCCCTCTCTATATAATAAGCTAACACTGAAAGCTTAGCTAGAGTCTTACAAGGCCAGAAACCCAGCTGATTCCTCTGGGTTTCTTAATCAGCTACTGTGGCTGGCAAAGTCTTCTTAAGAAGCCCCAGAAAACCCCAAATCTCAATAGAGAATCACATTTTCACTCTAGGCTTCCTTTATCCTTACCGGAATTAGCATGAGTTTAAAACAGAAATGCAAACTCAAGACAAACAAAATGCACTGTGACTTGAGCATATGCAGAATGTCAGCAAGGGAGCCAGCATGGGAGGAGACATCCTCCCATTTTGTGAGACAGCTGTGGCTCACCTTTCCCTCTATTAAAAGCCAGGCCCTGGTGCTTTTCTGCAGGATTACTAGAACCTCAATGAGCCTGTGATAGATCTGACTTTCAGAATACTTTAGCAGGCTCTGTGCCTCAGACACACCATGCCCATCTCCGGTCCCCACTAACATGTTTATTTCAGACGGCAGCCAAGTTCATGGAGGGTCTGGCTAAGAATATCCGGGACTCTGCCTCCTTCACTCTTCTTTTCATGAGTTTTTTCAGAGATCCAGAAAGTTTGTTAGAACAGCTCCTTGTTTTCTGACAAGCAAATTATGCCAAATCCTCTTAATAAAATGAGAGTTCACGCTGTGGTCAGCAGCCTCCAAGGTGGCCCCAGAGAGCCTCACCTCCCAGAACTCACATTCTCGTGCACTCGCTTTCCTTTAGGTTTGAACTGGACTTACTGACTTGCCTCTAATTCATAATACATGACAGAAATTATAAGGTGTCATTGCTGAGATTAGGTTTATGTTACAAAGACTGTGGCTTTATCTAAGGGCATGCCCCCACTCTTTCCCTTTTACTCCCTTTGATAGAGGCCAATCCCCATGTGTGAGCTGCCCTTGCAGAAGTCCACGTGGTAAGGAACTAAGTGACGCCTTTGGTCAATAGCCATTGAGGGACTGAGGCCCTCCATCTAGCAGCACATGAGGACCCGAATGCTTCCACAAACCCCTGAGTCCAGCAGCACATGAGGAGCTGAATGCTTCTCACAATACCTTGAGTGAGCTTGGAAGCGGATCTGCCCCAAGTCCGGCTCTCGCGTGAGATCACAGTGCCCACCAGCACTGTGATTGCCACCTTGTGAGAGACCCTGGGTCAGACGCCCTGAAATCAACTGTGCCTAGATTTCTGGCCCACAGAAACTGCAAGATGACAAATGTTTGTTATTTTAAGCCCCTGAGTGTTAGAACAATTTGTTACACACAATAGAAAATGAATACACTGTTCTTAGTAAATATTCCCAAGTGTCTAAGTTGACATAGCAAAAGAACCTCCTTCAAATAAGTTCTTCCCCAACCCCAGAGAACAACTCTGAATACGAACGAGCATATCTCCACCATCAGGTCTAGTGTGCCTGTTTTCTGAGGCAATACAACAGTAAAGAGGCCAGACTTCTGGGTTTAAAGACTCACTCCACTAACTTCTTCACTTTAAGTGAGTTATGTAGCATTTCTGTGCTTCATATATATAATAGGAATAATAATCATACCCTTTACATTGAATTATGTCACTATTATATTAGTTTATGTTTGTATTCTCAGCATGTAACACAGTTTCCATTACATAGTAAAGATAAAATACATTTTCTCATGAGTGAATAGGTATGACTTAATCTTTTTATCCATCTAACTATACTGCAACCTATTTGAGGCCATGGATCACTCCTCATGCTGTTATTTATTTCATCATATCCCAACATGCTATGCACAGAAAGGTAGCTCAGGAAATATTTTTGACTACTTTGACACAGAATAATATTGATCCATTAAAATTTAATTGGTTGCATATTCTTATTTGAATTCTTTTTGCTGTGGATACATAAATAATTTATCCTTCCCAATTCTACTATCCATTTGAATTTTTGGTAATCTGTAGATTTTATCAAGTATCTAATTTCTATTCAATTTCCTTCAACCAACATGAATTAAATGTGTTTCTTATTTTTTCTTGCAATGAAATCAATCAAGATCCAGATGTACTTAGTTTATAGCTAAGACTTTGAGTATTGACAGTGAACATGAAAACTCTTTAGATGAGAAAATTTATAAGAGCTGCAGTTCTGATACTTCTCTCTGTAAGAAACATCATTAGGGAAGCCAGTAATTCATCAGCAGAGAATCTCCAGGGAAGCAGAGTAAGGATGGCTTTGTGCACTACGATGTTCACTTCCAAATTTCAAACAGGGCTGTCCCAAACCTTGCTTGCTGCTTCATGTACTCACCACACTGATTGGTAATCACTGACCTACTTAGCTGTATGTTTCCTCATGCAGCTGGCACCCAGACTGGTAGCATCTCGTTACCTGAGAATTTGCTAAAAATGAAAATAACTGAGTTCTACCACAGACATAGTGAATCAACAGCTCAGGCTTGGGCCAGAACTTTATGTTTCAACAAAATCTCCAGTTGATTCTGATGTAGCCTAAAGTTTAAGAACCACATTGCTATAGAGCATAAATTCTTTGAAGGCAGTGCTCATGGATTATTTAAACTGATATTTCTAGTGTCCAGTGCTTGACCTAAAGAATTCCAAACATGTTTATGAAAGAATGAAGAGGATCAAAGTTTTTGCTTTTGAACCTTTTGAGTTTCTGTATGACTCCTTCGGGTCATCTAAGAAGATGGGATTATGAGCTGTCAGGGTCCATATAACAACACAAAGTAAATGTCCAGGAAAGACCCGTGACTGAAAAAGTCATGCTACTCACCCTTCAAGTCCCACTCCAAGTCATACCTGCTTTGCAGATCTTTTTAACCTAAGCCCGTGTCCTATGATCCTCCTGTCTGCGTCCATTCTTTATTATTTAAGTGACCATATCCTAACTGAATATTGACCATCATTACTCATTTTTATACCTTCGATAGCTAGCACACTTTTTAGAACAGTGTTAATGCAGAACAAATCTTTCCTCATTAATAAGGATTTGTGGCATGCGTACGTTAATGTTGAATCAAATCGGTGTTGAAATTATTAGCAAAGCTATTACTATCAGACTTAGTCCTGAAGACAAGTCAGGTCTTGGTAATTTTACACCTTACATTATTTTCAAACAGATCAGGGTACAGTCCAGGAGCCAGGTTTTCTTGGGCACTTTTCTTCTCTTTTAATGTTGTTGTTTGTTCTCTCCCTGCTATCTCTTGACCAGGGAAATATCTTCAATGTCATTTCTTGTGGGATCTTGCTCAAAATTGTCATTGGAGATGTTAGTTGTCAATGAATGCAAAAAGTTGATAAGTTTTAGCTTTTTTTTTTTTTTTTTGATATGTTGGCTTTAGAAAGTCAAAATTCTAAGACTAAAAGACCTTCAAGAGAGAAATTAATAAAAATCACCAATTTCTTTCTTTCATTAATAAAGACTTACTTAGCATCAACTGCTAGGCATTATCTTAGGTGCCTGGGATATCTTACTGAATAAACAATGATGTCTGCCCTTAAGGAGCTAAAATTCAGTGCAGCATGTAGGGCGAGACACTGGAGGAGGCAGCCAATGAACACAAATACAGAAATAAGTATATAAAATGTCATATTAGAAAGTGGTGTGTGCTATGGGGAAAGTAGAGCAAAGGGAGTTGGGCAATGATGCTGAAATGATGGCTGGTAAGTGGATTTGCAGGTCAACGCTGGGGGATTGTGCCCAGAAGACTCTCAACATCCATTATTTTTCCTTTTCCATGTTCACCTCTTTTATTATTCTATCAAGCCTCAAAGCTTCAAATGTAATTTACATGCAAATGACTCTACAATTTTATACTTCCAGTCTAGAGCTCCTCCACATACTACTGATGTACATATCCAACTGCCTTCTTGGCATCTTTATTTGTGTATCTAACAGGCATCTCCAATTCTATTTTCAAGGGCATCTTCTATTCCAACACCACCCCCTCACCTCCATAGACAAATTATGTCGTCCCACAGTTTTTCCATCTCCATTAATGGAAACTCCAACCTTTAAGTTGCTCAAACCAAAATCCTTGGAGTCTTCCTTAACACCCCTTTCTTCTAATAATCTCTTATCTTATCAGACAGCAAATCCTGTCACCTCTACCTTCAGAAATCCACCCAGCATCTAATCCTCATCACTGCCCTGTAGTCTCGGCCCACATCCACTCTTGGATTATCTTGGATAATGTTTGCATGATCACAATTGTCTCCTGAGATTAATTTACTTTTATTCACAACACAGTCTGTTCATAACATAGCAACAAAAGTGAACCAGTTACTTCCACATGAGGCCATGTCCTGCCCCTGATGCAGCCTCTCCATTGTGGGTTCCCCATCTCCCTACTCTCAAAAGCCAAATGCTTCACTCCAGCCCATGATGCCCTCCAGAATCTGGTTCCCATGGTCTCCAAGACTCCATCCCTTTCTACTTTCCACCTCACTCATCTTGGTACTGGTGGAAAGTATCCAAGTTACCAGTGGTGAATCCATCTGGGAGTGCAGCAACCTCAATTCTTGCCTCCTCAGAAGAAAGAATTTAACTGAGGGGCATAAGGCAGAAAAAGAGATGGAGGCAAGTTTCAGAGCAGGAGTGGAAGTTTATTTGAAAAGGCTTTAGAATAGGAAAGAAAGAAAAGTTCATTTGGAAGGGACCCAAGCAGGCATCTGAATGTCAAGTGTAATGTTGAACCTTTGATTCTAGGACTTTATAGGCTGGCCCCTTTCTCATGATTCTCCCCTTAAGGTGGGCTGCCTGCATGTGCAGTGCCCTCCTTACCCTTGGGAGATGAGCATGCACCTTGTGTTTGGGAAGTTGTATGTGTGCCCATCTGAGGCTTTCTTCCCTTTTCCAGTAGAGTGCCCCAGAAGGTCATACTCCACCATTTTGTCTTTTAATGCGCCAGTCCAGGGAGTTGTCTCTCCCTGGCAACTGCACTCAATTAACACTTCAGTGCAACGGGTGTGCTCTATCAAGATATGGCCTCTCCCTGGCGCCAGCTGCCAATTTAACACTTTTAGAGAGGCAATGTGATAATTGTCAAACTCCCACCAGACATTCCTAGCGGGTGAGGGAAGAGCCCTATCCTGCCCCATTCATGCCTAACTACCTGTAACATTCTTTCTCTCAACACTAGTTTCTTCTTTGTAGTCTTTCAGCATTCCAGGCACAACCCACTTCCTACCTCAAGGTTTTTGTACTTGCTGTCCCCTCTACCAGGTATATTTTCCCCCCAGATACCCAAATGTCTCATTTCCTTATCCATTCCTGGCCTTCCCTTTCATGTTGCCCTTATTAAACATTATGAGACCTCCTCTGAGCACCCTAAAGAACTGTAACTTTCACTTCCCAATACCGTCTGCCTTAATTTTCTCCATATCACTTATTGTCATCTGACATATGGCACATTTACTTACTAATTTATTGGTTATCACATCATTTCCAGAATGTAAGCTACATAAGGGCAGCCCTTCCGTCTAAATTATTTACTGCTGAGCCTCAGTGGCTACAAGAGCACCTGAGTACTCCCTTCACCTCTGGTGCTCCAATCATTTGTCCTGGAACTCATACTGCATTAGGAAGTGAAAAGCACGTAGTTCCTATCATTTAATCTCCATGATTACCCTGTGAAGTAGGTACCCATGTTACCCCTGGGAAAACTGAGGCTGAGAAGAGTTGAGTGACTTGTCCAAGGTGACATATCTTCTACCAGTTAGACCTAAAATTTGGATTAACACTCCAAATCTTATGTTAAGCGATGTGGCCTTGTAGTCACCATGGTTTCTAGTTTCTGTATTTGGTGGCTTGACGACCTTAGAGAAAGTATCCTACCCAGGGCTAACTGATTCCTAGAGATAGGGAACAGCTCACCTGGAAACCTGCCTTTCATATACAAGCCAACAACCTCATGCATTGGGGTCTTACACTCGAGGTCATTATCCCCCTAAAATTATTTAAACTAGTCAATCCTAAACCAGCTGACCTTGCCTCACTTTTTCCTTCTAAAGGAAACCAGAATAAGTGCTCTTATCTGAATTTTCCCCTTGACCCATCTGCTTCCTGACCTACAGTGTGCTCCCCTAAGTGGTACTGACTGGCATGCTCTACTTCCTCCTCTTGGCAACAAACCGTATTTTCAGTGGCAGTAGTCTTCTGATCTGTTGGCCTCACCATACGTGAAGAATAATAAACCTACATTTTAAACCATGCCTGGGTGATAAAGGACCTGGAAATCTTGTCCTAACGGGAAGCTTAACATAACTGAGAGGAAAGAGGCTATATCTCAAGTTTATACTTAATCCTTTCCTGGAAATAGAGTATGTACGGGAAGATCTTGGAAGCCCATTGATAGAGATATTAGAAATTCAGATAGTAAAAGGGGCTGAGAAAGAAGGGATATAGGCATGGAAAACAAGGGCATCCTTTACAAGGTCACGGGCATATGGGAGAAGGTGAAAGGAAATCACATTTATCAAGCGCCCAGTGTACGTTGCCATGTATTGTACTAAAAAGTCACCCATTATGCTAGTAAATTCCCATAAAAACCCTGAGAAGCAAGTATTATCACTGTCATTTTATAGAAACTGAAACTAAAACTTAAATAATTTAGGAAACTTGCTCAAGTTTATAAAGCTAGGCAGAGGCCACTAGGAATATATTTGATTTCAACATCAATGCCTTTCCTTTCACCCCACTGAGGTCCGAGGCCTACAGCTGAACAAGAGGTCAGCTGGTATTATTAACAACATTAATCTAAGTTTTACTTTCTTCTAATTTTCTTTGTTTTTTGTTTTTTTAAATAAAAAATGTGCTTCTATCCATTCTTTTATCCCTGAGTTTCCTGGGATTCTGTCATCCTCAAGAAATCCAAAACTTATCTCTTTGCCTCAGTCATTTCTATATAAACACCTTATCATTGCTTTTCTCTCTGTTAACAGACCTAAACTTCTACACCACACTGTGGAATTGATAGCCATAGTTAGCTGGGAACTGTCTTAAAAGAAAGTTTCTTTTGACAAATTAGATTGCAGTGATTCATTAGGTCCTCCTGTGAAGCTGCTGCCACCACCCTCCTTCCTGATGTAGATAAAACTCAGTAGTTTAAAGTAAAACTACTTCCTGTGTTCAGCCTCCTTATCGGCAGTCTAGAAAATTAATTTCACTTTAAGACTTCTGCCTGCTCTGTTTAATAATGTACGTGTATTTAGCAGGGGGATGGGTCTTCTAAAGCCAGGTAAATGGATACAGACATAAACACAATAAGGTTTCAAGTACAAGAAAATAGGAAGGATATGTACATTCAGGGCATGAGAACAATCTAATATTCTCTATATATGAGTCTTTTGATCAGTCTACTTTCATTGTTTAGGAATAGCTGCATCTTCATAAAGGTATGACCCTAGGCAAAGTATTTAGCCTCACTTTCCTCATCTATTAAGAGAGAATTATAACGATTACCTCATATAGCTCTTGTTAGGGATGAATAGGATATCATAATGTTCCCAGCACTATGCCTTCCTATAGTGGTCATCCATAACTGAAAACAAAGTGGATCATGAAACTGGTCTGTCCATCTTCAAGTCCTGACTCCAGCATTCATCATTGTGTGACTTTGGGCAAGTTCCTAACTTCTTTGTGCTTTTCATGCTTCAGTTTCCCTATATATAAAATGAGGGGAGACATAGTGAAAATCTTATAGGATCATTATTATGATTAAAAGAGTGAATATATGTAAAGCATTTGGAGATCTACATGACCCACTATATAATTTTTTATATTTTAAATTGAGACATAATTGATATAGCATAAAATTCATCATTTTAAAGTGTAAAATTCAGTGATCTTTAATGTCTTCACAATTATTATACAACTGCCACTACTATCTAATTCCAGAATATCTTCATTTTCTTAAAAGAACCTGTGCCTGTCACTCCAAATTTTTCTCTCTCTCCAGTCCCTGGGAGCCAATTATCTACTTTTTGTTTCTTTAGATTTGCCTATTCTGGACATTTCACATTAATGAAATTATGCAGTATGTGGCCTTTTGTGCCTGCCTTCTGTCACTTAGCATAAAGTTTCTAAGGTTCATTTATGTTGCAGCATGAGTCAGTACTTATTCATTTTAATGGCAGAATAATATTCCATTATATACATATGCCACACTGATTATCCGTTATATCAGTTGATTAAAATGCAGGCTGTTTCTACCTTTGAGCTATTCTTTCTTTCTCCATTAAATGGTGTTTGTATTACTGTAGAAAATCAACTGACTGTAGATACATGGGTTTATTTCTGAACTCTCTATTCTATTACATTAATCTATATATCTATTCTGCCACAAGTTCTTATTTTTCAAATTTGTTTTGAATAATCAAAGTTTCTTAAATTTCCGTAAGAACTTAAGGTTCAGTTTGTTCATTTCTGCAAACAAGGCAGTTAGAATTCTCATAAAGATTGCAATGAATCTGTGTGAGTCAATTTGGGGAGTATCGTCATATTAACAATATGAAGTATTTTAGTCCATGAACACAGGATGTCTTTCTATTTATTTAGGCTTTAATTTTTTTACAATATTTTGTATTTATTAATATATAACTCTGACCTTTTGGTTAAATGTGTTGCTTAATATTATATTCCTTTTGAGGTTATTTTAAGTAGAATCGTTTTCTTATTTTCATTTGTGAATTATTCACTGCTAGTGTAGAGAATTACAATGATATTTGTGTCCTGAAACTTCTGTAAACTTCTTTATTAGCTCTAGTAGTTGTGTGTGTGTGTGTGTGTGTGTGTGTGTGTGCGTGTGTCTGCTTATCATTTAGGGTTTTCTTTTTAAATTTTAGATTTGGGGGTACATGCACAGATTTGTTACACGGGGTTTATTATGTGGGACTGAGGTTTGAGCTTCTAATGATTCTATAAGCCAAGTAGTGAACATAGAACCCAACAGGTAGTTTTCCCACCTGTGGCTCCCTCCCTACCACCCCATGTAGAATCCCTAGTATTCATTTTTCCCATCTTTGTGTCCATGTGTACCCAGTGTTCAGCTCCCATTTATAAGTGAGACCACGTGGCATCTGCTTTTCTGTTCCTGCATTAGTTCACTTAGGATAATTGCTTCCAGCTGCATTCGTGTTGCTGCAAAGGACATGGTTTCATTCTTTATTATAGCTATGCAGTATTCCATGCCGTATATGTATCACATTTTCTTTATCCAATTCACCATTGAAGGCCACCGAGGTTGTTTCCATATCTTTGCCATTTTCGACAGTGTTGTGATAAACATACAAGTGCAGGCGTCTTTATGATTTATTTTCCTTTAGGCATATACTTAGTAATGTGATTTAAAATGATTTAGTTTCCTTTAGGCATATACCTAGTAACATGATTGCTGGGTCAAATGGTAATTCTATTTTAGGTCTTTGGGAAATCTCCACACTGCTTTCCACGGACCTAATTTTTCACAAAATTAGAAAAATCTATTCTAAAATTCATTTGGAACAAAAAAGAGCACAAATAGCCAAAGCAATCCTAAACAAAAAGCACAAAGCTGGAGGCATCACATTGGCTGACTTCTAAGTTTATTATAAGGCTACAGTAATCAAAATAACATGATACCATTACCAAAAATAGACATATAGTGGAACAGAACAGAGAACCTAGAAATAAACCCACATACCTAAAACCATCTGATCCTCAACAAAATTAATAAAAATAAGCAATGGAGAAAGGAGTCCCTGTTCAATAAATGGTGCCAGGATAACTGAGAAATCCCCAAACTGCTTTCCACAGAACTAATTTGCATTCTCACCAACAGTGGTTAAGTGTTCTGTTTCCTTCACAATCTTGCCAACATCTGGGTTTTTTTGACTTTTTAATAACGGCCATTCTGACTGGCATAAGTTGGTATCTCATTGCGGTTTCAGTTTTCATTTCTCTGACAATTAATAATCTTTAACATTTATTATATGTTTGTTGTCTGCTTTCATGTGTTCTTTTGAGGAGTGTCTGTTTATGAACTTTGGCTACCTTTTAATGGGATTATTTGTTTTTGTCTTGATTCATTTAAGTTCCTTATAGATTCTGGATATTAGTTCTTTTTCAGATGCACAGTTTGCAAATATTTTCTTCCATTCTTCAGGCTATCTGTTGACTCTGTTGATAGTTTGTTTTGTTGTGTAGAAGCTCTTCAGTTTAATTAGGTCCCAATTATCAACTTTTATTTTGGTTGAATTTGCTTTTGAGGACTTAGTCATAAATTATTTGCCTAAGCCAATGTCTACAAGAGGATTTCCTAGATCTACTTGTAGAATTTTTATAGTTTCATGTCTTGCATTAAAATCTTTAATTCATCTTGAGTTAATTTTTGTATATGGTGAGAGGCAGAGGTCCAGTTTCATTCCTCTGCCTGTGGCTCACTGGTTATCCCAGTACCATTTATTACGTAGGGAATTCTTTCCCTATTGCTTATTTTTGTAGATTTTGTTGAAGAACAGATCAGGTGTGTGGGTTTATTTCTAGGTTCTCTATTCTGTTCCACTGGTCTATGTATCTATTTTTTGTACTTGTACCATGTTATTTTGATTATTATAGCCTTATAATAAACTTAGAATTCAGCCAATGTGATGCCTCCAGCTTCATTCTTTCTGTTTAGGATTGCCTTGGGTATTTGGGCTTTTCTTTGGTTTCAATAAAATTTAGAATAGGTTTTTCTAATGCTGTGAAAAATGATAATAGATATTTTGATAAGATAAGAATAAGATTGAATCTGTAAGATAAGAATAATTGATAAGAATAGATTGAATCTGTAGATTGTTTTGGGCAATATGGACATTTTAACTATACTGATTCTTCCATTTCATGAGCATGGAATGCTTTTCCATTTGTTTGTGTTGTCTATGATTTCTTTCAGCAGTTTTGTAGTTCTTCATGTAAAGATCTTTCACTTCACCTCCCTGGTTGGATGAATTCCTAGATATTTTATTTTTTGTGGCTGTTGTAAATGAAATTGCATTCTTGGTTTGGTTCTCAGCTTGCATGTCGTTGCTACGTAGAAATGTTACTAATTTTTGTACAGTAATTTTGTATCCTGAGATTATGCTGAAGTTGTTTATCAGGTCTAGTAGCCTTTTTGTGGAATCTTTAGGGTTTTTGAGGAATACAATCTTATTATTACTGAAGAAAGATAATTTGACATCCTCTTTTCCTATTTGGATGCTTTCCATTTCTGATTTCTTTGGCTAGGACTTGCAGTATTATTTTGAATGGGAGTGGAGAGAGTAGACATCCTCATTTTGTTCCAGTCTTAGGGCATGTGGCTCCAATTTTTACCTGTTCAGTATGATATTGACTGTGAGTAAAGATAATTGGACATCCTCTTTTCCTATTTGGATGCCTTTCATTTCTGATTTCTCTGGCTAAGACTTCCAGTATTATGTTGAATGGGAGTGGTGAGAGTAGACATCCTCATTTTGTTCCAGTTCTTAGGGGGTATGGTTCCAACTTTTACCTATTGGATATGATGTTGGCTGTGGGTTTGTCATACATGGCACCTATTATTTTGAGCATGTTCATTGAATACCTAGTTTGTTGAGGGATTTTTGTCATGAAGGGATGTTGGATTTTATCAAATTATTTATCTTCATCTGTGGAGATGATCATATGGCTTCTGTTTTTAATTCTGTCTGTGCTAGGTCACATTTATTAATTTGTGTTTGTTGAACCATCCTTGCATCCCAGGAATAAAGCCTACTTGATTATGGTCTATTAAGTTTTTGATGTACTGCAAGATTCATTTTGCCAGTATTTTGTATTTGCCTATAGTGTTTTCTTTCCTTATTGTGTCTCTGCCAGATTTTGGTATTAGGATGATACTGGTTTCCTAGAATGAGTTAGGGAGGATTCCTTGTTCCTCTATTTTTTTTTTTTTTTAGTACTTTCAGGAAAACTGCTACCAGCTCGACTTTGATAGCTCTTCTTTGTATTTCTAGTAAAATTTGGCTGTGAATCCGTCTGGTCTGGAGCTTTTCTTGGTTGGAAGGTTTTGTATTATTGATTCAATTTTATTACTCATTATTGGTCTGTTTGGAATTTGTTTCTTCCTGATTCAATCTTGGGAGATTGTTTCCAGGAATTTATCCATTTTCTATGGATTTTCTAGTTTAGGTGCATAAATATTTTCATAATAGTCTCTAAGGATCATTTGTATTTCTGTGGGATTAACTGTGATGTCACCTTTGTCATTTCTGATTGTGTTCATTTGGATCTTCTCTCTACTTTTTTGGTTAATCTAGCTAGTGATCTTTCAATCTTCTTTACTCTTTCAAGCAACCAACTTTTAGTTTCACTGATTCTTTGTACGACTTAGGGGGGTTAATTTTATTTAGTTCTGCTCTAATTTAGATTGTTTCTTTTCTTCTGCTAGCTTTGGATTCAGTTTGTTCTTACATTTTTCGGTTTTTTTAGGTGCAAAATCGGGTTGTTAATTTGAGATCTCTCTATCTTCTTTTGTAGTCTTGATTGTGTAGTTGCTTTATAGGATCAATAGGCTGTGTGCTTGCACGTGCTTTTGGGGTAGCAAGAATTGTTCTTTAGTTTCCATGTTTAGAATTCCCTTAAGCATATCTCGTAAGGCTGGTCTTTTGATGACAAATTCCCTTAGCAATTGTTTGTCTAGGAAACAGTTCATTTCTCCTTTGTTTATGTAGCTTAGTTCAGCAAGATATGAAATTATTGGCTGGCACTTCTTTCTTTAAGAATGCTAAAAATATGCCATAATTTCTACTGGCTTGTAAAATATCTGCTGAGAAATATGGTAATAGGTAATTTGGCTTTTCCCTAATACCTTTAAGAATTTTCCTTTTTAAAAAAATAATTTCAACTTTTATTGTGGATTAAAGGGTTCATGTGCAGGTTTGATACCTGGGTATATTGAATGACATACAGGTTTGGGGATCCCAGTGATCTCATCACTCTGGCAGTAACCAACAGATTGTTCTTCACCCCATTCCCCAATCCCTCCTTCCCTCCCCTGTTTAGTGGTCCCCAGTGTCTATTGTTCCCATCTTCACATTCATTTGTATTCCATTTTTAGCTCCCACTTATAAGTGAGAACACGCAGTGTGTGCTTTTCTGTTCTTGCATTAGTTCACTTGGATAATGACCTCCGGCTCCATTCATATTGCTGCAAAGAACATAATTTGGTCTTTTTTATGGCTACATAGTATTCAAGGGTATATATGTATCACATTTTTTAAATCCAAACCTCTATTGATGGGCACCTAGGTTGATTCTATGCCTCTGCTATAGTGAATAGGACTGCAGTAAACATATGGGCTCACGTGACTTTTTGATAGAATGATTCACCAGAATCACTGTGATTCACCAGTTATCCCAGCACCATTTGTCGAATAGGGAGTCCTTTCTTCAGTGCTTATTTTTGTTGATTTTGTTGAAGATCACATGGTTGTAGGAATGTGGGTTTATTTCTAGATTCTCTATGCTGTTCCATTGGTCTATGTGTATATTTTTTTGTAATGGTACCATGCTATTTGGATTACTTTAGAAGCTTACTTTAGTAGCTTTAGTAGCTTACTTTACCTTTGGAAGCTTGTCTTAGTAGCGTTAGAATGAACTTAGAAGTCAGCCAATGTGATGCCTCCAGCTTTCTTTAGTAGCTTTAAGGTTTACTTTAATAGCTTTAGAATAAACTTAGAAGTCAGCCAATGTTATGTCTCCAGCTTTCTGTTTTGTTGTTGTTGTTGTTTAGGAGTTCTTTGACTATTTGGGCTCTTCTTTGGTTCCAAATAAATTTTAAAATAGATTTTTTCTAATTCTGTGAAAAATGGCACTGGTATTTTGAGAGTGATAGCATTAAGTCTATAGATTGCTTTGGAAAGTATGGTTATTTTATAAAAACTATATTGATTCTTCTAATCCATGAGCATGGAATATTTTTTCATTTGTTTGTGTTGTCTATGATTTCTTTCAGCAGTTTTGTAGTTCTTCATGTAGAGATCTTTCATCTCTTTGTCATACGAATTCCTAGATATTTCATTTTCTTGAGATTGTGTTCTTGATTTTGTTCTCAGCTAGAACACTACTGGTGTATAGAAATGTTACCAATTGTTGTACATCAATTTCATATCCTGAAACTTTACTGAATTTGTTTTTCAGTTCCAGGAGTCTTTGAGTGGAGTCATTAGGGTTTTCTATGGATATAATTATACCATCAGCAAAGAGCAATAGTTGGACTTCAATATTTTTGCATTGACCTTGGATAGTATAATGACTATGTGTCTTGGGGATGGTCTTCTTATATAGTATATTGCAGGAGTTCTCTGAGTTTCCTTTATCTGCATGTTGACCTGTCCAATAAAATTGAGCAAATTTTTCTAAATTAGATCCCCCAAATTTTTTTCAAGTTGCTTACTTTCTTTTCTCTTCTCCCAGGAATGCCATTAAGTCATACATGTGGTTACCTTACATAATCCCATATTCTTGAAGTCATTGTCCATTTTTTAAAAATATTTTTTCTTTATTTTTGCTGACTGAGTTGATTCAAATGACTGGTTTTAAGCTCTGAAATTCTTTCCTCTGCTTAATCTAGTTTGTTTTTAAGGCTTCTCACTGTATTTTGAAATTCTGTAGCAAATTTTTCAATTCCAAAAGTTCTATTTGTTTCTTTCTTAATATAGCTATGTCATCTTTCAAATCTTGGATCATTTTTCTGACTTCTTTTTTTTTTTTTTTTTTTTTTTTTTTTTGAGACAGAGTCTCGCTCTGTCACCCGGGCTGGAGTGCAGTGGCCGGATCTCAGCTCACTGCAAGCTCCGCCTCCGGGTTTACGCCATTCTCCTGCCTCAGCCTCCGGAGTAGCTGGACTACAGGCGCCCGCCACCTCGCCCGGCTAGATTTTTGTATTTTTTAGTAGAGACGGGGTTTCACCGTGTTAGCCAGGATGGTCTCGATCTCCTGACCTCGTGATCCGCCCGTCTCGGCCTCCCAAAGTGCTGGGATTACAGGCTTGAGCCACCGCGCCCGGCCCATTTTTCTGACTTCTTTGTGTTGGATTTTAACTTTCTCTTGGATCTCATTGAGTTTCTTTCCCATCCATATTTGAATAGTGTATCTGTCATTTCAGACATTTCATTCTGATTAGGAGCCATTGCTTGGGAGCTAGTGAGATCCTTTGGAGTCGATGAAATGCTCTGGCTTTTTGTATTGTCAGAGTTCTTATGCTTCTGGTTTCTTCTCATCTGAGAAAGCCAACACTATTTTTTTTTTTTGAATTTGCTATCTTTTGGATGGTACCTCTTAATATTTTATTGGTTTTTCCCCTCAGGAGTAATAACTGTGTTGTATGTTGTGTATGGTCAGTTGGATTTGTCTCTGGCTGCTTTCAGGGTATCAAGGGTCTGTACAAGTTTTTCGGTTGCAGGTAGGTTTGTGCAGTGGCTTTCTCAGACATCACTTTTTGTAGCAATGTAATTTTGTTTGGTGGTGTAAGTCAGGCTGAAGTCTGGTAGGTGGCACTTAAGAATAGGAACCAGCGCATAGGGGCAGGAGTGGAAGCAACGGAGAAGCATGAAAAGTGCCTTTTCCCAGTGCATACACATTCATCTTCAGTGACGTGGAGGCACTAGAGAAGCCCGAGAAATGATCTCTTTTAGTCCATCTTCCCTGGTCCAAAATGGGAAGAGCCACAGCTGAGTCCACAAAGGTGCACCAAAGAGGGAGGCAGGATGGAGAGATGACTGCCCCCCACCTCCATTACTGGGCTTTGGTGGTGACACCTTCAGAAGCTGGCACCATGTTCACATTTTCTTTGACTCAAGAGAACTTTGGCAGGCAGCACTCCCCATTCAGGGGTGGATTGTGCCAAGGGTTAGATCTCCAGGGAAGTGAGCTCCACCTCCTTTCCACTCTTTGGAGCTGGCAGAGCACTCTCCCCAAGCTGAGCAAGAGAGCAGGCTGGGGCACCCAGCAATGACATTTGGAGACTGGTTCTAGGTCACAAAGTTGTCCCTAGCTGCAAGTCTTGCTGCCTTCAGCTTCCATGATTATCTTCCCACCCCCCCACCCCCAGTTCAGTGATGGGAGAGAGCCTAACTGCAGCACCTACTGCTTAGGTACTCTCCACACGCAGTGTTCAATTCTGGCTGTGGAACCATTCCCTCATTCAAGAGCAAGCACTCCAGTTTCCGTCTCGAGACTAAAATACCTGCTGTAGCTGCTGCTGCCAGGTCACCAAATGCTGTCTATCTACTCTCAAAATGGTGTCAGTTGTTGGCTTGTGACTGGGGAGGGTGTGGTCCCATTCTAGTGAGTAGGCAAGAAGCTTTGGGGAGTGTGGTCCACTGAAATCTTGGTCTCACAGCAGCCTGTAGCAGGGCATTGAGTATTGTCCTAGGTATGCACAGGAGAACGTGGCTTCCCTGTCCCTCTTTGGCTGGGTGGCAGCTAGAGTGCATCAGCCCAAAATCAAGACAAGGTTAGAATTTTGAACTGGGAGCAGAAAGGGTAGATCATGACCTAAGCAAGCAGTGTGAGCAAAAAGCTGTGAAGAATGCGGTCTGATCATGTTTCAGTCTCAGAGCAGCCTGCTGCAGAGCACTGGGTAGGACAATATATATGCATGGGATAGCCTGGATTTTCTGTCAGTCCTTGGTCAGGGAGTGGCTGTAACCTTGTCAGCCTGAGCTCAGGTCCAAGGCAGGGCTCAGCCCACTACTAAGCACTCAAAATGGTGCCTTGGGTTGGAATCAGAGAGGATGGGACACCATCCAGACAAGCAGCATGAGCAAGACTCCGGGGAAGTGGGATCCACTTATATCTCAGTCTCAACAGTAACTTGTAGCAGGGCAGCAAGCACCTCCCCAGGGGTGCATGGGTGCACCTATTCACCCCTCTCCCTCCTTGGAGCAGCACAGTGGCTGCAACCATGGTCTATGGGTCCACAGCATCTTGGTTCTGAAAATGACTCCTGCCTGAGGCTGCTCCAGACTCAGATAACTGTGGGATACTGTTTAGGAACCCTTTCTGGAGCAACATCTCTGCAAATTCTAGGCAGCTCCATATGTCAGGCACCAGGACCTAGTGGGTGGATGGTTTCTCCCATGCCAGGTTTGTTAAAGTTCATTTCAGAGGTCTGGGTGTTTCTCTGTTACTGTTTCCCCACATGAAGGAGTTTCTGCCAACTCTCAGTAAGTTCCTAGCTGGACAATCTGCCTCAAACTCTCTTCTTACTTATTTCTGGTGCTTTCCATCTCTTTTCTAATGAATCCAAACATTCTCTCCTAGAAGATATGTTTGAAATTTGAGTATCTACTTCCTATTCTGGCTCTTCCCCATGGTGAAAGCACATAGTACCTGCATTTTGTGGGTCATCTTGATCCTTCTTCACTTTAGCCTTTTCTATGTATAAGATCATGACATCTCTAATAGTTTCATTTCTTCCTTTCCAGTATGTATGTATTTGGCTTCTTTTCCTTGTCTAGTTGCCATGTGATATGGCTTGGATCTATGTCTTCACCAAATGTCATGTTGAATTGTAATCCCCAATGTTGGAAGTGGGGCCTGATGGGAGGGAGGTGGTTGGATAATTGAAGTGGATTTCTCATGAATGGTTTAGCACCATCTGCTTGGTGCTGTTCTTGTGATAGTGAGTGAGTTCTCAAGAGATATGGTTGTTTAAAAGTATGCAGCACCTCCCCCATCACTCTCTCTTGCTCCTGCTTCCACCATGTAAGACCTCTCACTCCCTATTTGCATTCCTTTGTGACTGGAAGATTCCTGAAGTCTTCCCAGAAGCAGAAGTTGCTATTTTTCCTGTACAGCCTGCAGAACTATGAGCCAATCAAACCTCTTTTTAGAAATACATTAGCCAGTCTCAGGTATAGCACTGTAAGAACAGACTAATACACTAGGGTTAGAATTGTAGCACAACAATAAATAGAATGATACCCTTGTATTATTCTGATCTTATGGGGAAAATGTTCAGACTTTCACCATTATGTATAACATTAACTGGATTTTCCATAGACACCTTTGTCAGGTTGAGAAAGTTTCCTTCTATCTCCATTACAATCAGAAAACATTCTTTGTATAATTTTAATCATTGTGAATGTATTAGGATGTCTGTTGTGGCCTAAAATATGATCTGCTCTACAGAATATTCATTTGTACTTGTGAAATGTGTATTAGGCTGCTGTTGGATGAAGTATTCCATAGCTAGCTGTTAGGTATACTTGGTTTATAGTGTTGTTCAATTTTCTATTTTCTTTCTGATCTTTCTAATTGTTCTATGCAGTAGTGAAATTGCAGTATTTCAGTCTTTATTATTTAATCCTCTATTTTCCCCTTAATTCTGTCAGCTTTTCTATCTCTATTGTGAAGCTCTATTATTAGATGTATATGTATTTATAATGTTTCTATCTTGATGGGTCGACCTTTTTAACAATACATAATGTCCTTCTTTGTCACTAGTAACAACTTCTGCTTTAAAGTCTTGTTTGTTTCATATTATTGTAGCCACTCTATATTTCTCTGGTTACTGTTTGCACAGTATATATTTTTTTCATCCTTCAAGTTCAACTTACTTATGTCTTTGAAACTAAAGTGAGTTTCTTCAAGACAGCATATAGTTCATTATGGCTTTTTTAGTCTTAATTTTTGTATTTTAATTGGTTAAAAGTTAACCCTAAAGTTAACTGCTAATATCCTACTGTTGACCAGAAGCCTTACCAATAACATACACTGTCAACTAACACATATTTTATATGAAATGTGTACTATATACAGTATCATTACAATAAAGTAAGCTAGAGAAAACATCTTCATCTTCTTCATATTGCATAACCTGAGAAGGAAAAGGAGGAGTTTGTCCTACTGCCTCAGGGGTAGCAGAGGCAGAAGAAAATCCATGTATAAGTGGGCATGCACAATTTAAAGCCATGTTGTTCAAGGGTCAACTAAACCTATTTCTACAATTTTGCTATTTTTTTCTACATGTCCTATCTTTTTTGTTCCTCACTTCTTGTATTACTGCCTTCTTGTGTGTTAAACAGATATTTTCTAGTGTATCACTTTAATTCCTTTGTCATTTCATTTACTATATTTTTTGAATGTTCTTGGTGGTTGCTCTGGTATTAAATTTAACTTAATTTATAATTAAGTTGAATAATTAAATAAGATCCAGGTATAAGTAACTCAGAGGTCACCAATCAATTTCAACTTGAGAAGGAGTTTACCAGGACATGTCATCATCAAATTATCAAAAGAAATCCCAAATGGTTTTCAGTAGATTTTTCAACAGAAGTACTGCAGGCCAGAAGAAAACGGTCAATGTAATGAAGAAACAGTCAATGTAATGAAGGAAAAAAGCTGCCTACTAGAAATACTTTATGTGGCAAACCTGACCTTCAGAATGGGGAAAGAAATAAAAACTTTCCTAGACAAGCAAATGTTAAGGTAGTTCATCACCACGAGGCCTTCTTTATAGAAACTACTAAAGGGAGTTCTTGAAGTTGAAATTAAAGGCTATTAATTAATAAAGTAAAAATAAATTGAAAGTTAAAAACTCAGTGGAATAAGTAATGTATAATCATACTCGGAATTCTCTATTACTATAAGAATGGTATGTAAAGCAATTTTATTTCTACTATAGAAGTTAGAAGGCAAAACTATCAAAAATAACTCTAACTACAATAAATTTTTAAGGAATACAAATTACTAAAAAAAAAAAAGCAAGTTTTGGCATCAAAATAAAAATGTAAAAGAGAGGAAGTGAAAGTGTAGTTTTCGTATGCAGTTAAAGTTGCTATCACCTTAAAGTAACCTGTCATAAGAAGCAGATGTCTTATGTAAGTCTCATGGTAGCCACACACACAAAGAAAAACCTATAGTAGTAGCACAAAGTGTAAAAAGAAAGATCAAAACATATCACAACAGAAAACCATCAAACCTCAGAGGAAGACAGAAAGAGAAGAAGAAATTAACAAATGACCTGCAAAACAATCAGAAAACAAATTACAAAGCAGCAGAAGCAAGTCCTTACCTATTAATAATTACCTTGAATGTGAATGAATTAATCTTTCCAATCAAAATACCTAGAGTAGATGAATATATTTTAAAAATAGGAGCCAACCATGTGCTCCCTACAGAAAACTCACTTTACTAGTAAGGATACACACAGACTGAAAGTGAGGGTGTATAAAAAGATATTCCATGCAAATGAAAACTGAAGGAGAGCAGCAGTAGCTGTATTTATATTAGACAAAATAGTCTCCCATTTAAGAAAAGCCCAAGACCTGAAGTCTTCACTGCTGAATTGTAACAAATATCTTAATGTTAATACTAATTCTTCTCAAACCCTTCCAAAATATGAAGTAGAAGGAATACTTTCAAACTCTTTTTAGAAGGCTAGCATTATCCTGATGCCAAAAGCTGGACAAGAACACTTGTCCTTGAAGTAGAAAGTATAAAATTACAGACCAATATTCTTGATGAATATAAATGCAAAATATTCTCAAATAAAATTAGCAGACTGA
This sequence comes from Trachypithecus francoisi, assembly GCF_009764315.1. Lineage (NCBI taxonomy): Eukaryota > Metazoa > Chordata > Mammalia > Primates > Cercopithecidae > Trachypithecus > Trachypithecus francoisi. The sequence continues at coordinate 123,023,158 of NW_022681458.1, read as the reverse complement.
ATTCAACAACCCATTAAAAGAAACATTCACCATGATCAAGTAGTGCTTATCCCTGGGATGCAAGGATGGTTTAACATATGCAAATCAATACATGTAATACACCACATCAACAAAATGAAGGATAAAGTCATATGATCATCTCAATAAATGCAGTAAAAAAGATTTTGCAAATTTCAACATTCATTCATAATAAAAACCTTAACAGATTAGGTATAAAGAAAATGTAACGCAGTACAATAAAGACCATCTATTACAAAGTCACAGCTGATATCATTCTAAACAGTGGAAAATTAAAATCTTTTTCTCTAAGATCAAGAACAAGACAAAAATGCCCACTATTCACCACTTCTTTTCAACATGGTACTGGAAGTCTTATCAAGAGCAATTAGGCAAAAGAAAAAAAACAAAAGTCATCCTAAAAGGAAAGGAGGAAATAAAATTGTCTCCATATGCTGACAGCGATCATATATATATATACATATATGTGTGTGTGTGCATATATGTGTGTGTTGTGTGTATATATATATCTTAAAGCCTTCACCAAAAAAATGTTAGAACTGATAAACTGAATTCAAAAAAGTTGCAGGATACATCAGCACACAAAAATCAATAACATTTCTACATATTAAAATTAAGAAAACAATTCCATTTACAATAGCAACAAAAATGCTAAATACTTATGTGTAAATTTAACCAAGGTGGTAAAAGACGTGTATACTGAAAAATATGAAACACTGATGAAAGTGAAGGAAATATTTTTTAATGGAAAGATATCCCATGTTCAAAAGTTGGAAGAACTGATATTGTTAAAATGTCCATACGACCCAAACTAATGAACAGATTCAATGCCATATCTATCAAAATTCCAATGTCATTTTTCACATATCTAGAAAAAAGCACTCCTTCAATTCATATGGAACCATGAAATACCATGAATAGCAAAACAATCTTGAACAGAAGGAACAAAGCAGGAGGCATCACACTCCCTGATTTCAAAGCATATCATAAAGTGATTGTAATTGTAACAGGGTGGTACTGACATAAAAACAGACCCATTGACAATGGAAGGTGGTTTTATGGTTAGTTGATTTTTGACAAAGGTACCAAGAACACACACTGGAAAAGGGGCAGTCTCTTTCAGTAAATGGTTTTTGGGAAAATTAGTTACCCACATGCAAAAGAAGGAAATCAGACCTTGGTTTCACAATATACACAAAAATCAACTGAAAATGAATTAAAGATTTAAATATAAGATCTCAATGTGGAAAACTAGTCAAAGAAAACACAGAGGAAAAGCTCCATGAAATTTGTCTGTGCAACAATTTTTTTTTTAATATGACCCAGAAAGCACAAGCAACGAATGCAAAAATAGCCAAATAGGATGGTATCAAACTAAAAACCTTTGCACAGCAAAGGAAACAATTAACAAACTGAAGAGACAACCCCCAGAATGGGAGAAAATATTTGTAAGTGATACATCTGATACGGGGTTAATATTAGAAACATATAAGGAACTCAGCTAATTAACTCAGTAACAATAAGACAACTCAGTTAAAAAAGGTAAAGAACCTAAATAGACATTTCTCAAAAGTAATACATACAAATGGCCAGTGGGTACTTGAAAACTGTTCAGCATCACTAGTCATTACAGAAATAGAAATTAAAACCCCAATGAGTTTTCACATTATACCTGCTAGAATGACTTGTCGAAAAGGTGAAAGATAGCAAGTCTTGGTAAGGGCATAGAGAAAAGAGAATTCTTGTACCTTGTTGGTGGGAATGTAAATTGGTACTACAGAAAATGATATGGAAGTTTCTCGAAAAACTGAAAATAGACCTACCATATGATCCTGTAATTCTACTTCTGGGTGTATATCCAAAGAAAAAGAAATCAATACGTGGAATGTATATCTGCACTCCCATGTTCATAGCAGCGTTTTTCACAATAGCCAAGATATGGAATAATCCTAAGAGTCCACTAACAGATAAATGGATCTTTAAAATGTGGCATATACACACAGTTTGATACTATTCAGCATTTTAAAGTTGGGAAATTCTGTCATCTGTAACAACAAACGGTTGCTTCCGTTTGTTAATTGTTTCCTTTGTTGTGCAAAGGTTTTTAGTTTGATGTCATCTTATTTGGCTATTTTTGCATTTGTTGCCTGTGTTTTCTGGGTCATATTAAAAAAATCTGGAGGACAAAATAACAAATGAACAAAGCCAAGCACAGAAATACAAATACTGCATAATCTCACTTATATGTGGAATGTAAAAAAAGTGGAACTCATAAAAATAGAAAGTAGAAAGATGCTTACGAAGGCTGGGTGAGTGGAGGAAGGGAGAAGAAGGGAAGGTGCTGATCAAAGGGTAAAAAGTTTCATATAGACAAGAGAAATAGGTTTTGAGATCTATTGCACAGCAGGGTAACTATAGTCAGTAATAATGTATATCTAAAAATAAGAGAGTAAATGTCAAATGACTCACAGTAAAACATGATAGGTAAGTGAAGTGACAGATACGTTGAACAACTTGATGTAGTACTTCTACATTGTATACCTGTATTCAAACATTTTATTGTAACCCAAAATGTACACAATTGTGATAAGCCCATCAAAAAATAATATTAATAATAATAAAGTGCATCTCTTTAGTATTATAACATGACAACTCTGGTATTCAGATCACCTCTCCTCCCCAGAGTGTACTGTTACTGCATATAGTGCTTGTTATTTGTTTAGTGATATGGTTTGACTCTTCCTCCTCACGCAAATCTCACCTTGTATTCCCATAATTCCTATGTGTTGTCGCAGGAATCTGGTGGGAGACAATTTAATCATGGGGACAAGTCTGTCCTGTACTGTTTTCATGAGAGTGAATAAGTCTCAACGACATCTGATAGAAACAAGAGTTTGCCTGCACAAGCTCTCTCTTTGCCCACCGCCATTCATGTAAGATGTGACTTGCTCCTCCTCGCCTTCCACCATGATTGTGAAGCCTCCCCAGCCACGTGGAGCCATGAGTCCCACTAAACCTCTTTCATTTGTAGCTTGCTTAGTCTTGGGTATGTCTTTATCGGCAGTGTAAAAAAGGACTAATACATTTAGTTACTTTTTATAATTAATTCTCTACATTAAGAGAGAATTTTTTGTTATGTATTGCCACTGAAGTCACAGTTCCATTAGTTTAGAGGTCAGAGATTGGCCAGAGATTTTTTTTTAATGCCTAGAACACACACCCAAGTCTCCTAGTCTTTACTGGGAGCCTTTGTGTACATGTTGGGGCACATGCCTTCATCACTCGACAAGGCCATTACAACTATGCCTCAGCCCTCACTTCCTGCTCATGCAGAGACTGAAGGTTAACAAAAAGTGAGAACTCAGGACCTTCTCAGGACTATCCTGAGCATGTTTACAGTTCTAGGTAGGCACATGGCCTTTTACATTCCAAGAAATATGTCAGAGCTTTCCAAAGCCCTTATACACATTTCCTTTCCTAGTCATTCTTCTGAAGGTTTCAGTTAGTCAATTGTTTGACCCAACTTTTATCTATACCTCAGGCAGCAGTGACTAAAACATTTGGATATAAATTTTTACAGAAAACACCTCCACTTAGGTAGTGATTTTGGCACTGGGGATTTCTAAATCAGATGAACTAAAAACCAGCCTTTGAAGTTAGTCTTCCAGGAACTAAAGTTCAAGTGCATGTAAGCCTTTGGTTGATTTCCAGACTTCCAAAAAAGTTGATTCTGATAATTTTCACCATTTTTTTCTATTGCTGTTATGAAGGGGTAGAATTTCAGAGTCCGTTAGTCAGCCACTGTCACTATGACTCCACTATATGAATTTTACATAATTATTGTTCTTACCATTATTTTCCTTTTCCTCTATAATATATAAATCTCAGGAGAGATTTAAGATGAGATGCATTATCTTATTCATAACCATCCTATTGTAAACTTGTGATAGTCTTCAAACTGACCCACCCTCATCCCTTCATTTCTCAGATCTGTGACATAAATCTCATGCCATCCAATTTTCCAACAAAATGTTAAAAACAGTTTCAACTGGGACTCTGTTTTTTCCTATGAGTTAGTAGATAAAATTTCTTCCAAACTTGAAGAAAATCTAGTGACTCTTTGGCCATTGGCTTCTTCTTCAGATGCTTTGTTCAGGGCGGTTCGATGGTATAGTTCATCCAGATGAAAGTAAATAACATAGTCACTCACTTAGCACACTGACACTGTTTTTAACAAATATTTTTTTAAAGTGCCATGTACATATAGAAAAATACATTAACCTATGGGTGTTTATGCAAAGTAAACATACCTCTGTATAGCTAGCACTCAGATCAAGAAAAAAAAAAAAAGATTATAAATATCACAGAAGAGCATTTGATGACCCAGTAACCAATCCTAATCCCCATGCAAAGGTTGCCCCTTGCCTGACTTCTAAAAATACATATTAGTTTTTTTTTTTTTTTAATTTTGGGACTTACATCAGTGGTTCTATACAGTACTTGCTCTTTTCTGTCTGGCTTATTTTCTGCAAAACAACATTTGGGAGATGCATCCCTGCTTTGTTGTAGTTTGTTCTAATTGTTGTACAGCATTCCTTTGTTTGGAAATGCCAGAATTCATTTCTCCACTCTGCTGATAATAGGCATTTGGTTTTTTCACAGTTTGTTTCTGTTATGAATTAACTTTCTATATTCTTTTTTTTTTTTTTTTTTTTTTGAGACAGCGTCTCGCTTTGTACCCCAGGCTGGAGTGCAGTGGCACAATCTCGGCTCACTGCAAGCTCTGCTTCCTGGGGTCACACCATTCTCCTGCCTCAGCCTCCCGAGTACCTGGGACTACAGGTGCCCACCACCACGCCCAGCTAATTTTTTTGTATTTTTAGTAGACATGGGGTTTCACCGTGTTAGCCAAGATGGTCTCGATCTCCTGACCTCAAGATCTGCCCGCCTCGGCCTCCCAAAGTGCTAGGATTACAGGCGTGAGCCACCGCACCTGGCCTCTGTACTCATTCTTATACATGTGTTTTGATCAACATATGCACAACTTCATCTTAAACAAATATTGAGAAGTGGTGTTGCTTAGTCATAGGGAATATACACGAGCAGCCAGTTTCACAAAATTGTTTCATTAGGTTATTCTGCCATCAGCAACAGCTAAACATTTTTGTTGTATCATCAGTCTTTTTCTTTTAGGTATTTATTGAGTTAATTTGCTCTTTCCTAATGATCAATGAAGCTGAGCACCCTATTGTATATATATGTCATTTGAATGTCTTCTTTTGTCAAGTGCCTTTTCAAGACTTTTGTCCAGTTTTAAAATTAGGTTTTCTATTCTTTTCTTATTGCTTTATAGGTTTTCATATATTCTGAAAGGACTTCTTTGTCCATTATATGTGTTGAAAAATATTTTTTTCAACTGTACTGCTTGCTTCTTTAATCTTTAAATAGTATCTTTTGAAGAAAACAAGTTTTTTACCTTAACATAGTGGATTTTTAAAAATATTCCCCTATTGTCAGAAAATTAGTATCCTATTAAAGAAATATTTTCCTACCTTACTGTCATAAAGATAATGTGTTTTAGAAGTTTTATGTTTTAACTTTTAAATGTAGAGTTACAATAAAACTATTGCTTTCCTGTAAAGTATGAGGTGGAAGTGAATGTTCATTTTTTAAATACATAATCAACTTATCCTGCATTATTTTTTGAAGTCTATCATTCTCCACTACTCTCTAGCACCACTTTTATCATTAAAATTAGTTTGCTTGGCCGGGCGCGGTGGCTCAAGCCTGTAATCCCAGCACTTTGGGAGGCCGAGACGGGTGGATCACGAGGTCAGGAGATCGAGACCATCCTGGCTAACACGGTGAAACCCCGTCTCTACTAAAAATACAAAAACTAGCTGGGCGAGGTGGCGGGCGCCTGTAGTCCCAGCTACTCGGGAGGCTGAGGCAGGAGAATGGCGTAAACCCGGGAGGCGGAGCTTGCAGTGAGCTGAGATCCGGCCACTGCACTCCAGTCCCGGAGACAGAGCGAGACTCCGCCTCAAAAAAAAAAAAAATTAGTTTGCTTATGTGTGTGACTCTGTTTCTGGATTCTCTATACTGTTTAATTAATGTGCTTGTCTATCTCTTCATTAATATTACACTGCATTTTAGATTTAGAATAAAACTTGATAACTGATGGTAACTTTTTCTTCTTTAAGATTGTCTTATATATTTTTGGTCAGGTATATTCCTGTATGAATTTTAGAATTAGCTTGTTAATTTCCACCAAAACACCTGCAAGGATATTAATTAGGGTTCTGAATTCATAGATTAATTTAGGAAAAAATGACATATTTAAGTATTTAGTCCTTTAGTTCATGAACATGGTATATCCCTACACTTAGCAGATATTTTTTTCTCTCTGTAATGTCTTGTAGTTTGCTAGCATATGGGATCTTAAATATCTTTGGTTTGATTTATTCCTAGAAAATAAATATTGCTCAATGAATTGTAAATATCATTTTTTAAATAAAAATTCATTTTCTTTATACTGGTAATACGTAAAATACGTTATTGTCTGTTCTACATGGTCCTTATTCAATCAATGTTGTAAATGTGCTCATAGCTTTTTATCATTCAACTCTAGATTCCTTCGGGTTTCTAACCTAAAATGATACAATATGTGAATATCTGATGTTTTACATGTTATATTCCAAATGTTATATTGCTTATTTATTTTTGTCTCTTTATTGCCCTGGCTAGGAACTCCAGTACAAAGTTGAAAATAGGTGGTGATAGTGAGCTTCCTACCTTTTTCCAATGTCACTATTAAATAAAATGGTTTTTTGGGTTTTTTTTTTTTTTTTTTTTTTTTGGTGCCATCTAACAGATTGAAGAAGGTCTTTTTGCCTTTCTGGTGAGCTAAATTTTTTTTAACATTTAAAGTGTAAATTTTATCAAAAAATTTTCAACTTTTAAAATATTTGTGCAGTTTTGTCCTTAAATATATTAATTTGGTAAATTTTATTAATTTGTAAAGGCTATACGATATTTTTCCCTGTAATAAATCAACTTGGATATAATGTATTAGCATATTATATGACTAAATTCAGTTTGCTATTATATTGCCTAGGGCTTTTGCATTTGTGTTTAAGAGAAAGATTGGCCCTTAAATTTTCTTTCTTGTAAAGTCCCTGTCAAATTTTGGTAAGAAACTTAGACAGATTCATAAAAGGTATTAGAAAGTATTTTTATTTGTTAATTCTCTGGAAGACTTTATGTTTAGTTATTATTTTTCTTTAAAAAATAAAAATTTTATATTTTGATTTCACTGGTGAAGTCACCTGGGCTGGAAATTATGGATTACATTACTTAAATAAATTTTGGATTATTAAAGCTTTTTATATTTTTTAGTGCAAATTTTATAAATTATGATTTCAATGACTTTGTCCATTTCAATTAACGTTTTAAATCTATTAGTATTCATTCCTTTTATTGTATTTTCTAATTATGTATGCAAGATATTGGTAATTTATGCTTTCTCAATTTTCTTTTTGATTAGTCCTTATAGTATTGTTCCAATTGTACCAATTGTATCTGTTCACTATGTCATTGTCTATTTTTGTGCATCTTCTCTATATGTTTCTAAATTTTTTATGTTTAATATTTTCTTCCTTTGACTTTCTTTTAATTTTCTGTTATTTTTTCCTAATATTTTGAACTGTATATTAAATTATTACTTTTCAGACTGTGTTTCTCTAACAGTGCTATAAATTTCCCTTTAAGCACAGCTTTTGTTGCATTACATTTTAGAAATCAATTTAATTTCCATTGTGATTTCTTCTTTTATGTATGACTTGCTCAAATGTGTTTTTGCTTAATTTGCATAACTTTGAAAAAAATTTTAGATTTCGATTGATTATTTATTTCTACTTTAGCTCCACCATTGCAAATAACATAATCTGTGAGATTTCAACCCTTTAGAGCTTGTTTAAATTGCTTTATGCCTTGACGTGTTCAATTATGGTTAATATGCTATAGGAATAAAAAAAAATGTGTATTCTGCAGTCGTTCAAAGTATCTACAAATCCAAATTTGTCCACTTGTTCTACCAGGTAATGAGAAAGGTTATGTTAAGATTCCCTACTATGAGGGGGGAGCGGGGAGGGATGGCATTGGGAGTTATACCTGATGTAAATGGCGAGTTGATGGGTGCTGACAAGTTGATGGGTGCAGCACACCAACCTGGCACAAGTATACATATGTAACAAACCTGCACGTTATGCACATGTACCCTAGAACTTAAAGTATAATAAAAAATAAAAATAAAAATAAAAATAAAAATAAAAAGTAAAATAATAAAAAGCAAAAAAAAAAAAAAAAAAAAGATTCCCTACTATGATTGTAGATATATCCATTTCTCTTTTTTACTCTGTGACTGCTTAATACTTTGAGACCTTGTTACTAGGGGCATGCAAATTTTGAATTTTTATATATTCCTGGTAGACTGACAGTTTCATCATCATGGAATATCATCTTTTTCTCTAGTGATAATTCATTTTATAAAGTCAATTTTGTCTGACAGTAATATAGCTACACTAACTTTCTTTTGGTTAGTGTTTGCAGCCTGTATCTCTTTTCATGCTTTTATTGTCAACCTTTCTGTATTTTCACATTTGAGTTTCTTTAAAGTAGAATACATTTCATTTTCTTAAAATTCACTCTGATAATCTTTGTCTTTTAATTAGAATACTTAGTCTGTTTACATTTGATGGAATTTCTGGTATATCCATGTTTATTTTTACAATTATACTAGTTTTTTCTATTTATCCCACTGTTCTATATTTGATTTTTTTGTTTCTTGCCTTTTTTGAACGAATTATTTTTGTTATTCTGTGTTTGCTTTATTTGCTTTTCTGTTCTAAACTCAACATATTTTTTCAGTTGTTAAACTACAGAGTTCATATGTATAACTGAAAATAAAATGTAGTTAAAAGTACTATTTCTACTCCTAGAAAAGTGCAAGACTTTAAACATTTAAAGTATTGTAATTTTATTTATTCTCTTCATGCACCTCCTTTAGTGCTATTAATTGCATAATTTTAATTATTTATATAGACAAAACTCCATAAAAATCTGATTTTTATTTTATGCTGTCAAGATTCATTTAGATTAATCCACATATTTACCCTCACCATTACTATTCATCTTTTCTTTTGTTGCTTGTTTTTATATACTCTCTTTTTTTTTTGGTCTGAAGAATTTCATTTAGTGTGTTTCAGTAGATTTACCGATGCCAAGTTATCTCTAATGATGTTTGTTTTAAAATGTTTTGGCTTCACTTTCATTAGAAATGACTTTTTCACGTGCATTAAATTCTACTTTATCAATTATTATTGTTAGTTATTAAGAAGCTATCATTACGGCCGAGCGCAGTGACTCACCCCTGAAATGCCAGCACTTTGGGAAGCCGAGGCGGGTGGATCACGAGATCAGGAGATAGAGACCATCCTGGCTGACACGGTGGAACTTCGCCTCTACTAAAAATACAAAAAATTAGCCGGGTGCCATGGCGGGTGCCTGTAGTCCCAGCTACTCGGGAGGCTGAGGCAGGAGAATGGCGGGAACCCGGGAGGCGGAGCTTGCAGTGAGCCGAGATCGCGCCGCTGCACTCCGGCCTGGGCGACTCCGTCTCAAAAAAAAAAAAAAAAAAAGCTACCATTACATTGGCTTTTTATTTTACTTTACTTTATTTCTGCGAAGTGCCTCTCAATCTTATTGTTGCTTCCTTAAAGGTAAAGGGCCTTTTTTCTCCAGCTTATTTTAAGATTTTCTTTTTCTTCCTGAATTTCACTCAGTATTTTTCTCACTTGAGGTTTGCAGAAATTCTTGAATCTACAGGTTGGTATTTTTCTTTAGTTTTAGAAAGTGCCCAGCCATTTATACCTTGTTTTCTCCTCTCTCTTTTCTCCTTCTGAGACACAAGTTATACATGTTTCTTATCTATCTTGCACACCTCTCTCTCTCTTTCACCCTCCTATCTTTCTGTGCTTTATACTTTATACTGTATATGTTCTATTGAAATACTGTCTTTCTCTACAGATATGCCCACTCTTCTGTTTAAGCCATCTGTTTACTTATTAACTGTAGCTAGCATATTTCTTAAGTGAAGGTTTTCCTTTTGATCTTTTTATAGATTTCAACTCTGTAGAAATTTTCAGTCCTGTCTTCTACTATTTTGAATATGTTAAGTTACTCTGTCTTCTAGCATCTCTTGGTAATCTTTCCTCATGGTATGCCTAGCGATTTTTTTCAGTCTATTTTTCTAAAGATAAGTACTCATTTCTAATAGTTCCACAATACCATTCTCAATGTAAAACAAAACAATACTTCCTTAAAGTAATGAAACATTGTTTAGTAGGTGCTGATAGACTGGCTATTCTTTTGTATAAATAAATTATAAATGGAATAGGAGTCTCCAGAGGAAGCTGTCATTGCTTCAGAGAGGATGTATTTGATCTCTGGGAGGCAGTTCGTTAGGGAATATTCCCCTTATTCCAATTACAGATTGAAGTGATTTAGGACTGGGTCTCAGTAATTGTGAAAGTTGTTTGTCTATTTTTGTTGTTGTTGTTGTTGTTGTTTACTTTTACTCTTAGCAGTATGTACTCCCGGCAAGATCTCAATCTAAAGCCCGTAATGTTTACCTGAACTTCTCCGTGTTAGCAACTCCTGAGCTCCAGTTCTTGACTTCTCAGACCTCTGCTATGCTGAAGCTTCTGCACATACTCTGATTTTATTGGCTTTTGATGGCTGGGTGATGCCATTCAAGGCAAAGAGAACAATATGAGAAAAATGATGGAGGCAATAAAAGCATGGAATATCGTCATGCTCTGGTATGGTCAGCATACCAGAGAAGTAGCAAAAGATAAGGAAATTAATTTAGGTAGATTAAATTTCCAAAGTGTCTTGAATGTCACAATAAAAATTGGGGATTTATTTTGTTGGAGGAAAGCCAAAGCTCTTAGTGAAGTGGATTGCTCTGGTTACTGTTTATACTCTTCCTATGGGCTAGTGCCCTAGTACTTTTGGCCAAATTCTTTTCCCTTCCTTATAAAGGACTCAGTTAGTTCAGTTTGGGGTGAAGGCCATAGTACTGTCAGGAAAATTTCCTTTGGGATTTTGCCAAGATGGTAAGAACTCGTAGATCCCTGTGTTAGAAGGAGACTTTTTCCACATATATTCCTAAAGAGTTTCTGACTGATTCCTTTTTTTTTTTTTTTTTTTTTTCTAGCTCAAACGCAGTCGCCAACTACCACAAATTATGCAGTTGAGTTTCCCACATTTGGGGAAATCGCAGGCGTCAGCACATCCGGAGTGCAATGGATAAACCTCACCCTGGGAAAACCACCTTCGTGATCATGGTATCTCCCCTGCCAGGTAAGTATCTGACTGATTCTTAAGGGGAAAAAAAGTAAACCAAAAAAAAATCAGTATTTCATTTCTAAAGATTAAGATGTGAAGTCCGTGATCCCCTTCGTAATTCCACTCTTGCCTGTGATAGATAGGTTTTCAAACACATCTACTTATAAAATGCAATCATTATTCAGTAATATGAAAATGAACAAAAGCTACACATTCTGAAATGCAGCAATTGTTATTTCCATGACTTAATTGTTTTGCATTTACTGTTTCTTCAAGGTTAGAGATTTTCTTTTTATCCTACAGACATTAGCAAGTTGTTTTCTATTATATTGATTTGATTAGAATCCTCAAAAAGTCATTTTAGCCTACTGGAAAATCTTTAAATGTAGACAGATATAAATGAATTTTAATTGTTTCTGAGAATATGTATTTGAGTAAAAGAGATATTTTTAAATTCCTCCAATACATACTTTAATTGAGATTTTCATTCATTGACAGCAAAATACTTTGTTCCTCATCACATTTAAAACATATATCCTATTCATACTCTCCTTTAAAAAGGTTTTTTAATGATTGGGTGGATTTCTCTATATCTTGGATGCTATAGAAGGCATTGAGACTCAAAATTTTCCTTGGGGCAAAGTTAGGGGAATTGTGCCCTTTTATACTTCAATCCTGTAGCTTCTGGTGACAGGGATTATGAATTCTACCAAGTTTTCTCTACCCTCAAACCTCCATGAGATTAACACAAAAAGTTTCTCTAAATACTAATATTTTCCATCCCTACCTTTTTGACCATGACAGTGATTAAATTACTGTCTTGGAAGGATTAATCCAGGAGCCATGAACAGAGGGAGATGGGCAGGTCTATTGTAATGAAATGCAGTGAAATGGGAAAATCTATTGTAAGCATTTTGACATAGGCCTTTCAGAGACTGAAGTTTATGGATTAGAGCAAATGGGATGAATCAAAGACTTTCTAAAACAGCAGGCAGAACTCGTAGATTTTTATCTCTCAAAAGTTGATACAGCATAATCAGACATAAACTGTAGAGGTCTCAGTATTAGGCACACATAGCATGAGCCTGGTGGCCCATGTCCTCATTTCCAGTAACTAATGCGAGCCTAGCTCTGAGATCCTCGCTGTATGCACAACAGTTGTTCGATTAATTAATTTACAGATAATTTAAAGTGAATGACCACACTGTCACAATTCTTTTAATTGGTAATTTCTAGTTTCAGGTTTAAGTGAAAATATTTACACAAAATCATAAAACTCAGTCCTTTAGAAAAACTATCAAAATGTTTTGCAATTTCTTTCAGAAATTAATGTAGACAGTATTGAATGTTTTGTAGCAATCATTGCCAAAGCATGTCAGGACTTTTCTAGCTCCCTAAGACACTTGCTCAGAATACGGAAGTGCTCAATTCAACAAACCCTCTCTGTCTTTTGATAATGCCAGTACCAGCTTTGCTAAGCCCTGTTCCATGAAGAATGAATTCAGAGTGCAATAGTTGCTTGAGTCTAAAAATTCTTCCAGCAACTTTATCAGTAGAATGGATTTCTTAGGTCAGAATTTCCCAACAAACATTTGTTCATCATGATATTATCTGAGGCAATAAGGAAAACAAATGTGTTCTGGGAATCTCTGTGAATTTTTGAAATCCTTACTTAAAGAATCATAAAGTCTCTTTTCCCCTCTACCTACCTCCAGGGAGCATTTAACAGTCTATTGTGCAACGGAAATTAGAGCACTGTACCCCTAACTCTCCCATTGTTTACGCTGATAAAGGTATTGGATTGGACAGTGCTCCATAGAACACTCAGGGAAACTCTGATCTAAGGATGTCATGCACAATTATCTCTCTGAGTTTAACAAATGTTTATTGAATAAACACTTCGTATTCCTCAAAAGCTTGTGAGCTATGAGCTATGCAAAGACAGGCTAGAGTCATTCAATTATGTAATAGCGGTTAATAAATGACTAAAGGACATATTTACTGACTGACTGACTGTGCTGATGGAAGACTAGGCCACTGTACCTTTGGGGAAAGCATCTGCAAGCTGTGTAGGGAGCTGAAATGTTCAAGGCACCTGAGACAATTTTCTCTGCCCTAGTGAAAGTCACTTCTATAAGTCAGTCTTGCTTCCTTCTGTAAGCATTGAACTATGATGTCAAGATCACTTTTATATTGTGTAAATTATTCCCTGAGGCAGGTGGGAAATTCCACTTCAAGAAAAATTGCGAGAGAAAGATTTGTCTCTTGCTGCTCCCAGCTTACTGCCTGACTGCCAAACACACACACACACACACACACAGACTCACACACACATACGCACAGGTACACACACACATGAGACTGTCCACTCTCACCTGCTCAGGGAAAGTGCCTGTCTCTGGAGAAATCATTGCAGCACAAGGAATCCAAAGGTGGGACTGAGGATGGATGAAGGACTCAGCAATGCTCAGAACTAGAGATCCCTTCCCTCTCCCTGGCCCCTTCCATGACTGTTCAAAAAAGTCCCAAAGCAAGAAGCCCATTAAAAACATCTACCTACAAACACAGACTGTGGAAGAGAAGGACGAAGAAAAAAATCTCACAAAGAAGAATCAAGTTTTCCACTCACTTTGTCATTCCCTCTGAGATCCTCACTGTATATCCTTACAGACCCTGTTTTTACTTTGTTCTACATGGGAAATCCTGCTTTCTAAAGTAGAATGTTTGAGAAAGTGACCACTAAATGAGCACATGATGAAGAGCTGAGAGACTGGAGGTGTTGAAGACAAGCTTATCTACTTAATTTGCCAAGATCCTAGAAGACTAATATTGTTTTTCTTTATTGAAATGCTGGAAATTCTTACTGAGTCTCCTAGTAACCTCCTTACATTTTGCTTTAGGTTTAAAAAAAGAAAAAAAGCAGTATTATTTAACGAAACAATTCTTGAGATGTTTATACTTTTTTCCAAAACAACGTAAGATACACAAAAATAAATACGGGGACAAAATTTTAATGATCGAGCCATAGAACTGCATTGTTGACACTAACCTTTCAGTGTCACTCTGAGACGGAGTCACTCGAAGACTCAGGATAGGAAAGGTCAGGGCAACCTCTAATAACATGCTTCGTTTGGAGTAGTTAAGAGGATCTCCTCCATGAGCACTTGACAGTATTTCTCCCCAAGAACCTCCCCTCAGACCAGAGGACCAGATGGCTTAGGTCCACCCAGGACACCTTGTGTCAGCATACTGTAGGATATGATGCCCTACTCATCCTCCTTAACTTGCATACTAGTAGTAGCTAATGACCACATTTATTGTGTGAGGTGCTCAATGCTTACTATGTACAATCTTGTTTAGTATCCATAATCACAAACACTCCAAGAAATAGATATTATTATGCCAAATCCATAAGTAAGAAGATCAAGGATTTACAGATCCTCATTAACGTTAGTGTTAAAGGATGTAACTGCAACTGCAGTGTTCTTTCTGTTTCCCACAGCTAGGTTATAAAGCAACTATATCTGCTCTCTTTCATTCACGTCTACTCAATTTTTTTTTCCTAACCTCGAATTGACTCTTTTTCTAATGATAACAGAATCTTAGAATTACATATATAAAGACTATAAAATATTTAAACTGACATGCCCTCAAGTAACCATTATTCAAGCAGAAATTTCTTGTGAGAAATTCGAGAAATTTTTATCCAGAATCACCACCAGTCCTCACATCTTTAGACTGTCATCTGCAGCTTTCTTTTTTTACAGTACTTGGCCATAATTCCTTTTCACTGGGTAACCGCTAAAATATTTCTTTTAAATATTATCCCCTTGCTACTTGCATCCTCCAATGGTGGCAAGCAGAAGGAATACCTTAGAGTTACAAGAGTAAATAAATACAGAGAACCCTGTGCTCCTTGTCTATGCCTTGCCTTCAGGAACATGGCATAATTCAGTCTGCATGCAGCCCTGAACTGAATCAATATTTCATTCCATTACTTTCAATGGGATTCTCATTGCCCTTCCTAGAATAATTTAATTTCTCTCACTTCTCAAATTAAATGATACCTGAAAGTTTCAGCTGATGAACAGCTCCTGTTTTACTGTAGGAGGCCTTCCTTCAGGTACATGGGGCATTCATCTTTTACTATTAGTGAAGGCCATTAGCTTCAATAGAATGCCTTCTCTCTCTGACATCCACTACAGTAGTAATACTCTCAGCCCCATAATGAAACTCATTTCCATGGCTCTGGATAAATAAAAGCAGATTGTCTGGAATTTTTTTGACCATGCATTTAAAGAAAGTACATTGATGAAATGGAGGAAGGCATTTATTGGGGGTTCATATAATTACCTAATGTATAGTATTTTTTATTATTGTTGCTTACATTTGTAGTGCAATATTATATTAAGAGTGGCATTGAGGTAATTCAAATACTACGCATGAAAAAAATAGAAAAGTATACCTCATTAGAAATTTAGATGAAAGTAACCTCAATGTTCATGGTATTATTGGTTAACATTTGTTGAATGCTAGGCATTATTCTCAGTATGTTTTCAGCATGACCTAAGCTAATTTTAATGAGGTGAATAACTGGTGTAGCATCACATGACTATTAAGAGGAAGAGGCTGGATTTAAGCCTGGAGAGCACTGTGCTTGTGCTCTGAACCTCCACACCATACTTCCTGTGAAATCCAACTCAAGAGAACTCTGAGCCACACATTCTAGCACAGTTCCCCAGCTAGGAAGATAAGCAAGGCCCAGCTGTGCTTGGAAAATCAATAGAGACAGTTTTTAAAAGTGCATGATGCATTCATGGTTTCCCTCAGACAATGGAAACACACACACCCACAAATACATTGAAACCACAGGAAACCGTAAGTAGCAATCTCCTCTTATTTCAGATTATCAATCAGTGAATGAGTCAAAAAATTTATTGAGTATCTACATACTATACATCACTGGGCATCTCAAGGGATCGTGCTTTTGCCTTATAACTTGAATTCATAAGTGTATCATATCACCTGTGGTCTATGGGGTCAAGATACAAGTGTGCAAAAAGTTGCTGTTGCTATGGTGAGTGCACATAGTAGCTTATTGATGTTGCAGGTTGCTGCAGGTGCTAGTCGCTCATCTGAAGCTGCTTATGAATTGAAAACAATCAAAAGAGGCCAATAGCCTCTTTTTCAGTATAAGTTGTATTAAAGAGTTGATGGAGGACCCGTAATAACCCATGTATAAGGTTATCTGGTAGAGTTGAATTGGAAAATGAGGTTTGGAACTGAAGCCAAGGTGAGGTTTTCAGCTACCTTGCCCCCAAGTCTAATCTCCCTTGGGTGCTACCTACAGAAAAGTTTCTGTCCACAAAATGCAGTAAGTGCCCTCATTCATAGAGGGTCACCTCCCACACACCAGGAACTTGTGAAACGAAGAGCCAGGCGAAGTAGCTGGACCACTAGTGCTCTCTAGGAGACAGGGCCTGCTGCTCAACTCCTGTGTGGTTTTGCACAGTGAGCTGGACTTTCTGACCAAGCTGTGACACAGGCAGCAAAAGACAGGGGGGCTAGAGTATATTTCCTAGTTTGAGGTACTTTCTTCTATAGAATATGGGCTGTCAGATCACTCTCCCTCCACCTTCTTGCGTCTGAAAAGGACATCACTACTTCTCTCACAGGTGGGAAGAGAGGCTGGAAAAAGACCTCCAATCTAGAGAAACAGGTTTGGAAAGGAAGGTGGCTGCTCAGCCTGTATGGACAATGCAGGCATGTAGGGTTGCATCAGGATGAGGAAAAGCACAGCAGACATGGGCTAACTTCCAAGAGGGGGTGGAAACAAGGCGAGTTCAAAGGAGAAAGGGATGGTTTGAGTGGAATCTTGGAAGATATGGTAAGATAAGAAGACAATTTTTGGCCAGACAGAAGAGGCAGAAAAGGTCATTCTAGACACAGAGCGGGATGAGAAAAAGCTCATAGGTCCAGGGACAGAAGCACCTGCAAAGGCACCCACTCCCTGTCCTATAAGGTGGCAGTGGCCCCCTGAGCCCAGAAACCTCAAGATCTCCTAGGGAAGTCTCTTAGGGCCACAAGGTTGTGAATGTCTGAAACTAGCAAGTACATGGCCATCAGCACGCCTGCCTGGAGTCAGCCAGGGTGGCTCCTTTTTGTTGGAATTAAAAATAAATAAACTTTTATCTGAACAAAGTTTTCTGAAAGTGAAAACATAAAAGTTTTTAAAAAGACAACAAGACACCACATTCATGAGCTGAAGAGCCAGAGCCCTGAAAATAGCTACTGATGTAACAGGCATGCTCTGTTGTCGTAAATAGAGTATCCGCTCTTTGCAGGCAGGGGCTGTGTTCACATTTTTTGGACGTGACTTTGGCACTGTTTCCTACAGATAGTGCTTGCTAAGCAGTTCATCTCTATGCCCTTCCTGGGATCACTCTGGGACAATTGTCTCTCTCCTCAACCCCTTTCAGACCTTCCTCCTCTTTGCTACATACATAGACTTCCTGTTTCTCCACGCTTTCTTTACTTACATTTTCTTTACTTGTCTCAGTTGTTTCACTCATACAGAAATACACAAGCATAATGACACCTATGTGCCAGTCCTGCTGATGCCCCACCCAGGTCTCTAAACAAATGTTTGTTTAGAGCTCAGAACAACATGAATATCCAGGAGCAACAGCGAGTCTACAGGCAGGCGGGTCTCATCCTCCAGAAACCAAGGGGAAGAAAAAAAAAAAAAAACTGGGAATGGAGCGAGAAAGCATATGAAATAAAACCATAATACTGTTGCAAGTAAGATAAAGGTCAATGAATTTCAAAATGTCAAACGACAAAAGGATAATTTCCCTTCCAGTTTGCAGTTAGTGTAGTTTAGTCACTGCCAAGTCTTAAACCTTTCTGACGTCGTGTGCATTTTTAGTCTCATAGTAGCAGTTTATGAGCAATTTATTCAAGTGTATATTAATATCCTCATAAATGTCAATCAGCACCTTAAGTGATGTGAAAATTTTTGGTAGATAGGTAATATCTTGGGTGTAATAATTGTGCATTGATTCAAATATATAGACGTCTGAAGTCCTATTGAGGGGTAGTGTGGAAGGTAGAGTTGCTGAGGATTGCGGGTGGCTGGTGGCTACTAAATTTTTCGATGTTTCATACTCACAGATTCTTTAGGGATAATAAAAGTGTCCAAGTCACAAATGATGGTGGTTCTCTGGATATTTAGCAAACTTTTATTGAGTTTCTATATATGACAGGCATTGGGATATCTATATCTATCTATCTATCTATCTATCTATCTATCTATCTATAGATATAGAAAAAAATTAGATATTTATTTATTAGAGATAGATAGATAGATAGATAGATAGACAGATATAGAGATAGAAAGCTCTTTAGAGACTCTTTGGGAAAAACACACTGCAAAAGCTAAAGACATTGTGGGCACTCAATAAAATTTGTATTGATGTTATATTGTTGTAACTGCTAATCATAAAACAAATGGCAGTGTTCATGTGTCAAGCACTTGGCATGCATGATTTTCATTTGGGGGTAGTTGTCACTATCCTTATTTTAAAGATAAAGAAATTGTGCTGCAGAAAAGTTAGAGGACATTTCTGAAGCCCCACAGCAATTTAAAGGTGAAGCCAAATTTTTAACCCAATACAGTCTAACTCCAGAACTCAAGCTCTTTCCACTACATATTGATGCCCTACTGAATATCAATAAAATAATGCTCAATAGGGAGGCCGAGACAGGCGGATCACGAGGTCAGGAGATCGAGACCATCCTGACTAATATGGTGAAACCCCGTCTCTACTAAAAAATACAAAAAACTAGCCGGGCGAGGTGGCGGGCGCCTGTAGTCTCAGCTACTCTGGAGGCTGAGTCAGGAGAATGGCGGGAACCCGGGAGGCGGAGCTTGTAGTGAGCTGAGATCCGGCCACTGCACTCCTGCCTGGGCGGCAGAGCGACACTCCGTCTCAAAAATAATAATAACAATAATAATAATAATAATAATGCTCAATCATTACATTTTCAAGATGAACCAGACCCATACAGCAGTCTAATAAGCATGCAAACCAGTAACACCACAGTACATATTCTTTCAAGCTTTTCCTAATTTTCACTTAAATGTCCAAGCAAAGAATCATTCTCAAGTTCCCTAAGGAATACAATCCATGCAATATACTTGATTGGTTTATTAAGTATCTCCTCTTCCCTTGTTATCTCTCTCTTTTTCTTTCTCTCTCTCTTATTCAGTTCCTAGCATAGTACCAGATGTTCCAAAAGGTCCAAATAGCTGAGGATTCTTAAAGCATTTAAACCATTGAATGTAATCACTCCTTTTCTTTTTGAGCCCTGTGCAAGTTTATGTCTGGACTCAGCAGGGTATAGAGTTATGGAATGAGAAATGCATAGCCCCTCCCCAGGCAACTAACATGCAAATAGCCTGCTTCAGCATGTCACTTCCATGGCAGTGGTGACAGCAATGTCTAGGGGAGAACAGGAAACAGAGAGATTGGAATTTATAACTGAGCTGGAGAAACTTCAGAAAAAGTAGACATTAAACAACCCTAAAAGGAAAGTAGGAAGAAGGATCATGTTAATCGTAAGTTGAAAGAATACTACCCACAGACACTAAGTGCGAAAGTGTGTGATGCGTTTGGAGCAAGTGGGCTCTACCATTTCACTAGAGTAAAAGGAATCTGAAGAGCATTGTGCATGTCTTCTCTGCTCCTGATGTTATAGCAAAATACCACAGAATGGATGATTTATTAAAAATGGACATTTACAGCAAGGTGAGGTAGCTCACACCTGTAATCTGAGCATTTTGGGAGGCCAAGGTAGAAGGATCACTTGAAGCCAGGAGTTTGAGACCAGCCTGGGCAATAAAGCAAGACATTGTCTCTACAACAACAAAAACAGAAATGTTTAAATAGCCAGCATGGTAGCACAAACCTGTAGTCCCAGCTATTTCGGAGGCTGAAGCAGCAGGATCATTTGATCCCAGGAGTTCAAACTGCAATTAGCTTTGATTGCACCACTGCACTCTAACCTGGGCAACAGACTGAGACCCAGTCTCAAAACAAAGCAAAACAATCAGAAATGTATCGCTCACAATTCTGGAGGCTGTGAAGTCTAAGATGTCCAAGATCAACGCACCAGCAAATTTGGTGTCTAGTGAAAGTTTATTCTCTGCCTGTAAGATGGCTCCTCTTGCTGTGTCCTCACAGGGAAGAAGGGGTAAGAAAGGTCCTCAGGCCCCATGTCCTCACACCCTTTTATAATAGCACCGAATCCTATGCATGAGGGCAGAGCTCTCAGGGCCTGACTACCTCCCAAAATCCCCACATCAATATCAACACCTTGGAAATTACATTCCAACATAGGAATTTTGGGGGATACCGACATTTAGACCCATAGCAGTGACAATCGGGGTTGGAGAGCTCTGTGGGATCAGATAATGAAGGAAATGAATTTCACGCTACAGAACTTAAATTTATATTAAGTAAGAAATGCAGCCAGGGAAGGTGGTTTACACCTGTAATCCCAGTTCTTTAGGCGGCCAAAGCTGGCAAATCACTTGAGGTCAAGAGTTTGATATCAGCGTGACCAACATGATGAAACCCTGTCTCTACTAAAAATGCAAAAATTAGCTGGGCGTGGTGACAGGTGCCTGTAGTCCCAGCTACTTGGGAGGCTGAGGCAGGAGAATCATTTGAACCTGGGAGGTAGAATTTGCAGTGAGCCAAGATCACATGAATACACTCCAGCCTGGAAGACACAGAGAGACCCTATCTCAGAAAAAAAAAAAAAAAAAAAAAGGGCAGAAATGGAATGAAGGGGAAATGATATGGCTCAACTGTGTCCCCACCCAAATCTCATCTTGAATTGTAACTCCCACAATTCCCACATGCTGTGGGAGGGACCTGGTAGGAAGTGATTGAATTATGGGAGTGGGTCTTTCCTGTGCTGTTCTCAAGATGGTGAATGAGTCTCAGGAGATCTGATGGTTTTAAAAACGGGAGTTTCCCTGCACAGACTCTTTCTTTGCCTGCCACCATCCATGTAAGATGTGACCTGCTGCTCCTTGCCTTTCACCTTTTGCCATGATTGTGAGGCCTTGCCAGTCATGTGGAACTGTAAGTCCAATAAACCTCTTTCTCTTGTTAATTGCCTCGTCTCAGGTATGTCTTTATCAGCAACGTGAAAACAGACAAATACAGGAAGGGTTTTGATAAGGAATGCAACCTGGTTAGACCTTTGTTTTAGGAAAATAATTGGTGAAAGAATAAATAGGGGAGGTAAAACAGTGAAAGGATTGAGACCAGATTTTAGCAATAGCATGGGGTTAGACGGTTTTGTTTGGAAGGGGAGTTAAGTGCTTTAGAATTCTGTTCCCTCTCTCTATTCGCAAAGAATGTATATAGTAACACGCTTTTCTAAGATGGTGGAAGATGACGTGGTTGGTCTATGTCACGTTCCACTCCAGTACTGGAAAATCTCGCTTTATCCCTTTCCTCTTTACTCATTGAGCAGGATGCAGTGTTTTCTGGGAAGACAGTCAGTGGGCTTCAATGAACAGAGGTCTTGGTTGTTCCCTAAAATATTGAATGAGTGCCTCTCAGAGACAAGATGAAAGTCTTCAGAATGATTTGAGTATCTTCAGCTATGGCCCCCTAAACAATAAAAAGATTCTCAGGAACCGAAGACAAACAAAGTAACTTCTAATACAGAACTCGCATTATATCATCCCATACCATTAGAGCATATTTATATAGTGCTTTCACATGTATAGTATACTTATATGCTTTATAATGTTATTACAATTTGAATCTATGGTATTATGAATTACATATACTGTTATATATAATTCCATAAGCTCACATAGCCTCATGTACAAATGTTTGCAAACGTGAATGAATAGATTCAATATATTAAAACAATTTCAGAGAAAAATCTTCAAATAATAATATTTTAAATAATCAAGATTTAGGAAATTCAGCCCTTTCTTTCCCTGGAAAGGCAGTTTAGCAATTCAGCTACTCATATAAATCTTCTAACAATTTGAATGTGGAAAACTCTGTGGCAAATTTAGAATTATAATGAGCTTCAACTTCAGCTTCAGAGGAGAAGGAAAATTTTCTCGCTTAGACTGAACTTCCCTCAGGAAAAAAAAGAAAACACAATAATATTTCAACTTAGATTAATAAGATTAATAACAACAGAAAAATCATCAAAACAATTATAATACAGCCAATTAGCCAATTTGGGACAGAGGAGTATAAAACGTGCAGTTTTTATGTGTCACTAGCCCTATAGGACACAGAATAGGATGAAGTATGAACAATGACAGATATACCAACATTGAGCACCTACTGTGGATCAGAACAGAATTAAACAGAATTAAATTATTTTATATATTATCCTATTGAATGCTCACAGAAGCTCTATGAGACAGCGTGAAGTGTATCTTCTAAGTTTACTAGGAACTGTCTCTGAATTGTCCAACAATGTGCTAGATGAAACAGTAAGTGCTGCCCCCACCTGAAGACAGGTTATATTTTCCTGCAAGTGCTCCCTAGGTCTCTAAGTACTGAGCAGGTGGCATTTCTTATCATGGCCCTAAACAACTGGCATCTAATCTGTTATTACATTATAGTTACATACACCACCAGGTGAAGTCACAGAGCATCATGAATCACTGCCAGCTTTGTGTCTCCACTGTTAAGGTCATTCTCATGCTCACCCAGTTAAAGAAAGAGCAACAGAGGGCAGGGTCCCTTCCCTGGAATAAGTCACAGTGGCTCCATCTAGCCCCAACTGCATGCATCTCTGCAGAAAGCCAATAGATCTGGGTAAGCAAGTGCCTTTCTTGTTGACCCTTTACTTGTAAGTTTCCCCAGAAACTTGTTCCTTGTACCCATACTATGTGTTCTATGTGTTACTATGAGCTTAGAGAAATGTAAGTAGAAATCAGTAGGAGGTATATGAGCTAGGATACAAACCTTGGTCTATCTAATAAGAAAGCAATTCTTGTTAGTAAGATTAACCAGTCGAAAGTCACAGCCTTACTAAGTTGTGAGGCTAGAACTTCAACCAGGTCTGCCAATTCACAAGCAGCACTGTTTGTTATCACAGCCCACTCTTCCTTAAAGGGTGAACTTAAAACCATCTGCACCATAATGACCAGAGGTGCTTATTACTATCAAAATTTTAGAGTCCTACCTCAGATTTATGGAATCATAGTCTCTGATAGTGACGACCTCAAATCTGCAATTCCTAATAGGAACCTCAGGTGATCCTGATAAAGTTGAAAGTTTAAGATGCATTGCTTTATAGAAATTGTCCTGAAATTGCCACAAGAACCTATATGTACATAAAGTGCCCAGGGTGGTGTAAGGCAAGGACCAGACCACACATCTTCTCCATGCATTGAGGAAGTCAATCTCTCAGGAATGAGACATTCATGAAGCCTAACTTCTTGGAATAAGTAGTAGGAAACAAGAAATGAGGAAGGTTTTGTGATATCACAGGGGCTTTGAGGATCCTATCAAAACATCCACCTGAATCTCCCATATAAGTGACTTCTGATACATGAACTCAGAGAACATGATTGCCTAGTCAAGAGAGGTCCAAGGAAGCATACATACCCTCTTACAAACTTGACAAAAATACCTATACTTGCTTCAACCATGGTCTATTCTTAGCAACACCAAGGCAGGTAAGGAGGAGTACAAGTACAGGCTTTAAGGGCAAGAGCTATAGTTCTCTTCCTTCCTTGGAAAGTAAACAAAATGTAACTTGCTTCTAACATTCAGGGAGAACCAGTGATGAACTCACAAAAATGTGGACCAGATGTGTGCCAAAGCAAGACAGGGTGGAGCTGCCACAGTCACTACGTGGGTAGAAGTTTTATGTAGTCCGAGAATCATGCTCTGCATTCACCTCATCTTTTATTCACCTCTTCCTTCCTCTCTTGTCTCACCAGAGAAAACTTGGGCTCCAATTCAAAATGAAGCTTGGGCAGAAGCTTGTGATTGAAAAATATTTTACCTAAGTCATCAGTGTTAAGTGTGTCAAAAAGCAAACCTTCCAAGCACTGCTATAAATCACTGCCTAAAACAATAGGAAATACATTGTTTGAATGCAACAGCAATTGCTATGAATTCCAAACAGTCAAGCAAAAGACAAATGCAAGCCTTCGAGGGAGATATAATTTCATGGTACTTTTTGAAGACCTACAAATTTTCAAAAAAGTAAGTGGGACATATCTAGCATGGTGGAAACCAAAGAAAAGATGATTAAAACCTGAAAGGATACAAATAAAAATGGATTTTATTCATTCTGTACAGTGCTTGGTACCTAGAAGATGTTCAGAAGTTTTTGTGATGAATTTATGAATACATTCCAAGACTCTTGCAGTTATTACTGTGGTTTCTCAAAACAGTTAGGCTTCACCCTCAACATTATAAGAAATTACAGAATCACTGAAGGCCTGTAGAGTTGTCCATTTTATCATTGGACTGGCCAAAGACCCTCACATAGACTAGCTGTACCCATTCAAGCTTTGGTGATCAGGCAATTTACTTCCATTTTACTTAGTTGAGTTTTGTGTTGATTTCATTTTTGTATGTGTGAATACATGCTTAGAAAGAAGATAATGATACTTCCTCCCAAATGAATCATCAAT
Source organism: Trachypithecus francoisi (assembly GCF_009764315.1). NCBI lineage: Eukaryota > Metazoa > Chordata > Mammalia > Primates > Cercopithecidae > Trachypithecus > Trachypithecus francoisi. Next base: position 122,998,026 of record NW_022681458.1, on the reverse strand, counting down.
TCAGACTGGCAAAGAGAATGGGAGTGGCTGTGTCTATTCCTGTGATTGGGGTAATAAAATTTCAGTAAACACATTAGTGTGTCTTTCCTTAAGATGGCTATCAATACCCAAGCAATATTTAGGCCAAGTACAAAGTGTGCTCTAAATAGGAAGCTTGTAGAAGCTTCAGTGAGGGTCCAGCATCAATAACAAATTTCATCTTCTGCTATAATTATGTTATCAAAGTGAAAGAGAGTTTAATAAAAAGATTGTCATAAAAATGAATGGTTAGAACTGTGTATTTATGAAAAAGATATATATACACATATATGCATTACATATATACACATATATATAAAGATTTATTTGTTTATTTGACAGTAAGAAAAGCGTTGAATTTCTGTTTTGCAACCTTTAAAGTCTTTCAATAGCAGAGGGTCATTTCCTTAATACCTTTTTTCCCAGTTTATCAGAAGATCTCGTAAGTGTTTCCTTGACCAGGTCATTTTATGCCTCTATTTTTATTTCATCTTGCAGTTTATTAACTCCTCAAAGGCAAGATTTCTTGACTATGTTCTTTGTGGCTCCTTTTTTTTCATTTAATCCCTTTTTCAAAATGGTCATTGGTATTTATATGCCAGAAAGCAATGGATATTTGTTAATATGTACATGCATACACACACAGTTTCTAAACAATGCTAATATCATCACCTCTGGTGATAAAATTAAGAAACAAATTAATAACTAGGCCCCTTTTTTCAGATAATCTGTTTACATCTGTGAGATGAAAATTCTGTCTCAATCTCCTACATAACTTTGGTCCAGAAATTCCGTCCTCTTTCATCCTTGCTTCCTAACATGCAAAGTGTTTTTCTTTCTATTGTTTTTAACAATAAGTACTGAAGCTCTCCTAACTGTCCCCTCAAAACTGTGAACTGTTACTTGGTTAATATTTCAAAACTTTTACATGAAATGCCTATATTTATAAGTCCATATCTAAAACATTCACGTTTATATGTGTGTATATATACATAGATGTATACACACACATATACATATGTATACAGAAAGAGAGAGACAGAGATACAGAAAGAATGTCTTAACATCCATTTTCCACACAACAGAAAGAATGATCATCTAAATAAGAAAAGCAGCCCTAGCACTGCTGCAAAGTGGCCTCCTGCTGGATCCAGATATTTTACCACAGCTCTCACGGTTGCCATTGTCCCTCCTGATCAGTATTATGTGGTCATCAGGAGTTCCTTTCTAGTCCTCACGCATATAAAAAGCAACCTTATCTATTCCAGGTCCCTCACTTGAATGCTTTCCCCCCAGATTGCTACTTGGCTGGCATATTCTCAAACCTGAGATCTCAATATAAATGCCATTTCCTCAGAACTCCTCTCTGAAACTACAGTTCTCCCTTCTACCCCATCTAAAGTGGCCTCCCCAAGTTTCTATCACATTACCTTAAATATTTCCTTGACATCACTATAGTTACCTTATGTATTGTTTTTATTGTTTACCCTCTTAAATAAGAGAGTAACAATATGTAGAAGTATTGTTAGTGTTGCCTATAACATATCACCACCAATCCTGACATACAGTAGATGCTCAATAAATATTTGATAAGTGAATAAATCAAGGAAAAACTGAGTTCATAATTCACATATCATTGAATAACTTGCTTTTTTCCCATGAACAATGAACTATGAAAACAGTCTTATGTCAGCACATATACAGCTTTTCTTTCTAGTTGCTGAATTGTAGCCCAAAATGTGGCTACATATCAGTAAATTAAGTACATTTCTATTGATGGATGTTCAGGGTTTTTTTAATCTCTTGTTATCAGGCACAGTCCTGAACCATACAGATTCGCATTTGTATTTGAATATTTTTGCACAACTTGTTCTGCAGGATAGATTTCTACGTGTGAAACTGCAATAAAAAGGTTTTTAAATATATGTAGATAAATTAAAAAGGCCCTCAATGAACACTGTCAAAAACTACAGAGGGTCTGAGATTTTTACCCAGTTGATAAGTCAGCCTGACACAGGTTCATGGATGCTGGCAGAAGAGGACATGAGATTCCTGTTTTAGAGGCAAAGGACTTTGCTGTTCATGTCACTGCAGGCAATCTGATTTTTATGTTTGCTATGGTCTAAATCACCCCCCAAAGGCTCCACCTCCCAATACCATCACACTGGGAATTAGGGCTTCAACATATTAATTTGGGGTGGGAAACAAAACACACATTAACACTTATATATAACAGGCTAAGAATGTGATTGTGGCACATGATTTGGTTTGAAAACGATTGATCATGTCTCAGATTGCTTTCTGTTAGCTGTCGCAGCTGGTCCCTTCAGACCTTTTGATGTGTCATGGATGCTGTGGTTAGCAGACTGAGTAGCAGAGGAAGTGCAGGAAGACTCCAAGTAGCAACGATTACCTGTAAAAGCCAAGTGTGGAACTCTGGGAGAATTCTCTTGCATTGCACCTTTGACCTTCTCCATGTGGTCAAGGAAACATTACACAGAGTTCTATTATGAGTACACCCTTGAGTCAACAAATGCAGGACAGCTGCTCCGAACTCATTTCCACGGGACCTCTGGGTAACCCGTGTGTGACTTTGGATAGCCTCCTTAACCTCTCTTGGTGTCTTTTTTTCTTCTATCGGAAAAAAAAAATAGTTTGAATAACCCTTAAAGATACCTTCAAATAAAGATCAGTGATGCAATAAATATGATCTATATTTTTACAGTTGAATTTTTTGTAGAAGCAGGATTACCCATCAGGGCAATAGAAAGAGGAAAAATACATTTTAAATTATCAATTAATCCAAGATAGTCTTTCTTCAACTTACAGTTGCTTTAGATACCCCCTTCAAAAGGATTTGATTTTCACTAGTCCTATATCCTCAGCCATCACCCACATCTCCCAGCCAAATATGATCCTGTAAGAAAGAAAGGAGTAGAGAAACCCACCCAAAGCATCCCACAGAAATGGAGTAAGGCAGAACTGGGCTCACATACCTCTTCAGCCACCGCAAACCAAGTTTTTAGTCTCTCTGAAATATTTTTTCCTCATCTACATTATGGGGTTCATAGACTCTAATGGGGGCATCAGAATCCGTGAAATAATTGTGCTAATAATTATAGAATTATAGCTGTAATGAATGCTAGAAACCCTTTAAACATTGAGTCCTGACTTAGATAGAGAAGGTCAAGAAAGCTGGAAAGCAATTTCTGAAGGTGCTGAGATAGGAAGGTTGAAGAAGGCAGCATGCCAGGCTGCAGAAACATATGTTCAAGGGCTCAGGAAAGCATGGAATGCTCAAGGGAACAAGAGAAAGTGCAGGGAGCCTGAGGAAACAAGGAAGAAGATAAGGCTAGAGAGTTGGGTGTGGTTCAAATCAGGAGCCCATGCAAGTATCATCCAAACCAAGACACACCTGAGAATAAATGGGGACAATTTTAATAATTATGCCAGGATAACAGGTATGAATCAGCACTGTCCATGGAAAATGAGAGAATTGAAGAGAGGGAAGCCTATTAGGAAATTGTTGCAGAAACTAGATGAAATAAAGCATATTATGAGAGAGATATATTACAGCTAAGAAATCTTGGATATAGAAGGTGTAGCGGGTCTTGTAGAATGCAACAAGATTTTGGTGGTGAAGGAGTAGTAGATAAAAGCAGACTTCTCTTTCCTCTCTGGAGGGAGACCTGCCTTGTGTTCTAGCAGGGAATAGAGGAATCATGTGTATGGTCCAGCCTAACTAGCACATGAGCACTTTCATTAAAGAAATATAACAGATTCTAAACATCAACATTGGCACACCAGTGAACACTTCAGATCAATGTTCCTGCATGTGTCGATTGTACTTCATGAAATATTTGTCCAAGAAATGTAATTAACAGGACCCCGTGCAGGTTTCAGATGTTCATAATATCCCTCTAATTTTCAAGAAATCACAGCTTCCTTTGGCGTAGGAATCAACAGTCATTCACAACCAGAGTTTATACTAATTTCAGAGGCAAAGACAGCTTCAAGGTTAATCTATCCAATCTGTTTTGCTCATCTGTTTCCATCTAAATCTTTACTACAATTTAAGAGTTGAAAAGGAAAAGAGCAGAAGGCAGCGAGCAAAAGGAGGAGGAAAGAAGGAAGGGAAAGACAGAGGGAGGGAGGGAGGGAGGAACTATTATGTTAGGAGGGAGCTAGGATTCATCTATGTATATTTATTTGTTTGCCCTCATGTTTCCATAAGAAAACATAAGGTAGGAACCAAACCAATGTGAACTCAAAGTGAACCCACTGGGCTTTGCTTCTAGGAAGAAATCCGAAATCTCCCATGGGATTGAGTAGCATAAAGCTGTATTGGCATCTTTTCTGGAGTCAGAACCCAACTTGTGAAAGGGAAATTTTAAATAGGCTTGAGAAAAATAAATGAGCATGTTAGTAAGACGGGGCACTTTAATAAGTGGAAATAAGAACTAGAAATGTACTTATTTTAGAACAATTTTTGTGATGAAATATTGACCTTCTCGTTATCAAGGTCACAGTTTCTCTCTCTTGGTCTTTCTCTCTTTCTGACTCTCTCAGATGGGGTTAGCCCAGAATCCAAGATGAGATAGGAAATGTCTGCTCTGACCCATTCCATCTTCTCTCTTGGGGCTGCTTGACTGCCCTTGGCAGGGTCTACTCATGTCTGAGGCCTTTGGTGAAAACCTGGGTCCCACCATTGTCCCTTCCCTGAGATATTGGAGCGAACATTTCTTTAATAGCCTAATACCAGTGACCCACAAAGGGAAGTCCCGAGAAAATTTTTCTCAGGTTTTACATTTTTTAATGAAGGATAAAAAGGAAAGTGTAGGAATCAAATTTCAAATGTGGAATATCAGACACTGTGGACTGGAATGGAGAATTATACATATATATGCATATTTGTATGCATATAATATATAATGAATAGAGAGCAAAGGTACAGGTGTCACCAGCTAATGTGATATAGGAAATACGGGTTCATTATCTACCGCTCTGGGACTGCCTGTACCGCGGCCAGGTAAATTGTAGTGGGAAAAACAGAAGTACTACTCTTCACTCTAAGGGAGCTTACGTTTCTTGAAAACAACATCTATTACATAAGCAGATAAGCGGGTGCTTTTTTTCTTTTTATAAAAGAAAAGAACAGAGTTCCAAAGAAGAAGGTGAGGGTGGAACTGGGCGCTTACTCGACTCTGAGTGGTAAGGAAAGGCATCCTGAGGACACAGTGAAGTGAGACCTAGGGTGGGGAGCTGCCATGCCAAATTTGAGGAAGTCCATTCCGCTGTTCATATTTTGTTCATATTTCCTTCCAATCATTTATTGTGTACATGTATCACAGTGTAGAGCATCTTTTTTGTTTTGTTTTGTTTTTAGACCGAGTCTCGCACTGTCGCCCAGGCGGGAGTACAGTGGCGCCATCTTGGCTCACGGCAACCTCCGCCTCCCAGGTTCAAGCAATGTTCCTGCCTCAGTTTCCCAAGTAGCTGGGATTACAGGTTCCCACCAAGCCCAGCTAATTTTTTGTATTTTTAGTAGAGATGGCATTTCACTGTGTTGGCCAGGTTGGTCTCAAACACCTAACCTTGTGATCCACCCACGTCAGCTTCCCACAGTGCTGGGATTACAGGCGTGAGCCACCTTGCCCAGTCCAGAGCATCTTTTATATTCTGTTTTCTTCCTTCCACTCAGTGCTATATTAACAGCAATTTATCAAATTGTAACTTTCATAAATATTTCTAGTTGTTACTTAGTATTTTCTTAAATAACTCTCCTTAATTTACCAAACTAGTTAGGACATTTTCCATTATAGTGAATAACACCTTGGTGAGTACCTTATCATATAAACAGTTATATTTCCAATTATTACCTAGGATACAATCCTAGAGTTGGGATTATTGGATAGACTGTGACCACTAAATGTTTGGTACATATTATCATTTACTGTGTATGAGTCATTATCTCATAATACACTGACTAAAGTTGTTACAATATCTAACTTTTCTATTAAAAGAGTGAACATGAAAGCTTGCATTTTGATTTGCTTGGTTCGATGTCTTTCAATTGACTGACATACCTTAGCAGCAGATGTTTCCCGAGGTGCTAGCTGAAAGAGTCACTGGACAGCAGTTACACATCATGGCCCATGCCCACCTGTGGGACAGATTCTTGCAATTCCAGCCCTCCCAAGCCCATTGCTCTGGCTCCTAGGGCCAGGCAAAAGCTCTCATCCAGGGTGGGATTCTGAATTGCCTGTGTCTCTTTTGTCACATCTGGGGAACTTCAGAAAGCCTGATCTCTACTTGCCTTTGAAAGACATTTCTAGGACTCTGACATGTTTTTAAGGAAGCAGGGATGGGAAACATTGTGAATGGTCACAAGCAGGGACTGCTGCTCCACCCCAGCTCTCACCCATTCATGAGCCCCAACTCTCTCCCCACTTAGGGAAAGCACCTTCCACATTTAGCCCTTACCTGAGAAGTGTAGTTAGTGTCATTACCAGCCCAAAGTTTATATAAGACTTGCCTGTGGCCCGCTTATAGTAGGCGTCAGGTCCTCCACCCCCAGACCTAGAGTCACAATGTGGATCTAGAATCCTGAAATCTGCATTTTTCAAAATACTTCCCCATACAGGTAGAGGCTAATGTGTGTACCTGCTTAAGATCCATTGATTGAAGAGTACGCCATTACTCCTTAAAAGCTGGAAGATTTCCACTCCAAAGAGTGGACTTTGTGCCAATCTCTAAGCATTCAGTCAGTTGTTTGTCTTTTCAGCACTTAAAACCCTATATAAACAGACTCAAGCAGACCCAGCACACCATCATGATCCCCAAGCCCAAACTTGTAAAGGTACTCAGCTTAGGATCTCGGAAAATCCCCGTTTCCATAAACAAACAAAGGAAGGAAAGGTTTAACAATCACCCAAAGAAAGCCATTCAGTAGAGTTCAAAAATCTTTTTATCCTAATTATCTGAATAATTAATGCAAAGTCAAGCTAGGATATAATCATATTTTCAAAGTTCATCAGACTCTGGTGTAAAAGAACACAACCAAACCAACATAGCTCCAAAAATCGTAATCAGAGATGTTAAAACGACTTACGTTCTGTCTGTAGAACAAAACATGTTCTTTAAAGCAGTAGCTTATGAAAAGAATCAGTAGTTAGCACGTAATGTATTTTCTTTTATAAAGCGATAGGATATTTGTGATTGCGTGCCCCGTTGTACAAAGTTCACAAAAACATTATCTGTGATCAATGCCGAGTATGGACAGAGAATTTTATATTGCCCTAAGGGAGAGAGTCTTGGTTGCCTTCTTAACAAGCCAAGGAACCATTTTTAAATCCTGCTGAAAAACACATCAAATGTTGGAGGGACGCTGCTTTAGTCAGCAAGTGTATAAATGGAAAATCAACATTTGAGCCCAAAACAAAAAGAAGGCTAGTATTAACAACTAATATATAAGATGTTTAAAAACTATTTTGTTTCTAGCTTTTCAGTTAACACCGGTTACTAAATTCAACATATTGAGCTGTGTTACTCGCTCACTTTATTATGAACAGTGTGTTACTTGCTCAAAGGAGAACCTCCTATGCGTGGCTGGTAATACAAAGCCTCTTCCCTCAATCTTCAGCTACAAGTGACTTCTAGTGGTCAGGCATTCAGGATGAACTCAAAGGCACATCTTAGCCCTCCCTGACCGACTCCCCACTTTCACTGGCATCCTTATTTCGACCCCGCTCCCCCCAACAAAATACTTGGATCTCCCATGAGAAACATGCTGAATTTTATTTAGACATCTGTGTATGTTCCTTTCCTTCCTTTTCACCTTTGTCTACAAAAAATGTTGAAACAAGTCAGGTTATATACCAAATCCATGGGGCCGTCCATAGCCACTGCTATAAGCTGTCCTCCCCTCAAGTGAAACTGCCAACACTTACCATATGTCTCCTGATGTATTTACCCTGCATCATACACTACAGAGCTTCATTAAAAAGGGAGATGTTCAAGAATCTAGGTCCTACATCCACATATTAATTATAAATTCCTTAGGCTTTGGATAGCACCTGTATAGTGCTTCTTCATCATATTCTGTGTACATGGTAGGTGTTAATGTATGAAGAAGTAAACAGTAATTTAATAATAATGAAGTAATAGCAGCTATCATTGTATTGTGCATCTATGAAGTGCCAGACACTTTTCTAAGCATTTTGTGTATGTCATTTCATTTAGTAACCACAATGCCGTTTATTGTTTTTCCCCATTGTTCAGGTGAGAAGCATGTGTATGAATAAGAGATAGATGCTAGTACACACTCTCAGCTTCGTGAGGTGCTATGCTGTGAGAGGCTTCTGGAACCAAACAGACTGAGAAGGTACAGAGGCATGTAGCCCCTTTTTCTCTCCACTGACCCAAAATGTTTTTGAGCCCCTCAAAGGGGAAAATATGGCAGTAGCCAAGCCCACATGTGGGGCTAGGCAGTAGGGCAAGAGGGGAGGAAAAAAAACAAGAAGGAAGTTAGATTCTTAAGTTGAGAGTTAATATCTGGGATCATCTATAAATCCTTCTGGCTTTGTCATGTTCCTTGTCTGTGCTGGGGAAAAATGAAAGTCTTCACCAAATATTAAATCCAACCAAGTTTTCTTTCCTCCTTCCAGTAGAATCCTACTTCATCCATTCTTTTAGTTGTTTTTTTTTTTTTATATCAACTGAGTGCTTACTATGCAAAAGATTTAATGTTAACCTATAAGACATGATTTCACTCTTCCTGGAGAGAAAGTGAAATTTAATAAAAAAGACATGTAGAAAAACTGGAGGAGGAGAAAGGAAAGAACAAGTCAATGCTGTTGGTAATGAGGAAAGCTCCCAAGGGGACGTCATACCTCAGTTGGTTGTTGAAGGATAGTAAGAGTTTGCCAGGTAAAGTTTGCAAAGAAGGGTTTGCTGGAGAGAAATTGGCATGTCCAGAAGCTGCAGGTATGTTGGCCACCCATGGAATTCAGTGGAACACTTATATCCAGGCATTTTCTACATTTCTACTCATAAGAGAGGTGCTGTCTCTGGCTTTGTTTGGATAAGTAGTATTAAAAGTGTTGTAGGGCAAACATTCATATTTATGCTGTATTTAACTTTTCATTAATAATAAATTCAGGTGAAGTAGCATTGTTATTAACATTGATCAACATTCCAATTGAAAGCACAGATGTCAGGGATTTTTTTAAAAATGGGTTCAGTTATATTTAATAGTGCTGTTGATGAGAGGAAACCTAATGAAAACCAACAGATGGTCTATTTAATATCGCTCTCGGCTTTGAAACATGTGCCAAATGTGATACACACAAGGACTTGACAGGGCTGCTACTGGAAGCCTTTAATTACTATTTGCACTCCTGGGCCTGTTGAAATTGCTAAAATAACACTGTGACTCTAACACTGGCCAAGTTAGAATTTAAATAATACCAGTTTTGTGATATTGTTTGTGGTATTGTATTTCTAAATGACCTCTGTAGACAGTTTTCCTGGCAGTTTTTGCAGTTTTTTGTCTCTCTCTCTCTCTCTCTCTCTCCTCTCTCTCTCTCTCTCTCTCTCTCTCTCTCTCTCTCTCCTCATTGTTTTTTCTTTCAATTAAACCCATGGCCAGGATGAACTCAGATAGTCCCCTCCCATATCAGCATACTCAGTCTGGAACACGAGCAGCATCTCCAAGGTCAGAAAGCATGGATCTCCTTACTATTATGGTTGACTCAATTACAGACAGCCCAGCTGACATAAACTGCCAAAGCAATGAGTAATTAATAATAATAATGACAATATCAATGACCCCTTTGTAAACCTTGCTAGTCACTTGCAAATATTAGCACCATTCCTTGTAACAACAGAAAACAGAGATAAAGACACTGAAGCTGAGAAGGGCTCAATATTAGGCTCAAGGTCACACAGCTTATAGGCAGTAACTGGGCAGGCTAATTAACCAGTAAGAGCAGGATAGAACAGTCAATTATGGCAGGATAGTATCTCACAAAAGAGAAAGAAGCAGAAGGAGAAGTGGGTGGGAAGGAGAAGGAAAGGAAGGAGAAGGAGAAGAGGAAGAAAGATAAGCAGCAGAAGAAAAAGAAGACCCGTAATATGGTTTGGCTGTGGCCCCACCCAAATCTCATCTTGAATTCCCACATGTTGTGGGAGGGACCTGGTGGGAGGTAGTTGAATCATGGGGGTAAATTTTTCCTGTGCTGTTCTTGTGATAGTGAATAAGTCTCACGAGATCTGACAGTTTTAAAAACAGGAGTTTTCTTCTGTACAAGCTCTCACTTTTTGTCTGCTGCCACCATGTAAGATGTGACTTTCTCCTCCTTGCCTTCCACCATGATTGTAAGGCTTCCCCAGCTACATGAAACTGTATGTCCAATTAAACCTCCTTCTTTTGTAAATTGCTCAGTCTCGGGTATGTCTTTATCAGCAGTGTGAAAATGCACTAGTACAGTAAATTGGTACCAAGAGTGGGGTGCTACTAAAAGGAAGTTCAAAATAAAGGCTCTGGCAGATTCTGTTTCCAGCAAGGGCCCTTCCCCTGGCTTGCAGATGGCCACTTTTTCACTGTTTGCTATTCCATAGTGACTGAGCTAAGGGTGGAGAAGGAAGGGAGGTCAGATGTCTCTTACTAGGAAACTCACTAAACACTAATCCTATGGGATCAGGGACCCACCTTTATAACTTAATTTAAACTTAATCACCTTCTTATGGGTCCTATCTCCAAATACAATCACATTGAAGTTTAGGGCCTCAGCAGACAAATTTTGTAAATACACAATTTGGTTCAGAGCAATTATCCTTTATTTGAATTCTCTCAAGACATAGACCAAGATATCAAAACTTGATAATGCTATCAGAAAACTATAGCCAGTTTCTTTCTAAAGATAGATATAAAAATTCCTAATAAATTATAATCAAAATAATACAGCATCATATTTTAGAATGTCACATTTTTAACTAAGTAAAGTATAGTCCATGGCTACTGGTTCAGCATTAAGTAAATTTCTCAATATAACTTATTATATAAACAAATTAAAGAGAAAAAACTATGTGATTATATCAACATGTGCTAAAATTGTACTGAATAAAATTTAGAAGACATTCCTAATTAAAATTCATAGTGACATGGGAATAGAAGAAACAGTCTAAACATGGAAAAGTCTGATTAACAACATCCAAGTAAAAATGTAGCAACAAAGGTGAAATATGAAAGTCATCATGATTATAAAACAGGAACAGTGACTGTTCCCGTAGTCAAAAACCAAAAATATCTCCTTTTGATGGCTTGCCTAAAAAATACAAAAGATTACTAAAAACATGCTTGAAATAATAAAGCAATTTGGTAAAGTGGCTGAATCCAAGTTGACTAGATATATTTTAATGCTAACAATTTCATGTTAGAAATAGGTATGCAAAAAGGAAAATCTCATTTTAAAAAGTAGTAAAAACTACAAAATATCACAGATTAAATTTAACTTAAAATTAGTAGGCCTATATGAAAAGAGCTATAAAAAGTTATAAAAGGACATAAACTAAAACATGAATAAATAGAAAGACATAACATGTTTCTGGATTGGAAGACTTTTAATATCACAGTATTTCCAATTTTATTTAAACCGATATGTCATCTTACTATAACAGTAATCAGGATCTCGGTTTTTTAAAGTGGAAATTTTTTCTAAACTTTATGTGAAAAAATAAAAGCATGGGAATTTCCTAGAAAAAAATTGAAAGCAAATAATGAAACATAATTTGCTTTTCAAAGTTTTAAATGTACACAAAGGTATTATAAGAGCAGTATTGACACAGGAATAGACAGATGAGTGAACAAAACAAAGAGTGGTACAAAACAATACGCATGATTGGAAATTAATCTATGTAAATGTGATATTTAAATTATTAAGAAATTATCATTTTTAATAGCGACATTAAAATAATTGTCTATCCATCAGCTAAAACAAACCTTTTTCTATAAACATACAGATAGTAAATATTGTGAGAAAGAAAAGAGCCAAGGATGATATATAAACAATTGGGCATAGTTGTGTTCCAATAAAACTTTTTTTAGAAAAATGAGCAGCAGACCAGAGTTGGCAAATGGGCCATAGGTTACCAACCCTAACTAAAATAAATTTAAGTGAGTATTGTTCTGTCATAAAAATAAATTACAGATAGTTTTAAAACCTTATATTGTAAAAACAAAAACAAAAATATTAATGCTAACCATATTAAAAGGAGGAAAGTTTTATAAGCTCAGTGTAAAGAGGCTTTGTTTGTTTGTTTTAACTTTTAAGTTCAGGGGTACATGTGCAAATTTGTTTTACAGGTCAACTTGTGTCATGAGGGTTTGCTATATAGACTCTTTTGTCACCCAGGTATTAAGCCTGTTACCCGTTAGTTATTTTTCCCGATTCTCTCCCTCCTCCCACTCTCCACCCTCTTATAGTCCCCAGTGTGTTATTCCCCTGTATGGGGCCATGTGTTATCATTTTGCTCATATTTATAAGTGAGAACATGCGGTATTTGGTTTTCTGTTCCTGTGTTGTTTTGCTAAGGATAATGGCCTCCAGCTTCATCCATGTTCAAATGGAATCAAGAGGTCTTGTTCAATAGATCATCATCTCAGGTAACAGAAAGGAAATGACTTACACATTTGTCACCTAACTATATAAAAGTAAAGCGTGAGAAACGGAATGAAATTGAAAGACAAACTACAGCCTAAGGGAAGTATTTGCTGGAACATATGACAAGCAAACAACAATTATATGTAACATGTAAAGAGTTCTTGCAAACTGATAAGTAAAATTAAACGGATCCAACTGATATATCTGTAAAGGATATAAGCAGGCAATGCTCAAAAGCAGAAACTCAAAATACTCATAAACTTAAGAATACATGCTCTTCATAAGTGAGGTCAGGCCACTCCTCTGCTCAAAACCTGGCTGTTTTAGGTCACTGGGAACTAGTTCACTGGCTATAACCCCAGCTTGGAGTGGCTCATAAACTACAGAAATGTATTCTTCACAGCTCTGGAAGCTAACAAGTCCAAGATCAAAGTGCCAGCATGGTTGGCGTCTAGTGAGGGGCCTCTCCCAGGTAGCAGATTGCTGACTTCTCAAAGGCTAGAGAACTCTCTGGGGTCCCTTTCAGAGGGCACAAATCCCATTCATACAGGCTCTGCTCCCCTGACCTGATCACCTCCCAAAGGTCTTACCTCCCAATCCATGACAATGAGAGTTAAGATTTCAATCTGTGGATTTTAGGGGACACCTTCAGTCCAGAACACCAGCCATGGCTCTCATTTCACTCCGAGGGGAAAGCAAAGACCTCACCATACCTGCAGGCCCCATTATCTCTTGAACTTTTCCCCTGCTAATCTCCCTCTTGCTCCTTCCTTCCAGCCATAGTGCCTGCTGTGCTGCTTCTGAGAAACACAGGCATGCTCCTAATATGGGCTTTGCAGTGATGCCTCCTCTACCTTGAATGATTCTCTTTGAGATTTCTATATTCCCTTACTTCTTTCAAACCTTCTCAAATGCCTTCTCAAGAGGCCCACCTCTGACCACCTCATGTAATACTGAATACCCCCATCATCACACATGCACCACACAGACCACACACACCACACAGATATGCACACACAACATATACACACCACACACACATACCACACACACACATACACCATACCACAGATACATACAACACATACAGGCACATATACAAGAATATACACACACACACACTCCTAATCCTCCTTACCTTACTCTATTTTTTTCTTTTAATATCATCATCTTCCAGGTTTGAGGTCTCTCACCTTGGCAGGCTGCTAACAACCAAATTAACCTCAGTGAACATGGACTTGGAAAGAGCTGTTCCCAGTCAGCCATCACAAGCCAATACAGGCCTGCTCTAGCACGTAGTAGGTGCTCAGTAAATATTTGTGGAATGAACAAACGCTAAACCGCACTTGTAATTATAAAAGTAAATTAAAACAAGATACAGCTTTCATAGATCAAAATGGCAAGCATGTTATAAATGAATAACTATAAAACCAACAACTCAACAATCTTCCTTTTAGGAACTGATTCTATAGAAATAAAAATTTCAGTGCCAAAAGGAGGCATGTATCTTAATACATTTATTCCAACAACACTGTTTGTAATAGCAAAACAACTGGAAATAACTTAAATACCCACATGAATAGAAAAATCATGAATGAATTATGGTATATCCATCTTACTAAATGTTTTGCAGCCATGAAAATAATGAGTTGTATCTTTAAATATCAACCTGGAAAGCTATCCATGATATGTTTTAAGTGAAAAATGTAAGCTGCAGAAAGATCTAATTGTGTTAAAAATATTATAAGATCTAATTGTGTTAAAAATATTAAGAAAATCATGATAAATATGTACTTTACTTGCAATATCATAAAACATATTAAAAACACTTAATTTAGAATTAAATTTGGAATAAACTTATATAAAATGTCATACTGTTTTCCTTTTATACCTTAAAAAAGCCAGAAAGCCTTTTGTAATAGTCTCTGCAATACCCAGAATAGAATAGTTTCCTGCCTAGAGAATTTATCTGTTAAGTCTCTGCCTTAGCAAAAGGACCTTGTTGAATTACCTTCAGAGTCTGCTTTCAGCATCCTCTTTCTCATTGTATTATTCTTAGACTCCTTTTTTTTCTACTCCTGTTCACTACATAGCTCATGCCTTCTAGGCTTAGGCATCACAATACCAAAAAGCTTGCAACAAAATGACTCTTGGCTTGCGACAAACTAAGTGCCAATTTCCCATCATTACCTAAAAATACAACCCAAAACTACGTTTCCAAAAGGAATCTGAAAGAGAACTTGTTTAAAAAGAAAGTAATTAATAATAATGTGGCTACTATCTTGAGCCCCAAATCTGTGGGTAAGCAATGATGCAAAGGTCAAAACTTAATGAGTTTGGTGAGTTTGGGAATTTGGCAGGTGAAGATTGAGGGGTACAAGATAAACGGAGAACTCAGACACAGTAGGTCTTACTAAGGAGAACAGATGATACTCCAAGGGCAACAGAAAGCTATAAACGGTTTTTGTGTAATGGAATAACATACTATGCCTTGTGTTTTTAAAAGACCACTTTGGCTGTTATGTGGAGAATCAGATTCAAGGAAGCAAAACAGAATTAAAGATCTATTTTGGAGTCATCCACTGGGAGACAATGGTGATTTGACATGGATAAAAGAAGTAAACAGATGCCAGATATCCCATAGAGCACTTACAGTAGTATTCAGTGATGGATTGGATGTGGTAAACAGAAAAAGATAGGAATCAAAGATAATCCCACATCATTCCCAATGTCCTCAGGTATTCTGGTATTCAGAGGTCTGGCTGAGAAAGGGAAGTCAGCGACAGGGATTGAGAAGGAGAAGGTAGTCCTATCTTCAATAAGCAAAGAATGGAGAAAGTCTGGCATGGTATAAAGAAAACTCGGAGAGCATAGAGCCACAAAAAGCAAGAAAATAGAGTGTTGCACGGGAGTAGTTAACTGTGTCCAATGCCGCTCAGAAGCCATGCAATATAAGGGCCAAAAATGACACTGGATTTGCTAAAAGAAGTTAAGGGCACTCCTGGCCCAGCAGTCAGAATAGAGTAGTCAGGTTATTGGCAGAGTGACACAGAGAAGAGAGGATGTAAATGAGAAAGAGAGTGATGGGCATCGCAACTCCTTGGGGAAGATGTGTTGAGAAGAAAGCCAGAGACATGAAGCAAAGAATCGAGGGGTGTATTAGATCACTGAAGGGTTCATTCGCAACTAGATCACCCCGGAGCTTATTTTTACATTAATAGAAATGATCCACAGAGAAGAAGTGAAAGATGCAGAAGAGAGAAGAAACTGCAGAAGCAAAGGCTTCAAGTGCAGAAGAAAAGCCCAAGCCAGATACCAGGTGGAGTTGCTACCCATGGCCCAGGTCACTCATGCCAACAGGAGAGACATGGCCTGTGTACACAGGCAGCCATGGTGGGAAATTGAGCAGAAGTAAGACAGAGCTTCCCAATAGGGACTTTTCTTTTCTCATTGAACCAGGATGCAAGGTCTCCAGTGAAGGGTAGCAATTGGCCAGCAAAGGAAAGTGTTGAGGAACCATTTCAGAAAATGGAGGAACAAATTTTGTAACAGGGAAGTGCACCTGTTGAGATGAAGCACTTGGACAGCTGAGATCACTCATGAAGTCTGACTGGTCAGCACCCTTGTGTGTTTCCCTGCAGACGCTTTCAGCAGTCCAGGCACTGGTTGGAGGAGGTATTGTTCATTCTGTTTTACAGGCAATAGATCGAAGGCTCACAGATGCTGCGTAGCTTGCTGAACCCACCCAGTTCACAAGTGATGAAGCCAGGATGAAATGCAAACACATCTGACTTCAAAGTTCCTTCAATAAAATAACAATAAATAATAATGATAATAATAATAACTTCTTTCTGCTTTCCACCAAAGTACTTGCAAATATACAGATGGTAAAGGAAGGTGTTTTTAAGGATAATTCCAAAGTCATAACAAATGTGCTTCAGCAGAAATGAGGGGGCAAAGGTATCAAAAGCAATCCATTGATACTTTTGGAAAGCAATAATCCCATTACATGTTGATAACTCTTAAATTTTTGTTGAAGGTTTATTTTTAGTGGACTTCTTAATTGCTTAGTAGCAATGAGATAAGATGGTAATCTATAAAAATAACCTGAAAGAATGGCATGCCATAAGCTTGGCAATATTTGTTCCAAATAAATTTCTAACCATCAACCAATTAATAAAACCAGCAATGATCATAGCCTTGAGTAACAAAAACACCCAGCATCTAGCAGCAAAACAGTGTCAAAGAAAACAAAACAAATGTCCTGTGGGAAATGTCTTTAAAAGTTCATCACCTTTTTGTTTTTTTCTTTGCATCAACCTGAGCAAATTGTATATGGCAATCAACATCCAAAAAGTCTAAATGTGGCTCTTGAAAAAGTAATGCAAGAAAACAAGATTTTTTTTCCTACTTGAACTATAGAAAGAAGAACAGAAATAGTGGGTTGAGTTGGACAATTGATGCCAAACAAATCTAATTGCTTTGTGGATAACACTGCAGAATAAGTAGATGGAGCAAGGACAATGATGAATGTGCACACTTGTATGAGATTGTGTGTGTGTGTGTGTGTGTGTGTGCATGTACACATATATTACACAGAACTGCATATAATCAGATACTTATAAATGTTTGGAACATGTGAGTTAGAGTTATGAAAGCTCATAAAAGATTTAATTGAAGTCAATTTTATAGGCACAGAATCAGATTAATTTAAACATATTTGAAAGACTACTAACATGAGATATTATGACTCAGGGGAAAACCACAGGCGTATATTTAATTTGGTCAGTCAGATGTGAGGCTTTATCTAATAATCCAGAAATTTGGAAATAGATTTTATACTGTTAACTTGTAACATGAAATATGGATTTTCTTAGGAGTAGAAATTTAACACCCAAAGGAATCAAGTAAGTTAAGAAATGCAAACAAGCAATATCCAATAAAGACTACTTGATAGACGTGTAAATGCATTAACTCATAAAGGTCCTGAGTCAACCATCTCAATGAGTTCAGAGCATTTGTTATCAAAGTCATCTTAGATATAATGTGATTATATCATTTAAGCTTATAGCAATAATAATAAAATAGCCACTATTTGTCACATTTCTACACTGTGACTGATGCCATCAGGCTCTTTATAATATCTTCTCATATAATGAAAACAATTGTATTATCTTCATTCAACAGATTAGGAAACAGAGGCCCTGACAACTTGAGCTGAAGCTGCTTGCTGAAGCCAGAGATCTAGCAAACAGTGAGATGAGACTGAACACTCCCAAACTCTTCACTGTTTCCACCATTCCTCTCTGGTACCCCCGAGTCCATAGCAAAAGGCCATGCCAAAGGGCAGATGGCAAGGAAGCAGATCCCATCATCCCTGGTCATCCTGATGTTGCCAGGCTGGACTGCTGTCCCCTCCTTGCCAGTCCCAGCGTCACTGACACAAAGCCGCCATGTTCTCTGTCCTCCTTTATCAGGAATTGGGACTAGTTAGGAGAAGAGTGAGAGTCCCTAAAACAGAGCCTCATCCAGCTTTGCACCTCCACCTCCCCTGCCCTGCACTCCAGGCCCACACTCGCTCCCACTCAGCTTCCTAGTAGCCTGTAGGCTTCACTTTACCTAGGTTATATCTGTGTATGTATGTGTGTGTACTTGTGTGTGGATGTGGATGTGTGTACTAGAATATATGTGTTTGTGTGTGTCTATGTGTGTACGTGTGTGTGTGTTTGTGTGTGTGTGAGTGCACACCAGGGGATGAAGTAGAAGCATAAGAGACAGTGCTGATTGGTGCAAAAGGCCTTTTACATTTAGAAGGGCCGGATTTGAACCTTAGCTGCATTATTTATTACTACCTCTCGGACTACTTCTGGCTCCTTTACTCCAGCGGTTCTCAGTGGGGAAAATTTTGGCCCAAGAAAACATTTGGCAATGTCTGGAGATGATCTGGGCTTTCACGAATGGGAGGGCTGCTACTCATCTCCAGGGATAAAGACCAGCATGCTGCTAAACATTCTGCTATCCACAAAACAGCCCTGCACAACAAAGAAGGGTCCTGCCCATTGTCACCCGTGCTGGGGTGGGGACGCCCTGCTTCACCCTGAGAAATGAAGCCACCTACAAGAGTCTTTTCTCTCACTCAGCTCTCTGGCAACCGTCTCTTCTAGTCTCAGAGCTGCAGCTGCCTTCTACCAGATTAAGTTTCATGCAGCATACATAGCTTTAGCCAAATCACATTCATTCTGAAAAATCTGTGAAATCCAAGCACTTCAGCTTGGTATTCAAGGGCTCTGTGGTTTTCTGCAGTGGATGTTTCCGATCTTATTTCCTATTATTCTTCTCTCTATGCATTATGGCAAAAATATTGAACAACTCACTGTTCCCCTCATCCTATACCTTGGGGGTTTTGCTCCTGCTGACCTCCCGCTAAGAATCTTCTTCCTTTTTGCTACTCACCAAAATCCCCACATTATTCAAGGTTCCACTCTACACACCCTGATCTGATTCCCTCTCTTAGCAGGAAGAATCCCTCACCAGTACTCCCCCCTCACTCCATCTGGTCCTTGGCCACGTCACTTGCTGGGCTCACCTGTGTATTAGAGTTGTCCTGTGCATGCCCCACTAGACGTACAGCCCTGGATTGAAAGATCTCATTTTTTTACATGATAGGCAGTGATAATTTATCATCAAAAAAAGGAATGAAGTTAATTAATGTAAGATGGTTTTTAGAATAAAACAGAAGGGGTATTCATATATTTCCACATTCGTGGCACAAAGAAAATGTTTAATAAATATTCATTAAACATATGTGTAAATTCATTGATCAATTAAATGAATTTATCGAATGCTAAGAACACCCACTACAACTCATTTGATGATTTGGTTAAGGCACACCATATGTCAGCTTCACTAAAATAATTCCATATTAGTTTTATGAATTTGAATGTACAAAATGTGGGTTGACTGTCTGTTGGGAAAGGTTGCATGCTGTGGGACACCTGCTTATAACATGGGTACAAGACCAGCTCTTGGAAAGCATCCATGGCGCTTTTTCTGTGCTGTTATTTTTTTTTAACTTTATAGGTAAACCTGGATTATATAATCCTTGTAGGACCTAAAAGAGATGCCTCTATTGTAAAAGAGATGAATGACCATTTGCCAAGCTTCACTCAGGATATGAGTTGAATTTAGAGACAGATCCAGTAAGGCCACAATTTGTAGCTGCTGAAAGTGAATACTAGGACTCTAAAAATACAGCACTGCCTACGCATCTCACCAGTCTGTTAATACCTGTCCTGAGCTCTCAGCAGGGAGGCACCTTCTGAGAATGGTAATGAAACTCCCCATTGGTAATGAAACCTGTCCTAAAAGGTCATTTCAACCAAGCAACAATGAGTAGGCTAGATCTGGTTGGACCGTTGACGCTTTTCTACCTTCTAGGGCATGCGTCATGTGTTTCAGGCATGCACACCTCCATCCTGTCCTCTGCTGTTCAGATTTCAACAAGGACCAGGCATGGTGGCTCATGCCTATAATCCCAGCACTTTGGGAGCCTGAGGTGGGCAGATCACCTAAGGTCAGGAGTTTGAGACCACCCTGGCAAACATGGTAAAACCCTGCTTCTACTAAAACAACAAAAATTAGGAGGATGTGGTGGCCCATGCCTGTAATCCCAGCTGCTCAGGAAGCTGAGGCAGGAGAATCGCTTGAACCTGTGAGGCGGAGGTTGCAGTGAGTAGAGATCATGCCACTGCACTCCAGACTGGGCAACAGAGTGAGACTCTGTCTCAAAAAAAAAAAAAAAAAAAAAAAAAAAAAAACCTCAACATGCACTTCTCGCAGTGATTCAGGCTTCAACATTATCCTATCCATCACATTAACTGCTAAAACTCAAAATCTTACCAGGCTGTAATTTCATTTAAACTTGGGAGACACATTTATGCTAAGATACGAATGATAGCCTTGGAACCCATCCCAGGTATTGCTTTGCTAAAGGAAAGCTACTTCATTCACAAAAATGTGCTTTCATCTTAATTTCAATAAAGAAATTCAGGTAGCTCTAAAGGAGACATTTTGGGAGAGGGAGCTCTCAGCTTATCTTCAAATCCTGATGCTAAAACCAACCGCACTAATTTTATGAACCTTAGAATGACTTAATCAGTGTGTTAATGAACACTCACATGTATTCTCCCCATTCCTGCTAAAACGAACATCTCAAAATCCAAATCTGTGTCATCCCCCTACTTAAAATCCATCACTAGCTTACTAGTGTAAGCTTACTATGTGATAGAAGCTCCTCATTGTAAAGCTGAAGGTTCTTCGCAATGGGGTTCCCACTTCTGACCTCCCTTAACCTGTTCTGATGTCTAGCTTCAATACACCAAGGAAATTCTTACCTTCAGGACTTTGCACAAGCTTGGAACTCTGCCTGCCCTGTGTCCCATTCAGACCCTTCTGAACCAGCAACTCTCATTTGTCCTCAAGGCTCAGTCTAAGGTAACTCTCCCAGTGCTGGACCAAGAGTCACTACTTGTTTTTGTCCAATCAGGCTACAATAAGAAAACACCATAGACTGGGTGATTTATAAACAACAGAAATTTACTTCTTACCGTTGTGGGGGCTGGGAAGACCAAGATCAAGGTGATGGCAGTTTCAGTGTCTGATGACACTTCCTCACAGACAGCACCTCTGTCTTCACATGGCGGAAGGACCACGGGAACTCTCTGGTGTTTCTTTTATAAGACCACTAGTTCCATATGAGGGCTCCACAGCCATGATCTAAGGTCCCACCTCCTAACATCATCTCCTTAGGGTGAGGATTTTAATATATAAACATTCAGGCCATAGCCACACCCATGCCCTTCTTTTTTTTTTTTTTTTTTTTTTTTTGAGACAGAGTCTTGCTTTGTCAACCAGGCTGGAGTACAGTGGCACAATCTCGACTCACTGCAGCCTCTGCCTCCTGGGTTCAAGCGATTATTCTGCCTCAGCCTCCAGAGCAGCTGGGATTACAGGTGTGTGCCACCATGCCCAGCTAATTTTTGTCTTTTTAGTAGAGATGGGGTTTTACCATGTTGTCCAGGCTGGTCTCAAACTCCTGACCTCAAGTGATCTGCCCGCCTCGGCCTCCCAAAGTGCTGGGATTACAGGCATGAGCCACCATGCCTGGCCTGCCCTTTGTTTTTTAAAGCTCCTTTACCACCTGGACTGCAAGTTCTTTGAGTTTCAGGTGAGTATCATCATGTTTCTCCAGGTGTTAGTTGCATGTGTATAAACACTTGTTGAGTATATCAACCAATCGCTCAATTAATAAACAGAAGTTTTCTGAAATGAATGAACCAGATGAAAGTGGGATTAGATCTCATCTTTCAAATAAAAAAAAAAAAAAACTGAGGATGGGGAGAGCAAACAACGTATCATATATCTAAAAAGAACCTGAAGTAAGCCAGAACTACACATGGTTCAAGCCCGCTGTTTGTTGAGTAAATGAAACATGTTTTCTACATAGTATAGCCTGGTGGTTAATGCCCAAGAATTTGGAAATGCCAGGAGTCACATCTCAACCCTGAATGTGCACAAGTTGCTTAAGAAAATCAAGTACCTACTTTAAGTATTTTAAAGAATCCTAGATCTGATGCTGAGGGTGAGTTTGGAATGCAGGGTATGTAAGATGTAGAGAAGAAGAAAGGATTTGAAGAAGAAGAGGCAGAAAAGCAAATTCCAGAGAAAAACATTGCTATAGAATGAGCATGCCATGATTATAGGCAGCTAAAATTGTTGGATGTTCTTGTAAAATCATTAAATTCTAATTAATATTGGATTAGGTTTGCCACAGTGTGATGCACCCCAGTGCGTTTCTTCTCAGATCAGAAATGCCCAGTCCCCTCCTGCTGGTCTCACAGATGCTTGTCAAGTATGCTCAGGTTCTTGTTTGGGATGTGAATTTGTAAAGCTTCCAATCCATAGACAACAAGTGTTGAAAACTCATTCCCGAATGCCGCCTCAGAGATAAACAAAGTTGTTAGGTTCCTTGATGGTCTGACATTCAGGGATGAGCTAATGATTTCCACTCTCTTTGGGAAAAGAAATGCTGCCATGAAGAGCTGTGTTGACGGCAGGTCACAGGTGGACTGCTTTTCTGCTTGTGAATGCTCCAGAAAGCATCTTTAAGTCAAATAATAATCACTTTTTGAGCTAAAGTTTACCAAGTGCTTTTTGCATAAATTATCTTATTTGATCCTTACAACAACTCTGAAAGTTTAAGTCCTAAAATATGCTCTCTGCAAGCTAGAGAACCAGGAAAGCCCATGTTATAATCTGGTCCAAGTCCAAAAGCCTGAGAGCCAGGGAGCCAGTGATGTAACTCCCATTCTGAGGCCAAAAGCCTGGGAAGAGTGAGGGGGAGGGCCCGATGGCATAAGTCCCAGAGTCTGAGGGCCCAAGAACAAGGAGCTCCAA
The DNA here is from genome assembly GCF_009764315.1 of Trachypithecus francoisi. Lineage (NCBI taxonomy): Eukaryota > Metazoa > Chordata > Mammalia > Primates > Cercopithecidae > Trachypithecus > Trachypithecus francoisi. Next base: position 122,974,891 of record NW_022681458.1, on the reverse strand, counting down.
GGTCTGAGGGCAGAAAATGGATGTCCCAGCTCAAAAAGAGAGAGAGAATTTGGACTTCCTCCACCTTTTTGTTCTATCTGGGCCTCAGTGAATTAAATGATGCCTACCCTTGCTGGTAAGGGTAGATATTCTGTTGTTGTTGTTATTTTGGGGTTTTTTGTTTTGTTTTGTTTTGCTTTTTTGAGACAGAGTCTTGCTCTGTTGTCCAGGCTGGAGTGTGGTGGCGCCATCTCGGCTCACTGTAAGCTCCGCCTCCCGGGTTCATGCCATTCTCCTGCCTCAGCCTCCCGAGTAGCTGGGACTACAGGTGCCCGCCACCACGTCCGGCTACTTTTTTGTATTTTTAGTAGAGACGGGGTTTCACCGTGTTCGCCAGGATGGTCTCAATCTCCTGACCTCCTGCTCCACCCCCCTCAGCCTCCCAAAGTGCTGGGATTACAAGCGTGAGCCACCGCGCCCAGCCGAAGGGTAGATATTCTTTACTAAATTTACTGATTCAAATGCTAATCTCTTCCAGAAACAGTCTCAGAGACACATATGCAGAAATAATGTTTAACCAGCTATCTAGGCATCTCCTAGCCCTGTCAAGCTGACACATAAAATTAACCTTCACACCATTTTCCTCATTCTACACCATCTTCCACCTTCTCATCCTTTCCCAACTCATCATGGTATTGCTAAGTCTGGTTGTCTCCTCTCCACCTCTCTTAAATTCCAAACTTTTCCAGTCTACCTCCAAGAGCATCTTATAGCACAAAACACCTCCAACATCACACTCATTCTTCAGAATTTGTTCATCTCATATTCTCCCCATTCACTACTCTACTGAAACTCTTTCCCAAACATGTATCAAGAAGAAGTGTGCAAATCCTGGGTCACCTGGGCTTTTCATGGCCCCTACCAGGGCTTACTGTCCTCTCCTGGGTCAGTCCAATTTGCAACCCATCCTAAACTCCACTGCCAGATCAGGCTTTCTCTTGTGCATCTCTTGGTGCATTATTATCAGTTTAAAAACTATAATGCTTCCCTGGAGCCAACCAAATTAAGTAAATATTTCCTAACTTGAATCTCATGATCCTCCAGACTACCCCTTCAGACTTACTGCTTCTGTACCAGGGGAAAAAATTATATTAGTTTTATGGGACGAACCTACCTTGTTTATTTTTTGCAAAGTATCATCAAGATGAATTTTCAACTTCGTGTCAAGAGTCTCTCATAATATGCTCAATAGGAAGTGTTATAAAGACGGTAGCTAAGACGCGTGGAGAGAGTCTCCAGGGCCTGTGCAGATGTGGGATATATTTAGACATGGAAGAACACGCTCACAGTGGAAATCCCCACCTTGGTGCATCTTTCTCATCTCTAAGTGGTACAAGTGTCTCTCAGCTGGAGACGCCATCTTGTTGCCCCTGCTTTTAGCAGGCCGCCCCTCCTGTGGAGAAAGAAACTCAGAGAACAAAGTTCAACATCTGGATGCTGGGAAAAAAAGAAACTAATTATTTGAAGCATCTCTTCTGTACCTTTTCTTTCTCTTATTAATGCTGAGGATTAGTCATTGCTGGTTTGCTAATCTCTGGCTTCACAGTAAACACAAATATTAAGATCTAATTCCATATCAACTAGGTCTACTAAACGTTTCAACATTTCAAGTATGTTGACACCTTATTCCTCTTATTCAATAACAAAGGAAAGGAAAAAAGTATTTTTATGTAGTATAGTGATGCAGTTTTCAAAAATGCTACTTGTAAGTAAGAAGATACAAAAAGTTTTGAAGAAAATTCATGTCTGTTATTCTGCAGTGAAATACTGCATATCCTCTACAAGGATGTTCAACATCAATGAAGGACAATTTAAATATGAAAAACTGGCCGGGGCGCGGTGGTTCGTGCCTGTAATCACAGCACTTTGGGAAGGCGAGGGAGGCAGATCACAAAGTCAGGAGTTCAAGACCAGCCTGGCCAATATGGTGAAACCCCATCTCTACTAAAAATACAAAAATTAGCCGGGCGTGGTGGCAGGCCCCTGTGGTCCCAGCTACTCAGGAAGCTGAGGCAGAAGAATCACTTGAACCTCTGGAGGCAGAGGTTGTAGTGAGCCAAGGTCACGCCACTGCACTCCAGCTTGGGCGATAGAGTGAGATTCCCTCTCAAAAAAAAAAAAGCTATGCTTCATTATTCATGGTATTGACCTGACTATTCTATATTTTCACCTTATACCTGAAGAGAGGAATGTTAATACCCTATCCGAGTTAAAAGGATGTCAAGTTCCCTAGGTCACCCTCCATGTCGCAGGAGTAGGGATGGTGGTAGAAAAGTTTGGCTATAAAAGGAGCACAACCTGTCTGTGAATGAATGTATGGAGAGGCAGTGTGTAGCCAGCAAGTCACACAAGTATTCACTCCACCCCAAATTCAATGTCCATGACTTTTTGAGACAAAAATTAAGGAGTCTTAACTAGAAAAAAACTTTTTAAAGGTCTACAGAACTACTGTTTAGATTAGTAGTTTTTCATTGCATGGACGTACTCTATTCCTATGTCTGTCTTTCTTTTGTCCTGTGTTCTACTTGTTCATATTTTCTACATGTAAAAAAAGGCTGACAAAACATGTGGTCATGTCCAAATCTGATATTTTATAATATAAACACAAATACACCACACACACACACACACGTGCACACATAGGCACACACATACCATGGACATACACACATTCACATACATACACACCACACGCATGCACATATGCCACATACATGCACCCAGACACATACACCCGCACATATTCCCCACACATGTATGCACAGCACACACAACACCCATGATCACATGCACATACACATACCACACACACATGCATGTGCATACACACCACACACACGTGCGTGCAAATACATGGCATGCACCTACACACACACACACACACACACACACACACACATGCACAGTATACTTTGGAAGCCAGAAGATAAGAAAAATGTTGTTTACACCACTAATATTTCCAGTAGTTTTATATTTGATAGTATATTTCAGGTAATATTTAACTGACTTCTCTATGTTTAACAAATTCCTGAGGGTGTGAGGATGGAAATAAATGCATTGCATGTCATGTTTTGCTTATGTACTAAGTGAATGGAAGCTGGAGAAAACAAAGAAAACCTGAGAAAGAAAGACAGAAGGGTGGCATGATTAGGGCCAGGGCCACAGACCTGCCTCTGTCACTGATCATTCCATTTCCCAACCTCAGTTCCTCCGTTTGTAAAATGTGGAGGCTGGATTAAACCATAAAGTGAAGTCACTGTTATGGACTAAATTGTAACCCCCTCCACCATCAAATTCATATATAACCCTAATCTTCAATGTGCCTGTAATTGGAAATAGGGTCTTTAGAGAGTCAGTTAAGGTAAAATGAGGTCACAGTGGTGGAGTCCTAATCCAGTAGGACTGGTATCCTTTTTTTTTTTGAGATGGAGTCTCACTCTATCACCCAGGCTGGAGTGCAGTGGCACGATCTCGCCTCACTGCAACCTCTGCCTCCAGGATTCAAGCAATTCTCTGCCTCAGCCTTCCAAGTAGCTGGGATTGCAGGCACCCACCACCACACCCGGTTCATTTTTTTGTATTTTTAGTAGAGATGGGGTTTCACCATATTGACCAGGCTGGTCTTGAACTCCTGACTTTGTGATTCACCGGCCTGGGCCTCCCAAAGTGCCGGGATTATAAGCGTGAGCCACCGCGCCCATCCTCGTATCCTTATAAGAAGAGAAAGAGGCCGGGCGCGGTGGCTCAAGCCTGTAATCCCAGCACTTTGGGAGGCCGAGACGGGCGGATCACGAGGTCAGGAGATCGAGACCATCCTGGCTAACACGGTGAAACCCCGTCTCTACTAAAAATACAAAAACTAGCCGGGCGACGTGGTGGGCGCCTGTAGTCCCAGCTACTCGGGAGGCTGAGGCAGGAGAATGGCGTAAACCTGGGAGGCGGAGCTTGCAGTGAGCTGAGATCTGGCCACTGCACTCCAGCCTGGGTGACAGAGCGAGACTCCGCCTCAAAAAAAAAAAAAAAAAAAAAGAAGAGAAAGAGACAGCAGAGGCACGTAAGCACAGAGGAAAGACAATATGAGGACACAGGAGAAGGTGGTCATCTGCAAGCTAAGGAGAGAGGCCTCAGAAGAAACCAACTCTGCCAACGCCTTAATCTTGGACACCAGCCTCCAGAACTGTGAGAGAATAAATGTCTGTGTGTAAGCCACCCAATCTGTAGTATTGGTTATGGCAACCTTGGCAAACTAAAACAATTCTAACTCTAACAGTGTTGGATTCTAGTACTATGAATATAAAATGATTTTATGTATAAAGATCAAAATATATTAATGTGAATTTAAAACAATATTGTACAAATGATAAGCAAATTTTTAAAAATTCTACAAAGTAATCATCAGCTCTCAGAAGTTTAATCAAATATCAGTAACAACTTCTAAAGGGCCTTAATAGTTTATATAGTGTTTTCACATAAATTATTTTATCTCATCAACTAAAGAATTAGAAAATATTGTAGGTCAGAGGATTAACCCCAGGTCCCAGGGCTCTGTAACACAGAGATTAGCTCCCTTTTCTTCATAAAAGAACAGAGGAAAAAATGTTTTCCAAGTAAGTTATAGTGAAAATGGGAGGGTGGGAATGAGGAGCCATCATAAAAGGCATTTAGAGGTAATGGCTGGTTCTCACCCTATTGTCCCTCGTCCCTTTAGTAAGTGCTGTCTGCAGGGCACTGTATCATCATTACTGGAAAAAATGCAAAGGTCCAAGTCTTCATTTCTGCCTTCAGAAAGATGATTATCAATTAAGAAAATAAGATATGAACAGGAGATGTAAATAAGGATAGAAAGTATGTCACAAACGCGTGTCATCTAAAAGAAGTGAATGAAAAGTAACCATTGTGGAGGAAAACGAGGATTTCAGACTTTTTGCTATGATATTTGGGAAAAAAAAAAGATGAAATCTAAGTTTTAAAAAAAACCATAGCCTACAGGTCAGGGGAGGAGGACTGACTGGTAACTTGTTACTTCAAGTGGCTGGAAAATTACTAACCTAACCAAGGGCCTGCTTGAAGTTATTTGAAATAACTTCCTTAACCCCAGTGATTATAATTGTGTTTTTGCCATGTTTCTGTCATGTTTATTATTTAAAATATGTTTAATGCATCTGTTTGGGGACACCTTAACAACCTGGGAGCGGGCTTTATCCAATTACCTAAGTTTAGCGCATTGGCCAGAGACGGTTCCATTATTCCAACATTGTGATTTCCTCAAGATGACCTTGCAGGGGTGACAATCACCTACTTGGAACAAAAAACCATCTGTGGTAACAAGGGGACGTTTGTCAAAGTTACGGCCATCTCATATGAGTACTTGTTTGCAATATGTTACCTGTATTTGGATCCCGAACCACCTTCACTCTCTGTCTGGGAATCTGAATGTTTTCCTCAACATTTGGCTAACTGTTTGGTCCCCTACTTGGTTTCATCCATCAAATGTGATTTCTGCCTTCTCTGCTGAGCATGTATTACTGATCTCACTGCTGAAACCATTTGTATAAACTTTACAAAATTAATCAGAGAAGAAGGGATGGGGAGAAAGGAAAAAAAAAACGAGCTTGTAGCACACTCACATTGATCACTAGGTCATCTGCTCTCCGACCTGCTTCTTCAGAGTTGTTTCATGCCTCTTGCCTCCGAATCGCATAGACCCTGTTACAAGATTATAGTTCCCCTTAACTGCTCTGTAGATAACAACTTGAACAATATGAAATGTTAAGCTTTTCGTTTATTTCAAGTCCTGCTTAACAGTGAAACTACTGATGTCAGCTGGTCTGAAGGACCCAAAAGAAGCTGACTCACTAAAGAATGCAATTTCCACATCCTGATGATTTTATCCCTCTTATCCTGATCTATCAAGTGGCCCAATTTTTCAGGCCCTCACCCTCCACAATCCCCTTAAAAGCCTCAGCTCAGAACTCCTTGGGAAGATGGATTTGAGGGTCTCCTCCCATTTCCTTGTCGGTGCCCTTTGGTTGTTAAACTCTTTCTCTGCTGCAAACCCTGCAACAAAGAAAAAGTATTGTCTGTTACTGCACAGTGGGTATATGAACCTGTTGGTCCTATAGCACGACCAACACACAAGGTTGCACTTCTATCTTCAGACAAAACAATCCACCTGATTGCATACTTTCATGATTAATCCTACATAGTTCAAATCACATTTCTGCTCATTCTAGTCATCTACAGTACAGACTGATTCTTGGCATTGACATCTATGGCTAAATAATCATAATACTCTATATCCAGCTAAAACAAAAAACTTGCACCAGTAAAACGTTATCCCTAAAGGCAGTTAGATGGCAGAAAGGGCATGTAGAACATCTTCTGTTTCCTCAAGTCCTAAAGCCTCCCTTGGCTGGATTCCATAGTACATCCTAATTTGCAAGGCTGAAATAAGGTGATTCATTTATTAAGGAAATGAAGCCAATCATTACATTATAAAATTAACTTTTTGAAAATAATAATTTAACTTTAGTTTAAATTTATCAGTCACCAGGGAGTACCTGAATTCTGATTACCATTTTAAAATATTGCTTGGAAGGAATTTCTTCATACAGGTAATCAAATCCATTTTTTCTCTAGTTTGATCATAGTTCCATTATTGGATGAGTTAAGAAGGTCTCAAAGTTAATTACAGTCTCACAAATACTGTCCATGCAACTTTGGTCTTCAACGACTATTTCCCAGTCTAGAGAAAGGAATCCAACTGTCATAATGACCCAGTAATTGCAATATTTGACTGATATGGAAGGAAGGAAAATTACTCTAATAGGAGTTTCCTGAGTCTCTGGAAGTTTGGCTACATAATGGTACAGGTGTCTTCTAAGTATGGGTATTGGCAATGACAGGATGCTATTCCTTTTAGACTGCAGAATATTTCAAAATAAGTTATGATTGACATATTCTTGAGTTTGCAAAGTTTCTTAATTCTTCATATCTCTTTCCACTTCTTGCTGCTTATGTTCCCTCCTACTTTCAGCCCCTCTCATATCATTTAAACTCTTTTCTCCTAAAAAATTTAAATATTTCCAAACGATACAAAATTACCTTTGCAGTGTATTCATAGCCATGCAAAAATAGGTAAAAAATTGTTAGAAAAAAAAAAAAAGCTAAAGAAAACAAACATGTTTATAATGGATTTTGGGTAGGGTTTCTTCTTATTTTAAAAAATTTTCTATAATCAGTAAGCATCCCTTTTGTGGTGATGATAATAATAATAATATGATGATAATAATAATAAACCTAATAAGAGTGGAAAGAACATGAGCTCAATAAATTTGATTTAAATTTTTGCCATGCTAAATAATCATAATACCCTATATCTAGCCAAAACAAAAAATTTGCACCAATAAAATCATGAGACCATGAACAAGACCCGTAACACCCCCAAAGCCTATTATCTTTCATCCAGTTTGTTACACAATACCTTCCTTCCAGGGCTGCTGCGAGAATTAAATAAAATTATCTCTGTAAAGTCCTTTACATGATACACATTACTTTCCTATACAGTAAAATCTTCACCATAATGAGAGAAAAAATTGCACTGAAAACTAAGCTAAAAACACACTTTCTGAGTAAAAAATATGATGTCTTTGTCTCTGCATAAGCATGCAGTTACAACGTTAGACACCAAACAGGAAATGCCTTTCCAGTTGATTGCGTCACCCGAGTCAATCATAGCAATCACAAAGCTTATGACTGCAATACCCTGACAGACAGGTGTGGGTGTTATTGACTTACAGCCATGAGCAAGATTTCAGATTTTTTTTTTTACCTGGATCCAAGGTAGTCGTGAGATACTGCAATGGTATGTCCAGTTTCTCAAAATCTTGTGAAAATAAAGCCCCTTAAAATTAATAAAGGACATGTTTATGATACATTTGCCATAAAACTAATTAACTGAAGCATCCAAAATCTTCTTGCTGTTAGCACCAGTATGATATGGCATAGGAAACCATCTCTCTGATTCTGTAAGAGAAGTTCTTTCTTTAAGGCTATCCGTGTTGACATGGTTTGGCTCTGTTTCCCCACCCAAATCTCATATTGAATTGTAATCCCTGCATGTGGAGAGAGATGATTTAGGGTATCTGGCGGAAGAAATTTCTAAGCAGCGAAGCACTCAAGAGGTGACCACACTTTTTCTGAAAATGTACAGTCATACGCATTCAAAAAGAGATGATCTGAAATGGGAACTTGGGTTTAAAAGGGAAGCAGAACATAAAAGTTTGGAAAATTTGCAGTCTGAATAAAAATTTGGAAAATTTGCAGTCTGATCACATGGTAGAAAACAAAAACCCATTTTCTGCGGAGAAATTCAATCTGGCTGCAGAAATTTACACAAATAACAAGGAGCCGAATGTCAATAGCCAAGACAATGGCTGCCTAGTGGAACTATCAGAAGAGGGCCACCGTTGTCCGGATCCCAGGGTGGCAGGTCCATAGACAGCTTGCATCGTGTACCTGGGAAAAACACAGGCACTCAATGTCAGCCTGTGAAAGCAGCCATGGGGCTGTATCCTGCAGAGCCACAGAGGAGGGGCTGCCCAAGGCTGTGGGAGCTCACCCCTTCCATCAGTGTGTCCTGGATGTGAGACATGAAGTCAAAGGAGATTATTTTGGAGCTTTAAGATGTAACGACTGCCTTGCTGGGTTTCAGGCTTGCATGGGGCCTATAGCCCCTTTGTTTTGGCCAATTTCTCCCTTTTGGAATGGGAGCATTTACCCAATGTCTGTATCCCCACCCTATCTTGGAAGTCACTACCTTGGTTTTTTAGCCATTTGAGGAACTATGAAAGCTCCACTATAAACCTCAAGTTTGAGATTTCCAGTGAATAAGGTGGTTTATGTAAGAACTTGCAAAAAAAAACTTCTTTAAAGTATCTCTTGACCAAAAATGAGTTTATTTAACAAATATGATCTGAACAGCTCCCATATGGCAAGACATGGAGACACAACACAAAATTAACGCTGCCCCAATAGTCAATCCCTAACAAATCCTGTCTCTTTCACTTCTGCTGTGCAACCTCGTTTTTCATTTACACTGCCATCTCCTTGGTCTAAGCCTTCACCTTCTCTGACTTAGAGTGATGATAGCAGCCTTCTAGCTGGTTTTCTTGTAACTGCTTTTCATCCTGTCTCCAGAATACACATCCTCCAGGAGACCTTCCAAGCTCCTCCCAACTTCGCCTTTGGTGTTTTCCCGCAGTCTCGCCTCTTGCCATTTCTAGTTCTGCATTTCTACTGAACCTGAACTACAGGCAACACGTAGCGCTGTGCTCTGCGCATCCTACCTGCTCAAGCTTTTGGTCTCCTTTGTGTGCCCTTGACCCATGCCTTGCTTGGATAATTCTTTTTCATTGCCCCAAGATTCACTGTATTAATCATGTATTTTCTGCATTCTGATGCTTTGACATCTGGGACCTTGCTGACCTTGGAGGGACCCTCCTCCCAGGGCTGTGCAATTCCTAAAAATAATAACTCACCTGCAAGTGAATCTTTCATATGCAAATCAACCAATCCAGAGTCCACACCCAACCACCTCCTCTATTGGGATGTCACTCAAATTCACCGTTCCCCTGCCCTCATCACCCCAGAGCCAGATACCAGACCATTAGGGACAGCCCCTACAACTTAGAGCCTGCTGAAATTACCCAAACTTGCCAACCCTAAGTCGGTTAGTCTTGTTTCACTCATTTCTTCCCCCATAAACCATAATAAAGGTTCTTGCTCACATTTCTCCCTCACTCCCTCTGCCTCCTGCATGACCCTGGTACTTCCCTAAGTGGCCCTGCAAAGCATGGCATAATGTGCCCCTTCTTTGGGGGAACTGTAAGTAATATAACTGTCCAAAAGGTTCCACTTGTCTGCTGCTTAGGTAGAGCCAATTGATCAAGACAGGGGAATTGCAATAGAGAAAGAGTTATTCACACAAAGCCAGCTGTGCATGAGACCGGAGTTTTGTTATTACTCACATCAGTCTCTCTGAGCATTCAGGGATCAGAGTTTTTAAGGGTAATTTGGCGAGTGGGAGCCCGGTGAGTCAGGAGTGCTAATTGGTTGGGTCAGAGATGAAATCATAGGCAGTTGAAGCTGCACTCTTGTGCTAAGTCAGGTCCTGGGTGAGGGGTTAAAAAATCAAATGAGCCAGTTTATCAGTCTGGGTGGTACCAGCTGATCCATCAAGTGCAGGATTTGCAAAATATCTCAAGCACTGACCTTAGGTTTTTCAATAGTGATGTTATCTCTAGGAGCAATATGGGAAGGGTCAGAATCTTGTAGCCTCCAGCTGCATGACTCCTAAATTATAATTTCTCATCTTGAGGCTAATTGGTTAGCCCTACAGAGGCATTCTAGTCCCCAGGCAGGAAGGGGGTTTGTTTTGGGAAAGGGCAGTTATCGTCTTTGTTTCAAAGTTAAACTATAAACTAGGTTTCTCCTAAAGTTTGTTTGGTCTATACCCAGGAGGGAACAAGGACCGCTTGAAGTTGGTTAGGTGAGATCTCTTTCACTATAATAATTGTTTCAGTTATAATCATGCAGTGATGGCATCAGTAACAAACTATCCTTTCAATGACAGTTGTCTTCTGATATGCTGGCCTCACTATTCTTGAATAATAATAGGATCTACATTTTAAAGTGCTCACCTCCATTATCACCTCCTCTGGGAAACCTATCCAAATCCTTTTTCCCTACAGAGAATGTGATACAGTACATCTCATCTATACGCCCACAGACCCCACACTGCCCTCATGAGCACTCCCACCACATTGCAATGAAATGGGTTGAAAATGTATCAGCTTCCCCTTCAACTGTCTGGCCAGAACTATATCTTGTATATAAACTTATTGCCAGAGCCTAAAATGATGCCTACCCCCTACAGTACGGCAGACTCTCCGTGCATGTTTGTTGAATTTAACTGACCTGGAAAATGATTCCTGCCCTCAAAACATCAGTTTGGAGAAAGATACAGAGTAGCAACCAGATTGTTCCAGTGCAGCATGGTAAATACTAAGAAAGAAATAAACACAGGCCACTCTGAGAGCTCAGAGGATGCTCGAGGGGCTCTGGACACATAACACCTTAAAAGGCTTCATTTTGGCTTGACTTTTAGCCTCAAAAGCTGAGAGTACTCCTGCCTTAAACAAAGCCTGTGGATTATTCCACAGTAAATTTAAAAGTACTAATAGAATGAAACATAGTGGCCTCAGAATCAGTTAATTTGGAGGTCTAGACTACTGGATTTGAAGATCTGGCATATTTACAAAGAAATTATTGCATCAGTTAAGTGAGCAATCTCAAATTTCACCTTCTTAATGTCTTTTTACTGTGCCCTGTCTCCTTCCGTCTGCCATTTCTTTGTCATGGGTCATGATGGCCACATGCCTTCCCTGGGTAGGAAGGACCAAAGAGTAATGAAGTGACTGAGTTAAAGTCCAGCTCAGCCATTACTCTCCTACCTTGAACAAGTTATTTAACCTCCCTTGATATTTTTCTCTGTTTAATAAACTATCATTAACTGATAGTAGCTACCATTCAGGTCATAGTAAGGATTAAATCCACAAATCCATATAACATGCCTGGCACACATTAAGAGCTCAGTAAATTTCAGTCATTGCTGTTCTTGCCATATCATCCCCATCGTCTCCTCATCTCCAGCTGCACACATGCCATCAGATCTTTCCTCTCTATGGATGCCTGCCTAACATATAATCCTGGCCATATTTCTATCCTGCCTTTAAAACTTCTCCCAGAGCTTCTAAAATGAATTCTAAGCTCCTTAATAAGACATCAGAGACCCACAGACAGCCCCCACTAATCTCTGCAGCCTCTTTTCTCATTGCAGTTCCAGCCAACGTGAGCTTCTCTACTTTAGGCTGATGAATACACCAGGCTTTTCCAAAGTTCCACCTGTGCACTCTGGCTCAGCTGTCACCTTCACCCAGAGGCCCTCACTGCTACCCTCTTCCTACCACTGACAAAAATTGGCAACATTGGCTGGGTGCAGTGGCTCACGCCTGTAATCTCAGCACTTTGGGAGGCCGAGGTGCATGGATCACCTGAGGTCAGGAATTCGAGACCAGCCAGGCCAACATGGTGAAACTCCATCTCTACTAAAAATACAAAAATTATCCAGGTGTGGTGGTATGGGCCTGTAATCCGAGATACTTAGGAGGATGAGGCAGCAGGATCGCTTGAACCCAGGAGGTGGAAGTTGCAGTGAGCCGAGATCGCACCACTGCGCTCCAGCCTGGGCAACAAAATGAGACTCTGTTTCAAAAAAGAAAAAAAAAATGGCAACTTCTCTACTTTACCCTCTACCAATCTCTGTGATAGCACTTTTGACATTTATCAGTATTGATTTATAAACATATGTGCCTTCCCCCAGTAAACTATAAGCTTAAAGAGAAAAGAAACCATGCCTCACTCATTTTTATGATGCCAGTGCCTGAAATGGTGCCTGAAATATAGGAGCCGCTCACTAATTTCTCGTAGAAATACAAATAAATTAAATGAGTAAAACCAATTAGTGAAAATACCAAAATTCATTTCCTGTTTAATCGACTAGCTCCTTCTGGAAGTTAAACAAACATAAATAATTTTTATCATGATCAGGTCTGGGCCTATACGAAGAGAAGATGTGTCGAACTGAAACACTGACTAGGCTTAATTCATTATATTTTATGTACAAGAGCCAGTGCTTCCCCTTCTGAATCCCCCTTCTCCTATCCAGGCCCCCTCCCTCCCTGGCTCCCATTGCTGCACATAGAATGACAGCATAGAAAATTAGATTAAATATATCTTTTGGTTGAATTGATCTTTCTACAGTATGTAAACGCAAGAAAAGAAAAAAACAAAAAAAGCTGATTTAACTGGTCTACACCTTCAGATGCTATTTAATTAAATATTTGGCAGCTATCACTGGGATATGGCCACCTTATTGCTCCTTTCATCTTATTTCAACACTACCCATCCCAACTTCTTGTCAAAGTTTGACAAACCGACTCACTGACCTATCACTTTTAGGGAGACAGTCAGAGTTTGTGATTTAATAATTCAATCTACTCTCCAAATACATAATCATTATGTCTTAAAAGCATGTTATTCTGCATTGTAATTTTCCATAAAATTGAAAATGATAGTAAGCTATAATACCAACTGTGGTCAGAGCAAATACAAAAGTCTGGAGCCATGGAGTGCTTCAAGCAAGTAACCCTAAACCAAGGAGGAAATACATGGCTTAATTGGATTGCCATCAGTTATAGTTTAATGCTGAGCTGCTTCTAATCTCTGTGTGTGATAGAATTTTTCATTCTCATTACAATGCTATTATTGTTTATTTTAGTTAAGTCTGTAACTGATAGGTATACAAATATATGTTTTTAATGCCCTTTAGGCCTCTTAGATAAAAGTACTTACTGGAATGCCTTTCCAATAAACCCTTCATTAAAACTAACTCGATATAATCTCATTAAAACTGATTTTCTGAGACGAAAAAACTTCTTGAAAAGACGCAGAAAGTCACAGGTTCAATTTTTAAATAAATTATTAGGTTGATTACTTAGATTGTCATCCAAATGTACTATGCAACAAACAAGCTAACTCTGAATACTTAAAAAAAAAAATACAGGAACTGTGATGGAGGCGTATGGAGTTTAATTACTCTGATGGCTTGGGTGGGATTGGAGTAATGCTAAGAAGCCTACTTCCCTAATGAAAGTCTTTGATACCCTTTAGCATTGCTAAATACCTATAGAAATAAGGCTGTTTATCACAGATGCTTCTTGTTTTGTTTGGGATTTTTGTGTGTTTTTCTCTGTTACATAACCCACATGATAATATAATACCTGACTAAGCCCTGTACCACATTACAATGTTTTACTATCAATTTTTGCTGCTTAACTTAACCCCATACTCTGAGAAGGACACTGTCCTTTCTTCAGAAAGAATTTTAAATAATTGTGGTTTTTGTTTGTTTGGTTGGTTTTTTTTGTTTTGTTTTTGAGACAGTCTGGCTCTGTCACACAGGTTGGAGTACAGTGGCGTGGTCTTGGCTCACTGCAACCTCTGCTGCCTGAGTTCAAGAAATTCTCCTGCCTCAGCCTCTCGAGTAGCTGGGATTACAGACAGGCATGTGCCACCACATCTGGCTAATTTTGGTATTTTTAGTAGAGATGTGGTTTCACCATGTTGGCCAGGCTGGTCTCAAACTCCTGACATCAAGTCATCCGTCCACCTCGGCCTCCCAAAGTGCTGGGATTACAGGCATGAGCCACCACGCCCAGCCAGCTGAGTTTTCAAATTCAGGTCACTTGGCACGAAGGCAACCTGGTGGTTAGTTTGGCTCTGAGGCTGTATACCATTCCTTAAAATCAAACTTCTGCCACGTGATGCACAAGAGAATGCACATCACAACCTTCTAGCTACAGGGCACACACAATGGACCCCAGGTGCTCAGAAATCCATCACCACATGTTCGCCACGCCTATACTTCCCATGGGCTGCTACAAGATTAGCTCCACTCAAGAGTGGCTACTGTTATCCTCAGTCCATAGATGAGGAAACTGAGGCTTAGAGAGTTTAATTAACCTATCGTTCTGAGCAAACTATCACAAGGACAGAAAACCAAACACCGCATGTTCTCATTCATAGGTGGGAATTGAACAATGAGAACACTTGGACACAGGGCGGGGAACATCACACACTGGGGCTTGTCCTGGGGTTGGGGACAGGGGAAGGGATAGCATTAGGAGAAATACCTGATGTAAATGACGAGTTAATGGGTGCAGCAAACCAACGTGGCATATGTATACATATGTAACAAACTTGCACATTGTGCACATGTACCCTAGAACTTAAAGTATAATAAAAATAAAAATAAATAAATAACCTATCAAAGGAAATGCAGCCATTGGAACAATTGCTAGTACTCTCATTTGAATTTTAAAAATTGGTGTTATTATCATCATCTTTATGTTTATCAGTACTGTAGCTTGTGTAACTTTCACCCTAAGGCCAGAATTGGCTTCTGAATGTCAGTGAAAATATTTGTATTACTTAGAAAGCAGTGTGAGTAGTGATCACTGGAGCTGTCCAGTGCAGTGACTCTGCTATTACTTGCCATCAGCCCCTCCCTGACTAGCTTGGGTGTGTGTGTCGCCTCTTCCTGGGCTACCGTTCAATATGCTCGGCAAGCCTGCTGGAACTCCACCTGCCTGGGCCAGTGGTGACCTGCCATCCATTTCTGTAGTCTCTAAATTTTGAGCTCTATGTCCTCAGTCGCATCTCACGCAACACCAGCACCTAGGTCCTGCATTAGGAGACCCAGCAAGAAACAGACCCCACTCAAGCAGGGTAATATTTCACATACTTAAATGATGTGAATAAGGTTAAGAGGAGCCAACAAGGAACAGTGAAGCACCCCAGGGCCAGCAACAGCAGGCAGCAGCTCCACCCCTTAGCCTTGAAAGGCAAAAAGAGAGAAAACACTGTAGATCTTGGTGAGGGTGATTGTCATAATTTTAATAGCAGCTGTAGATGTTCTCTCTACTTGGGATCATGGGACAGGACAGAAGGTTATGCCCATCTCAGCTTAGCAGGGAGGGAGCCAGATGAATACACACTCTCCCTTTCTCTGCTTCCACCTTCCCATCTTCTTTTTTTTTTTTTTTTTTTTTTTGAGACGGAGTCTTGCTCTGTCGCCCAGGCTGGAGTGCAGTGGCCAGATCTCAGCTCACGGCAAGCTCCGCCTCCCGGGTTCCCGCCATTCTCCTGCCTCAGCCTCCCGAGTAGCTGGGACTACAGGCGCCTGCCACCTCGCCCGGCTAGTTTTTTGTATTTTTAGTAGAGACGGGGTTTCACTGTGTTCGCCAGGATGGTCTCGATCTCCTGACCTTGTGATCCGCCCGTCTCGGCCTCCCAAAGTGCTGGGATTACAGGCTTGAGCCACTGCGCCCGGCCCACCTTCCCATCTTCTGAGTGAGGAAGTCATGGAGCAAAGAATCTTGGCCAGAGTATCCCATAGAAGCCAGTTTCTTGGCAAACAGAAGAGGGTGGAAAGAAGGCTAGAGATTGAATCTGAAGGGAAAAAGAGAGTATCACACTTCCATGTACCTTTTCTTCCCTTCAAGACAGATCTAGTTTATATTATAGGTTTCTCCCCTCTGAACTGGTCTGTTCCATGGCTTCCTAAAATACTGTTGAGATAGGGTCACCAACAGGTAGTAGATATTTGTGATTTTTTTTCTATTTGTATCATTTTTTTCCTTTTTTGGGCAATAATATTCCAAAATTATTTTGGAGAGTCATTGTACCCAAATTCCTATTTCATGTGACACGTGGCTAGTGGAAGCACGCCTAGTGGAAGATATTGAGTCCATTTTTATGCATCAGGATCAGACTAACCCAAAAGGAAATATTTTAGTTGTAGCCAAGTCAAGTAAGTCAAAACCAGAGATCAGTTGACATAAAATTCTGGTCAGTTTTGAACTTCAGCTATCAGGAGTTAAGTCCCTCTACTGTTCCTCAATCGTAGCTCTTATATAATTAACCTTCTGCACTGCAGGATGTGGTAAGCCTATTTCCCTTCTAAGACTCTGTGGGCAGAGAATACACTGTTCTTCTTTACATCCCTAACACCTGGCACAATAGCAGACGCTCAATTAACACTTGCGAAATAAACAGAAGAATAAACGAAGACATGAGAAAGTAAATATCATCCTAGGGTTCCATCTAGAATACAAGCCATCCTCATAGAAACTTCGTTGCTATCCCTCAGCCTGTGTATCTACTAGTAAGAGCAAGAGTGATGATAAAAAGAATAAAGGATAGATGATGACAGAGATTAGCGAATGAGTTTGTGGCTTTGTATGGATAGTGAAATGATTGAAAATCGTATACCTTGGTGAAAACTGAAAAATTCTCACATTTTAATCGCCTCAAAGAAACTACAAACTTGACAGTGAAGAATGCACAAGATTAACCAACAAACAAGGTGAACTAATGAAGAATTATTTTTCTAAGAGAAGAAGAAGAGTCCCCCCAACCCCTACAACCTGGACCACCTCTATTGTTCTCTAACATATCCCCTGGTCCACCCACGTGGTCATTCCCATAACCCCTCCATTCTAATCTTTCTTCTCAAAGCATTGGATGTTTTTCCCAACTGTTTCTTGTATATCCTTCAAGGTCAAGTTCAACTTACAGTCCCTCTGAGGAACTTCCTCTTAACCCACTTCACCTTATTCATTTGGAGCTCAGCAGCGAAAAAGAGGCACTCGTCAAGGACAATTGTCTAAGACATCACCACAGTGATTCAAATATAAGATGGCAGAGTCCAATTATGTCAAAGCAGATTCACCTTTATCCATGTATTTGGGCCTCACTGGAAAATTACATTTATTCAGTATTACTCAATGTTATCTTGCTTTGTTACATTATTGCTTCAACTGCATAATATTTCTCATCCTCAAAACAATAAAGTTTACTTATCAGTTTTTGGAAAGCAGAAAATATATTTTATAATCCTCCTTTATCCTCCCTTTCCCCTATTAAATGTGATAATTTTGCTCAAGCAAGCCACACTAACAAATCAATTGTTTGGTGAGTTTCAGTGGCACTAATGATGCTATACAAAGAACAATCACTTAGTATCATGACGTCTCCTTCAAAGGATAAGAATGTGCTTCAAGAAGCTTCATTTCACTCAAACTCTATGAACCTATCATCCACAAATGAATTATATATATACATGTATATATATGTGTGTGTATATATATGTGTGTGTACATATATATGTATATTATATATATATATGAATTGCTGATAATGTGTAAGTAATGGATATTAGGATAGCCTAGGCTATGCTGCCATAGCAAGCAGTCCCCAAAATGCATCTACTTAAAACACACAATTGATTCTCCTTATGCTGTATGCCCCCAGTGGGTTGGTGGGGGTTTCATAATACTAAAAGATTGGGTTCAGGGAGGCTCCACTATCTTATAGAACACCATCTGTGGTATGCAGCCTCCTCTATTGCTATAACAGGCAAGAGAAAAGGCAGCAAATTGCACTTGGGCTTTTTTACTATTTTAGTGTGAAAGGGAGATGAAGCACCTCCTGATAGTTCATTGGCCAGAAATGACTACATGGCCCTCTCTACTTGAAAGAAAACTGAGATTTCATTGTGATTTTGATTTGTATTTCTCTAATGACTGTTGATGATGAGCTTTTTTTCTTATGTTTATTGGCTGCATAAATATCTTCTTCATCTCACGCCAGTTAGAATGGTGATCATTAAAAAGTCAGGAAACAACAGATGCTGGAGAGGATGTGGAGAAATAGGAACACTTTTACACTGTTGGTGGGAGTGTAAATTAGTTCAGCCATTGTGGAAGACAGTGTGGCAATTCCTCAAGGATCTGGAACTAGAAATACCATTTGACCCAGCAATCCCATTACTGGGTATACACCCAAAGGATTAGAAATCATTCTACTATAAAGACACATGCACATGTATGTTTCTTGCAGCACTATTCACAATAGCAAAGACTTGGAACCAGTCCAAATGTCCATCAATTATAGACTGGATAAAGAAAATGTGGCACACATGCACCATGGAATACTATGCAGCCATACAAAAGGATGAGTTCATGTCCTTTGCAGGGACATTGATGAAGCTGGCAACCATCATTCTCAGCAAACTAACACAAGAACAGAAAACCAAATACCACATGTTGCCACAGACAAGTGGGAGCTGAACAATGAGAACACATAGACACAGGGAGGGGAACATCACACACCAGGGCTTGTCATGGAGGTGGGGGGCTAGGGGAGGGAGAGCATTAGGAGAAATACCTGATGTAGATGACAAGTTAGTGGGTGCAGCAAACCACCATGGCACGTATATACCTATGTAACAAACCACCACATTCTGCACATGCACCCCAGAACTTAAAGTATAATTAGAGAGGAAAAAAAAGAAAGAAAATGGAGAAACAAAGAAGAGTCAATAAAATATTTGTTGACTATTACTGTCTTTTACACTTAGTATAAAAATTGTTCTCAGAATCTTCTAGCTGGTCTTTTATGGCTTGATTTCAGGAACATGGTAGACACTAACCTGTAAGAGACTACTAAAGAAAGAAGAACCAAGGAGATGAGAACTGCTGACCACTGTTACATGAAATATTCCTTTTCAGCCAATTTCCTTTCTTCTTTTCTCTAGTACATTCACTCTTTCAGAAAGACAAAGATAGTGGGGTTTGTCTCCAAAAATGGAGAAATTGGCCCCATCTGAGAATGGGGAATAAATTCTTGGATAGAAATTGTTTAGAGGTATAGTGGGTAGAATATGAACTAAATATTTCTAAATTTCTTCTAGATTGATTTAGCAGCCACTCAGTCAAAATAGCCAGCTAGTGTGCCAGATACTTTGTCTCTGGATGGACAAAATCAAGTAAAACAAGATTCCCATCAAAAGCAAAGGAAATGGGTAAATACACAAAATCAAGTGCACAAGGCATTATCCCAAAATATCGCAAAGAGTTAAGAACTGAAAGAAGAAAAGAGGATCAGATCTGCAGGTGGACATGAAGGTGAGGGTCTAGAAGGACTTCACAGTGCAAATGACATTGGAAGAAATTTATAAGGAATTATTCCAAGGTTTAGGAAAATGTTCTATTAATTTTTTCAACCTTTCCTGACCACAATGAACTTATTTCTGAATTCCTCTTTTCATTTATTTGCTTAGTGGAAGTGACAGGAGCCTATAGGGGTGCCACATTTTCCTGCTTCCAAATCAATTCAGCTTTGCCTTTTCCAGCTGTTGTGCTGAATTTAAGTCTGCAAAGTCAACCTGGAGGCATAGGAAGCCAAGGCAGTTAAAGCCTATTCATCTGACTGCTCCTTTCCCATTTGATGGTTGAGTCAGCTTTTAAAATAATGCTTCTCTTATTTGTTATTCTCCTTCTTTAGCACTGCTGCCAGCTGTACTTTCCACTTCACATGAATTTTGGTCTATTCCAATTTTCCACTTCTCTGACTCTAATCCCACAGTTACAAATGGAATCCCAGGCTACACTAATATCTCTTACTTGCTGGCACTGAAGAGATCAATATTTCAAAATACCATATGTTTTATAGATCAGCTACTGCATGCATACAAATACTGTGATGTTTGAACTATTACAGTGTTTGTAAGTTACATAAACCAGTTGCTGAATAAAGGCAAACTATCTCTTGTGGTTAAATTTCCAAAGGTCATCATGATGGCTGACCAATGAGCCAACTGTTGACGTGTCTTTTGCCATATTTGAGAATTTGAGACATGGAAGAGGGTGAGGAATAAAAGAATCACCAAAAATGCCAACACTATGTTGGGTAATTTAATGCTGAACATGCTCATTGGCAATCAAACATCTCCGGGATCTTACATGATGTTTTGCTCAATTGCAGCACTCAGTTCCCCAGAGATTTTTGCTACATCCATTCCTTCACTTATTCATTCAGCAGCTGTTCATTGAGCAACTATATTTCATGACCTGAACTCTCTTCTAGGGATATAATGACAAATAAGTCACTTAAGAGTCTCAAGGTCTACCACAGTAGTAAAATATGTATGTGGGCAATGGAATATGATAAGGAGAATAACAGAAACACACAGTGCCTTGTGAATGGAGGGAAAACCCCAGCCTAAACAAGCCCAGGAGTCTTCCAGGAGGAAGTGAGGCCTGAGCTGTGTGTTGAAGGATGAATAGGAGTTAGTTGGTAAAAAATTTCAAAATGCTTATCTTAGAAAGAACAGCACATGTAGGAAGCTGCCTGTTTCAATGTGACCAGAACAATTCATGACAGTGGGCAGGTATTAGATACAAACAAAAAATAAGAAATGATCTGTGCTCCAAAAATATTAGTTTTAAGAAGGACTATTGAGGGCAGGAGCTAGCACTTGTGAATAACCCACTGTGTACATATATGCAATTGACACTTCCACATATGTTCTTTAGCTTGACCTAAGGACTAACCCTCAAGGAATATTTAAGTAAGGTCCTGCCTTCCTCATTTTGCAAGTAAGGAAATTAGGACACCAAAATATTAAATATTTTTCCTTGAGTCTTTGTGAAGTAAATCATAAAATTAGACTACAAGTCTTGGGCTCTAAAGTTTACAAAATAGACCAAAATTCCAACAGAATGATGTATGGAGCCAGACCAAGGGACATAAATTCTGAGACACAGAAATGTGAAGGAAGGAAAAATGAGCATTCATAGATTGAATATGAAAGACTCGTGTAGTTGATAAAATGTGAACTTGAAATATAGGATAGAAATTCACCAGAGAAGAAAAGAAGGAACACATCTTTACAGGCAGAAAATAAATAGGTGTTTACAAAGTTAAAGTCATTAATTTATGATTGGAGTTAGTTCTCTTGGTGTGCTTTGCCCTTGTCAAAGGACATTGGAGTATTGGAAAAATATTTATTGAGTGCCTATGAGACATGAGGCCTGTGCCTTGTACTTTACAAGCCCTCTCTCTTTTAACCCCCATAACAAGCCAATGAGCCTCAATATTTTCTCATCCTTGAAATCGAAGTGAATTCAAAGAAAAAACACATGTCAAATGCATACACAGTGCAGTGCTTGGCATTGAGTAGATCACTGGTTCGCAGGACCTTCATTTGCAGGTATGGAAACCAGGCCTCAGAGATACCCAATACCCAGCCTTCAATCACACAGCCAGAGGAGAGGAAAAGAGGACTTTCACCCACGTATGTCCATCACACACTTTCACAGTCTTTCAACGAGCCATACAAACTCCTTTGGCTAGGGTTAAACTGGAGCAGAACTGTTTAATAAACAAAGTATGTACTCAATGAGACAAAAATACACTGTCCGTAACAAAAACACTGTGGTTTGATTATTCCTCACCCTCCATTTCAGAAATCTTGGGCTTCCTGAAATTCCCAACAATTCTGATTGTTTAAAGCATAGATGATAGATAGATAGATAGATAGATAGATAGATAGATAGATAGATAGATGCATAATAAATAGATGTATATACTTTAGTATAATTTTACTGCCATGCATGACCACTTCCAGGTGTTCTGTATTTTAAACCTTTTCTGTAATTTGTATAATTAACAAGTAAACACTTTTAGATAATTTTAGCAACCACTGAGCAGGTGAGGTGTTAGAAGGCTCCTAAAGTCATCACACGCAGACTGTATCCTTTGATTTAGCAAAAGCAAATCATATGTGAGTATCAAAAAACATAAAACCACTAGGCTCCAAAGAGGCACTGAGGCCATAAAATGAGCCAGTTTTAAAGCAAGAAGAATGACCCCATTAAAAAGGAATTTTAGAAATTAGGTATGGTAATATGGCCACAGTCCGTAGGAGCGCTAGTCAAATGAAAATATATTTAAAGAGTGGTTCTGGCCCCTGTGGTATGTGTACCCTAGGAGAGCCATCATCTCTTTAATAACTTTGCTGTATTTCTTCACCACATTATTGAAAACTGTTTAATGAGCAGTTTGCCTCAGAGAAGATATCCGATTCTCAGAAGCAGTTGCTATAAGAGATACTCTTTAAACCCTGATGAAATTATGTTTATTCTTTTACATTTCTTCCTGGGGCAGTTGAAATGGCAGTGTTTTCATTTTCTTTTTCTTTTAGAAATCTGTTTCTGTGTATGGAAAGAAGACATGTTCAAGATAGAAAATTTGAAAATAAGAAAGCATAAAGAACAGCAGAGATCAATGTGATGTCTCTTTCCAAACACAGACGTAACTCTCAATATTCTGGTATATTGCTTTCTAAATTTGAATTCCTGCATTATTCTTATATGAGTAATATTAAATACATGTATGTTCATCACATTTTTATACTACAGTTTTGTATCTCACTTGGTTTTTTAAATTATCATTATCCCATGTTAATCGTAAGTCATTTTGTAATACAGACAATAGCTGCCTGAATGCTTCAACGTCTTCCAGTCTTCTTAACTATTAACATCTACACCTGCTACCAATCATTAACTCTAAGCCTTAAGGCAGCTTCCCTTTTCAGCTTACTTTTTGTGTGCGGGTACCATCTCTCTTCCTTCAGCATAGCTCTATGATTACACTTGTTGACACGAAAGTCAGAGAGTCAGATACCAACTTGCCCATCCACCACTGACCAGCTGTGTGATTTGTGATAAGTCACTTACACTCCCTAAGGCTCCATATTTTTCTCTCCATGAAATGGGTGTGAATCCAGACTAAAAGTTAAAATGCACAACAAGTGTATAGCATAGTGCTTAGCACAGAGTAGATCATTGGCTTGCATTGACTTGTAAAAGTAGAAAGTCAGGAAAAATAGCAGGATAAATTATATTGATAATGGTAGTTATAATAACATTTCTCCAAACACTACTAACACAAGATTCTTGAGTATGGTGGACTTTATTTAAAGTCTGAAGATAAATTTACAGCAGAAGTCAAGAAAAAATTCAAGCTTATTTCAGACTCTTCCTAGAAATTTTTAGAACATCTCCCAAAGATATTTCTTACTGGCTGTCTTTTCAAATAACAGTATAGCTTTGAATGATTGCAGAAAGCTCTTCTGAATTTTTACTTCAAAAATTGCCTACATCCCTTTATATTGACTATTTTACTTTACTTTCTTCTTTTTTCTTTTTTTTAAGACAGAGTTGCACTCTGTCACCTAGGCTGGAATGCAGTGGTGTGATCATGGCTCACTGTAGCTTAAACCTCCCAACCTCCCAGACTTAAGCAATCTTCCTTCCTCAGCCTCCGAAGCAACTGAGACTACAAGAAGTGCATCACCATGCATGGATATTTTTTTCTGCAGGGTCTCATTATGTTCCTCAGGCTGGTCTTGAACTCTTAGACTCTAGTGATCCTACTGCCTCATCCTCTCAAAGTACTGAGACTATAGACATGAGCCACCACGCTGGGCTGACAATTCTATTTTCTTTTCTTTGTGGATTATTTCTTTGCACTTCTTATTTCACTCATTTACTGGAGTTTTAGTGTATTTCTTTTTTATTTATAGGTGTTATTTTTATGTCATATTACATATTACATGTTATATTATAATTGAATATTTTAGTATTCCATTTTTATTTCATTATTGATAGTTTAGTAACTATAATTTCTTTGCAGTATTACTAGTGGTTTTACCAGAAATTACAGCATGTATCTTAAACATAAAATAATCCACTTGGTCTTGATATTTTACTACCTCATGTAAAAATTGTAGAAATCTAATATGGCTCAATTCACCACCATCATCCTTAGCACTATAATTGTCAGACACATTATGTCTATAAACATTATGAACTCCATACTATGGTGTTATAATTGTTGCCTTAAACAGTCATTTTTTTTTTGGAAAATTAAGAAAAGAAAAAAATCTTAAGTCTTTTATATTTACTTACATATTTTACCTTTTCAGTGATTTGGTTCCTCACAGAGATTAAAATTACCATCTAGTATAGTTTCTCTTCAGCCTGAAAAATATAACTTCCTTTAGCTTTTCTTATACAATAAATCAGCTAACGACAAATTTCCTCAGTTTATTTTTGTTTAAAATATATTTTTTATTCTTTTTTATTGATAATAGTTGTATACATCGAAAATGTCTATTTCATCTTTGTTTTGGAAAGATGGTTTTGCTGAATGTAGAATTCTCTGTAGTCAGTGTTTGTCATTTAGCACTGCAAAGATGTGTTCCATTTACTTTGTCCTCCATTGTTGCTGATGAGAAGTCAGTCACCATTTGTATCATTGTACTGTGTGTAATGTGACAGTTTTCTACAGTGGCTTTCAAGGTTACCTTTTTATGTTTGTATTTCAGCAGTTTCACTGTGATGTTCCTGGTGTTTTCTTTACATTTATTTTGCATAGGTCTCACTATACATAAGTTAAAAGTTTTCAAGCATTTAAAAGAAAATTTCCTTTGCCTCTCTTTCTGGGACTTCATTACACATAGGTTACTGCTTGGTAGTCTCACATGTCGCTACAGTTCTGTTCATATTTCTTCACTTTTTTTCTTTCCAGATTTTACATTAGATATTTTCTTTTGACCTACCTTCAAGTTTAATAGTTTCTTCTGCTGTTAAATTCTTCTAGTAAAATTTTATTTCTGTTACTACACTTTCCAGCTTTAGAATTTGAGTTGGTATTTTTCTCTGCAACTTCTATTCATCTGCTAAGATTACTCATCCATTGGTTTATTATATGTATAACATTCTTAAGTTTTTGAACATGCTTATAGTAACTACTTTAAAAGTTCTCTGATAATTGCAACATCTGGGTTGTCTCAAGCCAGTTTATATTGACTGGTTTGTTTTTTTTTTTCTTGAGTATGGATAACATTTTCCTTGTTCTCAGCATGTTGAGTGATTTTTAAAATTGAATCTACACATTATAAATGACACATTTGTGAAGACTCTGGAATATTTCATATTCTTCTAAACAATAATTTTTGGTCTAGAATATAGTCAATTTGACTATACTCAAAGTCCAGACCCCAGTTCCCCTGTGGTAAAATCAGCTGAAATCTCCCCTTAGCTCTTGATATGGTTTAGCTCTGTGTCCTCCACCTAAACCTCATCTAGAATTGTAATCCTCATGTGTCAAGAGAGGGAAGTGGTGGGAGGTGATTGAATCATGGGGGCAGTTTCCCCCATGCTGTTCTCATGGCTGTGAGTGAGTTCTCATGAGATTTGATGGTTTTAAAAGCATGACACTTTCTCTCTCTCTCTCCAGCCATCATGTAAGACGTGCCTTGCTTCCTTTTCTCCTGCTGCCATGATTGTAACTTTCCTGAGGCCTCCCCAGCCATGTGCAACTGTGAGCCAATTAAACCTTTTTTCTTCATAAATGACCCAGTCTCATGTAGTTCTTTATATAAGTGTGAAAATGAACTAATACAGAAAATTGGGACCAGTTGTTTGGGGCACTGCTATAAAGATACTTGAAAATGTGGAAGCAGTTTTGGAACTAGGTAACAGACAAACATTGGAACAGTGTGGAGGACTCAGAAGAAGACAGGAAGATGTCGAATGTTTAGAACTTTACAGAGACTTGTTGATTTGTTTTGACAAAGGTGCTGATAGTGATATGAAAAATAAAATCAAAGCTGAGGTGGTCTCAGATGGAGATGAGGAACTTATTGGGAACTGGAGTAAAGGTCACTCTAGCTATGCTTTAGCAAATAGACTGGTGGCATTTTGCCCTTGCCCTGGAGATCGTGGAACTTTGAACTTGAGAGAGATGATTTAGGGTATCTGGCAGAAGAAATTTCTAAGCAGCAAAGCATTCAAGAGGTGATCTCACTTTTTCTGAAAGCATACAGTCATATGCATTCACAAAGAAATGATACAAAATGAGAACTTATGTTTAAAAGGGAAGCAGAACATAAAAGTTTGGAAAATTTGCAGTCTGACCATGTGGTAGAAAACAAAAATCCATTTTCTGTGGGGAAATTCAAGCCAGCTGCAGAAATTTGCATAAATAACAAGGAGCCAAATGTTAATAGCCAAGATAATGGGGAAAAAGTCTCCAGGGCATTTCAGAGATCTTCATAGCAATTCCTCTCATCACCGGCCCAGAGGCTTAGGAAAGAAAAATGGTTTTGTGGGCTAGGCCCAGGGCCATGCTGCTATGTGCAGCCTTGGGACACGGTGTCCTGTGTCTCAGCTGCTCCAGCTCCAGCCATGGCTAACAGAGGCCAATGTACAGCTCATGCCATTGCTTCAGATATTGCAAGCCTCAAGCCTTGGTGGCTTCCATGTGGTATTGGCCCTGTGGGTGCACAGAAGAGTTGAGGTGTGGGAACCTCTGCCTAGGTTTCAGAGGACGTATGGAAACGTCTGGATGTTCAGGTAAAAGTTTGCTGCAGGGACAGATTCTGCATGGAGAACCTTTAGTAGGGCAATGCAGAGGGGAAATGTGGGGTTGGAGCTCCCACACAGAGTCCCCACCGGGACACTGCCTAGTGGAGCTGTGACAAGAGGGCCACCATTGTCCAGATCCCACAGTGGTAGATCCACTAACAATTTGCACTGTAAGCCTGGAAAAGCCATAGGCACTCAGCGCCAGCCCATGAAAGCATCCACAGGAGAGCAGCCATGGGGGCTATACGCTGCAGATCTGAGCTGCCTAAGACCTTGGGAGCCCACCTCTTCCATCAGCATGCTCTGGATATAAGACATTAATCAAAGGAGGTTAGTCTGAAGATTTAAGATGTAATGACTGCCCTGCTGAGTTTTGGACTTGCATGAGACCTGTAGCTTCTTTGTTTTGGCCAATTTCTCCCATTTGGAATGGGAGCATCTACCCAATGCCTGCATCCACATTGTAACTTGGAAGTAACTAACTTGCTTTTGATTTTGCAGGCTCATAGGTGGAAGGGACTTTCCTTGTTTCAGATAAGGCTTTGGACTTGAAAAATGGGTTAATGCTAGATGAGTTAAGACTTTGGGTGACTGTTGGGAAGGCATGACTGCATTTTAAAATGTGAGAAGAACACGAGATTTGGGAGGGGCCAGGAGTGAAATGATGTTGTTAGGTTCTGTATCCCCATGCAAATATCATCTAGAATGATAACCCCCACAAGTTGAGGGAAGAGCCTTGTGGGAGGCGATTGGATCATAGAGGCAGTTTCCTCCATGCTGTTCTCATGATAGTGAGTGACTTCTCATGAGATTTGATGGTTTTAAAACTGTGGCACTTCCCCCCCGCCCCCCGTCACTCTCTCTCTTGCTGCCATGTAAGACATGCCTTGCTTTCCCTTCATCTTCTACCATGATTGTAAGTTTCCTGAGGCCTCCCCAACCATGTGGAACTGTGAGTCAATTAAACCTCTTTTCTTTATAAATAACTCCATCTCAGGTAATTCTTTATAACAATGTGAAAACAGAAAAATACAGTTTATTTAGTTTCCAGTTGCTGTATTTTTTTTTAAGAAACCCCCCTGCAAAGTCTCCCCCTTGCAGGCAGAGTTCTTGGGTGGATTTTGTTAGTAAATTATTGAGTTAACACTCTCTATGGTAGCCTTTCTTCCAGGTACTCTCCTAAAACTTGGTCATTGTTCTGCTAGCCTGAACTCTGACACCTCACACCAATAAGGCAGTAGCTCTCTGCAGATGAGGCAGCATGCAAACTGAGTATGGGGCAGTAGAGGCTCGGGGGGCCGTTCAGCCTAAAGCTGCCAATTTTCCAATTTCATTCCTTTTTCTCCATATTTGCTCTTAAGAGCCTTTAAATAGTTGTATTTTTCAAATATATTTTCTATATTTTAAAAATATAGACAGGTTGTTTCAAACAAGCCACTCTGCCATTACCAGAAATCATACGTCTTATGTGACTACTAAGTTTTTTCTCCCTCTAGTCCTTCTATGCTTGAGTTCCACTGAAGAGTCACTTTCTCACATGTGAAAGAATATTCTTTGCTGATCAGTGTGTGGACTTTTTTCTCCTGCTAGAGTCTCAAAAAACAATGCAGCTATGTAATTGCTACAATTTATTAACCTTAACTCACTTTTGCCTCCCAAAATGGCAGAAAGTAGTCAGAATTTATTTTCCATGTCTAGTACTCAGCAAGGAGGATGGGAAAACTGTGAAAAGGAAAAAATTGTTTTTGAAATCAATTCTGTCCTCTTCACAGCTAACTATTGCAAAAGTTCAATAGTCTCTTTCATTTTACTTTCTTAACCACTTCTTCTCTTACTGAGAAGAACCTATTGCCCAGGATCTGTCCTTTCTATTGAACCTGGAGGCTGTTTCTGAATATCTAGAGTCTTCATGGTCTTCAATGTTCAGCCACCATTTTATGCTTTAACAAAAATTTCTTGGTTGGAAAATCTTTGAGAACATAAACTGTTCACCAGTGTACCTGTTCCTAAATTCATGCTTTTTGAATTCTGGTCAGTTCTATTCACATACAAATTTGAAACCAATAATATAGAAAATATTATTTTGGGAAGGAGAGGGAAAGTAAGAGTTGACAGCTAGAATTTATAAATGTCAGGAAGTTAGGACAGAAGACACTTGGGTATGTAAATAGATATTCAATATATTAAATTCAGATAATAATATTTGAGTTCTTCAGAAATATCTGGCCTGTAGTAGGTGTTAAATAATTATTTGTTAAAGGAAAATTATTTCTTTAAACTAGTGAATGATAGAGTATCTTTATTCACGCTATCTACTGTGATTCATTTGAAAGACAGTTTTGGCCGGGCGCGGTGGCTCAAGCCTGTAATCCCAGCACTTTGGGAGGCCGAGACGGGTGGATCACAAGGTCAGGAGATGGAGACCATCCTGGCTAACATGGTGATACCCCGTCTCTACTAAAAAAATACAAAAAACTAGCTGGGCGAGGTGGCGGGCGCCTGTGGTTCCAGCTACTCGGGAGGCTGAGGCAGGAGAATGGCGTGAACTCGGGAGGCGGAGCTTGCAGTGAGCCGAGATCCGGCCACTGCACTCCAGCCTGGGCGACTGAGCGAGACTCTGTCTCAAAAAAAAAAAAAAAAAAAAGAAAGACAGTTTTATTTAACTTTTCTAGGAAGAGAGACTAAAAGTTGTATCACAACCTCTGAGACTGCCTCCAACTCTAAAATATGTATGTATCTATCTGTCTATTTATCTATCTGTCTAGCATATATCATCTATCTATATATGATTGTGTGTTTCTAGATCAAAACAAGCTTGACAAGGCCTCCTCCAGGCATGCCATGATAAGTCTTTGCCCATCTCTGTGACAACACTTCACACTGTTTTGTAATAATTTATAGAGTTGTCACCTCCATCAGACAGTGAACTGAAGGATGGGAGCAGTGCTATAATCATTTCAGAAGATCTCAGCCATAATTACTGCCTGCTATACACAGTAGAAACTCAGAAAATGATAAATGGGTACATGTGAGACTTTTTGTACATAAATGAATGGTTTACTTTTTATGTAAATTATCATCAAAGGTTTTTTTCTATATCATATTAATATGCAAAATTAGACTGCTATTGAGAATGTAGTTTCAACACTAATTTATTGGCTGCCTCTTAAGGGCCAGGTGCTAAAAGGGCACAGAAGATGTAAAAATGAGGGCATATGTCCATGTGCTAATAGCACTTACAGAGGAACAATGGCTTCTGCTGCCTATTTTCATGTTAAGCAAAAATTGGCACAGGAAGTAAGGCTACTATGACTGGAATCTCCTTTGGAATTCTTAAGATTAATATAATAGTCATAAATAGTCATAATAGTCTTTTTTAATATTTGATTGTTTCAAATGTAATTTCTACTTAAATATTTATGGCTAAGATATATCAGCAGGCAATGCTCTTAAGCTCAGACTTTCCAAGGGTTATTTTCAATATCTACGTTTAATCCACAAGCCAATAGAATACCAGGAATTATTGTTCACCACATTCTGCAATATTCAATTATGATAGATTTATTTCCAAAATATAAATTGTAACATCTCAATTTTACCATAAGATGAACCAGATGAAGTAAGTAAGGCACACATGGTTGGCACATAGGAAAAAAATTGATGTCTCTTCTTATTTCTAGGATTTGGTAAAAGAACAATGGATTTATACAATGAGTCAAGATTGCCCAAAGACAACTTTTAGATTACTGAATTGCATAAAGAAATGACTAGTTGCTTTAGCTGATAAGCTCTGCTCTGTAGAAAGAAGTAGCACCAGTTTAGTAAACTCAAGGAAGCAGAACGCATTGGAGCACCTAACCAAAGTGAAGTTAGGAAACAAATGTTAGAATTTAAAATTCTGGAGAAGAGAGAATTGGGTCATTCTTATATTTTCTAGAACCAAAGACACAGCAGAATGTGAAATATCCCACTAACATCTACCACCTCATAGCCATTGCCCTTGTCTCTTCTAGTGTAGGTCTAGCTCCATTGTTTTAATCTGGACAATTTTAGTAACGTGTTAGCTCAGTTCTTTGTCCACAGTCTCAGCTTCCTCTTGTATGTATTCCAGAGACCCACCAGAGTGGAAGGAACATGTCGTTTTCATGCTCAAGTTCCTTCAGCAACTCCATCAGAGAACAAAGCCCAAAGACAGCCTGGTATTTAAATCTTTTTATACATTCCCTCTTTGCAAGATCTTTAAAAGTAGCAACATTAATAATAATAATAACAGCAACTATATTCTGTGCGTATTGTTGAGACATTTCACATGGCCACATTTAAACATTTGTCTGTTTGCTGTTTCACTATATTTGCAGCCCTTGCAGCACAAATATGTTTTTTCTATCAGTTCTATAAACAATATTACACAAAGTGTCTAGCAGTGACTGGATTAATTAAGGGGCCACCAAGTTCCAAGGCAATTTAAGAAAGAATTTTAACGCTGCCATGAAATCCAAAGCACTTGTTCACGTTTAACAAGCTGTGCAGTGAAGGAAAGGCGATGAAATTTGGCACTGCAAGGGATGGAACAGACACTTTTTTTTCACCCAAATGATCACTAGATGCGGTAAAAACAGAAAACTCTTTTTAGCTTTTTTATTTTTTAAGATAAAGTGATGGGAGATCTTGTGTTTCTGCCTAATGCTAATTTTCTGACTCAAAATGACCAAATCACTTTTCAGGGCTAATGAAATTGTTCAATGGAATGTCATTATGCTGGGAAATGAAATTAATGTGCGGTCCAAAAATAAAATCGACTTTCTGTAAAAATAGGGTGTTGGTAGACTCTAAAAGGATGTTTTAAAAGGATAAAATGACAGCAACCCCAAGACATTTTAAAAATGCAGTAATGTAGTTATTCTGATCATTTTTTTCTTCTTAAAATGTTTTTCCACATATATTTGGATCAAATGTCCACAATTATATTTTGTTATTATTTTACATTTCCTTGTACATTCCAAATGGAGACTGTGTTCATTCCTTTACCCATACCATGAGCTAGCCCGAAACATTCAAACACCACACACTCATCTCCTACAAAGATCAGTTATAAGCACCACATTGCACTCAAAATAATTTCTCAGGAAATTCTTGCTTGTTTGTAAACCTGTTTTAACTAAGATTCTGTTTCCACTCCAAAATCTGGGAGTAGTGGCTTCCAGCTTGATCTTGTGGCCCTTCCAGACTTAGTGTTGCAGCCATTCCCTTTCTTTACAGATAGCAGCTCTGCCCAACTCCCTTGACCTTCTATTGTTTGAAGAAGAAAGTGTTCCCGCTAATGTCAACACTGAGTCACATGTTGCTGTGATAAATGTTAACTGTCAAGATTCTTTGTCCTCAATGCACCTTTGACATGGTTGATCACTCCCTGCTCTTTGGTAGTCTCCAGTTATTTGACTTCTGGGATGTCACCCTCTCTGGATTCTCCCCCTATCCACCTTGACTGTTACTTCTATATCTTTTTTTGCTGGTTCTACCTCATCTCCTTGACTCAGTCTTGGACATCTTTTCTTTTCTCAATGTACTCACCTTCTTCATGGTGCCATCAATCTCCTAGTATTAAAATCTATCTATAGGCTTGTGTCTCCCAAATGGTGACTCTCCTTTCTAGTCTTTTCCCCTGGACTCGAGTTTCCAGTTGTCTGCTTTACATCCCCACACAGATATCTAATAAACATCTTAAATCTAACATGTCCCAAATAGAGTTATTTCCAGCCTTCTGCATCTCAGTTTTGGCAACTCCATCATTTGCACCACTCAGATCCAGTCATCTGTGATTCTTCTCTTACTCTCCCACTCCACATCAAATCTCCCATCATGCCAATGTCACCGTCAAAATACATGCACAGTGGAAGACTTCTCATGACTTCCACTGCTACCAGCCTGGAATGAGCCAGCACCATCACTGTCACAGATTATGGAAACACCTTCTTCCTTCTGCTTCTGCCTTTGTGATCTATATTCTGCCTACCATCCTAACTTTTCATTTATTCTTAACACTGCTATCAAAATAGGTTATATCATCTCACATCCCCTTTTACACCCCTTCTGTAGCTTCCTGTGTTATTTCAAGGGAAAACTAAAACCATTACAATAGACTGCTAGGTTCTACACAATCTGCAGCTCCCCACTGCCCTGACTTGTATAACTCTCACTACAAACCCTCCACTGGCCTACACTAGCTGGCTTGCTGCTCCCAAAGCCTGTGCATCGTACTTCTACCTCAGAGCCTGCTACAATCTGAATGTTTGTGCCCGCGCGCCCCTCCCCCCCACGAAATTTATATATTGAAATCTAATCACCATTGTGACAGTATCAGAAGGTGGAGCCTTTGAGGGGTGATTAGGTCTTGAGGGCTCCACCTTCATGAATGGGATAATCACCCTTAAGAAAGAGGCCGCAGAGAGCTGTCTTGCCACTTCTACCATGTAAGACACAGCATAAAGGCTCCATCTGTGAAACAGAAAGCAGCCCTTAGCAGACACTCCGTGTGCCAGTGCCTTGACTCTGGACTTCCCAGCCTCCGGAAGAGAAATCATTTTCTGTCGTTTAAACCATTCAGTCTATGGTAGCTTTGTTATGACAGCCAAAGAGGACTAAGACAGAGTCTTTGCACTTGCTATTTCCTCTGCTGGACCACATTCCCTGGCTAATTTCCATTCCGCCATGTTGCTCCTTCTCTCAGCTCCCCTACATCTTACTCCAATATCGCCTTCTCAGCGAGTTCTTCCATTACCACCTCTAAAATCGGAATGCCTCCAGTGCTCCCTCTTCTCATGGTCTGCTTAGTTCTCTCTACAGCACATCTCACATATTATATATTTTAGCTTTTTTTTGCTTTTGATTCTCTGCCTCCTTCTACCAGAACACAAACTCCATGGAACAGGGAGTATCGTCTGCGTCCTCATGGTTGGATCCCTTATGGTCTAGACTAGTGCCGGCTACATAGGTGCTCAGTAAATGTTTCTTGGTTGGATGAAAGAACAGAACCACCCTATCTTGGCCTCAGATGTACAAGCTTGCCATCTGCTAATCTGCCATGAGCAATTGAATCCAAATTAACATTTATATAAGCACCAATTATATTTGAGATGAATAAGACAAAAATCCTTGCCCTAAAGAAAATAGCAGTTTAGCAAGAAGATAACTGGTAGTAATAACAATAATAATAACAAAGATAACAGTTTTCATTTATCAGTTGTCTAATATGTGCTAGGAACCGAACGAGGTTGTAATTCCTTTGCATCTAGCAACTCAGCTGCAGGATCAAAGGAGAGTCAAAGGAGGGAAGGAAGGCTTCAGATCTGGGCCATATGAATGCCTATATATGTATAGCATGGTGTGAAAAAAATTAAAAGGGTATATTGACTAAAACATTCACATCAAAAGATGAATTTAGGCTTTGTACTTGAAGACATAGAGGGGCAGCACAGCGAAGCACATCAGTGTGAGGTTCAGGTGGTAGACCACCACATTCCAATACTTCCTCTTCCACTAGGTACGTGAGCTGGAGCAAGTCTCTTAACCTCTCTGGCCCCTGTCTTCTCATTTGTCAAAGCAGGAAACAATAGTCCTCACTACCTGTTTAAGGGGAAGAGGTACAATTAAATAAGTTAATATGAAAAAAAAAAAAGACCATGCAAATACGTCCTTGACACCTAGTGAGTACTGCATCATGATCAATTATCATTCTTTATAAGCAGCAAGTGCTTCATCCATTTATTCACTGAACACATGTGGGGCACTAGCTTCACCATGAAGAGTGGTTTCTGCCCTCAGGGGCTGGCAGTGTAGGGAGAGGGACCGGAGGTAACAGCAAATGCAGGGCAGCTTTGTCTGGTGAGCACAGGCCAAACAAAGGGCAGGGCCCACGGTCCAAGGTCAACAGCAGGGCTTCCAGGAGGTGGTGTCTGTGGAGGAAACATGAGGATTCTTCTGGTGGGTGGAAGTGAGGGTTGGTAAAGAATTTCCAAGCAGAAGGAACAGGAGCAGAGTCAATAAAGACACTAGGGGAACAGCCCGAGTTTCAGTCTCATATGGCTTAAAGAAATGAGTGTCATAAAATGTTAAAATATGAATTACAACATTAATATGTCAATGTCAAGTCTAGTGAACATGGAATTAAACCCAAGAGACTGTGCCTAGAAGAAAAGAAAGAGAATAAAGATATATGGGCCAGAAGGCCCTCCAGGACTTTCCTCTGAGCTTCCTGACAACCAAAATAAAGATGGTATTGTACAACACGGTGACTATAGCTAATAACAACGTAAAAAATACAATAATAAAATAAAAATGGTAACAGAATTTATTTGGCAGGTTTTTCGATGCTCCTGAAGATAAATCATGACAGTTCTTAAGGGGAAGCAAAATTTTACCTAGCACTCAGTTTTGGAAGATATGTCCTACATAAAACTTAAAAGGAACACAAGCAGTGTTGTAGATGGCAATGCTAACCACAGCTCAGTATGAAAAGCAAGTATGAGCCTCAAAATGCAGTTTTTTCTGATGCCTCAATGGAAGTTTAGGGCATAATACTGAACCACAACTGAGTGAAAGTCATCTAACTGAGGGAGAAAAAAAATGTGTTACTTGCACTGTTTCTTTATCATCTCCTTAGACTCCCAGCCCACAGTTCACTCAGCAATAACAAGTGGAAGATGTTAGAGCTTCCCGACCCTCCCCTTCCCAACAGACCTTTTCAATTCCTGCCATGTTTTCTTAAGCCCATTGAGTGGCCAGTTTGCCAGTTTCATTAACTTGGTTCTAACCAACAGGCACTTACAAAATATCTTGTCAATGTTTCTTAAACACATTTCCAACCGGAAACATTTTTATATTTGTTTTTGGTTAGTTTTTAGGTTGTAAAAATCCAAGACCTATACTATATTAAGCTACTGGAAAGAAAGTGCTACTATTCTAAGGATGTAGGGGCAGGCTGCTGGACAAGAGATGGGAAAGAACTGGAGTGTTGAGCTGCCCATTTCCTCTGGATCTCTCTCTCCTCTTTCCAAGCCTCAGTTTCTCTCTGCATAGCTGCTCCTTTTCCTCCATCTTTCTCCATTTCCTCACCTTGTAGTCAATATCTTGTCTCCTTCCTCAGTTTATATGTCAGAATTTGCCGGCCAGGGCCCGAAAGGAACTTTCTGACTTCCTGCACACGGCCGTGGTGTCTCAGTATTTCTCAACTCAGAGCACCAGGAAAATCTGACTGACCCAGCTTAGCTACACAAGCTGGGTCTCGTAAGTCTTATATCTCTGGTAGGCTGCTTCTGCACACCTCTGGGCCAACCATGAGCAGTTGCGGTGAGACATGGAGAAACATTCTGCACATCTGGTCTCTATCAACAAAGTGCTAATCTCTACCTAGACATTAGAAGAAAGGATGATCCACATTAGAAAACCCCTCCCAAAAGAGAGATCAGTTAGAGAAGCTGTGGCATTATGGAACATAAGGTACAGAACCTGAAGCCAGAAGGATCTTTCAGAACCTTTTACATCTCACTGTGAGTGAGGCTGCTGCCAATGTTATCTATGCATAAGGCATATGCTTTAAGAGGAATAATTAAGCTTATTCTATCCATGTCCATTTATTTATCCTTTTGGTAACAAACTGTTCCTTAATTCATCCTGTCATGTGTTAGAACTACTGTGCTGATGTGGAGAAATAGATTGTATTTGAATTACTGGATCATTTTCATTTGGCTCTTTGTTCAAATAATCTTCTTTTGTTTTCAAATAATTATAAATTATAGAAGAAACATTTCATGAAAACCTTAATGTGTGGAGAAATCAGTGTTAATCTGTAAATATATACATATACCTTTATCTCGATTGTATCTACTATCAGTAAGTGGCTGCCATGGAAACCTTTCCTTACCCAACTTACACTGGAAAAATGTAAAAAGAAATTGATGGCTTAGGAAACAGAGCTTCCCATCCTAAAACTATGGTGAAAAATCAATTTTAGTTTTGATCACAAAAGAGTTCAAAGAACTCTACACTTCATCAGTTCAGGCCAACTTTTGCCTTGCTTCTTTCTGTCTCCAAAACCTGTTCTTCCAGAGTTTTAACCAAAAGGTATCCAATTAAATTCACTGCTGATTGGAGCAACAGTGTTTCTGTTCAAGTATAGACATCAGAGGCTGTCAAATAAACCCATTATTCTAGAGGATGACAACGACCTCATAGATTCACCACTGAATAAATACAATCTACCACAAGAGTATTACTGGTTCCAAAAAGCCACTTCAAGCCACCTGCAAGACTACAGATTCTACTTTGGAAACTACTTGTAGCGGAAAAAAAATGGAGCCAGAGGATCACTTAGTAGTAACACAGACCCAATTTTAAATTGCATTCAAGGAACTCCATTTTGATACAAAGTGCTATTTTATGGGGAAATAAAATCGAAAACTCAGAAAAACCTATGAGGAGAAAGAACTAGGATTTTTGGCTTGAGCCAAACTACAGATGAATCTAACTAGTGAGTCCAGGCTTTTGTGCAGTATTTGCCTCTGCTCTCAACATGTTCACCACCAACCAGCCTCTTGTTTCGCAATTTGTTCATCCCTTCTTTCTTTCCCATCGGAGACTTACACATCCCAGTTTCATGTTAAGACGTTCTGTTAATCATGTGTATGTTCATCAGGGTTAATTTTAATCAGTGAGTGCTCTTCATGGTGAAGTTTTCATTCTAGGTTTTATACTGAGTTGCACAAAGAAAAAAATGCCATTAGCTTTCCAAGAAATTCTGATATTAGCATTGCGTATGAATGGAAAAATGTGATGGACACCTAAAAATTGCATGACATAATAATGCTACTTATTTAATATGACAGGTGCTATGTGGAACACTCTATTCAAAGAATCTCTTACATCTCACAATAACCCTGCCCATTTACCCTGTCTTCCTCCATATAGGTAAGAAGTGGAGGCTTAGAAAGATTGAAGCTGATTTTCAGGTTTCAAAGCAGCTATTAGGTAGTAGATGTGGGGTTTGAATATTGGCCTATCTGACTTTATAGCCCAAATTCCTACTATCTAATATTACAATAGCTTCTCCTCCAATCTTTGACCTCTTAATTCATCTTCCACACTGCCATGTGAATATTCCACATTTCTATCTGACCATTTGAGATTTCATTGCTTAAAATTCACCAATGATTTCCAACCATTTGTGTGCTTCTTAACAAAGCCTGCAAGGCCACGCATGAATCAGCTCTCTTTTGCTCTCTTGCATCATTTCCCTTGCTCTCTTATAGTTGCGATCTCTAAGCACTAAACTCATTGAATTAAAACAGCAGGATTTTAAGAAGTATTATGGATCGCATGGCCTCCATACACCATAGGAGTAGAGTAATAGTCCCAACCAAGCCTGATTTCACAGAGAGTAGGCTTAATATATGTTTCAATATTAACATACCTTCACAAGAACCATCTTACTAAAATGCTTCCCACTCCAACAGTGGGAATCCCTCCATCAGCATGCTATGGGAGGAAGTGGAGTTCAGTATCGGGAGAGACTCTAACCCTTTGTGCTGGCCCTTTGTGTTCTTTGCTGGTGGTATTGTCTCATTTTTTAATATTCCAAGTAGGAAATAAATGTACTCCAAGAAGTTCCATAAAGTTCTATGCCCAACCTTAAAAATTGTAGATATAAATACTTCAAATACAATGAAGCATGTATTATTTATCTTTTCTATGTATAGGCATGTTTAGATCCAGGGTTTGGATTTGTTAAAAGCTTGACTTAATTAACCAAACAGAAAAGAAGCAAAGAAAAGCTATGATGTCAACAGCCATTTAAAGCCATCCTCTTGCTTACAGATATTCCTCTGCAATAAATAGTGAAGGGAGCATAGCAAGAAAGCTTTCTGCCCTTCAAATTCCATTATCATAGTAGACTAACCTATAAATATTAATTTTTTTTGTTTTTGTTTGGTTTTGTTTTGTTTTTGAGATGGAGTCTCACTCAGTTGCCAGGTTGGAGTGCAATGGTGCGATCTCGGCTCACTGCAACTGCCACCTCCCAGATTCAAGTGATTCTCCTGCCTTAGCCTCCCTAGTAGCTGGGACTACAGGTGTGCGCCACCACGCCCAGCTAATTTTTGTATTTTTAGTAGAGATGGTGTTTCACCATGTTGGCCAGGATGCTATTGATCTCTTGACCCTGAACAGCCAGCCTCAGCCTCCCAAAGTGCTGGGATTATAGGCGTGAGTCACTCTGCCTGGTCAAATATTAGTGTTATACAAAAGAAAACCTCCTTCAAGAGGAAGAAGAAGAAAGGAGAAAGGAGAAAGAAGAAAGAAGAAGAAGGAAAAGAAGAAGAGGAAGAAGAAGAAGAAGGAGGAGGAGGAGAGGAGGAGGAGGAGAGGAGGAGGAGGGGGAGGAGGGGAAGAGAAGGGGGGAGGAGGAGGAGGGGAGGAAGAGGAGAAGGGGAGGAGGAGGAGGGGAGGAAGAGGAGAAAGAAAGGAGGAGGAGGAGGGGAAGAGAGGAGAAGGAGGGGAGGAGGAGGGGAGCAGGGGGAGAAGAAGGAGGAAGAGGGGGAGAAGAAAGAGGAAGAGGAGGAGGAAGAAGGAGGTAGAAGCAGCCTGAACCTCAGGATGGTCCAATGATTAATTCTGTATATTCCTAAGTAATTTATGCTTGCCTCGGTCTTCATGTTACTTTGTTAAAAATCTGGTTATGTGACCAACTCGCTCACAAGATGACAAGCTCTGCAGACAAAGAGATGATGAGTTGAGCTGGATGATGGAGTAAGAGCTATTTACTAGATTGTGACACTGAACCTCTGTATGCCTTATACACCTTATCTGTAAATGAGAATAATAATTTCACCCACTAAATAGAGTGCTGTGGAACTTTGGTAAAATAATATATTTACATAAAACCTTGAAAGAGCATCTGGAACATAATAATATATACTTGACAAGTGTTAGAAATTTACAAGGAGAAAATTAAAATTTTCATGTGATCTTCTATTCTATCTCAGTATCAGCAGTAACTCTCTGCAGTCTGACATGGTCAGATCATATGCATGACATTTGTCCACAAAACTAATCATAGAAAAACAGAGCACTCAATAAATTGTAGTGTGACCTTGCTTAGAAATAGAGAGGCAGTTTGCAGTGTCTACCAGCAACATCAACTAGTTGGATGACAACAGACTTGGCAAAGTGGACTCCACCAATCTTTTCTAAATGTTTGTCCACATACTGGCACCAAAAGAGATAATGTTTTCACTGACCTCTATTAAACAGGAAATGGAATAAATTAAGTGATGTTTTCAGAAAGCTGAATTTATTCAAAGAACCATTCCTCATTCTAAGATTATTTCTTTGTGACATTTTGATGTTGAGATGCCCTTTCTCTTAGAAACAATGGTGAGGTTAGGTGATAGCAGGCTGCTTTGTGTTTCATTTGTGGCTTGCTTTGTCTTGTTTGATTGAATTTTAACAGTCTTACCTGATAACATAAAACATTAGCAATCTTTTTTTTGGTCTCCACCTCCTCCCTTTTATTTTCTGAAATTATTCTGTTTTATGAAATCCCATAGGATTTGGGCAGAGTAGGACACTCCTGGAAGAATGTTTCCAGAATTCCAGGTCTTCTCTCCCATCTTACAGGCTCAGGAATCTGATTTGTTATTTCTGAGAGATGATATAATCATAATAATGATAATTAAACTATACTGAGTGGTTAGTCTGTATAAGATACTATGCTAGGTACATCACATTTTGTCCTCACTATTATCCTACAAGACAGGTTGCCCATAGTTACACAGCTAATTAGTAATGGAGCCATAATTCAATGTTAAGTCTGTCCTCTAAAATCTACGCTTTAACCACTACATTACATCACCTAATTATGGAACCCCAGGAATGTCCTTTTTAGTGACTTGAGTGAGAAGTAGAACTTTCCCGTAGACCACATTTCTTAGGTATATGGTTTCACCACATTTTCTATTTGGAGATAACCTACAAGGAGGATGTTAAAATTGTAGACTTTTTGGTGAGCAATTAATTTGATATTTTGCATATAATATTTGGATACATTGGGTTGCAGATTATCCGAGAGCTGATATAACTCAAAGTATTCATATCTCAGCATAAGGTTAACAAGGGCAGATATCTAAATATTCAAAATTCTTTGTTAAGGTGTCTTCTGTACTTGGGTGTTTCTGTGAGGAATTACTGACATCCGTTTTCGTTAGTTTTTTGCTTTTCTTCTCATATGCTAATGCCATAAATCTGTTTCCGACAAATCCCTCTTTGGTTCGAGAGTTAGTACCTTTGTGGTGACTTTTAATATGTCACTCTAATCCATTATAGAATGAGGAGGGAACACCGCATAGTGGCACCCAATCCAGGCTTTGAAAGTAGTCTGCTTTACCCCTGCCCTGTGGCCATGGGCAAGTTTCTTGGTCTCTCCAAACCATAATTTGCACATGTTTGGAAATGGTCATGGGGCTACCTACTTCACAGGACTGGTAAAATGATCAAATGAGATACTATTAGGTTGGTGCAAAAATAATTACGGTCCTTGCCATTACTTTTAATATGTAAAACACACATAGAATGGTGTCTAGAGTGCACTCAGTAAATGACACCTCTTGCTGCCACTGCTGTTCCTATTGTTATTTATTCTCATATTACATTGTAACTCTCAAAACAAAATCCTATACCCTCTATTTCCAATGCTTGAGAACATGCCACTGTTGTCCCTTTGGGCTGGTTACTTCCCTCTCTGAGGCTGCCTTGTCTTCTCAGGGAGGAATAGCACAGGTTTCCAGGTAGGTTGTGTATCAGCCCGTTGACTGCCTAGAGAATTTCTGAAGTCTTTTATTTCATCTTTTCTGTCTTTTTGTTGTTGTTGTTCAAGCTGTCAGTGTTTCCGCCGATAAAACATTCTCAGGAACCCCGTGGGTCTTCTGTGTATGTCTAGAGATTCACTCCCTTAGACCATAGGCTCTTCCAGAGATATTTCCTGGGTAATTCCATCTCTATCCCTGAATTCTGATAGCTGAGTCACACACCCAACCTCTTCAGTCAGCTCTCTGTGTTATATGAATACTCTGATCTCTTTTTTTTTTTTTTTTTAGAGGACATCTCGCTCTTTCGCCCAGGCTGGAGTGCAGTGGCGCCATCTCGGCTCACTGCGAGCTCCACCTCCCGGGTTCACGCCAATCTCCTGCCTCAGCCTCCCAAGTAGCTGGGACTACAGGCACCCGCCACCACACCCGGCTAATTTTTCTTGTATTTTTTAGTAGAGACGGGGTTTCACCATGTTAGTCAGGATGGTCTTGATCTCCTGACCTCCCAAAGTGCTGGGATTACAGGCGTGAGCCACGGCGCCCAGCCAAACACTCTGATCTCTTAATCCTTCCTGTGTACTAGCAAAATAACCACTTGTGTTCTTTGCTTTCTCTCCAACGCACGCGGTCCTGACATTGAATCACCTAATTTTAGTGTCTTGCAATCTGTTTTT
Organism: Trachypithecus francoisi; assembly: GCF_009764315.1. Classification (NCBI taxonomy): domain Eukaryota; kingdom Metazoa; phylum Chordata; class Mammalia; order Primates; family Cercopithecidae; genus Trachypithecus; species Trachypithecus francoisi. The sequence goes on along the minus strand of NW_022681458.1, from coordinate 122,932,363 downwards.
TCACACAAACGGAAGAAGAAACAAGGTGACCTCATCAACACTTTGCTAAAAAAAACTCCCCAGCTAAATACAAGGGAGCTTTATCACTTACCAGCTCTGCTTCTTATATAACTGCAAGATAAAATTCTAGTAAGTTTTCTGTCACTATACAACAAAGATTCCCTTTCTTCTGGTTCCCAATAACATGTTTCTCATTTCCTTTGGAGACTTCACCAACAACACTTTCAGCATTCATATTTCTACCAACACTTTGCCTGTGGTGATTCAGGTATTCTGTAAGACTACATAGACTTACTCTACCTTGCTCCTCACTTCCTTCTGAGACCTCCACCAGCAGACCTTTAGCATCTATATTTCTACTAACAATCTATTCAGGAAAATCTAGGCTTTTTCTATCATGATCCTCAAATGTTTCTAGCCTCTACCCACTGTCCGATTCCAAAAACCACTTCTAGATTTCTTACAGGAGCACCACATTTGCAGGCACCAAAATCTATATGAGTTTTCTATTGTTGCTATGACAGATTAAACAGTGGATTAAACTAACATCAATTTATTGTCTTATACTTCTAAAGATCAAACGTTGAACATGAGTCTTACTAGGCCCAATTCAAAGTGCTAACAGAGCAGCATTCCTTCTAGAGTTTTGGACACTTGAAGAGGTTTTGGATACTCAAAGGGAGAATCCATTCCAAGCCATTTGCTGCTTCTTGAAGCTGCCCACATTTTCTAGTCCATGATTGCATGACTCTAACCTCTGCTTCCAATGTCACATCTTCTTCTCCAGCTCTGATCTTCCTGCCTGTCTCTTGTAATAACCTTAGTGATTACATTGGGTCCACCCAGATAAATCAAGATAATCTCCCCATCTCAAGGTCCTTATCTTAATCACATCCAAAGTACCATCTGCCATCTGATGCAACATATTCACAGGCTGCAGGGATAAGGACTTGGAAATCTTTAGGGACCATTATTCTGTCCACCACAAGTTGTAAGTGTTCTATACAAATTCTAGATACTAGAATCCGATCAGGTGTATGACTGACAAATGTTTTCTCCCATTCAGTGGGTTGTCTTTTCACTTCTGATAGTATTCTTCAATGTACCAAAAGTTTAATTTTGGTGATGAAGCCCAATTTTTCATTTTTCTTTTGTTGACTTTGTTTTTGGGGTCATAACTATGAGTTTTATAGTACTGGCTCCTACATTTAGGTTTTTATATTCATTTTGAGTTAATGTTTTATATGGTGAGAGCGAGAAGCCCAATGATACTTTAATATCTCAGCATCATTTCTAAGAAAGACTGTTTTTTCCCATCAAATTATTTGTGCAGTCTTAACAAATATCAACTGACTATAAATAAGAGAGTTTATTTTTGGACTCTCATGTGATTTCATTGATCCCCATGACTATATTTATGCCAGTACATCACAGTTGTGATTACTGTAGCTCTACAGCAAGTTTTGAAATCAGAAATGTGATCCTCTAACTTGTTCTTTGACAAAATTTTTGATATTCTCTATTCCTTGTGTTGCCACATAAATTTGAGGATCAGCATGTCAATTTCTAAAGAAAAAAAAAGCCAGCTGGAATCTTGAATGGTATTGCATTGGATCTATAGAAGAATTTGGAAAGTATTCCATCTTAACTAAATATTTCAATCCATGAACATGGAATGTTTTTTCATTTCTTTAGAAACTTCTTAATTTCTGTCAATAATTTCTTTAATCAGTGTATAAGCCATTTACTTCTTATGATGTTTTTCTCTACGTATTTAATTTTTTTAATGATTCTTTTAGTGACGTTATTTTATTTTTATATTATTCATTCCTAGTATATAGAGATACAATTAATTTTTGCACATTTTTTCAGCATCCTGAAATCTTGTTGAACTCATTTATTACATCTAATGGGATTTTCTTGATTAGCATTGTTTCCTTAGAATTTTCTATGTGCAAGATCATATCATTTGCAAATAGAGATAGTTTTGCTTCTTTTTTTCTATCTGAATACATTTTATTCCTTCTTCTTGCCTAAATACCTGAGCTAGAATCTACTTCAATATTGAAGTAGCAAGAGTGGACATCCTCATTGGGTTTCCATTCTTTTAAGAAAAGCCTTTAGACTCATAATATTGAGCATGAAACTATGATTTCTTCATAGATGTTATTTATTATGATGATGAAGTTTCATTCTATTTCTAGTCTGCTTAATGTTATATCATAAAATGGTACTGGATTTTGTCAAATGCTTTTTCTCCATTAATTGAGATTGTCCTTTTAATTAATTTAACTGATTTAGTTAATTTTAATTAATTGACTCTTGTCCTTTATTCTCTTAACATAGTGTATTACACTGATTGATTTTTGCATTTTAAACCAAACATGCACTCCAGGGAAAATTTAGCCAGTCAAGGTATATAACTCTTTTACTTTATATAGTGTGCAATTATTTTGTTGAGGATTTTTGCATCTATATACATAAAGGATACTGGTCTATGCTATTCTTCTCCTGGAAATTGTTTGTCTTTTTTAGTAACATCATAATAATCACTTTATAGAATGGGTTGAAAAGTGTTCTTTCTGCTTCTGTTTTTTGGAAGAGTTTGTGAGGGATAGCATTTCACTCATTGTATTCTTCAAGTTTTTGTAGAATTCACCAGGGAAGACATCTGGTTCTGGAATTTTCTTTGTGAAATGTTTTTTGATTACTAATTCAACTATTTGTTACATGTCTATTCACATTTCCTATATTTTTTTGAGTCAATTTTGATAGTTTGTGTATTTCTAGGAATTATCTATTTTATCTAGTTTGTCTAATCTGTTGACATAAAATTTTTCCCTTTTTTTCTTTTCTTTTCTTTCTTCTCTTTTTTTTTTTTTTTTTTTTTCTGAGACAGGGTTTCATTCTGTCACTCCATCATCCAGTCTGGAGTGCAGTGGTGTAATCACTGTTGTCTCAACTCAAACCCCTGGGTTCAAGCAATCCTTCCACTGCAGCCTCTCAAATAGCTAGGACTACAGGTATGTATCACCATGCCCAGCTAATTTTTAATTTTTTGTAGAGACAGGGTCTCGCTATGTTGACCAGGCTGGTTTTGAACTCCTAACTTTAAGAAATCCTCCTGCCTCAGCCTCCCAAAGTATTGGGATTACTGGTATGATAACTTTTCATATTATTCCTTTGTAATTCTTTTTTGTTTCTATAAAGTCTATAGCTATATCCACTTTTTAAACGTTAGTAATTTGAAATTTTTTGGCCAATCTAGCTAAAAGTTTGTCAGATTTTTGGTCTTCTTCAAATAACTAATTTTTATGTGCTTTTTCCCCCCATTGTTCTATTTGTTATTTTGGAGTGTTTTTTTTTTTTTTAATTTTCACACATATATAAACTTCCAAAATTTCCTTGTATTATTGATTTGTAATACTATTCTAGAGTGTCTGAACAATATTTTTTTTATGTCCTAACATATGGTCTATCTTGTAGAATTTCCAATACTCATTTAAGAAGAATTTATTCAGCTGTTGTTGGGTGGAGTGCTCTGTAGATACCTGTTATATCTAGTTGCTTTATAGCATTTTCCAAATCTTCCATTTCTCTGTCTGTCTTCTCTCTAAATGTTCTATCCATTACTGAAAGTGTAATATTGAAATACCTATTATTGCTGAAATGTCTGTTTTTCCTTTTAATTCTGTCAGTTTTCGCTTCACACATTTTGGAACTCTTCTCTTAAACGCCTATATGTTAATAATTATTATATGTTCTTGATGCCTTAACCCTGATTTCTCCATCTCAATTCACTGGAAACGCTAGAGGGTTCTCAGCCTATTTTCTTAAATTTCTTATTTTATCTACATGCTGTCTTTAGGTAAACATATTCAGTTTCATGGCTTTAAACAACATCTATATACCAATGACTCTAAAATTTATATCCCCAGTCCCAATCTCCCCACATAATTCAGAGTCATATATTAAGCTGTTCATTCTCTGTCTCATAGATAACTCACATATAGCAGGCTCCAAACTGAACTTATGACTCACTCACCACCCAACTTGTTCCTCCCTCTGTTCTTTCCCATTTCAGAAAACGTCACCATCACCCAAGGGTATTCTCAAGCTTTAATTGTATTGATCCCTCTCTTCCTCTGCCACCATAGCCAATTCATCTATAAATTTTAATTCAAAACCATACCCTGAATCTACTCCTCACCACCTCTACTGCCACCACTCCCTCTAAGCCAACGTCATCTACCATCTCCACTACTGCAATAACCTCCTACCTGCTCTCACTGCTCCTACACTTGCCCTCTCCCAATCCAATAGTCACATAAAAATTATTTTGATCATAAGTCAAATCATATTGTTCCCTTGCTTATAATCTCCCAGCTGCTCCCTATTGCTTTGCACTTGGAATAAAATCCAACCTCTTCACAAAGCTGACAGGTCTTCTCATGAGTTAAACCTCATATTCTTCTCTGAGTTGGTCTCCTACCACTACCCACCTTCTTCTTTTCCTCAAATATGCTCATTTTCTTCTCATTTTAGGTCCTTCACTCTTGCTGTTCCCCCATCTTTGCTTGTTTGGCTCTTTTCATCATTATTGTTTCATCACAGTCTCTGCTTTAATATTGTCCCCCAGGAAATTCACCTAGTCTAAATTAGCTTCTCCCATTCACACACCAGACACTAACTTCCACAACTCCATGCTCTATTTTCTTCACAGCACATGACATTTCTATTGTATTCATGGCAGTTCATCACTATCTGAAATAACATGTCCACTTACTGGGTTTTTTTTTTTTTTTTTGTCTCTTTCCTCCCCACACCTTAACTGTTGTAAGCTTCATGAGAGTATAGATTTTCCATTTATTCGATTTGCATTTCCGAAGCCAAACCTCATAGTAGGTGCTCAGTAGATATTTGTAGTATACATGGATTAATAAATCTAGGTTGTAGTAATGAATGGATTGTTTACTTGAGAGCCAATATCAGGACAAACATATTCCGACCATATTGTCTGTTTCTTGGCTCAGAAATCCAGAAAGTGTGGGTTGTATGTCCACCCCAAGAGCAAAGGCTGGAGTCATCCCAGAAGAGCCACAGGGACTGAGAGTGAAAGAGGAGTGGACGGACAAAACAGATTGAAGATTGGATTTTCTACCAGAAAAGAGGCAGGAAGCAGCAACAGACATGCACTGTAAACACAAAAAAGACTATAGTTACACTCACTGTGACTAAAGTTATAAAGATTAAGCATGGATATGAAAAGAGCAACCAAAAATTATAAACTTTATGCGTCATTAGCATCTTGAAGGATGCTTGTTTCCATATACCCTCTCAGGTGAAAAAACTGAATTTAATACTGGTGAAAAGCAAAAAGAATTGTAAAAAGGGAATCAAAACTGCGGGAAAAGAAGGCGTTCCAAGGACCAACCTCGTCTGCTTTGTAACTTTGCCTTCAGAATCTGACTCTAGACCAAAAAAATGGCTTGAAAGAAGTCACTTTTCAAAACTTGTTCTTTTCACCCCCAAATCAAAAATTAAAGGGATCTGATTGATATATTCTACTTTGCCTTTGGGTATGACCATCAAAACAACATAATTTCAGGGTTTGTTTTTTGTTTTATGTGTTTTAAGAATCCAAAGAATGAATTGGAATAAAGTGATTAACTCTTTGCTAAGTCTTGATCAAGTGCCCTTCAGAATAAAAAGAGATCAAATAGTAAGCTATTCTTAATTAAAGTGAATGAATAGAATTGATTTAATAAAATTATAATGTTGTTTAATGACTGTGGGAGATTGTGTTCAGGGCAGAAAACTGACATTTTGCCTTAATCGATGCACATTTTATTAAAATCAATGTGGTCTATTACATAAGGTCTATTGAAAGTAACTTTAATAAAGTCCAATCTATAAAAAGTAACCAACTCTAATTCAATTGAAATTTAACCTGATGGTAACTACAATGTTCATCCAACATATATTTATTGAGTTCTTCCTATGTACTAGACACTGAGGAAGTGTCAATGAAAAGTCACTTTTTCCTTCCCTTAAGGTACACAGTGTAGGATAAGTAGCTTACAATTTTGAGTTAGATTCAAGTGCACCTTAACTTGTAGTATTTCACTTACATTTTAAAGAATTATTTTTGTTACATTTTGAATAAAACTTCAACTTAGAAAATAAAGCAATGCTAATGTTCAAAGGGAGTTTTTGGTATTGAAAAAAAAAAATGGCTACTGATGCCTCACAGTATGCATCGCTTTTCCTCTCTTGGATTTTCCTCTCTTATGATAAAATAGAGATTTTCAGCCGTGTCTGTATTCTACATTTCCTTCCAGAAGGCTCAGATGCCCACCTCCAGGAAGCAGGTGGCGTGGTACAGCCTGCTTTTAATCTCTTGCTTGTTCTTGATCATGACTGCCCGTTAAAACTTCTGTTTCCCTGATCCTGATTCTTGATTCTTATTGATATTGAATTTCACTCTACTACATTTGTTTTTAATGTAAGATGCTTTGAAATTGTTAAGGAACAAAGTGAAATATAACTTTAAAAAAAAAAGTTTTTAACTATTTGAGGGTAAAACAATACAGTCCTTATTTCCCTAGGGTCCTTTGCTCAGCTTGTGTGATGTAACAGATAAGCATTAAATTCTTTTTATCTCAAATTCAGTAGATAACTTTATTCATTAATTCCAATAGTATATACTGAGCACCTCCTATGTTCCAGGATTGCTTAGTGCTAAGGTTATAAACAGGAGTTAGACTGCAGTTGTTCAGGGTAGGCTAATTACCGTAACAACAAAAAACAAAAACAAATCTCAGAGGTCAAATATAACCAAAGCTCATTGCTCACAGTACTAAGCTGGAGGTGTTTATGTTTCATTATGCTTAGTCTTCAAAGTGGCCCTGGGTAACAAAATCCAGTTGAAAGATGAGGATGAAAAAAAAGTGTGGAGGCTCCTGTGAGAAGGGGTTTTAGGGCCAGCTCTGAAAGGCCAGCCACTTCTACCCACATTCCAGAGGCCAGAGTTTGATCCCAAAGTTGCACCTAACTTCAACAGGTATTTGTTGACAGGGACTGGGAAATATCTGACTGAATGACCAAGAAAAAAGAGAAGAGGGGCTTGATGAGCTTCAGGCACTATATCCCTCGTGGTCCAACCCTCTGAGCACCTTGAAGCACATTCACTCTCTCCTGCTGGAGACAATGCAAAGACCCAGACAGGTCCTGTGTCCAGCCCAGGTGCAGGCTCTCCAGATGCTAAATGGCTTCTTATGATCCAGTGGAGAGTCACTTGCCCTCCACAGATACATGCATACTTAATAAGCAACAGTGGACCAGGGTCAGGAAAATGACAATAAAAATTCCTAGTCTGAACGTAAAAGAATGGAGGGCACACAGAAGTTACTGACCCAGGCATGAGACTCAGCTGATTCACAGGGCAAGGCAGCTCCTTGACTAGGCTTTGATATTGTCTTGTGGTAGGAATACTTCTGTCCCTATCCCACCATTCTCCTTGTCATATCTGAAGAGGGTTGGGGGGTATGTCTTCCTTGGGAACTGGACCACTTCCCCATCCTTCTTCTTGCTGCATCAAATGTAGTGACCTAGAGATCAAATATGCAAAGGAGTTTTTAATTGGGGGAGGGAGATTGTTTCATTTTGTTTTGTATTTTCCAGGATTACGATTTTGTTGGAAATAAAATTTCTTCAAAAGTGCATTTAGATTCTGATCTATTTGATTCCAGTTTACTCATGCACCTCTCACTATGCCCAAAGCTCTTTCTGAGATATTTTAAATCCTGTCTATCTCAGTCATCTCAGGATGCTATAATAACCACCACAGATAGGGCAGTTTAAGCAACAGACATCTGCTAACATTTGCTTCTCACAGTTCTGGAGGCTGGGAAGTTCAATATCAAGATGTCAGCCAATTATGTTCCTGGCAGAGATTCACTTTCTGGTTTGCCAACAGTTGCCTTCTTGCTGTGTCCTCAGTGGTTGAGAGAGGGATCATCCTTCTCATGTCTCCTTTGTAAGGTCACTCATCCCATCGTGAAAACTCCATCTTCATTATCTACTTACCTCCAAAAGGCCCCACCTCCAAATACTATCACACTGGGTATTAGGACTTTCACATATGAATTTGGAGGGATACAAACATTCAGTCCCATAGAATTGTCTTTCTTCTATACATCATGATCCCAAACCCCATGCTTCCGCGCCAAGAGCAGGCAGTGATCAGTTTCCCTGATTCCATCAGGGAAACTTCTCAGAATAGGTAAGGCTTGAGATTTATGTTGAAAAATCCATGATGTTCACCAAGTATATGGAAAAGGAAAAAGAGAAAGGTGTGACTGTGTAGCACATCCAGCAGGTTAGGGAAATTCTAAGTATTCTGGCAACTCCAGAGTAGGAGGTTCCCAGGCACAGTTTCCAGGACTATGACTGAAAAAACTATCATGTGCCAGATCATACAAGGTCTTATTGGCTTCGTGAGAAGTTTGGCTTACAAGCAGCGGTGAGTCTCTGAAGGACTTTAAGCAGGGAGTGACAGGATCAAAGTGGAGGCAGGGCTGAAAGAAGAACCACTCAGTGGCAGTCACCATAGCTGGGGCGTGATGTAATGAAGACCTGACGAAGGCAGAAGCTGTGGGATGCAGGGGAGAGTTTGCATGCAATAAGTGTTAGGATGGAGATTCAGAGATTGCAGACAAGGAGGAGGGACTGTCCTCACTGCACTCAGAGATTTGCCAGATTTCATGCTCTCCTTACCCCTGGAAGCCAATGACCGCATGAAGAAATGGGAACAGCTTTCAGCTGGCTAGGTCTCTACAGTGATTCTGTCTATGAATCCGGAGTGAAAGCCCAAGCTCAGCTCAGTAGGCAAACAGATGCTTGACCCTATAGAGAAAGGGCCCATGGAAATGAGTAAGCAAAAATAAAACTGTAGATTCCACCAGTGCAAATGGTGTAGGAAGCCGAACCCCTCATCCCCTTTAAATAAGACACCATCCACTTGCCACTGCAAGGTAGAGAGAGTGAGAGAGCAAGATAGTGAGAGAAAATATATATGATTTTACATGCAAACTCAGGAAGGCAACCATTAGCTTATTGAAAGTTAACACTTTTCCAGATATTATTTAATCATTATCAGCTTCTTAATTCTGCTTCACCAAAATACAAAAGCAAACACAGGAGTTTTTTGCCCTTGTGGCTGTCTTTAATTCAATTTTAACACAATGTACCTTATAGTATTTGGAATGGCACCTAATTAAAGCATTGAAATAAAGGTACTTTGTGAATCTCATCTTTTCCAGGTTTGTTTCACTGGTTTGCTAGTGGTGAAAATACTCTTTTTGAAAAAGTTGACCATCTTCAACCTGTCTTCATTGCTAACTACAAGTGATATTGACATTGCATGTTCTCATTTCTTTGTGGGATCTAAAAATCAAAACAATGGAACTCATGGACATAGAGAGTAGAAGGATGATTACCAGAGGCTGGGAAGGGTAGTCGGGGGCTGGGGACTAAGTGGGAATGGTTAATAGGTACAAAAAATAATAATTAGAAAGAATGAATAAGACCTACTATTTGATAGCACAACAAGGTAACTATAGTCAATAATAACTTAATTGTGCATTTTAAATAACTAAAAGCATGCAGTTGGATTATTTGTAATAGAAAGAATAAATATTTTTCTTTTTGGAAAATCACACTCTCTGTGATGTGATTAAAATGCATTACGTGCCTATATTGAAACATCTCATGTACCTCATAAATATATAGGCCTACTATGTACCCACAAAAATTAAAAACTAAAAAAAGAAGAAAAAAACCCAAAAGAAATATTAAGTTGAAGTATTGGAGCCTTTCTCAGAACAGTACCATCGGGTTGGTAGAGCAAAACTGGAGAGGGAGCATTAGATGACAGAAAGAACACCAGTTTTCCATCCTGGAGTCAAACTGTGGGCCTTCCTAGCTGTGTGGGCTTCAACAAATTGCCTAACCTTTCCAAGTTTTCATCTATAAAACATGGCAGAGAAGACAGCAATGAAGGAAATGTGCAGGGCTATGCCTGCCTGGATTGTCACAAAGCTCAGTAATGGCAGACCTGGAGTTGTTGGTGAGCTTCAAGTTCTGAGATAAGATGTAAACATCAGTTACAACTAATAAAGTATAAAGCCGGGGATGCTGGTAAGAAATGGATTCTGTTATTTGAATGACTCAGTAAACTCACAACCAGCTCCACTGACCCAACTTCCAGGGTAGCATCCTACTTGGGATAAGTGGTTTGAGGGACTCAAAACACTGTTCTTCCTCAATTCTAAGACACAGATATCTGATCACATGTTAATATATGCTGTATACATACATCTCATTATTGATCTACAATTAATAAATGTCATAGTCCCACACCCCACCCCCACTCCAGAATGCTATCGTGAAATTGATGGAGTGGTTTCCAACCAAAGATATTTTGCAAAAGGGTAAATAAGATTTACCATGCAAGGCAAGAAAAACCAGTCCTTAGCTGTTTTCAGTGTATCTTAAAATTCAGGGCATCCAAGCTCACATGGTTTCTAAACCTTTTACAGCAGGTGTGCGTGATCAAAGTGCCCAAATGAAGTCAGATGTGCCTCTTAATATTTGGTTTGTGGGTTGAACGCCCCTATGCCTTCACTCCAGCATTGCATTTTTCCTGGAATGCCTGTCTCATTTTACGCTGACAAGTACCTGTTCATGTTTCAAGCTTCATCTCAGCTTCATCTTCTCTGAAGTCTTTTCTTTTCTTTTCCCCTTTTTGTGGAGAACAGGGTCTTGTTATATTGCCCAGGCAGGTCTCGAACTCCTGGGCTCAAGCTATCCTCCTGCCTCTGCCTCCTTAAGAGCTGGGATTACAGGTGTGAGCCACTGCACCAGGCCAAGCTTTTTCTGATATAGACAATGCTTACCCACAAGTCGAAATGACAGCTGCCTCATCTTTGTTCCCCTTTGCCCCATGAGTTATTAGTTCTGGAGGGTCCCTGTTATTTCTTTGCATCTGCTTGTTTACACATGAGTTACCTATTTCCCATCACTCAGCCCTTTGCGCAAGCACTGCTTGTGTCTCGTTCCTCTCCCATACCTGAACACTTACTTAGAACATAGTAGATATTCAAGAAGTTCTCTTGAACAAATTAATAAATACCCTCCATACTAGTCTTTGCATGTAAGAAACTCTATGAAGAACTCAGCTTTCAGAGTAACATAGAAGTAATTTGTAATCTAAAAATCCAAGTTGGAAGAGGAATCCCTTAGTAATACAAATTTAAAGCTGGAGAGCTTCTAAAATGCATGTCACTATGAAGTGGCTGAATGCTAAACTGTCAGTCCCTTTTCTCCTGTAAGTTTTCTGGCTGTGTGGTTTATTTGGATTTCCTTATTAACCTGTATTTCCCTCATACACCAGGCCGAAGTTCAATCTCTACAGAGTTCCTCCTATTCTTCCTGTATGAATCAAACCGCTGATGCTCATCTTGTTGTCAAATTCACCTGACAGATAGATTTGCTACAACAAATGAAAACACTAAATAAGCAGCTCCCATCTATTTTTTATGGCTGACATTCATTCCCAGCAAATAGCAAATGTTATCCCAGGATGAAAGCATCTATAATTCCTGAAGTTTTTATTTTGCTATAAATCATAGTGAATATTTCCATTGTGAGACTTTTTTAAAATGTAAAGCAAAAGTTAAAATACATGTATTCTTTAAATTCCTTAGAAAGCATCACAATAAAGTTTTGTTCCAGAAAGAACTACAGTGAAGATGGCCATGGAGAACATAGAAGGGTTAAAAATAATCACCAGAAATACATAACCTAATTATACTTTATAAATAAATATATATGCACATATACATATATAGATAGATAGATGCAATCAAGAGTTTAAAGTCAAGGTGCTTAATTCCAGATGCCTGTCCTCCTGTCAGTTTCAGACTTTTGTTTTCACCACACTCCAAGGTCATCACTACAACTGTCAGAATTTCTGAACCTAAGACATTAGAGCAGCAGTTGTCAGAGGCTCACAAACTCACCTGCCATTCAGACACTCCTCCCAGGGTAAACTTGACGAGTAGAGCCAGGGCAAACAGAAAAGAATTCTGGGAGAAGAGGTAATGACAACAGCAAGAGCTAACAGTTACCAAAGTCTTCTTATGCATTATCTCGTTAATCTTCATGATTGCTTATAGGAACAGGTACTCTGATTAGTACCACTTTATAGATGAAAAATCAAGACTGACAATGATTAAGTACCTTGCCCCAAATCACACAGCTAGTAAGTGACAGAGGGCCTGAAAGTGGTTGACTTTCAGTTTAGATGGAAGACCAGACAAAGACAAAAATTTTGAAAGATCCTATAGAATTTTCCTTCTTCATCTTTAGATTTGAATGAAGGAGAAAAAAGGGTAATGGTCATATATTTGGGCAAATTATCTCCTGGTTAGAGTCATTTCTATCCGTCAGCATTTTTGGAGGTCCAACAAAGTTCCACCTGCCTGTACGGTGACTCTGATCAGCTGACCACAGTACCGGAAGGTCGGACTATCACATCCTCCATGTTTCCTCAGGATAGCTTTAGTCTCTACAATTGAGTACTGTATCTATGTTCACCTGAACCAGATGTGACTAAAAATTTGTCATAATTCCAATTTCTTTCAACCTCTCTCAATTCCAAAAATTCCTAAAAGTTAGATTATAAGAGGATTATAATTTCAAAATGTCATGTTTGTAAGTATTGCATAAATTACGCATTGCCTTCCCCAGAGACGCCACTTGTACGATTTCTCAAGCACCACCTACTATGCTCCAGTTACTTGTGCAAGGATGTCTGTATGCATTTTCTCACTCCATCATTACAAAATACCTACAGAGGGTGTTATTAGTCTATTTTATATATGAAAAGAGTTTTAAAACCAGAGATTAAATAAAGTGTCCAAGGTCATAGAGGCATTAGGAGGCAGAACCAAAGTTTCATCGTAGGTCTGACAGCCTATACAATACAAGACACTCTTACTTCCTGCACCCTAAATGAGACTAATGCAAACTACTCAACAAAAGACCCAGAACTGGACTTTTCAGCACTTTCTCTCCACTTGTTTTCTGCTTTTGTTTTGTTGTTTTTTGCTGGGTTTTTTTGTTTTTTGTTTTTTGTTGTTGTTGTTGTTGTTGTTTTTGTGCGTTTTACTTGAAAACATCTCACATAAAAGCATCCTCTGATTTTTTTTCCCGAGAGATGCTGAATAAACAGTTTTGATGATGTGTGACCACAATTGCAAACTTGTCAGGATCCAATTATTAATCTGATACTTAGGTATTTATTGCTGTCATAAGACTCTGCAAAATGGCTTTGAAAAATTGCCCTGACTCATGGTTCATATCCCAGGCTTTATCAAATGCACATTTTTTAATATAATGCGGGTGCCATGAGGTTACAGGCACATTGCATTCATATTCAATAACACTCTATAATCCTGAAAATAAAATACTGGGTTACTTTTGGGAAAAATTCCTTCCTGTCTATATTTTTTATTCTAAAACCATAAATCATCTATGAGATGAACATGGCATATCCTAAATAGGAGAGACAGTTAAAGAGTTTAGAAAAGGAAAAAATGGTCAAACATCAAAATAAAAATTAAGATTTTACTACATTACATACAAATGCAAGCCATCATGTGAAAGTTTGGTAATTAACGCTGGAATATTTTATTCCAGTGAAGACTCCTCTGAATCCACATCTAATTACTAGGACATCCACTAAGAAGTTTTTGGTTAACACAACAGTGCTCAAGATCATTTCTATTTTCATTTATCAACATAAAATGTGTAGAGCTCCTAACTCTCAGGCTTTAGGGGATGTTTATATGGAGCCAAAACTGTTGTCGTGACAATTCAAATAAATTATGTAACTTGAAACAATGAATTGACCCATAGCTATGGAAGTTTTCCCAGGTAGATTTCAAACACAGTCTCTAAAATGATCCTCCTCATGTCTATTATCTTCTCTCTCCCAACCATTACACCAATTATTCCCAACTGCTGGGAAGAGAGGTGAAGAGCACCCTTCCCTGCCATTGGCCAAATATTCTGTTTTGTTTTGTTTTGTATTCAGAGATTCCAATCAAACTCTCAGGAACCCATGCCCTGGCAAGGCGCATGCCCTGCTGAATTCAGAATTTTAGCAATGGGCACAATGATTGTTAAATGACTGTAAGTTCCAGTACTCTGAACCCCAAACTAGAACTTGCTCTCATCCATCATCTCCCACAACTATAAAGACAGCCCTAAAAAAAAAAAGTCACCTGATAAGACGCCTTATTATTTCAACATCTCCACAAAAGTCCAACAGCTGGTGAATTCCTAAAGGAAGCAACAGAGAAGGAGGGGGCATCAAGTAGAAGTTGCGACAATAATGCACATGGATTAAGAAAGAGGATGGTCAATGGTATAGATTGAAGAGGATGAGAAAATGAAAAGCACCATTATGCATTGCACACCTACAATGTACCTGGTACTGAGCCACAAGAATTCCATAAGGCGAGGCTCTAGCGTTGGTACTGTTGGCATTTAGACTGAATTACTCTTTGCTTTGGGATCTACACTATGCATTGAAAGGCATTTAATAGCATCCTTGGCTTCCTCCTACTAGCTACCAGTAGCCCCATCTCATCCCAAGTTTTAACAATCAAAAATGTTTTCAAACATTGCCAAAGATCCCTTAAGGACAAAACTGGCCTTAGTTTCAAATGAATGCCATAGATATACCAATTAATCTCAACCCTGCCCATGAGGAAGGCATTATCATGCTTGTTTTACCAGGGAAGAAGTAATAGAAACAGCGAACCCTTCTATAGAGGTAATTATGAGGCAGCCATGCTTACATATACACTCACCTATCACCTATTATATATAAATCCTCATGGGTTTATATGTGACAGTCAGTATTATCCCCATTTTACAGTTGAGGAAGCTAAGGCACAAAGCTGGTCAAATCCTGCTTGAGGTTCACACCCAAGCAATGGACCTTCCTCGATGAGGCAGTCACCTCCTGTGACTTGCCCAAAGTTGGTCCCACTGTAGGATATAGGAAATTCTGCTCCAAGGCCGTGTTCCTTCCACCACCTAAAGCTGTTCCTGAAACAGAGCAAGCTATGGTAGAATGTAGGATGATGCTGTACTCACAGGTAGGACTCTAAAACACCTGGGTTTCTAATGAGAAAGAACAGTATCTTCCACTTTGGAAACCAAATCTACAACATGCTCACATGGAGTCCACCAGGCTTACGAAGCAGTCTGTATCCTTCCTAGGGAATGATAGGCAAGTCTTCTCAAGGAAACACTTTCTAAGCATCCTTCCAACATCTATACTCTCAGCCCTCTTTGCTCACCCATCTCAAAGAATGTATTCTACCATAGACTATCTACAAAGATAGTAAACCTTTACAGTTGTATCCTAACTGCCGCTTTGTTTAATATAGAAGCAGAAAATTTGATTGAATTAATCAATTTATAATTAAAAATTAAGCTATAGACAAGAAAGATTATTTGCTAAATGTACAGACTCTTGAGTAAGAAAAACTCAGGTTCAAATCCTAGCTTCCCAATTCACCAGCTCTGGAAGTGAAGAATTCCTGTGTCATCAGATAGGGATAACAAGCCCCACCTCTTAGAGTTCACAGTAAGCGATATAAAGCCCCTATCAAGGGGCTGGGAGGTCGAGGTCTTTGTGGTTTAATGAGGAAAAGAAAGATGAGGGGTTAGCTGGTGAAACAGAATGTCAGGCTTTCTTCTCACAACCATCTTTCCTCACCAAGACAGAATGAGATAAAGTTGAATCCACTGGGCTGGTGATTAGCAGAATCCAGACCAATTGCAGCATCTTCTCTCTCCTCTGAAGGGAAGCAACATATTGATTCTGCTTTGAAAAATCAAGATCTCACTTCGGGGAACATAACTTTCTTTCTTTTGCTCACAAAGAAACAATGCTAAAAAATAAAACTACCTATGCATCCTCTAGTGCATGGATTCAGATGGGCTGAAGCAGTAAAAGTGACTTTCCCACAATTCCATTTTTACAATAACCCTTCTCCCAGGGCATCAATATTAATACAGTCACACTTTCCAGGAGGGTGAACTGCTAAATCTGCAATGCCCCCAAGGACAGTTTAACTGTAAACCATTCTCTTCAGGATTGTAAGGTGATGCATAGCCCTCCTGGGTAGACATCCCAATGTATGCAACAGCCACACCGGTGGCAGGCAGAAGCAACAAGAGAGATAGTCAGGAAGGAAAGATACCTGGGAATGCAGGAATACAACCGCACGCACTCACCAGCCATGTAGGCAACCTTAACCACTCCAATAGAATCCCCAAATCATAATTTCTTTTCTCTTCATGTCCTCCCTGTTCACCAAAAACACAGACCCCTTCTGTCATGAAGGGTGAGAAGAAGGCTGGTGAAGATCCTGCAGTTTCTATGGCAGGCACTTGTAAGAAGATGCTGAGCTAAGCCTGTTCTCTTCTCTTCTTGGGGCACCCCAGGGTCTTACTTTCTGCTCTCTCCCTACTTGTGCCCTCCTCTTCCCTGTTCAACCCCATAGTTGCCTGATTCTCGTAATTACCTTCCCCTTTCTTTTCCTCCAGGAAATCGTCACTATGAAACGAAGATATCTTTGTTGTCTAGTTTGAACTAGGAAGAATATATTTTTTCTAAGAATTAAAATATAAAATTTATTTTCCCCACAATATAAGTCCTAATAACACTAAATGGGAATACTAACAGATAGAATATTTAAAGAATAAAACTTATAGACTATGAGTTTTCTACATTTGTTATTTTTTCCCCTCAACTGCTCTCAATTTCAGCTAAATTTAATTTCCTTAGATTCCAAGTCTTGGAATCGAGTTATATTTTGTAATTCACTGGTCATCTCTCTTTAGAGTCAAAAGTGTCCTAGGACACCAAGGTATTGTTCTACTTTTCCATCAAAAATCCCTACAGAGCTACCTGCGATAGGTCTTTCAGGATTTATTCCAATGACAAAGCCTATCTTTGAAGTAATTTACTGAGGGTTCCAGCAACCTCCCAGATTACTTAAAGAAAGAGGAGACAAAAGCTACCCTTGTGATGAAGTCCTTAACAAACAACCCGGAAAGAGCAGAAATGACTTCCAATCAGGAAAACATTTTCTACTTAACGCTCTAAATTGAGGTGCAACAGTCAACAGCTCAACACGTATTTTCAGTGGCCGCTGATGGACCAGACCTTAAGTGCAATTGCAGTTCTCACAGGAAGTGTTTGAGCTCAAAAGCAACCGGCTTCACTTGGCCTCAGGTACCCTTTAGACTTCTAACAAACAAGAACTTTTGAAAAGCAACTTTAAACAAGAACTTAATTTGTTTCTATTTGGTTAAGCTAGGATTGAAAATAACTCCCTCACTTTTTTCAGGGGGGATTTACCTTTTAAACGAGGATGTCTGATTCGGCAATTTAAAGCAATGCATTGTTCATGGTATAATATAAAACAGGATGCATCATTGAGAAAGCTAAAACTGTTACCAAGTGGAAGGCATTGTTTCATTCATTAAATATTTAGTGAGGGCCAACTATGTGTCAGGCACTATTTATTCCAGGGGACTGGGAAACATCAGTGAACCAAACAGACAGAAATCCCCCCTCCTTGTGTAATTGGCATGATAGTTCGTAAGGGATTCTAATTCTAGAAAGCAGCATTATATTCTATTTTTCAACATCTTCTCTAGCATCTAACACAGTGTGTTGCACATAATATACCTCAATTAATACTCCATGGCTATATGACTGTTCTATTACTAACCAATGTATATTGAGCACATATTATTTGCCCAGTACTGAAGGATCCAAAATGAACAAATCTTTTTTTTTTTTTTTTTTTTGAGGCGGAGTCTCGCTCTGTCGCCCAGACTGGAGTGCAGTGGCCAGATCTCAGCTCACTGCAAGCTCCGCCTCCCGGGTTTCCGCCATTCTCCTGCCTCAGCCTCCCGAGTAGCTGGGACTACAGGCGCCTGCCACCTCGCCCGGCTAGTTTTTGTATTTTTAGTAGAGACGGGGTTTCACCATATTAGCCAGGATGGTCTCGATCTCCTGACCTCTACAAAGTCTCACTGTAACCCAAGCTAGAGTGCAGAGCTGTGATCACAGCACATTGCAGCCTCCACCTCCTGGTCTCAAGTGATCCTCCCACCTCAGCTTCCCAAGTAGCTGGAAGCACAGGCACATGCCACCATGCCTGGCTAATTTTTGTATTTTTTGTAGAGATGGGGTTTCACCATATTGGCCAGGCTGGTCTTGGACTCCTGGGCTCAAGCTATTTGTCCACCATGGCCTCACAAAGTGCTGGGATTACAAGCATGAGACACTGCACCTGGCCAAAATGTGTAAGTCTTGATCCTTGCTCTTGGGAAATCATAGGTCCCAGCACTTCCTGGTTTTAGCTGCTGCAGTGGAAACCTATACAAGGCCAGGGGAGCAAGAGGAGGTGGGAACAAGACTAATTAGAGGACTTAGAAAAGGGCTACTTAGAGGAGATGCTGCAAGAGCTGAATCTTGGAGCGTAAGTAGCTGAGGACCAGGTAAATGGGGACAGGTGTAGGGGTAGGGAAAGGGTTGGAAATACCAGGCAGAGAAAACAGTACAAACCAAAGCAGAGAGGCAAGGAACAGGCTTCTGTGTCTGGAGTGGCCACAAGATAATAAATGGTCCCTCATCCCTAGCCAGCGTTGGGATCCTATTGAACAAATCCTCAAGGCTTCCTCAGCCTCTTGTTGGGGTAGTTGGGTGCCAATCCAAAGCCCATGCCACTTCCAAGAAAGAAATTCTTATACTTTATAAAACACGGGAAAAATCATGGTCGTGTACTTCTGTGAGTAGAATATTTAACAAATCAGAAAAAAGCTATTTTGGGCTTGAGGAACAGAAATGATGCATGCAGGGCTCAACCCAGCAACACTCCCACAGAGAAATAGAAGAGGTCATCGAGTTTTCTGAAAGGCACACTTTCTACAGGCATACATGAGAGTCACATTGATGGCCGGCCCTTAATTTACCTTCAAACACCTCCTTCAGTGATGTGCCTGTTTGTCTCCTCAGCCTTGTTCACTACAGGGAACTAAATATGCCTTTAATATTTATCTGTGCTGTGAAAACTGCTTCTACATGCATCCCTTTGAGGGAAATAGCCAAGATCAATGCAGGACTGACATACACTAAATGAAGAAACAAACAGAAATATTTATTTCTCTGTCCACAGACCACAGTGCCTCCTGAGGGTGGGAACAAATTGGCAGCAACAATATAGTACTCCAAGCAGGGAGGGCACTACCTGTCTCTAGAAAGGCCAGGCTATACAGACTTTTTCCTTTTTGTATACAAGAGATCTATGCAAAAGCATCACACAATGAAAAGAATGTTTTAAATGTGGTTTCTCTGTACTGTCCTGAGATTAGAATGTCTCAAACCTTACTTTGCTTGGGGTTTGAATAATTAGTGCCATTGAGTACCAGATGCTTTAAATACTTTATCCCGTTAAATCCAGACTCCTCCAATTTAAGTATCATTGTTGATATTTCACACATTATGAAACAAGCAACCACATGGGGATGGTGCCTCGCCCAAAGCCCTCAGTAGCAGTGGTTTAGCTTGTATTTGAGCAAGATTCAAGGTTCATCTGGCCCCAAACCCTAGGGTCTTTTTTCAGTGAACATGACTTCCCACAAATTTGGAACATTGGCTGAATATATAAGTATGTAACATAAACAGGAATACTGTATGTCTTAGGTGAGTTTTCCCTGAGGCAGCTCTTGAGATAAGGATCATGAGCAAATTACTTATTAAGGAAGGACTAGTGAGAGACAGACCATGAGCAAATTACTTATTAAGGAAGGACTAGTGAGAGACAGACCATGAGCAAATTACTTATTAAGGAGAAACTAGTGAGAGAGAGAGAGAGAGAGAGAGAAAGAGAGAGAGAGAGAGAGGCAGATAATTTCAGACAATCTTCCTGCAGAAGTAGCCTCAGCTGATCCTGCAGGAGAGAAGTCAGGTGCATAGTAATCTCAGAGCCATCTCACCCAGATAAGGGGGCTGGGAAACGCTGATCCTGTGTGTCAGTCACTGGGCCAATGGCACCCCTGAGGATGTGAACTCTCAGACAATCTGATGCTGCAGGAATCCTCCACTGGCCCGAAGACAATCCTCAAAATAAGGCAAGAGCTTACTAAATTTGAAGAAGAATTGTATAGAAACATTAAAATTGACCTGAGAGGATATATGGCAGCATTGACAGGGTCCACTATACCATTTCAAAGCAAACACTCACAACCAAAAATGTGAGCACAGGTTCATGCTCCAACAGATAGAACCAAAAGCAGCATCCATCTCAGCCCCTCCCCAACTAATCTGCAAATGGACTTAGATCTGCAAGCTCCTCTTTCTTCCCCTGTCTCCCTGGGCCACTGAATCAATTCCAGCCAAGGCAGCAGTTGGTCCTCACACTCAGTGCCATCAGCTGCTGGAGGTAGAATTGGGGATCCTTCCTTTAGCTTGATCCTCAGAGTACCTGGAGTACCTTTGCACCCTCCAAGTGTCAACAAGTCATCTCCATGCTTGTCCACTCTTTCTGGCACTTCGACAGGTTCAGAGTCTTTGCATAGTTCTTGCCACTCCTCCTCTCTAGGAAGCATAACCTGACTCCTATTTGACTTGAAAGAGAGGATGCACACTATAAGGTTATCAAGGCTACGGAGACATTGGTGTGCAACCTGCCTCTGCTACTTACTAGCCCTGGATTTTGGGCAAGTGACCTAACTCCTCTGAGTTTCCTCACCTGTTAAATGGAGAACAAGAAAGCTAGCTCAGGATTCTCATGATAGTTAAATAAAATAATGTAAAAAACAACTACTTATAAAGGATAGCTGCCATTTTCTTTGTTATTGTTATTTTAATATGCTTTCTTGAAACCATGATGTAGCATGTGGCAGCCTAGATTGGGTTCAAGTTCATAATTCTTTATCAGGAGGTCTAGCCCTAAAATCAGATTAGATCACTAGAGGTTTTTTCCTTACTTTTCTGAGATTTCCGAGATTTCCGTTTTCAAGGACAAAGAACCTATGCAAGTTATGACAGTGTCAACCTTAGCAGCAGTAATCCATATAGGCCAAACCCTATAACCAGTCGAGGCTTATATCACAGACAGAGGTGAGATGTATAATGACACCTGTGACCTATATTCCTCATTTATAACCTGGACTCCTGGCTTACAGGAGGGTGGAGGATAGAGCAGCAATGAATCAGTTAAAAGCCACATAAGATTGCAGCAGTGTTCTTGAGAGAATTCAGCCCTAATCTCTTAAAGCATCCATTGTATGAAATGAATTAATTTCTCTTCCATGCATTTAGAATGTCACAACTAATATACCATCCTTGGGAGAATTGAGAAAATAGTCACTCAAATTATTTTCTCTGTCCTATAATTCATATGAGGAGTTCTATTTGAGAAGTGGTAATCTAAATTAATGCTTCCTTAATAGATATGCAAACTGAATTTATAGAGTATAAATGACTTGCTCAATCTATGGCATATGGCAAAGCTAAAGACAGGAAAGTTCTTTGCTAAATAGTCTCTAGGGTTATTATGTAAGCCCCTCTCTAGAAACCATCTTAAATAAATGCTTTTAATCTCTCTGTCTCACACACACACACACAATTCAGAAAGAGAGAGAGAATTTATGAATGAGATCTGCATCAGATCTCATTACACATGATACAGCAACGTGATATTCATTTAACAGTTAAAAACACACTAGATAACTTCTCATTTAAAGGGGTTAGTGGTCCCTCTACTCTGTGATTCCATAGTTCGTTGTGCTAATATCTCTCCTGGAATATGTTTCACTGAATCTTAATTATGTGCTTTTGTATGCATCTTTACACTGAATTATGATGACAGTTAAGCAAGTTTACTCATTTCTAATATCCATCCCCTAGCAGCATTTGTCACATAAAAGGCATCAATGTAAAAGTAAATAAATACACTGTAGTGGAGGAAAAAAGTTTTCTCTATTCTCTTAGGTTATTTGAAAGGGGTCTGTGAATTAAACTGACAAAAGTAGTATTAACAGGAGCAAAGCGCACACATTCCATTTGATGTTACCATTTTTTACATACATGATGGGTTTCACAGAAAAGAAGTGAAAACTCTAAAGGAGTGGTTGGACTTGGGTGCCTGTATCCCATTTTAACAAAGGATGATAAATTTAGACAAATGACTAGACAAAGGAAGGAAGGCTTTGGGTTTCTAGGGCAGTGAAATGTGGGAATGTAAATACATAGGTGAAACTATGGAATGGCAGAGAAAGGTTATTTAGTAAAGCTTATTTACACAGAATCATCTTGATGCCATCTCTGCCTCCAGTAATAAGGGTTAATCTCATCTTCCTGGTACAAGAAGGAAAGGAGCAGATATCTCCACAAGGAAAATTTACATCCTGCTTTTAGGCAGAAGGAAAGAGCAGAGAACCCTTTCTGTGTTTGATTTTTCTCAATTGCCTTCATCTCAGAATAAGCCTATGCCAAAGTGGCATATTTTGGGATGTCATATTCTGGACCCCTTCAAAATCAACTAATGAAAGCCAGTTCAGAAAATGGAGCATGGTGAGTTTAGATGGTCTAACCTGGGGGATAGGCACTGCCAAAATGAGTCAACTTATCAATTATTTACAGTACTTTGACTCTGGAAAATATGGCCACATATACTTATTTACACCACATACATTTCATTTTGACATATTAAAAACAATTATTTAAATAAAATTTAACAGCATCCAAAACAATGTAGCGCATAGAAAAAGATTTGATTTTGTCATCTTGAAAGATGTTTATGGGGAAGCCACATGAAGTTGTATTGAAAGAAAATGCAGTTGTAACAATTTATATGATAAATAAATCATCCCATGGATCAGTGATTGCAAACTTGATTGTAAGTCTTACTCAGGTAATTTAAATCAATAAAGTGATTACTCAGGTAATTTAAATTGATAAATGGAATAGTTGCAACTGTTATTGAGACAGTTTTTTAAAAGGAGCCATAAATGTGGATTTTCATATGAAAACTCCCAGTTTTTAAATCTGAGCCAACATTGTGTACACCAAACAAAATATGCCTGTGGGCTGGATTTGGCCTGAGGGGTTAGAGTTTAAATGACCATATCAGTGAAAAACTAAAAATGTGAGAGAAACGGAACATCTACACATCGACCAAAGTGAGTCAACAGAAGATTTCTGCCTCCACTTATTTTTTAATCTTTGTTCCACCCCCAGGCACTTAGTCTAAGTTGCTGCCAACAATGAGTATTTTAGACACAGATTTTACCTGCTGGAAGATTACAGTTTGGAACAAGGCAGGTTATAAATAAATAAACCACATTGAAAGCAAAATTGATGATTCTATTTTTGTGATCAAATTGTACATGTTCTCTATCACAATCCTTGGAACTCTTTGTTGTCTGCTCCTAGTATTTATAAATTTAACTCTTGAAATTTCAATTACATGGTATCAGACCCAAAGGTCAAGGACACACCGAAAATTGTCTTTTTGCTGAAGTACAAAGTACAAATTGTATGTGAAATACAAGTGTTGCGAGATCAGTGTAACTAGTAAGACAGTTTAGCCCACAGCTTAGCAGTTCATCTCAGCACAAACTCATCTTTTTTTGTTCTCTAACTCTTATGTATGTGCTATGGTCTAAATATTTGTGTTCCTTCAAAATTCATGTGGAAATTCAGTTGCCAATATGTTATTATTAAAATGTGCAGCCTTTAGGAGGTGATTAAGTCATGGGTGTGGAGCCATAATGAGTGGAATTAGTGAAAGAGACACAAAGGAAATAAGTAAGTCAACCAGTAATTAAAACAAGAATAAATATGGACTGTCCCAGACATCTCAGGATACAATTTTCCTGTTTGGCCATATTCCATGTCCTAATCCCCTTCCCTCCTCCATAGGAGTAACATTGTTATGAAGTTTATTGCTGTGAAGTTCATGTGCTTCCATCTAGAATTTTTCTCTGTATTTACATTTGTAAAATGATAGTTTTGTTTTTCAATGTATTGTCCCCAAAATATCCTACTACACGTTTGTGATCTGCAAAAAAAAAAAAAAAAAAAAAAAGGACACGGGAGCAGTTTGCCCCTTCTGCCATGTGAGGATGTGACAAGAGACGCCACCTATGAAGCAGAGGCAGGCACCCACCAGACACAGAATCTGCTGCTCCTCTGATCTTGGACTACCCAGCCTCCAGAACTGTGAGAACATAAGTTTCTGCTATTTATAAGTTACCCAGTCTAAGGTATTTTGTTATAGTATCCCAAACAGACTGACTACATGCAATGTATTTTATTAAAAGTTGAAAACCTTGATTCTTTAAAAAGAAAAAAAAGAAAGCTACCGCTAGCTCTTAATATATGCAGATGTAAAAGCTAACTTTCAGGGCTGGCAAAAAATGGAAAAAGAAAGCAAAATTTCCATCTTAAGTCAACCTCTCAGCAGTATGTCAAAGTTGAGCTGAACTTTTCTTCCTTACAGCATTTTTTCACTTGGCATTCAGAAGCCATTTCTCTTAGCTGTCCTCTCTTACTATTCACACCTCGTCAGTCACCTTTCCAGATTCTTCCTCATCTTCCCAACGTCTGCAGCCTAGAGTGGCCCAGATCTCAGCCCTCACTCCTCAAGTCTCTCTATTCTTACTCTCCAGGAGATATCAGCCTGACCTAGTGCTGCAAATAACACCTATACCCAGGACTCTCAGATCCAGATCTCTCCCACGTCACCCCAATGCACAGTTACTTCCACTATCCATATCCCCTTGTTTCCTATTCTAAAATGCAAGCCCAAACCCATTCTTCATTCCTCCCCATCCCCTAACCCTTCACCCTTTCTAGCTCAATAAATGCTTCTCATCCCATAACGTAATCTATTATCAAATCCTGTTGGCTCTATCTCTAACACAGAAGAGAATCTGCCCTTCTCACCATCCTTTTCTAGTTCAAGTTACTAACACCTACCAAAACTATTTCCACAGCCCATTACCCACTTTCCTTGCTGGGCCCAGGATTTAATCCAAAATCCTTACCAAGTGCAACTATGCGCAATAGACCTTCCATGCACAACGGACCTTCGCTTTTTCTCTTCTCCTTCCACTTCTATAGCCAAGTTGGCTTCCTGGCTATTCCTTGAGTGTGCCTGATTTATTCCTGCCTCAGACCCTATGCACATGCTGTTTCCTCAGATATCTCTGTGGCTCACTCCCTCTCTGTTCAAATGTCACCTTCTTAAAGAGGCCTTCCCTGATCATTCCATTAAAAGAAAGCTTTGTCTTCTATCTCCGTTTATTCCCTTAACCTACCTTTTTCTTCATGGCCATTATCACTTTCTGACATAAAAGTAAGCTCCATGAGAGACTTTGATGCTTAATAGATGTTCAATAAATATTTAAATTAATTAATTGCTTAATTAGTTAATGACTCTTTAAGCATTATAAAGGACTAGAATGAGACTAATTTTTCAACTTTAACTTATTGCATGTTATGGGGAGAAATAGATCACGAAATCAACCTCAAAAGCTTTAATAATGTTTATCTTGTGAATGTCAGGATCTACGTCCTGCCTTTCCTTCTAGACTTGGAGCTCCGTGAGTGAAACAACTAGGCTTCAGTCATCTTTGTACCCCAGATCTAGCAAAATGACTTGCCCCGTAATAGAGGCCTGAAAAAATATTGTTGAATGATTAAGTATAAGATGGCCAACTAATATTTTAATCAATTTAAATCAAGCAAAAGGAATTTAAGAAATTATTACATACCCCCTTTAACACTGTTTGCAAAAAGAGACAGAAGAAGCTGTTTAAAAAACATTTTCTTCCTCAGATACACAGTTGGGTTAGTAGATGTTGAACTTAGAATTCAAAAGTGGCCTTTTTGTCTCCCTAAGTAGGTAATTTGAATGCATACCCATCTAGTCACTTTTCACAGGGAAGGCAAAAGAAGAAAGTAGAAAGAGAGAGAGGCAAATGGGGTGTTTGTTTGTTTGTTTGTTTGAGACGGACTCTCACACTGTCGCCCGGGCTGAAGTGTTGAGATGACGCCAGGTGGCTGCATTCCCTGCTGATGTGCAATAATGAGATATTAAATGATACGATGGAGGGATGTCCCTGGGCTGTGCCCATGTGTGCTCATCTTCTTCCAGGCACACATGCTTCCCTTTCAAGAACCATATGAACATTTCATAATTTGAAAACTAAAATTCCTAACAGTGTTTTTTCTCCGACATCAGCCTTCCAAATTGTGTAGCCAACACAGGCGAAGGAAGGTGTATTATTTCATAGGACTCTCTGCTTGTTTTCCTGCTGTTTGCATTCAGCAGAATGGAAACCTATGGGTAAATGGAAATTGCTATCCATCGGGCAAGCCTCTCACATGGCTATAATTGTGCCTTTCCCCGCAGATCCAGTTGCCTCTGTTCTCATACCTGCTTGGTTTGCTCACTCCCCACCCACATCCCCTGCTTCCTTCCATCAGGTGATTAATTGTAAATCTTAAAAAAGATACCCACCTTGGAGTCCAGAGCAGTCGAGAGAAATGGAAAATGTTCATTTGGCATTAATGGGGAAGAAAATGTAATCAGCAGGCATTTTATTTTTCCACAAAATTCACTTTCCTTTGAACTTAGCTCTTAATATTGTGATGAGTGTTTCCACTGTGGTGTGCATCTCCACAGACTGCAATAAAGCCATCCTTGTTTCTCCTTTAGTTCCTGCAAGTTTCTAAAGCACAGGGCCAGTGATGGGGAAAATATTCCTATGAAATTGGAGTGGGCTCTACAAGGCGATCAGGTTAACGGGTAGAGTCCACACTCAACCGCCTGGGTTTGTAACCTTCTCCTGTGTGTCCTGGTGAAAGCCTCTGTACTACATAATGCTTTTTTCCTTCTTTCTGCCTTTCTCTAACCAGTATCACGGTAGTGTCTAAATTCCCATCCCTCATTTTCCAGGTTTGTGTAACTCTATGTATTAAAATCAGAGATGAGATTCTTCACCTTTCCTACATTTTTTTCAGTGCCATTTGTAGAACTTCAGCACACAATTTATTTTGACTTGACGACTTGGATATTGGGATAAATACATGCAGCTTTTACAAAGATTCATCTTGGAACAGTCTTTGGGTTCTTCAGCAGGTTCCTTCAGCAAGGTTCCTTAACTTGCCAAGAGTCTTCAAGAAAATATGAACGAGCACCAGATGGGAGTCTCAAAGGACTCATTTAGCTGCAAATAACACAAATAACACCCACACACTGAAGACAACCTCAGACAGGGCTGTCATGGATTTTGGCTTGTTATGAGATTAGAAAGTGGCTGAATTTGTGTGGGAAATGATACTGAGTTGGGATGTGGAAGTGCAATGGCTTTAAAACTCTTTGAATGTTCTTCCAGCTGGATTTGAAATAATACATTTCCTGGTTCAGGGATTCTGGTGATAGCTCTGGAAGCCACCGCAGGCTTTGTCTTCTCTTCTCTATATTACTTTGGTGATTTTAAGAGTTTATGACTCTCTATTATATACCTATTTACATAATATACATATAACATATGTATATATATATATATATATATATATATATATATATATATATATATACATATATAATATGTATATGTACACATAATATGCTTATATGTATATAATATATTATATATACATAGATTATATATGTGTATATATAACGGGCCTTCTTTTTGTTATTATTCTGTTATAAACCACAGTTCACTTTCTTTCTCTCTACTAAATAACAGTTTCCTTAATTTTACCCCGTAGTTTCCTTCCTGCTCCAAAAAATTCCTGATTATGTTTATATATTGAGTTTTGCTCACATTTTCTTAATCAGTTGAATTCTTTCCTGTCCTAATATCTAATACCTTCTTCATCTTTAAAGTCCATTTATCTTTTTGCACCATCCATGATTTGGAATTTTTTGGTTTTACTCAATTTTATCTCTCTTACAAACACTTTGATAGATTTTATGGCATGCTGGAACTGTTCTAAGTGGCCACCAGCACTAACGCTATGGAGTTGTCTTTGATGACTCTGCCCTTCTGTCATGAAGTCCCATAGCACTCAGTAGTTTAGTCTACTTCTTCTCAAACACCTGGGAAATCTGTTAACAGTCTTTAATAGAAGGAAAAGACAAGCCGACAACTTGGATAAAATATTTGCAAAATGCTTATTTGATGAAGAACCTGTATTTAAAATATGCAAAGAACTCTTAAAACTTGTCAACAAGAAAACAAACAATTAAGACGTGAGCAAAAGATCTGAGCAGACACCTCACCAAAGAAGATATACAGATGACTAATAAGCATATGAAAAGACGTTCAACATCAAATATCATTAGGGAATTGCAAATTACAACAACAATGAGAGACCACTACACACCTTTTAAAATGGCCCAATTCCAAAAGAGCAAAACCACCAAATGCTGGGCAAGGATGTGGAGCCACAGGAACTCCCATTTATTGCTGGCGGAAATGCAAAAACAACTCAGTGATTTTGGAAGACAGTTTGGCAGTTTCTTACAAAGCTAAAGCTAGTCTTATGATATGATCCAGCAACTGTGCTCCTAACTACCCAAATGAATTGAAAACTTAATGTCTGCACAAAAACCTATACATAAGGGTTTATAGCAGCTTTATTTACAACTGCCAAAAATTGGAAGCAATCAAGATGACTTTCAATAAGCAAATAGATTTTTGTTAAAAAAAAAAAAAAAAAAACTATAATTTATGGCCAGGCGCCGTGGCTCACGCCTGTAATCCCAGCACTTTGGGAGGCTGAAGTGGGCAGATCACGAGGTCAGGAGATCGAGACCATCCTGGCTAACACGGTGAAACTCCGTCTCTACTAAAAATACAAAAAAATTAGCCAGGCGTGGTGGTGGGTGCCTGTAGTCCCAGCTACTTGGGAGGCTGAGGTAGGAGAATGTCGTAAACCCGGGATGTGGAGCTTGCAGTGAGTGGAGATCACGCCACTGCACTCCAGCCTGGGTGACAGAGCAAGACTCTGTCTCAAAAAAAGAAATATTCTTCAGGACTTTGAGTGATATTTTTCTGTATACTTCTGCATTATTTGAATCTCTCACGAGGAAAATGAAGAGATCATGCCACTGCACTCCAGCCTGGGGGACAGAGCAAGACTCCGTCTCAAAAATAAAACAAAAAAACTGTAATTTACATCCATGCAACATAATGATAAATGATATAAAAAGAGATAAAAAGAAATGTGCTCTCAGGCCACAGAACGATATGGAGAAAATAAATGCATATTACTAAGTCAAAAAGGCTACATAATCATATGACTTAAACTATATGACATTCTATTTAATAGAAAAGGCAAAACTATGAGAAAGTAAAAATATCATGTTTGGAACCAGTAGGGAGAAAAAATGAACAGGTGGAGCACAGGGGATTTTTAGGGCAGTGAATCTATTCTGTATGATACTGTCATGGTGGATACATGGCATTTTGCATTTGTCAAACACCGTAGAGTGTTTAACACCAACAAGAAACCTCAATGTAAACTACTTTGGTTAATAATAATGCATTAGGCCAGGCGTGGTGGCTGATGTCTATAATCCCAGCCTTTGGGGAGGCCAAGGTGTTAGGATTGCTTGAGGTAAGGGGTTCGAGACCAACCTGGGCAACATCATTAAACCTCATCTCTACAAAAAATAATTTTAAAAACTAGGTGTGGTGGTGTGTACCTGTGGTTCTAACCAGGCATGGTGGTGTATGCCTGTGGTCTTAGCCACTTGGGAGGGAGGCTGAGGTGAGGGACTGTTTGAGCCCAGGAATTCAAGGTTGCAATGAACTAGATCATAGCACTGCACTCCAGCCTGGGTGAGAGAATAAGACCCTGTCTCTAAGAGTAATCATCATCATCTAGTAATATTAGCTCATCAATTTTAATAAAAGTATCACACTACTGCAAGATGTTAACAATAGAGGAAACTGAGATGGAGAGGGGCATACGGACCCTCCTGGACCCCCGCAGAAACCATCCAACAGACATCGTGATCGGAGAGAGGAACAGAGGATAGGATGGCCTTCATCACACAGGGTCCTCAGGAAAGACCTCAACCACCTGACATTTGAATTATGAGTAAGGTGAGGAAAGAGAGTGCCAGGCAGAGGGACCAGCCACTGCACAGGCAGAAGTGAGCAGGATGGACAGGGAACAGGGAGGTGAAAAGACAGACAAGGCTGGGCAGCGGACATGGAGGCCTTGATCTGGCTTCAGATTTTATTCTGAGTGTGATGGATCTCTGGAAGAGTTGAAGCAAAGGAGAGATGTGATTTGACTTGCCAAGCGAGTTTCAGTCTATCCTTTCGGTAGAGACACTGAATACTCATGAACTTCTTGATTCTGAAATAAGTATTGATGGAGACAATAATCCATATCCACCCTTTATGAGATAGAAAGCCATCCCCTTTCTGGGCAGATGCAAGGAGGACACTGAGTCTCTGTGTGACTAGTGACCCCTCTGAGTGGACACAGTCCTGCGGGGCTCACACCTATGAAGAGTGAGCTGGGCATTGCTTGAGTGTGGGTCTCCCGCAGGCTGCATGAGCTCTTGTGCATATAAGGGCTTGCTCTGGGACTCTTTCCACGGAGCATTGCTTCACGACCTTCCACTCATCTGCTCCATGCACACGGCAGCCCTGGAAGCTATGTGGAGCGAGAGAACAAGCCCAGATCTGCCAGGCATCCCTAATCAGTTGTTACGCTCAACCCCTTCATCCTCAGTGGCCTCACATGTAAAACAACAGGTAGCAATACCAGACTTCAAGGTTGGGGCATTGAAGCTGTCAGAGTTGTCAGAATCAAAATGGAGTCACTTGTGTTAAAACAAACCAAAAACACCTGACAAATAGAGCCAGGGAAGGCCATGAAGAGAAGGTTCTCATGCTCATATGCCTGATAACAAAACCCATCACAAAAGACTACAAAAACCACAACCTTGCTCAAAAGTCCTTGCAACTTCCCACAAAAAAATACTTCTGTCAGGACACCTGCCCAGGAACTTCCTGTCCAACCTCAACTGGCATCACCGTTGTTATTGACCCTTGGAGCCAAAGATAATTACCTAAAAACAGTCATTTAATCCTCTTCATTTTTCCTTTAAAAACCTTTGTCTTCTTTTATCTCCCTGAACACACACATAGTTCACTGTGGCATTCATATTTTCATTGCAATGCCCTAGTCCCAAATAAATATTTTCTTTTAGAGAGTCTTTCTGTTATTCAGGTTGACAGAGACAGTCAATCTATGGGAATTGTCTCCTGTTGGTCTCCGTGGATGAGAATTATCACTACTATTTAAGTGAGCAGCTCCAACCACACAAGAGCCCTAGAAAAGAAACATTGAGATTTAATACATTAATTCTAGAAGTGCCATTGTGGAATTGTTTTCTGTTGACATTTTTGTTATTGCTTCCTTCATGCACTCATTCATTCAATAAACACTCATTAAGTACTCCCTATGTTCCAGATATGCAGATATTTTTTAAGCTATGACATTTTGTGTAAAATTAACAAAATAAACATTTCCAGAGCAGAGAAGTGTATTCTTCACAATTGCTGGTGAATGAATTGAACTTCAAAGGGCAGGGGTATCTGGAGTTAGCCAGGGCAAGGGCGCCCATGGTCCCTGTGTGTGTTTGTGGGTGAGGGTGCTCTGAATACCTGGCCTGGGCAATGCTGATCCCAAATGCCACCTTTTACCCTACCCAGTACCAATGGAGAGACATTATCCCCTGACAGGGAACAGGACGCTGCTGGTTGAGATCACAGGATCATGCCTACAGCATGCACTAGCCAGCCTCCAAAAATGCTTGGAGGACCCCAACTGGACTTCAGAAAGAAGGTAGTTCTTTCTTCATCAGACATCTCTGCCCTGTGGCCACATCAACAATGAGCATGGGATAAGCAGAAGGTATATGTCCTGTGCCCATGCTTACCACAGCCACTCCACAGACACTGGCTCTTCTAGAGACTCATTACTAGACCATCTGCAAAAAGCTATTACAACTGGGACCTTGAGGAGCAAAGAAGAGGACCAACAGGAACTCGGGAGCCAGAGAGGAGCACGGGGTTCTCCCCTTGGAATGCACCTGTCTCTGAGACCCAGCTGCACTCCTCTCCTCTCCTGCAACTTCCTGCCGTTCTCTCTGTATTCTCTGATGCAGTCTACTCTGACACTCCCCAGCCCCTCTCTCCAAGACACTTGTGCAAAGGAATCTTCCCTTTGGTGTTCTCAGCAGCGGGGTGTGAGGTGTGGGGTGGACAATAGAATATTGAAGTTCTAAATCTGTCTCTCATCTAATGCGATTCCTTTGAGAAGACTAAAAGCTGGACTTGATTCTCCCATCTAGGATTACTAAGAACATTGCAAATGTAGGGATGAAAAGAGTCTAGAGAAGGGCCCAACCTGTCCAAGGGCAATTGTGGCCAGAGACAACCTTGTCCCTTGTCCTCAGCTGAGAAGAGCAGCAGGTGTGACAAGGGTACTTAATGGAAACTCCCACAATTGCACTGGTGCCTTCTGGAGGTTTGTGTTTTTGGAAATCATTTCCATTTTGAAGGCCCAAGGTGAAACAGTTTTCAGGTATTCACATAGAAGTGTGTTTCGTTCCAGCTGCTGTGCTAGGCCGAGCTCAGCAGAATCACCGAGTCACTTCCAATCTATGATTCTCTGCTGATGCTGACAAAGGCAACCCCCAGGGCTGGGGAGGAAACACTGTATTTACTCACACAATTCTCTTCTCCTTCCAAAGGCACCTGACTGCCCCAGAAAGCTAGTGAGAAGGAGATGGGCAGACATGCTCTCACGCTCTTCCAGCCCTTGTGGCCAGGAGCATGGACTCGGGGAATGAGGGAATAAATGGGTATCAGTCAGACACCAAGCTATTAATTAAACCTGACTGTTGGCCATCTAGGTGTTGAAACTCCGTGTGGATCACGGTGGCTAATCAGCCTGCAAAGGGCAGTAACTGCTATGAAGTGCAACCAAGTGACACCTTGTGACCTCTGACATTTCTCCTGAAACAGCCGCACCAGGGAATCTCAGGGATCATGGCTCCACAGCCACCTGACTGCCAAAAAAGAACTAGGACATTTAGACTTTGCTTTTATTCTTACACCTTTTTGAACTCTCCAGTTAACAAGAAATTTAATAAGGCTTAGCGTCACGCGGTCCTGGGCTCTAGCTTTGTGGTATACCAACTCCTTATTCTGAAACTTGCTACATAAAAGGTCAGAATCAAGAATTTAACCCTGCTTTTGGATATAAGCCATATTTCAGGGCAATCAAATAATTGGTGATGGAAAAATTCTTATTATAGAAGAACACTAACTAATGAACTTAGCAGGAATGATAGAGAATTATAGAAATCAACAGTTTGTGACACCTAGTGAATTAATCAACTGGACAATGGTTATCAATGGCTAAAAAATCATCAGTGAAAGGTTAATGAGAACGCTTAGCAAGTATGGCTCAGATTAACAACACCTGCCCCCAGTCATCCACTGCGACATCTGAAGAAAGGAAGTGGCTGATATGATGCACTAGGAAGTGCTGCACACCTTGTATAAAGAAAAAATGTTATTAAAAGAGAACACATTGACCTGAATCGAATGATGCCACCCTGATTAACCTGCCAGTTTATAGAAAATATGAGGTATAGAAGATGTCAAACACAGTCAAATGCAAATAATCAGCTCAATTCAGAATGTGGGAAATTCTACAGAAGAAAAAAAAAACGAAGTATCTTCATCAAGTAGTTGGCATGGGAGAAAGAAGAGGAGAAGAAAATTGTAAAGGTAAAAAGAGTCTTAATAATTATATTAACCAAGCATAGTGTGGGAGCCTATTTGATTTTATTTTAACTTTTATTCTTGTTTCAGAGATACATGTGTGCAGGTTGTTCTATACATAAATTTCATGTTCTGAGGATTTGGAGTACATATTATTTCATCACCCAGGTGATAAGCATAGTACCCATTGGATAGCTTTTTAATCCTCACCCTATCCCACTCTCCACCCTCAAGTAAGCCTCAGTGTCTATTGTTCCCTTCTTTGTGCCCATGTGTACTCAATGTTTAGCTTCCACTTGTAAGTGAGAACGTACAGTGTTTGGCTTTCTGTTTCCGTATTGGTTCACTTAGGATAATGGCCTCCAGCTCCATCTGTGTTGATGTAAAAGACCTGATCTCATTCTATTTTATGGCTGTGTAGTATTCCACGGTGTGTATGTACCACATTTCCTTTATCCAGACTACCACTGATGGGCCCTTACGTTGATTCCATGTCTTTGCTGTTGTGAATGGTGCTGTGATAAATATACATTTGCATGTGGTTTTTTTAATTATTATTTTTTGAGATGGAGTCTCACTCTATTGCCCATGCTGGAGTGCAGTTGCATGATCTCAGCTCACTGCAGAATCCATCTCCTGGGTTCAAATGATTCTCCCACCTCAGCCTCCTGAGTAGCTGGTATTACAGGCACCTGCCACCATCCCCAGCTTATCTTTGTATTTTTGGTAGAGATGGGGTTCTGCCCTGTTGCCCAGCCTCGTCTGAACTCCTGGGCTCAAGCAATCCACCTGTCTCGGCCTCCCAAAGTCCTGGGACTACAGGAGTGAGCCACTGCACCTGGCCAGCATGTATCTTTATGGTAGAAAAATGTATATTCCTTTGGGCATATACCTAACAATGGGATTGCTGGGTCACATGGTAGCCCTGTTTTAAGTTCTTTGAGAAATCACCAAACTGTTTTCCACAGTGGCTGAACTAATTTACATTTCCACTAACAATGTATAAACACTTCATTTTCTCTGCAGCCTCATGAGCATCTGTTATTCTTTGTCTTTTTAGTAATAACCATTCTGACTGATGTGAAATGGTATTTCACTGTGGTTTTGATTTGCATTTCTCTAATGACCATTGATGTTGAACATTTTTTTCATAAGCTTGTTGGACATGCATATATCTTTTGAAAAGTGTCTGTTCATGTCCTTTGATATTTTTTAGTGGTGTTTGCTTTTTGCTTGTTAATTTGTTTAAGTTTCTTATAGATTCTAGATATTAGGCCTTTGTCAGGTGCATACGTTGTAAATATTTTTCTCATTCTGTGGGTTGCCTGTTTACTCTGTTGATAGTTTCTTTTGGCATGCAGAAGCTCTTTAGTTTAATTAGGTCCCTTTTGTCAATTTTTGTTTTGTTGCTTTTGGCACCTTTATCATAAAATTTTTGCCAGGGCCTATGTCTAGAAAGGCATTTCCTAGGTTTTCCTCAAGGGTTTTCATAATTGTAGTTTTTCATTTAAATATTTAATCCCTCTTGAGTTAATTTTTGCATATGGTGTAAAGAAGGGGTCCAAATTCAGTCTTCTGCATATAGCAAGCCAGTTATCCCAGCACCACTTGTTGAATAGGGACTCCTTTCTACATTGCTTGTTTTTGTCAATTTTGTCAAAGATCAGATGGCTCTAGGTGTGCAGCTTTACTTGAGAGCTCTATATTCTATTCCATTAGTATGTATCTATTTTTGTACCAGTACCATGTTGTTTGGATTACTGTAGCCTTGTAGTATACTTTGAAGTAGGGTACTATGATGCCTCCAACTCTGTTCTTTTGGCTTAGGATTGCCTTGGCTATTTGGGCTCTTTTTTGGTTCCATATGAATTTTACAATAGTTTTTCTGTTTTGTGAGGAATGTCCTTGGTAGTTTGATAGAAATAGCTTTGAATGTATAAATTGCTTTGCGTAGTATGGTCGTTTTAACAACACTGATTCTTCCTATCCATGAGTATGGAATGTTTTCCCATTTGTTTCTGTCATCTCTCATTTCTTTCAGCAGCGTTTTGTAATTATTGTTCTACAGATCTTTTGCTTCCCTAGTTAGCTGTGTTCCTCGGTATTTAATCTTTCTGTAGCTATCGTGAATGAAATTGCATTGATTTGGCACTCAGGTTGGACATTATTGGTGTATGAAAATGTTACTGATTTTTGTATATTGATTTTGTATCCAGAAACTTGGTGATATGGTTTGACTGCGTCCCCACCCAAATCTCATCTCGAATTCCCACGTGTTGTGGGAGGGACCCTGTGGGAGGTAATTGAATCATGGGGGCAGGTCTTTCCCACGCTGTTCTCATGATACTTTGTAAGTCTCACGAGATCTGATGGTTATTATAAGAGGGAGTTTTCCTGCACAAGCTCTCTTTTTGCCTGCTGCCATTCATGTAAGAGGTGACCTGGTGCTCCTTGCCTTTCACCATGATTGTGAAGCCTCCCCAGCCATGGTGAACTGTAGGTCCGATAACCCTCTTTCATTTGCAAATTGTCCAGTCTCGAGTATGTCTTTATCAGCAGCGTGAAAACATACTAATACACTTGGCTAACGTTGTTTCTCAGATTTAGGAGCTTTAGGGCAGAGACTATAGGGTTTTCTAGGGGGATAAAATCATATTGTCTGCAGAGATAGTCTGACTTCCTCTCTTCTTCTTTGGATGCCTTTTCTTTCTTTCTCTTGCCTGATTGCTCTGGCTAGGACTTCTAATACAATGTTGAATAGGAATGGTGAAAATGGGCATCCTTGTCTTATTCTGGTTCTCAGCTTCAGCTTTTGCCCATTGAGTATGATGTTGACTGTGGGTTTATCATAGATGGCTCTTATTATTTTGAGGTATGTTCCTTCAATGCCTAGTTGTTAAGGTTTTTTTTATAAACATGAAGTGATGCTGAATTGTATCAAAAGCCTTGTCTGCATCTATTGAGGTGATTGTGTGATTTTTGTTTTTATTTCTGTTTATGTGGTGGATCACATTTGTTGATTTGCACATGTTGAACCAACCTTGCATCCCAGAGATAAAACCTACTTGATTGTAATGGATTAGTATTTTGATGTGCTGCTGGTTTCAGTTTGCTAGTATTTTGTTGAGGGTTTTTGCATCGATTTTTATCAAGGATAATGGCCTGAAATTTTCTTTTTCTGTTGCATCACTGCCAGGTTTTGTTATCAGGATGATCCTGGCCTTATAGAATGAGTTAGGAAGGAATCCCTCTTCCTCAATTTTTGGAATAGTTTCAGTAAGAATGGTACCTGCTCTTCTTTATGCTTCTGGTAGAATTTGGCTGTGAATCCATCCAGCCCTGGGCTTTTTCTGGTTGGTAGGTTTTTCATTACTAATTCAGGTTCTAAACTCATTAGTGGTTTATTCTTGAATAAACCACTTGAATTTCTTCCTCATTCAGTTTTGGGAGGGTGTATGTGTCCAGAAATTTATCCATTTCTATTAGATTATCTAGTTTGTATCCATAGAGGTGTTCATAACAGTCTCTGATGGTTTTTTGTATTTCTGTGGAGTTGGTGGTAATGTCCCCCTTTGTCATTTCTGATTGTGTTTATTTGAATCATCTCTCTTTCTTACTTTGTTAGTCCAGCTGGCAGTATATCAAATTATTTATTCTTTCAAATAAAGAACTTCTGGTTTTATTGATCTTTTATATGGTTTTTGCTTCTGAATTTCATTCAGTTCTGTTCTGATTTTGGTTATTTCTGTCTTCTGCTGGCTTTGGGGTTGTTTTTATAATTCCTCAAGGTATGATGTTAGGTTGTTAATTTGAGATCTTTCTAACATTTTCATGTAGACATTTAGTGCTATATGCTTCCTTCTTACTAATGCTTTAGCTGTGTCCCAGAGATTCTGGTATATTGTATCTTCTGTTCTCATAGTTTCAAAGAATGTATTGATTTCTGCCTTAATTTCATTGCTTACCCAAAAGTCATTCAGAATCAGGTGGTTTCGTTTCTCTGTAATTCTATGGTTTTGAGCAATCTTCTTGGTATTGATTTCAATTTTTATTGTGCTGTGGTCTAAGAGTGTGATTGGTGTGATTTCAGTTTTTTAATTTGCTGAGAATTGTTTTATGGCCAATTGTGGGGTCGATTTGAGGGTATGTGCCATGTGCAGATGAGAATGTACATTCTGTTGTTTTGGGGTGGAGAGTTCTGTGGATGCCTGTTAGGCCCATTTGGTCAAGTACTGAGTTCAGGTCCTGAACATTTTTGTTAGTTTTCTGACTCGATGATCTGTCTAATACTGTCAATGGGATATTCTATTCTCCAACTGTTATTGTATAATTATCTAAGTCTCTTTGTAGGTCTCTAAGAACTTGTTTTATGAATCTGGATGCCCCTGTGTTGGGTGCATATATATTTAAGACAGTTAAATTGTCTTATTGAATCAAACCCTTTGCCATTTTGTAATGCCCTTCTTCGTCTTTTTTGATCATTGTCAGTTGAAAGTCTGTTTTGTCTGAAATTAGAAGGCTGCACTCCAGCCTGGGCAACAGAGTGAGACTCTGTCAAAAAAAAATAAAAAGCAACCCCTGATATTTTTGGTTTTCATTTGCTTCACAGATTTTTCTCCATCACTTTACTTTGAGCTTGTATATGTTCTTGCATGTGTGATGGGTAACTTGAAGACAGCATACAGTTAAGTCTTACTTTATCCAAGTTGCCACTCTCTGTCTTTTGATCAGGCCACTTAGCCCGTTCTCATTCAAAGTTAACATAAATATTTGCATATTTAATTCTATTATCATATTGTTAGCTCATTATTATGTAGAATTCACTGTGTAGTTGCTTTATAGGGTCAGTGGTCTATTTACTTAAGTGTGTTTTTGTGATGGCTGGTAAAAGTCTTTTTTTTCTAGCCCTCCTTTAAGGACCTCTTATAAGGCAATTCTGGTGATAATGAGTTCACTTAGCATTTGCTTGTCTGAAAAGGATCTTATTTCTGCTTCCTATATGAAGCTCAATTTGGCTGGATATGAAATTCTTGGTTGGAATTTCTTTTCTTTAAGAATGCTGAATATAGGCCCCAAATCTCTTCTGGCTTAGAAGGTTTCTGCTGAAAGGTCCAGTGTTATATTAATGGGGTTCCCTTTCTAGATGACCTGTCCCTTCTTCCTAGTTGCTTTTAATATTTTCTGTTTCATGTCGACCTCAGAGAAGCTGATGATGACTATGCATCTTAGAAATGGTGGTTTTGTACAGTATCTCACAGGGGGTCTCTGCATTTCCTGAATTTAAATGCTGGCCTGTCTAGTGAGATCGGGAAATTTTCATGGACCGTATCCTCAAATATGTTTTTCAAGTTGCATGTTTTCCCTGCTTCTCTTTCAGGGATGTCAGTGAGTTATAGAGTTCGTCTCTTTACGTAATCCCATATTTCTCAGAGGTTTTGTTTGGTTTTAAAATTCTTTTTTTCTTTAATTTTGCCTGACTGAGGTAGTTCTGAGAATCAGTCTTCAGGTTCTGAGATTCTTTCCTCAGCTTGTCCTTGTCTCACATGCCTCTTGCCTCTTCCTTCTACCTTCTACTCTTCTATTAATACTTACAACAGTATTATGAAATTCTTGCAGTGTGTTTTCCAGCTCTATCAGATCAGTTTGGTTCTTTCTTAATGGCCATTTTGTCTTTCAGTTCCTGTATTACTTTATGGCAATCCTTAGATTCCTTGAATTGAGTTTTGACTTTCTTCTGAATCTCAATGGTCTTTGTTCCCATTCATATTCTAAATTCTGTGTCTGTTATTTCAGCCATTTCAGCCTGGTTAAGGACCATCACTGGGGAACTAGTGCAGTTATTTGGAGGAAAGAAGACACTCTGGCTTTTTGAGTTGCCAGAGTTCTTGCACTGGTCCTTTCTCATCTGTGTGGGCTAACGTTCCTTTAACTATACTGGGATTTGAGTATAATGAGTTGTCTTCATTTCTGGATGTTTTCAGAGGGCTAAGTATTTGTGCAGGGTCTTTATTTGTAGCTGAATTCTTATTGTTCCTTTCACAGCAGTGGAGGGGGGATATAGCAAAGTATTTTTGGTGTTGCAGTTTAGGCTGTGATACAGGAGGTGGGGCTTAAGTGCGATGACTGGTAGGCTCTTAGCCAAGTGGCTCCTCTGTATTTCCTCCTGATTGCAGCTATGGTCCCTCACAGTGCTCTGACCGTGTGGGCTCCTCTTCCACTCAAATGCTGGATGCAGATCTTGGCTTGGCACTACTGGGCTGCACCCCATCGTCCTGGAACTAGCTCAGGCTTTATGGTCCCTCCCAAATGTGAGGGTAGCAGGAACAGAGACCTTTTCAGTGGTGATGTCAGAGGGCCTTTCGCTTGTCTCTCAGGGCTGTCCCCCAGCAAAACACAAAGCAGCTCTCAATCAGAGCAATCGGCCTGGGGTGGGGCAGCTGTGTTGTGGGCCCAAGCTAGGTAGCCCTACCTAATGATGAGCAAGGTGACGGTGGGGGGATGGGGGGGTGCTCGTGAAGACAACAGACTGGGTTCTATTTTAGATGTTAATTGTTAAGAAAACAATTTTAAAACTCCAAAAAGACAATCAGAAGAAAGAAAACCTGAGTTGAATATTAGATGCTATTAAACAATTATACAGGAAAGTTGGTAATTTTATTGTTTGTGATAATATTGTTTGTGTCTTTTTAGAGTTCACATCTATAAAAGTTACATATGGAAATATATACAGGTAAAGTAATATGTCATACTGAATTTTCTTAAAATACTTCTCTGCCAAAAAAAAAAAAGGAAACGGCAGAGGGTGATGGATGAAAGAAGAAGGAAGAATGGAGAATGGCAAGGTGTTAATAATTGATGAAGATGGGTGATAAGGGCTAAATTTGAGTTTAAAAATGTTTATAAGATTTAGTTAAAATAGCCATTGCAACTTAATTATTAGCTATGTGATATTGGACATGTTTTAAATTTTCTGAGTTCTGATTTTCTCATTAATGAAACAGGAATAAAAATGTTTTTCCTTCCATGATCACTTTGAAGATTAATTAGTTTAATAGGCCTGAATAATGCCAGGCTCCTACTAAGTACTTAATAATACAAAAATCCCTTGTAGATATCATGGAATATCCTTAACACTTTGCTTAAACCAGTCCTTCTAAGTGAGCAGATTCCAGCTCAGTAAAGCTGCAGACAGTGTTCCTTTTGAATCCAGATTTAAACATGCCTTTTCCTATGGATGTTTCTTGAGGACATGGATTCTGTCTCATTCTTGCCTGAATTCCTATGTAACAGGGTGCTGGCTGTGTAGTGAGGCTGTGTTTGTCAGCTGGCTGACTGAAGGAATGAGCGAATGAATGATGCCTGATAATTCAGCCCACTTAAAGCATGGTCAACATGCAAGTGAATGAAAATATGGCATAAACTACTAGAGGAGGGATGAGAAGGAAGATGGAGTTGGTGATAAGACTGTATGAATTAAAATGGGCAATGGAGAAGAAGAAAGGCTCAACTGTAAACCTTTCATCAGGAGCCAGGCAATCAGTGGGAAGAGGCATGTGAGACAAGGACAGAGAAAGAGTGATCAGGAGACTTTGGAAAAGTACAAACAGGGGGAGAGAGCACAAGAGCACAAATGCAATCCTGCTCAGAGCCAGTTAAACACCTTCTCAACAGTCCTGAGAGCAACAGAGCATGCATTCAGATGGAGACTTCACAGACTACAGACCAAGAAGTAGTTAGACCTTTGTTCAAGAATGAACAGTTCCCTTAAAAGTTTACCTAAAAGTTTTGCAAAATTTATTTTTAGGTATTGACATCTCATAAAACAAGAACCGCCGGGGCGCGGTGGCTCAAGCCTGTAATCCCAGCACTTTGGGAGGCCGAGACAGGCGGATCACGAGGTCAGGAGATCGAGACCATCCTGGCTAACACGGTGAAACCTCGTCTCTACTAAAAAATACAAAAAAATAGCCGGGCGAGGTGGCGGGCGCTTGTAGTCCCAGCTACTCGGGAGGCTGAGGCAGGAGAATGGTGTAAACCCGGGAGGCGGAGCTTGCAGTGAGCTGAGATCCGGCCACTGCGCTCCAGCCTGGGCGGCAGAGCGAGACTCCGTCTCAAAAAAAAAAAAAAAAAACAAGAACCACATCTTTAAATAAAAATGTGATAAACTATGTCTAAGTGAAGCTTTGAAATGAAATAGAAGAGCTTAGTAGAAAGGAATAAAGGTTATATTTGGGGAGGGAATATTTAGAATTAGTCAGAAAAGTGCAAAGATGTATGGGATGTGAGAAGATCCATTCAGTACATCACTTAGGGTTTGAAGAACTAGAACCAGCACAACAGGGATTGTTAATGCAAGAGCTCAGCAAAAGAATCTCATTCTGCTCCAAGCCAAAAATAGATGCTTCAAGTTGAGTTCCATTAAAGGAAAATGGCAATGTAACAGAAAATGTGTTATATACAACATATCTCATTATAGAGAAGAGAACATCTTTTTGGAAAGCACTATCAAAATCAGAAATGATGTGATCAGAAATTAAAGGAATTGAAAAGTAATCTGCTGTATGTTTCAATTTTTGAAACACTGTTTGAAGGGGTTCTTACTGATAAATAATAGATTAATAATAAAGTCAAGTTAAAGGCATCAGTTTATCTTGAATAACAGGGAAGTCATTTATAACCCAGTAAATGCCCCTGTGCCTCAAAAAGTATGCCAGAGTATAGATAGGAATGAATGAGGCTATTTTTCTTTGCATATCATGTCAAAAACAGCGTGATAAATGGGGATACAATTTTGAACTGTCTGAGGCTTTCAGAAGTTGGAAGCCTTTTAAGAGATCTGATTAATTTAACATGTCAAACCTAATGGTGAATGAGTTCAACTTCTCCAAAGAGCAATTAGTCAACAGAATAAATTAACATGAGATATTGTCAAATGCAAAAACTGTGCTCATTGCCAAAGATAAAACACTTTCACTGCTATTATGGAACTTGCTTCTTTGTTCTATGTAGGGCTTCTGTGACATAATTCCCTCACTGACCCCAATGCTTGGAATGAGCTGCTGTCATTTCTCATCTGGACCACTGCAAAAGCCTCCTAGTTTGTCTCTCCTTAGCCACACTTACCCACCTCCTGTCTGCTCTTTGTATACTATCCACATGATAATTGAAAATCACAAAACTTTTTTTGAGAATGTCTCAATAACATCCAATTGTGTTTGGAATAGACAAATAAGATTAGAGTATCTTGCAAAGCCTGAGTCCCTAAATACCCCTCAATTCCAGCCACCTTCCCTGACCCCATATCACTTTCCCATATTCTTTGGCCTTCTTTCATTTCTTTGCACTTGACTTGCTATCTCTGAGTCTTCTCACATCCTGTTCCCTCTTTCCGAAACACTTTTTTCCCTCCCCAGTGTCTCACATACTCAACTCCTCCTCATTCTTTAGACTTCAGGACAGATCTCAGAGCTACTTACTTGGGAGAAACTTCCTGATGTCCTGATGAGGCCATGATTCTCTATAGTGTATTCTCACTGCCTCCTGGGCTCTGGTGTGGCACCTGTCACAGTCCCCACATTCTCATTATAAACCTTTAAGCCCTTTCATTCATGCTTCCAAAGCCACCTACCAACCAAATCCTCCTTCCAACACTGCCATGACTCTTCGTGTTGTCAAATGCAGTGGTCCCTTCTCTGTCACTTGACATCTCATCAGCATTTGACACAACTGAAAACTTCCTTCTTCTAAAACACTCATTCCTCCTAGAATTAAGGACATCGCAACCACCCAGTCTTCCTTCTACCACATTAGTCACCAGTTCTCAGTATTCGCTTTTATCTTCTCCTCCTCAGCTAGATCCCTTTATCTTGGAGCACATTGAGCTGAAAACTGGGCTCTCTGTGATCTCAGCCAGTCCCATGGTTTTAAGTACCACCTTCATTAAAATGGCACCCATATTTATGCATCCAGACTTAGATATCATTGCTGAGCTCCTTATTAGTCTATTCAACTATGTACTTGACATCTCCTCTTGGAAGCAATAGTCATCTCAAAATTTACTCAATCAAAATAATATTCTTGATGTCCTGCGCAGGAACACGCATAAGCCCACCCCAATCTTTGGCATCTCAGCAAATGGTTCTACCATCCATCCATGTGCTCAAGCCAACACCTAGGTGTCACCATTGATTAATCGCTGCTTTCTTCCTAAACTCCTGATACTCAATTCATCGTGATGCTCTATTGGTTCTCCCTTGAAAAGATGTCCTATATCTGGCCATTTCTCTACCACTTTATGGCAGCCATTATGCTTCCCATTGCATTTAGGATAAAACCCAAACTCCTCAGCAAAGCCCACAAGGCCCATACATCTACCCTTCTGACCTCATCTTCTTGTCTCTCTCACTTCTTTCCTAAGCTCCAGGCACATCAGCCGAGAGGGAAGCCATGAGCTAAATGCTATCAGGAGGATCAAGGAGAAAAAAATAGGGAGAATAAGTGGAAACTGAAATTAAAAGCCTATCTTTCTTGGCAGAAATTTAGTATAACTAAACTGAAAACTAAAACTGAAAAGTCAAGAAGTAACATTTGTCTGTTATTTAGAAATCTGAAGGGAAATATTAAAATAATATCCAAAAAGTGTTCTAAATGATTGTTTATGAAGCAAGAATTAAGCATGGTAATGGTGAGAATTTACGAAGTATGAAAATTCCTATATTTGTTATAAATCTCAAATACAGTTTAACTTTTAAAGAATATATATTACATTGAGAAAAATAAAATTTGGGAAAAAATGTATTGAGGAAAAAGCAGTAAAATCTTGTGAAGAGACAGACAAACAGGGAGAAAAGCCAGAAGACCTATAGAATGTACTATAACTTTCAAACACAAAAGAGAAAATAACCAAGAACATCTTTTATATTTGATTGAGGAGAGTTA
Organism: Trachypithecus francoisi; assembly: GCF_009764315.1. Lineage (NCBI taxonomy): Eukaryota > Metazoa > Chordata > Mammalia > Primates > Cercopithecidae > Trachypithecus > Trachypithecus francoisi. The sequence goes on along the minus strand of NW_022681458.1, from coordinate 122,887,420 downwards.
ACTTCTGGGGAAAGGATAAGCTGTGCATGCACCACTCTTAGTTGTCTCAGCAACTGGGCTCCCTAGTAATGATAATAATTTTACAATGTAAAAAGTTACATGCAAATTAAGTAAATAGTAATTAGGGGCAAAGTAACACATGGCACTGACAGGCTGCACTTTGGTAGAAGGGCTAGGACAAGGTTGTTCCAAGTCAATGGATGAGATAATGAAAAGAAGAACTAAGGACGTAAATTGAGTCCGCTCTCCTGCAACTTCTCTGAATATTGCAAGCACACTGTGCCTCTCTCAAATTTTGATAAAGCCAGTGTAGGTAATAAATAAATATTTCATGCCTCCATACTGCTTCATCTGTATGACTATGGCTCCCACTCTACTTTGAGAACCCCTTGAAGAAGACAGGTGACGGTAAACTTTGAATAAGTAAGACAGGTGGAAGGAGAATGTTAGAAATTTGGGAAGAAAGCAGGGAATAATCAATGCTGACACCTAGGTGTTGGCTTGAGCACATGGATGGGTGGCAGAACCATTTGTTGAGACGCCAAAGATTGGAGTGGGCTTACGCATGTTCCTGTGCAGTTCATCACACTTGCCCTCGACAGATCCTGTCGCTTAATAGTCTATCAACAAATATTTGTTGAACAAACAAATGAATGAACAAAAACTCTACAAAAGATGTGGCAGAGCCAGGAGCTGCCCCCTCAGATGGAGTATAAAGGCTCTCAAAAGGAATTACTTCCCCTGAGCTTGGATGTACTCACTAAAGTCTTGAGTCTGTGTTGATGGCGGGGCTCACCTGGGCGTATTGCCATTGATACCTGATAGAGCCTCTCAAAGTGTGAGGGAGCTATAATTCTCCCTCTCCCTGTGGAAAACCAAAACATAAACTAGACCACTTCTATAAATACATAAACATGTAAGTATATGCAGATCATGGATGCATTTATGCACTCTCACACACAAGCAACCTTTGCACTGCCCGTGGGTGAAGCAGCAGATTACCTGTGGCACAAAATGGCCCACCAGCACAAAAATGCCTCCCTTTCTAACCAGCCATAAATCTGAGACATCTTTATTATACTTGTCACTTCAATGAATATTATTTTTAGAAAGTCCCTCTTAAAATTCAAACACATTATGTAAAAAGGACCCATTGATATAGGCGGTGAGGGTGGTATGGAAGAAAGGAGATCTCATGAGTATGAAATCTGTGGATCCACCACTAACTAGCTGAGTTATCTTATAAAAGTTAGCTAACCTCACCAAATCTTCATTTATTAAATTGTAGCATATAGAAAAACCCAACTTTGTAGTATTATTATAAGAATAATAGAGTATTTGGTAAACTGTAAACCTACAATTTAGTTTCTATTACATCTTGGGGTTTTTGGGTTATAAGATAAGCTGGCAGATATCAGAGCCTTGAGATATGGAGTATGAAACAAGAAATTGTATGGATAGGAAAGATGAGCTGCTAAGAGAAAGAGCAAAGAAAAATAATTATAGAGACACTTTACCCATTTTCTTCACTTCGTGGCACATATGCCCAAACAGGGCCCTGCCCTTGATTCTTACTGACTCCAACCACATAACTGCGCCTGAGTCCTCAGTGAACACAACATTCTTTTCAAACTGTGGTTGATGATCCTTTAGTGAATTGTCATCAATTTAATAAGGCATGGCCAGCACTTTAATAAATGAAATAGAATCAAAGCACATTGTGTATAGCAAGGGAAGAAGATATACTATCTTGGGAAGATTTTGTCTTTCCTTGCAGTGGTATTTAAGTGTGTACATGTGGGTGCTGAATCACAATGTAAAACATATTCCTTATTACTCGTCACAATCAAAAAAATTTAAAAGCTTCTGCCATATGCCATACACATGCTAAGCTACTTTCAGTTTCCTAAATATGCAATACTCTTTCATATCTCCGGGCCTGTGCAGATGCTCTTCCCTCTAGCGGAAGGTCCTTTTGCCCACCCTAGCCCAAATGGGGTCCCTTCTCAACAATATACAGAAAAAGCTTAGTTACCTGCTGTGTGACTCCACATCCTCACCCAGATATTCTCCTTTGTTCTTTCCATGCCAAAGACTGCGCTCTGTCTGTACCTTGGTCACATTCATTGTATTTAGATTTAATCAATTGTGTCATATTTTATTTGCAGTTCATTGAACACTGCTTGTCTGCCTACTAAATGCTTGGCTTTTTGAAGACAGAAACTCTATCTCGCTTTCTCTCATCTTTTTACTCCAAAAACATGAGTATTGTAGGTGTGTTGGAAATGTTTGCTAAACCAACGCATAAAAGATAAGCTGGAAAATAGAAAAGCCATTATTTATCTGGTGAAAAGTGCTTCCTAAGCAGCCATCCAACTCTCACAAGTGGGATTTATTCAGTTATCACACAAGACGGGACAGAAAGCCCCCACCGAGATGACTCTGCAAGTCTACATTCATCTGCCACTGAGGAAACTCTGGATTTGCTCGTGAATGATTATTTGCTGAACATAGACACCGTTTTGATATGAGGACACCTCAAATCTCAAATAAATGCAAAGATGCTTTAACAAAAAAAAAAAAAAGAAAAAAAAAAAAAACAAAACAAGAGATGGTCCACGAGGCCAATATCCTTGACTCAAAATGTCAGCGAACGTTGTGCCTTTAAAAGGTAATAATATGTTTCTATAAGACATGAAACACTTTAAATCAATATATATTGTATTAAAGCCTTGCTTCTGGTGGATAGGTTTTTTTTTTAATAAAACATCCAAAGATGAAAGAAAAATATTGTTTCAGCCCCCTGAATCCCTGGGGAGATACAAGCCTTTACATTCTGCTGACATGGGCACAGGAAAGAGCCAGGGACAGGGAAATGAAGTGAGGCCACTGTTTTCCCATCAGACTGGGTATTCTGGCTGGCTTCTCCGGGGGCAGTAGCTGGCACAAAGGCCCCAGCCCCTCTAGGATGGCACAGCTTTGAAATAAGATGCAACAAGGAGGCAGAATCAACTGTTTCTGTGAAAGCTCATTCCTCGTTTCATCACAGGGAAGTTTATTCAGTAAGTCCAAATTTGGCTATAAGTTCTCTTTCATTAGCACAGGAGCTAGAATGAACTTCCTAGAGTTATTCAAATCTAGGCTGTGGACTGTTCCAGGCTCAGCTCCTTTCAAACTTGAATGGGCAGTTGAATCTTCTGGAGATCTTCCTAAAACGCACATTTCTGATTCAAGATGTTTGAGTTCCTGCATTTCTCACAAGCTCCCAAGTGGCTCTGGTGTTCTGGTCCCTGGAGTCTAATGCCAAGTCTTCATCAACTCGCTCTTTCCTACACAGGAAAATAGCAGATAACCAAGGAGTAAGGAACCCATGTGGTTTGATTGTTTGTTTATACAAAGTACTGTCAGCAATAGTCCTCATTTAAAATAAAAATAACTTAAAATACTTTTTTTGAGAAAAGAGAGACAGCAGACCTACATCTAGGTCCTACTGTGTGACATTCAAAGTGAATGATCCTGTTTTGTCTAATCCCAGCATAACACTAGTTATGACTCTCATTTCATCAAACAGCAAACTAAGACTTGTATATTAATGTTTTCAAAGTAATCTAGGCAATAAGTAGCCAAGGTGGGATTTGAAATCACTTGTCTCTGACTCCAAAGTTTATAGGCTTTCTGTTATTTTGTCTTCTTGGATTATTAGTTAATAATACCTTCAGTTAGGGCTCGGAGTGATGGCTCACTTCTGTAACCCCAACACTTCGGGTGGCTGAGGCGGGCAAATCACCTGGGGTCAGGAGTTCGAGACCAGCCTGACCAACATGGCAAAACCTCGTTTCTACTAAAAATACAAAAATTAGCCAGGCATGGTGGGAGGGCCTGTAATCCCAGCTACTCAGGAGGCTGAGGCAGGAGAATCACTTGAACCTGGGAGGCAGAGGTTGCAGTGAGCCGAGATCGTGCCATTGCACTCTAGCCTGGGCAACAAGAATGAAACTCCATCTCAAAAAACAAAAACCTTTCATTTAAACTCAGTTTAATAGGTATGTGCATACATATATAAAGAGAGAGAAATATAGATCGTGTGTGTGTGCGGTGTTTGTGCACAAAGTACAAGGAAGAGAGGACACATTGAAGAGGACCCATTCAAGCCCTCCAGGATCACACAGTCCCCCAGAGAGTGAGGTTCAGGGAAAGATCACTCTACCGCCACGTGCCTAGCGCTATAGTGGAGGCTCTGGCTGAGAGGCACGCTTAGCACAGAATGCAGCTCTTGGAACAGTTGCTACCTCAGCTGCTTTTGAAGAGTGAAGAGGAGTTTCTTTGCTGAAGGAAGATAGACGCATTGCCAGGTGGATCACTGCATCTCCAGGAGACTGCTGGAGAAAAGTCATGGAATCGTGACATAAATTGTATGTTTTTTAAGGAGAATTTTTGGTTAATGACCATGGAGGATTCCTTCACTTACTAGTTCCAAAGTTAATTAATAAGTTATTATTTTTAAAGGTTCTGAGTGATAAGAGACTGACACATGAATTACCTGAGTTTTTTTGTTTTTTTCTTTTTGACAAAATTTCTTCATTTGTCTATCCAGGATACCACAGATAAAAGTCATTTTTTACCCATAGTAATTTCTTAGCCTCCAGCTAATAAGGCAAACAAAAAGAAATTAATCTATACTCCAGATCCATGGGTTTAACCCAGCCGCTGCCTCCCCTGCTAAGCCTGAGATGATCAATTGTGATGACAACAAATGATACCTTTATCTTCCTTTTCCGGCCTCTGAGAGATGGGCTGCTTCTACCAGAGTGCTGTTGGCAAAGTAGGAAGCACACTGCATTCAAATTACACCACACAAGCTAAAAACCCTGGACAATATCAAGCTAATGGCTATAACTGAAATAATAAAAATAAATAGGCAGATTCTAGCTACGACTTACTGAGTCAAGTGAAGAAAATTCTTCAAATGAAAAATTATCAAAAACCCTCACTGCCCGAGGCCCTCTGGCACATTTGTGTAAGAGACTGATGCTCTGTTCTGCAACCCAGCAAGGACACCCTGGGCCGAAGGCCTTCCTCTAGCCATCATATTCTTTTTCTTTTTTCCTTAACATTCTTTTTTTTTTTTTTTTAATGAAAGAGTGGATTGTATTTATGTATTTTTTTAATTTACTTTTTTGATTTCAATAGGGTTTTGGGGAACAAGTGGTGTTTGGTTACATGAATAAGTTCTTTATTTCTGAGATTTTGCTGCACCCATTACCCAAGCAGTGTACACTGCACTCAATGTGTAGTCTTCTATCCCTCGCCACCCACATCCTGAGCCAAGACTATAGAAGCACCTCCCACCCCTCGCTAGCTCAGGTCTTCCGTCTCTACAAATAGTTAAATTCTAGGAAGCCTGATGTTCCCAAATTGCAGAAGCCGATCAAGTCTAAATCACTCCTGGTCAGAATGCAAATGGTAGGCCCCTCTAGACATGTATCTTCTTGCCTTGTTCATATTTACATAATGCTTCAAATATTCTGGGATATTCGATTATCCTTATGGAAATGAAAATAAAATTGGATCCCTTAACTAGTCTATAGGCAATAATCTATCACAGCCAGATCAAAGACTTAAAAAAATCAAAATTTGAAAACAGCTGGTAGAAAACAGTGAGGAATATTTTATGACCTTACAAAAAACCACGAGGAAATAATTTCTTTGTAAGACATGACAAAGGCAAACTTAAAGAAAGCAATGAATATAGTCAACCACATGCAAATCTTAAGACTTCTCTCTATCAAAAGAAACCATTTGAGAAGTGTGAAAAAAACTGTAAGAACATGGGAAGACAATATTTGGAATTCATATAACCCCCGAGGTATTTGTTTCTAAGATGTGTAAGGCAATCTACAATTCAATGAGAAAGACATGGACAAGGATGTTCACAGCAAGGCTGCTTCTAATTACAAGTGTCTGGAAACAGCCCAAATGCATACCAAGAGGAAAATGGATAAATAAACGGAGATCTGTTCAGCCATTTTAATACAAAACAACAGCTTGAAGTACTGAACTGAATGAGAGGTATAATCTGTAAACATGGATGAATATCATAAATATAATGCTGACTTTTTTAAAAAAGCAAAGTTGCAAAGGATGTATACATTAGAATCTGCTTATATAATATTTAGAAATGGGAAACGATGCCATAAGTGTAGTAAACATAAAGACATTCATGGGAATGATAAACTTCCCAAAATTATGTAAAATTATGCAAAATTCCCCCAGGAAAGCAAAATTATGATATCCTCTGGATAGAGAGAAGGGTGCTGATTGCAGAAAAGAATGCCAAAGACTTCGAATATTTTGGCACTGTTGCATTCTTTAAGCCAAATTTTATGTTTATAAATATTTATTTTATGATTCAGTATAACCTTTAATATGTTAAGAAAGCTTCACAATAAATATATTTTTTAAAGGAGTAAAAAATGAAATGGAAGGTTGATATGACCTTCAAGAAGAACACCACAACAAAATAAAGCAGAAAGTTCAAAGATTGGCAGGGCGTGGTGGCTCACACCTGTAGTCCCAGCACTTTGGGAGGCCAAGGCAGGCAGATCATGAGGTCAAGAGATCGAGACCATCCTGGCCAACATGGTGGAACCCCATCTCTACTAAAACTACAAAAATTAACTGGGCATGGTGGCATGCACCTGTAGTCCCAGCTACTTGGGAGGCTGAGGCAGGAGAATCGCTTGAACCTGGGAGGCATGGGTTGCAGTGACCCAAGATTATGCCACCGCCCTACAGCCTGGCAACAGAGTGAGATTCCATCTCAAAAAAAAAAAAAAGAAAAAAGAAAGAAAGAAAGAAAAGAAAGCTAAGAGAGAGGCAGGGAGAAGAGGGAGAGAAAGAGCGAGAAAGGTGAGATACACATATTCTAATAACTCTTTAGTGATAGCTCCCAAAGTAGAAAATAAAAGGGAAAAATACACACAAACCAGTAATAGGAGAAACTTCTTAGAATTCAAAAAAGACATACAACTTTGGATAGGGCCCAAATGATGCCAATTGAAGACCCATACAAATATGTCATGATGAACTCCAAAGAAAAGGAGAACACTGGAAAACTTCCAGAGAGACGAAAGAGTACTTACAAAGGAAAGAGAACTAAATTGATATGACTCCCGGTTGACAGCATTAAATACAGAAATACAATAAAATACTTTATTCAAGGATCTGAGGAAAACATTTTTATCAAGGATTTTTCATTAAAGCTATCCAATATTCAAGAGTGAGGGGAAAATAAAACATATTTAGAATTAAGGAAGACAACAAGGTCACTTTTCACAGATTATCCTAGAAGAGTTATCAAAGGATACACTCTGACAAAATAAAAACAAAATGCATTCAAGAGTGAATAGATGTGAAACTGATTAATAGAAAAACTAAGCATTAAAACTTATCACAAAGTCTAAGAAGGAACAAGAATAAAAACGGTAATGATATAAGTAAAATTCTACATTATATCAAGAAGGGCAGCGAAGTGGAAGGAAAAAAGAAATAAAACAAGGTGCGATTCTCGCTTATTCTATGTAAGCATATGGCTTCTTATTAATGCTAGAAATTAATTTAAAATAAATATATATAAATACTTTGCATATCCCTAAATTTAAGAGAAATCACTGAAAGAACAGATACTCTTTCAAATCTGTTTTCAGATCTATTTCTCAAGAAGGTTGACCTTACCTTTGCTTCTAAAAGTCTTGTGGTTTTAGCTCTCATACTTAGGTTGTTTACCCCCCCTCTTTTTTTTTTCTTCTTTTGAGACGGAGTCTCGCTCTGTCACCCAGGCTGGAGTGCAGTGATGCGATCTTGGCTCACTGCAAGCTCCGCCTCCCGGGTTCACGCCATTCTCCTGCCTCAGCCTCCCGAGTAGCTGGGACTACGGGCGCCCGGCTAATGTTTTGTATTTTTAGTAGAGACGGGTTTCACCGTGTTAGCCAGGATGGTCTCTATCTGCTGACCTCATGATCTGCTTATCTCGGCCTCCCAAAGTGCTGGGATTACAGGCGTGAGCCACCGCGCCTGGCCTGTTTATCCATTTTTGAGTTAATTTTTATTTATGGTGTGATGTAAGCATCCAATTTAAGAAGCGTCTAATTTTCTTCCTTTGCATGTTGTAATTCAGTTGTTTGATAATCCTTTCTCCATTCCACAGACTTTGCACACTTGTCAGAAATCATTTGGCTGTAGGTATGTGGGTTTATTTCTGGACTCTAAATTCTGTTCCATTGGTTTTGGTGTCATGTCTAAGAAGTAATTCTACAAAAGGCAAGAAAAGAAATAAAATGCATTCAATAGAAACTTCTAAATAAAAACACAAAATTTGTACCAATATAGTTTAAATTACCATAAATGTAAATTGAAAAGATATGACACCAAAAGTATGAGCAACAAAAAGATAACTGGATTAAATTGGACTTCATCAGAAATTAAAAACTTTTGTGCATCAATGGACAATACCAAGAAAGTAAAAGAAATCTATAGAATGGAAGAAGATGTTTACAAATTATGCATCTGACAAAGGTTTAGAATATATAAAGAACTACAACTCGACAAGAAAAAGACAAACAATGCAATTCGATTTTTTAAATTTTTTACTGATATAGTTGTACATATTTTGGGAATACATGTGACATTCTGACAAATATATATAATATGTAATTATCAAACCAGAATTATCAGTATATTTATCCTCTCAAACATTTATTTTTTCTTTGTGTTGAGAACATCACAAATCTCTTCTATTTTGAAATATATAATAAATTATTGTTAGTTATAATTTCCCTACTGTACTGTCGAATACTGGAATGAATCCCTTCTATCTAACTGTATTTTTGTACCCCTTAACCCAGTAGTTTCCAACCTTTTTGGCACCAGGGACTAGTCTCATGGAAGACAGTCTTTCCATGGAACCGGGGGTGGGAGGGAATGGTTTGAAGATGATTCGAGTGCATTACATTTATCGTGCACTTTATTTCTATTATTATTACATTGTGACATATAATGAAATAATTATACAACTCACCATAATATAGAATCAGTGGGAGCTCTGAGCTTATTTTCCTGCAACTAGACGGTCCCATCTGGGGGTGATGGGAGACAGTGACAGATGATTAGGCATTAGATGCTTATAGGGAGCTTGCAATCTAGATCCCTCGCATGCGCAGTTCTCAGTAGGGATTGCGCTCCTACGAGAATCTAATGTCGCTGATGATCTAGAGCTCAGGCAGTAATGTGAGTGATGGGGAGCGCCTGTAAATGCAGATGAATCTTCCCTTGCTTGCTGTGAGGCCTAGGTACCAATAGGCCACTGATCAGTACTAGTCTGTGGCCCGGGGTTCGGTACCCCAGCCTTAGCCAAGTTCTCTTCATCACCTCTCCTGCTTCCCTTCCCAGGCTCTGGTAACCACCATTCTACCCTCTACCTTCACGAGATCCGCTTTTCTAGCTCCAACATATGAGTGAGAACATGTGATGTTTGTCTCCATGCCTGGCTTACAACCCAATTTAAAAATGAGCAAAAAACCCAAACAGACATTTCTCCAGAGATATACAAATGGCCAATACGCACTTAAAAGATGCTCAATATTACACATCATTAGGGAAATGCAAATCAAAACCACAATGAGATACCACTTCATACCTACTAGAGTGGCTATATTTAAAAAACAAACAAAAACAGAAATACAAAAAAATACAGCAGTCTCTCTTTATCCCCAGTTTCACTTTCCACAGTGTTCATAGTGTTCCTTATGCTCCACCATGGTCTGAAAATCGATGAATCCAGTACAATTCGATACTTTGAGAAAGAAAGAGACCACTCCCACTCAACTGTTATTTGAGCCTATTGTTATAATTGTTCTATTTTGTTATTAGCTATTGTTGTTAATCTATGACTGCTCCCCATTTATAAATTAAGCTTTATCGTAGGTTTGTATTCATAGGAAAAAAACAGTATATATACAGTTCAGTACTATCCACAGTTTCAGGCATCCACGGGGTGTTTTGGAATGTATCCCCTGTGGCTAGGGAGAACCACTGTAACAATTGCTGGCAAGGATGTGGAGAAATTAGTACCCTTGTATATTGCTGGTGGGAATGTAAAAATTATATAGCCACTGTGGAAAATAGTTTTGCAGTTTCTCAAAAAGTTGAGTGTAGAATTACCATATAACCCAGCACCAGTTCTAGATAGAATTAAAAAGAAAACTGCAAAAGAATTCAAAATAGAGATTCAAATGAATACCTGCATACCAATATTCATTGCAGCACTGTTCACAAGAGTCAAAAGGTGGGAGGTAACCCAAACATCTACCAACTGATGAATTAGCAAACAATGTCGTATATTCATACAATGGACTATTACTCAACCATAAAAAAAGAGTGAACTCTGAACACATATTATAACATGGATGAACCTTAAAAACACTATGCTAAGTGAAATAAGCCAGACACAAAAGGACAAATACTGTATTAGCCCACTTTTATAAAATATTGAGAATAGCTGGAAATTCACAGAGGCAGTAGATTAGAGGTTACCAGGGGCTGGAGAGAGAGAGAATTGGAAGTTATTATTTAATGGTTACAGTTTCTATTCAGAGTGATCCAATAAATAGTGGTGATAGTGGCACATTATAAATGTAATTGATATCAGGGAATTGACTTAAAATTGCTTAAATTGCAAATTTTATCATGTATATTTTACCAGAACAAAAAATAATTAAAATTTTTCCAAAATAAACTCAGATTGAATAACAAAACACAGTCTATTTACTGTTTAAGAGAGACACAACTACAATAAAAACATCAAAAGTAACATTGAAACGAATATGGAAACATATATAAAGCAAATGTTAATAAAATAAATAAAAAGGTAGAGTTGTTATACTAACAATAAATGTTAACATAGCTCAATTTGGAAAACAGGAGAAGCAAAAGGAGATACTTCATTTTGATTTTTTAAAAGCCCAATGTACAATGAAAACATTGCATAGCACTGATATATGTACCAGGCCACATAGATGGGAAATATATGACGCAAAATTTTGGGGAACTATGGGAGAAATTGACATCCACAATCATGGAAGGATATTTAAATACGCCTTTCTCAGAGATCAGTTAGTAAAAAAAAAGAAAAAGTAGATAATGTTTGAATAATAAAATTTAAAAGCTTGATCTAGTATCTAACTGTATACAGAAATTTGTCTCTAACAGAACAACACTTTCTCTTCAAACATACATGGAAAGTTGACAGCACAAATTATGTGTCAGGCCACAAAGGAAATCTCACCAAATTCCAAAAAGCAAAAATCAAAGAGGTCACATTCACTGAACACTACTGGAATCAAAGTAGAAAGTAGCAACAAAAGGCTACAGTAAAGAAAATCCATATGCCTGGATGTTGAAAACATGCTCTTAATTAATTACAGGGTTAAAGAGGAAATCAAAAGTATAATTTTGACAGAAACATTACTGACAATTTACATATAAACTGAGGGCTCTAACCAAAGTAGTAATGAGAGAAAATATATAAAAGGCCTTTATTAGAAAACCAATGAAAAATAAATAGCTAGTTTTTTAAAAGCTAGAAAAATGTGCTCAATAAACAGAAGAGGAAAGGCTTAATATAGATTAAAGCAGAAATTAATGAAAAATAAAATATGAAATGAGTTGATTAATAAAACAGAAGATAATTTAGAAAAATTATTGAAATGGATTAAAATGGGATGGCTAATCACAGAAATTAAACATTTGAATAGACACTATTAGGAATTAATTTTTACATAAAGATGAAAAGAAAAATGTTAAAGTGACAGGAGAATATTATGTGCAGCCTTTCAACAATCTCTGAAAATCTAGAAGGAATCGAAATGTAAGGAAAATTTAAACTGTCAAAATTAACTCAAAAAGTAGAAAATATAATATTCCAGTTGCCAAAATTGTAATTATAAGATATAGACAGGAGCAAATCACCTTTCTGAGGAGTTCTAACAAACCTTAAAGAGACAACAACTTTGTTATTTCTTCCAGAGCATAGGAAAAGTGGGAACACCAGCTCCTTTTACCCATCAGACGTAAGTATGATACTAAACTGGACAAAAAACAAATGACCAACAGAAAACTATCAGCAAAATTGAAAACAACACAGTAAAAGAAAACAAAGATAAATACTAACAACTGTAAGGAACAATCTCACGGCAGAATTTATGTCAGAAACGTGAGCATACTTCAAGATCAAAAAAACTTATTCGGGGGATTCACTATATCGCATAAAATTACACTATATTCGAGGAAAAATACGGAATAAAAATCATTTTAATAGATTATAAACATCTGATAAAATTTAACCCTCATTCTCAGTTTTTATAAAAAGATAACCATCTAGATTTCAATGAAAGTTGCCTCAACTTGAAAAATTTATCTCTCAAAAACCTATAGCTGACCTTAATGTAAACATAGTGGTGTCAAATTAATTGCAACCACTCTCCGTTGTAAGATTCCACATTGCACTGAGATCTTGGCCAATACAATAAGGAATGAAGCGATATTCTTGTCATTATTGGTATGCAATATGATCATCTAGCTAGAAAATATAGAAGAATCATTCTGTCCATTATTAAAATTAATTGAATTTGACAAGGCATCTGTAGTTGACATCGACTTACACAAATCAAATTCTCATATGCATTCTAACCCCAGGTTTCAGCTGAATCCTACAAACACGAAATATAAAATATGAAATACAAACATGAAACATACAAAAAGTTATCTGTAACACACAATTATCCTAACCTAACAGGATACATTTGCGATTGAGTTTCATGAGTGTTCATTTATGTAAATACTGTACTTCCTTTGTTCAGTATATCGTTGTTTCTAATCTATAGATTGACACTGTTTTCATCTGTGCCTAAGAAAGGATAACCCAAGGAGCTTCAAGCATGTCAAGTAATTTCAGAAAAAGTAGGAACTCAGAAAAAGAGCCACGGAGATGGCTTAGCAAGGTTGTTCACACAAAACAAGGCAGAATGGAGCTCCAATGATTAATAGATAGAGTGATCACATATAATAACCAGAGAGATGGTTTAGCAGTAGTTTCTAAAATGTTACATCAGTAAATTTTGCTAATTAAGAGAACAAACCAGGCAGACAAAATCCCTCTTCTGCTAGGAGATGAAAATTCTAGCTGGCTCTACCAATTATAACAAAAAATCCCAGGGGACACACACGTTTTAACAGTGTTAATAGACGAAGTTAATCCATCATCACGCTAGAATGACAAGTTATATAACAATGGCCAAGTAAGATGTAAAATTACATGTCATAAAAAAGAAACACATGGCAGAAAATAAAGGAAAGGAAGAAGAAAAAGGGGGAGGAAAGGAAAGGAGGAAGAGAAGAACCTCAATGTGAAAGGAGTGAATTTAAAACATATTTTTAATGTAAGAAGAAAACGTTATATTTGAGAAGAAAATTGGGGCAGCTAATGAGTGACTCAGAATCTCAATCAGGGAAACAGCAAAATTTGGTGCTCTACATAAAAATCAGTTTGCTATTTCAGATCCTACAGCTTCAACCAGTTGGAAGTCACTCTTTATTTTCTTTTAGACCTGGAAAGAGTCCTCTCACTGGGGGAAGGATTGATTTCTGTCCCAACGGTTGTTAAGAACTATATTAAATAATAATATAAAAATAAATGTAAACTAAGTAATTTAGCTCCTGGTCAGGCCAACCAATCACTTACAAAATGAGCTTTTAGCAAACTTTCTGTGGTGTGTTAACATATTTTGAGCACACCCAATCACTCTAATACATCTGGAATAGTGCAGAGTACAAATCCTGCCCCACTGACTGTAGATGTCACAAAACCATTGCCATGGAGAATGCCCTTGTTTGGACCCTCTATTCTCCCTGAGAGGATGGTAACTGCAATAATTCCAGCTAAGCTGAACCTCAAGCAGCCTCCTCTCAGGACCTCCTGGCCAAATACCACGCAGCCACTGGCTTATCCCAGGAGAGACAATTTTAAGGTCTCTTTTGCCCAATTACCTTCTCAAGAAAGGACTAATTAATTATTGTTGTTATTGTTGTTGTTACTATAACTGTTGATTGTTAACACTAGAAACAATGCACAGATTTGAGCAATTGGTAAAAAGAACTGTGTGCCCCTGTGCACAAAAAGTGAGGAGGGGCTCCCAAAGACCTCTCTGTACTCCCTTCTCTCCGGCTTAGAATCCGGTGCCTGCAACTTTACGCTTGTTGTTTCACCCTCCTGGGACCACTTTGCAGATGAGAAGATGTTCTCTCTGCCTCAGACGCCACTGCCCTTTCTCTGGTTCTCTCTCATTCTTTACCCAGACTTAGCTGAGGCAGGCACCACCTCCTCTGGAAATCTTTGGGGCTCGTCAAGATTCCCAGGATACCTGATATCACTGCAGTCTCACACCCACCACATTGCTGGCGCTGCCTGTAACTGTGCTGGCACTGCCTCTCACCCACATGAGACCCTAGAAGGCAGAGGCTGGATAGGATCTATCTTCAAGCCACTTCATGCAGTATAATCTTGATTTACAATGAACACCCAGTGATTATTTATTGAGCTGAATTAAGTTGAAAAATGAATGTGAGTTTAAAAAAGAATAATCAACTCCTCTGTTTGTATTAGCTATCTCCTACTCACTCTAAAGTTCACCAAGACTTAGTTAGCAGCTAGAAGTGCCCCCAACTAATTCAGACATAGATGAACCGAAAGGACTAGTAAACTTGAAACACCAACCCCAATACCAGACCCGTAGAAGATGCTTGATCATCTTGGTCACTCTCATGTCTTTCTGGTCATTTACCCATGAGCCATCCTCCCATCCATCACGGCACCTTCCAGGTTCTTCTTGGGCTTACTCCCTGTTTCTCCAGACCCACAATTCTTCCGTGTCTATCTGAATTCTCTCACTCCAGCCATCACAGATTACCTACTACCAAATTCTCATTTCTGAAAATGCATTCTGATTTCTCTCTCTTCATTTCTTCTCCATGTTCAATTCTTATCTCTATTTCTCTCTTTTTTTTTTTTTTTTTCTGAGATGGAGTCTCGCTCTGTCACCCAGCCTGGAGTGCAGTGGCATGATCTCGGCTCACTGCAACCTCCACTTCCTGAATTCAAGAGATTCTCCTGCCTCAGCCTCCCAAGTAGCTGGGATTACAGGCATGTGCCACCGTGCCTGGCTAATTTTTGTATTTTTAGTAGAGATGGGGTTTCACCATGTTGGCCAGGCTGGTCTCGAACTCCTGACCTTGTGATTTGCCCACCTCAGCCTCCTAAAGTGGTGGAATTACAGACGTGAGCCACTACACACCGCCGCTCTTAGTTCTGTTTCATCTTCTGATTTCACCATTAGGTCCCAACCCTAAAAGGGAGGTTTATCTGCAGTGAACTCCCATGTCCTCAAAAAAGGAAATTCTACTGCACAACAAGAAGCAGAATGGTAGTGAAAGTGGCTCTTAATGCAGCCAGCACCACTTTCCCCAAAATGAACAGTTTTAGCAGGTTGGTCACTGACTGAAAAGAAGGGGCTACACAGGAGACAGAAAGAACAGTTGCCTTAGCAATAAACACCAGACACAGAGGCAACAACTAATGATGCACATTACTGTGAACCACAGCAAAATCTTTCCAGCTCGAAGTCCAGTATGGTTAGAAATACCAAATTGTGCAGCCCATATAGAATTTGGCAATATTCAACAAATATATACATGCATTTGTCCTTAACTCCAACAATCCCACTTAGCCTAAATATACATTTCAAATAATACCAACAATCATATGCACTTTGTGATGTATTGAAGTATTATCTGACTTCACAAAAGATACCAAAGAGTCATAGGAAGACGTAGGGTATAACCTGTGTTATATACACATGGTGGAGTACTATGCAACTGTGAAAAAGACCAAGAAAGAGTTCTATGAACTGATGTGGAGTGAATTCCAGAAGATATTGTAAAGGTTTTTTAAGGCAATGTGAAAAATAGCATATGTACATGCTATCTGGCAAAAATAGAAAAGGAGAAATAAGAAAACATGGCTGTATATTCTCATCTTCACCAACAGGAGCACAAAGTGCAAACTAGAAAACAATGATGTTAGTTATCTACAGGAGGTGGGAAGAGATGGGGTAGAAGGGGTGTAAGAGGAAATACACCATTTATAAAATGTTTGACTTTTAGAATCGGTATTCTTCAGAAATGTCTATGTCATAAGAGACAAAAAGGCTATGGAAATATGCTAGACATACAACTAAATATAGTAATTTATTGGTGAGAAGTACCGTGAAAATTATTGAATCAACTGATAAAATCAGAATGTGGAGGGTAGATAAAAGCATCACAATTATGTTGAATTTACTGGTGTTGAGAACTACATTGTGTTTATCTGCAGGAATGCCCATATTCTTAGGAAATACTTAATAAATTGTTTAGAGTTAAAGGGCCATAGTGTATGGAACATATTATGTATTGGTTCAGGAAAAAAGAGAGAGAGAAAGCAAATACAATAGGTGAATTCAGGCACAGAGTGTATGGGCATTCTTTGTAATACTTTTTTTCTTGTCACTTTTCTAAAGTTTCACACATAAAATTAAAAGAAAAATGAACAGAGAAGAGGGAATCTGTAAGATTTTCTTTCTTTCTTTTTTTTTTTTTTTTTTTTTGGAGTCACAGACCTTACTCTCTAATAAATACTCTTAGAATAATAATAATATGTAACTACCGTTTATTATGTACCTACTATGTGCCAGATACTGGACTAGTGATTTTACACATATTTTCATTTGTATTCATAACAACCATACAATGCAGGCTTCCTATTTTCTGCACTATTTTGTATTAGTTTTATATCATCTTCCAATGTCTGGAACAACTACAGTTGTTTGTAGCTTTATATTAAAAACTCGATTCTAATCACAGATATGTAGATGTGCCCCCAACCTATTAAAATAAAGAAGTATTGCAACCCATTAGCTGATTCTCAATAAGCAGCAATAGATAACCAAGTAGCTAAGGCTATTATTTTTCCCTCTGCCATCCCCAACTTCTAAGCCTATATCAAGCCCTATTTTTTGTTAAAACCTTTCATTTTAACTGTACACATTAAAAACTCAGAGATAACCATGTTTTCTATTCATGGCTTTCTCTCCCTAATCTCCAGGAAGTTATTTAAAACTGTATCGGTAGTACCTTGCATTCGATTATTCTATGACACTAAAATATTTCCTTTCAAAAATCAGAAGTTGCATTCTACATCCTTCTAGCAAATCGCAAATGAAGCCGGTCATTTGAAAAGCTTAACATGAAACATATTGGGATAAATGTGCTGTCAGGAAAAAAGAGAAAGATGGGTCTAGGAGAAGGCAACTATATTCTAACATCTAGTTTCCTGCTTCTATACAGGACTGCAGCTTAACACAAATTTTTAAAATCCTCCAAGACACGGCCGGGCGCGGTGGCTCACGCCTGTAATCCCAGCACTTTAGGAGGCCGAGGCGGGCGGATCATGAGGTCAGGAGGTCGAGACCATCCTGGCGAACACGGTGAAACCCCGTCTCTACTAAAAAATACAAAAAACTAGCCGGGCGAGGTGGCAGGCGCCTGTAGTCCCAGCTACTCGGGAGGCTGAGGCAGGAGAATGGCGTGAACCCAGGAGGCGGAGCTTACAGTGAGCTGAGATCCGGCCACTGCACTCCAGTCCGGGCGACAGAGCGAGACTCCGCCTCAAAACAAACAAACAAACAAACAAACAAAAAATCCTCCAAGACACATCATTTCCTACTTCCATAGTTATCTTTTAGCCAGGTTTAAGTGTATCAGGAAAAAAAAAATTAACTTAGCTCCGAGGAATATCTCTACTTCCTTAGTTGAGGAGATTAAGTCAGTTTCCTCTACTTTAGTATAGCTTGTAGATAACTGATTATGTGATTCATTATTTATGTTGCTGATAATATAATTTATTATTTGTCCACATAATTATCACTCAGTGATGAGCAATGAATAGAAAAATGAAATCTCTGGTTTCAAAGATTTTGCTATATTAGCAATAAGGATAATCAGTTTAACTCTCCGACCCCAGGAGACAGAAAACTTCAGATAAAATATATTGTGAAATAATAAACATTAGCATTTTTGTCTGCCATTAAGCTTTACAGTCATCTTGCTAGATGAGAACCCCGCTGCTTTACAGATGAAAGTGCTGAGGCACAGAGAGAAAACTATGACACCCTAAGTGCCCAAAGGAGTTGGCACTGGAGTTTCCCCTCCGTGGGGCTGTAACTGACCACCCCTGTCTCTGCTTCTGACACCTAGAGTCATTATGCTCCATGGAGAACATGTAAGCGAACTGTTCGTCATGCAAAATCTTTAGGAAGTGACATTTTCTGTTTCTGCATTATACTTCCTATTTTAGTATACTCTATACTTTTTAAAAACACTAGAATAGAAGCACTGCTTTAATTTTAAATTAGATGCACTAATGAATTGCAACCACTAGGTCAGGTCGTACCTCCTCCAAGGGAACTTTCTAACCACCTGCTTTTCCTCCTTGCTAGTTGGTACTCAATGTGTGCCTGGTAAAAGACTGAATGACCAATGAGTGAAAGGCCCAGAAAAAACTCCCAAAGACAGTGCAATCACCCTGGGTAATCCTCTTCCGAATCCAGGAATTCAGACTTATGGCTTGCCTTCTCTGAGCCTGTCACTCGGCAGAGACCCTTGTTAGAGAAATGGCTGTGGACAAGTGGCTATGGCTCCCTCCACAGAAAGCTAAAGACCCTTCCCAGTGAAGTCAACTATCATAAGCCGTATCTGTCCACCTGAGCAAGTGACCAGCAGGTCGATAGCGCCGTCTCCAGGAGAAGAAAAGAACACAATGACTTTTGAAGGGCGTGCTAGTCAAAATCATGCCTCCTTACAGCCCTGAAGGTCCCTCACCCTCTCCACTCGCTGATCTAGTCTATATCTCTGTTCTTTCTGACAGGCCTGCTCACTCTCTGGACTGTTTTCTCTCCATGTATAACCAAGCAAAGACTTCATTATTTGAGACTCAGTAGGTTTGACTCTCTCTGTGGGCTTTCCCCAATTCCTCTGAGAATTTAGAAATAGAAGATTTTTCCCTCTTCTCCTATACTTAGTGGTACCTACACATTGCAGTATGGTTTTTGGTCTATTATTTTACCAAATTTCCAAGTGTTTATGTAGAAGATGATAAGAAATTATATCTTATCTCTTGCCTCCACTTGCTGAAAACATCAGATATGCACCCCCACACACACACCCAAAGCACTCCCTTTCTCAATACTACACACTCTTCAACAGGCTCATCTCAGAAAGAATGAATTATCTTCTCCCCAGAGAGCACCATGTCAAAGCCCATGAAGCATTGCTCTTCTCTTACCTCAGTCAACAGAAGGAGCCTAAGACTCATCCAAGGATTCATGACCTCAATGCTTGACAAGTGCCCCAAGCTGACCCAAACTCCCACCATTCCCTAATCCCCCAAACTTGATAACAGACCGTGAGTTCTGGAGGGTAAATCCTTCCCTATCTTCTCACTCTTACTGACCATTCCCTTCACCTTATCCTAAATGGAAGCTCTGTCTCCCTGATGACCCTACATCCCTGTAACCCTCTCTCAAGTGAGAGTTGTGTTTCTTTCACAGCTATGTCCCCTGGAACAGGTTTCCTCTTACACTTCACAGTTGCTTCCACATCATGTTCTTCCCTTCTCTCTATGACCCCCAGCCCCTCTAAAGCATGTTCTATCAGATGGTACCCCTTCCCCTGTCCCTGTACCAAGCATCTGCCCCCTCCTGGTCACTTCCCCTCATTCAATGTGGATTCTATCCCCTGGACTGCTGTTTTTCTCTTCACTATCACTCCTATCATGATTCCTTGTGGTTACAAAACCTTTGATCCATCTATCCAATATCTGGCCTCTCATTTTCTTTATCTTTTCACTGGCAGTGAGTTCGTTTTCAACCCCATGTCAGCCCTTCATCCCCAGAATAGTAATTGATTATTGGGTTATGAAACCAAGTTTTGTATTACATTAAATGAAATAAAATATAAGAGGAAATGTCAGGGTATATTGCCTGTAATAAGGATAGGAATTATTTCATGAAACTTTGCCTCAATTATATATATATATATATGTATATATATATATACCGGGTCATGATATAAAATGTATCTCTCTTTTGTTGAGTTATGATCAAAACAATTCTGAAACCACTGCTGTAAACATACTTATTACCCATAACTGCACCTCATTCAGTGTTCCCATGGCAAGCATCTCACCCTGTAACCACCATCTTCTCTCTCTTGCTCACTGTCTCTAGTATCCTAGCTCCAGAAATTCTTCACTCACACCAAAGCTTTCAACCCATTAGCCCCAGCCTTTTCTGTATCCTTTGTTCATCTCAGGTACTCATTTCCCTCCTTGCCTGGTAGCAGTGGCTGCCCACCACATGCTGAAATCTTCAAGGACAAAAAAATCCCAGTTAACTTTTTATCCCTGATATCAACACTGTGCCTGGCACAAAATAGGTGTTCAGAACATCTTTGTTAAATTAACAAGGCTGTTAAATTTACAAGACTGACTCCTACTGAACAGGCTGATCAAAGCCTCTATTATTTATGTTTAATTTTGTTTATCATTGGGCGCACACACCAGTTAATCTCCTCTGTCAGTACTTCTCTAATTTCTGCTTTGCAAGGTTTTATTCCCACAGTTTTCATTCAGTAAAGTCAGGACCACAGAGATCCTCAATATTCCACTACACCATGAGGAAAATTGCAGTGAGTGAGCAATTTCAGCCATAACTCTCTGATCACACTCCTAGACTGAGAGAAAGAAAACCCTCAACATCTGTCAAAAGATCAATAATTTTTTATATACAGCTCAAAGCTGTCAGGTATAGTTCATTAGAATAATAAATCTATTAAATCTTGAAAGGATTAACATCTCATTATCTCACCCTTGTTATAAGAATGAAGGTTTTATTATCTTGAAGACTTTAAATAACCCTTCCCACGTAATGCATTCTCCTCACCTCCTCCCCCACCCCTCACAGTTAGGCTTTGACATAATTGTTTTTAAGTTGGGCATTATCATTTTAAGAGAGCATCAGAATGTCAATCCTGGCTATGGGAGGCTGATGGAAGGCTTCATTTTAAACAATTCTTCACATGTGATTCATTCGTGATTGTACACTTTCTTTCCTTAATACCTTTACTATCACATCTGGCATTTAATCATTGAAAACTCAAACCAAGATGCAGAATGTGGCAATGAAAAAGAGCACTGGATTACGAGTCCAGAAGCCCCTCCCTGGGGAGGTAGGTGTCTCCATTACAGACTCACTGGGGGAGCCTTTTCAGTTCCCTGCTTGGAATATTCCTTTGCCTTATTCAAAACTGAGCACCAGCAGCTCCCCTATTCAAGTCTTTGTGGATCCCTCCAAGATAGAAGACTCTTCTATATGCCCTCATTCAATCTTAAAATCTTAAAACCTCAAAAATAAGTAAAATACCTATAATTATATTTATCACATTTTCCTGCAGTCTTTTTTTTCTACTCAATTTAGTGCCTGGCACATAGTAGGTTCACAACATATTTGTTGAAGGAATAACAGAAAGTGTCTCTCCTAATTGACTCTAGTACATAGTAGGTACTCAATACTAGTCTTGATTTAATTGAAGAATTTGGGATAGAATTTTTGTCTCTAATTTGCGGGGAAATCTAGAAATCAGAGTGATTTCATAACTCATTCCAGGCCATAGAGGTAATAAGTGCTGGGGCTGGGATTTGAACACAGGTCTGCCTAGCTTCAAGCACTCACCCATTCTGCTGCATCAGTCTTCCTCCACGTGAGTCTCTGGTGTCTCTCTGTGTCATCAGAGGCTATGTAAATGTTATCAACTGGCTGCTTGACTTGGACCCATTGGAATGTCATCAGGGATACCAACGGCGCACATCAGATGAGGCAAAATATCACTGAACTTACTGCTTCTCCTCTTTGGACAGCTGACTACTGAGTGCAAACCTTTCCCTAGCACATCTCAGAATGTACTAAAAAAAGGTAGAGGACACTCTCTTCCCTCAGGGAATGTATAGATTAAAAGCCGTTGAAAGAAAGAAGGCACGCACACTGCTCACAATGACCTCATCTCACCACAATCTCCACCCAAAGGCATCAAGAAAAGTATCAGTGGTACTTCTTTTTTATTATTATTATTTTTTATTTTTATTTTTTTGAGACAGAGTCTCGCTCTGTCTCCCAGGCTGAAGTGCAGTGGCCGGATCTCAGCTCACTGCAAGCTCCGCCTCCCGGGTTCACGCCATTCTCCTGGCTCAGCCTCCAGAGTAGCTGGGACTACAGGCGCCCGCCTTGTCGCCTGGCTAGTTTGTGTGTGTGTGTGTGTGTGTGTGTATTTTTTTTAGTAGAGACGGGGTTTCACCATGTTAGCCAGGATGGTCTCGATCTCCTGACCTCATGATCCACCCGCCTCGGCCTCCCAAAGTGCTGGGATTACAGGCTTGAGCCACCGCGCCCGGCCTGTACTTCTAATGACTTCTCTGGATCCCAGAGATGGACTGCTCAATCAATGTTGCTGAAACCGGCATGGCCATTATATGTTTATTAGGAAGATAACATCATTTCATTTTACCTTGTCAGGTAATTTTGTATCTAACACAAAGATGGCATATGAACAATAACGAACAGCTGGATAGGAGAAAAATGGTTATGTCACCCCATTGTGTAACATCCTAAGGACAAAGCCAATCTCCAAAACAGATTGCAGTCTCTGCTTGAAAAGCTGCTGGTTTGCCCCAATTGACTGATTTTCTTGTTTCATTTTGTTCAGACTTGATAAAGGCGTCATCAATTAACACTCCACCCCCCACCCAAATTCTGTCATTCTAAATCACACAGACTTGCCCAGCACAGGACATGGATGGGCACCTTGGTCACAGAAATCACATAGCTTTTTTTTGAGTTGGCTTCTTTGAAGCCAAAGTATTCATTCTCCTTGAGGCTGATTGAATTATGCCCTTCTAATTCCTCCATGTCTGTCCTCTGAGTTTGTCTGTTGTGTTTTAATTAAGACATTTTGGGAAGTTTTATACTCCTCTTTCAAATAGCAGCTTAGCCTGATATAATCTCCCAACCGTGGTCACCCTGGCCAACTAGACTTACGGTAGTGAAACAGGACATCTTCATAGGTGTCAGTTTCATTCTTTTCCATTTGCAAATGATGCATGATGAGCCTTTGTCCATGCGGCTAATTGTTTATTCCCAAATAAATTCTCCTGCTGTCAAAGTTTGGAAAATCAAACAAGACCCTTTAGACAGCCCAAGAACTTGACCTTAACAATATTACTTTTTCCTTATTCTTACCAAAAACTTTTGATGTCAATGTTTTGTTTTTAATCTGATGTATTTAAAATAGTTAATGTTTTTAACTGGAGCTTCCAGTTAAAGACGGTGGAATAAAGTCTGTCTATTCCAATTTTCTCTTTGAAAGCAAAAGGAAACAACAATAAGAATAAAAATGAAAATTGAAGAAAGAACTCTGTTCCTGTTGGCACATGTAGAAAAAGTCTAAGGATGCAAACCCAGTTGCTTAAAAAAAATTATTCTCTTTATTTTTCTCTGATAGGTAAGGCCCCACTCAACAAAGTGGTGAAAAAGTAGTCCATACTGATGGCAAATAAGCATATGGAAAGATGCTCCACATCATATGCAATCTTAGAAATGCAAATTAAAATAGCAATGAGATACCAATACATACTTATTAGAATGGCTAAAATCTAGAATACTGAGAGCACCAAGTGCTTGCTGGGATGTGGGAATGCAAAATAATACAACCATTTTGTGACACACTTTGGCAGTTTCTTACAAAGTTAAACATACTCTTATAGGATCCACCCATTGTGCTCCTTGGAATTTACCCAAAAGAGTTGAAAACATGTCTACACAAAAACTTGCATGCAGATGTTTATAACAGCTTTATTAATAATTGCCAAAGCTGGGAAGCAAACAAGACATCTCTCAGTAGGTGAATAAATAAACTGTGGTATATGCAGACAGTGGAATATTATGCAGTGCTAAAAAGAGTGATCTATCAATTCATGAAAAGACATGAAAGAAATTACGGTGTACATTACTAAGTGAAAGAAGCCAGTCTGAAGAGTCTACATACTGTATAATTCCAACTGTATGACACTCTGGAAAAGCAAAACTATGGAGACAGTGAAAAGAGCAGTGGTTGCCAGGGGTTGGGAGGAGGGAGGGTTGAATCAGTGGAGCGCTGAGGATTTTTAGGGCGGTGAAACGACCCTGGATGACTATAATGGTGGACCCATGTCGTTACACATTTGCCTAAACCTACACAATGCATAGCACCGAGAGTGATCCCTCATATAAACTATGGTCTTTTTGTTGACAATGATGTGTCAATGTAGGTTCAGCAATTTCTTTTCTTTTTTGTTTTGTTTTTTAAATTCATTTTTAATTAATAAATAATACCTGTACAAATTCACGTGGTAAATGGATACGTGATGTGTCAGTACGTGTACATTCTGGTCGGGGAGGTCAGTGTGGGAAGAGGCTCAGAATGTGTGGGGGGAGGGTTACGTGAAAAATCTCTGAAGCTTCTGCTGAATTTTGCTGTGAACCTAAAACTGCTCTTAAAAAATAAATCTTTAAAACAATGATCATTAAGTATGAATATGCCACATTTTGTTAGTCCATTTGTCAGTTGATGGATAATAAATACTCTTTAAAATTATCATTGTCTTTGTGTTTCTCTAACAATTAAAACCCCAGGCAGTGAAGTGGTGGGAAACTCATCTCAGTTGACTCTGGTTTGTCTCAGACGTTTCCCTTCTTGTCCAAGTTCCAAGGTTTGTGTAGTACCCAGGATGTGAGTGTTTGCATCGCCTTGTGTATAGGAGATGGGGAAGTAGGGGGAGACACCTAGAAGTAAATTCATCTGTCCACAGAGGAAATGATTACTCTCATGTCTCAAAGATTGTCAGTCATGGAGACACACAGGATGCTGCTGCTAGGGGACCCTGTGCCCATTTGTGCATTTTCATCTGGCTCTTCTGATGCTCACCTGTGACTCCTAAGGGCATGGCCAGCATGTTGAGGTCAGGTTGGCCATTGCTGTGCGGCACCAGGCAGCACACCCTAGAGGAGGTCGGTCACTTTCCTCAGTTCTGTGTGGGAAAGAGGCATACATTTTCCCTGATCTTGAGTCCTCCATTGCTCCTGGGGTCTTGCTGTCTGCTCAGGACTCTGGTGAGGAAGTGGGGCACAGAGCCCTTTTCTCCAGTACGCATAAACTCTTCTCTCTCAGCCACTCTTCTCAGCCTCATCAGTTCTCAGCTCCTGGGGAAATTGTTTCCAGTCTGGAGAGAGGGTGGAAGGATGTGGAGCTCATTATTCCCCTTCCTTAATCTTTTCCTCTAATGCTTTAGGCTTCCGGAACATAAAAGCCAAAGTCTTCCAGACAGATATATAAAATTTCTATTAATATGCAAGTCATTTCTACTAATGCAATAAGAAATATATGGTGTTTTTTAAGATTCATCCAAGTCATACAAGTATCTATACTTTAATTCATTTTATGGTGAAATGACATTTCATTGTATGGATATGCCACATTTTTGTTTGTCGATTTATCAGTTGATGGAAATTTGGGCTGTTTTCACTTTTTGGCTATTGAGTCCTGCTATAAACATTTGTGTACAAGTTTTGTTTGAAAATCTGTTTTCAATTTTTTTGTATATATGCCTAGGAGTGGAACTACTGAGTCATGTACTAAGTAAAAAAGGCATACACCAAAGTCTATGTATTGTATAATTCCATTTATTTCTTTCTTTCTTAATTTATTTGAGACAGAGTTTCACTCTTGTTGCCCAGGCTGGAGTGCAATGGCACCATCTCGGCTCACCACAACCTCCACCTCCCGAGTTCAAGCAATTCTCCTGCCTCAGCCTCCCGAGTAACTTGGATTACAGGCATGTGCCACCACACCTGGCTAATTTTATAACTTTAGTAGAGACGGGGGTTCTCCATGTTGGTCAGGCTAGTCTCGAATTCCTGACCTCAGGTGATCCACCCACCTGTATAGTTCTATTTAAATGGAACATCCAGTATTGGCAAATTGAGAGAGACAGAAAGCAGATTAGTGGTTGTCAGGGCCTGGGAGGAGGGGGAAATTGGGAGTGACCGCTTTCAAAGGGATGAAATGTTGTAAAGTTAGATAGTAGTAAGGGTTGCACAATGCTGTGAATGTCCAAAATGCCACAAAATTGTATACTTTAAAATGGTTAAAATGGTAAATGTTAAACAGTCAAAAAACATAAAGAGATAATGTCTTATAATATATAATTGTACATGATATAAAATATATTGTATATACTATAACGTGCACTCATGTCACGTAAAACTATGTAAAGTTTTATACTTATATAAATGTACCAGTTTTATATGGATATAATACATAAATATAATGTATATACATACAAAAATAGCCCCCCAAATAGCTACAACCCTAACCCACAGTCGATGAAAACTAGGCATAACAATTTGGTGAAATGTGGATAAAATGATGAGAACACCGATTCAACTTTTGGAAAAAAGTGACAGATAAGTTGTTGATTAGCTCATGTCTCATAACAAGAACCCAATGATTACTGCTTAATACTGAAAACCAAGAAATATTCATTTGAGTATATTATTTAAAGTATAAAAACAATCACATAGGGACTTATGGTGAGGTCATGGTACTTGGAAAGAGGCAGAAGCTAGAAAATGAAAGGTAGGGTGGGGTTCCCCTGCAGAAAAGAAGCAGGTCAAGAGTGAAAGGTCAGGAAAAGTAAATGGCAGTAAAAGGAAAGACATATGCACTAATAATTTTGACTTTCATAATGGGACAGCACTAGATACTGCCAGAGTTTCATAGCTGAAGAATATAGAGTTAAATGTATGATTATCATTTAATAAGTTTCATTCACCCCTTCAGTTTCATAGCTGAAGGAATATAGGGATAAATGTATAGATAAAAAACAATAACAACAACAAAACGGAAACAAACAGCAACAATATTAATAACAAAATTGAAAACAGAACATATACTTTCTAGGCTCTCAGACAGAATACACGCCCATGCCCAAAGCAAAGAAAACACAAAGATGTGCCACAATGCAGAAAACACTAAAAGCAGAGGCTAAAAGAATATACCAAATATGACTTTCATATCAATAAGTGTTAATAAGATGAACTCATTTTTTTTTTTTTTTTTTGAGGCGGAGTCTCGCTCTGTCGCCCAGACTGGAGTGCAGTGGCCGGATCTCAGCTCACTGCAAGCTCCGCCTCCTGGGTTTACGCCATTCTCCTGCCACAGCCTCCCGAGTAGCTGGGACTACAGGCGCCCGCCACCTCGCCCGGCTAGTTTTTGTATTTTTAGTAGAGACGGGGTTTCACCGTGTTAGCCAGGATGGTCTCGATCTCCTGACCTCGTGATCCGCCCGTCTCGGCCTCCCAAAGTGCTGGGATTACAGGCTTGAGCCACCGCGCCCGGCCGATGAACTCATTTTTTAAAAGAAAATATTTCTCAGATTTCATAAAGCATGAAATCCATCCACATGCTGTACACAGGAGACACAAATAAAAGTCTCAGAAATTTTGAAAGGAAAGTGATAGATAGTAACAGATTATACGAGCAAATGGAAACAAAATGAAATCAGGAGTCAACTATTATTATTAGTCCTAGCTGCATGCAAAGCGTAAGCTAATAAGTGAAATGAAGTGTACTTAATAATGATGGAAGGTGCAATCCACAGTAAAGATCTGTCATAAATCATCACACAAGAAAACATAAACATTTATGAAGCAAGAACAACAAGAGAGAGATGGAAGTACAGAACCAGTTAAGATGTTTTTCTCATTGGTCTCCAGCCATCAAAAATAAAGTGGAACAAAATAAAATATTAGAGCTTAAAATCACTTAATTAATATGTTCGATGTAATAGACATATCAGGCTGTACATTGTGAAACTAGAGCATATAATCTTCTTTTCAGATGCCTGAGGAACGTTGTTTTTAACTGGTCATATGTTTTGCCACAAGAAAGCTTCAACATACACCCCAAATTGGCCTCCTATATACATTTTCAGATAACATTTAAAAAATTTAGAAGTTAATAGTGCAAATAGATAAGAAAAATATCAAACCACTGATGTTTCTGAAAACTTTTTAAAAATAATGTTTGGCTGAAAAGGAAAATCAAAAGTCAAATTACACAATATCTAGGAAATATGAAAATTGATTGCACTAAGTATCAGAATTTTAGTGCTGCAGCCAGCTAACAGCATTGTAGGAAAATTCATAGCTTTAAATATTAAATTTCTAAATAGAAAGTAATTTAAATAATTGAGTTAATCATTAAAATTAAAAAGATGAAGAGGTAAACAGTAAAATAATCCAAAGAAAGCAGAGTGTAGAAAGTAATTTGGAAAAATTAAAACAACAAATTAGTAGAACAAAAAAACACTATTAAATAAGTAAATGGATCCAAGAGCTTTTCTTCTTGAGAAAAGAAATGTATATAAAGAAACAAAACAATAAAACATAAACATACAGCATTAGAAATGAGAACTGAGAAATAGTCACATATACAGAGGAAAGTCAAATGAATCATGAATAAAAGCTTTGTTCATCCCTAAATAAAAATGTTTGCAGATTGGATACAATGAGTATTAACCTAAAAAACTGTAAATAAACCATTCTCCCTTACAAAGGACAAAACATCTAACAAATCAATTACTACAGGAAAATTTGAAAAAGTTGTCATAAAATTACCTCCCCCCAAAGAAACAAAATTTATAACAAATGAAAAAATACACAATCTCACTCCAAATTAAAACAGAGAACATGAAGGTTAAAATGAAACACAATTTCCAATTAGCAGAAGGCAAAGATTAAACTATTGGCTCATTTAGTGTGGAAGGCCTTCTGATACTCCGCTGTAGTGTATGAAAGTGGTAAAACTTCTTTAGAGTGCAACATGGCAATAATTATAATTTTAAATGTTCATTTTCTTTGACTCCAAAATTCTGCTTCTAGTAAATTATTCTGCATATATAGCCCCTAAAGTATAAGAAAATAGGTATGAAGGTGTTAAATAAAGCATCGTATGTAACCAAAAAGAAATCATTAAAGTTCCCACGATTAAGGAAATAATTTAACAAATTAAGATCCATCCAAACAAACAATGGAATATTACAAGAATACTGCCGATATTGACTAGAAGGAAGTTGGAGAAGATGCTGGCAAGATTATGTTTCTTGATCTGGGTGCCAGTGACATGGATATGTTCAGTTTGTTAATGTTCATCATGCTGTGTACTTATGTGCACTTTTCTATACATCGTATCTCCTGTCATATCATATTAAAGTTGACCCTTGAACAATATGGATTCCAACGGCACAAGTCCACTTACATGTGGATTTTTTTTCAACCCATTTCACATATCCACAGGATGCAAAACCAGGGCACACAGAGGGCCCTCTTTTTATGGGTTACCCAGGGCTGAGAAAAGGACTTGAGCATGCACGGATTTTGGTATTTAAGGGTCCTGAAACCAATCTCAAGAGACTACTGTATGTTGCAGGGATCAGCAAACAGTTTCTTAAAAGGTCAGACAGGAAATACTTCGGGTTTGTGGGACGTACAGTCTCTGTCTGTTGCAACTACTCAACTCTGTCATAGAAGTGCAAAAGCAGCCATAGAAAGCAGTAAATAAATGGATGTGGCTGTGTTCCAATAAAGTTTTATTTAGAAAAACAGGCAGTAGCTCTGCGGCCATAATCTGACCACTCCTTTTATATGGTATAGAGAATATATATAGGCTACACCATATAATCACCTAAAAAACTGTTCAAAAAGCAGAACGTGCTTCCATATTTGTTCATAGAGTTTTTTTAAAAGAGTCTAGGTCAGAACAATGCTATCTGCTGTACTCCTGTTTCTGTTCTAAAAGAGAGGATTGATATATAAACTTCATACTTGTGTGTTTATATGTGCACAACATGCAAAGAACATGTTTGGGTATTGACAAGGCTCCACTCCAAGTGGTCATCCTTGAGTGGGATTAGGCACTGAGCTTGGAGAAAGACTAAATTTTCACAATGGATGTGCAGGAATTATTTTCATATATAATCATGTTAAGTCTTAAGATCATTGATTTTATAATAGTTTGATCAGTTTGGTCATATATATATATATATAGATTTATCTACCCAACATTTAATTTCCTAAAGATGATCTTTTTTATCAGAACCAAACAATTTAGGATTACAGCTTTTTTGCCTGTATGTGTATGTAAATTCATCCATCATGTAATGGGAAAGAAAAACTCTTCGAAAACAGGTTTCTAATAGTAATTTGTTTCATAAACTTATTTTCCCCTTTACTTAGTACAACATATTAAAATTTTATTATCTCAAAGAAAACCAATACCATTTTTTTTTCAATTAATGTTTGTGGTTTCCATGGAGAGGTGTATGAACAAAGTAAAAAAAGAAGAAAATGTTAAAGGGGATACAGGGTCCATTAACAGCTATTTTTTAGTAAACCACAAAAGATGAATGTTGTATTTTATTTATTTCAAGGTTATTAGGATAAATCCTGTTATTAAAAAACCAGGACATCATTGACATATAATAAATTTCAATCATACATTTCTGTAATCACCACAGTATAGAAAATCATTTCACCCTAAGTAGACCCTTCAGCATCAGAGAGAGGAGAGACCTCAGGTCAGTTAAGGGAGGGGTCTGGGCAGACAGCAGGTGCAGAAAATATACTTACATATAAGGTCCATGAGTCTAACACATGAAAAATAAGAGGCTTCAAACCTAAAAATACTTGGGGGCCAATTTGTGTGTGCGTGTGTGTGTGTGCGTGTGTGTGTGTGTGTGTTAAATGGTTAGTTGAAGGCTTAATGGAAGATACAGATATAGAATACACCTACATAGGGATAAGAATAGTTCAGACAAAGGTTAATGTTGGGAACACATGCCTGGGTGACAGTAGTAGTTAGAAGCAAGGATTCACAGTAACAAACAAGGCCATATGTTCTTCTTTATGAAAGTAAATGTCTCTTTTCTTAAATATTTAAACAAGAATGCTCTCACAGCATTCTTTAAGTTTCCCAGGGATTCGCTGAAAATTCTAGATCATTAGAGCATGGGAATAGATACAATTTTAAAAAAATAAATAAAGATGTTAGTGAAGTTGCCATCTATTCTGCAGGCTTTCCCCTTTTTCCAATCTGTTTCATGGGCTCCTCAGGTCATAAAATGCTCGTGGGACTCCAAGGTGTTGTAGTTCTTTACTAGTCTCTGTGGGAGGAAATTAAATGTATAGTTATAAACTGCAGAGATTTTAATCGAAGATACCCACAAAACATTTTCTCCAGTGAACCTAATCTTTTTATCTTTAACTTAATGAGAACACATCCTGTCTGAACTCTCAAGGGGGAACAGACTCATGTGCATGAACTACTGATGATTCTGGCAGAATTATGGAAGTCAAGAATATCTGCAAGACGTTAATGGTCTTTGGACTTACCCCACCATCTGTTCTCTGCATTAAAGGGAGATCTTGGACTTCAGCCTAGACTCACTGAAGTGTTCCCCTCCATACTAAGCCAACTTAATTTGTTAGGTGACAAGAGTTGTGGGTTTCTAATCAACCAGCTCTTAGATCCCCCAATCATTGCTAAACCTATCCGTGTATCGATGATCCAATAAAGCTTCTAAATTTCTCCTTTCTAGGGTTAGAGACATTGGATGGGAGGAGAGGAAATCTCAAGTACCTTTGACATTTTTCAGTTTACGTGGAATAATAAAGGGTTACATTTAGTAGTTTTCCATCTCTTTCCATGGCCAGTTATCTTCTAAAATGCCCCCAAGATGGAAAGTTATCCTACATTATCAGGGTAGATTCTTCTAACCTTCCATTACTGCCCAAATCTCTCTTAGACTAAGAACACTTAAAGTAATAAGCATCTACTGAGCACTTCCTAACTCTACCTGCTCTGCAAGGATTAGATTTAATCCTAGCTGCAGATTTATGAAATATGTGCCATGATTGTCCCTTGCTTCTCAGATGATATGAGCTGGGCAGCACAGAGAGGTGAGCTAAATGCACCCAGCCAGTTAGCAGTGGAGGTGGAGTTTGAAACCCAGCGGCTGGACTCCAGCACTGCACTGTCTCTCTCTCCTAACTAGGTCTAGGAGTGCTCAATATTATAAAGTATTGCCAAATACACATGGATGGAATCTGGTCAAGTTTTGCCTTGTTATGCACTATAGGAAAGGGCTCTATTTATTCATATGCATTATTTAAATGATCCAATCAATTGCAAACAAGTGGTGTCAGATAGGCATATTTTGCAATTTT
This sequence comes from Trachypithecus francoisi, assembly GCF_009764315.1. NCBI lineage: Eukaryota > Metazoa > Chordata > Mammalia > Primates > Cercopithecidae > Trachypithecus > Trachypithecus francoisi. The sequence goes on along the minus strand of NW_022681458.1, from coordinate 122,854,844 downwards.
AATTTGCCCCTGCAATTTAGTTAATACTCTGAATTTACCAAGCAAATGCTTTCTTAATTATTATAACTGCAATTTATTGATTACCGACTATGTCCCCCTCTTTCCTACACCATCTCTAACCACAAGATATTTATACTCCTTTAACAAATATGGGAACAAGGATTGGGTCACTGGGAATTTTCCCTGCAACAACTTTAACAGAAACCACCTTTGCTATTTTTTTAAGTTGAAAAAACCCTGATCCATCTTCAAACAATATCCATCTATCCTGCTGGAACTGATTCATGTGTTTACTGAAATAACAAATTGTTCTGCTACTGCATGACAAAAAGAATTCCTGTTTCTGGTGCTTTAAGGCCCACCAGATATTTAATACTATTGTACATTCATCTAATTTAAACAATTCATTACTGCTCTCCCAGGTTCCACTTGGGCTCATTTTGATTGAAAACTGCAAGAGTTCACAGTCCAAAAGGAAACTTTTGGCTCCTTCTTTTGAAAGTCTTTGCTCATAGCATCAGCCAAATTCTTTATAAATACTTGCTCATTTCTCATAAGAGAATTTTTCATTTGACACATGCACAGTTTAATGTATTAGGCATGGTATACTATGACATGTTTAAATTGTACATGGAAACTACTCAGTTGGAATTATATTCTACAATGCATTGGTCTGTTCCCACCAATCAGTATTCATGAAGTTGGAAGGAAGTATAGACAATAAATTACGGTTTATAATGAGATCAGTCACTCCAAGTATTAACACCCAAGGCTATGGAGCCCTGACCATTATATGTACTGATAGCTTCACATATGCATGGAGAACTGAAATGGAATATCCTTCTGTCATTCCAGGGATGAATCCCACCATGTAACCTATAGGAGGTAATTTTTGTAGGTGCTCTCCCCTATAGAAATTTATCTTTCCTCACTAGCACTTACCCTGAGCATGAGGCACTAAGATTTAGGAATTGGATCTATAATCATCTATGTGGTCTTTTAAGGGCAATTGAATCCGAAATTCTGAGCTCAGGTCCGATGATATTCTGAAATTCCTTTCTGCTGAGGACTGTTATATTTTTGAAGCTACTCACTTGACAAGGAGAAAGTGTATCTCAAACTTGGAGAAAGGAAAAAGTGAAAACAAAGGGGAAGAGAAGAGGAAGGATAAAACCAAAGAAGGGAAGGAAATTAAGATGAAGATGGGAGTGGTGGGAGAAGAAAATCAATGACAGTCACTTACATGTCATAAACGTATGTTCATTTCAGGCTCACAACTGGAAATAGTTAAGCATTTCTTATCTATTTCTTTTCAACACATTAGTACTACTTTTTCCAGGGGTTAACGAAAAATAAATTTGGTTTGAGACTCTGTTGAAGCAAAACAAAATAAAGCCTAACAAGGAAGTTCAGTTCAGATTTGGGCAATTTGTGTACCTTAGTCCCAACTTTATTTTTTCTGTTTTTTTGGCTTGTTAATGTAAAGGCCTGGTGTCATCATGCCTGCCCATGCACACATGCTATCATACATGACGAGGACAAAGTCTTGTATTTGTTGACTGATTGTCACCTGTTCTGAAAAGAATATCCCAGAGGCCTTTTGTTACACTTCTGATATTCTCACTGAGAAGATTTAAAAACCAGGCCACTTATGCAACCACCAGAAGATTCCACTATTTCAGATACAGTTAAACATTATTGTTTCAAGGCTTTATGGCCTATATACCATTAGCAAGCCTGTGGAGATTCCATTTAACATATAAAAAGGTTGACAATACTGCATAATAAATGGCATACCATTATTACTTTCTTTGGTGTTTATTTTAATGGAATACACCGTGATGAATCCTTTAAGTTCTCATGCACAATTCCACAGCATTTCCATCATGATTTGCCAGGAAATAATGCACAACATTTTTACAGCTCTGCCACCTTGCAAAGGAGCCAGAGGAGAAGCATTTTAATGGGATAATAGTTTTTCGGTCTAACCTGACAGCACAGCCACTGCTGTATTTCACCCTGCACGTGAAGGCTCCCATCTTCTGTGTGGTCTCCATGATATTACATTTTATTGGCTTAATCCCTCTTCTAATTCCCTTTACTCAAAGAAAGCGTTCTTCAATGCTATGTTCCCTCTCAGTATTCAGCAGTCTTTCACTCCAACCATCAGCCTATGTTAAGCTCCTACTCTGAAAATTGTTGCTTATAGGTGGCATTTACAAAGAAGAAGAGAGGGTTGCTTGTTTCAAAAAGCTTCTCATTGTCGGGTGTAGTGGCTCATGCCTGTAACCTCAATACTTTGGGAGGCTGAAGCGGGCGGATCACCTGAGGTCAGGAGTTTGAGCCCAGCCTGGCCAACTTGGCAAAGTCCCGTCTCTACTAAAAATACAAAAATTAGCCAGGCATGGTGGTGGGTGCCTGTAATCCCAGCTACTCGGGAGGTTGAGGCAGGAGAATCGCTTGAACCTGGGAGGGGGAGGTTGCAGGGATGCAGAGGTTGCAGTAGCCGAGATCATGCCATTGCACTCCAGCCTGGGTGATGAGTGAAACTCTGTCTCAAAAAAACAAACAAAACCCTTATCGTGCAGCAGAAGGTGAAGGACCTGTGCTGACTGAGCACCTGCTATGGATCTGTAGTGCCAGGAACATAATGGGAGCTCAGTCATGTGCACGTTCTCCTGCTCTGCTTTAATGTTTACAATCCTTGCAAAGGCTACATTATGCAGATATCATCATCATCCTTTATTGGACAAAGAAATTGGGATTTACAGTCAATAAAATCCATTGTCATGATAAGACAGCTAGTGAGTGCCAGAGCTGAGATTTAAACCTAGTCCACACACTACACTACCATGCTCCCCTACTGGGTTAGAGAAAATAATTCATAAGACACATACCATGCATCATACTTACAGAGAATTCAGGAGGTATATGATTAATTGATAAGTATCTTCATAAAGAGTGATCTGTGGTGAGTTTGCTTGAGAAGACAAGTTGAACATGAAAATATATGGAGAATTTGATTACACTTAAGTTTTATTGGCCATGTTTTACACCAGAAATATTCTATCTTCTAAATACTTGCTTAGAAGTGCTCCACTTTTTCAGACCATGAAATGAAACCTGCAAGAACGTGTGGCTAAAATAAGTCAAATAAAAACCCAAATGTCACACCCTTCACAAGGCAAGAGAATTTTCAGGTTAGAAATTTAAGACACTTTTGTCCCAAAACCTTTAAGATGAGAACATTGAAGTCCGGAGAGTGAAAAAGTTTTGCCTATCTTTAGCTAAAGACAAAATAGAGAGGAGAAGCCAGATCTCTAATTTCTGGACCAACTTCTTCACTATATTATAATGAATATTTCCCAGTTTCTTAACTGACCAGTTATTTGTAAAACCACCTTAGAAAGAAAATGATTATAAGTCCAGTGTCTCGGCAGGTGATGAATTAATCATTCATCTTCTGCAAAAAATTGAGCAGGCTTCTCTGATGCAGTCACATCTTTCCTTTGTAATTCTTCATCTGCGTCTCCTTGGTCAGGTACGGTGGTACTTCAGTGGTTCATGCTCCCCCTAAGAATGGGATAATGAACAACACTAGACAGATACAACTGGTTTATTTCAACAACGGACATTTATTCAACATCCACTGTGTGTCAGGCTCAACCCTGGCTTCTGAGTACTGCCTAATGAGGAAAGAGATGTGAAAATAGGAAACTACCATAATTAGATGATTGCAATACTTTTATTTCATTAATTCAGTAATAATATGTTGAATCAAGCTTGGTGCTAAATCATGAAAAAAGCAGACGTAGTTCCAGCCTACTGAAGGAGGAAAATGTTAATCAGATCATCAAAAAATAAGTACAAAATTGCAACTAGGACAAATGATAGGAGAGAGAGGTGCAGAGTGTCACAAAAGTAAACTACAGAAGGAGTATACCAAAGACAAAAAAAAAAAGTCAGGAAGGCATTGCAAAGGAAGTGATTCTCACTTAGAAAAAAAGTGTGTACGTGTGCATGCATACATCATAGTGTGCAATAACTTACACTAAATATTTAAAGTTGGTAAGAAAAATGTCACAAGAAAAAAATGAGGAGAGTAATGATTAAAAGGAAAAGCAAAGGGGTGAGGCGGAAAAGATTAGAGAAAGTGAGTTTGTGCATATCACACCTGCCTGGAGCCCATGACTCAGAGTAAAGGTGAGTCCAACCAGATGGACTGTACCCATGGACGTATTTTGAAATAAAGCTGTAACTTTTACCAATGTTCTATCTTTCCTCAGTTTACTAAAACTGACTTTAGGTCTTATAATCATTTACTATAGCAATGAATTGTGTATCCAATAAAACCTCCAGTCCAAGATCAAGGCACTGTCGAGTTCAGTGTCTGCTGAGGGTCCAAGTCTCTCCATCCAAGATGGCGCCTTGTTGCTTCATCCTCTGGAGGGGACAAAGGCTGTGTCCTCACATGGAGGAAGAGATGGAAGGGCAAAAAAAAAAGGGGGGGGCTAACATAGTTCCTTCCAGTACTGTTATAAAACACTAATCCAAGATTCATGGATACTCAAGTCCCTTATATAAAATGATACAGTGTTTGCATATAACCTAAGCGGATCCTCCCACATGCTTCAAATCATCTCTAGATTACCAGAGATTACATACCTATAGATCTAATTATAGAAATTATAGATTATAGAGATTTTAGATTATGTGCCTAATATAATGCCAACACATTACTGCATTTGAGTGGATTCACTGAGTACTCAGGCACGGCAAATTCAAGTTTTACTTTTTGGAACTTTGTGGAATTTTTTTTTCTGAATATTTTCAATCCATGCTTGGTTGAATCCAGGAGTGCAGAGCCCACACCATACGGGTTGACTGTATATGTTTACTCTCTGTTCTTTGGCTAGTTGATAAGCTCTACTAAGGGCAAGAAGTTCTGCCATCTGAGTTTATTTTGCCTCAAGTAGAGAGCTATATTCCAGAGGGCTGCTTAATTTGGTGATAGCACACTCTGCTTGATCTCCATTTTCAACTCTGAAGCATGACTCACCAACCAATAATCCAAGGTCAGGGTTCTCAGTGGGAGTCTCTAATAAATCAGAGTGAGACACAGGATGTTCACTAAATGAGGTAAGACAATCATGAGGTTTCCCCTTCTTCTGGTAAAGGCAAGTGAAAGGCAGGACTTAGAGTATTGCAGCAGTGAACGGCAACATGAATCACAAGAGAAATTTCGATCTTTTCAGTCTTTAAGACCTAGGAAAAATATCACGTTTTAAAATCTCTAGAACATAACTTTCCAGGTCTGTGCTGTCTTCCACAAGTAAAGGCAAAAAGATATTGGCTGCCCTGGTCTAGAGGCACACTGCAGAAATATGGAGCAAAGATACACTACGGTGAAGCAAGAGGTTTCAGACAGAATGAATGACATTATTGGTTTTGGGTTAGAGGCTACCACATTGAAGAATAACAATGTTGTTGGAGGCCTTGGTGTCTTAGACAAGTCAATATTCTCAGCCACTTGGTATCTTTCCTGTCAGAACAAGCATATTGTAGTAGCTAGCACAGGATATGAGAAGGCCTTTGGATAAATGTCTTTTAAGTATAGATTTGAGTCCTTCTTTTGCTTTTGGCCTCAAGGGATAGTGTGGAAATAATTACAGCAGTTTGTTAAGATCTATCTGAAATTTAGTAGGTTCTGCTCCAATTATTTTTCCTATTTCAGTGGAATGTTTAGGCCATAGGATGTCAAGTATAGTCTCAAGATCTTTATTTGCAATGTGCATCAAACATAATAGAGAAGGCAAAAGTACAACCATATCAGAAATGCCCCAATTATAAGCAAAGGAGTTCTCTAAAGCCTCCAGTAACAGTCCCTTGAGTGTACATATCATATAACAATTCCATTTGCAAGGTAAGTATCTTCCTGTTAAATTTGCAGGGGTTGGTATCACAGAGCAGGAAGGAATGCTCTTCAGTCAAAAGTCTAAGTGTTACCGATAAGAGCTGAGAGCTAGAAAAAAGCTATAGTTTATTTAAAATATCCACTACCTGTGTGGTATGTTTACTCTGGGGAAGATGTTGAACAAAGGTGGCAGAGTTTAATGTAGAAAAAGTAGCACCATATTACCAGGAATTGAGGAGGTTGACCATCTGTATTTATAGTTAATTCACCTTGGGTGTTTAAGGGTAAAGCAAGACACTGAGTTCTTTCCTTCCTTGATACATGCTCATTGATCTGAATTGAAGGATTTTTCTTGTCTTGCTTTTCCTTTGCATGACCAGACTCTTTTTTCGAATGTCCCTTCAATAAGTGTCCTCATCAGTAGATAGTTGATTAGAAAGTGGGCCACCTAGCTGGTTAATTTACAGAGTATAAGTTTATTTTTGTTCTTATTTCGTATTGATTCTAAAACTCTTTCAAAATGCTCTCCAAGGTGTTGCGGTCCCAGAGAGGAGGCTATTTCTCATTCTGATTTCTGGTTTTGAATTAGGTCTCTAATTTCACATCTAATTCCAAGGACAAAATGAAGTGAAACGGCCACTGTTACATCAGTACCATCTTTAACTCCTGAATGTTGTCAGAAGGTGTTTTCTAGTCTGTCCTGAAAACCTTCTATAGTTGCATCTTTTCTGTTTTCATGATTTAATTACAATCCAAACCATTTTTACTGGAAATAGTTCAGATATGGCTTTTAGAAGATGTTGACCTATTGTTATGGCTTTTTTTTTGGAGTGGGAGGTCGGTGGCAGGGGAGAGCCTTCAGTTTACTATAGAAAAAGGCATTCTGTAGTCCTTTTCCAGGTCACTATAATCAACTTTTGCAATCTAGGCTTTGGCATCTGAGGTTTGACCAATATCTATGCAAGTTGAGGCCAAGCTCACACCTGTAATGCCAGCTCTTTGGGAAGCCAAAGTGGGAGCATTGCTTGAGGCCAGAAGTTCAAGACCTGCCTGGACAACATAGCAAGACCCCAACTTCACAAAATTAAAAAAAAAAAAAAAAAGCCAGGCATTGTGGCACACACCTGTAGTACCCAGCTACTTTGGATGCTGAGGCAGGAGAATTGTTTGAGCCCAGGAATTCAAGACTACAGTGAACTACAATCATGCCACTGCACTCCAGCCTGGGTGACAGAGTAAGAGCTTCTCTCACTATAAAAAAAAAAAAAAAGATCATTAAGGAGCAGGTTGTTTAATGTGTTTGCATGGTTTTGAAGGTCCCTTTTGGAGTTGATTTCTAGTTTCATTCCACTGTCGTCTGAGAGACAGCTTGATATATTTTCAATTTTCTTAAATTTATTGAGGTTTGTTTTGTGGCCTATCATATGGTCTATCTTGGAGAAAGTTCCATGTGCTGTTGAATAAAAAGTACATTCTGTGGTTTTTGGATGGAATGTTCTGTATATATCTGTTAAGTCCATTTGTTCCAGGGTATAGTTTAAATCCATTTTTCTTTGTTGACTTTCTGTCTTGATGACCTCTCTAGTGCTGTCAGCGGAGTATTGAAGTCCCCCACTATTATTGTTTTGTGGTCTCATTTCTTAGGTCTATTAGTAATTGTTTTATAAATGTGGGAGCTCCAATGCTAGGTGCATATATGTTTAGGTGTGTGATATTTTCCAGTTGGACAAGGCTTTTTATCATCGTATAATGTCCCTCTTTGTCTTTTTTAACTGCCGTTGCTTTAAAGTTCATTTTGTCTGATATAACAGCTACTCCTGTTCACTTTTGGTGTCCATTTGCATAAAATGTCTTTTTCCACCCTTTTACCTTACATTTATGTAAGTTCTTATGTGTTAGATGAGTCTCTTGAAGGCAACAGATAGTTGTTTGGTGAATTCTTATCCATTTTCCAATTCTGTATCTTTTAAGTGGGACATCATTTAGGTTATTTACATTCAATATTAGTATTGAGATGTGAGGTACCATTCCATTCATCAGGCTATTTGTTGCCTGTATCCCTTGGTTTTTTGTTTTTCTTTTTTAAACTGTATTTTTGTTTTATAGGTCTTGTGATATTTATGCTTTAAAGATGTTCTGTTTTGATGTGTTTCTAGGATTTGTTTCAAGATTTAGAGCACCTTTTAGCAGTTCTTGTAGTGGTGGCTTGGTAGTGGCGAATTCTCTCAGCATTTGTTTCTCTGAAAAAGATTGTATATTTCCTTCATATATGAAGCTTAGTTTTGCTGGATACAAAATTCTTGGCTGGTAATTGTTGTTGGAGGAGGCTGAAGACAGGGCAGCTCAGACAGCACATGGTCCTACCAAGTGCCTCTCTGATGTGACTCCTGCTCTGGGAGGTGCATCCACTGGGGGAGAATCTGAACCTGCAACGACTCAGACTGGAAAATTTATGGAGACCCCAAAGCCTCAGCCATAACCTGAACTGAAGTAGTTGTTGGCCTTTATAGGGACTCAGGACCTTTTTTTGTGTGTGTGAGATGGAGTCTCACTCTGTCGCCCAGGCTGGAGTGCAGTGGTGTGATCTCAGCTCACTGCAAGCTTTGCCTCCCGGGTTCCCGCCATTCTCCTGCCTCAGCCTCCCGTGTAGCTGGGACTACAGGCGCCCACCACCGTGCCTGGCTAATTTTTGTATTTTTAGTAGAGATGGGGTTTCACCGTGTTAGCCAGGATGATCTCAATCTCCTGACCTCATGATCTGCCCATCTCGGCCTCCCAAAGTGCTGGAATTACAGGCGTGAGCCACAGCGCCCGGCCTCAGGACCTTTTGATAATCTGATGAACTCTAGTGACTCTATCCTCAGGAAAATGTGCATAGGAACACATACACATATAATTTTATGCACAATTTCTCATGGTTCACTCTATCTTCACCATCAAATTCCCCCAAACCTCTCCATGGATTCCCACATTAGCATTTACAGTTCCACTGTCAGAATCCAAAGCTTGCTGGAGTCATGAGGACGGGTGTCAGTCTAAACCCATGGAGGCCTTAGAAGATATCATCTATCTTGCTTTATCCTAAGGAGCAATAGGCTGAGTAGAGGTATTCCCTGGTGCCTCCAAGAGTGCCCAACCTGCCAATTGAACATTTTCTGGATTCCTGGCTATTAACTAACCAAGTCACTGACCTAAGAGCTGCTGGCCATTGTGCTTCTCCAAGCCCTGGTTGAGAATTTTAAAGAGCAATACAACTTACCCCATTTCTACCAGTCTGGCTTTTGAGTTCCACTTTTTTTTTTTTTTTTTTTTTTGAGACGAGTCTCGCTCTGTCGCCCAGGCTGGAGTGCAGTGGCCGGATCTCAGCTCACTGCAAGCTCGCCTCCCGGGTTTACGCCATTCTCCTGCCTCAGCCTCCCAAGTAGCTGGGACTACAAGCGCCCGCCACCTTGCCCGGCTAGTTTTTTATATTTTTTTAGTAGAGACGGGGTTTCACCGGGTTAGCCAGGATGGTCTCAATCTCCTGACCTTGTGATCCACCCGTCTCGGCCTCCCAAAGTGCTGGGATTACAGGCTTGAGCCACCGCGCCCGGCCTAGTTCCACTTCTTTTAAATGACTCACCCTCATTTCTTCCTTTTTCAAATTAAAGCATTTAGGAAAGTAATTTTAAAAAGAGGTTGATATAGGGTGGGCAATGCAGGCTTATATGCACTCAAAATAATTCTGATTTCTTCTATCAATAGTTGCTGGTCTAATTTGAATTTAGAGAAACCCTTAATTCAGCCCAGGTCCAAGGCTTAAATTCTACAATTAGCTGCATACCTGGCTCATGGGAGAGGTGGAAGTTTAGAAGCAGCCTAAAGTTTGAGGTCTCGGCAAAAGGGAGGGAACCTGAACAGGGGTATGATAAGGGAGGAGTTGATAGGGGTGAGAAAGGAGAGACATCAAAAAGGTAAGGGGAATGAAGGAGAGTTTAGTAGAGGGAAGCAGCTGGAAGACAGGATGGAAAAGGATTTAGCAGGGAAATGAGTCTATTTTGTTGTTGCTTAATTTAGTCAAACTGCTCATTAACTTTAGCCAAAGACTCTTAGTGAAGCAATTATTAAATCAGAATTTCATTTGGAGGCCTTGCAAACCAATTAAAAAATGCTGCCCATTGGGCCTAAGAAAACTTATTTCCTTTTTTTTCTAAAGTACTTCTCAAATGAACAATTTTGTTCTAGTCAGGTCTTTCCCAGAGTGGCCACTGAAAACTCAAATTATCCTTGATGAAGTTATGTCGTTTAGAGATAGGCACAAGAATTAGCATTGTAATGAGAGTAAGTATAAGAAGCAGGAGTTTTTCCTAGAGGAGGCAAGGATTTCTACTTGGACAACCCCACGAGTGCTAGCAGTGGTAGTAGAAATGTGAGGCTGGAGCACTTCATGTTTCGAGTCCCCAGCATAATGACCATCCGCCTCCCAATGCAAGCTTGACCATCTGCACCACCAGAAGACAAAAGCCAGCCAGAACACTCTCTGTGGAGCCAAGCCAAGCACTTAGACAAAAACTTGAGATGGAAGGAGAATCCCATCCAGTTCTATTAGTCACTCACAGCAAAATTCATCCAGGTGGATATCAGCCCAGTGAGAACTGTACACTCACCAGTCTGTGAGGCTGGCTCAACCAACAAGCTTACAGAGTCTGTGCCTGCATTCTACCTTGTAAGTCTCCTGCAACAAACAGCAATTTCAGTGAGGACAACACAAAACAGAAACATAAATGAAAGCAAAGAGGGATGAAAAAGAATGGCTTAATTTCACCAAAGATGCCAATCAAATGGGCAGCCATATCAAAACCCAGGTACCAATCTGAGAATAAAACCTGGGAGGTCAAGGTAGAGAGAGCAGAGTCCAGACCAGGTACTCACTGACCATGTCAGCAGTGACTCAACAAGCCCACAAGCAGCAAGGGACAGGGGCCTCAAGTACCATGCCTAGGTGAAGGATGCTGCCCTCTGGGACATGATGGCAGCTTTGCCAGCACCTGAACTGCCTTTGAGGTCATTCCTCTCTTCCTGGAAAGATAACACATGTTTGCAGCTGAGTAGCTCTATTAGCCCATTTCCTGTTTGTAGAACCCCAGAAGCCTGACAGCCTTTCTTCGTTTCATCCCATCTCTGTCCCTTCAGTCCAAGCTGGCAGCATTTCTGCTGAGATGGTTGACTGGATCCACAAGCGGCACACTGAGTCTCTCTGGCAAACGGTTGTCCAGCCACACTTTTGGCCCTGTTTCCAGAGCACGCTATCTGGATACGCTGAGAATCTTCTGAAACATCAAGTGCTGATTTCCTTTTACTAAGCAGTCTCTTCTTCGATTCACCTGTCTCCTCTTGCATTTTACCAAAAGCAGCAAGAAGAAGCCAGACCACATCTTCAACACTGTGCTTAGAAATATCCTCAGCTAAATATCCCATTTCATTCCTTATGAGTTCTACTTTTCAAATAAATAGAACACAGTTCAGTCAAGTTATCTGCACTTTGTAACAAACGTCTTCTTTCCTGCAGCTTCGTGTAACATGTTTCTCATTTCCATCTGAGGCCTCACTGGAAGCACCTTTGACAATCATATTCCTACAACAGTCTCCCACAGGCAATCTAGGCTTTTTCTGTCAAATGTCTCAGAACTCTTCTAACCTCTACCCATTGCCAAATTACAAAGCCACTTCCACATTTTTAGCTATTTGTTACAGAAGCATCCCACTTCCTGTTACCAAAATCTGTATTAGCTTGCTAGGGCTGCCATAACAAACTACCACAGACTGGGTGGTTTAAGCAACAGAAATGTATTGTCTCACAGTTCTGGGGGCTGGAAGTCCAAGATCACTGTGTGGGCAGGTTTGCTTCCTTCTGCGTGCTGTGAGGCAGAACCTGTTCCATGCTTGTCTCCCAGCTTCTGGTGTTTTTCTGACCATCTTTGGTGCTCCTTGGCTTGTAGATGCATCACCCCGATCTCTGCCTTCGTCTTCATGTGGTGCACTGTGTATGTGTGTCAATGTCCACATTTATCCTTTCATGAAAACACCAGTAACATTGGCTTAGGGCTCCACCCTACTCCAGTATGACCTCATCCTAACTAATTGCACTTGCAATGAGCCTGTTTCCAAGTAAGGTTGCATGATGACACACTGGCAGTTAGCAGTTCCGCACATGAACTTGGAGGCACGCAATTCAGCCTATAACAAACTGTTTTCATATATGTTTTGTATTTTTAAAACCTCTCCTTATTTCCTTAAAAATGAATAATTTCTTAAGTCTGATAGAATCTGATTGCATGCAATAAAATTTCTACTTTAATTAATATCAGATTTATTTTTCAATTAAAGCTTAGCTTTAAATTAACATGTAAAGAAAAACTTAGGTACACGATAATCTCTGTGATTCAACAAAAATGTAATTCTGTCATTCAAAAGTACTAGAAAGCAATATAGCTAGCTAGAAAGGCTACATTCATAGTTTTTTTTATATAGTTATAACTAAAAGGTAGTTATATTTGAATCCAACTGACAGTCAGAAGAGAAGTGGGTAGGGATCGGGATCACATGGACATGCAGCACGCTTCAGAGAAAATCAGCAAGCAGATAGAAGAGCAGGGCACTAGGGAAAGATTCTTAATGAGTTGAGAATTGCCCAGGAGAAGCAAAGGCAAATGCAGGTCTTCTCATTTTAAATCCACTGTGCTTCTACCATGCAATGCCTTTTGTCTTTGCTGATTCAAAATGAAATTTACCCAAAGTACAGCGTCAGCCACACACAGTAGGGGAAGGTCTGTGAGTCTGACCCTGGTCTTCTCCCCTGCTCACCCAGGTGGTCTTTGAAAAGTAAAGACATCTCTGAAAAGAAAGGATGGCATTATATGATATAGAGAACTCCACAGGGTCCCTCTATCGTGTGAATTAAATCTATATCTGAATAAACTTTTCTTCATTCACAAAAACTGCTACTCCTAATTTTAATTGAAAAATGAGCACCCTGAAAATGTGAATGAAAATAATCTCAGCCTTTACCTCCTTTCAAAGAAAATGCATAGTGCTAATAAGATATTTGCATGATATTTTATGGTTTAGTGTATATATGCATCTAAATTATATTTACATTTCAAAGTGTTTTACTCCCTGTGAAGTCCAGCTTCTTTCTCTCCATTTGAAGAATGGCAGATTTGAGACACAGAAAAAAGAAATTCAACTTGCCAAACTTCCTAACGGTCTAATTGAAACTAGAAAGCAATGTAGTTAGCCATAGGGGTACTAGTTAACAGTAAATTAATTGAACACCAATTTATTCAGAAAGTCACCTGGGTTGGTTTCAGGACAACTCAGTCATTGTGATTCTATGCAGTTTCTTATACAATCTTCTAATTTCTTAGTTGCCTCTTTGCTCGTGTCTATCTGCAAAGAAATTCAATTGCTTCTTGTCACACAAAGCATGTTCCACAAGGCACATGTCACCTAAATTTTCAGAAGCAGCAGCTGTCTTCTTAGGGAATGCTATTGTTACTTCTGTAATTAAGGCAAGGTGGCCAGGTGGCCTCCACACTAAGACACTTTAATTTACTCTGCCTGGAAACCCACTTAAATCAGAAAGGAGAGTTTCCAGGGGATTCTCCACAAGCGGTGAAGAGTGAAAAGAATTAAGGGTATGTGTTGCATAACTTACACAGACCCACAGGCAGCCTGGGGAATTAGTGATGATTACCAATGTAGACATTTGCAAAAATAAGAGTAAGCATGGGAAAACTGTGATAGGCGACATTTATTGAGGGGTTAGTCTGTGCCAGACCCTGATCCAAAGGCATTCAAAGTAATTACACATTTGATCCCCAAGCCAGTCCAATGAAGAAGGCACTATTATTACCAGCATTCTACAGATGAGAACACAAGGGTGGCGAGTAACTTCCGCAAAGTCAGAGCCGGTGTGAAGCAAAGTCGGGAACCCAACCTAGGCAGCTCACCTAAAACCACAGGCTAAGAGCAGCATTTTTATGCAAATGCATTTATAGGTGTTAAAGGGAAAATAAAAGTTTTGATTGTTGAAAATGCAGCTAGAATGGTAGATTATGGGTGTTAATAATTACATTTATTGAAGACTCTGGAGAAACACTGGAATACGTTTAGGATAAGTGAGTAAAGACAAAGTGGTATAGACATCTTACATTTGAAAAATGCATCTATAGAGAAATAGAGATAAATGCGGCAATACACCACTAAGTATAAGCGGATTATCACTTAAAAATACGGTGGACATCATGTTCTTTAATCACAAAACTGTGGAGGAGATGTTCTGTTGGCTAGGAAAGGAACAGGAAACTATGCACACTTTTTTTCTAAGTCTCATGAAAAGAGTTAAAGAAGCAAAATTTGTTTTTATTTGATTATTATATTTTTTAGAGACAGGGTCTGGCTGTGTTACCCAGGCTGGACTTGCACTCCTGGGCTCAAATGATCTTCTCACCTCAGTCTCCAGACTATGTGGCACACAGGCACATGCCACCACACCTGGCTGAAATTATTATCATTATCATCATTATTCTTATTTTACTCAGGTTAAGCAGTTAAATAAAAAGTTTTTCAGCAAAAATTCCTGTAAAGAATCACATCCAGCTGGGCGTGGTGGCTCACGCCTATAATCTCAGCACTTTGGGAGGCCAAGGTGGGCAGATTGCCTGAGGTCAGGAGTTCAAGACCTGCCTGACCAATATGATGAAATGCCATCTCTACTGAACAACATATATATATACAAAAATTAGCCAGGTGTGGTGGCGCGTGCCTGATAATCCCAGCTACTCAGGAGGCGGAGACAGGAGAATCGCTTGAACCTGGGAGGCGGAGGTTGCGGTGAGCCGAGATCATGCCATTGCACTCCAGCCTGGGCAATAAGAGTGAAACTCCATCTTAAAAAAATAAAAAATAAAAAACAATCACATCCAGTCTTCAGAAAAGCTGAATGTTTGGAAAGAACATTGCCTAGAAAGCAGTAAGTGAAGTATGCTTAGGCCTCAATGTTAGAGCCAGGATTGCATTAAGTGGTGATTTAAAATATCTGGAAATTTGAATAAAGTCCCAGTTGCAACTTACTACATATTTATTTAATCCAATTATAAGTCTTGTTTAAAATACACATATAGTAAATACGTAATAAGAATGCAATGGTTTTAATAAAAATAAGTTTGAGAAGCAGAGGAAGAAAAGCCATTGTACTTTTTGAGGAAACATACATAAATATGGAAATAGGTATTTTTTGTTTTTTTTTTTTGTTTTTCTTTTTTAGTTTGAATTATACTTTAAGTTCTGGGATACATATGCAGGTTTGTTACATAGGTATACATGTGCCATGGTAGTTTGCTGCACCCATCCACCCATCATCTACATTAGGAATTTCTCCTAATGCTCCCCCTCCCCTAGCCCCCGACCCCCAACAGGTCCTGGTGTGTAATGTTCCCCTCCCTGTGTCCACGTGTTCTCACTGTTCAACTCCCACTTATGAGTGGGAACATGTAGTGTTTGGTTTTCTGTTCCTGTGTTACTTTGCTGAGAATGATGGTTTCCAGCTTGATCAATGTCCATGCAAAGGACATGAACTCATTCTTTTTATGTCTCCACGTATTCCATGGTGTATATGTGTCACATTTTCTTTATCTTCTCTATCATTGATGGGCATTTGGATTGGTTCCAAGTCTTTGCTATTGTGAACAGTACTGTAATAAACATACATGTGCAGGTGTCTTTATAGTAGAATGATTTATAATCCTTCAGGCATATACCCAGTAATGGGATTGTTGGTTCAAGTAGCAGAAATAGGTGTTTTAACTCTCATTTTCTTCATTTATCTATATTTAGATTACATCTGTTAAGCCAAATAGTGTTAAATAATCATCACTAACCTCCAACCTCCATGCTTAGAAATTCACACCTACCTGTGCAGGAAATGCTGCCTACCAAATCTGAAATAATACTTGAGGCTGCTGCAAAGTCTAACATAAAAATACTTAGCTAATTAAAGAAATAAAACTATATCATCATAATTAGGAAAAGGAAAATAAGGAAAGCTAACCTGCCTATGGCAGCTATTTTTTACTAAAAAATAAAAATGAAAAACAAAACAAATAAGCAAACAAAAAGCACGGAAGTGGCAGAACATAAGCTTTCAGTAAAATATTTGGAGGAAATCTGTGAACCAGCAGAAATTTGCATCCCATTGGCAAAGGGGACTCTGAGGACCCAAGTTTAGAATTCACAGGAATTGTGGGGAGAACTCTGGGCTCATACAGCCCATGAGACTGAAGACCTGATTCACATCTCCCTAAGTATTTGGGATCTAAAGCAGCCCCAAGTGACATGTGGGCAGCCTTGGGGCACTGGACTAGCAGATAAACTGGCCCCCGGTGCAAAATGCAGTATTTTGAGTCTAATAGTGAGTCTAAGTGCACCCTCACCTTGACTCTGAGACCAGGGAACCTACAGCTCAAGGAAGAAAGATGACTGTCTCTGCATGGGCCATGTTGATTCTCGGATCAGGGGAGAGTGGTGACAGAACCCTGAGGTTCACATGAAAATATGTGGAGTAACACACCGGTCAGGCAGGTAGAGACAACAACACATACAAAGCACTCTGTGGTGTCTTAGCCAGGGTATTGCAGGACAAGAAATAAACTGATCAACCCACCAACCAGAGGAAATCCTGGCCATGGGTGATTACTGCAGCTTCTTAAGTGACACACAATCCTGAAAAAGGAACAAAAAGCTTTGATCATTGAGAAGGGCCTTTCTCCTGATTCAAAGGCTGGGGCAGACTCCTCAGAGCCTGGTCTCCCCCTAAGGAGTAACTGCCAGGCAAGCTGGGATCCACCGGCCACAGCCACAAGGATATGAGCCAACATATGGCATCTGTGAGAAGGCAGAGCCAGATTGAAGAGGAGGATTCTGAGCTGCTGAAATGTTCCCAGGGAGTCAGGCCTCAGATGTGGAGAAGCAATGGTGATAAATAGAAAAATTACGTGGTCCAGAATTGAAAATTATACCAGGTCAAAAAGTCATAACTCTCCCTGTCTCCAGGGAAGAATATCCAACAGCACTCAAGCATGCAGGAACGTGCACGGTGTTGTGATCCATGTGGCAGGTTTCTGAGCACATAGCACCATGAAGAAGAAGAAGAAGAGACCTCAAGGTAGAAAACCTCCTGAGATTTTGGCAGTAAGCTCCATGTCAACTCCTCCTGATTGCAGTTTGGAAGACCAGGTCCCACTGGAAGCAAAGCAGTGGGGAAACAACTGCCCGCAAAACATCCCTAGAGAAACTGAACCCACACAAGAATTGCTGATTCCTGCTCATTTAGGAAGACAGATGGAAGGTGGTGGTCATCTGCTGCCCCCAGGAGACAAGCCTTGCAGAGGTCTGGAAGCTTCAGCTCACGTCCCCAGAGCCAGAGTTTATGGAGGAGGCTGAACTCCCAACAGGAAGAGATAATTGTTAGGTTTTCCCATTCCGGTCAGAAGGGATCTTCAGAGCAAGCCAGAGGCTCTAAAGAGGCACTGCACCCATCCCCCTGGTGCAGGTGTGACCCTACAGGCAGCTACCACATGCGACCCATCAGAGCCCAAGTACTGTGGAGAAAAGGCAAGAAATACAATATTCCTCAAAGATTTGGGAAGATGAAGCTGCCCTCCATTTGTCTTGCCTTCAACTCTTGATGGACATCTTGGGGCACATTGCACCAAAAAGAATTCTAGAAACTGAGGTCAGAGAATGAAGAAAAGCCAGTTAGTACAGGTACTCCCTCCCAATCCTAGTTCCTGGAGGAAGGGTCAGAGATGGGTGGGTAAACCTGTAAACCCTGGCTCTGAGGGTAGAAGGAGTTGCCAAAGTCTCAGCCTGGAACTTCCATGGCCCTCCTCACCAACTTCACATCCTCAGGCAACTCTTTCTGTATCCCAGTTGCCTGAAAATTTCTGCTGACCACGAGTAGCCCACCCTGCCTGAGAAGCCCTGTGTAAAATGGACAAGATATGTCCCCTACCTGGCCTGTAGCATGGAAACAGATCCCCAGATAAAGTCTCGGAAGAGCACACTGCCCATCACCTACAGAGTACACGGTGTCAGGAGGGGTCAGTCTGGAGGCCACAGTTGGGCATCACTTCTTGTCTTTTCCTCATCCATCCCCTGGACAGATCACCTGCATTGAGACCGTCACAAGATACCAGAAGATGAGAAAAAAAAGTTATTCAGTGGAATTTCAGGAAATTGTATGAAAGGCAAAATGGCCTAGCTTGGTTGATCCCTGAAAAAAAAATTGTTTTTAAGTTGGAAATAGGTCCCTGTGTTGGGGGAGAGTAGAAGGAATAGTTTTGACCAGGTGCAGTGACTAACGCCTGTGATCCCAGCAGTTTGGGTGACTGAGGCAGGCAGATCACGAGGTCAGGAGTCCAAGACCAGCCTGGCCAACACAGTGAAACTCCGTCTCTACTAAAAATACAAAAATTAGCTGGGCATGGTGACGCGTGCTTATAATCCCAGCCACTTGGAAGGCTGAGGCAGGAGAATTGCTTGAACTGGGACCAGGGAGGCAGAGCTTGCAGTGAGCCAAGATCGAGCCACTGCACTCCAGCCTGGGCTACAGAGGGAGACTTCGTCTCAAAAAAAAAAAAGAAGAAGAAGAAGGAGGAGAAGAAGAGGAAATAGTTTCCACTTCCCAAGTGAATGTTCAGGGTATAGAAGGTCACCCGCTGGGATTTAAGTTAAAGGAGTCAGTGGACTGCAAGCAAGCATGCAGGGAGCACATTGGAGGCTGATGATAATCAGACCATCAGCGGCAACCCTGCACCACAGCACCCTAATGAAGCCACCCTAATGAAGCCACCTTCATGAAGCCACTCAGCACACATTGCTTGGCTGGAGCGGATTTTCTCACCCAAATGGCAGACCTCTGAGCCCAGATTATCATGGAGGTAGTGGTGAGGTGACAGTCACAGCCAAGGGAGTAGAGACAGGGGCATCTCTGGAGAAGCAAAGCATTTTCACAAGCTTTGAACCCCTGGGGTTGAGAGGTGAGCCAGATTCATCTAAACCTCCAAGAGCCAAGGAGTCTTCTGAGTTTATGAGATTCAATTTAAAAAAATGAAGAATAGGCTCTCCTAGTAGCTAACCTGCTGCCTAGCCCAGAATAAGAATCCATTTGACTCTTCTTCCATTTGTTAAGTGAGGGCTGACTTTTGGTTTCAAGCTTTAGGTACCTACTCTGTGCTTGGGATTGTGCCAGGGACAATGTCCCTGTTTCTGAGACATACATTCCTTTGGAAAAGGCATTGCCTGTACTCAGTGTGACACCTGATCGTGCAAGGATTCCAGATTAACATCCCATGCAGTACTGGGCAGCAAGATGGGTGCTGCACCCACAGGGGTTGCTTTGTTAGAGGTCCATCCAGACAGTGTATCTTTGAGGTTTCGGAGCCTAGGATTCTGAAGCGTGTGTTGCTGTATGCATTGAGGAACTACAAGGATCTTCTTTGTATTGGACATCTTAATAATCACATTTTAATATAATTATTTTCCTTTGTAATCCTCTGTATTTACTTCTTGTTGGGGTATCATTTAGACACCATAAAACGTGCGTATGGGTTCAATGAGTTTTGACAATTGCATATACTAACACGACCACCGCCCTAAACAGGATACAGAGCATTTCCAAACCTCAGAAAGTTTCCTCAAGTCAACTCCAATCCAAAACTGAACCTCCAGTGTTCTGACTTCCATCACAGTCGGTCGCTCCTGCCTGTTCTTGACTTCACCCACATATCTTTCCTGGGTGGCTTCTCTTGCTTGACACAGTGATTCTGAGATTTGAAACACAAAGCATGCATGGAGTGTGTTCCTTGGGGTCTTGGAAGGAAGACTATCTGGAACGTGTTAGGGATGTTTAATAAAGGGCTACACGTTATGAGCAGGGAATAAGGAATCCACAAGCCGCTCGGGGTGAGTCGCAACCTGAAGCCAGCATGTTCTTCACCTGAAGAGGGGCAGGAGCAGCCACTGGAAGAGGAAAGACAGCTGCATCAGGCCAGGAGGCCTTCGGTCAGGAACAGCCAGCTTGGGCAACCACAGAGGGAAGAAGTCAGGAATAAATACCCTGTCTCTCTCTCTCCTTTCGAGATGCCCCACTGGCCCAGTGCAACTGTGAGCCAGAAAGTAGGAGAAGCCGTTAATTCCCTGCAAAGAGGCCAGCCGAGGTAGAGACCTGCAGGAAAACATCTGGAGATGGAAGGAGAAGGTGTTCAGCGCATGGCCGCGTGTTCAGGAAAACCCAGAGTATGGGTAAAGGCATGGGGGTCTGACTGCAGGGAGGGCCACAGTTAAGGAAGTTCTAGAAAATTAGCTTTCTTACCCTTCCCTCCTTCCTTCTTCTCACCCTGCCTTCCTGCCTTCCTCCTTTCCTTCCCTGCCTCCCTTCTTTCCTTTCTTCCTTCCTTTATTCAGCCTTCCTTCTTTCCTTCCTCTTTTTCTTTTTTCCTTCCTTTGAAAATGGCTGTACCTGCTATGGACAATGATTGTGTGTTTACTACTATGTTCTCGATACTCTGTTAGGAGCTTTACACACTTATAAATATTTAGCTTTAATATTGAAAATTCTTCAAACACCTGTTTTGAAGGAATGGCTATACCCATTCTACAGACTAAAAACCAGAGGTTCAGAAAGTTTGCCTGTGGGGTTATAAGACAAATATGCCACCATTCCCCCCAGATGAATAACCAACGGATACAAACAGCTATTGTACCCAGGGACCCGTGAGAAATGACACTCTAGGAATACACCAGCCTGGAGAGACTAGGGAGCTCATAGGAGAACGGGGCCTCTGACCGATGCTTGAAGGAGAGGGGATTCCCTATGCAGGGTGCAGAGGGCATTCCAGGTGTGTGGACAGCAGCAGTAGAGGCACAGAGGGAAGGGGTGAGCTGCCAGCTTGGAAAACGGAGACCATCCACTTGGAGGTGATGAAGCTTACTGAAAAGAAAAGGTAGTAAGGGATTAAGGTAGAAAGGCAGTGAACACTGAAATTCTGAGTTTCATACCATAGACAGTAAGGAAACAGTAAAAATTTTGATCAAGGAATTTGCAGAATCATAATGGATCTTTCAGAAAATGTCTTGTGTCAGTGGGCAAAATGGATGATCTATAATAGAGACAATCAAGAAGTTATTGCAGTGATCCAGCAGAGAGGTTCCGACTGCAGTGGTGGCCGCCACAATGAAAACAGACAGTCCTGAGACAGACTGGGAGAAAAAAGCTCAATAGGACCCAGCACCAAGGTGAATGGAGTGCTAGAAGAACAATGAGTCCTGAGAAAACAACTAGAGAACCCAAGCTGGAGGCGAGATGAGTGCAGGGAGGAGAGGAGAGCTCAGCAGAGAGAAGAAGTTAAGGGCAGAACCAGAGCCATGGAAAAGAAAGACGATAGATTGGTTTGGACAAATTGCACTGAGGCGCCAGCAAGGTGTCCGGGGAGAGCTCTTTGGTAAGCTATGTGGGAGGTGTTGGGGAGTCTGATGGAGAGCTTGGCTTCAAACAGGGGCCTGGTCAATGCTGGGAGCAGAGGAGAAAGCTGAGGGAGAAAGAGTAGCCAAGAGAAGGCAGCCAAGGATGGGATATCCAGGTTGCTCTATGCTCAGCTGTTCAGCCACCACTGTGCAAAGACCCAGGACTTAGCAATGGTCAAATTACTGTCTGACTGAGTTTGTTTTCTTTGGGGAAAGGGGAGGAGGGAGAGGACATTTCAGACGTATAATAATACTCCTTAAACCACAGGTGGCATATTCACTTTCTTCAAGTCAGAAGTTGCCAAGGGCACTTTATTTCTAGACCATTCTTTTTAAAAATCAAATCGTCAGGAATTGTGCTTCTGGGAAATGTTGTACCAAAAGCCTATTAAATATGCAGCCATGTCGTTTGTTTTGCGTTTTTCTTAAGGGTAACAATTAACCTTTAAAAAGTCTGACCTTTCCAAAGAGGTAGACCTGTTGCGGGGAGCTCTGAGGTGTTGGGTAAATGTTTCAGAGAATTTTTTGCTTCATGAGCGTCATAGACTTAGGGCTACCGTGGTTTTCTTATCCTGCAATGCTGTGGCTCTGAAACTGTTCGCTTGCATGATATGCTTAATTTGTGAAATGAAGCTGTCAGTTGGAGTCACAGGGCTCAGCCCCCGGCACCGCGAGACAGGGGAAGGAAGCACAGCTGGCAGGACAGGCACTCACATCTCACGCACTCGGCAGGGAACACATGCCCCACAGCAGAGCCTGACTTGAGATTATCCCTCAGCTTATTCCTAACCACTACCCAGAGACGCAGCCCCAGCCCAGATCCACTGGAAACCAGTCTGGTCACCTATTTTCCTACCACCAGGGGAATCGGTCAGTCCTTGCAATTCACCACCAAAATGATCTTTCTACTTGGAAATCTTACCACGCCATGCCGCTGATTAAACCTCCAGCGTCCCCACGTTTATCCAGGACACAATGAGAAGCCTATGATCTGGCCTCTACTCACTTCTTCAGCTTTATCTGCCATTCTTTATCCCGCCTCCCTGCCTTGTACACACAAACACACGTTGTCCTTAAGATAAACCAAAGTCCCCATGGCTCCCTACAAGTCTCCACTCCATGGGCTCTCTGCACACCCTGCCAAGTCCTCATTGGCAAATACCTGCTTTTCCTTCCAACGCAGCTCAAACGTTGCCTCCTTTGGAGAGCCAGCTGTGACCCATTTCCATCAGGTGGCTCTTTATGTACCCATAGCATTCTATAGATGCCTGTTTCCTAACAGGGACTCTACTCTGTCCTATTCATCATATAAAGTGGTCCAAGCTCCCAGAAAACCACACACAGAGGAGAATCTTAAGCAATTTTGTGCAATCCATACAAGAATAAATGAATGATGAAAACTTTTCCTCCAACAGACATACCTGAAAAGCGCACAGGCACACTTTCCCCAGACATTTCTAGAAAATAAAAACACCTCCAGTATCAACCTGATTCCAACTAATGCACAATGGTATGCCCACAAAGGGAGAGCCAGGGAAAAGGATGGTTGACAGGAGTGTGTTGGAGATGGAGTGAGCCACTTGCCATTGGGCTGAATTGTCATAATACACATGAGAAGGCAGCTCTCAGCAAGCCTTGACCAGCACATCTAGGACACATGCTAGATGGAGGCCACAGAGATGTGGGTGAGACAGAGGCCCCACTCTAAGGGAGCTCAGAGTCTAGTAGAGAAAGAGAGAAAGGCAGACAATAAGGACCTCAAAGGGAGAAAATGGCCAACACTCCCAGGAGGTGGAGGCAACCTCTCAGAACTTAGCCAAGAGCAGTGGCTAGCGGGGAAGGACCCTGAAGGGAGAGGGAACAGCAGGCAAAGGTACCTTTGAAAGGAGCTTTCAGAAAGTTGCAAGCACCTCTGCATGACTAGAGATCAGGGTTTCATCACGGGGGCCAAGAGATGAGGCCAAAGAGATAAGCAGTGGATGGATTTTAGGAGACTTCCCACAGTGTGCTAAGGAGATAAATCTTACCCTCGAGGCAGGCGGGAGCCGTTCCTAGAGGAACAGTAAAATCACTGAGTAGCACTACGTGTGGAGTGTGAGGAAAGAAAGGGATGGGAGTCCTTGTTGGCACAAGCCTCAATTATGTACTCAGATTAAAGCTGAGAAATAATTCCACCTACAGCCCAGCAGGGTTCCCATGCACAGTCGGGTGGTGCATGCAGTCAGACATCCCAGGGAAGCACAGATGGGTTCTCACACAGCCTGTCAGGTGAGGAGCAAACACACGGCTCCAGAGAGAGGTCTGTGGTCAGAGGTGCGCTGCGCGGCAGCAGGGAGACACAGCCCGTGGTCAGTGAAGCTCTGTCAAGGTGCACGTTGGACAAAAATTCCCTCCGCTCACTGACCTAGAAAGTACGCAAGAAAACAAATGAAAAGGATTCATTATCTCAAAAGGCCAGCAAAGATCATCTTCTCTTATCAGATAATGAGAGTGCTCTTCAGGAGCTGAGCATAAAAGAGAATGTGTTACAAACACTGATCCCAGATGTGATGTGAAATGCAGCATCATCACAAAGTGTAGTTCTTTACCAAAAAAAAAAAAAAAAGACACTCCGTAAATTTCAGACACAATTAGAAATGCAAAGATAACAAAGTTATAGGAGGAGAAGGAGGGGAAAAAATATTGGTTCTAGAGAGACAGTTAACAGTGAGGAAATATTAATATTGATTTCTACTTTTACAGCAGCAAGAATAATCAGGTTGAACCGGTGACTCAATTAACACACGAACGCTTAACCAGAGCACCAAAAGCAAAGTTCGCTGCGCTGAACACATCAAAATTCTGCTCGAATCAATTTAAAATCATTTCCCCTCTTCTAGTGTGATGACGAATTTATTAACAGGCTCAATTGAGAGGATTACTCAGTCCCCACACTTCCCTGTGAGTGCTCAGGCTGTACGTCTTAAAATCCCAGGGTCACTAATGGAAGAATCCATGGAGGGAGCACAGCATGGGAGGCAGAGATGGGAAAATGCTCACCTGGGTGCTCGGCTCCCCCAGCGCATCCTTAGAACTGCCTGGATGATGGCAGTGTCAGGGGCAGGACGACGTTGGGTTTGCCAGGCATCAGCCTAGATCAGCATCTTCTGTTGCCAGCAAGAATGCACCAGAAAACAAGAACCAACTCGACATTTGCATTAGTCAGTGTGTCCCACATTCAAACAGGAAATAAATATATAATAGAAAGGGAGTGGATACAAGGATGTAAAAGGAACAGCAAGACTACCCCAGTTCAGAACAGCCACTGAGCTTACCAGGAGAGGAAATGGAGAAGGGTAGGTCAAAGGAGGCAAACTTGCCATTATGCAGGATGAAAAGCTCTGGAGAGCCAATGAACAGCATGAGAACTAGAGTTAATGTTATTGGATGATATACTGAAAATTTGTTCGGAGAGTAGATTTTAGGGTCTCTTACAACAACATAAAAAGGTAACAGTGGCAGGTGATGGATATACCAATTTGCATGGCTGTAGTAATCATTTCAGTATTTAGATATAGATCAAAGCATCATATTACACACCGGAAATCTATATGCCAAAAAAAAACCACTGAGTCCCTTGAGTTCAACCTCCTAAATAATTCCTCAATCAGCTCTGCCCCTGCCTCCCCGCACTTTCCTAGTCCAGGCCTTCATGCTGCCTCCCAGGTCATTCTCAGAGCCTCCTGATTCGTCAGCCTGGCATGGGTCCCGTACCTCCGTTGGAGGAGCGCCACCAACATGGTACGTCCAAAGCAAGATTCCATCAGAGCTCTTGCTCAACAGTCCCTGGTGGCTCCCACTGCCTCCTGAGTAACCCCAGATGGCATGCATGTCCTCAGCCTCTCTGCAGCCAGCTCCTTCTGCCTCCACCTTCCCCATCTGCTTCCCACCATGTCGTTCGGTAATCCTGGTCCCCTTTAGTTCTTAGAGCACACATGGGGGCATCTCGCTCTGCAATGCCCATCTAGACTCATGCTCTTCCCCCTGGCTGCAGCACCCTCCACCTGCTTCCTGAAAGACCTGGAAAAGTCCTGTTGGTCTGCATTAGTCAGAGAAGCCTGGCTGCTGTAACAGACAATCCTGTGCCACCGTGCATCAACACCATGACGGTGTGTGTGCTCACCTGCCCATCCCATGACTTCTGTTTCACTCAGCCATTCAGGCCCAGGCTCCACCCCACCAGTGACTCAGCACCCCAGGGCCTCAGCATCCAGCTAGCAGCCAGGGAAGAGGTACCAGGAAGCCTGACAGGGAGGGTTTATGGGCCAGGCCTTGAAAAGTTAAAGGTGGATGGAGGACATCATTTCTGCCTGCATTCCATCCATGGAGTGTATCTCTATGCCTAGTGGAAAAGGTAGCCATTTGAGAGCAATTAGCCTGTCTCTCCAACAACATCTTCTCAGGCCAGACAGGACACCATCTCCTTCTGCAGCCTTACTGCTCCCTGCTCATCCTGCCCTTACAACGGGAATCTCTTTCCTCCATGACACCCACCAGACACTAAAGGTATTGTAGCACAGACTGGGTCTCCACCTCTGTACCCCATCCCCTTATATGACAGGCTCTGGTGCATCTGGAAGTCAATCAGAATTCACCAGAGCCTGGCAGCAAAATGGAGACACGTTTCCTGGAGCAATGCGTGATGCCTGGAGAAGGTCTCCTCTTCCAGGCACTTGCTGACCTGGCCCCATTCTCTCACTGGAACTGAACAGGGCCATGGTAAACAGATCTATTCCAAAAGGAGCCATAGCATGCCTTTGGAGAATGTTTGTCTTTAAAATGGTAGAACACAGTGAACTGAAACAGGCCTGGGTCTAAGAATTAATATACGAGGACTGTAGGAAGGAAAGAAGTGAACTTTTTAAAATTTTTCCCCTGCCTTGATAAATAGGTACCTAAAGGCATGAATAAACAGAGGGAATAAATGATCAAGGTGAAGGAGAAACAGAGCCCTTGTGTTTAAGCAAGAGTGACAATTTCTCCAGTTCATTTGTGTGACAGGCACTGTGCCGAGATCCTTGTATCTGCTATTTCTTCCAGTGCTCCGTAGTAATCCTTCAAGGTACGTGCTATTAATATGGACACCTTAAAAAGGGAGGGAACTAAGATTCAGAGATGATGGACATCTTGCTCAAGGTCACACCCTCAGAACATAATGCAATTAAGATTTGAACCCAAGCATCCCATACCCAGTGGCGTACAGGATGACAGCGTCTGTGAGTTAGAAGGAGGGTAATCATCTACGATGGGGGGTGCATGTCGGGAAAGGCATCTGGAGGTCAATCAGAATGCACCAGAGCCTGTCAGAAAATGGAGACCCGTTTCATGGAGGAATGCGTGATGCCGGGAGAAGGTCTCCTCTCCAGGCACTTGCTGACCTGGCCCCATTCTCTCACTGGAACCAAACAAGACCATGGTAAACAGATCTATGCTAATATCATCTCTTCTTCCTATGGACAGCAAATTTTCTGAGCCATTCTACCCAAATCCTGGAGGCTGGGATCCATGAGGACTGCTCCATTCATCGTAGGAGAATGCAGGAGAAACATTGGTATTCCAAGCTGTATGTTTCATTTGTAAATTAGAAACACTTACCTTTAATTCATATTCTCACTATTTTGCTATCACTTTTGAGCACTCGAATTTTGTGCCCTGCTTTTATGAGGCCCCTAATCTTCAGCTCCGAGGGCCTAAAATTGTCATTCAGTCTAAATTAATAGCAGTCTTATTGGCTCATTATTTTTGACATCTGGTTGGAAGTGCAAAGCAATAGCTATTAGGTAATAATCGCAGTAGGCTCTGATTAGAAACTAATAACATCAGCAATAAACATTAAATGTGGTTGCCATGAAGCTTTGAAGCTTGATCGAAGGAAGAGGACACAGGGCTGCTCTGCAATGGAGAGAAACTGGGGGAGAGGGCTGAAACTCACCTCCCAGTTCCTCCAGATCAGACCACCAGCCCTGGTAACTTACATCACCAAAAACAGCATCTGATTCTATAACAGGAAAGAAAAATGTAGTAGACAAAAATCACAAGGCTTGAATGGAAATACAGCAAAGTGAATATTCTGAATTTCCCAAATTCACAAATAATTCACAGAGATTTCTATTTTTGTCTCAACGTTTTCCTGTCTTCTTCAACAAATGTGCATAAAACCATTTCTTGCACTGGTAATTATTGATATTTATTGAGCACTAATTATGGTCCATGCCCTCTTATTCTAAGCACTTCTTATACATTATTCATGCAATTCTCACCCCGCCCCCACCCCCAATAAAACACCTATGGAGTTGCTGCTGTCATTATTCCCATTTACACATTGGGAGCCTGAGGCACAGAGAGGTAAAGTCACGTATCCCAGGCCACACATCTTGCACAGTAGCGGAGCTGAGGCTTGGATCCCAGCAGTAACGCTCACACTCATATGACACTGTCATTCTTGCTTTCATTTTCTAACAAGTTTTTCTGGAGCATGTACAATTTGCCAAGCATTCCTTTCTGAGCTATAGCAGAAGGAGACTGGAACACAAAGAAACACGGGCAGATATAGCCCTGGGCACTAACCGACTTGCCTGGATTGTTGCAATAGCTTCCTAACTTCTGAGCACCTCTTCTTTCTGGTATTTCCCAATGAAGCAGCCAGAGGGATCCTGTTAAAATGTGACTCAGGTCATGTCACTCCTCAGTTCAGAACTTTCCTCTAACTCCCTGTCTTGTTCATAACAAAGGACAAATTAAACAGGATGATTTATGTCCACCTGGAGCTCCCCTCTTCTATCCCGCCTGTCACTTCTCTGGCCTGTCTCTCACACCTGTCCCATTTGGTCCATGCCAGTCCCATGAGCCTACCCTCCACTAGCAAACAGACCCGCACCTCCTACCTCAGGGCCTTTGCAATTGCAAAGTGCTCTTCCTAGAGTGCTCATCCCATTCTATCTCTTTTACATTTTTTTAATTGGCAAATGTTTATGGAGTCCAACTTGATGTTCTGAAATATGTATACATTGTGGAATGATGAAATCAAGCTAGTTAACATATCCATCACTTCACATGCTTTTCAATTTTGATATGAGAACATTTAAAATCTATTCTTCGGGCAGTTTATTATTAATT
The DNA here is from genome assembly GCF_009764315.1 of Trachypithecus francoisi. Classification (NCBI taxonomy): domain Eukaryota; kingdom Metazoa; phylum Chordata; class Mammalia; order Primates; family Cercopithecidae; genus Trachypithecus; species Trachypithecus francoisi. Next base: position 122,826,211 of record NW_022681458.1, on the reverse strand, counting down.
ATAGTCACTGGGCTGTACAATAGATTTCCAGAATTTATTTTTCCTGTTTAACTGAAACTTTGCCCCCTTTAACCAACATCTCCCCATTTCCTGAACCCCAGCCTTCAATCCCTGGTAACCACCACTCTACTCTCTGCTTCTGTAACTTTAATTTTTTTAGAGTACACATGCAAGTAAGATCACGCAGTATTTCCTTCTGTGCCTGGCTTATTTCACTTAGCATAATGCCCTCCAGGCTCTTCGCATTATCTCTGTTGCTTGTCCCTTATCTCCTTCAGATTGTGTTCAAATGTCATTTTGCAGCAGGCTGTGTCTGAGCCTTTTTAAATGGTAAACACCTCCCCCAGTGATACCTCCCATCCCATCCGTTTCCTGTTCTATTTCTCCACGGCACTTCTACCACCTGGCAAACTGTACGTGTTGGTTAGCTGGCTAGTTAGTAAGTTTGTGGATAGTTACATTCTCTGTCTGCTCTCCACTAAAATACACGTTTCAGGAAAACCACAGAATGTGTCTCTTCTGTCCACTGCTTTATCCCCTGTGCTTAGAATGGTGTCTGCACACAGTAAATGCACAATTCGTATCTGTTCAATGAATAAATAAATCCTATCCCCAAGAATCTTATCTGTTTATAAAAATGAACTACACTCTTCCTGAGTGGTTCTTCAACCAACTTCACAAATGCCACACATAAGCCACCCCCACGTGGTATGCTAACAGGCAGTGCAGGAGTCAGTGTGTCGATGGGGTAAAGGCTGGAAGATGGGTGAGCTCACAGCTGTGTGAGGTCTTCCAAGGCACAGGATGGAGGGAACCTTCTGGAGAAAATACAGAGCTAAGCATAGAAGTAGCAGCTTAGGATGGTTTAAAGCCTGATATTGCTGCTTACCAGCTCCTGCGCTTATACCCTTGAGTGAGTTATTCAACCTCTCCAAGCCTGAGTTTCCTCATCTGTGAGAACGGAAATAAAAGTCCTACATGCCTTCAGTGGCATTGATCATCAGTGGACTGATGAACCCTCCTTCGGCCAAAAGACCTTGGAGTTTTAAGTTCCCGACCATGGCAGGACGGAAAGCAGATGCGTCCCGCTTGCTGCAAGACCCTTTACCTTACTAACTATGGGCAGATTTTAATCAAAGGCTGACTTAAGGAGGACAAAAAGCCAAGCCAGAAGACTTCACTTACTTCATCCGACCACCGAGCGCTCTCCTCCTGTTTGTATGGTTCTGACCTGACAGCCACGCTGGGCTGCAGAGCTGGACTGCAGAGGCTTCCTTCTTGATGGATGGATGTCTGCGAACAGGTTTGGACTGGTGTCTGAAGACTGCCCAGAGGGTGGACTTGTACTCTATTTCACCTTTTTACGTTTACAGTTCAGATAGAAGACATTTAAATGTTAACTCTCCACCCCAGCGTCAACACAGGTTATATGTTGTCATACGTTTCATGGATGTGAACCCAGGAATAAAATTCTCCTTTAAATTTACTGATTCTGGCTCTCATTCAACATCTGTAAACTGATGATAATATCCACCAGGTCACAAGGTTGTGGAGATGCAACATAAAAACATATGCACACCGTCTAACGCCACACCTCACATACAGGGATGAATAGAGCGAATTCCACTTTGCCTTCGCCTGGAAACGTTGGGACAAGCTGGAAAAGGCAAAGAGGAGCAGAGAAGCGGGAAGACTTTTTTGGAATAGTCTCCACATGCACGGAAATATCCTCAAATGACAGCCAAGATTTTAGGTAGACCCAGCTGGCCCTGAAAGACAGCAGAAATCCAAAGATAGGAATTGAATTTGTTTCCTGAAAGCAAAAATCTCCTCAAGAGCTTTGCTGAGCTCCTCCATCTGCAGTGAGGACCCACAAATCCAAACAAGCCTCACGCCAGCAGCGGGCTATGGGCCAGAGTGTCCAGCTTTTTCTGCAGCAACATGTCAGCCCTGGTGTGATACCAATGTTTTGCCCGAGTTTCCTAGCTGAGTGTCGCCAATCACACCAAGCCTTCCTCCAGGGCGGGGACAGGGTCCTATACCAGTTTTGTGCAGCACTAACAGCTCCTCTACATACGACTCTGGCATGGACATCACCTTGTAGATCCTCTAAACAGCCCTATGAGGTCAGCACATGGGACAGGGGCCACTGCTAAGCTCCCAGTTTACAGAAGACGAAACTGAGGCTTGGAGTGATTCCATGTCTCATCCACACTCTCAGACTAGCAGGTGGCTGATTCAAGACACGTATCCGACTGCTCTGACTTGGGTGCAGTGGCTGTTCCACTACATCACACAGCATCTGTACCTCTCAGCACTCAGGTATTCCTAGATATGGATCAAACTAAACTGATGTGCTGAAAAATTGCCTGGCAATGACTACTTCCATTCATTGGTATGTACTCGATGCTAGGAACAGTACAAGTTATGCTGCACACACTCTTTGCTTTAAACCTCAACATAATCCTATGGGGTATTACTATCTACCCCTGCAGTTCCCTTTAGTGATAAGGTAACTGAGACCAAGAGAAGTTAAGTAACTCTATCAGTGTCATGCAGCTAGAAAGAGACAGAAGTGGGACACAAAGTGACCCCTATGCCAGGCTCTTATCCTGCACAGGGACACCTCTTGATGCTATGCAGGGAAGGAGTGCCTGGGGAGGTGAGGAACCCCAGTCCTTTGTAAGTCTCTGGAAGGAGGCCTCTCTGGGAGAGGAGGAAAGGCAGCTAAATGCCCCAACACTGGATCTCTTTCCCTGGTGCGAGGAAGTGTTATAAAACCTTTGAAATGGATTCAAATGTCAATCACCAGCTAAAAGACACTGGTCAATTACCCAAACGTCATGAACTTCGGTTTCCCAGTCTATGAAATGGCGCATACCATATAGGATTATCTTTAGAATTAAGTGACATAAACAATGCAAACCATGAAGCACTGATGTGGAGAACATGATCCATCCCTTTTCTCCTTTCCCACGTGATGGAAGAGACAACACTGGACATTGTTCAAGAAGAATGTAGAGTAAGAGGAGGTTATATCAAACAAGACTGGCTGGAGGTCCACAGAGACACAGGCCAGGAGGTGCTGAGGGGCGGCAGTGCAGGCGGGGCAGCGGGGTCAGAGGCCTGCAGCAGAACAGATGCCAAAGTTTCTAGAGAATCCAATTTGTGCCTTTGATTATGGTTTTGTCCCTTCTTGGGCAAGCTCAGCCCCAGACAGAGAAGCAGAACCCAGGGCACTTATCTCACCCTCAACCTTCCATCACTCACTTGCCACACACAGGGCACAGCCAGGCCTCTCTGTCCCATTGCAACCTGGAAGCTGTGGACTCAGACCCACACGGTCTCTACTAGACTATAGGCTGACCCCCGTCCCCCAAGCCTCCTCCCTCCAGCCTCTTACCAAGGCTGTGGTTCCTCCTTTTCCTCACCTAAAAGTCATCATTTTTCCTGTTCAAGGCAGTACTGTACAATAGTTGGGGATGGGGAAAACTGAGGCACGCAGGGTGGCAGAGTAGCCATGACTATCCTTTGCAAGACAGCATCATCTTCCATGGGTTCGAACAACAGAGAGCCTGCAGGGAGCTTTGCTCTGTGCCACCTCCCTGTGACATTCCATAGACAGCTGCCTGCCGGTGGGGAGGCGGGAAGCACATCTTCTCTCCCGAATTGGCCCCGGCCGGGCTTTTTAGTCCCTAAGGTTGGGCTAATACACAGCTAACGATGAATGTTTCTGGCCCGGGTTCCCTCCCTGAAAAGCTGCCACATTCAGCATGGCTTATGAAGTCCCAGCTATGTCGACAGCCCCCAGATGCCTTGAAGGCTGAGGAGGTGCCTCCAATGGCCATTGCCTATAGCTGTGAGGTGAACATCAGCAGCCCTGCCAGTCGTGGGTTTTCTGAACTAGGGTTCCGCTGGACCTACAGAACATTGGGACACTTCCTTTTCGGCAGAGTTCTGATGCCTTTAGAATTTCAGATTTGTTAAAGCACCAGCTCTTCACAAAACCTTGAAAATAAATGGAGACTAACCAAAAGCATACCCTCCAGGACAATGATGTCTGTAGACGGTCCCACCATGAGCTTGCTCCCTCCCTTCCTCCACCCTCCCAGGCACCCAAGCCTGCCTCAGGACCACAAGCACAGGAAGTCATGTTAGGGTGCATCGGCCACAAGACAGAAGATGGATGGAAGTGGCAGTAAAATAAACAGGTCTTTATAGTCAGAAAGCCATGGCGTGAATCCTGGCTGCACCATTTATAACCTGAGTGACTAGGGATAAACAGCTTCATCTCTCTGAGTCTTGGTATTTCCGCTATAAGATAGGGAATGGTATCAGTCCTGAAACGTGGTTTTGAGAATTACAGCACAGAATTCAAGGCAGAAGACCTGGCACGGAGCCTAACACATAATAAGCACATAATTTACCTGCCTTCCACAGTCAGAAAAGGAGACACTGAGAAACACATTGAAGGTGATGAAGTAGTTGGATTCTAGCTTTAAATCAACGCATGTCAAGAATCCAGCTGTCAAAGTGCCCAGGTTCTGAGGACATGGTGGTCCGTTGGTTTCCAGGCAATGGGGTCTTAGCTATAAGCAGTTTGGTAATTTATGTTGGTGGGGTCCTGGGAAGCCCTCAGCCTCTTCCTTCAGTATGTTTCTGTCCCTCAGCTATCAGGGCGTTAAAATTCCTCCATAAGAGTTTCCCTGTAGAGCCGTAGAACTGCTCCTTGTTAGAAGCTGCCAAAGAACAATGACTCTAGGGCACTGATGTCATCATAGTATCACCCCCATCTCCCATCCCATCAAGCCTACAGGATCCAGTAAGACTCCTTGGCTGAGCTCTCAATGCTCTTTAATAAAATCTAGCCCCATTGATAGCTTCCCAGGCTCATCCCCAGCAGTGTTTTATGGCATTGTCACCACATCACTTGCTTAGTTATCCGTCCTCAAACTTGCCAAGCCCTTCCACAGCTTCTCACTTTAGCCTTTGCTGTTCCTCTTCCTGAAACACCGTCTCCTGCATGTTTGTCTCATGGACTCAAGTGTAAGTCTCAACCCAAACCCTCAAAACCCCTTGCAGGTGAGTACCATGCTTCTGGCCAGGGCTGAGGAAAGACGGAAGGGAGAAGGTGGCTGTCATTTCCTGAACACCTGCTACCCTGTCCCAAGCACTGTGCTGGAGGATTCACAGAGGCATACTTACCTGTTTTAATCTGCAGGACAACCCTAGGACTATGTATTTTCTCAATTTAGGGAGAGGAGAGAACTGAGATGTAGGAAGTTAAAGAAACTTCTTTCCCAAAGTTACAGGGTTAGAAATATAACAGGGAGATCTAACCCCAAAGCCGGGGCACCGGTCCATTACCTCACACTGCCTCCCCTCACTATGTTAAGCATGACAAATGCCTGGGATGGGGGTTCACAGAGGCTCTGGTGGTCTCATGGCCACCTCTGACATGGGGTTTTGGCTTCTGAACTCACTTCCTCGTGTCTGCCCAGTGGCCACACAGATGAGTAACCCACCTCCTCCTTACACTTCCCTCTCTTGGCCACCAGTGCCAAGCAGTCATAAGAGTGCTGGACTTCACTCAAGTCATCAAGCCTGAGTCCACAGGAAGGGCCATCTAGGACCCTCCTGTTGCCAAGGATGTTTGCCTGTGGTCCTCAGATTAGAGCAGAAAGGAGAGAAAGTAGCTCCTGGTGAAAACAGAAGTCACCAAGGGCCTACTACATGGAAATACTTGACAAGTAAGTGGCCAAACAGGATGGACCCATGGCAGAGTCACCAAATGTCCTCTCTGCCCAGTCGTTCTAAGCCTCCTTCCTGGGTCTTCTTTCTCAGTTTGCCCCTGAGTTCCATGCTACCCGCTCTGGGCTTGGCACTCCAAGTCTACTCCATGCATCTCACACTCTCCTCACAGGGCCTCAGTCTCCCGCAATAGCGCCCACATTTATATCTTCAGCCCTGACCGCCTTCCTTCCTTCCAACCCTGTGATTCCCCTGCTACTAGACATCTTCTCCCAAGTGTGGCAGAGGCACGAGTCCAAAATGACCTTGATCATCCTTCATCCTTCTTCCTTTATCTTGCATGACAACACCCATCCAGTTGTCCAGGTCATAAACCCAGGTGTATTCTTCTTGACTCCTTCATCGCATCCCTTGCCCATATCCAATCAGTTACTGAGTTCTGCAGATTCATGTCTCTTTTATCAGTCATTTCCTCTATTTTAAGACCACTGTTGTAACTCAGGACTTATCTCTTTTTTTTTTTTTTTAGATGGAGTCTCACTCTGTTGTCCAGGCTGGAGCGCAGTGGTGCAATCTTGGCTCACTGCAACCTCCATCTCCTGGGTTCAAGCAATTCTTCTGCCTCAGCCTCCTGAGTAGCTGGGACTACAGGTGCATGCCACCATGCCTGGCTAATTTTTGTACTTTTAGCAGAGACATGGTGTCACCATATTGGCCAGGCAGGTCTTGAACTCCTGACCTCATGATCCACCCACCTTGGCTTCCCAAAGTGCTGGGATTACAGGCATGAGCCACCGTGCCTGGCCAGGACTTACCTCTTAATGGGTCTCTCTGCTTTCTGTTCCTTTGCAAGTGACAGCACTGGTCAAATTTGCCAGACAAAATCTTATCTTTTTCTCCCCCTTTGCAAACCCATCAGCATCCCTGTACAACTTTGAGAGAGAAACTCTTACTTCTTAAATCCACACATGACATCCTGGGGGATCGGAACACCCCTGCTGTCTAGCCTTGTTTCCTGCTGCTCTCCCAGTCATACAATATGATCCGCAATCCCCAAGCCCCAATCTGTTTCGCATTCTGTGTCACACACACCACTCTCTGCCTCAAGTGCCTTTCTCACCCTGCCTAGCCCCACGCTGGACCAACTCCTACTCACTCTTCAAAACCCAGTCCAGGTGTGGCCTCCTCTAGAAAGCCTTGAACGGTGCCAGTCTGCTTTAGAGGTGGGTTCACTGCTGTCATAGAATAACACATTACCCCTTCTGATCATCCACTTTCACACTTGAACACAGGCTCTGTTTGGTTCGCCTTTGTATTCCTCTAGCTGGCCCAGGTCCTGGCATAGTGCCAATCAATACATGTTCACTGAATGCAAGAAAGAATGGATGGAGGAACAAATGAATGAATCCAGGAAACATCTGATAACTCCACTAAGGTCAACGTTCCTCAAAGAAATACTCAGATGGGAAAATCACAATTTTCTCTTCATACTCATGCTGACAAAACACCCACACACTTTCCATCTTCTCCATTAAATGGGTAAAATTGGGCTTCTGGCCACGTTGGCCCTGGCAGATGGAGGAGAAAAGAGGAGGAGTCTTTCTGAATGGTGCATTTTCCTCTCTTGGTTTTCTTAGCTGCCAACTCTAATTCACAAGTTCAGATGCGCCTGAGGACAACCAAATCCAAAGCATCCCATGCAGGAACCAGGCCCTCTCATCCAGAGTTGTCAGAAAGGCCGCGGGGGAATCACTGCATCTCAGACTTGATGTGAGTAAGAACCCCTGACGACTTTGCTAAAAGCTTTCTTGGCCTCACTTCCAGATTTTCTGATTTGATGGATCTAGAGAGGGGCCCAGAAAACATGATTTTACTGAGCAAGCTTCACAGGTTGTTCTGGTACAAGTTGTTGGTGAATTACACTTTAAAAACATGGCTTTAGGCTGGGCGCGGGGGCTCACACCTGTAATCCCAGCCCTTTGGGAGGCCGTGGGGGGGTGAATCATGAGGTCAGGAGTTCCAGACCAGCCTGACTAACATGGTGAAACCCTGTCTCTACTAAAAATACAAAAATTAGCCAGGTGTGGTGGTGCACACCCTGGGAGGTGGAGGTTGCAGTGAGCCAAGATTATGCCACTGCACTCCAGCCTGGGCAAACAGAATGAGACTCTGTCTCAAAAAAAAAAAAAACAAAAACAAAAACAAACAAAAAACTGCTTTAGGTGTTTAGAAAAAAGTCCCACCCATTCCTAAGTCAAATATAATTTGCTTTGATTTTTCATAGACCTAATCTGGGATAAAGTGCTCTGAACATCAAATATATTTGATATTCTGTTCAGGGCCAATGGAAGCAATCACTTCTCCTCAGCTTGGAGATCCTGTTAGGAGAGCAGATGACGTAAGTATTTTAGAAGATTGAGATGCATTTGGAATGTCATTCATGTCTCCTCCCTGCAGGGAGTACTAAAAACAATGCTGAGAGAGCGCTGTGTGTCCCTGTGCGTGTGCGCACACACACAGGCACACACACACACACACACCTCTGCACGTGGACATTCATCTCATCTTCTACAAATACAATTTTGTCACCTATTTCACCTTTTGGGGTAAAACTTAATCCACTTTAGAATAAAATCAAATTTTGGAGTCTAATGCAGAGGGAGGGGGTTACATAGAAGGAAAATACGATATTTGTGTTTCCACTGTACATTATAAATATGAAGGTATAAGAAACTCTCTGTAGCCTTGCTGTTCATATACAGAAAAAGCTAAGTTTCATCTGCATATTCCTGTACACACACACATTTAATGTTGTTCTAAGTGAATAAACATCACAATTTTAAATTATTAGCGTGAATGTTAACATTTCTCTCTCCGTTGAACAATGCCAGTTATACGTGCAAATATAAGAGCATTGAACTCACATGTGAAGTCACTTCAAATACAGTTGTATTTCATAGCTTATACATGCATACACATTTCATTCTGGCCAGAAGAGTGGAAACCCTGCACAAAACAAACTCAACTGTTGCTATTTCACTCTTAATATGTGCATTTTCTGCCAGCACTGTATGGAAGCTGGCGGTTTCCATACTACCTTGTACTGGCTTAGAGTCTCTCTGAACTCTCACCAGAATTCTGCACTCATGGGCATCATGAATCCTCTGTGTGAGCGGGGCATCGGCAGATGTGTGCATGCTCCATTGTCCCATTAGATTTCACTTATAAAACACAAGTTCAAAAAAAATTATCAAAAACTTCAAGATGGCAACACCAGACCATTAAAGCAAGAACAAGCCCCTTCTGAGTGCAATGCCTTGTGCAATTGTCCAGGCTGCATGCCCAAAAAGGTGGCCCTGTATGTCCTGTGAAGTCTAGGAGGTATCTTAGACAAGTGTGAGAGATCTAGGGGTGAGAGGCTCTTGACCACATCCACAAAGGTGAAGGAGAGAAAAACTGCATTGAGGGTGAGCTGCACTTCCAAAGACAGTGGGGCAGGGATGAATGAAGTCAGTTGCCCAGGAAGGCTTCCTGAAAGGCTGGAGGGTCCACGAAAGGGGTAGGGGGTTGGAGTAAGTGACGAGTGCCAACTGGAGGGAGACCAAACTCACAGCACAAGAACTGCAGCTTGAAGTGCCCAGCAGGGAACCTAAGGGAGAGTCACCAGAGAGCCCCAGAGGAGGATAAGGTGGCTGCTGTACAACAGCCATCCAGATGGCCCCAGTGCCACATCAAATCTGCACCAGCCAAGGGAGGCCTTCTCTGCCCCATCTCTGCTCTCCTCTGCCTCCACCTCCAGCTCTGCAGGCATCAGGAGCCACAGCTGGAGGACTGTCAAGAATAAGGCTGGGGAAGCAGAAAGAAGCCCATCGTGTATCCAACTAACTTCAGCCTTTCTGTTCTAAAGCAGGTCCCAGCAGAGGGAGGGCAGAAGAATTAACTTTGAAAGAAGTTCATGGTTTTATTTTACTAGCTGGGACATTTCAATTACAGAAATGGAACTGTTCCCATAATAAAAAGACATTAGAGGGTGTTCCACTCCCTCAAAGTGGCAGGCTCTCACATGCTCATGTTTGGCTTAAATAAACAGTTAGAGTTGATGTGTTTTCAGCTCATTCAAATAAATGTTTTCCTGTGCATACACACACACACATTACATACATCACACACACACACAACTCTGCCATGTGCATCCTCTAAGTTCACCTAATCATCTATCCACAGATACACTTGTGTCACCTTTTCTACCATTTGAGATGAAAAGCTAACTCATTGCAGAATAAAATCAAATCTCAAAGTTTAATAAGGAGGAAAAGGGGTTGTGTAAAGGAAAAAAAATCATGTTCTCACCTTCACTGTATATTATGAATATAAAAACTTAACAGAAGGAACTCTCTGGAGCACAGCTTTCTTCCACACTTCTGAGTTTGTTTGTTTGTTTGACTGGTTGACTGGCTTGTCTGTTTTTGTTTGCTTGCTTGTCATTTGTTTGGGGTTTTTTTGCGATAGGGTGATCATTGTGTCCAGATGTGGACTTGAACCCCCAGCAATTTCCCCAGCACAGAGTCCAGGGGATGTTTGCTTAGGCAGTCCAAGACTACTGAGTACAGTTCTTTTACTTGAAAACATTAAAATTCCTTTAGAATCTCCAGTTCAAAAAAGTATGTGCATTAAAAAAACAAATTACTAATATAATATATCCTCACCCAGGTGCCCAACTGAAGATTTCTGACCACTTCAACCTGGTGGATGCTGGTGCTTAATCCTGAATCAAAAGAAATAAAATGAGCTGTGAAGAAAAAACTAACATAAAGTGTATGTATTTCCTATTTATTTTAAAGTGAGAGGAGTTTTATTCCTCTCACTTTATCATGGGAAAAATTATTCTTTTCTAGATTTTAAAACTTCTTATCTTCTTGCAACATGAAAACAGGTTTTTAGGGGTTTTTTTAGGATGTATAGTTCTACAACACAAATCACTCAGCATAAATATAGATATTAAATCATCATATATTCAGAGCTTTTGGGGAAAATTAATTGTATTTTCAACAATAATAACATTCAAAACCTTTATATTTCCACCTTAGGCTCCAACACAAGTCTTCCTTCAGGCCTCTTGAATGATCATTTTCCTAACAAAGCAACAACACCGGCAATTGCAATGAATAATTATATCAAATATCATTTTTGAGGTCTTTCTGTGTTCAAGGCTCTATGTGAAAAGCTTCATTTGTATTGACCATCAGTTCTTACCAAAACCCCATGAATTTTACAGATGTAGAATCTGAGGCTAGATTGTTCCCCCAGTCTGTTGCAGTTCATTGAGCTAGGATGCAACGGAATCGGCAGACAGTCCCAGTCAGGCTGGTGCTACAGTGGTGTTTGGAGCACCTCCTCTGGGTGACTGAAGACCATGCCTCTACTTGGAGGGGTTCATAACATCATCAGCACCAGCTGTTTACAGATTTCACAGAGAGGTGCAAGTTAATGATATGGGTCTTAGACCCAACATTTTACAAAATCACACAGTGGAGCTTAAGAGAGGCATTTAAAGAGTTTCCCCATCTGGGTAATAGAGATAATGGGAGAAGCCCTACCAACTCCAGAATGTTGATATGGAGTCAAAAGAGCAAAAAAGTGTGATCCTTAAATCAAATATCTAGTTCTTAATAACTCATTATCTTCAATGCCTCAAAACCTTTGTAAAAACATTTTTTCAACTGTTGAGATAGCTACTAATTTAATGAAAGGAGTATTAGTCCATTCTCATGTTGCTGTAAGGACAGAGACTGGGTAATTTATAAATGAAAGAGATTAAATTGGTTCACAGTTCTGCAGGGTTGGGGAGGGCTCAGGAAACCTACAATCATGGTGGAAGGAGAAGCAAACACATCCGTCTTCACAAGGTGGTAAGAGAGAGAATGAGAGTCAAGCGTAGGGGGAAGCCCCTTGTAAAACCATCAGATCTCGTGAGAACTTACTATCACAAGAATAGCATGGGGGAAACCACCCACCTAATTCAATTACCTCCCACCTGGTCCCTCTCACCACATATAGGGATTAGGAGAACTACAATTCAAAATGAGATTTGGGTGGGGACACAGTCAAACCATATAGGAAGGAGGTAAAAGAAGAAGAAAAGGAGAGAGAAAGGGAAGGAGGGAAGAAAAAAGGAGAAACTAAGATTAAAACAAAACCCCCAGTGAAGCAATGGCAGAACTGAGATTAGAACCCAATCTCTTTTACTCAAAAACCCAATATGAGAAGAAATTGTGATATTTGCCTTTCAATTTAGTTTATGGTAGTTTTTGAAACACGCTTGCTTTTTTTGAACATGTCAGAGGAAATCTCATCCTTGGAAATGCCTTACACATGTCATGGCCATGCTGGAGGAAAAATGGGGATTATAATCACCATCTCATGAAAGATACACTCAATATAACAGAAAGATCATGCTTAGTTAAATAAAGTTGCTCCATGAAGACTTACCTGATAAAGATGCATACGAACTGAAAAGAAGTGGTGTTCTCCAGTTATGAGCAAAGCCTCATGTCTACCTAATTTCCCACCACTTCTCACATTTGAGGCTTTTGCAGGGAGAATAATGCTATCACCTCACAGCCAAAGGCTCCTGGAAGGCCACACGTCACTCTAATAAGCCTACTCATTATTATTATTATTGGTGCTGTTCTTGTCCTCATTATTTTCATTATTTATTACTGGCTTTGCTCTTACAAGTGAGTAAATAATTCTCTGGAAGTAATCTGTTTCCCCAGGTGAGTGAATAAAGACTTCCTCTTTTCAGAGTAAATGCTTTTCTTTTTTTCTTTGTTGGCCAAAATGCATACCACTCCCTCACAGTGGCCATTTCATAATATGGTTAAACCTAATTGTATCACCTGCTGAAGGAGGAGCGTCACCAAAATGGTGGCCCCCATGTCTCCTATCAGGCCCTGTGAAAGCCCCCAACACAGGAAGGAAAGGATAGTTGTGAACTAGGGGAAACGCCTAGCGGATCAACAAAAACCCTCTTAGGAGAAAACAGTCATTCATTCCCTCAAGAATTGCCCACCCCCACCACCTCACAGGTCTGAAATTGCAGAATGCCAATGTCTCCAGGGACCAGGCAGATGGCAAAACTCAGGCGACTCACACATGTGAAGCAGGGGAATGTTGCAAGTCGTGGAGACATTGGTGTTCCTCTCTAACTGCAATGTTAGTGTTGCCAGCCTTTCAAATGTTTTCAAGAGATGCAGGAAATTGAGACTTTTGAGTGAAATAGTACACTCTTCAAATTTGGTAACTTTTTTTTTTTTTTTTTTGAGACAGAGTCTCGCTCTGTCGCCCAGGCTGGAGTGGAGTGGCGCGATCTCAGCTCACTGCAAGCTCCTCCTCCTGGGTTCACGCCATTCTTGTGCTTCAGCCTCCAAAGTAGCTGGGACTACAGGCGCCCGCCACCACGCCCGGCTAATTTTTTGTCCTTTTAGTAGAGACGGGGTTTCACCATGCTGGTCAGGATGGTCTCGATCTCCTGACCTCGTGGTCCACGTGCATCAGCCTCCCAAAGTGCTGGGATTATAGGCGTGAGCCACCGCACCCTGCCTTCAAATTTGGTAACTGTTTTGCTCTAATTTAATACACTGTGTGGGCCAAACAAAAGCCAATTTTTGGCCAATCATGTGATAGCACTTCAAGCCAACTTCTGCATAACTGAAGGAACAACCTGTCCAGTAGGTGACCAGTGATCAGAGGCATGGATAGGAGTCCAGTACAGGATGGTATCTGAATGCTTTTGAGATCTGAAACCCTGAATTTAATAAAATTATCCTGGTGGGCTTCAATGCATGCAGTCACCGGAAAAGGCTGTCTGCCAGTGGGGCGGGAGTGGTTGAATGCTAACTTCTCTGAGCCTCAGTTTCTCCAGCTATAGAATAGTGGGAAAGACAATAGTATTTATAAGTTTACTGTAGGGATTAAAATGCAGTAATACAAAAAATGAGTCAGACTAGAAACCTCATGGTAGGTGTTCCATAATCTTAGTTCCCAGCTCCAGCCAAACAGCTGTGTGACCTTGGGCATGTCCCTTTATTTATCTGGACTACAAATGCACCAGTGCTGGGTTTGGGCCACGTTATCTCTGTAGCTTCTCATGTGTAGCTGTTCTGGGATCCCCCGAGAACTGCCTTCCACTTCCTAACGGTGCTACCCTGTTGTTCTCTCGATAATTGCTAGGATGGCTCCACCAACACAGTTCCCTCAGAATCGAAATCCAGCAAAGGAGTCATTAGCAGTTTAACTGCATTTTAAATATATGTATATATAAGATCTCCAGATCTCCCACAATGCTATCTAAAGGACAAACGATTGTCGTTTAAGTTTTGACATAATTATAACATTTAAGGTTAAAATGTGCACTGCTCGATAATCCTTCCTGAGTAATTGCAGTGTTTCTAGCCGAACCGGAGGCTGATAATTGACTTGCCTGGAGGTTGCTAGGAAAGCACTAACTTCACAGGATGAGTGAGGGGAGTTAAATCATAGGACCTGGAAGAGACTGTCGTGTCTTTCAAAGAATAACCCAGTTAACTACAGTAGGGCAGGGCAGAGCAGGGTGAACTGGAGCAAATCCAGCTCCTCACCAGAGCGAGACCGAGACATGCTATGCAGGGACCAGAGCAGCTGCCGCTGTGCCTGGGGAAAGACGCCATTCATCACGCCCCTCTGACCCCCTCCATACGTGATGCTATTGCTACACTCTATCATCATCATCACGTCTCCCCAGGTACCAGTCAGTTTTTGCTGCAAAACAACACAAAATCTCTGCCACATGACAGTATTATTTCTCACTCTGGTCTGTGGGTCTACTGGGTTGGCCACCCCTGGGGTTCACTCCAGGTCTGCTCCCCATGTCTCTCATCCTCAGGCTTCCTGGGCACAGTCCTTTCGTGGTGACAGCAGACTGCATGAGGACAAGCAGATACACACAAGGCCTCCTCGGACCTCAGCACAGACTGGAGCACTGAAACTTCCACCCAGTTCTACAGGCTGGAACAGCCACATGGCTAAGCCCAGCCTCAGAGGGAACGGAGGGGGAGAAACTCCTCCCATGGTGGGGCAGGGGAGTGAATATTTGCTGAACAATCATCTCATCTGTTGCACCCCTAATGACCTTGAGCCTCTGAGGACAGGAATCATTCTTATTCCCTCCCCAGCACACTGCCCAGCATAGCTCTAGAAAAGGTGACTCTGACTCCTTGCTGAAATCCAATCCAATGATACCCAGTGGTAGGTCACTTAGGCCACAGGCTGTGATCATATGAAAGTCCAGGTAGGCAAGCCAGCATTAGGGAAGTCTGCTAGAAGTGAATAGAGCTCCAGCTATATTCCACTTTTCTAAGAAGTGGGCTGTAAAAGGAAGTAGTGTCATGTCTAAAAGTTCTGGAGCCACAGGCCAGTGATTAAACTGTGCACAGAAGAACAATGACAGTAGCCAGGGCCGAGGTGGCCACAGGGCTCAAGAACAGGCAGATGCTTAGTCCTGAGAGCCATGACAGCACGCAGGAGCAGAACCACAGTGGGGCCAGGATTCCTGAGCAGGACGGGGCTCTCTCTTAAGCTCAGGTGGTCCTAGTGCTCTGGGGCTTGGCAGCGTGGTGAGCTGCAAAGATGTGGGCTTTAGCATTGCAGAATCTTTCATCTGTCTAATGAGGTAAGCTTTCTAACCTCCAAAACTTGATTTCTTCATCTGCAAAATGGGACTAACACCCTTTACTTCAAACTGTTTTACTGAGGTTTAAATCAGATGACGTGTTTAAGGTGCTTAGTTCATGATACATGCTCCAAAATATGTTAACTCTTCCTGGGCCTGCCTCCTGCACCGGTGCATAGATTGCATGTGGGTCTGGTGTCAGTGGCATGGAGAGAAGAGTTAAATGAGCCTCTAACCACCTGTATCTATAAGACACAAGTCCTTTAGGCTGAGCATTTGTGTTGCTGCAAAACAAGTTCATAAGGTCTTGTCTTCCTCTTCCCAAGAGACACAAATTGCAAACTAGTCATTTCTCTTTCTCTTACCAATATATGGTGATTTAAGATATTGTCAGAAACAGGTGCAGTCCTGTCTTAGTTCAATCAGGCTGCTATAGCAAATTACCATATAAACTGGGTGACTAAAACAACAAATATTTATCTCTCACAGCTCGGGAGGCTGGAAGTCTGAGATCGTGGTGCCAGCATGATTCTCGGTAAAGTCCCTCTCCTGAGTTGCAGATGGCTGACGCTTGCTGTGGCCTCCCATGGCAGAAAGTCAGCTAGCTAGCTCTCTGGCCTCTTATAAGGACACTAATTCCGTCCATGAGGGCTTCACCCGCATGACTGAATCATCTTCCCGAGGCCCTCTCTCCTGATATCGTCACCTTGGAACTAGGATTTCAACATAGGAATTTGAGAGGAAAAATCATCACACCATAGTGAGTCTCTTCACCTCCAAATAATAATATTTTGTGTATGACAAAGAGTTTTTCTCCTCTGGTCTCTCATGAAACTGTCAAAACCATCCAAGGAAAGACAGGTGTTATAGACTGAATGTATGTGTCCCCCCATAATCCGTATGTTGAAGCCCTAACCCCCACAGTGAAGCTATTTGAAGAAGGAGCCTTTGGGAGATAATTAGATTGAGAAGAGATCATGAGAGTTGGGCTTCCATCATGGGATCAGTTTCTTTATAAGAAGAGGAAGAAAAACTAGAGCTTGCTAGCTCTTTCCACCATTTGAGGACAGAGTGGGAAGGCAGCTGTCTGCACGCCAGGAAGAAGGCCTTCACCAGGGCAGAATTGGCCAGCATCTTGATCATAGACTTCCAGCCTTCAGAATCATGAGGAACAAATGTCTGTTTAAGCCACCCAGCTTATGGTATTCTCTTATGACAGCCCAAATTGATGAAAACAACATGTAATATAGTCCCCCTCTCCAAGATGAAAAAAATGAGAGGCTGAGACTGGTTAATAAGTGACTTTCTTGAAATCACACAGGACAGTCCTTCCCTCAGTAGTTGACTTCCTCTAAGTCAGAAGTTATTTAACACACAAATCCTTCTGAAAGAAGAATTGCACTCCAAGGCTTTCTGTCACCTTCTTGAGGTCATGCTCACCTGGTCAGGGCATTTTGACAAGTCATGACAACCAACTGCTTCCTCAAAAAAAACTCAGAAGTCATCCACTGCTTGGCAGCTTGACAGTATTTTAAAAGAAATATCCATTGTTCAGTATCTTGAGGAATGATATTAATGGACCCAAATTTAAGTGAAAGATCATGCAAAAGATAGAATTTGCTATCTCCTAGGAAACCGGAAACAGGGAAGGAAAGAAGATAAAAACCACCACCAACATGGTGCTTCAGGAACGAAAGGGTGAGGCCAGTAATATCCTTTCTGGTTTTTGTTTGCTTGTTTTTTAGCACATACATTCCTATCATTCTGCTAAAATTATTCATATATCTTATAGTTTTATCTTGGAAGGAAAGAGTTAACAGCTTATTGTCACCTTTCCTCTGGCCTCAGGGGAACCCAAGATTTGATCTTCAGGTAAATCCTTCTTGCAACACTAACTTAAGGAATTCATAGAGACATAATGGATCCAAGATAATTGCTATATACCGATCGACAGCAGGGCCTTATTACTGAGGTTGCTTAGTTCATAACCTACAATTGATGAGTAAGCGGTAACTGATAAGATATGGCTGAACTGAGAATAGACTCTGGTCAGCAACTCCTGAGAAAGGAGTAGCAAGGTGTAAAAGCCACAAGTCCCTGGAATTGATCACTGCCTGTGCCCACTAAGCTTTGTTTGTGAGCATAAATATTACAAGTATACAGTGATTTCAAGACATGCTTGGGTACTGCCAAGACCTCTGTTATGTTGTTGATGCGTGCGCTGTGCTGGTGCCTTTCATGTTCTTTCTTAAAGTTAAATTAGTGCTGGGTGAAGCCCATAGTCTCATGAGTTCAGCAGTTAGTGTGAACCCTAGACCATTGCTGTCAGTCAAGCAGACTGGGCAGTGGGATCCCAGACCAGTTCCCAAAAAGGGAACTCCACTGGTTCAGTATTGCACCATTAGCTGTAGGTACTCTTGATTGCCATTACCCTCCTCCTCCTCTCTAATACAATTCCTAGGGGTTGGGCACTCCAGGGTAAAGATGGATCCAGCCTCAGCTGAATCACATGCCAATCAAGGCTGTCACATTCCTCTTGCTGATGAAGGTTGATGGGTAGGCATTTAATCATCTGACTAGATAGACAAGAGGAGAGGGCCTCAAAGGTTCCCAAGAAAGTAATCCTTTCTTTTTAAGAAGGAAGACTTGGAAGAGGTGGCATATTTTTGCATCTGGACATTGCTAGGTCTGATTGTGATCACTGGAAAGCAGTTGCCACTTATGAGCAAAAGGGAGCCATCCAGAGGGCTAAGGTGGTACACTGAGGAAAGTAGCTATTAGCAAGGTAGACTTCTCTTGATGTGATCCCTGTGCTTCTCCTTATGACAGACCTACAACTGTGCTACTACTAAGCTTCTTCTTATATACAATAATACACTTTCTTATCATTCCAGCAAATTTGGGTCACTGTCCTCTCTTACAGCCAAGAGTGCCCTAACTCACAAGGTCAGTAAATGGCGGAGAACTTCAGCAAACCATTATCTCCCCAGCTCCACCACTTAATGACCCTGCGTGCTCAGTGTATTAGTACATTTTCATGCTTCTGATAAAGACATGCCTGAGACTGGGTAATTTGACTGGGAAGGCCTCACAATCATGGCAGAAGGCAAAAGGCACATCTTACATAGTGGTAGACAAGAGAGAATGAGAGCCAAGAGAAAGAAGAAAGCTCCTATAAAATCATCAGATTTCATGAGACTTATTCACTACCACAAGAACAATATGGGGAAAACTGCCCACATGATTCAATTATCTCCCACCAGGTCCCTCCCACAACACATGGGAATTATCGGACCTACAGTCCAAAATGAGATTTGGGTGGGGACACAGCCAAACCATATCAGTGTGCCAGACAGGGACACTGACCACACAGGGTCAGTAATGTTAGTTATCATAATGGGATAATCTGGTGTGGAGCTGGAATGGCATCAGGAAACCAGGGACAGAAAGCTCCCAGTACGGAAGCAGAGACCAGAGGGGACCCACCATCAGAGCAGATGGGAGGGCTCTATTCTACTAAGCCAGGCATCTCTGTTGCCACTGATTTTGCACTGATCCAGCAAGCTTAGGGTCATCGGACAGCACCAGGTTTGAAAACTCCCAGGTAAATATATGCAGTTTATCTGGGGAGAAATGCTGGCATAATATGAGAGCCTATTTGTGTTTGGGTATGGAACAGAGGAGTTCAAAATGTATGGGTTAGGAAAATCCTCCCATACTGGAGACTCTGGATCAACTCAAGTCACACCCAGGAGGTAACTGCTATCTCTTCTACACTAAGGGCTAGGACTAGGATATGAAAAGTATTTTTTCATATCCTAAAATTCAGGTCCTGACCATATAACTGACTTACATATTACCTATAACAATGCGGCATTTGATCTAATTGAAAAGTAGCGACTGGAAGTGAAGGTGGTTTTCCATAAGAAAAATAGCTGGTATTCTCAGGAATAACAGTGAGGTCACGGGGCATTGAGTTGAATCAGTTGTTTCTGACACTTACATATTTGATTTTCATGCCTCTTTTATTCTAAGATGCATAATCTGTGTCACCCAACATGGAGCTGGACTACCAACTACTCTTCTTTTGAAAGCTATGCTATTTGAGACATTCTTACCAGGCGCACGGTGTGGGTATGGGTTACAGAGAATGTGGATGATCTATTTCTCAGGAAACCTCTGAAAAGGAGGACAGTCACCCATCTGTGTGAGATTTTGCAGGGCAGCAGGCCTGTGGGCAGGCTCGAGGATGGATGAGCCGATCTGCCAAGGTTGCCATAGTCAGCAGCTACAGACTGAGGAAAAGCAGGCCAAGTTGGAGAGAGGGGTTTAAAAAGCTGTTTTGCAAATGCTTCTCTCAGATGGGAAACTGCTCTACAACCACAAGTTTCTGGAGGTTTTTTTTTTTTAAATTTAGTCTTTCTTCTATAGCTTGGTTTTATATGCACACAAATAGACATAGAGACAAGATCAAGGAACTTCCTCAGACAGTCTTCTACCTGTCTCTATTATGCTTTAGTCAGCCAAGGTATCTTTCCAGGGAACTAATCAAATTAAATAACCTGAGTATCCATGAATTACATCTATAACTTGCACCACTTAGAACTGTCTGCAGGTCTCCTTAAAATGGCTACGGAAGAGATTCTTCTCTTCAGGATGGATAAGCTGGCATCTCCACTTGACCAAGTGGTGCTATCTTCAAGGCATTTACCCTTTTTGAAAGGCCTCCTGCCTCTTTGGGACACAGTGGAGAGTTGAGCATTCCATAGCCTTAAAGAGGCAAATGAAAGGAAATCTGTGTGCAAAGGTTGCAAATCTCAAGCCTCTCCATAGCTTAAACCACAGGATCTTGGCTTGGCCCTAAAACTTTTACTTGTAGTCCACACATGCAGAACAAAGAAAAAGGGATTTAGAGCTCACTGCCTACCTACAATGAACCAGGCACATTTGGTATAAATTTTGCAGGTAAATTTCAGGAGAGAGCTCACTTTCAAGAGAAGTTAAATACCTTGCACAAGATAAACAACATATTGAATTCTTAGGTACCACCTAGAGCACTGTGCATGGATTATCTCATTTAACTCTTATACAAACCTAGGCAATACCTACTCTACTCATCCTCATTTCACAAGTAAGGATTTTAAGGCTTAGAGATACATAGCTTGCCCAGATAGGTGGCAGTGTTAGATGCAAGCATAGAAGTCTGATGGGAGGGCTACTGGCTCCCACTGGGTCCCTACACAGCCAGTAAAGGGAAAAGACCTAATTCTCAGCCAAGTATGTCTGACTCCTGCGGTGATATTCCCTTCACAGCATCATATTGCATCTCAGAAAGAAGATAATGCAATTGTCTGGGAAATTGAGATATACTGAAGGTTTGTCATGCAAAATTCAGGCATTGGATCTTAAGGGATGGAATGGACATTACACAACACATGAAGACTCTCCCACCCTCACTTTCCATTCTAGTACTTCTCTTCCCCTGCCCCTGGCAGCCCCATTTCCCCTCAGAAAGAGAGCACTAGGGTTAGAAGGGACCAGAGGCCGGCGCAGTGGCTCACACCTGTAATCACTGCACTTTGGGAGGCCAAGGGGGGTAGATCACAAGGTCAGGAAATTGAGACCTTCCTGGTCAACGTGGTGAAACCCTGTCTCTACTAAAATACAAAAAAAAAATGTAGCCGGATGTGGTGATGGACGTCCGTAGTCCCAGTTACTCGGGAGGCTGAGGCAGGAGAATCGCTTGAATCCGGGAGGCAGAGGTTGCAGTGAGCTGAGATCGTGCCACTACACTCCTTTCTGGCCACAGAGTGAGACTCTGTCTAAAAAAGAAGAAGAAGGGACCAGAAAGAGGAGGATGACTCCTCTAGACTCTCTCCATAGGCCAGGAGTCGAATCACTGTTGCAAGCCCTGGTCTTAGTCTAGAGGAGGACACGGCTCTTTCTCTCTGGCTGGGGATCAAAATGACCTCTACTGCTTGTTTAAATAGAGAACCACCCTCCACCAGACCTCATTCCAGATTCCCCAATCAAAATCTCCAAGGTAAGCTGCAGGCATCTGTACTTAAAAAACTTTCCTCAGGGCTTTGAGTGATATTTTTCTGTATACTTCTGCATTATTTGAATCTCTCACATTGAAAATGAAACTATTTTTTTTTCTAAAATAATGTAAATGAATCAGTGTGGTGTGTGTGTGCATACGTGGCTGTCTCCCAAGCCTACCAAGTCTTCTGAGGTATGACTGGATTTCAGACCTGCTGGTGCTGTTCCGTTTATTCCAGGCTGTTGCTGCCCAAACTGTGACCTACCACTTCTATTAAGCCTTTTAATGAAAATCTAAGAAGTAGTATCTACCCTGACAAGGGAGACCAAAGAAAGAGAAAAGACCTACAGAAAAAGTGAATTAAGGTGCAGTTTAAAATACAGGAAAGGGCATAGACTTTGAAGTCAAAAAGCCCTGGGTTTGAATCTGCACCCTGCCATTGTTGCTGGCTCAACATTTTGGACAAATCGCTTAATTGCCCTGAGCCTTGCTTTTCTAGCTAAACTCTGGAGCTAATAATTTCTGTCTTGCAGGACAATGGCGAGTATTCAACACAATAATGCATGTAGCATGCCTAATGCATACTCAATGCTAACAAAATGGTAGCTATTATATCATTAGTCTCATCAAAGTTATTATCAAATTAATATTATCAAAAATTTCAAAAGTAATTTTTATTAGCATTAATGTCCTTTCATTTCCAAAGAGTGAGTCAGAAAGAAAGAAAAGACATTTCAGAAGACTTTGAATGACTAGGAAGGAACAACTTACAAAGTATTCAAGTACAGCAAGCACGGCAAGCCGCTGCAGAGACTTCTCCACACTTCTCAAGAACTATTTGATCCACTTTTTTTTATGATGCGAGTTCACAAGGCAAGATCCCACATTCCTTCCACAGCTGGTCTAAGGCCAAGCACAAGGATGGCACTCAATAACACAATCTTATCTCCCCTCTCTTTTGAGAACTGCCTCAAGAGAAAAAAATCAACCACTCTTCAGGTAATTTTTGTGGAAGAAAGGCAGCATCAAAAATTGGAAGGTGCTTGTTTAACTTTCCAAAGAAAGAGGCATCATGATCTTTCCACATTCTGTGGCCTGTGTAGCGTTAGATCGTATCAATGGAGAGTGCAATGGCATCAGAAGGAGGAAAGGGGAATCCAGCAGAAGGGTCCATCTCCTGCAAGTGGATTAGCAGTGGGGACTGGGCTGCTAAAATCATCTTGTCATACCATGACAAAAGGAGGACATCCAAGGAGCTCCTGCTAGAGACAGATTCAGAGGAAATCACTCTGATGGATGACAGTGGGCTGTGGAAGAACCTGCAGAAAGCCAGTGCTAAATAGCAGGAGGAGGAAATAATACAGAGAACATCACAAGATAAGTTGCTGGATGAAAAAATAATATCCTTTAAAAAAAGCAGAGCTTCTATAAAAATGACATCAAGCCAATGGTGACAAAATGGAAAGCCGCAGTCAATTTGGTCTGCCGTGGACCAGTCCTAACAGCTAAACCGCCCCTGACCTTTGCCTGCAGCTCAACCTCCAAGACAGGATCGAACCCTTGGCACCCCGCTGCACTGCCAAATTTTGCTGAAAGGCACTGAGACTCAGCAGAGTTCAGCACCTTGCTCAGAATCCCCCAGTAGGTAGGTGAGAGCCCAGTTCTCCCTCCTGTCCTCTTTCCTATTTGTTCAAACCAGCTCACACCCCAAAAGGGGGTCCATCTGAACACAAAACCTTTGAACTTTCAGTGCAGGTAACCGGGAACAGGTGACCTTTTTTGCTTAAGGGTCTAAAGAAATAATGTTGGGCTGGTAGATAACTAACAGCCCCCAGGGAAACAGGTTGACCATCAAGGATGAGCGCAGGGAGTGGTGAGAAGGATCTCACCTATCAAGACAGGCAATTGGGTGGGGCACTCTGCTATGGCATTTTTAATGGCCTCTCATGCCATCTCTTATTGATCTGGTGCCCAGGTCCAAAGTGGCCTTGATGGGAGAAAGGCAGTGAGAATTGAAAGGGCATTTCACAAAAACGCAGGACACAACTGGAGAGAAAAGAGAAACCAAAGGTCCAACACTTCCATATCTTTCAAAGAAAAGTATTTTTCTCCTGAGCCCTTTAATTGTCTTTCCAGGTGGGTGCAACCTCAACACTTTGAACCATGTGTGGATGTGCAGGTCGTTCGTCTGTAGCCTTGGGGAATCATTCTTTCCACTCACTTTCCCATTTGTTTCTCAGAAGAAAGGGGAAAGGGAGAAAATTCTTGCTGTCTTTTAATTGTTTTACTAACAGGATACTTTTTGAAATATCCTCTGGTGTTTTGAATATCCTGGCTTTTTGGTGTGGTTTTTTTTTTTTTTTTTCCAATTTTTTGTGTTTTTTATTTCAACCCCAGGAAAAGAAAAGGTGAGTGCCACCTGAGGAAGAAGGTTATGACACAGGGGAAGCCCTGTGAGGCAGGAAGGAGGAGAGGAACACAGTGCTCTTGGCTCCAGGAGGGAACCTGAGAGAAGCAACAGAGAGGGAAAAAGAGGAATTCTCCCCTCTCTCTCTGTTACTCTCTTCCTTTCTCTCCTTCACTTATGAGACCAAATCTGAAGCAGAATCACAGACAAATTTGGGGAGAATACTATAAAATTGAAGCTTGGTGTGCACTTTACCAGATACAGTTGGAAAACTTTCAAAAGCCTGTTAGACAATGACCACATACAACATGGCACCTAGGTTGGACACGGCCCCAGGTTGGAAATGTCAGAGGAACAAAGCAAGTCAGAAGAGGGAAAAGGTCACCCTCCATATTCCCCAGAGCCAAGGCTAATGTTGCAGAAGATCCTCAGTGTCCTGAGGGGCCTGGAGAAGGTCATCAAGGGTAGATGGGACACAGACAGACCAGGACTCATAGGCTGAAGAGGGAGCCCACAGAGACACACATACCCCACCCAGGAGTTGTAGTGTGGGAGGAGAGAGGATCCACACTCCAGGAGCTCACTGTGCTGGCCAACCCCATGCCCCAAGAGGGCCATTATTCTGCCTCCTGACAGTCAGAAAGGAGACTCTGCCAGAACCAGAGACCAGATCAGAGAGGGCACCAGCAACAGAAGCCGGCACAAAACCCACAAGGAACTCCACCAGCTGTGGATCCAGCACAGGTGAAACAAGCCCCCAAGATAAAGCAGACATGGCCATTTCCCAACCCAGTGGGCAGCAGCACTACAATTCCAGTCTTGGACCACACCAGCCATGTTGCACTGGAGAGCTATGAAGGACCCCATGACAATAAGCACGTCTGAGCCTTTGTTCGTAGTTGACACTTCATAAGTAACACCGGACATGAGCAAAGCCTACCAGAAGCTTTGCCCTCAATAATGTGCGAGGCTGCCAGGAGGTCCCCCTCACCCACCTCTGGTTCTCCTTTATTCACAGTTCCATGTAGCCCTTCACTACAGTGGATGCTGGAGTCATCAGCCTCTTCCTCAGAAAAGAGTTTATGATAACACACAGGCAGAAGCCTAGAAGACAGCAATTCCATGTCCATAATCAGATCCTGCTTTATCTTGGGTTGTGTTTTATATTACTTGAAAACGATGAGATTCAGTTAATTAACCACTTGCGATCCTCTATCAGGACAGCATCGGGTCATGCAGAGAGGTTTAAGAATTTATTTTTAAAAATCTAAATGCATTTGGTATAACTGAGTCCTAAATATTCTCAAACAGTGTGCTCTGGTTGAGAAAGCTAAGTTTCTTGGCTTTGTGGGAAGGGTTCTCAGTTGTCTCTGAGTCCCCAGATATATTTATTAGGCATAGAAATGACAGGCAGGACAGCATGTTCCACAACACCATTCTCCACTCAGCCTTAGACTCTTGGTTCTGCCTCCTAAGCCCCCTCCAAGCCCCCAGGGGAAGACAGTGCATGAAAGGGCAAAGCCATCTGTTGGGAGTGCTCCTCCTCCTGGCAATCCCCAGACACATGGCTTGATGGTCACAGGAGCACGGCTGTCCAGAGAGAGCCTTTTGTGAGTCCATAGGGATGGTCTTCTCAGTGCTGTGAGACGGAGGTTTTGCGCTGTTTTGTAGAACTGACAGAGTTCATTCAAAAGGGTGCTCGTAAATTACCTCACTCTTTTCTGTAAGAACAGCCTGACCCTGGAAGAACGAAATAAGAATGTTCTCTACATTAGCTTAAAAACATCCTTATCAATAACTTTTGGGGTAAGTGGTAAAAATGAGTCTGAACAAATCATTGGCTTAGCCATTGTGTTAGGCAATTTCATAAAAATAACTTTAATGTCATTCCTTGCACAAGTTGGGAGAAGAACATAGAAGCACTTTCTTGATGTTCAACCCAGAGAAGGAGAGACAGCAGCAGCCCAGGGCCTCCCAGGTTCACTGTGGTGCTGTTCAGCGCTGTCCTGTGGAGCATCTGCAATGCCCTGCTGGGGTTCACGCGGCACCTGCGGAGCTCAGAGATTCCTGCCTCAAGATCTTCTTTGTAAACATAATAGATGGCTTTGCAAACATAACTCTGAAGTGCTGTGTTTATATATCATTCTTTTAAAAATCTTCAAGGATATGTCAACAGCTATTTGAACAGGGAAATTTTAGGAAGTCAGCTTTCTTTGTTCACAGGATAACTTCACACCAGTAGTTTCCACCTGCATCTGTATAGCCAGGGGCCCTTCTCCATTCAGGGAAAAGCTTTAGAGAAATGTTGAAGAAAGAAATATTGCAAAACCTCCTGCACTGTTTTCAGGAGCAGATCATTTTAGGAAAGTTCTCTTTGTGGTTGCATTCCAGTGAAATACACAATACAGAGTCTTAAGAAGGGAACTTGATACAGAGCAGTGACTTACTTGCCCCCAGATCCAGGCACTGAGTGGCTGTGGGTGCCGAGGGATAAATATGAGCATCTCCAGCTCAGGGGTGCCAAGGACAGCTACATCTCTGTATCCTCAGCACTTAGCAACAAGTTTGACTTATAATGGGTACTAGAAAAAAGCTAAATGAATGAGTGAATGGATATGCAATCTGAACTCTGGTTTCCTTGTCTATAAAATGAACAACAACTATAAAAGTCCAGGTCCTGCCAACCTCCGGCCATGAGCATCAGAAAGTAGGATAAGCATACATACTCGTTATTGTGTCTTTCAAGCAGCCTCTTCAGATGCATGCTTTCGTATCCCCATCCACTCCTGAACTCGGTGTTCTGCGGTGTGAGTCACTCATGGAGAGTCGTTCTTTGCAAAGGGACTTGACATTCTTGGAGAGCAGGAACTGGCCATGTTTATCTCTTTGTCCTCATGCCTGGTACCAATGACCAGAGCTGTTTCGAAAGGGTCCTGGGGGGCACTCCTTCAAGAATGTCTCTCTGAGCCCAAATCCTGGTGGCCACATGCTGTTGGGGCCTTCAGAAGCCAGTGCATCAGTGGAAACTGGCTTGTGCCCCAAACACCGGTGGTGAGAAATGAAGCTAAACATCTTCATTAGGAAATGTCAGGCACATGAAGGAGGAAATGCAGAGCAGGGAAGAGTGGGCACAAGGAGCATGTATAATGAGGCCTAGAGCTACGGGGTGCCAGCCGCAGGGCTGGGAAAGATTCCGCTGACTACTGTGCAGTACAGAGGGTGGAGAGCCTGGGGTTGTTAGCATCCCAACTTCCCATCGTTAACTCCTGTTCCCTTTGACTGCAAAGGAGATCTCTGCTCCCTGGCTGTTACTGGAGGAGTTTGTCAAGATAAGAAATGCACTTGGAAACATTTTACATCTTCCACACAATTGGCTTGTTCACAACGTAAGTTTGCCACAAGCAAAGGCATTCAAGCTCTCCCCAGACACTGCATGCACGCAGTTGGTACCCAGATCTTGAAAATACTTACAAAGCTCTGCATTACCTTGATTTCCACAAAAGGAAGATAGGGGCAGGGTACCCACAGACCTTCATCAAAGCAAGAGATATTTAAATGTATCGCTCATCTTCAGCAGGAAATGGTATTTCCATATTATCTTCCTCCAAGAAAAAAAGAAATCTTTTTTTTTAAGGCATCCATGATCTGCCCAGCCAACTTAAAGCATTTTCTACATTAGGATTGGCAAACACATTGCACTTAAAACACCAGTGCTCCCTTCTGCATCCATGATACTCATTGCTTACCAACTACTGCACATGGAGATGCAGTAATTCAGCTTCAGAATCCTTCTCAGCACTGTGCTTCATGCAGTCACTGTAATCAAATGATATTAGTCACGGAGCCCCTGCTATGCTAGATGCTTCCTGAGCTAGCCCTCTGGCCTAATCTCCTGCCACTCTCTATATACATTTGCCACTTTTTCCTGCCCCTTCTTCTGATAATAGGCCCTAATTTACTTTGAGGGACCACCCACCCTCCACACTTCCAGTTGAAGTGGCTCAGGTGTAATCATTCTACTCCTGGCTCTGAGGGTGGATACCTGAGCAAGTCCCAGCCAGTCAGAACTTCAAATCCCACTGGCTTCAGACATCAGACCAGGAACACTCACGTGGTCTACGCTGGTCCAAATGACTCAATCTCAGAACTCAAACCAGAACAACTGAGAACAAATACACTTACTTTACTTCTAGACCTGGACTTGCAAATTTGTAAGCCTTGAGCCCAGAAAAGAGAACTTCCCTGAGGGTCACAGAGACAGTGACAGAGAACATCTGCGTCCTGTTGAGTCACGGCACCATTTGATTCTGTCTTCTGATGTTTTTGAAGCCAGGTCTACCTGTGCCCTGTTTCAAAGATATAAGGCAATAAAACTCATTTTTAAAAAGCAACTAAAGTCAACTTGATTGAGTTTCTGTCACTTGTAACTGAAGCAGCCCCAATGGTGCCCTCACTCACTTCAACTTGATGATTTCCTTGGCTGGTAATGGACTCCAACAGCAGTGAGATCATACAAAGTCACTAGGACCTACCCTAATGGAATGAGTTGAAGCACATTTGTTAGAGGCCAAAGCCACACACATACACCCACATCCAGAAAGCTAGTCCCCACCCTACACAGGTCGCCCTCAGAGGAAGCAGTCATAGAAGGGCTGTTACAAAGAAAAGACGTCTCTGCAGGTGGAAGTCTTTCGTCACAGGCACCTCAGAGCCATCCAGTCGTACAATTCCTGAGCACAACTGTGTCTTATGGGTCAGCAGGCCTGGCACTATTGCTGGGATCCACCAACTCCGCTTCCACAGACATAGACTGGAAAAGCAAGCCCAGGACATGACCACTGCCCACAATGTAGATCTGCACCACTCGCCCTGGCCTGCTGCTGGAATCACACTAGATTCTTCTCCGGTAGTTCCTGGGTGAGGTCTTCTTGCACCTCTCATTTTCTGCCCCACTTCAACCTTTAGTGCCATCTTGCTGCTCCATTGTGACTCCCCAATATCCATAATCTGACTCTCGCCAACTCTGCAACTGTAGGGTGTGGCCCAGCTGTGGGATTCCCTTTTTTGGTGAAAAGCTCCCACTTTTAGTTTCTTGAAGAGGATCTTGACACAGGTCCAATTTGTTCTGGAGTCTTTGGTTTCTATACACGAAGGCAGATCAAAAGCTCCTTGCAGACATAGTTGAGTTTGCTTATGAGGGCTGAATCAGAATCCCTGTCCCCTATTATTATAGAAGTCGTAAGAATATCAACATTCTCCCTAGTGGTGCAAAACTGAGGGTTAAAATATTAATCAGGAGTCGTCATAGATGCATGATTCAGAATTCAGACATTCTGCACACCGATGCCAAGAAAGTACATATATTTCAAATGCTAAATCCCTATTCTTTTCCAGGGAGCTCACATTTCAGCGATCATACCGAATAGGGACATTTGGGCTTGTTTCTCAGCGTGGGCCAAGAGAAACAAAAGAGTGCAATTTAGCTCCCACTGTTAATAACAGATGCCCCCTTCCGGATG
Source organism: Trachypithecus francoisi (assembly GCF_009764315.1). NCBI lineage: Eukaryota > Metazoa > Chordata > Mammalia > Primates > Cercopithecidae > Trachypithecus > Trachypithecus francoisi. The sequence continues at coordinate 122,796,782 of NW_022681458.1, read as the reverse complement.
CTTTGTCAAAACCTCTTAAGGAACACATGTGTCTCACTCACTCCTTGGCTATATCACTCTTCTGGCTTCAGCTGGAACACATTTCATGCCCAGGAGAAAACACATCAGTTAGACTTCAGTGTTTCTATAAACAAAACAACCCCAGCAAATCCCATAGAGAATTGTCTCCTTTCACATGACAGCCCAACCTTTAGCAGCTTTCAAATAATCTTTGAAAATATATTCATTTTTAGAAACTAGTTTCCACCAGGATATAAGACATTTAGAAGAAACCAACTGTATCACTTTTCTGTCCTTGGAAACTACCCTCACAAGCTTGCAAGCAAGAACAATTGTGAAACTATTCCTAGTGGTGATAAGACTTTTGCCCAGTACAAGCTATTTTCTTTATCGCTTTTCTAAACTCCTAGATAGTTCACAGAAATCACCCCCCTTCCCTCTATTGAAACTGACTTTGCAAAAATTTATAACTGAGAAAATTACGATCTTGCTTCTAACCTCCAAGCTGTCATGGTTCATTCCTGGGCATAGGCTGAACTAACTTTGCAGGGAACTTACTTTATAGTTTAATTTTGAAACAAGGACGATAAGAGCTCTTCCGCAAAATAAAACTCCTTCCTGCCTGGGGACCATACTGCTTTTGCAGGGCTAACAAATTAGCCACAAGATTAGAAATTATGGTTTAGGAGTCATGTAGTTGGAGGTACAAGATTCTGAACCTCCCCAATTTGCTCCTGGAGATAACATCACTGTTGTAAAACCTAAGACCGGTGCTTGAGATATTTTGCAGACCCTGTACTCAATGGATCAGCTGGCACCACCCAAATCGATAAACTGGCTCATCTGGTCTTGTGGCCCCTACCCAGGAACTGACTCAACACAAGAAGACAGCTTCGACTCCCTATGATTTCATCTCCAACTCAACCAATCAGCATTCCCCACTTCCTGACTCCCTGTCCACCAAATTATCCTTAAAAACCCCAATCCCCAAGTTTGTAGGGAGACTGATTTGAGTAATAATAAAACTCCAGTCTCCTGTACAGCTAGTCTGTGTGAATTAAACTCTTTCTCGATTGCAATCCTCCTGTCTTGATAAAGAGGATCTGTCTAGGCAGCCGACAAGGAGAACCTATTGGGCAGTTACACTATCACCACCTCTGCTTCTGCTCACAAGTGAGTGCCTTAGGTACCAGGTCTTGCAAGGTGAAAGTCGGCCCTTGTCACTTTCGCTGCTATCCTAGGCTCTCCCCTATGACACACAGGCGGAGGCCAAAACCCACATTTCCCAGACTGTTTTGCTAGCATGATGCTTGTTTTGAATCTTCCAATGAGAAACACTCATGAAAGATCTGGGGTGGAAAAAGAAGCAGAAGCCATCATGGTTCCAGCAGCTGGCAGATGAGCCTGAGGCACTGCACAGCTTCTGGAACCTTCCCTATGAATCACACCCTTGGGCGATGAGCCGTTGAGCTCATCAACAGCTCTCGCCTGTCCCTCTCCCTGGAGTCTGCTGGGTTCTGCCCACAGTTATGAGTCTGAAGGCAATGCAGGGCAATCGGGATGGCCCTTGAGGAAATCTGCATCTGCTTATCAGTGAAAGGCCTAGGAAGGACATCACAGTGTCCCCACACAAGGGAAGGCTGACCTCTTCAGAGAGGCAAGGAGAGGCCTCTTCTGCTGACAAAGAAGGCCTGGCACAAAGTGGAGGCTTAAAGTATCAGCTTCATCAGAATCCAGGCAAACATCCCATTCTGATTCCCGGGTCCTGCCCTTTCTCAACCAGGGTTCCAACACTTACATTAAAAATGTGGTCTAGCTGTGAAGTCAACTTGGCTTAGATGACTATAACCTGTAGGATCAAACTGAGCTTGGAAGGAGAAATGGCCAGAGTTGTAGAGCTGCACTGATTCATGAGCAGTAACCAATGGTTTGGCTACATGGGTGAAAGTTTCAAAGGAGTTGGATCAAAGAAATGATGGCAAAGAGTTTTGAGGAAGAGGGAGGGAGGTGAACTTGTCAGAAGGAGCACGGAGTGTGGAGATATCTGTGTTCCATGTGACTCTTTACCAAAGGGCATCTACTGCAGAGATTGGTCTAGTAATTATGTGGAGAAGATAATTCCTTCCAGGCAAGTCAGTGTCTTTGCCCAACTCCCCAGTGCCTGCAAAATGGGCTGCTGAGCAGTGTGGCCAGGACATGGATTGACATTACGCATCAGCTCAACAATACAATCCCTGCTGGCTGTTACCATTGCCAAATGCCCCACCTGCTGAAATTAGGGATGGAAACGGAGCCCATAATATGACATGGGTCCATAAAGAACCGGCCAGAGACCGGGTGGCAGTTCCCTTCCAGTGAAGGGTCAGCAGTTTGTCCTCACTAAAATAGAGTGAGTCAATTCATCCCTCTCAGCTCTATTTTAGTGATTTGGATTTGTCTTCTCTGTCCCTGATGCCCTGCTGGACTGTCATCACTGAACCTGCTGAATGTCTTCATTATTGCCATCATACTGCTTCCACATAACATTGCTTCTCACAAAGAAATTCATTTCAGCAGAATGAATAAGGCAATGGACTTGTGCCCTTGGTGTTCACTGTTCTTACCATTTTTCCCATCATGCAGAAATCACTGAATATCCTAGAATATTGCAGTGGCCTGTTAACAACTTAGTTATGGCACTAGCTCAGAGACACCACCATGCAGAATTGGGAAGCAATCCTATAAAATGCAGCATATGCTGTGAACCAGCAACCAATTCAGGACTGGATTTTTCTGACAGTCAAAATATAAAGGTGGGAGATCAAAGCAATGAAAGAGTAGCCACTCTCACTGTTATTCGTATAACCAACTTGCAACATTTTTCTTCATGTCTCCATAATTTTGGGGTCTGCTGCTTTAGAGGTGTTTGTTCCCAAGGCAAGAATGCCTTCATGAGGGACACAATGACTGTTCCACTGAACATGAGTTGAGATGGCTATCAGGCCTTCCACTAAACCAAAACCAAAATATAGTTACTGTACCAACTTTGATGATATTTCTTAATTATAAAGGAGAACTAGAGACATTGTTAAACAATAAGGACAGTGAGGAATGCATCAAGAAGCCATTGTATTCCCTGGGGAAACATGTAGTGATTTTGTGCCAACATCAAGTCATTAGGTACTGGCAACCCAGGACAGTCAGTACCGCCAAGGATACAGACTCTTCAAGAGTAAATATTCCAGTCGTCCCACCTGGTAAAGAACTTTGATCAGCTAAAGTGCTTGTTGAGGGCAAAGGAAATTTGGAATGGATAGTGGAAAAACAAAAATTAAAACTGGCAGGTGTGGCCTCATAACCAATTGCATAAGTAGGGGGCAGAGCTATGTGTATCCCTTGAGTGTTATTTATTTTTGGCTCCTTGAATAACATGGGTTTGAACAATGCAGGTCCACTTATGCACAGATTTTTTTCGATAAATGTATTGGAGAATGTTTTTGAGATTCGTGATAATTTGAAAAGACTTAAAGATGAACTATGTACCCTAGAAATATTAAAAAATTAAGAAAATTTAGGTATGTCATGAATGCATAAAATATGTGTGTTAATTAACTGTTTATGTTATCAGTAAGGCTTCCAATGACAGTAGGCTCTTAGTAGCTAAATTTTGGGGAAGTCAAAAGTTATACTCAGATTTTCGGTTGTTCGGAGGATCAGTTCCCCTAACCCATGTATTGTTCAAGGGTCTGTATATATTTGGTATATGTTAACCAATTTATTTTCCCACCCTCTATTCCTTTATTTTATATAATGTGTATTAATGATGTTTATTTAACCTTATAATTCCTTATAATTTAGTCTTTAGATTATAACGATATTCAAGGAGAATTGTGACTGACACAGAAGGGCCATGAACATCCCTTAGGGCCAGATGCTGTGGCTGCTATGACTTTGCTTCTCTGGTTCCATGGAAAGCATCTTTGTTGTAGGAGAGATAGTGGTATTATTAGATAGAAGCATGTTCATGTTGTTGTTGTTTGGAAGTTTAAATATGATTAGAAGTGTGTTTATGAATTCTGAAGAGACCAGGATGTGGTCTGTGCTAAATGGCAGCACTCAGCACCGTCTCTGTCCTCTGTCCTCATAAACTGCACCATGTAGTCCAAAGGTTAGATGTCTGAGAACCACATTTCTCAAATCCTCTTCAAATATAGTTCCCATTAAGACTCTTCCAAGGAGAGACTCTGTCATGAGATTGGAAGGGCAAAATCATAATGGAGGGCAGGCAAGAAGGCTTTTGTTATTGACAGACATGAGGCTTTGTCATCAGTTTCCACATGACCCTAAGCACAGAGCATATCTTTCTTATCTCTGGCATTTAGTGAAAACTTAGAAAATGTTTTTCTGTATAGATGGATGACTATATAAAATACCACTTATATATTCTTTTTTAGCTAGATGGCTATATAAAAGGATGGATGGATGGATGGATGGATGGTTGGATCAATGACTGGATGGAAGTTGAGGCAAAAAATATACATTCTATATTCTAGGAATTTGATATCCAATAAGCATAGAAAGATCAGGTGATGGTTTTGAGTTTTGTTTTAAGGATAAATGAGAGAACACTGAATGTTAAAAGAACATTTAAAGATAAAAGAGAGATGCTCAGAAAGGAAAAATTCAAATTTGCTAGAAAGGATGGTGATCACTGTTAATGTAAGCTCTCAGACCAGATAGAGAAACATGGACTCCACAGTGAAAGGTATCTAAAGAAGAGCCCTGGCCGGGCGCGGTGGCTCAAGCCTGTAATCCCAGCACTTTGGGAGGCCGAGACGGGCGGATCATGAGGTCAGGAGATCGAGACCATCCTGGCTAATACGGTGAAACCCTGTCTCTACTTAAAAATACAAAAAACTAGCCGGGCGACGAGGCGGGCGCCTGTAGTCCCAGCTACTCGGGAGGCTGAGGCAGGAGAATGGCGTAAACCGGGAGGCGGAGCTTGCAGTGAGCTGAGATCCGGCCACTGCACTCCAGCCTGGGTGGCAGAGCAAGACTCCGTCTCAAAAAAAAAAAAAAAAAAAAAAAAGAAGAGCCCTGTGCTCTCCCAGAAGAATGGAGAAGGATGCAATTGGCAGAATCTGCCTACTAACCTTCATATCTCATCATTATTTTAGACACATTTATGTGTTGACGTGAAAACCCAGAGAAACAGTTTTGGGCTCTACAGAAGAATGAACATTTTCACGAGTATGACCGGCTAACTGTAAGATTGTCCACTGCTGTCACTAGAAGCATTTGTGTGACAGCTAGATGGCTAGATCTGGAAAATACTATAGAAAGGATTTCTGATGAGCTGGAAGCTTAAACAAGAGGAATTCTAAGATCTTTTCCAAGTAAAACTTCCAGGGTTGCTTTCTGCCCTGGTGGGGTCCATTTAATCTTTACAACTGGCCAGGACACAGAGGTTTACCTGCAGAAAGACTCTAGGTACAATGACAGCTAGTAGAAGAGCTATTTTTGGATGAGGAAGCCCATCTCAACACTCCTCAATTCACAACACATAAGTAGTTGCCTACTCTGCATATGCAGGAGGAAGGATGATATGGAAAGTGTCTGCTAAATAAAGCAGTCTAATTAATAAGGAAACTGTCAAGAGCCTGCAATGCTAATTTCATCTAGTTGCATTCTCACACACGACCAAATAGGAAACCATCTCACCAAAGTAAAGTAGTTTCTAAATTACCTTTTAAGAGGAAGACAAGTGCACAAACTGCAATAAAACGAGGGCAATGCTGAAGGTTGAAACAATATCTGAAATTCAAAGCCTGCCTTTGATCTTTCTTTTTCAAAGATATTCTCAACCCTGCGATACCCCCTGAGGCCTGGAGAACAGCAATGGAAGTGACTAGTCCCTGCCTCATGCTGGAAGCCCTACTACAAATTGCATTCAGGTTTGAATTCAAAGGTGTCCCGCTGAATGAGCTCTCCAAGCAGAGCCACAGTTTAAATGTCTAACATCATTCTTACTTTCTTTTAGGTAACTGGGTCTCTGGATCTCCAGCCACACATTCTAAGACCCAAGAGGTAGAAAAGGTAACCTCAGCATGGGCTCTGGTTTCAGAGCAGCTCAGGGTTTCAGTCCCAGCGATGCCGCTTTCCAGCTACGTGGACTTAGATCGCCCAGCTTCTCTGAGCTTCCATTCTTCATCCGTAAAGTGAAGATAGCTGTATCTTTTGCAGATAGCTGTATCTTTAAGCAAAGATTAACTCAGACAATATGTGTAAAGCTCTGAATACAGAGTCTATTACGTAACAGGGTGTCACAGTATTACTTCACCCACTCACTAAACTTACAATCATTGGTAATTTGAAAATCCAAAGATTGCTTATTTTTTCCTGTTAGCATTTCTTCATTCTTAAGTGGAATTTTGCATATATAAAGTGTTACTGTTAATAACTACAGGTTCATGTATTCATTCAATAAACATTTAGTAAGCACCAAAGTTGTGCCAAGCCAAGTGACCACAGCTGCAGCTGAAGAGTTATATGAACCCTATGTCCTGCCCTCAGGAGTCCAAGTCATTTTTTCACCTAGGCTAAGCAGAAAAGCGAAATCCCTTTGCTGTTGTTGCAAGAGTCACTTGGGGCTCCGCCATCTCCGAATATGTGACTGTTGGTGTTAAGAGGGGGTTGGCATCTGGTCCCTGAGACAGGACTACAGTTAAGGATTCAAATGTAGTTGTTGGACATAGTCAAGCAGCTTGACAGATGTCTAAATAGAAAGGGCCTCTGGAACTCTTCTGTTACCTAGGCTTCCAACATGCCATGTCCAAGCAATGCCACTATGAGGTGTTAGCACAGACCTAAAAATGCTTCTTTTAATCCACTATTTAGTGACCATCCACTCATTCATTTATTCCTTTTCAGCAAGCATTTCTGGAGCACCTGATACCATGTGCCAGATACTATGGTAGGTGCTATGGAAACAGAAAAAATAAATCAATTGTTCCTGTACATGAGATGTTCACAATCTAATGAAACAGACAAGTTAGATGCAGAGACAGATGGTGCAACACCATTGGTGCCATGATGGGGGCTGGAGGGCACAAGGGCTGTGGTAACACAGAGGATAGCTCTCCGCACATGATGAAGACTGTCAGAAGAAGCAGTGTGGGGATTGAGTGAGCTGAGTTGGGGAACTGTTAGTCAGCTCAGGTTGCTGTAATAAATTACCATAGTCGGAGTGGTATAAACAACAGTTATGGGGTTGGAAGTTTGAGATCATGGTGCCAGCGTAGTTGGGTTCTACTGAGGTCTCTCTTCTGGATTGCAGATGACTGACTTCTTGCTATGCCCTCATATGGCAGAAAGAGAGCCAGCTAGCTCTCTGACCTCTCTCTGGTCTCCTCCTCCTCCTTCTTCTTCTTCTTCTTCTTCCTCTTCCTCTTCCTCTTCTTCTCTTCTTCTTCTTCTTCTTCTTCTTCTTCTTCTTCTTCTTCCCCTTCCCCTTCCCCTTCCCCTTCCCCTTCTTCTCCTTCTTCTCCTTCTTCTTCTTCCTCATCTTCTTTTCTGAGATGGAGTCTTACTTTGTCTTCCAGGCTGGAGTTCAGTGGTATGATCTCAGCTCACTGCATCCTCCGCCTCCCAGATTCAAGCAATTCTCATGCCTCAGCCTCCCAAGTAGCTGGGATTATAGGAGCATGCTACCACGCCTGGCTAAATTTTGTATTTTTAGTAGAGATGGGGTTTCACCATGTTGGCCAGGCTGGTGTCAAACTCCTGACCTTGTGATCTGCCCGCCTCGGCCTCCCAAAGTGCTGGGATTACAGGTGTGAGCCACTATGCCCAGCCTGGCTTCTTCTTATAAAGGCATTAATTTCATCTATAAGGACTCCAATCTCATGATATAATTACTTCCCAAAGGTCCTACTTCCAAATACTATCACATTGGGATTAGGGTTTCAGCATATGAATTTGGGAGAGAAAATATTCAGACCATTTCACTGTTCAAGCAATGAGGCAGAATAAAAAGGAAGCAAATTCCTCTTTCCTCCACCTTTTGTTCTATTCAGGCCCCCAAGGAATTGTATGATGCTCACCCATGTTGGAGAGGGCAATCTGCTTTACTGAGCCACCCATTCAAATGCTAATCTCATCCGGAAACACGTTCACATACAAACCCAGAATAATCTTTAACCAAATATCTGGGCATCCTCCCGCCCAGTCAAGTTGACACATAAAATTAACCATCACAGATGCAGACCAAAGTAAAAGGTTCTAGTCTATAAGCCAAGATGCATAAAACCAGGCAAGATTTTGGAATGATTCTCTATGGCTGCCCCAGGGTATGAATGTAGAGGTTTGGCAAACAGTGATGCAGAGAAGTAGATAGAAGTCTGATCACTCATTTCCTTCAGACAGCTCATAATGCTTGCTGCAATATAAACTATTTTTTTAAAACATTCCTTCATCAGATGGCCCCTGAATGAAAGACCTGGACGGCTTTCAGGGGGTGAGCCCTACCTCCTTGGTTGAACTCTCACCCGAACACTTGGACCTCACCTTTATAGGGTGGGAAATATTGCCCACCCTTATGCACTCAGGTTAAGAGCCAGAAATAATTAATGCCTCTGTCATTTGTGGCCACATCAAGGACAGTCCACCTGCACCACCTTCTTCCAGGACCACAAAGGTCACCTGGCTTTCACTCCCTCCAACCCACAGCTAGCATCTGGTCACTAGCTCACTCTCCTGGTAGTGCCACCTTGGGCTCAAAGGCATCCCACCACTTTGCTTGTTGGTTTGGTTATCACTTGAATTGTTATCACAAGCTGTTTGACTCAGCACAAGCCCAGCACAGGTTGGGAAAGGAGCAGAATGTAGGGGAAAGTGGAGGGAGTTTGGGACTAGAGTCTGGTTCTTCCACACACTATCCAGGTGACACTAGTGCAAGGTTAGGCCCCTTTACAAATCCAAACCTCATTCTTCTCATTGGCAAAATGGAGATGTTAATACTTCCTGGAGGGCTTGTCAGGAGTTGCCACTACCCTGCAATTCCTCGGGTCAGGGACTTTGTCCTGCTCTTTGTCATGGTTCTAATCCCTGATGATTATCTGACATGAGGAGAAAATACCATGAAATATTCATGAGTGTATGCGAAGTGCCTGACTCACAGTTAGCGCTGAGTAAATGTGTGTGCCTGTGTCCTGAAAGAGTGGCTATTTTCCCCGGCACTAACATGTTGCCACACTACCGTGAGAAGTGCAGGTGGGAGAAAAGCAAAGAGGAGTCCACTCAGACCCTCCCTCCAGGGCTATGTTTTTCTCATGCAAGCCAGGAGATGGTGGAATATCTCCATGTCCCAGAAGGCCCATCCAACCTCTCTAACAGAAAACCTTTGGCTAGTTCAAGGTGTGGCATGAAAGTTAAGCCCACACATCAGAAACATTGCACCCACCACAACCAGCATGGGGTTGACCACGTGCTTGCATCTGACAGCATTGTTTAGACAGACCTTTAAGTTTTACTTTAACAAATTAAATGTGTTGAATGAGTGACAAAGTGATTGAATTAGTCCAAGAAATATCAGTCAGTTGATCCCCTTTTTGTGGAAAAAACAAGCATGCATTCCACTTGTACCAAATTTTGGCATACATGATCTTATGGGCTAGACTGGGAGTACCTTTCAATGCCATCTTTGACTGATGAGGAACCTGAGGCTCAGGAAGGTTATATTGCTAGTAAGCTGCAAAGCCTGGTGCAGAATCTACAAGTTGGCTTGCACTGAGATGCCTCTAGATACCTGCACTGAGAGCAAAATGTCTAGGTTTTGTTTAATTTGAGCCCATCAAGAAAGAAAATGGCACTATTCTGGGGTCAATAGTTCTCCATATTGTGTGAATATTGCTTTTCCTTTTCTACTTTAAAAGCAACACCAGAGAGGTTTTCGCCAGTTAGAAATACTATAGCTCTCTGTTCAATAGGGAAGCTTTTGTAGAGAGGATCAAATATTTAAGACAGGGCATTTTTCCCCCCTTAGAGCAGAGCTAAGCAGAGGATAAAGACGTGCTATCTTCCTCATCCGTATGCAAGGAGGAGAGTTTGGATCCGCATTCTTGTAAACCTGAAGGAGTCAGATAACGAGCATTTCTCAATCCAGTGGCTCAAATTTCAACCAAATATAACTTTTCTATCTTGTAAGACAGATGTGACAATCCAGAAATATTATGATGAGAATGTAGGGAAAGGAGAAAGCATAGTTTGCGGTTACATGGCAATGAAGGGATATCAAACTGTGCACCATAATATCATGAGTTAGGAGTCCAATGGGACAAGAATTTTTTTTCCTGGGAGGACAGATGTGTGACAGTAATACTCCTGTGACTGAAGAAAGCCAGCAGGTGCCCTAATGTTACAGAAGGAAACACAGACACAAAAGTCTAATGTAAACATTCTTGTGCCCAGACTGAAGTGAAGACAGAAAGGTTACCATTGACAATATGGATATAAAAATATCAATCTGCAGTATAATTATAAATAAAACGGTTGTTAACTTTTACAACGCCTATATATATTTATGTAATGTCAAAGCTTACCCATCACCAATCTTTGTATCAACTTTTATATTGGCATTCTGAGAAAAACACCGTATTTCCTGGAGTTTTTTGTAAAATAACAGAGAGGCTATGGCCATAAACATTCTTCAAAATCATAGATCTCATCTCTGTGTATGTAAATGGTGTGTGTGCTGTGTACATAGACATGCTAATGAAAACATAAATAACTCACCAGAGACTCCAGAAATGGCCAGAGCAGCATTGTCAATTTGACCTTTAGCAGAAACAGCATGAAAATATTACCACTGCATCCAAACGCTGCACCCACCCTGAATCTGGGAATGCAGGAAAGAATACAATGCTCTGACTACTTTCTATACGACAGTCTGGCCCAGAGAGTGCCTGATCCAGCCTCAGGGAGACTGAGTTTGAGTCTACAGTTGCCAGTAGCCGGCTCAGTAATTTTTAAGCAAATTGAGCATCATTTTATGTCTCCAGGTCTTTGCCCATAACAGAGACTTTCAAGTGTATGTATGAAGCCAGACCCAAAATCATGTGAAAGACTTTTTGAGATACCAACCAGAAACCATTAAACGCATTACATTGAGGGCTATTCCACTCATAAAGGTAACATGAGAAAGTGGTTCGCTTACTCCAAGGATAAAATTGTCACTATCATTTGCAGACCTCATTGGTTGCTGCTGTCCTACAGGGCAACACCTGCTGGAGGAACAGCCCTGGCTGTACAGACAATGGGGCTGGGTTCAAACTCTGACCCCATCACTTATCAGCTCTGTGACTATAGGCAAATAACTTAACCTCTTTGAGATGTCATTGCATCAGCTATAACATGAGAACAGCAGTATCCACCTAATGGTTGTATTGTGAGAATTAAAAAGCCACAGCTAGCATGGTGAAGACTGTGTAGTAGACAATAGATGAAGGATTTTCCTTCTTTATTCCTACCTGGGTTCATTTACAAGTTGCACAGGAAAACGGCCTCATAATATCTGCCCAACACATCAGCCAGGCTTGCCACGAGGATCTGATGAGACAGTAGATGTGAAGACTCTTTGAATATCTCATTTATCCCATGTGTGTTCACTGAGTGTGTATGTATGAGAGATGCTGTTGTAGGTGCCAATAAATGTGTTATTTAGACCTAATAATCACCGCCATGCAAACATTGATGGGAGGAAGGGGACTTTGCCCTCAACTCACAACCTTATCCATAAAGAAGGCAGTTTCTGGCTCCTCTTCCCATGTGAGGAAGCACTGTCTCTCCTCACCTCAATTTGCTCTTCTCCATTGGAAGAGTAATCATAAAGACATGGGCCTTTTCCCGAACTTACTCCTTGTTGGGCATTTGTCTAAAGGCTTCACACACAGTTACTGATTTAGTTCTTACAGCAGCTTCAGCAGATGTCATTATTGTTATTCCCATTTCACAGATGAGGAAATCAAGGTTGAACTCCATCATGTCACCTGACAGTAAAAGATGTGTGACCAGTAAGTGGCCAAGCCAGAGAGACATGGGAGGAGAGAGGCAGCTGTGTTTGCTCTGCAGACCCCAAGGACACTAATCCAACCAGCCTATGGGCAAGAAAAGCAGACAAAAGGAAGGGGTAGTCCACCTCCTCTCCCAGTTGCAGGCCCAGGGGAAGAGCAGGGTGACGGTCAGGTGCACATCTAGAAGACAAGCCCAGGTGCATGCATACCTGGCAGCAGGAAGCACAAGAAGGGCCCCTCTGAGGTTAAATGTGGAGGGTGAGACAGGAACCTACCTTGAGGGTTCTGCAATTCTGCCTCTGGGTGCCTGGCATGTTTCACAGAGAGTCTGGACTCCACAACCAGATTAGCACTCGCTGTTAGACAACACCGCCTAATGGTTAAACTCACAGTCTCTGCCTGCATCCAAATTCCAGCTCGGTCCCGCCCCATTTACTGAAAGGCCAGATTCAGATGGGGTGTGGGAGCTACACTTTGCCCAACCCTAGACTACATTCTCCAATCTAGGGTTGCCCTGAGCTTCACTTTATGGTGTCTGGAACTTGCCCAGGTTAATAAAGCTGATGTAGTTTTCCTTTTAACTGTGTAACACCCTAAACCTCTAACAGTAAACTGGGGGCCTAAAAGAAATGTCACTGGGTTTTATTATAATTGTTCACAGGCCCAGGGATTCTCAAAGGGCGATCCTCGAACCGGTGGGATTAGTATGGCTTAGAAAATTATCTGGCCCAATTCCAGACCTACTGAGTCAGAAACCCTGGGCCTGGGGCCCAGCAATCTGTGTATAAACAACCCCTCCAGATGATACTGATACACGCTTAAGTTTGAGACGTAATCACAGGCACCGTCGGTCAATCAATCAATTCTACCAGCCCTACTAGGTACGAAAAACAAAGGCTTAACACACTTTTCAGGGTGGAGCCTGCTGTAAGATGACCCCCTACCCTCACCTCAACACACAAATACACCCATTTCCTTACACGGGAGCCATATGGATTTTGCTAACACAAACATAGCAACTAGTCAGCTCAAAAAGTTTCCATGAGAACAAGTCCCAGTGGTGTTTTCCCATTACTTGGGATTGCTCCATTTCTAACAAAAACATCATTTTTAGAAGAGAAAATACAAGCAGAAAGCATTGCAGCTAAAATAAAGGATTGTCACATTTTGTGCTTCTTCACCTCTTCCCACCTGCCAGTCTTATGCTAAGCATGTGTGCACACACATGCACACCTGTTACACTCTGCTGGGACAAGACCCCAAATCTATGAGTTCGGGTAAACCCTGCAGCGACGAGATTCCAATGAAAAAGGAACTTCATGCTGAAGTCAGGCCCTGGGGCAGTGCTCCCTTGCACACAGGCTTTCTGACTGTCAGCCTTCAGGGTTTCCCTCTTCTCGGGGCAGTATCCTCAGTATCCTCAGCTGTCTTCTTTTGATTGGGACCAAGAAACTTGGCCTATTTTCTCCTTTTGGTCTGTGTCACTGCCTCCATTCACTCGGCCCCTGGGGTTGTCATCCCCCAGGCATGCAGAGATCAGCCTGTAGGTCTCCTCCTGGTTCTCTGGCTATTCCGAAAAACAAAGCAGAGCGCTAAATATGAAGAGAAGACATCACAAAAGTCACCAACAGAAAGCTGGGGACTTGAGGCTTCTGCCTTTTGCTTCTAGTTCTGAGAGAGGATCCCACTAATCCTCTCCTTCTCTGACCCCCTCCTTCATGAGGGTCTGTGCTCACCTCTCCTTAGTAACCACAGTCTCAGCTTAAGGTAAGGACAGTGTTACAGTAGGCTGGAATTTAATAGATGTTAGCTGACATAGTCCTGGTGACAACACTGTGAGAAAGATATTGTTACTCTTGTTTAACAGGTGAGAAAACTGAGGGAAAAGGACTTCCCTCATTCTCTATGCTGCCCTCTTGCCTTTTCCTAACTGAAGACACATGTCAGAGCCAGGGGAGCTCTTGCTTCAAATCTACCTCTAGGTCAGCCCCAGCCTGGGTGACACCGGTACCCCGAAACTCCCTCCAACAAGTCTCACGGTAGAGCACCGCTCAGTGGGGTCATGGCAATGGCCCCTGTCAGGAGGCAGCCAAGGCTGCTGAGCCTGGCCCTCCTGGCTCGGTTCCGCACCCCTTTGTTAACTAACTCTGAAGAACTATGTTCAGTCACTGAATCTCCTTGTTCCGCCAGCTGCTCATCTGAAATAGAGAGACAAAAATGCCTTTCTATCCACCTCACAGTGCAGGGATAAGCCTCAAATAGAAAAGGTGGATGGAAAAGATTGAAAGGATAATGAAAAGAGCGTTACATTAAAAGCTTCAAAAGAGATGTTGACCTATGGTAGATACCAGATCCAAAACCAAGGTGTGGTAGAATCTTCAGCGTGAAAACTTCAAACTTGATGATGAAATGAGTTAAATGACCAGTTGTCGATGAAGATATGAAAGAACCAATGAGTGCTCATTAAGGGATTTCTTTGTGAATGAATAGTCCTTTAGATATGGTCACTGGGAGCTGGGAGTCCCATCCCACACACACAGAGGAGGGATGACAGAAGTTGCCCTCTATTTCCAACAGTGGAGAGGCTTTGACATACGCTCCTTATGGTGGAGAACACCACAAATTCGACCTGACGTGACCCCGGAAAGCCAAAACTGACTGTGGCGCAGAGTTCAGCCCTTTGTCTGGGAATGAAGCCTGTGAGCCAGAATTGAATCATGATAGAAATGTTGACCCAGGGTTGTCCCAGAACGGATCCGCCAAGGAGGGGCCTAGCATGGAGACACACAAGCCTGGACAGGCAGAAGCAGAGGCTGAGAAGAGACTGACTGGGAGTATCCTCTTGAAAGAGAAGCATTTCCCATGAAAGGGGAGCCCAGGGAAACCACCAGTGAATTCATGAAAGTGTCCATAAGAGACAGTCTGCCTGGCTGAGAGAGGGCAGAGCTATCTCCCTGTGGCATTAGTGGACTACGGGTTTCCTCATCCCCCATCCCTCACCTCCACCCCTGCTTCTATGTTGGTGGGACCAGACACAGAAGCCAGGGAGTGGATGAGGATGTGAGCTAGGGACAGAGAGACACTGGCCATACCCACTCCCAGAAAGCAAACGTTTCACCTGCCGCCAGCCCCAGCTAAGTGGAGGGAAGACCTCACCCTTGAATGAGGAGGGGAGCACTCATCCCTGGACAGGATACTCTATCTAATCGAGGTATGTTTTGTGACTTAAAGTGAGTAAGGGCCTGGTATCACCTAAGGGACCACAGAAGCCATGAGACCCACCCAATTTCCATCTCCACTTAGCAGACTGAAAGGAATTGTGAGAGAGAAAAATAAAGTTGCTTTCACTATTACACCCCATTATTTCTGCTCACTTAAAATGCCAGCTACAAGGTGCTGTTTTTTTACCCTAACAGATGCCACCACCATTTACACAGGAATCCAAGCCAGAAACCTAGGTGGCCCTTCACTCCTGTCCACTCACCTCCCCAGTCAGCCCTTCACGATGAATACCTCCCTGAGCCATCACTTCTCAATCTCACAGACCTCCATCATCTTCCATCTGCCTGCAAGATGAACTCGCTTCCTAATTCAGCCTCTCTGACTCTCAGCTTTCCCTATTCAATCCACTCTCCTTATTGTAGTCAAAGCGATGTTTCCGAAATGCAAAGCCGACACCTTTATTATGGTGAAAACCCTTCCGTGGACCCCAACTGCCTTCAGAATAGAGTCCAACCTTTTAACTAGGCTTTTCAGAACCTGGGCTTGCCTCCCTCCCACCCTCCGCTTCCCTCACTCCTCTTGCTGCCACCCACTCTGAGCGAGGTACCCCTTCAGTGCTGCACCAAAGGCGCCACTTTCTCTTGGTGTTTGCTCCTACTGCACTCAGAGGCCAAACTCCGGAGCTGCTAACTGATGTACTGAGGTGCACTGTGACACAATCCAGGTGCTCCTGGCTTTCTAACCTCTCAAGCTGTAACCTCCAATTTGCCATTAGAGCACCAACCATTATTGGGGCAGCACACCAGTATAAGCCAGAAGAGTCTGGTTGAAGCCACACCCTTTAAGGGGAGTGGGGCAGGGCTTTTGCATGACTATTCAGATCTCAGTCCAAATATCACCTCTTCCAGGAAGACTGCCTTGACTTCCCAACACAGGACTAAGTTGCCCTCCACATAGCTCCATAACACAGTCTCACTGCCTTGCTTATCCCACTGTTTACCTGGTTGCAAGTTCTTTGAGGGCAGGGCTGTGTCCTGTTCACAGCAAGAGCTCAACCTTCCAACGCTTTATCTATATAACAGGATAGTGAAAGTTTATCCCTCAGGGCGTTATTATTATAAAATGAGAAAATTAATGGAAAGCACATAGCATGGTATCTGGTGTATAGGTAAACACTTAATAAATGTGTTTTTTTGTTTTTTTGTTTTTTTGAGGTGGAGTCTCGCTCTGTCGCCCGGACTGGAGTGCAGTGGCCAGATCTCAGCTCACTGCAAGCTCCGCCTCCCGGGTTTACACCATTCTCCTGCCTCAGCCTCCCGAGTAGCTGGTACTACAGGCGCCCGCCACCTTGCCTAGCTAGTTTTTGTATTTTTAGTAGAGACGGGGTTTCACTGTGTTAGCCAGGATGGTCTCGATCTCCTGACCTCGTGATCCGCCCGTCTCGGCCTCCCAAAGTGCTGGGATTACAGGCTTGAGCCACCGCGCCCGGCCAGAATAAATGTTATTTTTATTATTGCTCAACACGTTGAATAAACTAGTCAATGGAAAGATTGATATCATTATTACAATGTGGCATATATGTGCCCCCAGGAACAGCCTGTGGGCAAAGACAGGCTACTGACTAAATGACTTGTCAAGGTCCTTTCTATCCCAATAACTTTCTAGTTTTGAGGCCCATTAATTACCCAAACACCATCAAAACTGGAAAACTTACCTCCATCAAGTGGTTGTCAGAAACAGAGATTGATAAGAGGTGGGACGTGCTGGTGGTAAAACTACATTTCTAATTAGCTAGAAAAAGTCATCTTGCGTGCGCGTGTAAAACGATCTTCAGATAAACGCTTCTGTTATCTCTCCCTCACAGGGCCTGGGTGGCCAGTCAAGTGCTGATTTGCTTCTGCATTTCAACAGAATCTGTTTTGTAAATTTGTTAAATTCTTCAGAATGAAACTACTTCCTGGTGGAAACTCATTTTCTGCCCCCTTTCCTGCCTCGTTTCTGGTTTTCCTCCTCTGGCATGACTTGCTGACTCCGTGGGCGGTGACTGTCAATCTCCAGCATGTTCTCTCCCTCCCCGGGAACTGGGCTTCCCAATGCCCTCGCTGACGGTGTGGGTGGAAGACAGATGACTTAAGTGGTTCTGATAACAGTGGCAGGGAAAACGGTCAGGTTTTTTGGAGGACAAGAGGGGAGTTACAAGATGAGCGCCAGCTCAGGATACTGGGTCTCACTGGTGCAGAAAGTGAGCCTGAGTCAGGGGGATTGGGGCGGGAAGAGCACCATTTTCTTTTTCTTTTATTTTTTGAGATGGAGTCTCACTGTCACCCAGGATGGAGTGCAGCGACACCATCTCGGCTTAGTGCAACCTCCAGCTCCCAGGTTCAAGCCGTTCACCTGCCTCAGCCTCCCTAGTAGCTGGGATTACAGGTATGTGCCACCATGCCCAGCTATTTTTTTTTCATATGTTTTTAATAGAGACGGGGTTTCACCATGTTGGCCAGGCTGGTCTCGAACTCCTGACCTCAGGTGATCCACCCACCTCGGCCTCCCAAAGTGCTGAGATTACAGGCATGAGCCATGTGGCTGGAAGAGTATCCTTTTCCGATCTAACTCCCAGCATCCCAGGACAGGTGACAGATGGTGTATACTGGAGCATAAATTGAATCTCCAACTCCAGGGGAGAGTGAATGCGGAAAACACCAAATAATACCTAGCATTTAATCAGCCAGGACTGGGTGTAGCACTGGGTCCCTTCACAAGTGTTACTTCTTTTAATGCTCATGACAACCCTACAAGATCAGGGTTATCATTAGCCTTATTTTACTGATGAGGAAACTGCAGCTGAAAAGAATATCATTCCCATCTTCTCCCATCAGAGCACCAGGCATGTGGGCCCCAAAGGAGAGACAGCTCAAAGCAAAAGTACATCCCCCAAAAGCTTCAAAATCACCATGACTAATACAGTTACGATTAGTTCTCAAAGAAAATGTTGACTGCTTAGGGCATGCCTTACTTTTGAAAGTCATATTTATGACAATGTTCATGTCTTCAAAATCCCATCAGAGACCATATTTACCCATGCAATGGCACTGGACCCATAAGACAATCTAGGCGTTCTTTGTTTTCTAACGCTAAAGCCCTAACCTCCAATCTTCCATTATTGAACAAACCAATACTCTTGTACTGAAAGAAGCCAGAACAGCCTGGCTAATGCCATCCCCTGTAAGAAGGTTGGGCAGACTGCTCCCATGGCTCAGCCCTCTCTCAACACCTGAATCCAGGGAAGCTCCAACCGAAAGACTTCTTTCTATGGTTTGAATTGAGTGCTCTGTGTCATGAGCCTATCTGGGGCTCCCTGCCTCTTCACAGTGAAAAAAAAGAAGAGTTTTAAGTATTTTTTAGCAGAAAGACACCCCTTTCTGATTGGGATTTGAGCTGCAAAGACACGGCAACCAAACAGAAACAGGATTATACCTGAGGAAGATCTTGGAGTTATCACCAAAATCCACTTCTCCTCTCCCTTTAGGCAAGAGGAAGGATTTACAGTTAGGCAGGGCCATGCAAACTTGCGAGATGTGAGTTGAAGTAACCCGCGTTGCTTCTAGCCTAAAGCATTTAATCCCTGATGCAAGACCCTCCAGCCTTCTCCTCCTACCCTCAGCATTCTAGCAAGAAGCCCATGTATCTCAGATGGTGCAGCTATACGATGGTGGAATCTCCATCAGCCTGGATCCTCAGGAGGCTGTGTGGAGCGGGCCCTTCTATCGGACATATTGCACATGCAGAGTGAGAGGTAAATAAAGGTTTATTACGTTGAGCCTTGGAGATTTGGGAGTTGCTTGTTACTGTATCACAACCTAGCCCAGCCTAACTGACATTCATGGTGGGAGACCCACTCCCCAGGAGCAGCAGAGCTCAAACATGCTCCTCTGTTGCCCTTTTATGTTCACTGCCCTTTCTGTAATAAGTCAGGACAGTAGGTGACTCATGTTTATTATGCTTTGGTAAGTACAGTAGATGGCAAGTTGTACTCAAACATAAGCAGTGAGAGCAGAGAGTAATCTGTCTACTTTTTCTGTACTCTTCTCCACACAGAGTTAACATTCATTGGGCATTTACTCTGCACTGGATATGTTAAGACTGTTATTTCTCATTCCATGATATCCCTGCAATGAAAGTAAATATTGTGCATATATCAAAACATCATGTTGTGGCCAGGTGTGGTGGCTCATGCCTGTAATCCCAGCACTTTGGGCGGCTGAGGAGGGTGGATCACCTGAGGTCAGGGATTCAAGACCAGCCTGGCTGACACAGTGAAACCCCATCTCTACTAAAAATACAAAACATCAGCCTGGTGTGGTGGCAGGTGCCTGTAATCCCAGCTACTCAGGAGGCTGAGGCAGGAAAATCTCTTGAACCTGGGAGGCGTGGAGGTTGCAGTGAGCCGAGATCACATCATTGCACTCCAACCTGGGCAACAAGAGCGAAACTCCATCTTGGAAGAAAGAAAGAGAGAGAGAGAGAGGGAGGGAGGGAGGGAAGGAAGGAAGGAGAGAGAGAGGGAAAGAAAAGAAAGAAAAGAAAGAAAGAAAGAAAGGAAGGAAGGAAGGAAGGAAGGAAGGAAGGAAGAAGGAAGGAAGGAAGGAAGAAAGAAAGACAGAAAGAAAGGAAGGAAGGAAGAAAGAAAGAAGAGAGAGAAGAGAGAGAGAGAGGGAGGAGGGAGGGAGGAGGGAAGGAAGGAGAGAGAGAGAGAGAGAGAAAGAAAGAAAGAAAGAAAGAAAGAAAGGAAAAAAGAAAGAAAGAAAAGAAAAGAAAGAAATGTTGTATACCATAAATATATACAATGTTTATTGTTCATTTTTAAATTAATTAATCAATTAAAAAATAAAATCCCAAATAAGTATTTTAGTCTCCATTTCACATATGAGGAAACTATGGTCCATGGAGATTGGCTTATTTAAGGTTACCTAACAGAAATAGGGTTGTAAATTCAGGTGTCTCTGATCCCAAAGGCTGTGGTTTCCCACTATCTGACATAAGCCTGCCCACTCAGTGTACTCTGAATAAATGATTAGATAGATGATCAGATAGATAGATGACAGATAGATAAACAAACGGAATGTTTAACTGACATGGTGTCTTTTCCATTAATAGTAGAGCCCCAACCCCCAAACAAGTTGGTAATTATGCAGGAAAATGACACGCTCGTAAAAAAACAAAAGGTCAAAATGAAAGCACATTGACATCTATCTCATTGTTGTAATTTTGAGAACAGGCTCTGCATTTAAATCTCAGGTTTCTGACCACTCATGATCTATGTGACTCTAGGTAAGTTGCTTCGCCTCTCTGTGCCTCCCTTTCTTTAACTGTAAGAAGGTGATTAAAATAGTGCCTGCCTCCTTGGGTTTTCATGAGGACTAAGTGAGCTAGTATAGGTATGGGGCAGGGAAGAAGGGCTGACACACAGCTGCCCTCCAAGACTGTTACCTCTGCGTGGGCTGTGAGCAAGTGGGAAGAGGACCTCTGGGGCAAAGAGCAGCATCCTCAGCCCACTATTCCTAGGGACGGTGCCATTCACCTCCTCCTCTTCAGAACCCACGAGAGCCCCTGTTCCTTGGAGAAAGGGTGGTTGATGAGGATATCATCTCATGCATGAAAGGTGGCCCTGCATACCTCACTAACTGAAGTTTACTTACAACATGAGATGATTCTGTACCCAAACCATAAGGCAAAATCCCAGCTCCTGGGTCATTCTGCAGGCAATGAGGGCAGGATACAAGGCAATGCCCGGGAGCACACACCACCGGGATGTGCTGCACACCCCACTCGGCACTGTGATCCCTCTGACCAGCGGTGTGAAGGCTGAGTGCAAATCCCCCTGGCAATTGCTTTGTTCAACTTCACGGCAGATTTTCCTCAGGATCCTCAATCAAAGACACTTCTTAACCTTGTTTTATTAGCTTCACAGCTGAGAAAAAATATGTATAGTGGTACAATGATTATCATAATAATACTTTGAGATCATTATTTGTATCATTTACATTATCTGCTTAACCCAAGAGAACGTGCTGCAGAAGATAAAGGCCTTGCATGAGCGCTGGCACACCCCGCAGCCCTGCTGAGAAGAGTCAGGCTAGTAGTGGTAGGTGGTGTCTAAATGTTACAGATGAGAAAAGAGTCACAAATACAGTCAGACCCTCAAACTGAATGTTTAACAAACATGTCTCTTCCATCGACAGTAGAACCCCAACCCCCAGACAAGCTGGTAATTGTGCAGGAAAACACCTGAACCTGTGCAGGAAAAGGTTAACCAATCAAATGCCCAAAGCCAACCAGTGACATTAGTTGAGCAGAACAAGAATCTGAGTGCAGTGGCACAAGGGGCCCCAGTACACTTTCCAGAAACACAGGAAGGCTTCGGTTCCTGGCTCCACAGCAACTGGAGGCTCTAGGCCCCAGGAGTGCAGGAAATTGTTCTCCTTTGCAGTAGAGGGTTTTCCTCATGGTAAGGATGTGATGTATTTGTGGAATGAATGAATGAATGAATGATGCCCTCAGATTGGTGAGTGATCCGACAGAGAGAAGGCTGAGATGATCTAGCTACTGTGCCATTCCTTCCTCCACCTGGTAGCCCACAGAGGAGGTCCATTTCATGACCCTTTAAAATGATAAAAAGACAATTCCCTGGTCCTAATGTGGTTCTTTCAAATTTTATGTGCCATTAATTGCTTTTAAAAAATTATGGAAGGTTTTTTCCTCAGCCTTTCCTTTCCACAGCCTCTTTTTAAAAAAGTGTTCAGAGATTGGCCCCCAATTCACTGTCTCAAATTCCCATGCTCTGCTCCCTAGATTCAGTTTCTGGTGAAAAAGAGTATGTCAAATTAGCTGAGGAGAGTGAATCTCTGTGGATTTGAAGATGTACCATGATGCAGCCTGCTGCAGACACAAATTCTATGTAGTCTACTGTTTTATCTTTTAATAATTCATTCAGATTTCACGTTTCAGTTCCTAAAGTACTTGTGCTTGTTTAATATAAAAATAATAATATGTAATACTTAGTAATTAAATTATTGGGTTTCTCCCTATCCCTCACTCCCACCCAAAAATAAATAAAGTCAGTTGAACCTCCAAGAAGACGTGTTGTGTCTTCTGTGAGCCAAATTCAACCTCCCAGGCACGTCCTGATGGCCCTCTGTTCTCCGAATTTCCCTACCCAGCCTCATCTCTCATCTCTCCCAGCTTACATACCACAGTTTGACTGAACCAAGCATCTTACACTTCCCTGAACACACAATTTCAGAGGCTGGCAACCAGAAACACTTCAACAGAGCAGGATAGCACTGCACTGGGCCCTGGGCCTGAAATCAGTGGGTATGTGAAATTCACGTTGGTCTGCAAGCTTTTCTCCATGAGATTAGTGCCATTGGCTGCTTAATGTGCTACTTATATATGAATGGCAGAGACCTAGCAGTTTTCTGTCTTCTCTGAAGAGGAACAGAGGAGCTCGGGGAGCCTCTGATCTGCTTTCATGGGTCCTCTGCCAGCCAATGCCTCTGGTCCTAATGTAAATCTTTGCTGGCATCATCTTCAGGCCTGCAATTCATCCTGATCCTTAAACTTACATCTGTCAGTGCAATGCAAAACTAAACATTTTGCTTTATCATTCATGTTTTCCATCATAAAAGCAATACATGACATTTAGAAAATACAAAAAAGTAGGACAATCACCCGTCATCCCACCAACACAGAGGCAACCAGTATTGCATTTTGGAGTTGTTCTTCCTGTCTTTTTTCTTTATATAACTTTTACTTAGCTTTAATCATTAAGCATTAGTATTTTGTATTCCCTGCCTTTTCACTCCAGTTTAGCACATTAGCATTTGCACATGCTAAAAAGTCCAAATTAATCCTGAACACAAACAATAACTGTCTTCTTATTTCTAGGTCCAAAATGAGAGTGAGACAAAGGAGGTAAGTACAGGATGCTAAAACTATTTTTCATGGCAGCCAGGCAAATCTAGAAAAGAATTATTTGATATTGTGTCCAATGCTCTGCCTCCAGGAAGGGTTTCCTGGCATGGGTCATTTCTGCCTGGAGATGGGTCCATCCCCTGAAGGTCACCCCTGACCATTTCTGATGTGTAGAACAAGTATCCCGTCTAAGCCCAGGTTCCAATCCTTTAAGCAGCTGTGCTGATTTGTTCTGAGTCTTTGAACTCACTTGGATTGTTTCAGTTGCAGCGACCCACAAAGGTCCATAATATTCCCCTAATACACTTCCAGTCTCCCCAGGATATTGTATCATTATCCAATATTAACAATGACTGCTTAGCTCAAATTCCTTGGGATTCTGTGATGGTTATTTTTAGGTGTCAACTTGACTGAGCTACAGGGTGCCCAGATAGCTGGTAAAACATTATTTCTGGATGTGGCTATGAGGCTTTTTCCAGAAGACATTAGCATTTGAGTCAGTAGACTGAGCACAGGAGGTGCTCCTCACCCATGTGACTGGACATCATCTAATCCACTGAGGTCCCAGAACTAACACAAAGGTGGACAAAAGGCAAATTCTGTCACTCTTCTTGAGCTGGGTCATCCATCTTCTCCTGCCCTCAGACATTAAGCTCCTGGTTTTCAGGTCTTCAGACTCGGGGATTTATACCAGCATCTCCCACTCCCAGTTTTCAGGCCTTCAGTCCCAGACCGAGAGTTACACCATCAGCCTTTCTGGTTCTCAGGTTGTCTGGCTTGGACTGAATTACACAGCTAGCTTTCCTGGCTCTCCAGCCTGCAGATGGCATAGTGTGGAACTTCTTGGCCTCCACAATAACTTGAGCATAATAAATATCCTCTCATAATCTGTATCTATATCTATCTACTTATCTACATATCCAGTTGGTCTGTTCTCTGTAGAACCCTAATATATCTCCTTTTTCTATTTGTGTAGAAGTATTAACTTCCATGATGCAATTGAAAGATCTCAGAGATAAGACTCAAGAAGTCATGGATTAAATCCTATTTTTGCTAATGTCTGATCCTAGCTAATTCCAAAAAGGAGGGGCAGAAGAGGGAGAGAGTTGATAATTATAATAATTATAACGATGATGGTAATCTAGCAAATGCTGAGTGATTGTCACATGCTCAACCATGTTCTAAGTGCTTTATATGCTTTACCTCATTTAATCTTTACAATATCCTGTCAATGCCTTGCATCCAAAACTACAAAGAACACAGCTGTAGTGAACAAAGTAGGACTTATTATTGACTCATTACAACAGGGCAGAACATAGGCCGTGGGGAGGTATGGGGCCTCTCAGTAAGAGAATGTTAGAAAGGATTTATAATAGGATTTGGGCTTGTGATAGGAGATTTCAGGAAGGGTCCAAGAAGGGAGGGTTGGGCTCTGGATTGGATGCTTTTAGAAAGAGCAAGGGTAATTCTCTAATTGATTAACTTGATCATTCTTACCTAGAAGGTGGGATGAACAAAAGAAGATTAAAGCTGTACGTGGTAAACACACAGCAGTCACTTACATCAGCCAGCACAGGGGTGCTTCGTCATTTGCTTGGACCATATCCTTCTTTTGTTTGTAGTTAGGCATGATTAGGAGGTGATCTCGCTTATGTCTTAATCGTGGTCAGAGTGGCTTTGTCTGATGTTGATGTTTTCTGACATTGTTTATGTTAAATAGGAGGACAGTAAGGGGCTGCGTTTTGCTTTACCTTATTAAATGGGAGCTGTTTACTATATATATGTTAAGACAAAGAAACTCAGGCTTAGGTAAGCTGAGAAATTTGCTAAAGTTCCTACAGCTAGAAAGGAACAGGAATTGAACATAGGTCTGACTCAAAGCCAAAAGCCAAGTAAGGATCACACTGAACCTCTTCTTCATGTAGTTATTTTTATCTTGTTTTATTTTCATTTTTGGATAAGTAATGCACGGAAAATGTACAAAATTCAAAATGTGAAAAGGGCACCTAGTGAAAAGCAAGTCTCCCTCCTATTCCCAACCTTCTTTCCAGGCCCCCTTCCCCTCCCACGAGACCACACTGTCCCCATTTCATCCAGGGTCTCTCATTCATGCCAGAGCTTTGCCGTGTGGATGGAGCAAATCCATTTCAAAGGGTGGCACTGGGAGAAACAGCCACTGAGTTATGACTTACCAAATTATTTGTCCTTATTCCCCTCTTCCAAAAACTCTTTCACCAGGTTTCAGTGACTCAACAAATATTGATGAAACACATACTATTTCCCGATGCTATGCTCAGCACTAGGGAAACAAACAATAAAACAACAAGCTGCTTGCCCTTGAGTGGCTCACAGTCTAGTAGAGAGGATGACATGGATGAATCAGGCCAGTGAGCTGTAGGGGAGGATGCAAAAGGAGCAGGCTGCCTTGCCAAGGATGGCAGAAGACTGAAGGAGAAGGAAGCACTCCACCTGGATCCCAAGGGTGGCAGGGATTTACCCAGTGGACAGAGGTGAGGAGAGAACTCCAGAGAGAGAGATGTCAGTATGAGAAATGACATGAGTGTGAAAGAACGTAGCACATGCTGGAGCCTGCCCACGCCTCTAAAAGGCTGGAGCACAGGGCGCCTGGGGCAGGAAGCAGGAGAAGTGAAGGGAAACATAGCCAACCGTCCTGTCTCAAGGAGCCTTTTGCAGGAAGCTAAAAAGAATATTGTCAGAATTAAATAAGATAGACAATGAGGAAAAGATTCAAAGAGCTGAAACACTCAGCAAATGTGATGAATTAGAAGGGTCACGAGTTCCTGCACCCTCAATTGTCATTCATCGTTGTCCTTTGCTGAAAGCGCTGCTTCTAATCACGGTCCCCACTTGTGGGAGCACCGACTGGGGACAAAGGTCACCGAGGCCACTGAAAAGAAAGACGGTGACCACCTGTACCCTTGATGCCTCAATTAGACACACTGGCACCCATGCCCGAGGGCACCATTAGCAAGTACCGTTTGGTACTCACAGGCATCCAGGTTCTATCAAAGGTGTGTCTAGGATAAATTGTTTGAGAAAGAAGGTCTAAGGTTCATGTAAT
The DNA here is from genome assembly GCF_009764315.1 of Trachypithecus francoisi. Taxonomy (NCBI): domain Eukaryota; kingdom Metazoa; phylum Chordata; class Mammalia; order Primates; family Cercopithecidae; genus Trachypithecus; species Trachypithecus francoisi. Next base: position 122,770,460 of record NW_022681458.1, on the reverse strand, counting down.
CCTCTCCCTCCTCAAAGAATCCTGAGTGTGGCCTTTGTGACACTCTAGACTGCCAGACATTGTATTTCTGAACCACAGTAACAAAGGCACACACAGAAGTGCTGTCAGTGCTATAAAGGATGCTGTTATCCACACAGCAGAAAGCTGGACACAAAAAAGCCTAAAGATAGATCCTTCCAGGACAAATTGTTATAAAAAAAAAAAAAAAAAAAAACTCTGTAACCATCCGGGTTTTTCCGCTGATTTCCAGGAAGCTCCAAGCTAAATTTGACACTGTAAAAAGTATAGGCTTTGGGTCAGATAGTGCCACTTACTACCTATGTAGCTTAGGCAAGGTTTACATCTCTTTGAGGCTCAGTTTATTCATTCATGAAATGGAGATAATAATATAAACTGCCTATTACTATAGTTAAAATTACATCAGAATGTAAATGTACAGAATAGCATAGTACCTGTCACAAGCAATCAATATATTTTATCAACAAAAAGCAGTTGGTTTGGTCTATTGATTTGATGTAGTTATTCCTTCATAACATAGAAATTATACATGTCATTTTAGGCCTCAACAAAGAGTAAATACTCATAAATAAATGTTCATTGTTTGCAATTAAATAATTTCCCCTGCCAACAGTAGGCTTTCTTACTTTGGGATCTCCTCTGAGTCTTTCACACAAATATGAACAACTGCTATGCAGCTTTCAATTTAACAAATCTTTACTGATCGCGTCCAATGTGCCAAGTACTGTGTGACCTGTGGAGCTGACTTTAATAAAACAGGTCTCATCCCTGCCCAAGGAGCTTGTAGTCTGGAGGGAGAAATGAACATGCAGACACCTCCCTAAAGGCAGGTGGAGTAGGTCCCATAGGCTCCTCTCAGAGCCACATCTAAGACAGAATCCCAAACCAGACAAACTGAGAGAGGAGAGGTAAGGGTCTCCTTACCTGTGAGTGGAGCAGATGGTTGGCCATAAACTGGGGTCTGAGGCCCAACAAGACCCTCTTACTGTCTGTGGTTGAAGCACCAATACTCCAATATTCTCTTTGCCTTAGGAAAAATGGTGACAGTGCATTGAGGCTTTACACCCACCATTAGTTGCGCATCACAGTCATCATGTGCAAGTTAAGGGGAACCTGGACATCCCAACGCCAGCTTCTTCAGATGAGGGACTCAGGAAGGAAGAGCAATTAGGTGAAGGTCCCACAGCCAATCAGTCACCAAGGTGGCCCTTCAATGTAGGTCTCCTAATTCCTGCAGCTCTTTCTTCCACACCACAGGAAGAGGATCATGGCCCCAGGAGTGTGATAAGCCAAGGCCAAGCTTTGTTTCTCAGAGAATCCCTGTTGCAGTGCACAGCATGCAGCAGGGATTTGGCCTCTGGGACCCAGGAGGGATGGTGCCATGCCTGGAGACAAGACCACAGGAGAAGCAGCCCGTAGCTGCGGGCTGCAGAGGTGCGAAGTGGGAAGGTGAGCGCCCTAAGGAAAGTCAGGACATTTTGCTAACTGCATAATCAGGATCTGGTGGGAGCAGGGCCCCCCACAAGACAGCTTCCTCCTGTCAAAGTTTTATGCAGGGACCACTAATTACCCACTGAAGGCCAGCCACACCATTTAAAGACCCATGCCATGCTCAGTTTTAAGCAAAAGTGCCCTAACACAGAACCGCCAACAATAGAGCTATTGGATTTTTAAAATTCTATCTCAACTCTACCTGTTGGCACAGCAATAGGGGGCAGCAAACTACAGTCCACAGATTCAACCCGGTCCACCATGTTTTTGTAAATAAAGTTTTACTACGACACAACTCTTGTCTATTCTTGTACGTATTGTCCATGACTGCTTTAACACCACAACAGCAGAGTTCAATAGTTCTATTAGCAACCATAGAGCCATGAAAAGTATAAAAGTGTTACTATCTGGCCCTTTAAGGAAAAGTTTGCCAACCCCTGGTATATTAACCAGTGTGATCCTAGAGGAGTGGAATTCTAATAACAAAAGACCTTTGCTGTTGTCTCAATTCTGTGTTTCCCCACGAATTCCAACAAAAGCATCATTTTAAGTTCCTAAAATTCACAACACTTGGGCTTGATGGGTTCCTTAGGTATTCAGCGGCTGGTATTGGGCTTCCTGGCCTGCTTCTCTTTCCTGGAGCTTCTCCACTGTCTTCCCAAACCCCAACCTGTCCAGAAAGCTCTGACCTCCACCTGCAGGCCCAGCCCACTCATCACCACTTTCCTGTAGCTTCCCTGCTTCCCCTCACCTACCCCCGTCTTACTCCACACACACACTCCTGCCAGACAGAAGCAATTGTCCCTTTAGATGTATCCTGAAAACACACAACATATCACTCTGTTACAGCACCTACCTTATTACACTGTTTGTGCCTTGACTTTTGCAATATTTATGTGTATCCTCCATCTATAATCGTCCTTTAAAAAGAGACTGTATCTTACTCATCATCGTCATGCCTAGAAGAAGTCCTGACATACAGAAAATTAGATTGAAGCCCATTTGGAAGGAAAGGCATCTTAGGTATCATCTCATCAATTCTTTCATTTTACAAGTGAGAACACTGAGGCCCAACGTCACAAGACTGGCCAGGGGCAGAGCCCTCTCGAGGGTCTCCCTCCACTAAGTACAGCCCTCATTCTAGTGCACCACACAGGAATGCAGAGATTCATGTGCATTAAAACGGCAGTTACTTACAAATGGTGGCCATTGTTTTCAAGGTAGCAGCAATGGGAATCTTCTCCTAAAGTGATACATCCATCCCCTGTCCCAGAAACCAAAAGCCAGTCCTGGTCTCCTGACAGCAGTGATGGGAGACAGCATGCTGCAGCCACCAGAGTGCCTATGCCCATGATGGACCAGTGGGCTGCAAAATTAAACTCCTCTTTTTAGAGGCCATTTGTGTGTTAAGGAAGAGAATAAATGAGCTAACCCCATGGCCAGTTAAAAAAAAATGCACCCAGACAGAACGTTATTTGATGCTTTCAGGCCAATGGGGGAAAATGAGCTTTGTAATTGAAATTGTAATGGAATAAGTTGGGCCTGGTGGCGGTGAGGACAGGATATTCTTGGAGGTCAGGTCATGAGAGGTGACATGCAAAAGTCATCAATAGGTTGGCAACTCAAACGTTTCTGTGAAAGAACAAGAGAAACCATTCCGGATGCCATATGGGGGGTTGTGGAGCACAGAAGTGGTCTGGACTCCAGAACATAGTGTGGGACTGGGCCACAGTGGAATTGTTTTGTAACTAATAACAAGGCATGACCGTCCTTTGTCATGTCTGATTTGTGCACACTCAGAACCAGGTCCCATCTCTCCCGTCCCTCCTAAATCCACATTAAGGAGGTACACATGCCTTGCTTTGACTCCTCCTGGGTGCAAGGATATGAGCTGGGGTAATGTTTTCTCTCAGTCACACCTTTATTGAAAGCTCTCTCTGTGCCCGGCACTGGGCTGGGGACCTCTTGGTGAATGAGACAGATAGTTTCTGCCATCAGAGCACTCACAGTACACAACCTTAACAGGCTCCTGTCATTCCTAGTGGAAGAATATCAGGACCAATTGGAGGCACAGGTCATTTTGGATGAAGACCCTCAAATTATTCCATACAGGGTCCAGCTGCGTAGAGTGGGAAGAGAATTTGCTTTAAAGGCCAAGAGGTGTGGAAGTCAGTATCAGCCTCCCAGCTCATAGACTTCAGACAGTCACTGATGTTGTCATATCCTCACAGAGAAATGGGATGATAATAGCAACATGGGAGCTGGTGGAGAGGATGAAAGAAGCTACCATGTGTCGGTGCTTAGCAGGGAGCTTGGGTGGCACTGTTGTGATGAGAAGAGCAGCATGGGCAAGGGAAGACGTCGAAGCATCCGTCACCCCGACATGGCAGTCAGGGAGGCTTTGGGGGGCTGGAACTGAGGAGGCTCTGTCAGCTTCTACCATTAGCACCTTGCAAGGGCCGGACACACAGTAGTTCTCATTCCTTTCTGTTTATTTCAGATGAGCTTGTGTTTTAAGGAGAATACAAATTCTCCCTTTTCCCCTCTTTTGAAAGGCAACAGGTACTCCATTCATCATGCCTTTCTCACCATCTTCCCATCTCCCACCACAGCCCAACTCCACTTCTCAGCATGGGTAGAAGTAGCTTGAACTCCCCTCTCTTAGCTAAAATAAATGAGTGTGGGAGAGCATAGATTTTAGAATCAGACTATCCTAGGTTTAAAGTCCCAGCTGTAGCACTTACTGTCCCATCCACATAACCTCCCTGCGCCACAGTTCTCTCACCTGCCAAATGGAATAATGATGATGCCACATTCTCAGAGGCCCACTGCAGGGACTGAACGCCCTGGTGTATGTGAAATGCTTTGCACCGTGTTTGGCTCATAGCAACGCTCAATAAATGTTGCCCATGGACGCTGCAGCCTACAGTTGCTGTTGTCAGCTTTCTTTTTCATTGTGAAATGGATAGTTCCAAATGGATGACCAGAATTTCCACATTGGCCCTAGGCCCATGGAGAGAGGGCTATGATGGCAGGAAGGGCTGAGTGGAATCCTTGGAACATACTTTCTCTACCTGAACATAAGCTGAAAGCAATATCCACCCCGAGCCCTGGGGAGCCACTAGCCTCATGGACCGGGCACCGGAAGAAGTGCAGCGTATCCATGTGCAGTTTTATCCACGTGCATTGGAAAAAGATCCAATGAATCTTTTTCATTGTGAAATGGATGGTTCCAGATAGATGACCAGAATTTCCACAGGGTGGTTGTGAGAAGCAGTAAAAGGCAAGGCCCCTCCTACAGTGCTTGGTACACAGTAGGCACTGAGTAAATGTTAGGCGCTCTCCTTCAAACCAGTACTGTATCATCCCCTGTATTTACTTTTACACTCGGTGGGAAGCATCGGGATCAGTAGGGGCCTACAGATGACAGCGTCGGCACCAGGCAGGCTTGCATCTGAGAGGAGGACGTGGAGAGGGGAATGGGATTTAATGGATTCAGCAGGAACCCCTGCTGCCTCGCAGCTTTCCTCCTGTCACCGCCCGTGTAGTGACCTGCAGTGGTTTCTCAGACCCTGCAGGAGAGAAACCTCCCTCTGTTCTGCGCACTCACCTCGCAGCATGAAAATGGGGGTGACGCAGTGTAACATTTTAACCAACAGGGTGGGCTTATCTACTCTTTACTTGTTTGTGACTTGTTTGTGTGGGGAAGAATGGGTAATTGACCAGGCCTTGCACATAAACGCCTCGCCTCTCACCTTCATTCATACATATCTGCTTTAGCCTTCACTTGCTGGACTTTTCTTCTTCCAAATAATTAATACAACAGTCACCATAATAGCCTTCATTTTTGAGTGCTTACTATGTACCAAGCAGTCTATATCCACACCACTACATATAACAACACGTCTTGGGAAAGATAGAAACTGAGACACAGAGAGGTTGAGTAACTTCACACAGCTACCAAGGAAGTGGAGGAGCCAAAACGTGAACCTAATCAGCCTGACTCCAGGCATCTTACCTACCAGGCTCTCTGCCTTCTTAATGGAGACACTGAGGCTTTGCCCTCAAACCCAGGGCTGCCCATGCCAAGCCCACCCTCTTTGCACATAACTCTTGCTCTGCCTTGGGAATCCGTGCCTGGAAAGTCCAGCCAGGGTAGACGCATCCAGCTACATCCCCCCGTGGGCACATGGATATACTGCACTTCTTCAGGTGCCCAGTCCATGAGGCTAGTGGGTCCCCAGGGCTCGAGGTGGGTATTGCTTTCAGCTTATGTCGAGGTAGAAAAAGTATGTTCCAAGGATTCCACTCAGCCCTTCCTGCCATCATAGCCCTTGCTCCATGGGCCTAGGGCCAATGTGGAAATTCTGGTCATTGCTGCAAATGTCCATTTAAATAAAACATCCAGGAACTGAGGAAATAACCACAGGGTGGGTCCATGAGTCTTCCTACTGGACCGCAGTTTTTTGGGGTTCCCAGGAATTAGCATCCATAAGGAGCCCGCACGAAGTGATCCCCAAGAAATCTGGGCACTTCCACACATCTCTGCACCGTCACCCTAGTGGACGGACACAGGGCCCTTTGGGACAGCTTAGGGGAAGATACAGGATGTACTTGTGGCTCTGCTGGGAGGACCCTCCCCTTCCTCCAGAGGACCCAACCTCCCCTTCAATCAAGAGCCTGCGAACCAACATAGGTCTGAAAAGTGGGGGAAAAGCAGTAACTCTGCATTTTGGTGACACAAGTCAGGTTTCTGGACAACAGAACTAGAGATTTCCTGCTATGTAGGTCAAGCAATATTTCAGTAAGCTGCCTATCTATTGCTTTCCTAGGGACAACATCACTGCTAAAGATAACTGCAGGCCAAAACATTTGGGTTCCCAGCTTGTCCCTGCTGCCCGTTATGATAAATGTGTTCAACTGGGCTCTGCAGTTCAGCCTCGCCACATGTCTGATGTCACCCTGGGATCCCATCCCCCCCGCACTGAAATCAGAGAATTTTTCCAAGTGGCATGTTTCTCTGTCATCCCAGTCTCCAGGGGCAGCCACCACGGAGATTTCTAAGGCAACTGATGCATTTTCCAAGGTCTTCATGCAGGGATTGTCCGCTGGGCCCCTTCAAGAGCTGTAGGGGAAGGTAGGAGGTGTTGCCAAGATCTCATAATAAGCCCACTTCAACATCCCAGCCTCTCTAAGCCTTTGGATTGTTTCCCTGCCTCCTCCCAGGACAGTGCAGGCATCCCAACCTCATTTAAATATGCAACACTCTGTACAGGTTTTGGCTTTATTCAATGAATCAAGCAAACTATAAGATCCACTTCCATGTGCGCAAGCTAACGCATCAAACCTAAAATCTCTAATAAGTGTACTCATGTCAATAAATTCCTCCCAATCTATCATTAAATGTCATCCTCCTCTGTCTAAGATCTTTAGAAGCCATGTCTGTATATTCCTAGGTTTCTACTGGTATAAATTAGCCAAGTTGTGCAGTTACTTTGGAAGACAAGCCATGTCCTGCTTGGTCAGACTTCGTGGCTGTTCCCCTTACGCTGAACGCTGACTTCAGTCACAGGTATATGTATTAGTTTTCTATTGCTACTGTAACACATTAGCACACACTTGGTAGCTTAAACCCACACATATTTATTACCTTAATGTTCAGTGAGTCAGGAATCAACACGGTTCTCCCTGAGCTAAAACCAAGGTGTCAGCAGGGCTGCTTTCCTTTCTGGGGGCTGTAGGGGAGAAACTTTCCTTGCCATTTACAGCTTCTGGAAGCTATATGCAATCCTTGACTGGGGCCGCTCCCTACATCCTCAAAGCCAGCAGTGTCCACCTCTCTGATCACTCTTCCATAGTCACATCTCTCTCTGACCCTCTTCTACCGTTTTTTTTTCCCACTTTTAAGGACCCTTGTGATTACATTCAGCCCATTCGGAAGATCCAAGATCATCGCTCCGTCTCAAGGTCCTTATCATAATCGCATTTGCAAAGTTCTTCTCGCCACGCCAAGTAACATATTCATAGATTACAGAATTTAAGATGTAGATATCTTCAGGGGCATTAGTCTGCCTACTACAGCGTAGACTACCTCTGAGGCAGTAAGTGGACATTGTTGTACTACTTGAAGGGAATGAAATTTCCCCCTCGGATGGTAACTGGCTCAGAAGAGATTCTTCCAGGTCTTCATGCATGGGAAAGCTAATCTTAGGCCAGCAAGGGAGGTATGGGGACTCAGAGGTTTAAAATTCTCAGCTTTGTCTGAGTCCAGTCTTCCAGCAAGATTGATCCTGCAAAAATGAGAAATTCAATATTATTTTAAGGCTGCCATAATAGCTCTCCAGTTTCCTGGCCCTAATATGAACAGGGAGTTTAGAGCCTTGAACTTGTTTTCTTTCTGTGCGTGCACCAGTGCACTTAGAAGTAGCCTCCCCCCACCAGTCCTTGCAAAGTAGTCAAGGGCAGCAGCCATGTGACCCCCAACACATAGGGCACTGGCTTCACAGGCACTTCATCAGATCAGCACAAATGATAATTCAAGGCAGTTTTCTTGCCACTGCATGTCAGGAGGTGCTAGTATCCCACTGCAATGGGCCAAGAGCTCAGCACTGCATTTAAGGGTGAGGTTACCACCAAACCAATTCCAAAATCTCCTATATGAAAATCCATTTCATGGGACCACTCTGTGTTTTGTTTGTTTGTTTGTTTGTTTGGGGTTTTTGTTGTTGTTGTTGTTGTTGTTGTTTGACAGAATTTCACCTTGTTGCCCAGGCTGGAGTGCACTGGCATGATCTTGGCTCACTGCAACCTTCACCTCCCAGGTTCAAGTAATTCTGCCGCCTCAGCCTCCCAAGTGACTGGGATTACAGGCATGTGCCACCATGCCTGGCTAACTTTGTATTTTTAGTAGAGACAGGGTTTCTCCATGTTGGTCAGGCTGGTCTTGAACTCCTGACCTCAGGTGATCCACCCACCTTGGCCTCCCAAAGTGCTGGGATTACAGGCGTGAGCAACCGCACCCAGCCGGGACCACTCTTGATAACACATCCTTTATCAGTCAGGTTCAAGTCAGAAAAACAGAAGTCACACCATGGATTTCAACAGAGAGAATTTAATATAGTGTAAATAATTGCTTATAAGAGCATTGAGAACTGAAAGTGTGAAAAGGGATGCTGGGGTCCCCAAGACTCCCCCACCCCAAGTTTGATGATTCACCAGAACTCACAGGATGCAAAGCACAATCAGCAAAGGGAAAAAGGTGCAGGGGGCAAAGGTCGGGGGAACCAGGCACAAGCTTCCAGAGTCCTCTTCCGATGAAGTTACACAGGACACAACACCTCTAACACCAAGTTGTGACAACAGTGGACAACGTCTTTTACAGGAGAAGCTTGTTAGAGACTCAGCACCCAGGGTTGCTACTGGGGGCTAGTCACTCTCTGTCTAGCACATACCAAAATTCCAGACTCCAGGAGGAAGGCAGGTGTTCAGCATAAACCATATGGTTTGTACAAACAGCTTAGGCACTCTTCTCAGTTTTAGGAATGATGGAGACTCTCCTGAAATCCAAGTTCCCACATGCCAGCCAAGAGCCAACGTTGCAAACAGGTCTTTCTAAGAATAGCAGTGGGGCCTGCTGTATTAACTCTTTTCTGCACAAAAAGGAATGCGGAGATAGCATAGAACCAGTCACTGCAGCAATCATCCCTAGAGCGGGAGAGAGAAAAGACAAAGGTTGGAGTATCAGAACCTAGAAGTATGCCAGACAAGTCTCCACCAGGCGGAGACTCATCCCTGTTGGAGCAGGGAGTTGTCCAGCTTCCGCTGGTACCATAGAGGGAGCGGATGAGGCTGTTTCCGGGCATGCAGGGACAAAGGTGGAAGCTGGAAGTACCGCACTGACCAGTGAAGGAGCATCACTGGGGTGGTGCTCGCAGGAACAAAAGGCAAAGAGGAAAGAGCAAGGCCCTCCTACCCTCCTGTCTCCCCGTGTTACCCCTTAGTGTGGAGCCTAACTGGAAGCAGCTGGCAATGCAGAAATACAGTCTGTAGAAATCCTGCCATAGGACCACAGCGCCAAGAGGGTCTGGCTTTGAAAGATGGCAGCTTATGGATTAGCACACTCATTATACGCCAGGTCTTCCGCCAAGAGCTTTCATATTTCATCTCAGTTAATTGAGTCTTTACAGCACACCAGAGGCAGGTCTTCCTATCCCCATTTTGAACAAAGAAAATAGAGGCTTAGAGGGGTTAAGAACTTCTCCAATGTCGCCCAGCTGGTAAGTAGCAGGGCTGAGTCCCGAAGCCCTCATTTTCTCTACTGTATCACCTGGATTCCAAACTCTGACTGCACTGGCAAGTCATCTGGGAGAACATTTGCCAGAAAAGACACATCAGAGCAGGAAAGGAAGAAAAGTCACCCTAAATGAATGAGATGGTTGCTAGCCTTAAAGTCTAGGCCACACACCTGGACCCCGCGTGTGTCAGCAAACACCATCCCCATCCATATCCATCATGTGTCTGCCTCCGCTGCCGTGACCAGCCTGCTGCAGACCCCACCCACACCAGGCTATTCTACTGTGGCTGCCACCAAGAATCCCAAGTCCTTCAAACAGAAGCAAGCTGCTCCCCAGGGCTGGGTTCATGGATGTGCCTCTCCTGGGTGATGGCAAGGGATGCAAACCAAATAGAAGAAAATTCCAAATCACTATGTCCTGGGAAGATTCCTCAGAGTCTTCGTAAAATGTTCAGGAAGCATTTTCAATGTTCTTCCATCACAGAAGATAGGCTGAGTATTCCTATGAGAAGAGGAGAGTGGGGCTCAAAGCCCTCTGGCCCATGCGGGAGCAGAATATGCCCTGTCCTTAAAGAGGATGCCCACTGAGTTGGCTGTAAAGCTGTGACCACTATGCACAAGCACACGAAAGGCCAGCGATGCTGCAGAGACAGAGTGTCTGCAAAACAGCTGCCCTGGGTAACAGACGCTGAAAGCATCAGCAGAGATCTGTTATTCTTACAAGCAGCAACAGGGCTCCCAACAGGCCTAGAACAACAAAATTAATGGATTGGAAAGTAAGAATCTAATGTACGAGCTCTCAAAATTCCCCAGACTAGCTGACTCACTGTGCACATCCAGTAAGTCACAGCTCTTGGGTTTGAGGTGGCTGGGACTCCACCCGGGCTGGAGGAGGAGGTGGGGACAGGGGAGGGGGCGACACAGACAGCAGATGAACCAGCACTAGCTCTTCCAATGAAGCAAACACCGTTTCCACGCAAAGCTTCTTTGAACTTCAGCAAAACAAACAGTATTTACACGAACAGCCTCCAAAACATAAATTCCATAACGAGAGAGCAAAGAAGTCTACCCAGTTCACCCGCTTGACGGTTAAATCATTTTTTATTGAATTCAAGTTTCATGGCCCATTAAAGGTCTGGAAGGAGAATTCTCAGGGAAGCTTTTGGACTAATGAGTGTTTTGCAAATTGTTTTTCTAATGGATTCGTTGTTCTTTTTTTCTGAGCATTCTAAGAACCTTTGGCTTGCATGATTTGGTCCTGCATTGGAAAAACAACAGCAACTATTTTAATTGAGCCTAATTTATTTCCATTATTAAGAGATGTTGGTGTTTTGTATCTTCCTAATATGTTTTTGACACTGATATGAATCTGCTGTCATCAATCAAAATACCACAACCTTCTCCGCTTGTCTTTCTGCGTTCATCAGATACCCTCTGACGAGTGTTCTCTCACCTCCTCTGCAAAGATGTGGGCCTGCCCTCGGGGACACAGACACCCGAAGAAAACAGAACCTGCAGATAGTCCTACGCCATGCACTAACTGCCTTCAGCTTCTTCCATCTGCTCTCGCTCCTAATGCCAGGGCAGAGGAGGACAAAGAGGAACAGCACAGCATCCCCCAGAAGTCCTCTTCCCTGCCAGCAAGGCCGATGGCCCCACTCCAAACCATCCCCACTTCGGGGGAGGGGGTGAGTCTGGCAAGCAAGGATCTTCCCTGGAACTTTTCCCCTAGAGCTACCAGGAGGGTCTTTGTTCTTCTGTGTGGTCAGCAAGCTGGTAAGGTGCGGCTGGCAGATACTGTGCTTCCCTGGTGATGGGAGCCTGCACAGCAAGCGAGGGAGACACATGTAAATTTTACTGCAAGACTTTTCAGTCTTAGGAGTCAATAAATTGTCTGAATTGCTCATTGGCCTGCAGTGGGTTTGTCACTTCCAGTGAAGGAGCCCGTGGTGTCTGCAGCTGGAAATCAATCCATCAGCAACTATTTATTGAGTGCTTTCCAGGGGCCGAGCCCTGCTCTAGGTCCTGGGAATACAGCCAGGGTCAAAACAGACACACTGGACTCTACTCTAGCTACGTCCTCAGGTGCAGAGACAGACAAATGAACAAATAAATATACACAATGGCAAGTGACACTGAGTGCCTTGGGAAAAACAAAATGGCATATGGGATAGAGAGCAGGGCCAGGGGAGCCACAAGACTTCCCTGCTTCAAAATTCCCTCAGTGTTGTAGAAAGATGTGGACTTCCAGAGAAAATGCAGCATGGGGTTGGTTGAAAATGCAATGTGGGGTAGGAAAAAGAAATGGTGGGGGTGGGTGGGAGCCAGTACAAGGCATGACAGCCACATTAAATCAGGAATTTGGATTTCGTCTTCCAGGCAAGGGTGGCCATTGGATTGGCACGATGAGCAGGGTGGGTTAGGAAGATCACGGTGGCCCCTGCAGGGAAGAATGGTAGACCAATCAGGGAAGGGAGCAACCCAAGGGGCAGCCCTGTCATCGTCATTCACGTTAGAGCAGCGTGCATGCTGCATGCCAGGGGAGACTCCTGGGCTGATTTGGACACCCAGTGAGGTTTCATCAAAAGGACTTGGTGGGCGACTGAATGTGGAGTGGGGAAAGAGAGCAGGCAGGGAGGTAACTTGGGTTTCCTGTTGCACAACAGGTTGATGAGAGGGAAATTTTCCCATAGAAATCACTGTATGAAAAGAGATTTCTGGGGGGCACAACAGATTCAGATTTGATATTATTTAATTAAAAATTAAGGGAATGTCCCAAAGCAGACACTCAGTATGTGGTTATATATACCCAATGCTTGGCTCATGAGTGAAAGAAGGATCCTCGGAGCTCTGTGATCCTAATAATACCACCCAGTGCCCAAACCCTCAATAAAAGGCATGAAGAGGACTCCACCTGGCTATCTGTGGCATGCAAAACCCCTCCCCTTCTTTCCACCCAACACTCACAGCACTGCCACCACCCTCTGACTTCCACCCACCAGTGCCCACCCCATCACACCCGCCCTGTGTAACCTGAGTGTCCCAACCCCACTACAATGCTGGACTTCTCCCCCAGACTCATCCCCTGCAGCTCTTTCTATCCCTAAGCCAAGTCCACCTCCCACCTCCACACCTCCCATCACATTCCCAAACCTCCAGCCAGGATTCAGCAAAATCCTGCATATTCTCCAACTGTTTCTGAATGTTTCTTTCTCTTTTTGGACCTAGTCTCCCATGGTGGTGGGACTTACCGTTCATTGATCGATTATCTGGTCACTGTCTCATCTCAGCCACCTCCTGTCCTCTCACCCTCACTTCCACGTGTTTCTCACCATGGCTCCCATGTGTACACCGTATCCTCACAGTCCTTGCCCTGGTTTCCCTTCATGGTTTTTGCCTGGAAAAACCTGACCCTAGTTCAGTTCTTTGGTCTACGTTGCCTACCAGGTCTCCAATCCTGGTAGTTGGGGACTGTGGCTGGACAGAAACACAGCTACTGGTCTCACTTTAACTGTTGCTCCCCGCCTAAAGAGGCTACTACATGCCCCATCCTTTCACTCTCCCACTCCTTCTCACGTTTCTCCTCCTCTACTGCCTCTCATCCCACTGGAAAGTAGAAGCCATTGAGAAACTGTCACAAGCTCCCCTGCTGCCTCCTTCTGCATCCTGCACCCTTCCTGCCTCCTGCTCCAGAGGCTCTGGGCCCCTGCTATGGTCAATCTCTGGTCCTCTGAGGTTGCACCCACTCACAGCCCCTCACACCCACCCAACAGCATTGTTCTCTCCCATCACTCCATCTTCATCAGTTGCTCTACTCCCTAGTAGGTCACGTCTGTTTCTATGGGTGTACAAACATGATGCTGTTTCCCCATCTTAAGAAAACAAATGAACAAAAAATCCTTTTGGCTCCATATCTGCCTCTAGCTACTTTGAATTATTCTTCTCCCCTTTTCAGCAAAACTCAGAGAGAACTATTGGAACTCTTCCCCATTTCCCCCCTTGCTTCTCTGTTGAGCACACTCCAGGTCAGCTTCTGCCCAGTGCTCCATCAAAACTGCTCTTGTCAAGAGAACTGGCAACCTCCAGGCTGTTGAACCCAGTGATCAATTGGAGGCCCTTATCTGAACCTGACCTTTCAGGCTTATTTGAAGCCATTTCTCCCTCCTTCTTAAAATGCTTTCTTTGCCTGCTTCTAGGAAAGTGCTCTCTCGGTTCTCCTCCACCCTTCCTGTCTGTCCTCCCCAGCTCCCAGGGCTGTCCTCAGACTTCTCTTTTCTATCTACACCCACTCCCAAAGTGGTCACCTTAAACACCATTTATAATGCTATTACCTCTCAAATGCAGATAACACCAGCTTGACCTCTCCATTGAACTACAAATTTGTACACCTAACTGGCCACTGGACATCTCCATCTGAGTGACTAACGGGTATTCAATCAAAAACTCAACGTTCACGACCTCCCTCACTGGTTTCCCCTGCAGATTTCTCCGTCTTAGTAAATAACATTTCCATCATACCAGTTGCTGCTGCCAAAAACACCACAGTCCTCCCATACCACTCACTTTCTCTAATATCCCATATCTAACCTACTAGCAATTTCTGTTGGACCTACCTTCAAAATCATCCAGAAGCCACTCACCATCTCCCCACCTGCTATCCTAGCCCAAGCACATATTATCTCTAGTGTGTTGATGCAGGAACCTGCTAACTCAGCTTCTCACTTTTCTTTTGTGCCCTGAGGTCTACTTACCACAACCCCCAGAATGATGATGCCACTCAGTTCTTCCCATAGCCATCCTGACAAGAGCCAATTCTTGACAGTGGCCCATGGGGCTGTGCACTAACTCTGATCATCTTTCCTGTAATGCTCCTGGTCACACCCTCTAGTTCAACCAGATTGATCTTGTTCTTCCACAAACAACCCAAACACAATCCTGTCTTCTGGCTGTTTCATTTGCTGCTCCTCCAGCTCAGGAAGCTCCTCCCCAGATATCTGCATATATATATGCAGAGATGCAGCACCTACTCAGGTCCCCACCGCCACCCCAGCCTGCCCCTTGAAGAAGCTGGGATCTGTAAGTGAGAGAGCTCAGACCTGCTCTTGCCCTCAGCCTCTCTCACTAGAACAGCAGAAACTCTCAGAGGACCTGCTTCCTCCTACTTTTCAGCACATAGCTTGTTCTCCTTTCAGGTTAAGTTGTTCCTACTATAAAAATGATGAACTAATTGGGTGTAGGCAGTACGAAACACAAGGGGCCGTGAGCATGGACAGCTGAAAGTGGTTTCTCAAATTATTTCCATTAATGTTGAGAATAAATTCCCGGGATGCTAAGTGCACGGGAGTCGTCTTAGAAATTAGAAGCTATATTAACCACTTCTGCACATTCTTCTGCCACCACAGAGCCACGCCACCCATGAGAGGGCCCTTCATCCCGAGGCTCACCCTGGGAAGCCCACGGCACCAGCAGCAAGCGCTTAATTACAGACACTTTCAAAGCTGGGGCTGCCACCCCTCTCAAGTCTCCGTCAAAGCAATGAGGACAGAGAGGGCCTGGTGAGCTAATGAGGAACCTGCCACCTGCCTCTCTGGAATCCCCTCAGGTGGGCATTATGCTTTTTGTGAAAAGGAGAGCAGCTCAGCCCAGAACTGCTCCCTCTCGGATCAACTTCATTTCAACACATAGCCACTCATGCAGTAGGCAAGATTAGGAAATAATGGTGATTGTCTATTAATTGGCCTTTGTGGTAAGTTAGCAGTGGCGAGCTGCTGGTGAGCCTGCTAGAAGAAAATTACACTTATTTTTACTGAAGGGTAAAATAGCCCTTTTCATCCTTTTTCAGTAGAAAAGCAAATGAGAAATATTTCAAATTAGTCCGTGGAAATAAAGGAAGTAAGGGGTGGCAGTAGGGAGGGTAAATGTTTTGCATCTGGTTTCAATGCATTCCTATATTAGACCTCTTCTAATTATGAATTATTATTTCAGTTATTATTGGAAAAATGGTTGTCAATTGCTAAATTACCATGTTTCACTCATTCCACTAAGAAGAAATTATTTGAGCCAGCAATGCTCAAGCTAATTTTGCCTTTGAATTTCCTGCAGTATTGCTAAGCAGAAAGGTCCACCACTAGGCTGAAATAAAATTTGGTCTCCCTTCCTAGAAAACAACATATTCCTCCCAGGGCCCTGCAGCGGTGGATATGAAGTCATCAGTGAACTGTTAGCAAAGACGGAGTCTTACTGACAGTGAAGAGATGACTTCACTGCAGATGTCAAGCAGAGTCCTGACCTCTTTGGTTTTAAGGCAGTAAGTCCTTCCTCTGCCTTCTAAGGCAAGGCCACTTAGACAAAACACATGGGCAATGGATACCTTCTCCAGCCCCCAAAACCCCACCTTGCCTCCTCCCAAGTTTCCATTGGATTTTTTTTTCTTTTTTTTTTTTTAGCGGGGGGGGAGAATCTCACTCTGTCACCCAGGCTGGAGTGCAGTGGTGCTATCTGGGCTCACTGCAAGCTCCGCCTCCTGGGTTCACGCCATTCTCCTGCCTCAGCCTCCCGGGTACCTGGGACTACAGGTGCCCGCCACCATGCCTGCCTAATTTTTTCTATTTTTCATAGAGACAAGGTTTCACCATGTTAGCCAGGATGGTCTCGATCTCCTGGCCTCGTGATCCACCCACCTCCACCTGCCAAAGTGCTGGGATTACAGGCCTGAGCCACCGCACCCGGCCTTCATTGTATTCCATTTGTGAGACCTGAGAGGAAACGTCTTGCAGCTCTGACCAGGATCTTGAGTGAGAAGGAAAGCAGGCGTTTACTTCCTGGGAAGTCTGTGCTCCTAGAAGAGTGAAATGTTCTCTGGTCCAAAAGGAAGGAGAGAGTTTAAAGAGCAATGAAGGGGCAGGAGCACTCACTCCTCCAGGGTCAGGCAAACCGGGGTTCAATCCTGCCTCCCCGCCTTTACACAGTGTGAGACCTACCGCAAGGTACTCAACCTCTTAAAGCCTCAGTCTCCTCCCAGATCCTGTGAGGTACAAGGACCTACTGCACACATTTGTTCTGAAGCTTCAGGCCACTATATATGTAGGGCCTTTTGGTAGATGAAGCAACGGAAGTCCAGAGAGGGAAATAAACGGCCAATGCACACACAGCAAGTGACTGGTCTAGCTGGAATCAGAGATGCCCTCAAGGCTGAGTCTTTCCATCGTACCCCTTCCTCTGGCAACTCAGATTTCAAAGTTCAGCCACAGTAACTCATGGAAAAAAAGGATGTAGATTACTTCATTAATCATTTCTTATATTGATTACACACTGAAATAATATTTTGCATACATTTGTTTAAATAAAGTAGCATTACTAAATTTAATTTCACCTCTCTTTTTCCTTTTTTTTAACATGACTACTAGAAAGCTTTAATTTTCTGATGTAGGTGGCATTATAGTTCTAGTGCATGGTGCAAAACTAACTCATAATCAAATCTCTTCAGTTGTCCCAACAATGTCTTTCTGCAGTTACATAGTTCAACAGGCACGAGTAGTTTTTCCTACTCATCTCTGGCTAATAACCATGGTTCTGGGCCTTTCGTTCAAGAAAAAATGCCCCTGAAGTGACAGAAAGGAGACGGTGCTGTACATGATGCTATCTGGCCATAGCTGACGCCCTCTTAGCCCCCACATTCTGGGTCCCTCACAGGGAAATTGTGATTTCAGAGAAGTCCCCAAAGGTAGGTACCTGTTTCTTTGTATAATCAACTTCACCACCCTCTACTAATAACATTATCAGAACCACCTTATTACAGATATTTCATCCAACAATAGTTATCTATATATGCTGGGCACTATTCTGGGCCCTAGGTGTTCAAAAATGAATGAGATTGTTGAGGTTCCTGCCCCATGAAGTTTACATTCTGGGAAAGAGTGGATCCAGTTAAGGTGTATTTAGTTGCAGGAAACAGAAAATCCCGACTCCAGTAGTCTTAAACAGCAAGCAAGTGTGTGTCTTCACATACCAAGAAGTCCGGAAGGACAGTGACTCCAGCTATGGGTTCCGGGAGTCTGGCTCTGCTTCGCTGAACTTTTCGTGGTCCGGCCCTATTCCATACAAAAGCCTCATTCTCAGGCTGCTTAGCGGGATGCTCACTTTGCTACACACACCACCTCCACTCCCTCACCCCCAGCTCTCAGTCTAACCTTCTGAGATCTGACTCTGAGCCCTACTCCTTGGTCACAGCTCTCCAGGACCAAATTCTAATGGCTTTCCTTGACTTACACTCCATAAAACCTCCTTCTGGCTCCATAGCAGCCAAGAGCAGGGTGAGGGTTAGGGTTAGAATCAGGGTTAGGGTTAGAGTCAGAGGTAAGGTTACTAAGGAACCTTGCCTCTCTTCTCCCTTCTGTTCTGCTCCCTCTCCTCTCTACCTCTTCTTCCTCCTCTATCTTTACATATTTTGCCTGAAGAGCTCATTCTTTCCTCCATCATCTGCTAGGATGACAACCCCCAGAGCTGGGCCATCAGCCGTGGCTGTGACTCCTGGCTCCAGATCCACTTTCTCAGCTGCCTGCTGGGCATCTTCCCTGCTATAGGCCCATCATCCTCATCCATTTTGCCATACAGACACTGTCTTAAAGTCCTTTTGTGAACTCTAGAGAGGATAGCATTCAAGTATTTATAAGTAACAGGAATATTGACAAGAGGGTAAAATTTCATCCACACATTGGCTCAGCAACTGCTGACCATATCCGTGCTGAGTGCCAGGTATTATTAAAATGTGTCTCACTAAGTAAGGTAAAGTAAATGAGCCAGAAGGATTCAAGGCTCTGTTATCATAATGTGTAGAGTAAATACGCCAATATGTCAATACGTACAAGTCCCACCACCTCTGTGGCAGCCAGGGAAGAGCACTCCTAGCTTCTGGCCAAAGCACCTGGACAAAGGCTTCAGGAGACAGAGCTCAGGTGTGGGGTGAGAGCACTGCCTGTCCAAAGTTGCAATACCTAGGCTTCCCTCTTTACAGAATCAGGCAGAGCTAACAGCTAACCCTGATTAGCTGTTAAGGACGCAGCTAACAGCCAAGCCGTGGTCCCCCATATGACATTCTTCATTCTGTGGGGAACTCAGGGCCCAAGAAGACCCTGCTGAGTGCCCAGGGGCAGTGGTAAGGGCACTAAGTGACTCCAGCCTTGCCCCCTTCTTCGGCTGCTTTGCTGGAGTCAACAGGCTGCTGCGTTCTTCATCATCCTGTGCCAAGGGCTTCCTACGACTGCGTCGTGAGCTAAGGAGGACGGAAACAACATGTCCTGTCACCTCACCCCTTGATAGCGACAAATGACTCAGAGAGCTTTCGAGAATTCTTGGCTAAAACGGAGCTCCATATCTTCCCCTTAAACCACCTCCCTTCTCTTAACTTTCCCATTCTTCCAGTGCAGCACCGCTTCTCCCCCAGGTTCAAAATCTCCCCTTCCTGCTGACAGCACAGGCTGCTTTGAGGTTGCTCACCTCCACTCACTACCTCCTCTCCCATCACTTTTTGTGTGATTACGGCAAGAGCTGCCTACTTGGAGCCCCAGTTCCAATCGCAACAACCCTCTTACTTCAAAGTCTTATGCTTCCCCTGTCTAATGAAATCAGAGCTTCTCACCCATCAGGGAAGACGATTTTTAGAACCTCATTCCCAAGAAGACACCCTGTGTCCAGGGGCTCTGTATCCAGACTGACCAACCAGCCCAATGAGGAAGGAGGGTCTGGGCAGAGGGAGGTTGAATGTAATAATAAAGCTACAGCAAACTGGCACCAACTGCATGCCAAGCCTCCTTACACACATTTTCTTTTCTTTTCTTTTCTTTTCTTTTCTTTTCTTTTTAAAGTAGAGTGTTGCTCGTTGCCCATGCTGGAGTGCAGTGGCACAATCTCAGCTCACAGCAACCTCCACCTCCCCGGTTCAAGCAATTCTCTCTGCCTCAGCCTCCCGAGTAGCTGGGATTCGAGGCACCCACTACCACGCCTGGCTGATTTTTGTATTTTTTTAGTAGAGACGAAGTTTTGCCATGCTGGCCAGGTGTGTCTGGAGCTCCTGGCCTCAGGTGATCCGCCTGCCTTGGCCTCCCAAAGTGCTGGGATTATAGGCGTGAGCCACCGCGCCCGATCTTACACACGTTTTCTTATTAATTCTGGCATCAAAGCTAAAAATAGGCATTCTGACTCCATTTTATAAAAGGGAAAACTGAGGGTTAGAGAGGAGAAATAATTTTTGCAGAGTCACAGAGCTGGCACGTGGCTGAGCCTCATTCTGCCCCTGCTGTCTGAGTCCATGCCGGGGGCCTGACTGCTCTTGTCTCCTCCTTCTGTCCCCGAGGACAACACGCAGAGGAAGGGGCGTGGGTCTGCTCACCACCGTCTGCTCTGTGCCTAGAACAGGGCCCGCCACATCGTGGGTGCTCCTTAACATGGGTGGCATGAAGAAATGTTAGAAAACAAGCAACGTTCCCAGGACAGTGGCTATTTGTAGCAAAGTGAACAGAAATGCAGATTGGGCCAGATTGCAAAGGGCTTTACATGTCTCAGTGAAAAAAAAATTAATAATAAATTGATTTCTATAGACAAAGGGAAGTCACTGCAGCTTTTAAATTGATGAACCCTCTTTTCAACAGCTGCACCCTGAATCTGCTACAAGAATCTTACAAGAAAAACTAACATGAAAGGGAGCCCCTCCTAGTAGCTTCCTTCTTATTAAAATTCTCTGTGAATGATCTGTCTCAAACAAGACATGAAATTACCGATTTTTGCTCTATCTTCTCTGATTTGCACAGAGCTGCCCTTTTGGAGATCCACAAATGTGCAATTGTCATGCTGCCATTAAGTCTTCCAAAATATTGATTTCAAATGTGAATTCCCATCCTCACCAATTATCTTCAAAAGGAGAAGTATGTCAGGGAAACAATATTGTATTTCCCCACCCTTTGCTCTGTGTCCAGAGCATTTGTAAACGTGATATGAAGTTTAGAAAACAGTTGGTGTTTCAACCCAAACTTTAGAGCTGGGGGAACTGAGACCTAATATAAAGATATGGTGTCCAAGGAACAGGACCCGCAGGGCTGGGCATTTGCAATCATGTTCAGTAGAATCTGTTGCTGTTCTGTCTCCCTCCTCCGGAATCCGGCCAAGTCAGTCCCAGAACTTTTGCTGAAGCTACTGGAAAAGAAGTGCCCCCTCCTCATTAGCACAATCAGGAGCTGACAGCAGCTGTCCACCCCCCTAGGGGAGTCAGCCTGAGAATAAAACCTCCCGTGGAGGAAACGGAGACCATCAACACAAGAGGCAGCTTCCCGATGACATACCTACCCTGTGCCTGAAGCCAGATTCACTTCCTGAATTTCCCAGCTTTCTAAGTCCGTACTGGCCCCAAGAACAACCACAACAATCACGTCCACTTTTTTTAAGCTGGTTTGATCAGATTTCAGTGACTTGTAACTAAAGAGTCCTCTTTACAGACACAAAGAAATATTCCGAATGGTGCCTGCTAAGTGCAGAAAAGGCGGTATGTGTGAGAAATGGATTTAGCACAGAGAAAAGACTAAATAACGTGTGAGATGAGAAGTGTGGACAACGGGAAGAAGCAGAGCTCTGCGAGATCATGACTCGAGATGTTAAAGGCAGGGAGGCAAACCAGGCAGGGGACCTGCCAACATGAGGAACGTGAAGCTCGCGCTTCCAGTGGCCCACAGCAGGAGGCAGCCTCACCACCACCATCTGGGACCAGGGCTGTGTGACCAGAGTGTGGCTTCTTCAAGGGGCCAAGTGAGCACTGAAGGGTTTGAATCCCAGGGAGTCACAATCCACCTGGAGTTTCCAGATATCATTACGTGGTCAATGGATGGGGGCAGCAGGACCAGAGCCAGGGTGCAGCTTCTTCAAGAAGCAAAGGGAATCTGCTTACTGTTTCCAGATACCGCTCGGCTCTCATCGCCTGTGGACACTGCCGGGGGAAACGTCATGCACAGGCTCTTGCCTTGTATGCATAGCTCCAGCTCACCATTAGGTCAGAAGGGCTTGTGAATCAGGGCTACATCTTATACACCATCAAATCTCCCCCAGTACCTGGTATGGAGCTGGTGCAACAATGACTTCTGTGAGTGATAACATCATATATTTATGTGGTGTCACATGGTTCACAGAACACATTCACCAGTGAGACCTTGTCTGAGTTCCAAAAGGCAATTCCAGCAAGGATTTTTCTCACTGCTTGAAAATGAAAAGTTGGGGACATTAAGCCCCCCTCAAGGGCCTAACTAAGTCTTCTGAGTCCCAGAGTAGTGGCCCCTGTCCACCATGCTGGTTGGTCCTTTCCTGCCAGGCCCATCTACAACCAGTCACCCAAAGAGGCAGGGCCAGGTGAAGTCTCTTCAGCCAAGAAGTAGTAAGTGGCCTTAGGCAGCCTAAATGTCACTTTCTCCAAATGCCAGAGACACCCCTACAGTCCTCTCCAATAGAACCTGGTGCTTTCCTTTTGTGGCACTTACAGTTTCAAATAATTTACTTACTGGTATGTTTAATATCTGTCTTCTCCCTTGGACTGTATGCTTTGCTAGAGCAGGGGCTGTGTCCTTTTTTTTTAACCACTGATAAGCCATGTCTGGCATAGAATAAGCCCTCAATATGTTGATAACTTGAGTGAATAAAAGAATAAAGGCATGGAGTTGGAGTGGGACCTCGGCCTCAACATCTCAGGTTTCCTCTGAGCAGCCTGCAGCCTGTGGGTATGGGGGCAGCTGTGAGATTCAGATCTATGCAGAGGAGCCAGGTCTAAAGACTGCATCATGCTCTCCTTTACCCTGGCACTTCCCAGCACTGTCTCCCAGGCCCCAAAACACCTGAGTGTGCAGATCTCATCTGGGCAATGGTGGCCATGGTGTGTCATTAGAAAGACATACATGAGTGGGGCTTAAGGTTACCCAACTCACACCTGCTCTTTTCTGTTCACACCCTTCTCTGACTCTCGGTAGGATCTGTAATGCATATGTTTGGCATAGTAAAGTGTTAATTAATAATCTGCTGACAAAGAAGACTATATAGGAACCTCAAGCCATTGAGCAGGGTACAACTTTTGATCTGTGCATTATGGAAGGTGAAACTAAAAGATGAAAGGGTGCAGAGGAACTAGGGGCTAGAGGAGGGGTCCAGGACAGGAGTCCACAACCAGCAGGCAGAGACACCCTCCGCACTGCTGGGGCTGCCTCTCAAAAGTGAAGCAGGATGCTGCCTCTTTCCTCCTGGAAACCCTCTGGCCCCACCAAACCCACAGCAGAAGTTCTCAGGTGCTGCCTTGGGACACACCAAGGCATAAGTTGCAATCACCTATGAGGTGTGCTGCCAGTAATTCATTATTAATAGAAATTAACATTTAGAAATGAGATTTTTGTTTGTAATGTGGAACAACTCTCCCTAAGAGATCCTGATTCTCACTCTTTGTTCTTGAGTAGGAGGGAAAGCAGGCACTAGCCCTGGTGAACAGGACTGTATCTGACCCCAGAGTGAGTAGGGAAGCATGGTGCACGGGAACACAACTGTAATGCTGTGGCTGCAAATGTGGCTGAGACCACTGACCCACAGAATAAAACCCCAAGTCCTGAGCATGGTCATGAGACTCTCTGAGCTCCAGTGGCCCCACCTGGACCATACCCCTGTGCCCCTCAGCTCCTGCATTCAATCCACACTTTGGTCCCCTCCACACACTCTTGCTCTCTTTCCTTTGCCTCTTCTATCCCTAACAGAATAACCTTTTCCCTTTGTTTGCCAGGTCGTAATTCAAGACCTAGCCATGGGGCCTTCCAGAGTCCTGAAATCACTTGGTCTCTTAGCTGCTTTGATTCCTCACACCCCATATTCTCTAATGTGCCTGCTCACTCTTTCCCAGTCTCTTGCTGGCTTTTCCTCCTCCATCCAACCTGTGAATTTTGGAGTGCCCTGGGCTCACTTTCGAGCTTTTTCTCTCTGCACTCCCTAGGTGTTGGTGTTCCAAGGTAATCTAACACTTTGGCTGCCTTCTATGTGATGGTAACTCCCAAATGCAAATCTCTAAACCTCAACTTTCTCTAGAGCTCCACTATCCAACATGGTAGCCCCCAGCCACATGAGTCTACTGAGCACTTGAAATAGGGCTAGGCTAAATGGAGATATGTTGAAAGTGGAAAATGTGCTCCACATTTTGAAGAATTAGGATCCAAAAGATGTAAAATATCTCCCTAATCATTTTATGTTGATTGCATGTTGAAATTATAATATTTGGGAAATACAGGATTAAATAAAATATATGTCAAAATGACTTTTACATTTTCATTTTTACCTTTTTAACGTGGCTTCTGGTGAATGTAAAAAATGCATATATTAGATCACATTGTGTTTTCACTGGACAGCACTGATCTAGGGCACCAGACCCCTTCTCTGTCTAACCCAACATCTCTACTTGGACGTCCAAGAGAAACTCACTTTGAATAGGATCAGGTGGAACTTTTGATTTTCCACTCCCTGGTACAGGGCACCACAATTCCCCTAGTTGCTGTATTAAAAGACCATGAATTAAATCCTTGTGTCCTCCTTTGCCTTCACTCTCTACATCCAACTCTTTTGCAAGTCCTAATGGTTCTTCCAAAATACACCCTCAACCTGAGCACATGGCTCCAATCCCAGCACCACCAACTCCAGCCCCGCAGTGCCTCCACTCTCCACACTGCCTCCCACTGCTCCCTTGCTCCCCACTACTCAGAATGGGCTTTTCCCAACACCAACAAGGCCAACCTGACAAACATCTTCGAAATCTTCCAATTGTACTTAAAAAGTCCTGATCACAGCCTACAAGGTCCGACAAGACCCATGGTGACCCGGCCTCTGCTCTCCTCTTTGTCCTTCATGCCATCTCCTCCCTGCCCCAGCCCCTTGGTGTTTCCCACGCATGTCAAGCTCATTTTCCCTCATGCCTTGTGTACCTGCTCTTCTCTTTGCCTCTAGTGCTTTTCCCTGCTCTTCAGCATAGCATGATGCCTCATGATGGAGGCACTCTTGGGCTACTGTGGGCTCTATCTCAGCACCCCATTTTCACCTTCCCAGTCCTATCACTCTCTAAAGTTATCTTATTTTTGTTTTTGCTCACTTGCCAGTTGTTCACCTCCTCCTTCAGAAAGAAAACTCCCCGAGGGCAGAGGCCCTGTCTGCCAGCTCCACTGCTGCAATGCCAGGCCCTAGAGCAGTTCCTGGCCACAGAAACCCTCATGAACGAATGAAGGAAGGTTTATGGAATGAATAAAAGTACACAGAAATGCCACACACACCCCTCCTTTGAACCCCCCAAAATATTTGTGATTGTCTCCAGCCTGGTCATTTCCATTACATATCTCTCCACGTATCCACCTCCCCAGTTGTTTTAGTCAGTTCTCATGCTGCTAATCAAGAACTGCCCAAGACTAGGTAATTTACGAAGCAAAGAGGTTTAATTGACTCACAGTTCTGCAGAGCTTGGGAGGCTTCAGGAAACTCACAATTGTGGTGGAACGGGAAGCAAACATAACCTTCTTCACATGGCAGCAGCAAGAAGAAGTGCCAAGTAAAAGCAGGGAAGTTCCTCATAAAACCATCAGGGCTTATGAGAACTCACTCACTACCATGAGAACAGCATGAGGGTAACCACCCCATGATACAATTACCTCCCACCAGGTCCCTCGCACTACACATCAGGATTATGGGAACTATAATTCAAGATGAGATTTCGATGGGGACACAGTGAAGCTATATCACCAGTCACACAATGAACTGACAGGGTGAGGCTGCTTCAGATTTTCTTTGTCTCCCAGCACCTATCTTAGGGAAAGGCATGCAAGGGGTACTTGGTGAGCTCATGTTGAATCCAAATTATCTGCTGGTAGCTCTTGACTCCACTACATTTCTCAGAGCTAGTTGGTTGCCACAGGCACACCGTCTCAGGCTTGCCATGAAGGCTGGAGTTGACCCTGTTTCCGATGTCTACATGCTGTCATCGACCTCCTTCTCCAGGGTGTGCTCCCATGTGCATGCAGAGACAGGTAAAGCCAGAACTAGATGAAAAAAATAGGACAGAACACATGTGCAGACAGGAGCTGCCTGTGTTTCTGATACCTTTTCACCTCCTGTGTCAATCCTGTCTGAGATGCAACTTCCATTTCTGCCCATAGAGTCCGGGACATTAACTCTGCTTCCTTATAATAAACCTCCCCTTCTTGTTCACTCCAGCTCTGGTGGGTATCTACCCTTCGCAACCAGGAATCCTTACAAACACAGGCACCCAGCAGGAAAGAGAGTCGACATAGCCTCTATCTCTATGCTGTTCAAGGTCTCAGGTTGCAAAATGCAACCCCTCCCCATAGTGATCTTAGCCTGAGGAGATAAAAAGTAGCTCCTCTTTGTGAAAATGTTGGGTCCCGGCACAGCAGCAGAATGCATGCCCACCTCCTTCTTTGACTGCTCAATGCTGTGACCCAGGGCAAGGGTCTCTTAGGTCTTTGAGGACATTGAAGTGAAAACTCCATGTGTATCTTGGATTTTGCAGCAAGTAGCTTCCTAAAAACTGTATGTGAATCATATTTTTAAAAATAGAGTCCCATTTCCCCATGGACGTGGCTATTTGCTCAGAGATACTTTCTCTTCCTTTCTGATTTATCTCCAACTGGCAGCAGCAAACTATAACCCTAGCTTCACATTTCTCTCCTTCCCAAGTGCTCATCAATCAATCAACAAAATTTTCATTCAAAGCCTATTTTGTGTAAGACATTGTTCATGATCTGTAAAGAGAAGAGGGAATGTACCGAATGCACTAGGGGAACTCACTCTCTGTAAAACCATGTGAATAGTCAACCTCTTATTTATCTCTTCTGTAAATTCAGATTTTCTTCTATAAGGTTTTCCCAGTGAGGTGTCCATGTGTACAGAAGAGCCTGTCTGGGTTACCATACAAATGGAGAGTCATAAAAGGATATTTAGAAATCTAAGCACTTCTATAAATCTTCAATAATAGCAATCACAATTGTTTGGAGCCATAATTGAGACTATTTGTGGTGTGTTCCAAGGAAAAGCACAAATAACTCACCAATCTGCAATTCCTGGCAAAGAGGGAGCAAACTAGTAAAAAGTTAATAAATGCTTAAACATAAGTTGTGTGAGGCCAACATAATTTTCCTTTGTGACAGAAGACAGACTTCTCCAACTGCAGGAACCACAGGTCAGCCACCACCATCTCTACAGCATGGACTTTTCCTGTTGTCTGTGGCACCCAAGAGACTTCAAGGCCTACTTCAGCAGCTTCTACTTAGCTTCAGAAGAAAATACTCAAATTTGTTTCAGGTATGTATAATTTACCTGGTCTACAATGGATTCTGAGGCACTGTATAAAAGATTGTGCAACACCAAAAGGTAAACACAATCATCCCTCCATAACCACAGGTTCTGCATCCCTAGGTTCAAACAACTGCAGATTGAAAATGATCAGAAAAAAAAAAACAGTGAAAATAACAATACAATAAAAACCACAAATAAAAACAATGCAGTATAACAGCTATTCAGTATTTACATGGTATTAGGTATCATAAGTAATCCAGAGATAATTTAAACTATATAGGATGTGTGTAGGTTATAAGCAAATGCCTATACCATTTTACACATGGGACTTGAGCACCCACAGATTTTTGGTATCTTTAGGGGGTCCTGGAACCAACCCCCTCCCCATGGATATCAAGGGAGGACTATAGTAAAAAGGGGAAGCATCACAGCAAAGGGCTTACTGGAGAATTTTTTATTGTTTGCAAATCATAGACATGAACTCAAGCTAGCTTTATAAGGAAAAATAAGACACAGAATTTTGCAATAACAAATAATTACGATTTAATCTGTGGAAATCAAAAGTGAGGAACTAACTGGTCCCAGGAAGAACAATCACCAGCCACAAGTCTTTTTTCTGGATCCCAGGGAGTATCAGTTGCCTGTCACCTAGCTCTCTTTCTCTCAGGCCATCAACTTCTCTCTTCTTTATCAGAAAACTGGCTTTCCTGCTGCCCATCCAATGACTACCTGCAGCCTCAAAGTCTACTTCTTAGGGTTCAAGCCACCTGGAGAGATGCCCTCTTGGTCCACCCCAAACTCCCAGAAAGAACTGAGCTTTGACCCAGCTCATCACAGATGACCGCCACTTATTCAGAGATTGGTTGAAGCAGAGAGTAGAGCTGCCTTAGTCGGCTCAGACTACCATAACAAAACACCATAGACTTAAACAGCAGGAATTTATTTCTCGCAATTCTGGAGACTAGAAATCCAAGATCAAGGTATCAGCAGGGTCAGTGTCTGGTGAGAGCTCTCTTGAGTTGCAGATGGCCACCTTCATGTTGTGCCCTCACCTGCCTTTCCTGGATGCATACAGGTGGAGACAGAGAGAGGAAACAAGCTTTCTGGTGTTTCTTCTTATAATTCCATCATGAGGCCCCATCCTCATGATCTCACCTAAACCTAAATACCTCCCAAAGGCCCCATCTCCAACTACCACCACATTGGAGGTTAGGGCTTCAACATGTAAATTTTTTGGGGGGATGGAAAAAATCTTGTCCATAGAAGTACATGACATTTTTCAAAATGACAGCTAGGGGTCCACCACCAGGTATGAGGAGGCACCACCAATGTGAACTCAGCTGCAATTCCAAATGTGTCCTTTACAAAAATTAAAGTATGTGAATAAATGCTTTAAGAAGAGCTCTAACAACTTACCAATGCCTTCTGAAGGGAGGTTGACAGTTGTTTGTTACTTTTTCTGGGTTGAATACACAGCACGCATCCTCCTTCCCCTTGCAATCGCTCTAATCTGCCAATCTCCCCTCCCCTTCATTCATTGAAGGCTTGCATTTATGTGCTTTTTCTACCTCAGACTTTGTCATCATCCTGGGTGATGTCAGCCAAATGGATGACCCCAAAGATGGCCTCTTAATTCTGTTTTTTGACCTAGTTATTTCCAATGGTCCTCTCTTTCCCTCCCCCTCACGCTTCAGTAAATGTTATACTCCTAGAATCACTAATGCAAACACTGTCAGCCACAATCTCTTCCCCTCCACCTTGCTCACCCAACTCCTCTCACTCTGACAGTTCTTGAACTACAGTTTCTCTCTAGTCATCAGCCTTCTCCTTTCTTCATTTACTAACTCAACTTGGACTCCATGGTCCATGACTTTGACAATATTTTTGCCCATACCTTAAGCTCCCTGAACCATCTGCTGCTTTTTATTTGTACCATCCAGATAAAATCCAAGTCCAGGAAAATCCAACTGAGTGCGCCACCTCCTAGCCTCTGTCTAAGCAGGAAAAGCCAACCAGTGCAGCTTAGGACCACTGCATATTATTGATCCTCAACTTCAAGTGAGCCTGCACTCTGCCAAGCAAACCTACTACATCATCTCTTACCATACCTCATAGTAATTTTTTCAAACTTTATTCTTCTCAAGCTTCCACCCCTGCTACCCACCCACACTCTTCTGTCTCATCAGGGGATCTTGCCTCCTACTTTACAGAGAAAACAGATGCTATTAGACAGGAAACTCCCACAATCAAACATACAGATGCGAAGGAACTCTCCCTTTCTCTCTCTCTCTCCTACAGCAGAAGAGGAGCTGACACAACTATCCATCCAAATGACCTTTGGATCCCACTGCCACCTACCACCTATGGAATCTCTTATTATCATTTTCCCTTTTCCTTACAATACTCACAACTTCTCTCTGATTGACCTTTCTCTGCTTTTAAGTATCTGCCCATCTTTGTCACCGGAATCCAGTTTCAGCTACTCCCCCATCTCCCTCATCCCCTTTGCAGTCAACCCTTAAGGAAGAGTTGTCTCCACTCACCATTGCCATGCCTTCATACCCCATGCACTCCACAGACCACTCTGATCTGGATCTGATGCCCATTATTCTACCTAAATAGCCCTTGCCAATATCTCCAATGATGTCCATGCAGCCACAGCGGACATTTTCTAGGCCTCATCTTAGTGGACCTTTCAATAACATTTGGCACTGTTGTCCTTTCCTCTCTTCTGAAAGACTTTTCCTTAAACTTTTATAACCTAACACCCTTCTTGTTCCATTTCTTCTTCTCTGGCCATACTTCCATTTCCTTTGTAAGTTTATCCTTCTCCTCAGCCCAAACATAGTGGAAGCCCTCAAAACCTCATCCTAGGCATTTCTTCTTGTCTCAATTAACACTGTCTTCCATCCCACAGTTGCAGTTACCACCAGAAAAAAAAGACCCACACATTTATAAAACCAGCCCAGACCTCTTTTCTGAGTTCTAGGTCTTCATGTAAAACTGCTTAATTAGCATCTCCCCTTGGTCGTTCCTAAAACATCTCATACACAAAAGCTCTAAAACTAAACTTTTGTTCTTCTCCACCAGGTTCTCATTCTGCTCTCTTCCAGGAATTATATCTCATTCAGTAGCACTACTGACAAACCTATTGTTCAAACCAGAAGTGTTAGTGTCATCCGGACACCACCTTTTCCTCACTTGCCATATCAACTGCATCATTAAGCCTACCGATTTTACTCTCCTAGTATCTCTTGAACCATCTGCTTTTCTCTGTCTCTACCAACATCCTAATCTATCTCATACATGGACTATTTCAGAAACCTTCTACTCTGAGACTGCTCTAGTTAGCCCTCCACACTGCATTCAGACTGATTATTTTTCCTAAAAGCAAATCTGAACACATGCCTCACCCACCCCTCTTTACTCTTTGACCCCAAACTTTTATGAAGACATTTGTGTCCCTCCTTGGGGACACTACAGCATCTACACTTCTTCCCCTCATAGGACACATCCTATCTCACTTGTAATTGATGACATCATATACGCACACACTTGCAACACTTGCAAACTTGTGCAACACAACCACTGTCAGCTCCTTAAGACAGGGGCTTCATCTTATTCCTGTCTGTAGCCCTTGATGATGTCCAGGAAAGATTTGTGGGAATGAAATAACTCAACTGAATTATACTTGAAGCCATTCATTTTTCACAGCGGAAAATTCAGAGGATCTGACGTCTCCTTAAACATCAAATTGCCTCCACTAGTCAATACATGAGACAAAAGTTGACCTATTGTCCAACTGCTTCATAGTTTCTAAATAGTCCCTGTATCTGCTCTGCAATGACTTTGAGTGATGAAATGAAACAGAGTCCCTGCCAAGTACGGGGTGGCATGAAGAAGGGTATGGAGAATATATGTCAATGGCGGTGGCCAGCTGGGGCCAGGGAGTGGTGACCCTGCTGGATATCAGGGAAGGAGGCAGGAGAGCAAGGGCTGCTATTGTGCTGATAGTAAATGTTTCCACTTGGATCCTCAGCTCAGCCTCCTCTCTTCTAATGACTTTTATGTGTACCTACCCAGATCATGCACATCTCTCCTTGGCAGCAGATGGCAGCGGTAATAAGCCACAGTGGCAAGCTAAACGCTGACAGGTGGCAGGAAAATGGGCTCTTCTCCCCTTTAAAAAGAAAGCTTGTCTTGGAGATGAAGCAAATGGATGAAAACCATGCAGAGATGTGTCTTTTTCAATGAGGTGCAAGTCTTTCAAAGGGACTTACAGTGACTTTACCTATAGACCAAGAGTACACAGAGAGGGAGTCTTTGTAAATGTGGCCAGTAAATCATTTCTATGGAGCTAGCCCTGATGTACTGCCTAATGATTAGAATCTAACTCCAGACCACAGATGATGGACTCCAAGGAAACCAAAGGTCCACAGATGGTCCACCCACCCTTCAATGGTACCTCTTTACTTGTCTCCCATGGCATACTGAGCACACCTGTCTCTGAACTTCCGTAGGGTTTTCTAAAAGCCCTATAAATATCTGTCCTCTTCGTCCCATTAATTCATAGGCTTTATGGGGAAAGGTAATATGTTATTTTCGACTCTACTATTCCCTAGTGGCCATCAAAATGCTTGATATTTAGTAGGAAATTAGGCAAAATGAAAAGAATAAGCTCAACAAGATCCTGGATTTGAATCTTTCCATCCACATGATATTAAGCAAGACATTCAACCTCCCTGGACCCTGTTTCTTCATTTGTAAAAGTGTGCAACTGCCCTGAAGAGTAAATACAAGAATTAAACTTAGTTCAAAATTTTAATTCTTGAACACAGCTCCTAGCAAAATGCCTAACACATAGTAGAAACTAGCATTAATTGAACTATTCAAGGAACTAACTCCCCGCCCCCACCCCATTTGAAATATTGGAAAGAAGTGAGACTCCTCTAGTTCAGAAATCAGGGAGGTATTTTATACTTACAGAAAGAAAGAATTAATTCATTAAGCACCTGCCATGAGCCAGGCACTCTGCCAGGAACATTCCTCACCAAAGCCCTGTGGGTTGGCCATTACTATCCCATATTACAGATAAATACATTGGGACTCAAGGAGATGATGTGACTTGCCCAAGATCAAAGTTAGTAAATGTCAAAGATAGCATAGGATCACTGATCTTTGGGACTCTAGAGGGTCAGTTCTTTTTCATCACAAGAAGAAATGTGTAAGGAAGTCACCAATTCACAAAGCCAATCCCCAAGGAAGAGCGGCTGGGACAGCTGCTGGGAGACACTCATCCCACAGAGTACACACACAGGGAACCCTCCGGGCAAGATAAGGGGTACAATTACATGGCCAACACTTTGCTTTTTGACCTTTCCCAAAATGTTTGCCTTTGGTATAAATAAGAAAACATGAATATGTTGCCTATTTTCATCCACTGGATTTTTTATTTAAATGCACATCTGAACATTTAAGTCCCCAGTGTAAAACCCTTCAAAGCCTCCCCAAAGCCAAAGTCCAAACTTTTCCATTGTTGTTGCAGTCACTGATCTCATCTCCTGACACTCGCTGCCTCTCAATTTATTACTTAGCCACACCAAGTGGTTTGCAGTAAACCAAACACAATATGCTATGCCTTCCATTCTTACTCTCTTCATCTAACTTACCCTTCCTTTCCTTCCAGATTCGATTCAGGCATCTATTCTTCCAGGGAGTCTTTCCTAACACTTCTATCTAGGTTTAGCTCCTATTATAATTTCTGAATTTCTCTCTCTAGCCCTACAATTGCCACATGTTTTGTACCTATCTACTCACACATTTGTCTCTTGAATCTGAGTGGGAACCATATAAGGACAAATATATACTATATATAGATAGCACATATATAGTATATATATACTATAAATATATAGTATATATATGCCATAAATATATAGTATATATACAAATATATACAGTATATATAGTGTAAATAAATATATATAATATGTGTCATTATACATTTATCTGAGCCCATAGAATATACAACACCAAGTGTGAACCCTCATGTAATCTATGAACTTTGGGTGATTATGATGTGTCACTACAGATTATCAATTAATAAATCTATCACTTTTGGTGGGGGATGTGGATAATTACGTAGCTATGCACATGTAGGGGCAGAGAGTATATGGAAAATCTCTGTATCCTCCTTTCAGTTTTGCTGTGAACCTAAAAAAAAAAAAAAAAAAGAAGCACCATCACCACTGTATTCCCAAACGATAGAGAAGCAACTCAGAAAACATACAAGAAGTAAAAGAACAGTGTTGACCCAAAACAAAGAGTAATTTCATGGTAATTGAATGGATAACACAAACATAATGCAGAGATGCCAAGTGAACTCAAAGTGCTTGATCAGTGGATTGCATCAGGGAGGCTGTAAGGAGGCTCTGAGCACTTTTCTGCAAAGGTATGTTTATGTCTTTGCAGAACGTTAACCTGAACAACCTTTGTGAACTAGGTCCCACTCCTGCCCGGTAGTCTGGATTATCTGATATGAGTTTCCTTCCAGGGACTTACAGAGAAGAGGGAAATCCTAAGCTGGGGAAAAGAAGGCAGTCAGTTGTCATGGAGACACCACTAACAGAAGGTGATGGTCACTGGAGCAAGAAGGGTAACGCCAATTACCTTGTGGAAGAAAGAAAACCCACCATTGACAGTGGTATTTCTCAGCTAAGTCTTTTTAAGAAGAGATGAGCTTACCAACCAAAAAAAGTCAGGACCAGACGGGTTCACGGCCGAATTCTAACAGAGCTGCAAAGAGGAACTGGTACCATTCCTTCTGAAACCATTCCAATCAACAGAAAAAGAGGGAATCCTCCCTAACTCATTTTATGAGGCCAGCATCATCCTGATACCAAAGCCTGGCAGAGACACAACAAAAAAAGAATTTTAGACCAATATCCCTGGTGAACATCAATGCAAAAATCCTCAATAAAATACTGGCAAACCGAATCCAGCAGCACATCAAAAAGTTTATCCACCACGATCAAGTTGGCTTCATCCCTGGGATGCAAGGCTGGTTCAATATATGCAAATAAATAAATGTAATCCATCATATAAACAAAACCAAAGCCAAAAACCACATGATTATCTCAATAGATGCAGAGAAGGCCTTCGACAAAATTCAACAGTCCTTCATGCTAAAAACTCTCAATAAACTAGGTATTGATGGGACGTATCTCAAAATAATAAGAGCTATTTATGACAAACCCACAGCCAATATCATACTGAATGGGCAAAAACTGGAAGCACTCCCTTTGAAAACTGGCACAAGACAGGGATGCCCTCTCTCACCACTCCTATTCAACATAGTGTTGGAAGTTCTGGCCAGGGCAATCAGGCAAGAGAAAGAAATAAAGGGTATTCAATTAGGAAAAGAGGAAGTCCAATTGTCCCTGTTTGGAGATGACATGATTGTATATTTACAAAACCACATCGTCTCAGCCCAAAATCTCCTTAAGCTGATAAGCAACTTCAGCAAAGTCTCAGGATACAAAATCAATGTGCAAAAAAATCACAAGCATTTCTATACACCAATAACAGACAAAAAGAGAGCCAAATCATGAGTAAACTCCCATTCACGATTGCTTCAAAGAGAATAAAATATCTAGGAATCCAACTTGCAAGAGATGTGAAGGACCTCTTCAAGGAGAACTAAAACCACTGCTCAACGAAATAAAAGAGGACACAAATAAATGGAAAAACATTCCGTGTTCACGGATAGGAAGAATCAATATCATGAAAATGGCCATACTGCCCAGGGTAATTTATAGATTCAATGCTATGCCCATCAAGCTACCAATGACTTTCTTCACAGAATCGGAAAAAAACTACTTTAAAGTTCATATGGAGCCAAAAAAGAGCCCATATTGCCAAGACAATATTAAGCCAAATACACAAAGCTGGAGGCATCATGTTACCTGATTTCAAACTATACTACAAGGCTACAGTAACCAAAACAGCATGATACTGGTACCAAAACAGAGATATAGACCAATGGAACAGAACAGAGGCCTCAGAAATAATACCACACGTCTACAACCATCTGATCTTTGACAAACCTGACAAAAACAAGAAATGGGGAAAGGATTCCCTATTTAATAAATGGTGCTGGGAAAACTGGCTAGCCATATGTAGAAAGCTGAAACTGGATCCCTTCCTTACACCTTATACAAAAATTCATTCAAGATGGATTAAAAACTTAAATGTTAGACCTAAAACAATAAAAAACTCTAGAAGAAAACCTAGGCAATATCATTCAGGACATAGGCATGGACAAAGACTTCATGACTAAAACACCAAAAGCACTGCCAACAAAAGCCAAAATTGACAAATGGGATCTAATTAAACTAAAGAGTTTCTGCACAGCAAAAGAAACTATCATCAGAGTGAACAGGCAACCTATAGAATGGGAGAAAAATTTTACAATCTGCCCATCTGACAAAGGGCTAATATCCAGAATCTACAAAGAACTTAAACAAATTTACAAGAAAAAATCAAACAACCCCATCAAAAAGTGGGCAAAGGATATGAACAGACACTTCTCAAAAGAAGACATTTATGCAGCCTACAAACACATGAAAAAATGCTTATCACCACTGACCATCAGAGAAATACAAATCAAAACCACAATGAGATACCATCTCACACCAGTTAGAATGGCAATCATTAAAAAGTCAGGAAACAACAGGTGCTGGAGAGGATGTGGAGAAATAGGAACACTTTTACACTGTTGGTGGGACTGTAAACTAGTTCAACCGTTGTGGAAGACAGTGTGGCGATTCCTCAAGGATCTAGAACTAGAAATAACCATTTGACCCAGCCATCCCATTACTGGGTATATACCCAAAGGATTATAAATCATGCTGCTATAAAGACACATGCACACGTATGTTTATTGCGGCTCTATTCACAACAACAAAGACTTGGAACCAACCCAAATGTCCATCAATGACAGACTGGATTAAGAAAATGTGGCACATATACACCATGGAATACTATGCAGTCATAAAAATGGATGAGTTCATGTCCTTTGTAGGGACATGGATGCAGCTGGAAACCATCATTCTGAGCAAACTATCGCAAGAACAGAAAACCAAACACGGCATGTTCTCACTCATAGGTGGGAATTGAACAATGAGAACACTTGGACACAGGATGAGGAACATCACACACCAGGGCCTGTCGTGGGGTTGGGGGAGGGGGGAGGGATAGCATTAGGAGATATACCTAATGTAAATGAAGAGTTAATGGGTGCAGCACACCAACATGGCACATGTATACATATATAACAAACCTACACGTTGTGCACGTGTACCCTAGAACTGAAAGTACAATTAAAAGAAAAAAAAAAGAAGAAGAGATGAGCTCAGGAAGCTCAGGAACCAAACTCTCCATGTGTACAGTGGGGTAGTAATAGGCAGCCAGCAGTGCTGCTATGAGTGTTCAACGTGATCCTGAATATAACACGTCTAATGCAGTGTTGGGCACATTTAATACACAGTAGCTACTATTAACTGGTCAGTTAATTTCCCATCACTTTTATCTCCAGAAGCTGAAATTTCCTAGAAAATGCCTTTTGAATTTGGATGTGAGGAGACAAGTAAAAATTGTTTCTCCAGTGGAGTCTCCACTGGCAGATTTGTTTTCCCTGAAGTGCCTCTTTTATTTAATCCACGATCTTATTCCAGTATATCCATTATAGCAAATACTCTTAAGAAGAAAGGCTTGAATTCAGAAATAAATTGCACTCACAGATCATGTCTGCGAATGTGCATCATTAATGTTTAACTGGCAAAACCAGATACAAGGAAGATAGATGATCCCATTGGAAAAAGCCAGATCGGATTTTGAAGAGACTTTGACTTGTCCCCTTTTACTTTTTCTCTCTGGCAAACGAAAAGCAAAAATTAAATGACTTCTCATATGGCTTTTGTGCGTTTGCAACAAGTCAGGAGAGGCGCATCGGTCCTCAGCTGGTCAGCTCCATGGTCATTTATCTGTTATTGACAGGGGCTCATGGAGAAAGCCTGGGATGGAAACAACTCCTCATGTATGTGTCAAGTACTGTTAATATTTGTTTGCATCCCTCCTTCCCTTTCTTCTTAGAACTGAAAACCAGCCGTCTATTTCCCTCAGACTAGAATCTATTATTTATGAATTATTTCTCTATTCCTCGCTTTGCTCTGAAATGCAATACTGCCAAACCCTTCCAGCTGATCAAGGGTTTCAGACAAAAGGACTGCAAAGACAGGACAGCATCCAAAAACAGAAATTAAATTCATTTATCCTTATTCCACCTGACAAAGAAATTATGCTGAATGGCATGATTTTTACCTACACACAGGAGAAAATGGAGAATAAAGGAAAACCTATGTTTGAATGCTCCCAGCCTCCCTTTTTATTGGTCCCACGATGTCCGTCTTCCCTCTTCTCTGGCCCCCAGCTCCCCGGCCTGGCCAGCTCCCACCCGCTTTCCAGGCAGGCTTTGCCATGGAACACCAGAGCACAATGAGGCTCAAACAGGAAGTGCAGGAAAAGACCTGGGCAGAGTGAAGCAGGGATCCTGGGAAGTTTTCCCAAAGAAAGACCCAGGGTTCTGTGACTTCTCTAATTGATCCCACAGCCAGATCAACCTGGGCTGAGGATGCAGGCCCAGTCATAGGGCTTAAGTTTACTTTAAAGATAAAGAACTCCATCCCAGTGCCCCCCCCACACCATGGTGGGCCTGGGGTGCATCTCCATTCTTCCCATTTAAACTTCTATTTCAATGGTTTCACTAGACACATTAGTTCAGTGGTTTGAGCACAAGAATACAACATCAAAAATTATATATATATAAAATTTATATATATAATTTATACACACACACACACCGCTAAACCCACAGGCACACATACCTTTAAAATTTCAAGTATACTTATATTGTCCAAGCAATTATGTATATATTTATTAATACATTCTGAAAACTAGCCACAGTTACACGCAATAATGTTTCAAACTTCAGACAACTTCAAGTCTCCAGAATCCAGCTACAGTTAAGAAGGCAAAGAACTTAGCCCCTGAGTGGCCAAGCCACTAAATGCAGTTCCTGATTATCCCACATGTCCCTGGAGTCTAATCTAGTCCATGAAATAGAATTGTGGGCCTGGGGCTGGCAGCAAAACTCTCACTTCTTCAGAGCTGCAGATGCAGAAAAAAATCAGGAAATGGGCACACTGAGAGGAAAAGAGGAAGCCAGAAAAGAGGATGCACACAGCAGCAAATAAAAAGTCAGCCTATGCCAGTTGCTGGGAGCCAGAGGATTCAAACACCAGGCAGACAAGAGCAACAACTTCCAACTGGTGCTGGCAGGTGGGAGGGGTCCTGGGTGAATACCGAAACCAGGAGCAGTAGCCGCAGTGGATAAAGCATATGTGTTGCCTGGTGTCTGTGAGTCAACAGCCTGGGTTTCCTTAAAGGCCTAGAGATGGAGAGCAAGACACACAGCAAATGCCCCAGGCCTCCCTGTTGAACAGCAGTTGAACAAGCTGGAGTTTCTCATCTTCCGCTTAGAGCAAATCAAAAGCAGCAAATTACAAGTGACGAGCAAGAAGCTGACACAATTACTCATGACACAGCAGCAGGGAGTAACAGCAGGAATGTGACAAAAGGAAAAGAAACTCCCTAAATTAAGAAATGACATAGACAAGAACTCTAAGCACAGCCCCGCCACTTCCTAAGGCTCTTGATGATGTCACTTAACCTCACCACAATGTGGCTTCCTTGTCTGTTAGACATCAGTGATGACACCTGTTAGTGGGGCCTTCATGAGGATTTAACGAAACATGAATCTGAAGAGCCAGTCGGTGTCTGGTACATAGAAGAAGCCCCAAAACATTGCTTCCTTCCTCCGTTCCTACATGGATTAACTTCAGTCCACTCACCTGACAAAGCACTTGATCCTTAGCTGCTCTCCCAGAGAACCAGAGAGGAAAGTTCCTATTATCTCACATTAAGAAGAGAATGAAAACTCAAGGGTTAGACCACATGGACAACTTAAAAAAAAAAAAAAAACAGAGGAGGCTGATACCATTAGGCTTTGTGTCCCCACTCAAATTTCATCTTGAATTGTAATCCTCATAATCTCCCACGTGTCAAGGGAGAGATCAGGTGGAGGTAACTGAATCATGGAGGCAGTTTCCCCCATGCCGTTCTGATGAGAGTGAGTTCTCACGAGATCTGATGGTTTTGTAAGGAGCTCTTTCCCCTTCGCTCGGCATTTCTTCTTCCTGATGCCATGTAAAGAAAGTACCCAGCTTCCCCTTCACCTTCTGCCATGATTGTAAGATTCCTGAGGCCTCCCCAGTGATACTGATCTGCAAGTCAAACCTCTTTCCTTTATAAATTACTCAGTCTCAGGCAGTACTTTATAGCAATAGGAAAAGGGACTAATACGGTGGCCTTTTTTTTTTTTTTCGAGACGGAATCTCGCTCTGCCACCCAGGCTGGAGGGCTGGAGTGCAGTGGCCGGATCTCAGCTCACTGCAAGCTCCACCTCCCAGGTTCATGCCATTCTCCTGCCTCAGCCTCCCGAGTAGCTGGGACTACAGGCGCCCACCACCTCGCCCGGCTAGTTTTTTGTATTTTTTTAGTAGAGACGGGGTTTCACCAGGTTAGCCAGGATGGTCTCAATCTCCTGACCTTGTGATCTGCCCGTCTCGGCCTCCCAAAGTGCTGGGATTACAGGCTTGAGCCACCGCGCCTGGCCTACGATGGCCTTTTAAGTGGAGAGTCAAGTGTGAAATTTCTTGGCATGACACCTTGGATACCAACCAACAGGTGCTGCCATTGTCACCATGGTTGTTGTTTTGACAATCCGCAACAGAAGAAAGTGCTTCACCTCTGTCTTAGTCTCTTTGAGCTTCTATAACAAAATACCTCAGACTGGGTGGCTTATAAGCCACAGAAATTTATTCCTCACAGTTCTGGGAGGTCCAAGATCAAGGTGCTGGCAGAGTTAATGTCTGGTGAGGGCCGGCTTCCTGGTTCTTAGACAGTATCTTTCTCACATGGTGGAAGGGGAAAGGGGTTCCTCTGGGGCGTCTTTTAGAAAAGCTCCAACCTCATTCACAAGTGCTCCACCTTCAGGACCTAATCACCTCTCAGAAGTTCTGCCTCCCAAAACACTGTTACCTTGGGAATTAGGATCTCAGCACACGAATTTAGGCAGGGACCCAAACATTCAGACCCTAGCACCCTTTTATGAAACATCCTGCCATGGTTTGAATGTGTCCCCCAAATTCATGTGTTGGAAAAGTAATCCTTAATGCAACCGGGTTGGGAGGTGGAGCCTCACAGAAGGTAATTGAGCCACGGAGCCTTATAGTGGGCCTTGCAAGTCGTGCTACTGGGACTGGACTTTACTGCAGGGCCACTGGAGTGTTTCACACTGTGGAGTGGCAGGCCACATTTGCACTCTGGCAACACCACTCCTTACGGCAAGCCATCTGTGGCTCCAAGGGAACTTCCTCTACTGCTCGTTAGCACCACAATGTCCAGGGAGAAACAGAATGCAAGCTATACTTGATGTAATTTTAAATTTTCTTGCATAAAAATAAAAAGAAACAGATAAAATTAACTTTAATAGTATTTTGTAACCTAACATCTCCCAGATATTACCAACTTAACATATCAATATACAAAAATATTAATAAAGTATATTACTTTTGGATCCATACTTAGCCTTTGAAATCTGGTGTGTATTTTGAACTTGCAAAACATCTCAATTCTGACTAGCCACATTTCACATGGTAGTTAATGGCTGCCATAGTGGACAGTGAAGATCAGACACACCCTCAGGTGACCTGGGTTCAAGCAAGCATTTTTGGAGAGAATCTCCACTGGACATAAAAAGCATTGAAAAGTCATTATGAGGAAACTGGGAGAGAGACGTGCAGATTGACAATCCTACTTCACCAATAAACTGCACACCTCCTGGTACTTTCTTTAAGATAAGAATCTTTATCTTATTTGCCATAAATCTCACCTTCAGTCAAAACAAAATGCCATTCCGTGGTGCCTTGGAGAATACTGGAGTCTGGGAAATGCAACTTGGAGGAAATACCGAAGGGTCTTCAGGAGAACTCATCTGGTCTCTTCGTGCCACCCTGGGATCTCCACCAGGAGGACACTGAAGCACCAGCCACTTATGACCCCTAGAGGGCGTGGGGATTCTGCCTGGTACTGGGGTTCCCAGGGTAGAAATGTTCTTCCTGCAGAGAAGCACCCAGAGGGTCCCTGGCACCATTTCTTCAAGGGAACAAGAATCTGTTGGTGACCAGCACCAGAGTGGAGGCAAGAAACCAGTAATACCTGGTTTCTACACCAAACTCTGAATATTCTCCGACAGCAGATTTCTCTTACAAATCTGCTGTTGAAGAAACAAAAAGCACTCTTTCAAGTATAGAACCTTCTGAGGAGTCGATGGGCTGCCTCTCACTCTTCCAGTGCAGCTGGAAGAATGCACAGTGTGGTTTTTGGTACAAGCCAGGAGCCAACTGAAATTTTCTTCTTTATCCTCCTCCAAAAGCAGATCTGTGGGATAAACGTTCTTTTTTTTTTTTTTTTTTATTATTATTATACTTTAAGTTCTAGGGTACATGTGCATAACGTTTATATCATGTATAACTCCCCAATGCAATCCCTCCCTCCTCCCCCCTCCCCCTGATAGGCCCCAGTGTGTGATGTTCCCCTTCCCGAGTCCAAGTGATCTCATTGTTCAGTTCCCACCTATGAGTGAGAACATGCGGTGTTTGGTTTTCTCTTCTTGTGATAGTTTGCTAAGAATGATGGTTTCCAGCTGCATCCATGTCCCTACAAAGGACGCAAACTCATCTTTTTTGATGGCTGCATAGTATTCCATGGTGTATATGTGCCACATTTTCTTAATCCAGTCTGTCACAGATGGACATTTGGGTTGATTCCAAGTCTTTGCTATTGTGAATAGTGCCGCAATAAACATACGTGTGCATGTGTCTTTGTAGTAGAGTAATTTATAATCCTTTGGGTATATACCCAGTAGTGGGATGGCTGGGTCGTATGGTACATCTAGTTCTAGATCCTTGAGGAATCACCATACTGTTTTCCATAATGGTTGAACTAGTTTACAATCCCACCAACAGTGTAAAAGTGTTCCTATTTCTCCACATCCTCTCCAACATCTATTGTTTCCTGACTTCTTAATGACTGCCATCTAACTGGTGTGAGATGGTATCTCATTGTGGTTTTGATTTGCATTTCTCTGATGGCGAGTGATGACGAGCATTTTTTCATGTGTCTGTTGGCTGTATGGATGTCTTCTTTTGAGAAATGTCTGTTCATATCCTTTGCCCACTTTTTGATGGGGTTGTTTGTTTTTTTCTTGCACCCTAGAAGAAAATCTAGGTAGTACCATTCAGGACATAGGCATGGGCAAGGACTTCATGTCTAAAACACCAAAAGCAACGGCAGCAAAAGCAAAAATTGACAAATGGGATCTCATTAAACTAAAGAGCTTTTGCACAGCTAAAGAAACTACCATCAGAGTGAACAGGCAACCTACAGAATAGGAGAAAATTTTTGCAACCTACTCATCTGACAAAGGGCTAATATCCAGAATCTACAAAGAACTCAAACAAATATACGGGACAAACGTTCTTACAGCGAGTATAAAAATATTGTGTGCTTTGATTTTGGCCTCACTGCATATTTTGCCAACACAGGTTAACAAGGCAAAAGGGGAAGAGAAAGGACAAAAAGACAAGCATGAGGGGTTTTATGTAAGAAAAGCTGCTGACAAGCACGTGAGCCACACACAGCCCTTTGAGTGCCTGCATCTGCTGTGTGGAGATAACAAAGGCACCTTACCCTTTGTGATGGGGGAAAGAGGTTTTGACATTTGACAAGTTAGCTCCACTAAAGAAGGAATTTTATATCAGTTATTTCCCTCATGTTAAAACAAAACAAAACAACAAACAAACAAACAAACAAAACAGAGAGAAGCAGAGCGTCACATCCAACCTCTCCAGCACAAGCAGAAACCTTCTCTTCTCCATCGCTAACTCGTTTCCTCCATGAGCTCGTCCAGTCCCACGGCTTTAAGTTCCATCTACATGTATGGTTCCCAAGGGTTTATCTCGAGCCCCCTGCTCACCTTTACCACACCCCATCTGTTCCTGGCCCTATTTCCCTCTCATCACAGTCGACCGATTACTCAGTCCAGAACTCTTAGAGGTACCCTTGACTAGCTCTCTCTCATCCCACAGTCAAATCATCAATAAATCTTGTGGCTCAGAATGCACCCAAGATCTGATTGCTCCCATCCTCTGCCACCATCCTAAGCCAGCCCCACCTCTCCCCTGCTACACAGGCTTTCTCAGCAGTCTCCTCGCTTCCACTCCACCAACCCCTACAGCCCACTATCCACACAGCAGTGAGATTGCTTCTTTGAGAACCTAAATCAGACCATATCAGTCCTCCACTCAAAGTCATCAACTCCCCAGCTTCCGTTGAAT
This sequence comes from Trachypithecus francoisi, assembly GCF_009764315.1. Classification (NCBI taxonomy): domain Eukaryota; kingdom Metazoa; phylum Chordata; class Mammalia; order Primates; family Cercopithecidae; genus Trachypithecus; species Trachypithecus francoisi. Next base: position 122,726,726 of record NW_022681458.1, on the reverse strand, counting down.
GAAAGCTCAACTCCTTGCCAAAGCCTGCAGGCCCTCCAGCGGCTCCCACTCAGCTCCAGCCATAATGACCTCCTTGCTGCCTCTCTAGGAATGCCATTTCACTCCTGCTTCAGGGACTTTGCACTGCGGTCCCTTTCGACAAGTCCTACCACAGACCTTCACACAACTCTTTTCTTCAACTCATTCAGTTGTACGATCAAAGCCACCCCTTCAGAAGGCCTTCCTAGACCACCCCACCCAAAACTGCATCACCACTGTACTGTATTTCCTTATTCTACTTTATTGTTATTCATAGCACTTACAACTACCTGACTTTATATTATATTTTATTTGCTTACTTACCTGTCATCTGTCTACCTCCACCAAAATGCAAACTCTAGGAAGGCAAAGACTTATCCATTGCTACATCTACATGCTTAGAAGAATGCCTAGTACCTAAACAATCAATAAATACTAGGCACACACAAAAGATGTGTGTTGTTCAGGATGTGGAAAAAGGAACCCTTGTACCCTGCTGGTGGGAATGTAAATTAGTATGGCCATTACAGAAAATACTATGGATGTTCCTCAAAAAAATTAAAAACAAAACAAAAACTAGATATGATCCAGTGATTCTACTTCTGGGTGTATGCCCAAAGGAAATAAAATCGGTACGTCGAGGAGATATACTTCCCACATGTTCATATACTCACATGCCCATTGTAGCACTATTCACAATAACCAAGACATGGAACCAACCTAAGTGTCCATCGATGGACGAATGATAATGAAATCATGGGGCCAGGTGTGGTGGCTCAAGCCTGTAATCCCAGCACTTTGGGGGGTCGAGGTGGGAGGATCATGAGGTCAGGAGTTCAAGACCAGCCTGGCCAACGTGGTGAAACCCCGTCTCTACTAAGGATACAAAAAAATAGCCAGGCGTGGTAGAGCATGCCTATAATCCAACCTACTCAGAAGGCTGAGGCAAGAGAATCACTTGAACCTGGGAGCCAGAAGCTGCAGTGAGCCAAGATTGTGCCATTGCACTCCAGCTTGGCAACAGAACAAGACTTCGTTTTAAAAAGAAAAAAAAAAGGCCGGGCGCGGTGGCTCAAGCCTGTAATCCCAGCACTTTGGGAGGCCGAGACAGGTGGATCGCGAGGTCAGGAGATCGAGACCACCCTAGCTAACACGGCGAAACCCCGTCTCTACTAAAAAATACAAAAAAAAAAAAAAACTAGCCGGGCGAGTTGGCGGGCGCCTGTAGTCCCAGCTACTTGGGAGGCTGAGGCAGGAGAATGGCGTAAACCCGGGAGGCGGAGCTTGCAGTGAGCTGAGATCCGGCCACTGCACTCCAGCCTGGGCGACAGAGCGAAACTCCGTCTCAAAAAAAAAAAAAAAGAAAAAAAAAAAATCATGGTATGTGTACACAATGGAATACTAATCAGTGTTTTGAAAAAAGGAAATCCTGTCATTTTCAACAATATGAATGAACCTGGAGGACACTGTGCTAAGTGAAATAAACCAGGCAGGCTTTCTTCTATGACCGGCTAGGCCGTGGGACCTGGCCCCAGCAGGGCTCTCTGGGCTCATCATCCACTAATCTCTTCCCTTCTTTCTGTTTCTGGAACATAATAAGCTTATTTTCCCCTCAAGGCCTTTGTCCTTGTTATTCCCCTGCCTAGAAAAACTCTCCCTTCACTCAGAGGCTGCTTCCTTGGAGAGGCCTGTTTTCCTCAGCCATCCTATCTAAGAGAGCCACCATGGCCACCTCAGCCCCAACTTGGACACTCTGGGCCTTCGATCTTCTTCATGTTTCCCCAGAACTTTATACAATCACTTCCTGGACTTATTCGTTTGTCTTCCTGGTAGTATGAGACCTCTCTGAAGAGAGATTGCTTTCCTGACCTCAGTATTCAGGACATTGCCTGATGCACAGTACATGCCCAATAAATATTAATAGAATAAATGAATGAGGCAAGTAACCAGAAAGAGACAATGTAACCCACATGCAAATAAAAGTGGAAAATGTGTTTCTGCTCTCAGCAACCTTATCCCCCAAACCTATGGTCTTCTATGGAATGGTTAAAAACTCTGATTCATCCCATTGGCAGCTTAGGCCACTGTCACGGGGTGAAGATCTTAGTTATGACACCCCAGAAATAAGGCCAGAGGAACAATCTGCAAGTAAGAGACTCCAGCATTGGGAATCAGGAATATGACACATCACTACTTTGGTTATAAATGAAGCTTGCTTTGATCCCAGACCTCTCCGCCTTTGCTCACTTTGTTTTGCTGTCAGCCACCCCAAAGTCTTAAAAAGATAAGGCAGAATGGCCATGTGTTTTCTTTCAAGAGTTTTAAACAGGAAAAGTTCCCAGTACCCCCTAGTCTGAGCTGAAAAGGTTCCACTCCTGAACACTGGTGTCTAATAAGATCTTTCTTCCTACCCAGCAAAATTACAAGTTCAAAAAGACTTAGTCATGGAATCAATGAGCTAGAAGGTTCATCCATGTACATTAAGTCCAGCTTCTCCCATTGCACAGAGGAGGAACCTGAAGCACAGACACACAATGGGCTCAACATCTCATGGTGAATTTCAGCAGAGTGGAGGCAAGAACGTGGCTTGTGCCTTCCACTCAAAGCACGCTCAACTACCAACTGCTTAACCTGTCCTTAAGTTTGTCCTGGGAAAGTTCCCCTACGCTAAATTTGAGACCCAAATAAACTACTTTCATAAAACCTAGAACTGAAGGTTATTTGGCTAAAATGTGACTACATCTGGTTGACTCCTTCACAAGGCAGGCAATTGCTTGAACAGGCTGAACTGCTGGAGTTGTTGCTTATGTTGATTCTGACTCTACTTCCCTGGCGCCTCTATTGGTCCCAAGTGTGCCATCCTGGAGGCAGATATCACAGTGATTAAAAATATGTGCTTTCATAACAGAGGAATCTGTTTCAAATTCTGGCTCCTCCCATTACTAGAGGTGTGGTCTGGTAAAATGTATTTCACTTCCCTACAAGATGGGAAACTGTGAATAATATCACCCTTTTATGTAGATAAAAATAGATGGGCATAGATACACCCTGTTTCACTGACTCTAAGATGCACATGTAACCTTTCTATCAAAAATTTAAAGGACTCAGTTCAAAATGGCTGACTAAATGTAGTGTACCTCCTCCTCAAGAGAAACAAAACCAGCAGGTAGATACTCCGACTTTAGATCAATAGATCACCTAAGAGAGACACTGGGAGTCAACACACAAGAGACAGGAAGTTCTGGAAGCAGAGAGGGACAGGGAAACCAGGCAGCCTCCTCAGCCAGGATCAGCTGGGAACCAAAATGCGAGGAAAGGGAAAGTGATAGTCCCCCAGGCCTCCACCTTCCTGCCACAGACTTTTACAATTCTAGTTGTGGGAGAACCCCTTGACCCACACAGGCCTTGAGACTAACACAGGGAGGTGCCTAGAGATTGCACAGAGGCACTGCTCCAGAGAGGGAACTCACACTGAATCCCACAGGCTTCCAAGCCCCGAGAAGCTGCAGCTTGGTGCCAGTCTGAGAGCTATGCCCCCAAAGAACCATGTCCTGCCCTGGGTCCAACTGGATTGCTGCCACCCCAGGCCAAGGAGGAAGAGGGGAGAGCAGGCACTTTCACATGCCATGAATAGAAACCCCACTGCTACTGCTGTGGGCTACTGTAGGACCAAAGGGTAAGAAACCACACTCTGCACTGCAACCCATATATAAGCAACCACACTCTGCTGCAACCCAGCAGAGGGGCCCTGCCTTCCCAGATCACAGGTCTGCAGCCAGGACCATTCTGACAGCCCAAACTCCTAAGGGCTGCATCTTACCTTGGGGCCGGGGCTGATGTTGCCTCTGTCACTGCCTAGCGAAGGAGGGAGAGGAGAGGCTGGGATTTCACACGCCACAAAAACAAATACCACCACCACCACTGCAGGCTGCTGTGGAACCAAGGTACAAGGAAACCATGCATCCCAAAGCTACCTCTCTACACTGCTCCCACTGAGAATAGCCTCACCCTTCCCAGTGGAAGGCCTGCAGTGCAGCCATCACCACCCACACATGAGCATTCTGCCCATGAACTGGAGATCACTCCATCCCTGCTTATCTCAGCCAGTGACTGAACGTACTACCAGGGTGCCTGATGACAAGTCTGCTAACCTCGTCCTCTCCCGCTAGTACTTCAGCGTGCCATCCAGGAACCTGGAAACCACCCAGCACAGTCCATCATCATTTGCACCTGAACACTTCTCCCAGGGTCTGAGGTCAGGCCATCACAACCTGCCAATACCACCACAGCTGGCACCCACCCTCATGCACCACCAGCAGGCCAGGTGACTGAAACACCCAACCTGTCGTGGCCACCACCAGCATTAACATGGCCCATTTAGATTCCAGTGGATTGCTCCATCACCACTACTGCCCTTGTGCACATCACGCCTGCTACCTATGGACCCAAGAGCCCACAAACACACCCGGCCCACCACTGTCATTACAGATCTCTGAGCAGGCCACCTGCAGACCCAAGCATCAATCTTCCTGGACCAACTAACACTGGTACCAGTTTATGCCACCCTGAGTCCCAAAGACAGGTATGCTCAGCACACTACTGCCATCCCTGGAACATGAAGGCTGACTTACCCTGGCATCCCAGTCCCCAGCAAAACTTTATCACAGACTCCAATAATAACCACTCCCAAGCCACCAAGGAAATCACAGGTGCCAGTGACATTGTTTACAGTCAAAGAAATCATGCAGAGATTACATTCATACATGCACCCCAAATCAAAGCCTAAGCACCCTATGCAACCAACAATAAAGATACATCTATAGGAAAAAAAAACTCTCCCCTATAAAAGCAGAGTCAAAAAATGGGAAGAAGCAGCTATTACACCAGATGCACAGATATCAATGTAAGGACACAGACACAGAAACATAAAAAAAGCAAGGAAATATAGTACCTTCAAAAGAATATAATAATTCTTAAGCAACAGATGGCAATCAAAAAGAACTTTATAAAGTCCCAGGTAAATAATTTAATTACTGATTTTTAAACTTAGCAAGATACAAGAGAATCCTGAAATATAATACAGAGGAGTCAGAAAAACAATTCAGGATATGAATGAGAAATTTAACAAAGAAACATTCTAATGGACATTCTATTAAAGAGACATTAATAGACATTCTATTGAAGAACCAAGGAAGAATTCTGAAACTGAAGGCATCATTGAATGAATACAGAATACATTCAAAAGCTTCAACAATAGATGGTTGAATAGATTCTTTTTTCAAGCAGAAGAAAGAATTTCAGAACTTAAGTCTTTTGAATAATCCAGTCAGACAAAAATAAAGGAAACAATAAAAAAGAATAGACAAAGCTTTTGTAACATTTGGGACAACATAACCAACATGAAAGATCAAAGTTAGATAAATCCACGAAGGAGGGGAGAACCCAGCACAAAAAGACTGAAAATTCCAAAAACCAGAACCCCTCTTCTCCTCCAAAAGATCACAGCTCCTTGCCAGCAAGGGAACAAAAGTGGATGGACAATGAGTTTGACAAATTGACAGAAGTAAGCTTCAGAAGGTGGGTAACAACAGACTCCTCCGAGCTAAAGGAGCATGATCTAACCCAATGCAAGGAAGCTAAGAACACTGAAAAAAGATTAGATGAATTGCGAACTAGAATAACCAGTTTAGAGAAGAACATAAACGACCCGAGGGAGCTGAAAAACATAGCACGAGAACTTCCTGAAGCATACACCAGTATCAATAGCTGAATCGATCGAGCAGAAAAAAGGATATCAAAGATTGAAGATCAACTTAATGAAATAAAGCGAGAAGACAAGATTAGAGAAAAAAAGAATGAAATGAACAAAGCCTCCTAGAAATATGGGACTATGTGAAAAGACCAAATCTACATTTGATTGGTGTACCTGAAAGTGACAGAGAGAATGGAACCAAGTTGGAAAACACTCTTCAGGATATTATCCAGGAGAACATCCCCAACCTAGCAAGACAGGCCAACATTCAAATTCAGGAAATACAGAGAACACCACAAAGATATTCCTCGAGAAGAGCAACCCCAAGACTCATAATCATCAGATTCACCAAGGTTGAAATGAAGGGAAAAATGTTAAGGACAGCCAGAGAGAAAGGTCGGATTACCCACAAAGGAAAACCCATCAGACTAACGGTGGATCTCTCTGCAGAAACCCTACAAGACAGAAGAGAGTGGGGGCCGACATTCAGCATTCTCAAAGAAAAGAATTTTCAACCCAGAATTTCATATCCAGCCAAACTAAGCTTCATAAGCAAAAGAAAAATAAAATCCTTTACAGACAAGCAAATGCTGAGAGATTTTGTCACCACCAGGCCTGCCTTACAAGAGCTCCTGAAGGAAGCACTAGACATGGAAAGGAATGACCAGTACCAGCCATGGCAAAAAACATGCCAAATTGTAAAGACTGTTGACACTGTGAAGAAACTGCATCAACTAACAGGCAAAATAACCAGGTAGCATCAGAATGACAGGATCAGATTCACACATAACAATATTAATCTTCAATGTAAATGGGTTAAAGGCCCCAGTTAAAAGACACAGACTGGCAAATTGGATAAAGAGTCAAGACTCATCAGTGTGCTGTATTTAGGAGACCCATCTCACGTGTAGAGACACAAACAGGTTCAAAATAAAGGGATGGAGGACTATTTACCAAGCAAGTAGAAATCAACAACAACAAAAAAACCGGGAGTTGCAATCCTGGTCTCTGATAAAACAGACTTTAAACCAACAAAGATCAAAAAAGACAAAGAAGGGCATTACATAATAGTAAAGGGATCAATGCAACAAGAAGAACTACCTATCCTAAATATATATGCACCTAATACAGGAGCACCTAGATTCATAAAGCAAGTTCTTAAATACTTACAAAAAGACTTAGACTCCAACACAATAATAGCAGAAAACTTTAAACACCCCACTGTCAATATTAGACAGGTCAACAACAAAGAAAATTAACAAGGATATTCAGGATTTGGACGCAGCTCTGGACCAAGCGGGCCTAATAGGCAGCTACAGAACTCTCCACCCCAAATCAACAGAAGATACATTCTTCTCAGCACCTCATTACACTTATTCTAAAATTGACCACATAATTGGAAGTGAAACACTCCTCAGCAAATGCAAAAGAATGGAAATCATAAGAAACAGTCTCTCAGATCACAGTGCAATCAAGTTAGAACTCAGGATTAAGAAACTCACTCAAAACTGCACAACTATATGGAAACTGAGCAACCTGCTCCTGAGTGACTACTGGGTAAATAACGAAATTAAAGTAGAAATAAAGATGTTCTTTGAAACCAATGAGAACAAAGACACAATGTACCAGAATCGCTGAGACACATTTAAAGCAGTGTGTAGAGGGAAATTTATAGCACTAACTGCCCACTAGAGAAAGCAGGAAAGATCTAAAATCGACATCCCAACATCACAATTAAAAGAACTAGGGAAGTGAGAGCAAACAAATTCAAAAGCTAGCAGAAGACAGGAAATAGCTAAGATTAGAGCAGAACTGAAGAAGATAGAGATACAGAAAACCCTTCAAAAAATCAATGAATCCAGGAGTTGGTTTTTAGAAAAGATCAACAAAATAGATAGACTGCTAGTCAGACTCATAAAGAAGAAAAGAGAGAAGAATCAAATAGATGCAATAAAAAATGATAAAGGAGATATCACCACTGATCCCACGGAAATACAAACTACCATCAGAGAATACTATAAATACCTCTATGCAAATAAACTAGAAAATCTAGAACAAATGGATAAATTCCTGGACACATACACCCTCCCAACTCTAAACAAGGAAGAAGTTGAATCCCTGAATAAACCAATAACAAGTTCTGAAATTGAGGCAGTAATTAATAGCCTACCAACCAAAAAAGTCAAGGACCAGATGGATTCACAGCCAACTTCTAGCAGAGGTGCAAAGAGGAGCTGTTACCATTGCTTCTGAAACCATTCCAAACAACTGAAAAAGAGAGAATCCTCCCTAATTCATTTTATGAGGCCAGCATCATCCTGATACCAAAACCTGGCAGAGACACAACAAAAAAAGAAAATTCCAGGCCAATATCCCTGATGAACATCAATGCGAAAATCCTCAATAAAATGCTGGCAATCCAAATCTAGCAGCATATCAAAATCTTATCCACCACAATCAAGTCAGCTTCATACCTGGGATGCAAGGCTGGTTTAACATACGCAAATCAATAAACATAATCCATCACATAAACAGAACCAATGACAAAAACTACATGATTATCTCAACAGATGCAAAAAAGGCCTTAGATGAAATTCAACACCCCTTCATGCTAAAAACTCTCAATAAACTAGGTATTGATGGAACGCACCTCAAAATAGTAAGAGCTATTTGTGACAAACCCACAGCCAATATCATACTGAATGGTCAAAAACTGGAAGCATTCCCTTTGAAAACCGGCACAAGATGAGGATGCCCTCTCTCACCACTCCTATTCAACATAGTATTGGAAGTTCTGGCCAGGGCAATCAGGCAAGAGAAAGAAATAAAGAGTATTCAAATAAGAAAAGTGGAAGTCAAATTTTCTCTGCTTGCAGATGACATGAATGCATATTTACAAAACCCCACGAGCTCAGCCCAAAATTTCCTTAAGCTGATAAGCAACTTCAGCAAAATCTAAGGATACAAAATCAAAGTGCAAAAATCACAAGCATTTCTATACACCAGTAACAGACAAAAAGAGAGCCAAATCATGAGTAAACTCCCATTCGCAATTGCTGCTAAGAGAATAAAATATCTAGGAATCCAACCTACAAGGGATGTAAAAGACCTCTTCAAGGAGAACAAGCCACTGCTCAAGGAAATAAGAGAGGACAAAAATAAATGAAAAAAAATTCCATGCTCATGGATAGGAAGAACAAATGTCATGAAAGTGGCCATATTGCCCAAAGTAAATTATAGAATTAATGCAATCCCCATCAAGCTACTATTGACTTTCTTTGCAGAATTGGAAAAAACTACTTTAAAGTTCATATGGAATCAAAAAAGAGCCTACATAGCCAAGACAATCCTAAGCAGAAAGAACAAAGGTGGAGGCATCATGCTACCTGACTTCAAGCTATACTACAAGGCTACAGTAACCAAAACAGCATGGTACTGGTACCAAAACAGATATGTAGACCAGTGGAACAGAACAGGGGCCTCAGAAATAACACTACACGTCTACAACCATCTGATCTTTGACAAACCTGTCAAACACAAGCAATGGGGAAAGGATTCCCTATTTAATAAATGGTATTATTTGCAGAATACTGAAACTGGACCCCTTCCTTACATCTTATACAAAAATCAACTCAAGATGATTTAAAGACTTAAATGTAAGACCTAAAACCATAAAAATCCTAGAAGAAAACCTGGGCAATACCATTCACGACATAGGCATAGGCAAAGACTTCATGTCTAAAACACCTAAAGCAATGGCAACGAAAGCCAAAATTGACAAATGGGCTCTAATTAAACTAAAAAGCTTCTGCACAGCAAAAGAACCTATCATCAGAGTGAACAGGCAACCTACAGAATGGGAGAAAATTTTTGCACTCTATCCATCTGACAAAGGGCTAATATCCAGAATCTACAAAGAATTTAAACAAATTTAACAAGAAAAAAAAACATCAAAAAGTGGGCAAAAGATATAAACAGACACTTCTCAAAAGAAGACATTTATACAGCCAACAACCACATGAAAAACAGCTCATCATCACTGGTCATTAGAGAAATGCAAATCAAAACCCAATGAAATACCATCTCATGCCAGTTAGAATGGCGATCATTAAAAAGTCAGGAAACCACAAATGCTGGAGAGGATGTGGAGAAATAGGAATGCTTTTACACTGTTGGTGGGAGTGTAAATTAGTTCAACCATTTTGGAATACAGTGTGGCAATTCTTCAAGGATCTAGAACTAGAAATACCACTTAACCCAGTAATCCCATTACTGGGTATATACCCAAAGGATTATAAATCATTCTACTATAAAGACACATGCACACGTATGTCTATTGTGGCACTGTTCACAATAGGAAAGACCTAGAACTAATCCAAATGTCCATCAGTGATAGACTTGATAAAGAAAATGTGGCACATATATACCATCGAATACTATGCAGCCATAAAAAAGGATGAGTTTATGTCCTTTGCAGGGACATGGATGAAACTGCAAACCATCATTCTCAGCAAACTAACACAAGAACAGAAAACCAAACACCGCATGTTCTCACTCGTAAGTGGAAGTTGAACAATGAGAACACATGGACACAGGGAGGGGAACAACTCACACCAGGGCCTGTCCGGAGGTGGGGGACTAGGGGAGAGATAGCTTTAGCAGAAATACATAATGTAGGTGACGGGTTGATGGATGCAGCAAACTACCATGGCACATGTATACCTATGTAACAAAACTGCACATTCTGCACATGTACCCCAGAACTTAAAGTATAATAATAAAATAATGATAATTTTAAAACTATATGATCATCTCTATAGATGCAGAAAAAGCATCTGGTAAAATTTAACATCCCTTCATGATAAAAACTTTAGTAAATTCGGGGTAGAAGAAAAGTACCTCGACATAATAAAGACTGAATACAACAAACCCACAGCTAACATCACAATGACTGGGGAAAAGTCGAGAAAAAACAAGGATGCTCACTTTCATCACTGCTATTCAGCATAGTACAGGAAGTCCTAGCCAGAGCAATCAAGCAATAGAAGAAATAAAAAGAATCCAAATTAGAAAAGAGTAAGTAAAATTGTCTCTCTTTGCTTATGATGTAATCGTATCTAGAAAAACCTAGACTTTACCAAAAATTTTGTAGATCTGATAAATGAATTCAGTGAAATTGCCAAATACAAAACTAACATACCAAAATTAGTAGTATTTATATACATTAATAACAACCTAGCCTAGAAAGAAATCAAGACAGCAATCCCGTTTACAATAGCTACTAAAGTAAAATAAAATACCTAGGGAAAAATCTAACCAGAAAGCTAAAGATATTTACAAAGAAAACTATGAAACACTAATGAAAAAAATGAAGAGGACACAAACAATAGAAAAACATCCCCTACTTATGCATCAGAAGAACTAATATTGTTAAAATGGCCATATTGCCCAAAGCAATCTACAGAATCAATGCACTCCTTATCAAAATACCAATGTCACTCTTTACAGACCTACCAAAAAAATTCTAAAATTCATACAGAACCAAAAAAAAAAAAAAAAAAGCCTGAATAGCCAAAGCAATCCTGAGCATTAAGAACAAAGCTGGAGGCATAACGTTACCTGACTTCTAAACATATGTAACCAAAACAGCACAGTATTGATATAAAAATAGATACATAGACCAATGGAACAGAATAGAGAATCCAGAAATAAACCCACATATTTATAGCCATTTGATTTTCAACAAAGCCAACAAGAACTTACACTGGGGAAAGGACACCCTCTTCAGTAAATGATACCAGGAAAATTGGATAGCGACATGCAGAATAATGCAGCTGGACTCCTACCTCTCAGCATGTGCAAAATTCAATTCAAAATGGATTAAACATTTAAGCATATGACTCAAAACTTTAAAAATACCAGGAGAAAACCTAGAGAAAACTCTTCTGGACATCAGACTAGACACAAAATTTATGACTAAGACCTCAAAAGCATAGGCAACAAAAGCAAAAATAGACCAATGGGACTTAATTAAATTAAAATGTTTCTGCATACCAAAAGAAATAATCAAAAGAGTGAAGAGACAATCTATTGAATGGGAGAAAATATTTAAAATATTAAATAATATTTGCATTTAATATTTAAGGCATTAAATAGTATTTCCATTTAATAATATTTAATACATTATTAAATAATACTTTAAGCTATTCATCTGAAAGAGGACTAATATCCAGATTATGTAAGAAACTCAAGCAACTCAACAGGAAAAAGAAGCAAATAATCCCATTAAAAAGTAGGCAAAGGACGTGAATGGACATTTCTCGAAAGAAGACCTACAAACAGCCAACATGTGTATGAAAAATAGTCAATGTCACTCATCACTAGAGAACAGCAAACCAAAAATACAATGAGATATCTTAATCCAGTCAGAATGGTTACTATTAAGAAGAAAAATTAACAGATGTTGATAAGGGTGTGGAGAAAAGAGAACTCTTATAAACTGTGGGAATAAAAACTAGTACAGTCACTATCAAAAACATTATGGAGATGTCTAAAAGAACTAAAAATAGAATTACCGCTCAATCCAGCAACCCCACACCAAGTACCTACCCAAAGCAATAGAAGTCAATATATCAAAGAGATATCCATACTTGCGTGTTTATTGAAGCACTTATTCACAATAGCAAAGATATTGAATCAACCTAAGTGTTCATCATTGGATGAATGGATAAAGAAAATGTGGTACATATGCACACTGGAATACTACTTAGACATATAAAAGAATGAAATCATGTCATTTTCAGCACATGGATGGTATGGAAGGTCATTATCTTATGTAAAATAAGCCAGGCACAGAAAGACAAATATCAAGTGTTCTCATTTATATGTGTGAGCTAAAAATGTTATCAGATGGAGGTAGGGAGTAGAAGATAGATAATACACTGGGAAGGGTGAGTAGGACAGGAGGGAGGATAAAAAGAAGTGGGTTAAAGGGTACAAACACACAGTTAGATAAAAGGAATAAATTCAATGTTTGGTAGCAGAGTAGAGTAGGGTGACTGTAATTGACAAAAATGTATTATACTTGGTGATGGACATCCTAAATATCCTGGCTTGATCACTATGCATTATATACATGTAACAAAATGTCACATGCAACCCATGCATTTGTACTGATAAAATTGTTTAGTTTAAGAAACGATGCCTCTTACAGTATAGGATCTCCCAGAACCACTCCAGCCAGGTGACAGCTACAGAAAAGGTCAACACTAAAGCATCTTGGAATCCTGAAATATAAAAAGTTTGCTAGCATGTGTATTCTGGAAACAATCAAAGACACATTCATAAGTAATTACCTCCAAGGAGAGGAACAGAAAATGGGAAATGAGGCTTTTGCTGTCCATTTTCTTCCACTCCACCCTGTTTGGCTTTTCCAACTTGTGAAATGAATCCAAGAATAAATGGATCATTTGCAGCTTATTTTCTTCTTTATATTTTGTAACTTTAAAAAGGCTCAATCAATCTTAGTTTAAAAAAAAAAATAGAAGAATAAGCGAAGTAAATTATCTTTTTTTTTTTTTTCCAAGAAGGAGTCTCTGTCTGTCACCCAGGCTGCAGTGCAGTGGTGCAATCTCAGCTCACTGCAACCTCCTCCTCCTAGGTTCAAGCAATTCTCCTGCCCCCTCCTGAGTAGCTGGGATTACAGACGCCCGTCACAGTGCCCATCACCACACCCGGCTAATTTTTGTACTTTTAGCAGAGATGAAGTTTCGCCATGTTGGCCAGGCTGGTCTTGAACTCCTGACCTCAGGTGATCCCCCTGCCTCCTCAGCCTCCCAAAGTGCTGGGATTACAGGCGTGAGCCACTGTGCCTGGCCAAGTGTATTATCTTAATTCTTGATCTGTCTCACTCTCACCCTCGTTCCATTCAAGAAACTGGAAAAACATTTCAAAGATCTAAAGAGAGACGGGGTGTTATAGTGTAGTGTCAGGAGTACTGAGCCAGAGTTGGAAGGCAGGGGTAGACAGCACCCCAAATTAGCAAATCTGTGGAGAAGCAATTAACATTCATGCATTGTTGGTGGATGCCAAATTTTGTATTACCCTTTTGAAAAACCATTTGTCAAAATGTAACAATTAAATATTCAGGTCTTTGACCCATAAATGTCACTACAGTAATTTTATCATGAAGAAAGTTTCCATAATACTTTGTAAAATACTCATATGATTTCTTTTAATAGCAAAAATAATTGGCACTATCTCAAATTTACATCAATACGTTACAGTTAAGTAAACTATAACACACCCAATGAAAGGAAATGAATCCATAATAACATTATAAAACTTTATTTAAAAATATGATAACCAGATTAAATTTTACAAAGTGAGATATAAAATTGCATATATGGTACATTTGGGCCAAAGGGAGCAATGCTTTTAAATGCAAAAATGTGTAAAATATTGAAGAAATGGCAAAATAAATTTAAATTTAAAAAATGTGAGATAGGAGGACAGACACCCTAAATCTCACGTGCATTTTCTCCTTCATTTATGCATTCAGCCATGGTGGATCGTTCACCTTGAGCGGAGCACTGTGCCATGATCTGAAGAAAACCAGATCTTCGCCCAAAAGAAGCTTATGACCTAGGCATACAGATAATCCATTTCCCTAAAGAGATTAACTGAACAAAGGAATAGATGTAAATGCAAGAGATAACAGTAAAAATAAACTGTCTCACTCGAACAGCTAGAATAACAGCAAAATATAACCTAAAGAAAGAAAGAGGGAGGAATTATTAAATATAAAAGCTGGAAGTAATTTATTCAAATCCTAAAAAGCAGAATGAATGAAAAGAATTTGTGAAAAGACCAATAATATAGATGACCATCTTACAAAGCTAATTGATAGAAAGAAAGGACAGAAAAGAAAGGGAGAAAGGGAGAAAGGGAGGGAAGGAGAGAGGGAGGGAGGGAGAGAGGAAGGAAGACAAACAATAACAGAAAACATTGAGAATGAAGATCTTCCTGTTTCCAGTCCTACGTGTAAGGAGCTTGAATGTTGTCACTCCCATCCTCACAACAAAGGAAGCGTTGAAAAAACTGAAAGTCAGCAGTTCTTCTTAGATCCGTCAGATAACTCAGGTGATAGGGCAAACTGCTGCCCCCAAAATTGATGAGACAGCCAGGTGGATACAAGGAATCGCAGCTCACTGGAGCAGAATCCCAGGAGGAGAAATCTCCACCAGAAGCAGTGCCAAGGTAGGAAAACCTGAACTATAATTCATGAATTGCTGGAGGTCCTATGTGGATGAAGTTTGAGAGTTTATAAACTCCAGGGGAACCTAGTCTTAGAGGGGTCACCACACTTTCGTGAGCCTTATCTCCAGGAGCAATCTCAAGTTCTCACAGTACATACTGAAGAAAAAAATCCACTTTTGCTTACAGCAGCGGGGAGAGAAAACTAACCATTTTGAAATCTGCCCAGAGCATCCTGCTCTTCTTAACAACATATTAAGAATGAGAAGGGGATTACAACCACAGGCATGAAATGGTTGTTTGTTCATTGTAAGAGAAAACTATGTACAACTGTATGATAATGAATTTTAAAATTTCAGTGAAATGGCTGATTTTTCAAAGACACGAATTCACCAAAACTGAGAAAATGAGAAGTACATTTGAATGCAGCAAGGCAGGGATGTGGAAAATGAGCTTTCTCATATGCTTCTGTAAGAAATAACCTCACATTGTTCTTCTGAAATGCAATTTGAAGGCCCATGTCAAATATCTCTAACATGTGCGAGCACATTGGCCTATAAATTACTACCCTCGTGCAAATTATTCTAGCAAAATAACAAATGAGTGAAAAACTGTATTCTTCCATAGTCAAAGATATTTATCAAAGTACTATGTATAATAGTGAAAAAAACAAGGAACAACTTACATGTCTAATAACAACAATTTTGATAAATAAATTGTGGCACACGGCACATGTAGACAATAGGCTGCTATCCAGTCATCAAAAATGAGGCTGTGAGTACTTTTTGGTTTAAAAGCTGTTCATACTATATTAGCAAGATGCAAAATGCAAGTTACCAAACAAGAGATACAGTGTGATCGCACTTTTTATTTATTTAGAGAAAGAAAACAGCATTTTGCAGAACCACATATCCAATCGCTTGCAGCACTTAACTCTAGGGACTTGAGTTTGGGTAATTCATTTTCTTCTTCATACTTTACATGTTTTAGGTATATGTGTTTATTAAAATAAGCATAAAATATGTACACAGAGAACAAGTGACCAATAAAGGTAGCAAAATATTATTTCAGGTGCTGAAAATACGGGCTGATTTTTTTTTATTCTTATTCCTAGACTTCAGTAGTTAAGAAGAGCCTTTAGTACAAGACAATGTTCTTGATAATTGAAAAATAAATAAACTTTGAAGTAATGAGCCATCATGGGTTATAAGGCCAACTCTGTCACTAACAATGTGAGGGGCAGTTTCTTGGTCTCTAGTCTCATTACCTCGCCTCCGAAATGAAACAGCTGGAGTCCATCTTCTCAGGGCCCTGGTTCTAATGCCCACTTTGAATGCTGTTTCTTTCAAGGCACTGCCTGGCTCGGTCATTCAGGGAGAATCTACTGCTGTTGCAAGCTTGGTATACAGTCCATTTAGAAAGAGATTTTGAAGAAGAAGGAAAGAAAAAAAACAAGTAATGTTCATTTGTTTCATTACAACAATTTAATAGAAACAACCATCCAAAAAATAGAAAATGTCAAGTGGGCTATTAAAACCCTCCAGCAGGAACGGGTGCGTGTAGGCACAAATATTAAATGGGAACAGTCTCAAGAGAGGAATACAGAAGGACGTGCTTGCTGCACCGGCTCAAGCACCATTTTTGTCTGAAGAGAGGATCATGCAGAAGGCTGGAGATCCACAGCAGCAGAGCTTGGCTTACAGGGGATCCATGCTGCAGAGGGACCTCAGCTGTTCGTCTGCCGAAAACAAACTGTACACCCTTGCTGTGTGTTTAGAGTAGTTCAATGCTGCATGATTGAGGGCCATTCTGGGCCAAGCACCGTGCTAGGGGCTGGGGACTCCAAAATGATCGAGGCACAGACCCTGTTCTCACGCATCTCACAAATCCATGAAAAGAAAGAAAAGCAAGGAGCGAATTTCAATGCTATGGAGGAATGCATCATGGAAGCTTGGCAGGAGCCCAAAGAAGCCCCTTGCTAGTTCTGAGAACTCAAGCATGGGTTCGTGAGTCCTGACAGGTGAGTGAGTGCCAGCCAGGTGTAGATCAGAAAGGTGTTGCAGGGAGAACGTGAGCAAAGGATCCTGAGAAACAGTGTTGTGTGCTCGAGTAGTTCACCGTGTTCCTCTCTGGCAGGAGGGAAGGTGGGAGGTAGGGTTGGGCCCTAAAGGTGGGCAGAAGCCAGGAAGAGCTGAAACCAGGCAGTTTCATGCTCAGATTTCATTCCAAACTCAGGAAACAATCCCTCCATCCGTCCGCTAGAACGCTAGTGACCAAGAAAATACATCCAGGGTCCCACCCGTGGTCCCACTCACACCAACACAACCCATCCCGGATGGCCTAGTTATGCGTACAATGGTCTTCCCACAAGCCCCGTTTGAAACCAAACATTATTGGAATAAAACCACTGGGAAGGGAGGGAGGAGGATACTGCCCTGGGCTGACATCCCCTCAACTTGACCTTGGCCTTACTGAGGCTTCTCAACAGAAATACGAAAAAAAAAAAAACAAAAAAAACAGAAGTTTGACCTTCATGTTTCCGATTCTCCACACTTGTTATAATTTGCAATTTGTTTCAAGGTCTCTGGTTTCATTTCAATTAAATCCCTACAAAAAAATAATTATCTAGTAATTTTTCAGTAGAGGAAAAAAACAAAACAAAACAAAAAACACAGACACCTCCCTGCAACACCTTTCTGATTTAACCACACTGAGTCGGGTTTTCTGTTGATTCTGCCAAATTCAATGCTAACTGAAGGAAGGGTGTTAGGACAATTAAATAAAATATGAACATTGCATGCACAGTACCTAAAAAATAGCAGGAGCACAATGTTAGTCCTTCCTCTTATCAGTCTCCCTTTGAAGGCAAAATCTCTCCTGGAGATGAAGTACTATCAGAGGGGGTGAAAGTCAATGTGATATTTGCAGCATGGACTCACAAGATGTCAAACCAGGAGGTTCTACGGATCATGGACATTACACCTTTATCTTCCAGATGAAGAGACTGGTGCCCAGAGAAAAAGCAACTAGCACACAGTTACTCAGGGAGTCAGTGGCAGAAAGAACAGACTGTACCCCAGGCTCTGAAGAAACATCTGCTGACCCTGTCATGGGCTGGGGAGAGGGGCACACTGGGGAGGGAGGACATGATGGGAGAGGGATGGGAGAGGGATGCTTAGCAGTCAGACAAGCTTGGAGAGGAGACCTCAGCCTCAGAATCCCTCTCCTGCCCAGCTCCCCTATCCTTTTCCTACCATTTCCCAGTCCAGCACCCCACCCCTGAGATCTTCCCTTGGATGGTCACACACCTCCACCTGCCTTCACATCCTCCTCCTCCAACAGCATGTGGACCACATGTCCTTTCCATCCCCATCTCTCTCTCCCTCTATCTCTCATCTCTGGCCAGTGCCTCCCATTGGTCAAACTCAACAAGAAGCCAGAAGGCAAAGAAATCTAAACGATGGAGTCCGTAGGGATTAGCCCTGCCTTCACCTTCCTAGCTGTCTTCACATCTCCTCCACCGCTGTCTTCACTCCAGCCACTGCACACAAACCTTCAGGGACTCCATGGGGAAGAAGCCCCGATTCCTCTGTCCATCCCTGGGACAAGACTGTAGCTGGGTCACTCGACCTTCTCCAGAGGCTCCTGTCATGTCAATCACATGTCCCCTCTCTGCTCTATGCATCTGAGCGAAGCTTCCTGAGACGTGGAGCTTCGCCGCAGATCCGCTTTTCCCACGCTGTTGAAAAGTGACGCCCGTCCTAACAGCCCATTCTTCCTCCTCTCAACTCCAGGAGAACTTGTTTCAGCATTGGCCATACTGCTACTTGTCATTTATGGCTTCAGGTTTCTGCCCAACTCTTTGATTCCTAAATGTCCAGTCCCTTCGCACAAGCTTTCTGGGAGCAAACACTGCCCTGTCTGTGCCAAGCATGGGAGAAAGCACAGAGGAAACTCTGGGAAGCCTTGGTAGCAGCCTGCAAGGAAGCACCTGGAGCAGCAAGTGCCAGAGTCAGACTCGTCACGGCCACTAACGCCTCCTGAGAACGTGCTGCTTTGCCAGGGCGTCAGCTAGGATGCAGCAGAAACAAGGTGTGCTCACAAGAATCTTGCAAAGAGCTTAATAAAAGACCATTTACAGGTGTACTTAAGCAGATGTACAGTGGCAAGGGAAACAGGAAGGACTGCCTGATGTCCCAGGACAGACAACATACCTAGACTGAAGGGAAGGGGAGGATGCTGTAGCCAGGGCTTCATGAGCCCCTGAACCATGAAAAACCACAGCTATAGAAACTGTGACTGCAACTGGGACTGGAGAAGGACCCAACCAGTGTAACATCTGGCACCAAAGCAGGAAGGAAGCAGGGGAGCACACATCCCCATCTCTCTCTCCTCCCACCTCTCATCTTTTGCCAGTGCCTCCCATTGCTCAAACTCAACAGGAAGCCAGAAGGCAAAGAAATCTAAATAATGGAGTCCATAGAGATTAGCCCTCCCTTCACCTTCCCAGGATCCAGAGCAAGGTAAAGAAAGGAGGAGAATGTATTAGGGGAAGAAAGGAGAGGGGCAAATGGAAAATTACCAGCACAGGCAGGCACTGGCTGAGCAGCTTACCCTTCACCATAATCCCAGGAGAAAGGATTTTGATCCTCATTCGCAATGAGGAAACCAAGGCATAAGGAGATCCATTAACTTGCCCAAAGTCACAGAGTAACAAAGTGGCTGAACCAGGATTCATATGCAGGCAGTCTGACACCAGAGTCTGTATGCTTAAAACAATACACTCAAATGCCTTGTGCAATAAGCAAAGGAATGAACAAGTGTAACTAACGCAATGGCCAAGTGTCTCTTCTGCATCCATCCTTGTAATGACAAAGCCTAGGAAATCTTCATAACCCCACACCTGGTGAATTTCTCTCCCAACTGCGCCCCTCAGTAGAAAGCACAGCCATAATCTAGAACAGCAAGTGTCAAACATGTGGTCTCAGGACCCCAAATTTGTTGAAAACCATCAAAAAGGTTTTGTTTATGTGACTTTTATCTGTCCATGTCAAATGAGAAATTCAAACGGAGAAATTTTTGAATTACAAAAGTACACACCACACAAAAATGATGCCATCACCTATCATGGAGGTGCTGAGAAACTCCACTGCACACTTATCAGAGAATAAGAGTGAAAGGGGCAACTAACATATTAGTGTTACTATGGAAAGAGTTCTGACTTCGGGGATCCCCTTGAAAGGACTTGGGGACCTGCCACTTGTCCTCAGAGAGGGAAAGCAGCTCCGCCAGGGCTGCCCCTGGAGTGGGTTGATAAGCCCAGCTGAAGCAGTCACCCATGGAAATACAGTCTTTCCAGGAGCCACATCAGAGACCAGGCAACAGATTATAAAGCAGGGAGAAAGGCAGAGTTCTGTGAAAAGAAACTGCTGAACTGGCAACAGCCTGGGAGGCAAATGAAGCAAGTGGTCACCCCCAAAGCAATCCCAGAGCAAGAAGGAAGGGGTACGGAATGGGGAAAGCCGAGGAATGCATGCCCCAGCCATTCTATTCATTTATCTGGTTTGTGCTCCTGGATATCACAGCAAGACAAGAAGAGGGAGATAGCCCTCTTCCTCCCCACCTTAAAGCTGGTCATCTGATTCATAGATACTGTAGGCTCCAATAAACTCTGAAAAGCAATCAGGAAAATGGTAAATCAGATGCTGCATGGATTTACTGGATATAAAATGGTGTCCTTTTTTAAATCTGGTTTTGTACTTTATTTTTCTTTTATGCTACCTTTAAGCTATTTGATTTCATCCACCTACTTTCCATCCTTCAGCAAGCGTATTTATATTCTGCAATGAAAAGAAAGATTTGGCATCGTAGTCTCTCACATAAAGCTATTCCGTCGGAAATGTGTGTGACCTCATCTCACTCTCCATTCTCTCCAGAAAGAAATGAATTCCCTTCTGAAGTCATCTCTGCCAACTCACAGTGGGCACCATTCATCCCCAGCTGAGAATCAACACGCTTGCAGACACAGCCCCATCATCTTCACAACACTTTCTATTTTTTAATCAGCCATTTGCTGAGCACTGAGACACGCACTATACACATGTTATTTCTAAGCTTCAAAACAACTCCACTAAGGAAGCATCATTGTCCCTATTTTGTAGATGAAGAAACCGAGGCTCAAAAAAATAATGTGCTTTATCCAGCTGGTAAGTGACTCAGGCGTGATTTGAACCCAGGATGTAACAGGCTCCAAAACTTTTGTTAACCCAGCTTCCGTGTTGCCTTTTGATTTTTTTTCTTTTTTTTTTTTTTTTTTTTTTGCTCTAATCAGCAGCAGTCTCCTCATGCATCCCAAACTTTGTTCACTGCTGTATCAGGCACAACTCTCCTGAGAGTGGTGCATAAGCCTGGTCTGATGGTTCCTTGGTTAAGAAGCAGACTCACTGGACTTTCTGACAACCACATAGAAGTCATGCTTACTACCTCTTGGCTTGCAGCTGACAATTTCCTCCATACATTGTGAGTGATACCACTGCATTCTTTTTCTTTCTCAGACATGATTCCTTCAGTGCCTTGCTAATTACCTCCAGCCTGTCCTTGTTGCTTGCAATTCCAAACACTCCTTTAAAAACAAATTAGGTAAATCTCCCTCTTGCCCACTCTGCACATTTTCTGTCATTGTCCTTGGAGTAATGAACTTTCCCTGGGTTTATGGGGAAAAAAAAAAAAAAAGCATGGAAGTTGAAAATATCCAGTTTAATGTAGCAGGAGGATAGATAGTTCTGATTGACCAACCAAAGCTTCATTATCCCCCAAATTAGCATTTCACAACTTTCTGCCACAACTCATTTTCCTGAGTCTTAACAAGCTAAAACAGCAAATGGGCAAATGTTGCAATTTTCTAACTGAGATGATCGCCCTGACACGGGCCTAGGTTTGAATACATCTGTGCACATGCTGACGTGTATGTGTTGAGATGTGTTCTGTGGACATGTGTGAAGGGGTGCCTCAGAACATGTGGTTACTGCATACCTACACCCAGTATCCTGAGGTCTCCAAAAACGTGGAGAACCAAAGACCTTTAAACTACAAATTAACCGCCAACCCCAAGTCTCCTAGCTGAATGAAAAGTGGGATAGCACTGGCTCAACCCAGCTCAACGACATGAGTTTTACAAAATATTTTGACGTTGAGCTCCCCTCCACACTACCTTATCTTCCTACACCCACCTCCACCTCTACACTCAGAGCCACCTACACTCTATCATAAACAGGACCCATTACCAGAGCTTAAAACATGAGGTGGGCTCCCAGTTGGGGGGTTTCTTTTCTTGGGGACATCCACACGCACTGCCAAACCAGTGCTTGGAATTAGGACCCATCCCCTCCTAGTTTTTTATGACCAGAATCAATTTTCCTGCCCCAGACAAAGAACAAGTTTCCCGACCCTGAACAGTGCTGCTCTCACCAACCACACCTTAACACAAATGAGAGGAACAGGATGCAGAGACATGAGTCTCCAAGTGGCAGCCCTGGGACACTGAGAGTAAAAGATGCAGCATGAGAAAAGAAAGGAAGGAGAGGTTAGGTGGCCAATAAGCCTGGAAAGGAATCCTGGAATGGGAGTCCCCTCTGGTGGTTCACAGAGTACATTAGTCCTACAAAGGCTCTGAGGAATCCTGTGATAAAGAAACCTGTTTAACTGGATTCAACCCAAATTTATTTGGCTGCACAATGGTCTTTTCTGCGTAATTTCACTTAGACTTCTGCAGAACTAACATTCCCCTGAGCAGTTTGGGGGAAATGCTATTCTAAGTTAAAAGGAAATGAAGGCTGTTTCTGTCAAGGAATTATCTCTCACAAAGGAAACATTTAAAGAAAATGAAAAGAGAGAGAGAGACAGAGACAGAGAAAGAATGCAGCCCTGGCAGTTTAGATCCTCACCACAGCCTGTCTAGCAAATCTCATTTCTCTTTGTGGGTCTCTTTTTAAATTTCCTGCAAGATCTTATGCTAATTGTGTGTGTGTTAACATTTGTGTAGAGGGTGCATGTGTGTACTGACCTGTGTGTGAGGGCATCCCCAGGAACAAAGGGTTCTCTTCAATGATGGAAAACAAGACTACATCTAAATCCCCTCACAAAGACACCACAGCTCTTCCAGCACATCTCCAGGACTGAAACCATGCCAACTAAGCTTTCAACCATGCATTAAAAATTAGAATTAAAATGCAATACCTTAGGGGTGTCTTCCCTTCTTACAGTGAATTAGCTTAGGAGCAAATAAAAGCCAAATTATCTAGGAAAAAGGATCATGCTTTTCACTCCACAGAGATTCCAAGGCTGGCCCTATTCTGTTTGAGAGTTCACATCACATGACCATGATGAGAAGATTTGATGCCACCCACCTGAATAGCGCTGCTCCAGGTCACTCTGTACCTCCCTGTGTCACTCCTGAGAGAAATGCATATGCCTGACAAAGACGGCCAGGAAGCCAGCATCACAAGTCTGCTTTTGGTCAGCAAGGGCAAGAAGACATTGTGAGTCTAACTCCACCCTGACCTCAGATGGGAAATGTTATGAATTATACAGCATTGAAAGGGTGAAAACAAGTTAACAGAAAAGGAATAACAGAAGAGGGTGGAAACAAGTGAACAGAAAAGGAAGGCAAGCTTAGAGGCTGATACGATTTGGATGTGCATCCCCTCCAAATCTCGTGTTGAAATGTAATTCCCAATGTTGGAGGTGGGGCCTGGTGGGAGGTGATTAGATCATGGTGGCGGAGGGTGGATCCCCTCATGAATGATTTAGCACCATCTCCTTGGTGATCAGTGGTTTCTCAGTTGGTTTACACAAGATCTAGTTGCTTAAAGTGTGTGGTACCTCCTCCCCTGTCTCTTGCTCCTTTTCTCACTATGTGATATGCCAGCTCCCTTTTGCTTTCCACCATGATTGTAAGCTCCCTGAGGCCTCACCAGAAGCCAAGTAGATGTCAGCACCATGCTTCCTATATAGCCTGCAAAACTGTGAGCCAAAATAAATCTTTTTGCTTTATAAATGACCCAGTCTCAGGTATTTCTTTATAGCAATGCAGGACTGGATTACTACAAAAAATTGGTACTGAGGAGTAGGGTGTTGCTATAAAGATACCTGGAAATGTGAAGGTGGCTTTAGGACTACGTGATGGGCAGAGGTTGAAAGAGTTTGGAGGACTCAGAAGAAAACAGGGAGATGAAGTAAAGTTTAGAACTTCCTTCAGACTGGTCAAATGATTGTGACCAAAGTGCTGATAGAGATATGGACAGTGAAGTCCTAGTTGCTGAGGTCACAGATGAAAATAAGGAAGTTTTTGGGAACTGAAGTAACGGTCACCTGTGTTCCACCCTGGCAAAGAACTTGGTGCATTGTATCCACATTTTAGGGATCTATAGAAGTTTGAAATTAAGAGTGATGACTTACGGCATCTAGTGGAAGAAATTTCTAAGCAGCAAAATGTTCAAAATGTGGCCTGGCTACTTGTAACAACCTATGATCAGATATGGGAGCAAAGGAGCATACATTTAAAAGGGAAGCAGACATTAAAAGTTTGGAAAATTTGCATCTTGGCCATGTGGTAGAGAAAGAAAGAGCATTTTCAGAAGAGGAATACAAGCAGACTGCTGAGCAACAACTTGCTAGAGAGATTAGCATGACTGAAAAGAAGCCAAGTGCTAACAGCCAAAATAATGGGGAAAAGGTCTTGAATGTATTTCAAAGATCTTCAAGGCAGCTCTGCCTATCACAGGCCCAAAGGCCTAGGAGGAAAGAATAATGTCAGGGGCCAGGCCCACAGCGTCATTGCCCTGCTCAACCTTGGGACATTGCTCCCAGAATCCTGGTAGCTCTGGCTCTAGCCTCGGCTCAAAAGGCCACACTTGGGCCACCACTCCAGAGAACACAAGCCATAAGGCTTGGCTGCTTCAATATGGTGTTAAGTATGCAGGCACATGGAATTCAAGAGTGAAGGAGGCTTGGCAGCTTCCACCTAGATTTCAGAGGATGTATGGGAAAGCCTAGGTGCTCAAGCAGAATCCTGCCACAGGAGAAGAGCCCCTGAAGATAGCCTCTACTAGGCCAATGTTGAGGGGAAATATATAGTTGGAGGCCCCACACAGAGTCCCCCACAAGGGCACTGCCTCGTGGAGCTATGGGAATGGGGCCACCACCCTCCAGACCTGAGAATGGTACAGCCATGGGCAACTTGCATCCTTAACCTGGAAAAACTGCTATCACTCAACTCAAACCATGACAGCAGACTCAAGGGCTGCATTCTACAAAGCCACATGGGCAGAGCTGCCCAAGGCCTTGGGAGCCCACTCCTCACAGCAGTGTGTCCTGGAAGTGAAACATGGAGTCAAGCGTTATTTTCAAACTTTAAGATTTAACATCTGCCCTCCTGGGTTTCAGACTTGAGTGAGGCCTGGTGCCTCTTTCTTTTGGACAATTTCTCCCTTTTGGGATGGGAATATATACTCAATGCCTGTGCCACTATTGTATCTGGAAAATAAATAACTTATTTTTTTATCTCACAGGCTTCTAGGTGGAAGGTACTCATCTCCAGATGAGACTTGGGATTTGGGACTTGGGATTTTTGAGTCAGTGCTTGAATAAGTTAAGACTTTGGAGGACTATTATAAAGGCATGATTGTATTTCGAAAGGTGAAAAAGACATGAGATTTAGGGGGCCAGAGGTAGAATGATATGGCTTGGATATTTGTCCCCTCCAAATCTCATATTGAAATGTGATTCCCAAATATTGAACATGGGGCCTGGTGGGAAGTGTTTGGATCATAGGGGCAGATACCCCATGAATGGTTTAGTACCATCCCTTTGGTGATAAGTGAGTTCTTGCTCAATTAGTTGACGTGAGACTTGGTTGGTTAAAAGAATCTGGGACCTCCCTCTTCTTTCTGTCTTGCTCTCACTCTCGCCATGTGACATGTTAGCTTCCCTGTCACTTCCACCATAATTGGAAGCTTCCTAAGGCCTTCACCAGAAGCCGAGTAGATGATGGTGCCATGCTTTTACAGCTTGCAGAAACTTTAATAAGAGCCAACTAAACCTTTTTTCTTTATAAATTACCCAGCCTCAAATATTTCTTTTTTTTTCTTTTTTTTTTTTTTTTTTTTTTTTGAGATGGAATCTTGCCCTGTCACCCACGCTGGAGTTCAATGGCGCAATCTCCGCTCACCACAACATCCACCTCCCGAATTCAAAGGATTCTCCTGCCTCAGCCTCCCGAGTAGCTGGCTTACAGGCATCCACCACCACAACCAGCTGATTTTTGTGTTTTTAGTAGAAGTGGGGTTTCACCATGTTGGCCAGGCTGGTCTCAAACTCCTGACCTTGAGATCTGCCCACTTTGGCCTCCTAAAGCTGGGATTACAGGCGTGAGCCACCGCACCCAGCCCAGATATTTCTTTATAATCATACGAGAACGGACTAACACAGAGGCACTGAATGTCATGCACAGTCCCACACGGTGAGCAGTGGGTAGGATGTGAATCCACATCAATGTGATTCCAAGTCCTTATTCCTCACACTGCACCAGAGGAGAATTTCATAAGCTCACCTTCAAGTCAAGATTCTGATCTCCACGTTCTTTGACCATTAGCAACAGAGACTCTACCCTTCCTAGGAATAACTCAAGGTGCTCAGCTCAGATCTGAACTGGTTCAACCTGCGCCAGCTACTAAGATATGATTTCCAGCATGATCTGAATGTTTGTGCCCCCTCCAAATTCTTATGCTGAAACTTAATCACCAAGACAATGGCATTAGGAGATGAGATATTTGGAAGTTAACTAGGTCAATTAGATCATAAGAGTACATCCCTTATAAATAGGACTAGTGCCTTTATGCAAAAGATCCCAGAGAGTTGCTTTACCCCTTCCACCATGTGAAGATGCAGCAAGAAGGCGCCGTCTGTGAACCAGGAAGTAGGCCTTCATCAGGCGCCAAATCAACCAGTACTTTGACCTTGGACATCCCAGCCTCCAGAACTGTAAGAAATATATTTCTGTTGTTTATAAGCGACCCAGATGTTTGATATCTCATTACAGCAGCCCAAGATGACTAAGATAATCTCTTGCTTCCAAATTGCCTCTGCTTTGTGGCCCTAGAACTCCGACTCAGCAGACCTTCTTTTCCCTTTGTCAGCTGGACTCTGCCCAGAGCGGCCACTAGGGGGAGACTGGCAGACAGGAGCTGGGGAGCAGAGACGCGCTCTATCCCTTTTACTTGCCCCTAGGAATGGCCCCACAGTGTCCCCAGGAATGGCCTTATTTCAAGCAACAATAGTTGATTCCAGTCTTCAGGGTATTTTAGCACTTACAGACCAACTTTATTTTGACTCCTTCAAGGTACCAGTAGCAGTCAGGCAGTGCCGTCTCCTCAGAGGTCTAGCTTCCCTGACACTCTTCTCTGAGCTAAGCTGCCAACGCATCAGCCCCAGCTCTGCAGGGCCTTCCATCTCCTGGATAGCAGCTCCAGCTGGGGAGCACCAGGCTCTGCAGGGACCCTTCTCTGGGCTACTAACTTGTGTTAATCCTAACCTCTCCCTTTGTTTCCACAGCCTTAGGGCTGGACAGTGTTTTCTTCAATACATCTTTGTTCTTACTTAGTGTTTTGTTTTTGCTCTTATTCAGCCTCCTAAGACCTGTGTGTCCAACTTCCCATATTAAATTCCCTTTAGGAAATATATAGTATTATTCCCATGTTCCTGACCAGATCCTGACTCATAAAGGACTCAACTCCAGCGATCATCTGAACCAAGCTGACCCCAAAAATGAATTCAAAGCTGCAGACTCCTGAGAGGAGATTCTGCTATGTTTGCTTATGCCCAAGGTGCCATTTCAGAGCGAAAGTGTAGCTCTCTTTCCATCCATCAGTGAACATTTCACAGGCCCTGGAAGCTAAGGTTGGCCAGCCCTGCTGCCCAATCCTTATTTCAGCCCTATTAAGCTGCCAGCCTCAGGTCTTGCCTAGAGCTCCCTGGGAGCAGTTTCTCCAACTTTAACTTCTCTTGTCAGTTGAAGATCCTCAGTTCTGCTGACCTAGCTCACTGGTGGAGAGGGGCTGAAACATCCTGTTTGGCAGGCAGGGATACGGGCAGTTTAGCACCCAGAAACAACTACAGGAATGCTGTAAATAGGACATCAGACAGACCTCCTGGAGAGAGGGGAAAAGGGAATGCCTTTGTCCTTGCTCGAGCTCTAGCATAACTCTTAGCACAGAACACACAGCCTCACCCTCTCCCACTACATCTTGACCCTTATTCAAGCATGTTTCATCTTCCATTCATAAGGCCTAACCCATAGTAGGTGCATAATTAACACTATTACACATGAAAAAAAAATTTAAAGAGTTACTGAAGATATGCTGCCAAAGAACTTCTAACCCGATGATGCTGGTAGAAGAGGTGAGGTCAGATTTCCTTTTGGAATGAAATTTCCAGGGCCCTCATTTATAAAGACTGTTATGGGCTGAAATGTATCCCTTTATAATTCCTTTTTTGGCATATTAGCCTGTAGAACCTCAGAATGTGACTGTATTTGGAGCTAGGGCCTTTATAGAGATTATCAAAATAAAATGAGTGGGCCTTAATCCAATATAACTGGTTTCTTTATAAGGAGAAGAGATTGGGACACAGACAAGCACATAAGATCATGTGAAGACCCAGGGAGAAGACGGCCATCTGCAAGCCAAGGAAAGAGGCCTCAAAAGAAACCAACCCTGCCAACACCTTGATCTTAAACTTTTAGCCTCCAGAATTGTGCAAAAATAAATTTCCGCTCTTTAAAGCACCCAGTCGATGGGCCTGGGTTATGGCAGCCCTAACAAACTAGTATGGAAATCATATATTCCAATTTAAAATCCAGGACCCAAGTGTACAAAGATCTGTGTAAAATTAAGGACAAACATACTGGGTAAGCTTGAAGTGAGGTCGTCTGTGGGAAGGACCTTTAGAACCTCATGAATTGAATTGCACAGAATGGGACACAAAGTGTGCCTATTTTATGCCAAACCAACTCTCACCAAAACATAGGCCCCGCTGCTGAATGGAGATGATCAGCTGAACTCTCTGGAATGGGAAGGCACGGGCAGAGGCACGACCTGCAACACAACCTCCAAAGGACTCCTCTTTTGTTTCCCGTTCCTCATGATCTCCATTTCACCCAGAACCAGAACTCCACAGGCTGCAAATTCTCTCTTTCAGCAAAGTCACAAAACTTCTTGGAAGTTCCAATAGTTCTTCTGTAAAACTGAGGTAAAATCTGCTTCACAAGTTGGTCATTTTGATTCCATTTGAAAGACTTTTACAAATTATGGAGCACAATGCTAATATGGGCCAATATTAGCCAATATGTATGTGATCGTCACTCTTTTTCAATGCAAGAATGCAAAATTCATTTTCCTGGTTTCCTTTTACATCCGCTGATGTGGACAGTCCTTCTCCAAAAAAGATTGTCATAGTTTGGGTTTCCTGAGAAGCAAAGCCTGAGATAAGCATTTGAGCGTGCAGATTTTTTTGTAAAGTGACCCCAAGATACCTCAGCAGGGGAGTGGAGAAGCAGAAAAGTCAGAAAAGAAGACCAATAAAGAGTGTGTTATCAAACAGGGTGCCAGTGTGGGTGACCAGAGCTTAGACCTGCACAGGAGCTCTGGGACACAGTAAGCCCACAGCGCACGGCACAGGAAGCCAGCCCATCCATGCATTTACTCCCTTTGCTCACTGACTGAGAGACACCAACACCTGAGAAGGGTGTGTTAGTGCTGACATTTCCATTGGGCAGAGCTGGCTCTGGTCACCCAAGATAACCCTCAGGCAATGGCCCTGGCATTTTAAAATCATGCACTAAAATAATAAGGCCCACGGGGGTGTGAGCATCTACCCTTAGAATCATCCTTGCCAAGTGGTTGCTTAAATTGGGTTTGATGTGCTTTTGAAACATGATGAATTGTTCCATTTCTTGCAAGCCAAATATCATAGACCAATCTGTAACTCCATATATGTTACACACTTTTCTGCTTTGAATGTTCCTGTATGACCCTCCTACTACTTTGGATTTCTGTCCTATGGCATCCACTTCTCAGTGATGGGTTTCCTTGAGTCTTGCTGGAAAACCAAGCCCTGCCTTTCATAGGTCACCATCTTCATTTAACCATGGAATGTTCTTTGAGGGCTCACTCTTGCATGTCCCTTTGAAGACTCACTCACAGCTATGTGCACACACCCACACACACATACAACATCATACCAATGCACTTTTTATCACAGTTATCAGGATAAGACAAGCATACACTATAGTAACAAATAATCCCACAATCTCAATAGTTTAATAAAACAGAAGTCTATTTCTTGCTCACTCCTGTGTGGAGCTGGGTGGCTCCCTGGGACTTTGGCGAACCAGGGTGCTTTGGTGGATCCGCACATCTGCAGGAGTCTTCCAAGCTCACTGCAGCAGGGAAGAGAGAAACTAAGAGAATCACATGTAGGTTTGTCACTGCCTCAACCGAGACCAGCACACATCATGGCTACCCTCATTTCACAGGTACAGTCTAACTGCAGAGGGTAGGGCAGTGTGATGTCCATGTGCCCACAAGGGAAGGAAGAGCAGACATTGATGCCCAGCAGCGATGTGTGCCAGTTACTCCCAGGGAGGTGATCTTGTGAGAACCCACCACCAACAGAACCACAATAAGACAATAATGCTGAGCAGGGCTCCATGAGACCTGGGAGACCTAGATCAGAGCCAACAATGTGGAGTCAGATTTGCTCCAGGACTAAGCAAGTTTACGCACATTCGCTCTACAAATTCTTAGCATTCAGTGAAGCCACATATGATACCAAGTCCCTTTGCCTTAAAACATTTGGATTTTCACTTAACTGATGTGTCATCTATGTCATGCAGTTTACTTGTCTGATATAGCATGGGTATACTCAAATGCAAGACATCAGGGTGAATGCACCAAGATACCACGAGCTCACTAGGAGATAATGGGAAAGGGGAATATATGTGACCAAGTGACAGTCACAAACAGGCTGACTCCAACTGGCAGACGCCCTATTTGTGATGATGATAGAAAGGGCCTGAAATTGAGAGAAGACTGTGCTGAGGAGATATCCCAGATTCCACCTGGGATCTATACAAGGATCAGTGACATCCCTGAAGACCTGTGAGCCAAGTGGGACTTGATCTTTTTTTAAGTTATCATAAGATTCCAAAGGGAGACTGACAATGAGGTCTTGACCTTAGGCAAACGTATGATGAATACACTTTAAGAACCAACACTGATTGATTGTTGAGGCGATCAATCTCATAGGCTTTATAATAAATACTGAGAAACTGAATGCAGCTGCTGAACCACAGGTTTGGTTCTTATGATGTAGTTGCAATTCTTTCCCTGCCTCAGAAGCATTTACTTTCATAAATACAGAGGCTTGAGATGTCTATATTTAAATTCTAAACATTAAAGTATACCCCTTGCCAACATAAGCATAGCCTTTACTTCCGAGTTGCCTCAAGTGAAGCTGAATATGGAAACTTCAACCAGACAAACCCTGCAGGCTATTCCCAGCTCAGGGAACCACATGCATCAAATGTAGGGATTGGTCCAGGAATCACCGAGGAAGGAGACAGCAGTCTTGCCCTCGAAGGGAGAGCAGAGACAGCAGCCCAGCCCATGAGAGGTACGCCGCCAGACTGGAGCTGGCCAAGCCACTGCACCATTTCTTATCGCTAATTCCCTTGGAAATATGTAGCTATTTCAGCGCCAAAAAGGCACACTCACAAACTCAGCCCAACTAATCCATCCTTGCTCTCACTGCTGCAGCTTTTCCTCAGGAGAAAACCTGTCAGTCAAATATCAGGATGTGACTCATCCAATTCCCTCAAAAGGCAATTTCAACCTATTGGTGGTCAACATGCCTCTGAAAGCCAGGTTATGGCAGCTTCTAGGCTGCTACGGAGACTCTTTTTTTAAAGATTGCCTTACATTTATAGAAGGCACTTAGAAACATTGATTTATATCAAGTAATAAAATTTTAATTAATGCTCTGACTTATAAACCCTGCATGTTGTGTGAGTTAGAACATAAACCCAAAGCGGTCATTCTTTCAGGATGAGAGAATTATCCACTTGGCTAAAACAGTGAACTGACACATCTGATGGCTTTATTCAGCCAGAGTGGATGCTGCCTGGGTTTTGGAAGGAACAGGTTTTTCTCAACGTGTAATTCAATGATTCATTCTATTCTGGTGTCCCAAGTGACTACATTGAGTCTTACCAAGTCCACGAGAAGAACCCCCTGTTTCCTGTCATTCCTGGTGTATCAGAAAGACCACTCTGTCAGGCTGGGATCCAGGGAGGCCAAGTCTGGATGGAGGTGTTCTGGTCCCTTTGCTTTGCTGAGGAAGCACAGGAGTGATGATGGGCAGCTGCACAGGTGAGCTGGGGCACAGCAAGATTTGAACCCCAGACTGCCAGTTGCCCAAGTCTGTGCTTCCTCCATCACACTGCGCTGACCTGTATATCTTAAATGTGGTGGGCATTTCCTACTACCACTTCCCTTTTTCTATCTCTCTCTTGTCTCGTTTTCTTTGTGCACTCACATAACCGAAAGCATCATCTAAAGTGGGGGGAAAAAAATAAAAACCATCACAGTATCAATAACCCTGTTAGGAGCTGGCTTATTTCAAATTTACAGCAGATGCCTGAAAGAGAACTAATCAATATGTGCTCCCTTCCTCCTGGAGGTGCGGCAGCAATCCCATGCCATTTATGAGTTTTATGAAACTCCGGTCATTTTCTAGCAGTTCAGGGAGCTCTAAATTTTGCTTTTACCAATATACACTTCAACCCCAAAATGGAAAATCATTTTGTAAAATAGAAGAGCAGTCCATTCTTTAAATATGAGATTGATATATGATTCTTGCTTCAGATATGGTCGTGAAAATTCTTCAATTAATCCATTGGTGTCACTGCAGCAAACTCACCGTGATTTGAAGTCTGTCTGTGCACTTCCTAGAAGAACTTCCCCCCCAGTCCTCCAATTTACTAAGGCATTGTCCCTAAAAGCACTACCTTTGTCAAATTTCCTAAACATTTAAGTCTATTTCCAATGACATGTGAAAGGATTAGTAAAACAAAGTTCTCTTTAGTCAATTTCACATGAAAAAGTATAGCTTGCTTATCAATCCTATTAGGATATATAAAAGCTTGAATATATTTTTCCTGGAAAAAAATATGACTGAATATCCTTCCAATTTTCATGTATCAAACAGCTCTTTATTACCTTCTTATGTTATATAATTAGAAAAGCACCGGGAATCCCCTCCCCACACCTCTCAAATATACAAGCACAGCTCGCTTTATTGCACTTTGCTTTATCGTGCTTCACAGATATGGCATTTTTTTAACCAATTGAAAATTTGTGGAAATCCTGCCTCAAGCAAGTCTATCAGTGCCATTTTTCCAACAGAATGTGGTTGCTTTGTGTCTCTGCGTCACCTTTTGGTGACTTCCACAATATTTCTAACTTTTTCATTACTATTACATCTGTAATAGTAATCTGTGATTAGTGGCCTTTGATGTTACTGTTGTAATTGTTTTAGGGGCACCACCAATCACATCCATATAAGATGGCGAACTTCATCGATCAATGTTGTATGTGTATTCCGACCGCACGAACCAGCCGTTCCCCCATCTTTCTCCCCTCCTGAGGCCTCCCCTTTTTGCAAGACACAACAGTATTCAAATTAGGCCAATTAATAACCCTACAATGGCATTTAGCATTCAAGTGAAAGGAAGAATCACAGATCTCTCACTTTAAATCAAAAGCTAGAAATGATTAAGCTTAGTGAGGAAGGCATGTAGAAAGCCAAGGTTGGCCAATATCTAGACCTCTTGCACCAGTCAGCTATCAAGGTTGTAAAAACCTCTTGAAGGGAATTAAAAGTGATACTCCAGTAAACATACACATAATAAGAAAGTGAAACAGCCTTCTTGATGATATGGAGAAAGTTTTAGTGGTCTGAATAGAAGATTGAACCAGCCACAACATTCTCCTTTATTTATTTATTATTTATTTATTTTTTTTTTTTTTTTTTTTTTTTTTTTTTTTTGAGACGGACTCTTGCTCTGTCACCCAGCAAGCTCCACCTCCCGGGTTCACGCCATTCTCCTGCCTCAGCCTCCTGAATAGCCGGGACTACAGGCGCCCACCACCACGCGTGGCTAATTTTTTTTTGTTTTTAGTAGAGACAGGGTTTCATCATGTTAGCCAGGACGGTCTCGATCTCCTGACCTCGTGATCCACCCACCTCAGCCTCCCAAAGTGCTGGGATTACAGTCATGAGCCACCGCGCCCGGCCCAGCTACAACATTGTTTTAAGCCAAAGCCTAATCCACATCAAGGCCCCAGCTCTCTTCAATTTATTGAAGCCTGAGAGAGATGAGGAAGCTGCAGAAGAAAGGTTGGAAGCTAACAGAGATTGAGTCATGAGGTTTAAGGAAAGAAGCCACCTCCATAACATAAAAGTGCAAGGTGAAGCAACAAGTGATGATATAGAAGCTGCAGCACATTATCCAGAAAATGTAGCTGAGATCATTGATGAAGGTGTCTCAACTAATAACAGATTTTCATTACAGCCAAAGCAGCCTTACTTACATTGAAAGAAGATACCAACTGAGACTTTAAAGTCAAAGTTTGGTTCCAAAGCTTCAAAGAACAGGCTGACTCTCTTGTTAGGGGCTAATGCAGCTGGTGATCTCAAGTAGAAGCCAGTGCTCATTGGCCATTTCGAAAATCCCAGGGTCCTTCAAAGTTATGCTAAACCTACTCTGCATGCACTCTATAAATGGAACAACAAAGCCTGGATGACAGAGCATCTGTTTACAGCATGGTATACTGAATATTGTAAGCCCACTATTAGAGGAAACCTACTTCTCAGAAAAAAAAAAAAAAATGTTAAAATGTTACTGCTAATTAACAAGGCACCTGTTCACCCAAAAGCTCTGATGAAGATCTACAAGAAAATTAATATTGTTTTCATAGCTGCTAACACAATATCCATGTATCAAGGAGTAATTTCAACTTTCAAGTCTTGCTATTTAAGAAATACATTTAGTTAGGCTATAGTTGCCATAGATAGTGAATCCTCTGATGGATATGGGCAAAGCAGATTTAAAACCTCTGGAGAGAATTCACCATGCTAGATACCATTAAGAATCTTTATGATTTATGGGAGGAGAGAAGAGTATTAACATTACCAGGAGTTTAACTATAAAAATCCTAGAAGAAAACCTAGGAAATACCATTCAGGACATAGGCATAGGCAAAGATTTCATAATGAAGATGCCAAAAGTAATTGCAACCAAAGAAATATTAACAAATGAGACCTAATTAAACTAAAGAGCTTCTTTCTGCACAGCAGAAGAAACTATTATCAGAATAAATACACAAGCTACAGAATGGGAGAAAGTTTTTGCAAAATATGCATCTGGCAAAGGTCTAGTATCCAGCATCTATAAGGAACTTAAACAAATTTACAAGAAAAAAATAAACAACCCCATTAAAAAGTGAATAAAGGACGTGAACAGACACTTCTCAAAAGAAGATATACATGTGGCCAACAATCATATGAAAAAAAGTTCAATATCACTGACCATTAGAGAAATGTAAATCAAAACCACAATGAGATACCATCTCACATCAGTCAGAATAGCTATTATTAAAATGACAAGAAATAACAGATGCTAGTGAGGTTGGGGAGAAAAAGGAACACTCTTATACTGCTGGTCGGAGTGTAAATTAGTTCAACCATTGTGGAAGACAGTATGACAATTCCTCCTCAAAGACCTAAAGACAGAACTACCACTCAAGCCAGCAATCCCATTACTGGGCATGTACCCAAAGGAATATAAATCATTCTGCTATAAAGACACATGTACGCATATGTTCATTGCAGCGCTATTCAGAATAGCAAAGACATGGAATCAATCTGAACGTCCATCAGTGATAGACTGGATAAAGAAAACGTGGTACGTATACACTGTCAAATACTATGCAGCCATAGAAAAGAATGAGTTCATATTTTTCACAGGGACATAGATGGAGCTGGAGGCCATTATCCTTAACAAACTAACACAGGAACGGAAAACCAGATGCCACATGTTCTCACTTATAAGTGGGAGCTGAATGACAAGAACACATGAACACATAGAGGAGAAGAATGCACACTGGGGACTACTGGAGGGTGTAGGGTAGCAGAAGGGAGAGGATCAGGAAAAATAACTAATTGATATTAGGCTTAATACCTGGGTGATGAAATAACCTGTAGAACAAACACCCAAGACACACTTTTACCTATGTAGCAAAAATGCAAATCATGCACATGTACCCTTGAAATTAAAAGTTAAAAAAAAAAAATACAGGAGTTTGAAATAAGTTGATTCCAATTCTATGGTGACTTTGAGGGGTTCAAGACTTCAGTGGAGAAAGTAACTACAGATGTGGTGGAAATAGTAGAGAGCTAGAATTAGAAATGGAACCTGAAAATATGACTGAAATGCTGCAATCTCATGACAAAACTTGAATAAATAAGGAGTTGCTTCTTATGGATGAGCAAAGAAAGTTGTTTCAAATTAGTCTGCAAGTCACAATTCCTCCCTACTTGGGACATCAACATCTGCAAGTCACAATTCCTCCCTACTTGGGACATCATACAGATGAAAAGAGGTGCCTGTCTGATCTGAATAGCCAGAATACTGGGACAGGTGAAGGCTGTGAGTTGGTGAGCTTTCCTGCTGGTCTGGCAGGGGAGCTGGGGTAGTTACCACTCTTCACCCTGATAAAACCTTAGCACATCTAATTAAGAGATCCCCCAACCACCTTCATCAAGGCTTGGACCTCTGACCATCATTGGGTATTACTTTTGCCCACCTGTCTTAGCTACAACTGGTCCCTACCCAAGGATACTTCCCCTATTGGCATGAAGCCTGAATTATCAACTCAGTAAATTAAATACTGGGTAAAAATTAAATAAATAAATAAATAAAGCATATACTACAAGAGAACAAGATAAGCTTCAAGAGATCCCTGCCATTCCAACCCCACAGAATACAGTAACTTGCCCACACACCAAGTACATAGCTACTACAACCAGCATCTGGGAAAGCTAGGGCACAAAGACTCTCTATAACTAAGGAACTCTTTCAGAATCTTCACCCCTACAAACAGCAAGAATCAAACTAGGCTAAAATAAATTACAAACATTAAAGTCTGAATCTTAAGAGGAAAAAAAAGAAATTTTTAAAAACGCTCCAATCAAAAACAAATTCATGAACAATTTTAAGAAACAGTCTACCCAAACAAGAAAGAACAGAAAAACAATTCTGGTAATATGACAAAACAAAGTTCTACAACACTCCCAAAAGACTACTAGCTCCCCAGCAATGGATCCAAGCCAAGAAGAAATCTCTGAAATGCTAGAAAAAGAATTCAGAAGACTGATTATTAAGCTACTCAAGGAGATACCAGAGAAAGATGAAAAACAACTCAAAGTAATTTAAAACGTAATTCAGGATAGGAATAAATACTTTTCTAGAGAAATAGAAATCAAAAAGAGAAAAACAAATTCTGAAAATGAAAGACACACTTAGGAAAATACAAAACACAGTGGAAAGTTTCAACAATGACTAGAACAAGTAGAAGAAAGAATTTCAGAGCTCATAAACAAGGCTTTTGAATTAACTCAATCAGACAAAGAAAAAGAAAGAAGAATTTTAAAAGAATGAACAAAGTTTCTAAGAAATATGGGATTATGTAAAATGGCCAAACCTATAAATAATTGGTGTTCTTGTGGGAGAAGAGAAGTCTAAAAGTTTGGAGAACTTATTTGAGGAAATAATCAAGGAAAACTTCCCTGCCCTTGCTGGAGTTATAGACATCCAAGTACAAGAAGTTCAAAGAACTCCTGGGAAATATATCACAAAAAGATTATCATCAAGGCACATAGCCATCAGGTTATCTAAAGTAAAGATGAAGGAAAGAATCTTAAGAGCTGTGAGGCCGGTGTGGTGGCTCACGCCTGTCATCAGCACTTTGGGAGGCCGAAGCGGGCATATCAGGAGGTCAGGAGTTCAAGACCAACCTGGCCAGTATGGTGAAACCCTCTCTCTATTAAAAATACAAATATTAGCCAGGTGTAGTGGTGCTTGCCTGTAGTCCCAGTGACTCAGGAGGCTAAGGCAGAAGAATCACCTGAATGCAGGAGGCAGAGGTTGCAGTGAGCTGAGATCATGCCACAGCACTCCAGACTGGGCAAACAGAGCAAGACTCTGGGAAAAAAAAAAAAAAAAGCTGCGAGAAAAAAGCATCAAGTAACCTGTAATGGAAAACCTATCAGATTAACCGCAGATTCTCAGCAGAAACCTTACAAGCCAGAAGGGATTGGGGTCCTATCTTTAGCCTCTTTAAACAAAGGAATTGTCAGCCAAGAATTTTGTATCTAGCAAAACTGAGCTTCATAAATGAAGGAACGATAAAGTCTTTTTCAGACAAACAAATGCTGAGAGAATTTGCCTCTACCAAATTGAAACTACAAGAGATGCTAAAAGGAATTCTAACTCTTGAAACAAAAACTTGATATACACCAAAATAGAACCTCCTTCAAGCATCATTCTCACAGGGCCTATAAAACAATAACACAATTAAAAAAAGTATCTAGACAACAACTAACCTGATGAATAGAGCAGTATCTTACACCTCTATACTAACATTAAATGTAAATGGCCTAAGTGTTCCACTTAAAAGATGCAGAATGGCAGAACGGATTAAAAATTAAAATTTACTGTCTTCATGAGACTCGCCTAGCACCTAAGGACTCATGTAAACTTTAGGTAAAGGTGTGGAAAAAGATATTCCACACAAATGGAAACCAAAAGCGAGCAGGAGTAGCTACTCTTATATCAGACAAAACAGACACTAAAGCAACAGCAGTTAAAAAAAAAAAAAAGACAAAGAAAGACTTTATATAATGATAAAAGAATTAGTCTAACAGGAAGATATTACAATCTTATATTTATATGCACCTAGCCCTGGAGCTGCCAAACATAAAGCAATTACTACTAGACCTAAGAAATGAGATAGACAGCAACACAGTAATAGTGGGGGATTCCAGTACTCCACTGACAGCACTAGACAGATCATCGAGACAGGAAATCAACAAAAAAAGGACTTAAACTATACCCTAGAATACATGGACTTAACAGATATTTACTGAATATTCTTCCCCAAAAAAATGCAGAATACCCATTCTTCTCATCAGCACATGGAACATTCTCCAAGACAGACCATATGACAGACCATAAAACAAGTCTCAATAAATTTTAAAAAATCAAAATCATAGCAAGTATATTCTTAGACCACAGTGGAATAAAACTAAAAATCAATTCCAAAAGGAACCCTCAAAACTATACAAATACATAGAAATTAAATAGTCTTCTCTTGAATGGTTTTTGGGTTAACAATGAAATCAGGATGGAAATTGTAAAATTCTTCAAAATGAATGATAATACTGACACAACTTATCAAAACCTGTGGGATACAGCAAATGCAGTGCTAAGAGGAAAATTCATAGCATTGTCTACATTAAAAAATCTGAAAGAGTACAAATAGACAACCTAATGTAATGCCTCAGAGAACTAGAGGAGCAAGAATGAACCAAACCCAAACCCAAACCCAGAAGAAAAAAAAGAAATCACAAAGATCAGAGCAGAATTAAATAAAATTGAAACAAACAGAAAAGCAATACAAAATATAAGTGAAACAAAAAACTAGTTCTTTGAAAAGATAAGCAAAATTGATAGATCATGAGCAAAATTAACCAAGAAAAGAAGAGAGAAGATCCAAATAAGCTCAATTATAAATGAAACTGGAGATACTAAAACCAATGCCACAGAAATACAAAAGATCATTCACGATTACTATAAACAGCTTCACATGCATAAACTATAAAATCCAGAGGAGATGAATAAATTACTGGAAATATACAGCCCTCCTAGATTAAATCAAGAAGAAATAAAAACCCTGAACAGACCATTAACAAGCAGCAAAAGTGAATCAGTAATAATAACAAAAAAAAAAAGTCAACAAAAAAAAGTGGCCAGGACCAGACGGATTTACAGCTGAATTCTATCAGACGTTCAAAGAAGAATTGATACCAATCCTACTGAAACTATTCCAAGATAAAGAAAGATAGAGAAAAGGATAGAGAAAGATAGGGAAAGACAAAATCCTCCCTAAATCATTCTATTAAGCCATTATCACCCTAATACCAAAACCGGGAAAGAACTTCACAAAAAGGAACACTACAGACCAATATCCCTAATGAACAGATATGCAAAAATCCTCAACAAAATACTAGCTACCCAAATTCAACCGGTATATCAAAAAGAATACATTATGATTCATCATGATCAAGTGGGTTTCATAGCAGGGATGTGAGCATACACAAGTCAACAAATATGATACATCACAAAAACAGAATTAAAAACAGAAATCAATAAACTCAATAAATGCAGAAGAGCATCTGACAACATTTAGCATCTCTTTGTGATAAAAACCCTCAACAAATTGGTATAGAAGGAACATACCTCAAAGTAATAAAGGCCATCTATCAATTAAAGCCAAAGTAACAAAACCCACAGCCAACATCATACTGAATGGGAAAAAGTTGAAAGCATTCCCCCTGAGAACTGGAACAAGACAAGAGTGCCCATTATCACCACCTCTATTTATTGGAAGTATTGGAAGTCCTGGTCAGAGCAGTCAAACAAGAGAGAGAAATAAAGGGCATCCAAATTGGAAAAGAGGAAGTCAAACTGCTGCTCTTCACCTATGATATGATCACAAACCTAGAAAACCCTAAAGATTCACCCAAAAAGCTCCTAGATCTGAGAAATTCAGTAAAGTCTCAGGATACAAAAATCAATGTACACAAATCAGTAGCACTACTATATACTAACAATGACCAAGCAGAGAATCAAATCAAGAACTCAATCCCCTTTACAACAGCTGCAAAAAATAAAATACTTAGGAATATATTCAACCGAAGAGGTGAAAAATGTCTACAGAAAAAAACTACAAAACACTGATGAAATAAATCACAGATGACACAAACAAATGGAAACACATCCCATGCTCATGGATGGGTAGCATCAATATTACAAAAATGGCCATACTTCCCAAAGCAAACTAAAGACTCAGTGCAATTCCCATCAAAATACCATTATTATTCTTCACAGAACTAGAAAAACCAATCCTAAAATTCATATGGAACCAAAAAAGAGCCTGCATAGCTAAAGCAAGGCTAAGCAAAAATCTGGAGGCATCACGTTATCCAACTTCTAAGTATATTATAAGGCTATAGTTACCAAAATAGCATGATACTGGTATAAAAATAGGCATGTTGACCAATGGAACAGAATAGAGAACCCAGAAATATTTGTCAACTTTTGTTTGACAAAGCAAACAAAAACATAAAGTGGGGAAAGGACACCCTGTTCAATAAATGGTGCTGGGAAAACTGGCAAACTGCGTGTAGAAGAATGAAACTGGATCCTCATCTCTTACCTAAAACAAAAATCAACCCAAGATGGATCAAAGACTTAAATCTAACCCAAAACCGTAAAAATTCTGGAAGATAACATCGGAAAACTCTTTTAGACGTCGGCTTAGGTAAATAATTCATGACTAACACCCCAAAAGGAAATGTAACAAGAACAAAAATAAATGAATGGGACCTAATTAAACTAAAAATTTCTGCATGGCAAAAGAAATAATCAGCAGAGTAAACAGACAACCCATACAGTGGAAGGAAATATTTGTAAGTCATGCATCCCGCAAAGGACTAATATCCAAAATCTACAAGGAATTCAAACAAAGCAAGAAAAAAAACAAATAATCCCATCACAAAGTAGGCAAAGGACATGAATAGACAATTCTCAAAAGAATATATACAAATAGCCAACAAACATATAAAAAAATGCTCAGTGTCACTTATTATCAGGGAAATGAAAATTAAAACCACAATGGGATACCACCTTACTCTTCCAAGAATGACTATAATTAAAAAGTGAAAAAATAATCGATGTTGCCATGGGTATGGCAAAAAGGGAATACTTTTACACTGCTGGTGAGAATGTAAACTAGTACAACCACTACGGATAACAGTATGGAGATTACTTAAAGAACTAAAAGTAAAACTATCATTGGCCAGCAATCCCACCACTGGGTGTCTACCCACATGAAAATAAGTCAGTATGTTAAAAAGACACATGCACGCACATGTTTATAGCAGCATAATTTGCAATTGCAAATATATGGAGTCACTCTAAGTGCCCATCAACCAAGGACTAAACAAAGAAAATGTGGTAGGCTGAACATGGTGGCTCACACCTGTAATCTCAGCACTTCGGGGCATCAAGGTGGGTGGATTACCTGAGGTCAGGAGTTTGAGACCAACCTGGCCAATATGGCAAAACCTCATCTCTACAAAATTACAAAAATTAGCCAAGCATGGTGGCAAACTCCTGTAGTCCCAGCTACTCAGGAGGCTGAGGTAGGAGAATTGCTTAAACCCAGGAGGCAGAGGTTGAAGTGAGCTGAGATCACACCACTGCACTCCAGCCTGGGCAACAGAGTGAGACTTCATAAAAAAAAAAAAAAAAGGAAGGAAGGAAGGAAGGAAGGAAGGAAATGTGGTATATAGAGAAAATGGAATACTATTCAGCCATAAAACAGAATAAAATGATGTCTTTTGCAGCCACTTGGATGGAGCTGGAGGCCATTATCCTAAATGAATTCTAACTCAGGAATGGAAAAACAAGTATTGTATGTGCTCACTTATAAGGGGGAGCTAAGCTATGAGGATGCAAAGGCATAAGAATGATATAATGGACTTTGGGGACGTGGCAAGGGGAAGGGTGGGAGTGATAAAACATTATATATTGGATACAGCATACACTGCTCAGATGATGGGTGCACCAAAATCTCAGAAATCGTCACTAAAGAACTTATCCATGTAACCAAAACCACCTATACCTCCAAAGCTATTAAAATAAAAATAATTTATAAAATAAAATAAGATGTAAAAGTTAGTCTGCAAACTTGGCACTGATTTTCCTGGCACTCAAAACAAGAAGTAATAGCATATAAATCATTTGATTTACTTTACATATGAGAGAAAGTCTTAGCAGTTGTTTGAGGATAAAATAAAGGAAGTTTTTGGTGTTTTGTTTAAGATTTCTGGATCAAAAAGGATGCCTCTTCCAGATCTTGTACAAACATCGAGTAATGAAAAACACTGTGACAACATCTCTACCATTAACACAAAATGTATCTCAGTGAGAGTTATTCTTGGCAGGACACATTAATTAGGTCTGATGCTGACAAAGTACTGAGGACAATATATTAATAACTGCAGACATGTGTGCATGTTTTGTCCACTTGGGCTCCTATAACACACTACTGTAAATGAGATGGCTTATAGCAACAGAAATTTATTTCTCACA
Organism: Trachypithecus francoisi; assembly: GCF_009764315.1. Taxonomy (NCBI): domain Eukaryota; kingdom Metazoa; phylum Chordata; class Mammalia; order Primates; family Cercopithecidae; genus Trachypithecus; species Trachypithecus francoisi. The sequence goes on along the minus strand of NW_022681458.1, from coordinate 122,683,089 downwards.
GTTCTGGAGGGTGAGATGTTCAAGATCAAAGCACAGGCAGATTTGGTATCTGGTGAGGACCTATTTCCTGAGTCACAGGTGGCCATTTTCTCTCTTTGTCCTCACATGGCACACAGCTCTCTGGTGCCTCTTTTATAAGGTAATTGCCGGGGTCTGAATACGTCCTCCAAAGTTAACGTGTTGAAAACTTAATCCCCAATGCAACAGTGTTGAGAAGTGGGACCTTTATGAGATGATTAGGTCATGAGGGTTCTGTCCTTACCAACAGACTAATACCATCATTACAGAAGTGGTTTATCCCTGGAGCGGATTAGTTATATCACAGGAGTGGGTGATTGACAAAAGAATGATTTTAGGCCAGGTTCAGAGGCTCACACCTGTAATCCCAGTATTTTGGGAGGCCAAGGTGGGCAGATCACCCGAGGTTGGGCACTCGAGACCAGCCTGATCAACATGGAGAAACCCCATCTCTACTAAAACTACAAAATTAGCCGTGCATGGTGGTGTGTGCTGTAAACCCAACTACCTGGGAGGCTGAAGCAGGAGAATCACTTGAATCTGGGAAGTGGAGGTTGTGGCAAGCCAAGATCGCACCATTGCACTCCAGCCTGGGCAACAAGAGAGAAACTCCTTCAAAAAAAAAAAAAAAGAAGAAGAAGAATGATCTTGGCTCCTTCCCTCTCTTGTTCTCATGGTCTTTGCCCTTCTGCCTTTCATCATGGGATGACACAGCATGAAGGCACTTGCCAGATACTAGTGCCATGCTCTTGGACTTTCCAGCCTTTAGAGCCATGAGCCAAATGTATTTTCTTTACAAATTAACCAATCTCTAATATTCTATTACAGCAGCCTAAAATAAACAAAGACCATCACTAATCCCATTCACAAGGGCTCCACCCACATGACCTAATCATCTCCCAAGGCCCCCCACCCTCTAACACCATCACCTTGGGGATTAGGTTTCATTATATGAATTGGGGAGGGTGGGGTACACAAACATTCAATGCTTTGCACATATCTAGGAAACAGAGGTCCTGCTGTGGAGGAAAATACCTACATTGGCCCAAGCTGAGCTCACCTCATTCATTAATCATGATATAACTCATTTCAGAATGTGTGTCTGAGAACCAGCCTGACAACAGTTTGGGGAGGGTAAGACTTCTTACTGGTGAGTAGATGAAAATGGATGTCTGGATAATGCAAAAACAGACCTAGATTCTTCAGCCATAAAAGGTACAGCAAATGACTTGCTAGTGTTTGGCCCTGGCAGCCTTCACTCCAAGAGGAGGGGCTCATGTCTAACCTTTTTTCAATAAGCAAAGAATCTAGAGACAAATCCAACCAAAAATTGTCACCAGCAGCCAGAAGCAGCAGCTGCCTGTGGAGGATGTAATGGGAAATGGTAATGCCTCATGGCCATTGCCTTCCCTGCCATCACATGGGAGGGGCTCAGCCCTAGGGGCTGTGCTGATGCTTGGTGACAGGTGTCTGGACCTAATCCTCAGACCTCTGCTTCCCTGGCACATGCCCCAATGGTGCCCACCTGCAGGGGTGGCACGTTGCCTGGTGTGATGGGCAGAGGAGCTCCATCCATTTGGTCCTGCCAGTTAAATCTGGACTTAATAGAAAGAGGCAGAAATTACAGCCCCTGCCATGAAAACTGATTGCTCCAGTGGCCAGAACCCAGCTGAGCCTCATGGCAAAGAAGTTGGCCATCCTGAGAAACTTAGCCATCCTCCCTTTACTTTACCAAAGAAGCCACAAAAGAAGCCAGTGGCAGAGGTGAGATAGGAGGATGTTTTGGATGGGCTTCCCTCATTCTCCATCTTCCCCTTTTGTGACTCCATATGCCTTGCTAATTAAGTTTCCGACTACCCCAGTGTTGGAGCTCAAGGAAGGAAGAAGACATGAAGGGCAGAAAAGTTCACGTTTGATGCATCCTCTCTGGATGGCTTAGCATCAGAGTTCTCTGGGTTTAGCAGAGATTTACAGCCAACTCTTTCATTGGAATCATGCATAAATTTTTCAAAGATGCCTGTCCCTAGAAGGAATGTGGTACCTGACTTTCTCTTGATTGGGAAAAAAAAGCCCTTCCTTGGCCCCTAAACACCCACAGTCACCTCCGGCTTCTTTCTGCAGAAGAGCCTTCTCCATTGGGGTCCTCTTGGACAACTTCTAAGACAACCTGTCCCAGCTCGCTCAGGAACATGAGCAACACTTTAGGTCACCGAAAACACCATGTATTCCCAATTGTCCCAACACACTCCAAGCTCAGCAATGCCCCCAGCTCAGCAATGCCACTCTGCTTTACTTTCACAATGTTTTTCGCTTTTTCCCTTTCTGATTATGTAAGCTTCTTTCTAGAACATTAAGAGTTTGCAAATGCACTCCATAATCTGCAAGGTATCAAATTATTTCACATACTAACAACTCAATGTTTGTTTAATGTGCATTCTACTCGAGCACTGCATTCGTTTTTCAACACAACAAATGGGAATGAGAGAAACCCAGTCAAGCCCCTTGGACAATTGCTGTAACAGGAAAAGAAAACAGCTTGTTTTACAGACTTAAATGAATACCCGTTCTATGGCTGTTTGATTATTTATATTGCTGATTTCATTTGTATGAGTTTGTATGTCAACATGACTATTTCCAAGAATAGCCAGCAAAGGAGGTCAGCCAGGTGCCCCCAAAGAAGGAAAGAATTCTCAGTGGACAGATGGATGGTAAGGACAGAACAGCCTCTGGCAGAATCGTGAGGAGGGAGAAGGATGTCTGCAGGCAGAATTCACTACATCATCTGCAGGGATAAGTGCAAAATGAAAATGCAGAGACCCTCGTTCAAATCGTCAAGACACGACGGCAGAGCATCACACCAGCACGGGGCTCTGAGCCACTACACAGACTGCAGGCAAAGATGCTGGCCTGTCTGCAGGAGAGGGAAGGAAACCGGCAGTTGATGAGCAATGGGATTTAAAGTGCTCTTCAGGTGCTCTTCAAATGTTGCTCCATATGACAGCAGGGAGGGAGGAATGCCTTTCCGGATTTTTCAAAGAGGAAATTGAAGCTGTGCAAGGCTTGTCCAGAGCACCCAGCTGTGGAGTGGCAGATCAAGTATTCAAATTGTGTCCTGCCTGAACCCACTGTCCCCCTGGAAAAAAAAATCAAAAACAAAAAACCCAGATCCGGCTGCAGGAACTGGCCTGCTAGATGTCATTGATACAGCCACTTACGCTCCCTGAAAATTTTGCCTTTTAAGCTGAATCTCATAGTGGAATACAATGTTTTGTTTCAAAGTGAGAGAACTGTCCCTCATGGGTGAAGATACAGGAGTGAGATTTGAGAGGCTGGCCCACCACCTGACGGCTCACCAGTCGTAATGACAAGTACTCAGGCTGTGAAGCTTTGATCCTATTGCTTCCTGATCACCAGGCAGTTCCAAAACAAAATAGTCATGTTTTTCTGCTCATACTGGAAGCTCCCAGAATTCATGGATATGCGAAAGAGAAAGAGAGAGAGAGAGAAAGAAAGAAAGAAAGGAAGGAAGGAAGGAAGGAAGGAAGGAAGGAAGGAAAGGAAAGGAAAGGAAAGGAAAGGAAAGGAGGAAGGAAGGAAGGAAGGAAGGAAGGAAGGAAGGAAGGAAGAGCCCCAAAGTGTTTCAAAAAAAAAATGTAGCTTTAAGTTGAGTAGAAACATGAACTTACCTTTTTATAATTCTTCCTCAAATATAAACCTTCTAATTGGAAAACAACATATGGTTCAATATTGGATTGAGTGCTTTCCTTTAGTATCTTCCTAGCCTAATCTCAGATTATATTAATCGCTAATTAATACCTTTTGCCTTTTATTCATGCGGAAAGAATCGATATTTTAATTACAAACTGCTGAATAATATTCCTTTATCTATCCTTTAATGGCATTGCCAGTTTATTTAGATGCAAACATCTAAGGATTTTTATATCCCCTGGAGCAATTTCTCTTTTAAATACTTTCTGTGATACAGTTGCTATAAAGCAATAAGTGAGCCAAGGAGACGTAGCATGAAATTACATTCCATCTCCGAGTTTGTGTAATTAAATAAAAATGTGTCACTTACAAGGTTATAATTTTCCATCAGTGGATTTTCTGGAGGAGATTGGTGACTTATTAATTAATGTTATTGATATCATATTCTTAGGAATCACCAGGTTGGAGAGAAATTGGGAATTCTTTGCTAAAAAGCATTGTTCATTCCTCTTGAAGATGAGAGGCAACATCAGAGCAAAACCTCAGGGCCTTTGAAGCCAAGAGAATCTAGGTTTAAATGTCAGCTGATATTCCCCACCTGGCTGATCTTGGGTACTTTACCCAATCTCTTGTAAAATGGGGTTAATAATCACTCATACGTTTTTATAGGGATTAGACAGGTTTTCACAATGCCTAGCATGTTAGTATTTTTATATTTCATTATCAGTGACACCAGAGAAAGACAAAACACTTAAACGTCTCTTAAATACAGTTCCTACCATGTTTCTTCTGAGGGAAATTATAGAGATGACTATGGCCCAGGACCACAGGAGTTCCAGTGAATAGCTATACACAGGTTTTTGCAACAGCAATTTTCAGCATATAGTGTATGAATACGTTTTTTGTCTTCTTTTCAGCATAAGCCATTTTTAGTGATACAGAGAAAAGCATCCAAGAGCAAAACCATTTAAAAACATGTCCTTATTGCTGAAAGGAGAGGAAGGATGAGAAATGAAGGCAATGGAGCCTATCCCTAACATTCTCTGCTTTCCAATTCCATGACCTGCCAGGCTCATGGCCCTTTACTGATAGGGAAAGAGGGCATTGCCTCCTGTTTTTACTTCTTTCTTTTGCTGACTTTTATGGGAAGTTCTCTAACCCCTTGGTACAAAGCTGGGTTTTTGTTTGAATCTTAAACAACTGAATGTGATCCCCCATACAGCTGCATCTTGGCAGCAATGGCAAGTTCAGCTGGAGAAAGTCCCATCGCAATCAGATGGCATTGTTCCCTGGCTGCATCTGGCTTTGTCCTGGGGTGGTTACCACATTGCAAAGGTGAGAGCTTCTTCCTGTCAAAGAAATAGGATCCAGACAGCAGCAGATAAATGCTCAATAAACTCAAGCAGATAAAAACTCAAGCCTCACTTCTTGGTCTATGCCAGGGACTCTCCAGCTGCAGACATGGTTCTTATCATTGGGTGTGTGGTTCTCACCGCAGACCCCACCGTCCAGGCAGTTTGAGGCTGGATGCCCTGGGATGCCAAGAAAAACACAGGGGCCAGATGGAGGTGAGGGACCGAGTCACCTAGGAAGCTGAATCAGGGCCCAAATGTGAATTCACAGTCCTCTGTCATACTTTTGCCCGTCTACTAGCACGTATGGCGGTTAGGCTAAACTCCCCCTGGCTCTACCATGGCCAATTAGTTACCTTAGGCTATCAACTTTCAGTTTCTCAAACTACCACCCATCCTTTGAAATCCATTAAGTCTGCCTCTTCTAGGAAGCCCAATATCACCACTGCAACTTACAGAGCTCCCACCCTCTGCTGGCATCTAGAGCTTCTGCCTTGGGTGCCAGGTTCTGTTCGGCAGGTTCCTGTCTTTTTGTGGCTGCCCTGCCTCCAAGATCAAGTGGGATCAGGAACCACATTCTGAGATTTTTTGGGATCTGCTAGATTTCATATAGATTTTGTTTGTTTGGTTGTTTGGTTGGTTGGTTTGGGTTTTTGATTTGTTTTGTTTTTGTTTTTTGTTTTTGTTTTTGTTTTTGTTTTTGAGACAGAGCCTCACTCTGTTGCCCAGACTGGAGTGCAGTGGCACGATCTAGGCTCACCACAACCTCTGACACCCAGGTTCAAGCGATTCTCCTGCCTCAGCCTCCTGAATAGCTGCGACTACAGGCACCCACCACCACACCCAGCTAATTTTTTTATTTTTAGTGGAGACCCGGTTTCACCATGTTGGCCCTACTGATCTCTAACTCCTGACCTCACGTGATTGGCCTGCCTCGACCTCCCAAAATGCTGGGATTACAGGCGTGAGCCACTGCAGCCGACCAGATTTCATATAGTTTCTATTAGAGGCAATGTGCAAATAAATGGTAGCTGCTATGGAAGGGACCCACCAGGCTAAGAGGGTCTGGCCCACATCGAAGAAAGGGCTCTCACCTCTGGCTGCTTTCTTCCCTTCTGAGAGGCAGGACTACATAACATACTGGTTACCTGCTAGGATCTAGAGTCCAGCAGGCAGCAAACTCCAACCCCACCACTAACAGGCTCTGTGAGTTTAGGCAAGTTTCAATGGAGTTTCAGGCCTGTGAGCTGACATCATTGAGGAGCAGATGGTAGGAGTCCTGCACACTCTAAGACAGGGATTCCTCAGAGCCAGACCCACTGACTCTAGGATAGTCCACTCTTGGCAGAGGGAGCAGAAGTAGCACAGGGAGAATGAGATGCTTGTCATGTTGATCCCTAACAACCTGCAGCAAACCTGTTCTTGTCATACAGATCAGGGCAAAGGTTATTCCCACACAATGGGTTTCTTCTTGAGAGGAAATTGATGGCCTAACCTAGAATCCTACTGAGGAAGCAAGACATCTGCCATTTGAAAATTGAAGAGGGATAAAATCTGTCAATGCTCCCTTTAGAATTCACCTCCTAAATCTAAAAATAAAAATAAAAATAAAAATAACTGTTGGCCTCAAAGCATCCCCTCAACTTTATCTTTGCCTTCCATTTCACAAACCCGGCATTTCCATTAAAATTCTCTTTCATAACAATCGGTTTTCAGACACTGGTGATAGATGGTGCTGTCCTTTGCAGCTGAAACCATTTGTGTTGATATCACTTCTATCAGCAACCACAAGTGAGCCCATAAAGTCAGCCATGTCCCCCAGGTCCCATTCATGCCAGACACCTGGGGACCTTCATAATCTCATCCGTGACCATCTGTTGACAGGAGTGGCCCTGTGTGTAATTCAATAAGCCAGCTAACAGCCCAGAAAGTATGTGCCGAGCGCACAGTCCACTCAGATCTGCATTGGGAGTGGGGAGATGCTGAACCTCTGCCTCCCAAAGTGCTGGGATTACAAGCGTGAACCACCTCACCTGCCTGGGGCTGAGTCTTATTCCTTCTATAGTAAGGCATAAGGGAGGTGTTCATTCATTCCCAAACACTTAGGCAGGGCCCATGGGGTCTCTGCCACCAACCACTGTAGATTCCAGGGGTAAGACAGTAAATGGTTTATAACCAAAAGGTTACAATTTAGTTGGAGAGACAGGTGATAAGTGAGAAAACAATACATAATAAGATCATTCTAAATGGTGGTTTAGTGCTACGGAAAAAATATAGCCAGGCAATAACATGAGGACTAGGGGAAAGGTGACAGAGAAGGTGGAATAAAAGTCCGTCGCTGCCCACAAGGAGCTTATACTCAGATTGACAAAAACACTTGACTCAACCACAGTGACAGACCCAAGCAACATTATCACATAGTGTGATTCAGACCATCCGGGCTGCAAGTCTTCAGGGCACAGGAGGCAGAGAAGGTGGCATCACTGAAGATACATCTCAGAGGAGAGCACCTGGAACCAGGTGAGAAATATGAGTATCCTGGAGAGTCATCAACCCCAAACAGCTTCTGTGAGCCAGGCCTCATTGTACCCATTTTGTAGACAAGAAAACTGAGACACAGATGCCTGCAATTTTGCCTCTGGTAAACAGTGGTGCCAGGGGTCTTTGCTCATGCTTAGCCGCATGAAAAATCTGGTGTTACTGGACCTCAGATAATCACTGAATGTCTAAGTGTTTGAGGAGAAGCTCCAAGTGTTATCTTTCCATGTATCAGATGGCCAGTGATGTAAGAGCAGTTCTCCCAGAAAATTGGGGTGTTCCCATAAAGCTGCAGCTCCAGTCCCAAAAGCCCTACTGTCTTGGATCTGCTTGGCTGGCTGTCTCCCTCCTGCAACTCCAGCGATAGCTCTGCGGCAGCAGCAGGAGGCAGCCTTAGGGAATAAAATAGATTGGAGTAGAGCTGGCCAAGGACTCCCGGCTCCACGGCCATCACTAAACACCTACATAAGCCTCCCTCAGCTGTCACACACCAACTGCGAATTATCAGGGGAGGTCACGGGTCAGAGAGAGCTTTGCCTAATGGGGACAGAGGGCACCTGAGCAATGTGGGGTGTGGGATTCCAGATGTTTAACGTTTGGGGCATGTTTTTTCCTCTTTTAAAATAAACTTCATTGAGTTATAATTTACATATTATAAGATGCACTTGTTTAAAGCATATAGTTCAGTGAGTTGTTTTGTGGTGTTGTCGTTGTTTTGAGACAGAGTCTCGCTTTGTCACCCAGGTTGGAGTGCAGTGGCATGATCTTGGCTCACTGCAACCTCCGCCTCCCAGGTTCAAGCGATTCTCCTGCCTCAGCCTCCTGAGTAGCTGGGATTACAGGTGTGTGCCTCCACGTCCAGCTAATTTTTGTATTTTTTGTAGAGACGGGGTTTCATTATGTTGGTCAGGCTGGTCTCAAACTCCTGACCTCAAGTGATCCACTCACCCCAGCCTCCCAAAGTGCTGGGGTTACAAATGTGAGCCACTACATCTGGTCAGATCAATGAGTTTTGACAAGTGTACATACCTGTGTACTTAGGGGTGCGAGTGCTTCTGGCAGACCCTCCTGCAAAATCCCCAAGCCGACCAACAGGAATTTCACCACTTACATGTTGGCCCCAGGGACACCTTAAACGATCTTGGTGAACAGGCCATTTCAATACTACTGCAGCTGACAGACACTGTCAGTACTGAACCACCTAAGGTCCCCCCAAAACCATGCATCCAGAGGTCTTCTACTAGCTGGCAGCTAGGGCCCTTCCAATCCCTGGCTGTTTGAGAGCCAGCACCATGTCATGGTGAAGAATCCTGACTCTGGAGCCGGACCACAAATCCCAGCCTACCCCCTCCCTGTGCTCAGTTTTTTCTTTGTAATGGAGATAATGACAATCTCTGTCTCACAGGAACATCATGAGATCCCGCGAGTATGTAGGGTGCTTGTCAATGTGACGTAGCTAGAGTAAGCAGTGAATGTAACGTAAGTGCTGCCATCATCATGGTTCCAGGGATGGACCGAGGGGGACTCAGTTGTCACTCAGGCCTAAGGAGAGCAAAAGATATATATATTTGAGCAGGAAAGGATGGTTGCCTTCGTATGTTGGGTCCTTATCTTTCAATTAATCTTTTCCAGAGAAGAAAACTTGGGCTGTTATCTGGCTGTCGGTGTCCGAGGCTTGCAAAATGTGTGGGTGGGTGCCGTGGGAGGTGAAGTGACAGCAGAGGGAGGACCTCACCCCTCACGACCACACCTGAACTGGACCTCTGTGACCGCATTTTAGAGAGTTAGTGTCCATTGGTAATGTCTTTGTCTCGGAAGCCAGACACCGGGACTGGGTCTTTTTTGTTTGTTTGTTTTGTTTTGAGAAAGGATCTCACTTTGTTGCCCAGGCTGGAGTGCAGTGACGTGATCTTGGCTCACTGCAGCGTCAATCTCCCAAGCTCACGCAATCCTCCCACCTCAGCCTCCCAAGTAGCTGGGACCACAGGCACATGCCACCACGCCTGGCTAATTTTGTTTACTTTTTATAGACACGAGGTCTCACTATGTTGCTTGTTCTGGAATTCCCGAGCTCAAGCATTCTTTTTACCTCAGCCTCCCAAAGTCCTGGGACCACAAGTGTAAGCCACCGCACCTGCCTAGAGCTGAGTCTTATTCCTTCTATAATCACACCAAGTGGGAGTCTCTGAGCCCACATCTGCTGAGCAAGTTTGAGTGAAAAATCCCAGAATCATCTGGACAGCAGAGACAACGCCCCAGCATGGCTTAAAGTGTACACACAACACAGGGTCAGGGTCTACCCCTCACAGCTGCACCTGTGTAGAGTAAATGCACCTGATAGCCATAACTTAAGCGTATGCTTAGAATAACCCTGTGTGGCAGATGCACTTGAATGTGTGTTCCGAGTTAGGAAATCCAGGAGTGGCCAACCTGCACATCCATTCGTTATCTATGATAAACATCTGAGCGACCAGCCTGTCCCAGGGAACATGGACTGTACAGGGGATTGAGGCCCTGAGCTTTGAGTTAAATGAAGGTTACCAGGTGGAGGTTTTTTTTTTTTTTTTTTTTTTGAGGCGGAGTCTCGCTCTGTCGCCCAGACTGGAGTGCAGTGGCGCAATCTCGGCTCACTGCAAGCTCCGCCTGCGGGGTTCACGCCATTCTCCTGCCTCAGCCTCCCAAGTAGCTGGGACTACAGGCGCCCGCCACCTCGCCCGGCTAGTTTTTTGTATTTTTAGTAGAGACGGGGTTTCACCATGTTAGCCAGGATGGTCTCTCGATCTCCTGACCTCGTGATCCGCCCGTCTCGGCCTCCCAAAGTGCTGGGATTACAGGCTTGAGCCACTGCGCCCGGCCCAGGTGGAGGTTTTTAGGGGGAGGGTGTTAAGTGAAAATGCAATATAAAGTGCACGCCGTTTGCAGGAGGTTGTAGTTTTCCTGCTTAGCCTGCTGCTGCTAGGCGGTAAGGATACCTTGTCCAGGCTGCCACCACTGGACTGCAGGTAAGATGGTTCTTCTGCCCAGCTGGACTCTCTCCCCTGTATATAAGCCCCCTGTAATATGTCTCGTGCACTGACTCTAAATCTCTTCGTTGGCCTCTTGAACCTGGTGCCTTCTCTATGTGGGTTAACAGGGGTTTGGCACAACAACCTGGAAGGACCAAAGAGCAAGCTCTGAGCAGAGTAAGCCCATGTCTTCCCAACAGGGAGCCCTCCCCGTGGCCAATGGCCACCCACCCGGATGGAGCATGCTCACAGCTCCCAGACACTCTAGCCCCCCACGGGCCACTCCTCACTGTTGCCATCTCAGTGCACTAGCCTGCCCCCTACTCTGAGTTCAGGAAGGTAGCACACTTATTCTCTGTACCACCAGCAACAAGAGCAATGCCCGGCACATAGCAGACGAGGTAGACGTTTATGGAATAAATAAATAGGGCAAAAATAAACTAAGACATCTCTAGTCCATCATGAAAGGCCTGTATTTATGTCAGGAAAGACAATGACACAGTCTACACTACCACAGGCACAAGGCCTGGTACCCAGCAGGCGTAGATAAACACTTAGTGAATTAATCCAAGAGGGAAGGCTCCTCTCTGAGATGTTCATTTCTTAAGTCTCTTCTGGGATTAAAGACTACATCTGGGAATTTTATTTAAAGTTTAGAAGCATTGCTAAAAGTTTAACATACATATCTCCGTTTTAAATAGTCACCTTTGCTACCAAAATTGACTAACCTCATTAAATACTTTGGGGAAGCAGAAAATAATTGAGGTCACTGGCCTTTTAGGTATAATGTGCCTCTTAGGGACATCATAAATGGTTTTAGCTGCTTATTGCCTGCTCTTTGCCTTGGCTACAGGAAGCTTTACACCAATATGCAGTCTACACAATCTGAAATTATCTATGTTCCTTTCCATTTCTGTATGCCAACCTTACGAATGTTTACTTCCTTAATTTTTCTCTCTTCCCTGATTTCTTCATCTGATAATTTTCATATTTTTCTACAAGCCTCCTCAAGATATCTGCAAGTAGAAATAAATAGTAAATATACCCAACACATGTACGTATATATTTTTATAATGTCAATATAGATATTACAGTCCTCTGAAAAATAATTAAACTTGGCCTGAGTCTCTGATTCTGTGACTTATAGAACAAAACCCTTCCTACAATTTCCACAGATTCTTGAGAAAACCTCCTTGAAGCCCCTTCACTGATTTCTGCAGGAAATGTAACCCACCCCAGCTCTAGTGAGCTTAGCCAACTTGATCTGGGACTCTGGGGTGACGTCTCTGATGGAGCTGGTGATGGCCCAACTCTCTCAAGCTTCATCATTTCTGCCATCTCATTCCTCCCCTGGGATTTCCTCCCAGCTTTTCTTCTTCATTTTTGCTTGCTGGTTCCACCACTACATTTTGGAAGTTGAGCATGAGTTCTCTTTGTCTATTCTAAGAGACTTTTCAAAGTAATTCTTCCAAAGGAATCCAGTGTTCTCCCTAAAGGGAGTTCATGAGTAAACTTGTCTATGCCTCCTGACATCTCATCAGATAAATCCTGTTACTTTGTTGGACAAGAGTCTCAACAGGGAAGGCCCTGAAGGTTCCCTGTGGAGTTCTCACCTGGGCTACAGAATCTGAATAAATCCACAGCAGTGGACGTGGTGAGGGGTCAGACACCCAGGGCTCTCTCCCAGAATCAAGTGATGTCACTGAGTGAGAGCAGGCTCAGCAATGTGCAAAGATCAGCTTGCAATAAGCTAAGATCCGGCCACTGCACTCCAGCCCGGGCGACAGAGCGAGACTCCGTCTCAAAAGAAAAAAAAAAGAAATCTGCTGTCTTGACCTCAGCAGCAGATCTATTTGTTGGTCTAAGAGCAGTGTGAACACATTCATTCCTAGTTTGCAAAGTGATAGAAATAGGTGGAAAATGTGGATTCGCCAAACAATAGACTGGACTGGACAGCAGGACACAATTGGAATTGTGTACAAGGGAATTGTCCTTATTTTCTGACAGATTGGTGAAGAAATGAATACAATCAGTCTTTTATCCAACTCATAGCAAGTAATACTGGTGGAAATAATCAACACAAAATGAAACCAGCAATGGCTACCATCGCACACAGTAAAACTTATACATGCAAAATTTGACCCAGAAAATAGGACTTTTTGGAATTAATGACCACAAAAGAAAACTCACAACGATGGAAGCCATAATCAGTAAAATTTCTTATTCATAATAAAACTGGCCAAAAAAATTAAACCTCCAGAGCAAAAATTATATGAAAAGAATTGATTTAGATAAAAAATAACTTCAGGGAAATAAAAGTGGAAACAATTGGAGACAGCTTAACTCCACTTCATAGAAAATGGACCAAGAAATTAAATTGGATATCAGCGTTTATTCTGAAAAGTGCATTTTCAATGAACATTCCTTGGTGTGGGTATAATTCTTATTCAAATATTTGTATTCAAAACACTGAGTGAAGGGAAAGAAGACTCTGGAATGGAGTTCTTGGGGCCAGGTGCAAACAAAGTAGACATTTTTTACATCTGAGAACAAGCCTGGTACAATGTTCTCAGTTAATAGTTGTAGAATGATTTATTTACTTATCTAAAAAGCAAGCATCTCTGCCTCTCTGGCTTGCCTAGTCAAAAGACTTCCCTTCAGAATACCGTTCCAGACACGCAGTTATCTCTTAATCCCATGTTTTTCTTCTCAATCCACACAGAACACAGCAGAGACCCCTACCACCACCACCAAGACCCAATTCACCAAACTACATGTCTTCCCCTGACACCAGAATGCCCCATTCAGAAAAGAAAGCCGTTTATATCTGTCAATTAAGATTTCTATTGATCATAAATAAAAAAGTCTTGATTTTAGAACTCTAGGGGAGGAGATAGTAACTAATTTTGAGGCATTCAAGAGTCACTTTTTGTTGTTTCAAAATGCATTGCAATCTTGCTCTTGTAAAAATTTGTTAAAAAAAAAAAAAAAAGCCAGGTGCAGTGGCTCACACCTGTAATCTTAGCATTTTGGGAAACGGAGGCAGGTGGATTGCCTGAGCTCAAGAGTTCAAGACCAGCCTGGGCAACATGTTGGAACCCCGTCTCTACTAAAATACAAAAAATTAGCCAGGCGTGGAGGCATGTGTCTGTAGTCCCAGCTACTTGGGAGGCTGAGGCAGGAGAGTTGCTTGAACCCAGGAGGTGGAGGTTGCAGTGAGCCAAGATCAGGCCACTGCACTCCAACCTGGGTGACAGCACAAGACTCTGTGTCCAGAAAAAAGAAAAAAAAAAGTGGAAAAGTGGAGTGCATCTTCATCTAGGCATCCTAGAAATCTCACAAAATGGTTAGCATCATTATTTGCTGATACATTTGTCTCCTCTCTGAAAGACTGTGGGTCCCTTGAAGCGTGGGATGAGTCTCCAGCCTGGAGCCATGCCTAACACATAATAAACAACATTCTCTCCTGTGTTTCTTGACTGAATGGATGAGATCAAGAACCCCAAACAAAGTGATAGAAAAGTGAATTCCATTTACTAAATTCATTTTCATCCAAAATAGAAAATCTACAGTTCTGGATGGCTGGATGAGCAGCAGGACAAGAGTCGCAGGCCATTTAGATTCCACATATAGAACAAGAAAAGGTTCAGGTGAATCACATCCATTGTGTAAACCAGCCAGAATCCACTGGCCACTAAAAGGCTAAAAATACCGGAGAGGACGACAGTTTGTTGAACGCCCAGGTCCATGAACATTTACTAAGCATAGGTTGTAACTGATCTGGCAGAATGGCTGCAGCCCGCTCCAGATCAGCCCATTTCACAGAAGATAGCTGACCCTCAAAAAGGCAACTTGCCCAACAAAGGTGCAAAAATAAATCTAATTCGTAATTGCCCATTGTAGCTGTATGAAGGAATAATAGTGGAGCTTTTTAAATAACCACAAGCATGCAAGCCCCATCCCACTGAAGGCTGTGACTCATGGGTCTAGAGTGAGCCCAGGATATCTCTGATGTTAATTTCCCCCACAGGATTCCAATCATAACACGCTCACAAAGGTGGGCATGTTAGCACCTGGGGAGCTTCAAAAAGGCCAATGCCTGGACCCTACCGAGCCCAATCCAATCAGTGCCTCCAGGCAGGAGCATGAGCACGATATCTTCACAGCCAGGATTGAGATTCCCTGGAAACTGGAGCCTGCACTCTTTCCTCTGCGTCTTCCCATCTCAGATAAAGGAGCAGTGCCGTTTGCTCACCAGGAAGAGTCATTCGCAGTGACTGAACCACAGCTATTTAGTAAATCTGGTGCTTAGCAGCAGATGCTGCTGTCTGTGTCTCTGAAAAGAAATCTGGCGACTTCAACCTGTGAGGCCTGGAGGGCCGGAACCACGTCTTCTGTCTCTGTGCCCCCAGCACCTTGCCCAGAGCTGACAGTTAATCATTCTTAAACACCGCCATTTGCAGCCAACATTCCATCACCAGCCTAATAGGAAGGGTGCCATAAGCCACATTAGCTCCCAGGAGGGCTGAAGGAACACTAAGCCCTGTGACTTCTCTAGACATCCCACCTCCAGACTGCCTCCTCAGGTTCCTGGAGATCCTGGGCCAGCTCTGCTTCTGGAAACACCAAGATACTATGCTACCGAATGTGGAGCCATGCCTGCCTGAAAGTCAAACTGACCTATCTCACGGCTTGCATCTGCCCAGCGCACTCCACAGGGACAGCTCGGTGCCAAATGTCCAGCCCACCACCTGCCAGGAGGCAACAAGAAAGTCCTGGATCCACCCACCTTTGCAGGAGAGGCTGAACATGGTGCAGATGGCTAATGGCCCAGCTGGGCTGGGAGCCTTGTGTTAAGCATCATGCCCAGTTTTCCCAAACCTTTTGCAAAGTCAGGTTCTCTGTCTTCCAGGCCTCTTTTGGAGAAGCATGGAAAGTTTATGAATGAAGAAAGACGGAGCTGGGATGAGCTGGATGTGCTTCCCTAGGGCCATCTCCGTCGCCTTGAATGATGAAAAGCCACTGCATTCACAATATCAGCAGCACTTGGAGCCGGGCCACTGCCAGGTGCAGACAGGGGTGGTCAGGAGGAACAGAAGCCAGGGCACGACTCTGTCTGGCACAGTGCAAGATGGGATGTGCACTGCTGTCTACTAGTCACGACCCTGGGCAAATCACCTGCTCTGCATCTCCGTTTTTTCCTTCATGCGAGGGGCATGAGAACACCTACCTCTTGGCAGTGCTGTAATAATTGAGGGAGGGTGGCAAAGGTGTTTAGCAGAGGCTTGATAAACAATAGCCATTATCCTCACCCTGAGATGCTCTGTGCCTAGTGTCTTCTCATTAAATGCTTGTGAAAGAACTAAATGGATATATGGGTGAATTCATTAAAAACAAAATTCATAGGGAGGCAACCCTTTTAGAGAGAAGCGAGTATCTTAGCCCAGTTTGTAAACAGAGGTCAAAATCCAGAATTTCAAAATAGCTGTAGCTGTCACCTACTTAGTAATGACTGTCTGTGAGGCACGGAGCTCTATAGCATTCCATCGTCCACATGGTAGATATTATTTATTGATTCATTGGATGAAGAAACCAAAGCTAAGGGGTGCTCTTAGCCTCTCCCATCTCCTGCCCTGGTCTTACGTGCCCAATCAAGCATGGAGCTCGGCAGGATGACAGTGCTCCCAGCACCCCCATCACCCACTGTATAAGTATGTGTTCTTCAGCACAAGCCTGGTTGCTGAGTGAGGGTCTGCTGCATGCCTCACTCATGGTCAACACTCAGACACCAGCAGACCACCAATCAGTGGGGTTTCAGATAATTTGTTCATTTAGTTACAATCACAAATACTTTTTCGATTTACACCATATGCCAGGCACTATTCTCTATGATGAAGATAGAGCAGTTACAAAGCAGATCAAAGCCTGCCTTCATACGGTTTACATTGTAATAGGAGGAGGCAGGTCATAAGCAGATAACACGGAAGTCTAAAACGTGCTGGGCACCGGTAAGTGCTGTTTTCAAAGAACTCGGGTTAGAGAGTTGGAGGATGGCAAAGTGGCAGGGCTGGTTTCCACACAGTGACTAAGAAGGGTCTCTCTGATAAAGCAGTTGGAGCAGATTTCAACACAGTAGGGGAGCCAGGTGGTCACCTATGGGGGGAAATGTCTCCAGAGAGGATAGAAAATAGGGTGCTCGGATTGTCCTGCAGAGAGCAGGGGCAAGGGAGATTGGGAGGGAGAGAGCATGGGGATGGGCTGGACTGAACTCACTGGGAGTTTTGGGCAGACCCCTCTGTCCGCTAGTTCCTTCTTTCTTTTAGATAGTGTCTTGCTTTGTTGCACAGGCTGGAATGCAGTGATGCAATAACAACTCACTGCAGCCTCAAAGTCCTGAGCTCAAGAGATCCTCTCTCCTTTGCCTCTTGAATAGCTGGGACTACAGGCATGCACCACTATGCTTGGCTAATTTTTTTTTTTTTCCTGTAGAGACGGAGTCTACTATTTTGCCTACGCTGATCTTGAACTCCTGGCTTCAAGTGGTCCTTCCGCCGCAGCGTCTCAAAGTGCCAGAATTACAGGTATATGTCACCCCACCCTGCTGTCTGCTATTTCGAGGAGAGACTATAGGAGTGAAAGAGGAAAGCCAGTTAACAACCTATTGCCAAAAATGGTTACCAGAATTTGAATGTATTAATGTATTTAATCCTTGCAACAACAACACTAAGTGGCTACTATTGCTACCCTTATTATATAAGTGAGGAAACTTAGCCACAGAGAGGTTAAGCAACTTGCTCAGAATTCCACAATCAGCAACCTGTGGAGGCAGGATTTAAAGTGGGCAGCCTGGCTTTAGGGTCCATGCGGCTGAACATTATATGGTATAGACCCACCCAGTATAATCCACTGGGGAGCACGAGGCAGGGAGTTGTCTTCCTGACATGAGGAAATGTTAACCTACTCTTTTAGAAGTCTTCGAGAAAGTAAACCAAAAGAAGTCTGTTCTACGTTTATTTATTTAGCTGTTCCAAATGTTTTGCAGGCCAGGAGCAGCAGCTCGCACCTGTAATCCCATCACTCTGGGAAGCTAAGGAAGAAGGATGACTTGATCCCAGGAGTTTGAGACCAGCCTGGACAACATAATGAGACCATGTCTCTACAAAAAAGGATTGTTCAAAAAAAACAGCCAGGTGTGCTGGCACATGCCTGAATTCCCAGCTACTCAAGAGGCTGAGATGGGAGGATTGCTTGAGGCCAGGAGTTTAAGGCTGCAATGAGCTATGATCGCACCACTGCACTCCAACGTGGGTGACACAGCAAGACCCTATCTCTATAAAAAAAAAAAAAAAAGCTTGGCTAACCCTTCAACTAATAAATAAGTATATTAGCATTAATCAAGCTTAGGATAACTCATTTATTCATCTAACATCCCTATGATGCAGATATTCTTAGCCCATTTTACAGATAAAGAAGCTGAGGCTTAGCAAGGCCAAGTAACATGCTCAGAGTCCCACAGTGGGGATTCAAATCCCATTTCTACTCTAAAGACCATGGTCTTTCTGCCCTGCACCATCCATCTTCCCCACAGGACTTAAAAGAAAATACACACTAGGATTGGGGAAAACTATCTTTCCATGCTAAACAACCAGACTGGAGACTTGAGCTGCAATAATAAAGGGGAATTGTTTTGTGGAATTCATTCTGGGAGCAAGAGTATTTACTACTGCCAAAAACCTCTGGAACTGGGAAAGCCCAGAGAAACCAGGTCAACAGCTGCCACCAAACACTTCCAGGTAGTGAAATCCAATGGGGTCCAATGGCAGACACCCTCGGTACTCAGTGAGAAAGCAAAAGGGCCCCAGGAGAGCTTCAACAGGTGAGGGATGCTGCACTTGGGAAGAAGTAATTCAAACAGTACTTCTGAAGCAATGAGCTCTGAGCGGTCAATTTCCACTCAGACTGAGAATGGGCTTGTCTTTATAGACTGTGCCCAGAAAATGTTAGACCAATGTGCTGCAGCTGCCAAATACACCAACAAACTGCTGGCCATGTCAGGAAGGGCAGCCTGGAAAGCAGAGAGGAGTCATTATCCCTCCCTCCCATAAAACCGCAGTTCACTTGCACCTGGAGTAGCATATGTAGTTCTGGTCCCTGACCCACATTGGAACAGAGCAAAGCTACGGAAGAGAACCGCCCCAAGCAGGGAAATCCAAATCCGGATCTATTATAGTCAGCATGTACCGAGCCTCTAAAATGGGCCAGGAACACTCTAAGAGCTCTTTGTATCATTCAATCTCACAACAACCAGATTTAGGAGTTTTATCTCCATCTGAGAAATGCAGATCCTGAGACTGACAGAAACGAATAATGCCCACAGAACCCCATCACTGGTGAGTGGTCTGTGCAGGATCTGAAGTCCAGCTTCCTGGATTCCAAAGCCGTTCAGTTTGCCAGACCCAGGCCAGCTCCTAGATCAGCCCTTCCCCAAGCTTCCTGCTGCCCCATAGGCATCTTCCCCTGCCCTAAGGCACTTCTCATCACTTCCCACCACAGATCCTGTAGTCCAGCCAGGGGGTGGAGGGGCTGCCTCCTTCCCAAATCGAGTGTTGGGGTTTACAGTCAAGGGTCAGACTGGATAAAGAGAACCTATAAAGGATTGAGGAAGGGAGCTGGGGCGCATGTACAGTCCCTGTGTCCTAGGAAAGGTGGGATGGTTTGTGGGTACACACCACAACCTCAGGGACCCAGACTCATCCACTCTGCTGAGCCAAGCTATACATAAAGCTGAACAGATGTGGCTCTAGATATCTCATCTCATCTCATCTAGATACTCCAGTGACCCCACAGAAGGCACAAAATCATGGAGAGTTAGTCCCTGGGCTCACAGAATTACAGTGCAAGTCAGAAAGAAATTGACACTATGAAAGACTGAACAAGAGCCTGGGTTGCCCACCTTTGGCTCCTGACTCAGATATGCACTAACCATACGAATGCAGGCAACCTCCCTGTGCCTCACTTTCCTCATCTGAAAGGTGGGCTTAATAAGGCATCATGTGAGCTGACACTTCTGAAGCTTTTTGAAAAGTTTCTCTCACTTCGTCAGTGCTCAACAAATACTATATATTGTCATATCTTGCTCTAGTTTTTCCATACATGGAAAGTAAAAAGACAGTTGTGATTTTTTTTAATCATCAAGTTTGAAGAAAACTATTTACAAGTTTGACCTGCCTTATCATATCAAAACTGTGTATCATATTTGACCTTTCAACTTGTGCAAATAGATCATGCTTTAATCCCATCATGCATTATATTATACAAGTAGATACCTACTGGTACTGTTGCTTCCATCTCATCTGTGGAGCAGCCAAACGTAATTTACTAACAATTTCCACCTCAATAGCTGAGCAAGGGTGTAATCTCCCACACACATGCATTGTACAAAATTCCATGTTCAAGTCTTTGGCAGCGTAATGGAGAAGAAAAAAAAAAACAGCATGTTCGTCCACATTATGGATTCCATAAAAACACAATAATAAAATAAACACATAAATAAAACATGAATAGAAACACAAGATAAAATGCTCAGTGGAGCATCTCACTAGTCTTGATCCCATGACTTGTTGCTAATGCCAAAGTTGCCATTCAAGAAGAAGACATAAATTTCTTTCTGGGAACATGTTACAATAGAGCTCTAAGAACAGATGCTAAAGAGCTGTATCAGTGAGAACTGTCACCAAAAACAATAGTTTTAAAAAGTAATAATACTAATGGAAAACTAAGACTCAGAAAGATTAAGTAATTTGCTTAAAGATACACAGTACTGTTTGGACGAACGGAGGCAAGATGGTGCACTTCCGGGTTCTTCTTCACCAACTTTTCCTGCGCGCGTGAAAATGCAGCCGGCGACCCGGGAAGGTGCAGACCAACTGGGCATGCGCCAGGTGACGTCAATCCGAAGAGACCAAGATTTACCTGGTCGCACCTGTGGAACGCCCCCGACACGCCCGTGCCCCGCCTATTGCCCTCCCACTCCTAGAAAAGCCGCTCCGGAGGGACGCCACGCGCGGCCTTCTCACAGCCCCACTCCTGTCGGGATGTCGGGACTGTGGGAACTCCCTCCGAGAGCCCCACCGGGGGGCTCTGTCGGCCTTCTTTGCCGGAGGCCAACAGACCTCTTCCCCACACCTTAGGTGACCAAAATAAACTTGCAGTTTTGCTCCTACACTTGCCTAGTCGCTGGTTCTTTTGTGCCCGCTCTGGTCGTCTTAGAAAACAAATCAGTTGGTGCCGAAGACCCGGGAGGAGACCCCTCCTCGGGCCTCTAAGGGTTGAGGAACCTCCTCCTCCCATGCGGCAGATGGACCAGGACCTGAGACCCGCTTCCCTCACTCTCACGGCCTCTCTGGGGTAAGTGCCCTTGTCTCCTCTTTACCTCCCTCAGCCAAAATCCTGCGCAGGTCCGAGGTCCATTTGGAGCCACCAAGTGGCTCGGGAGACCCGTTCAGGACAGAGACGTCTGCCTGAAGGTAATCTCCACTTTGGCTCCATGAGCCTCCAGTCTGTCTCTGCTGGTTCCAAAGGACGCTTTGAAGCCAGGCAGAGATCCACTTCCATTTCCATTGTGTCCATTGTGTAAGTAAAGAGGAAACAAACGGGAAACCCCCAGTCCAAATTTCCAAAGAGCACTGGTCTCTCTGGGGTAAGTGCCCTTGTCTCCTCTTTACCTCCCTCGGCCAGAAATCCTGTGCAGGTCTGAGGTCCATTTGGAGCCACCAAGTGGCTCGGGAGACCCGTTCAGGACGGAGACGTCCGCCTGAAGGTAATCTCCACTTTGGCTTCAAGAGCCTCCAGTCTGTCTCTGCTGGTTCCAAAGGACGCTTTGAAGCCAGGCAGGGATCCATTTCCATTTCCATTGTGTCCATTGTGTCGGTAAAGAGGAAACAAATGGGAAACCCCCAGTCCAAATTTCCAAAGAGCACCCCCTTGGGGTGCCTCCTAGCCAATTTAAAAACCTTACAGCTCGAACAAGACCTTAGGAGGAAGTGGTTAATTTTCCTTTCCACTGTGGCGTGGCCCCGATACAAACTAGACAATCAGTCTCAGTGGCCACCAGAGGGCACCCTAGATCGCAATGTTCTGACCGACCTCAGCAATTTCTGCCAGCGGTTAGGCAAGTGGTCCGAAATTACGTACATACAAGGCTTTTGGGCCTTACGCTCTCGTCCCGACCTGAGTAGCCAGTGCTCTTCGGCCCAAGTTATGCTAGCCAAGGACGCCGGCTCCCAGGAACCCGAAAAAGAGGAGTCTTCATTCCTTTCTGTTCAGCCGGAGGATCTAGGGTTTCCCTCACTTCCGCCCTATACTTCTCCTCCCTCCGCCCGGACTCCTCTTTCCTCTTCCTTACCTACTAGTAATCCACTCAGTCCCGTGCTTCCTTCGGGGCCCCCAACTGGCTGCCTTGAGTCTCCTGTCTCTGCATACACCCACTCTAAGTGCCCTGCTGATGCCTCCACTCCTGCCCCACACCCTCCTACAGTGTTAGCGCCTTTGCGAGAGGTGGCTGGGGCGGAGGGGGTAGTCAGATTACATGTCCCCTTTTCATTAGCCAATCTTTCCAAAATTGAGAAGCGTTTAGGGGATTTCTCAGCTAATCCCACCATCTACATAAAGGAATTTAGATACCTTTGTCAGGCCTATGACTTAACTTGGCATGACCTCCAGGTTATCCTAACCTCCACCCTAAACCCTGAGGAGCAAGAGCACATCCTAGCGGCCACCAGGCAGCACGCCAACCAACTACATTTAACTGACGCCGCCATCCCACTAGGGGAGCAAGCAGTCCCCTCGGCAGACCCAGACTGGAACTACCAAGCAAACCAGCCTGGGCGCCGTAGGCGAGACATAATGGTTCAGTGTTTGTTGGCTGGTATGCAAACAGCCTCAAACAAAACTGTAAATTTTAACAAATTAAAAGAAATTATTCAAAATCCAGAAGAAAATCCAGCCACATTCTTAAATAGGCTGACTGAGGTTCTAACCCAGTATACCCGGTTAGATCCAGCCTCCCCCACAGGGGCCACCATTTTGGCATCTTATTTCATTTCTCAATCAGCTCCTGACATTCGTAAGAAACTTCAAAAGGTAGAGGATGGTCCTCAGGCACCAATACAAGACCTGGTTAAATTAGCCTTTAAGGTCTATAACTCCAGAGAGGAGACGGCAGGCTCGCCTCAAACAGAAGTTACAGCTCCTAGCAGCGGCTTTACAGCCCAGTCATAACCCCAGGCCAGAGAGTACACACTCCGCAGACTCCAAGGCTACGAAAGGAGCCTGCTATAAGTGCGGCAAGGCAGGACACTATGCCAACAGGTGTCCGCAAGGTCCCTGAGCCCCAATGCAGCCTTGCTATAAGTGCAAGGCATCAGGACATTGGGCCAGTGAATGTCCTAACCCTCGTCCACCAGCAGCCCCCTGCCCTGCTTGCCAGCAGGGAGGACACTGGAAGTCTGATTGCCCCACCCTGAGAACAGGTGCTGCATCTCCACGTGACCCCCTTTCCCAGGATCCTGGGAGCTCCTTCCAGCTCCTACATCTGGACGACGACGACAACTGAAGGTGCCGAGACGGGGACCCCCATCACCCTCGCCAAGCCGCGGGTAACTCTCCTGGTAGCGGGTAAGACAATCAATTTTTTAATCAACAGCGAGGCTACCTATTCTGTTTTGCTGTCCTTCTCTGGACCTAGCCTTCCATCCAATATCTCTGTAGTAGGAGTAAGTGGAAAGTCATCCACTCCACAAAAACTCCACTCCTTAATTGCTGCCTGGCCAACAACTACTCTGCGCACTCGTTCCTCATTCCCAGCTAAAAAGGGCCCCTACCGAAAGCAATCAGTGGAAATCAGTTTGGCTTTCCCCCACTCGCCTCAAACTTACTAAATTTTCTTAACTATCTCATACTCCTCAACCTTGCTGGGACCTTCCTTCTGGGTTTTGCCCCTATTCCAACAAATGCTTCCATTCCTCATTCCTATACTAATACTGTGCCTTATTTTATTCTTCATCCGTACGTCCAAATGCCAACCATGGGCCCCGACCTTAACGACGCCCCTTAACAGCAGGAAGTAGCCAGACAGACCACGGCGCCCCTTATCACTATTACCAATAAAAGGTTGGAATGTTTGGATGAACGGAGGCAAGATGGTGCACTTCCAGGTTCTTCTTCACCAACTTTTCCCGCGCGCGTGAAAATGCAGCCAGCGACCCGGGAAGGTGCAGACCAACTGGGCATGCGCCAGGTGACGTCAATCCAAAGAGACCAAGATTTACCTGGTCGCACCTGTGGAACGCCCCCGACACGCCCGTGCCCCGCCTATTGCCCTCCCACTCCTAGAAAAGCCGCTCCGGAGGGACGCCACGCGCGGCCTTCTCACAGCCCCACTCCTGTCGGGATGTCGGGACTGTGGGAACTCCGTCCGAGAGCCCCACCAGGGGGCTCTGTCGGCCTTCTTTGCCGGAGGCCGACAGCCCTCTTCCCCACACCTTAGGTGACCAAAATAAACTTGCAGTTTTGCTCCTACACTTGCCTAGTCGCTGGTTCTTTTGTGCCCACTCTGGTGGTCTTAGAAAAACAAATCAAGTACTAAGTTTCTATTTCCAGCAAGGGTGAACCAGGTAAGACTAATCTTCCCATTAAAGACCATTTAAAAAGCTAGTTAAAAGACAAAGAAAAAAAATCTTCTTGAAAGCATCAATCCACTAACAAGATAGTGAAAATTATTTGTTTGAGATCCAGTAAAGGGCTGGAACCCTGAAAGCTGAGACCAGCACTCAAGTTTACTTTTGCTACGAAGTATTTTCTGGTCTAGATGAGGTAGCTAAAAGACTGAGCTGTACTTTTCAAAGTGTTGTGGAACTAGGGGAACAAGATTATAACCCGGTGTCTTTCAAAGGAGAAAAAACAAGTAAACCACTTTTCAGTTTGGAATAGGAGGTATGACCAAGGGCTGTACCTTAGAACTGAGAGTGTTTTAGACATGAATCAGCCTTTTCATGGCTATCAGTCTGACTTCACATCACTGATGACCCAGAAAACCTCAACTTAGATTAAAATGCATTTAAGGCAGGGCTTGGTGGCTCATGCCTGTAATCCCAGCACTTTGGGAGGCCGAGGTGGACAGATCACGAAGTCAGCACTTTGAGACCAGCCTGACCAACATGGTGAAACCCCATCTCTACTAAAAATACAAAAATTAGCCATGAATGGTGGCATGTTCCTGTAATCCCAGCCACTCAGGAGGCTGAGGCAGGAGAATCTCTTGAACCTGGGAGGTGGAGGTTGCAGTGAGCCAAGATCGCGCCACTGCTCTCCAGCCTGCGAGACAGAGCAAGACTCCATCTCAAAAAACAAATAAATAAAAAATAATAAAATCCATTTAAATTAAAATGGCTTAGAACAACCAGAGCCACTAAGTGCATAGCAAAAACAATGTAAATCTCTAACTGTAGAGAATGTCATGCTAAGCCTGAAGTTATTTCGACAAATAAATTTCAGTGTCATATCTGTATTATTATCAAAGATAATCAGGTAGATGTGAAGACAAAACTGTATGAGCTAGCAGAAAAATCCAACAGCAGAAACAGACCCATAGAGGCTCCAGATATTAAAATGAGTAGATATAGACTATAAAACAACTACTTACACTTTCGATGATACACAAGCCAAGTTTTAGTTTCACAAAGAGTCAGAAAGTCTAAAAGGTGACATCATAGAGGTCTACTTTTAGTAGAATTAAGTAAAATTCTAGTCCTGAAATATGCAATGATTTAAATTAAGAACTTTGTGTGTTAATTCACAGCAGGTTAGACGTAGGTAAGAAAAAGACTATCGAGACTGAAGCATGAGTTTACAAAAAGAAAAAAAAAAGAGATTGGGAGAAATTGAATGTTTTTTTTTTTAGTCAAAAAAGATTTTGAGAAAGAACAAAAGCAGAAAGGTAGAACAGGACAGGCAAATAAAAAGCACAACATAAGAGGTAGATTTGAAGGTAAATATATCAGTCATTTCAGTAAATATCAATTTTTAAAATCTGCCAAGTAAAAGACAAAGATTATCATGCTGGATTTAAAATATATGCAAACATTGGCCGGGCGCGGTGGCTCAAGCCTGTAATCCCAGCACTTTGGGAGGCCGAGACGGGCGGATCACGAGGTCAGGAGATCGAGACCATCCTGGCGAACACGGTGAAACCCCGTCTCTACTAAAAATACAAAAACTAGCCGGGCGACGTGGCGGCGCCTGTAGTCCCAGCTACTCGGGAGGCTGAGGCAGGAGAATGGCGTAAACCCGGGAGGCGGAGCTTGCAGTGAGCTGAGATCCGGCCACTGCACTCCAGTCCGGGCGACAGAGCGAGACTCCGCCTCAAAAAATAAAATAAAATAAAATAAAATATATGCAAACATTGTATACTATTTAAAAGAGCTGCATCTAAAATATAAAGCAATAGACAGGCTGAAAGTAAAAGAATGGAAAAGGATATCTATGCAAACACAAACTAAAAGTAGCCAGTACAGCTATATTAATAATATTAAAATAGAATTAAGGGCAAAAAGCATTTCTAGAAATAAAGAGAATCACTTCTTAGTGAAAAAAAATCAATTGGCCAGTAATAATAACAATTCTAAATTTGGATGCGCCTAATAACATGGCCTCAAAATGTCAGAAGCATTTGAACAAGAGTGACTCCATCTGGAAGAGGAGCTGGGTAAAATGAGGCTGATACCTCCTGGGCTGCATTCCTAGAAGGCTGGGCATTCTAAGTCACAGGATGAGATAAGAGGTCAGCACAAGATACAAGTCACAAAGACCCTGCTGATAACACAGGTTGCAGTAAAGAAGCTGGCCAAAACCCACCAACCCAAAATGGCAATGAAAGTGACCTCTGGTCATCCTCATTGCTCATTATAAGCTAATTACGATCCACTAGCATTCTAAAAGACATCCCACCAGCACCATGACAGTTCACAATGTCAGAAAGTTACCCTATATGGTCTAAAAAGGGGAGGAACCTTCACTTCTGGGGAATTGCTCACCCCTTTTTCAGAAAACTCAGGAGTAATCTGCCCCTCTTTTAGCGTATAATCAATCAAGAAATAATCATAAAAATAGCCAACTTGCAGCCCTCAGGGCTGCTCTGCTATGGAGTAGCCATTCTTTTATTCCTTTGTTTTCTTAATAAACTTACTTTCACTTTATGGACTCGCCCTGAATTCTTTCTTGCACGAGATCCAAGAACCCTCTCTTGGGGTCTGAATTGAGACCGCTTTCCTGTAACAAAAATATATAAAGCAAATATTTACATAACAAAAAGGAGAAACAGACATATTTAAATTAAAATGGCAGATGTTAACATACTCTCTCAGTAATTGATAAAATTAGCAGGCAACATTTTAAAAAGTAACGTTACATTCAGCAAAGTCTCAGGATACAAAATTAATGTGCAAAAATCACAAGCATTCTTATACACCAGTAACAGACAAACAGAGAGACAAATCATGAATGAACTTCCATTCACAATTGCTTCAAAGAGAATAAAATACCTAGGAATCCAACTTACAAGGGATGTAAAGGACCTCTTTAAGGAGAACTACAAACCACTGCTCAGTGAAATAAAACAGGACACAAACAAGTGGAAGAACATACCATGCTCATGGATAGGAAGAATCAATATTGTGAAAATGGCCATACTGCCCAAGGTCATTTATAGATTCAATGCCATTCCCATCAAGCTACCCATGACTTTCTTCACAGAATTGGAAAAAACGGCTTTAAAGTTCATATGGAACCAAAAAAGAGCCCGCATTGCCAAGACAATCCTAAGTCAAAAGAACAAAGCTGGAGGCATCACGCTACCTGACTTCAAACTATACTACAAGGCTACAGTAACCAAAACAGCATGGTACTGGTACCAAAACAGAGATATAGACCAATGGAACAGAACAGAGCCCTCAGAAATAATACCACATATCTATAGCCATCTGATCTTTGACAAACCTGACAAAAACAAGAAATGGGGAAAGGATTCCCTATTTAATAAATGGTGCTGGGAAAATTGGCTAGCCATAAGTAGAAAGCTGAAACTGGATCCTTTCCTTACTCCTTATATGAAAATTAATTCAAGATGGATTAGAGACTTAAATGTTAGACCTAAAATCATAAAAACTCTAGAAGAAAACCTAGGTAATACCATTCAGGACATAGGCATGGGCAAGGACTTCATGTCTAAAACACCAAAAGCAACGGCAACAAAAGCCAAAATTGACAAATGGGATCTAATTAAACTAAAGAGCTTCTGCACAGCAAAAGAAAGTATCATCAGAGTGAACAGGCAACCTACAGAATGGGAGAAAATTTTTGCAATCTACTCATCTGACAAAGGGCTAATATCCAGAACCTACAAAGAACTCAAACAAATTTGCAAGAAAAAAACAAACAACCCCATCAAAAAGTGAGCAAAGGATATGAACAGACATTTCTCAAAAGAAGACATGCATACAGCCAACAGATATATGAAAAAATGCTCATCATCACTGGCCATCAGAGAAATGCAAATCAAAACCACAATGAGATACCATGTCACACCAGTTAGAATGGCAATCATTAAAAAGTCAGGAAACACCAGGTGCTGGAGAGGAAGTGGAGAAATAGGAACACTTTTACACTGTTGGTGGGACTGTAAACTGGTTCAACCATTGTGGAAAACAGTATGGTGATTCCTCAAGGATCTAGAACTAGAAATACCATATGACCCAGCCATCCCATTACTCGGTATATACCCAAAGGATTATAAATCATGCTGCTATAAGGACACATGCGCACGTATGTTTATTGCAGCACTATTCACAATAGCAAAGACTTGGAATCAACCCAAATGTCCATCAGTGACAGACTGGATTAAGAAAACGTGGCACATATACACCATGGAATACTATGCAGCCATAAAAAAGGATGAGTTCGTGCCCTTTGTAGGGACATGGATGCAGCTGGAAACCATCATTCTCAGCAAACTATCACAAGAACAGAAAACCAAACAGCGCATGTTCTCACTCATAGGTGGGAAGTGAACAATGAGATCACTTGGACTCAGGAAGGGGAACATCACACACCGGGGCCTATTATGGGGAGGGGGGAGATAGCATTGGGAGTTATACCTGATGTAAATGACGAGTTGATGGGTGCTGACGAGTTGATGGGTGCAGCACACCAACATGGCACAAGTATACATATGTAACAAACCTGCACGTTGTGCACATGTACCCTAGAACTTAAAGTGTAATAAAAAAAAATAAAATAAAATAAAATAAAATAAAAAAGAATGTAAACACCATGGGAAAAAAAAAAAAAGTAACGATACAGAAGAATAGAACAACACAACAAACTTTACTCCGTGGAAACAAATACAGAAAGCACAGCACTCAACAACTGAGGATACGTAATTTTTTTTTAATTGGCCATATTGTAAGTTGGAAAGCAAGTCTTAACAAATTGCAAAAGGGCAATATGGTGGCCACTAGACACACATGCTATTTAAAATTTAATTTAATTAAAATTAAATAAAATTTAAAATTTAGTTTCTATGAAAAGTGGTCACACTAGCCACGTTTTCAGTGCTCAGTAACCACACATAGCTAGTGGCTATTGTCTTTATAATTCTCAGTCCTTTTTTAATTTTCTGTATAGTACTTATACCATATGAAAATTTTTATTTAACTGTCTACTGACAAATTTACTCTTTACTAACATGCTTTTGTCTGTCTTCCCATCTAGGAAAATATTCTGTGATATCAGGAACCCTAATTGTCGCTCATCCTGGGGCCTATCTTGTAAAAGAGAGAGAAGAAGAGGAAAGATATTTCACTTTATGTATTGGTGATAAATACCCAAGAAATGGCTAATGTTAATGAGGGCTGCATCAATTTAGAATTCAGGAAGTTATACAAATGTCTGAGAGTAAGGTTTTGAGGATATGGAATCCCACCTTCCTCAATGATCTAAAAGTCATATCTTTTAGTATAAAGTTGTGCATAATAGCTTTGTACTATTTTTGCTCCCAGAATAAGGGGTAGACTTCATCCACCAAGATCTTTATCAATGAGGCCAGGCACGGTTACTCACACCTGTAATCCCAGCACTTTGGGAGGCCGAAGTGGGTGGATCAGTTGAAGCCAGGAGTTTGAGACCAGCTTAGCCAACATGGTGAAACCCCGTCTCCACTAAAAAAACAAAAAAAAATTAGCCAGGTCTGGTGGCATGTGACTGTAATCCTAGCTACTTGGGAGACTGAGGCAGGAGAATCACTTAAACCCAGAAGGCAGAGGTTGCAGTGAGCAGAGATTGCGCCACCGCACTCCAGCCTGGGTGACAGAGTGAGACTCTGTCTCAGAAAGAAAAAAATAAATAAATACTCTTTATCAAGGAACCAGAGTCATCATTGAAAACATGCATTCCCATCAGCTTGAGAGTACCATGCTGTTACTGGGGTGATTAGAAATGAGACAGAATCAGAAATGCCTTGTGTACCATGCTAAGCATTTTAACTTTGCCTTGAAGCTACAGGGAACCACCAGAAAGTTCTAAACAAAGAGAGGTAAAATAGAGAAATATGATAGTTGAGGAAGCTGAGACACAGAGAGGTTAACCACCTTGCCCATGTCACAGTATGTAAGTGACAAAAGTAAGATTTGGACCCAGGCAGTCTGCTTCCGGAGACTGTGCACATAACCAGCACTTTAAACCACTCACACGATGAGACAGCAACCTAAGATGCCTATGGAAGAGCTAGCCAGGGGATCCACATTCACTGACACGGTTTCTTATTCAAAGCAGTGGAGCTCATTCAAATTCATAGGTCTGTGTAAACCCAAGAACACCACCTGGTGAAAACTGTTGTCTTTTTCCTCCTTTTCAGGGAGATAAGGGTCATTAAGCTCTAGAGACAATGATAGTTTAATTAAAAGGCAATTGTGGTATGGGAATGTTTCATTAGGGACAGCTAAGTACTGTTGATTAGAATGTCCCGAGAGGGACGGACCTGGCGACCACTGATGGATGTTGGAATGATGTCACTGTTGGAGGCTGTAATTCTCGCACTTGAAAACATGTGCTAGACCTCCTTGTACCATGAGCTGAAGCACCTGCGGACTAAAAGTGACAGTGGATGGCCATGCAGAAGCCCCGTTTTATAGGGAAGTTGGTAACATATTTCTGTGATGGAAAGAATGTGAGAGTGGGAAACAGAAGAACCTAGCCCCGGGCTCTGAGGTTGGGCCCTCCCTCGGATGGGAACAGGTGCTCTGCTAGGCAAGCACTGGGGGATAGAGCTGAAGGAGAAATGGCACCTTCCCTGGAGCAGCTCCTGCCCAGTGGGGAAGAAGGCCGAACTGCTATTTCCACACCCCTTGGTGAATATCATAGAGGGTCTGACTGCACAGAGAAGGAACAATAACCATGCCAGGAAGAGGAAGGGGGTCAGGCACAGCTCTGGAGGTCAGCATGGCCCTGCCTTCCTCTGGCAGAAGCTGTGATCAACATGGCACTGCAGTGAGCATCCGTTAAGGGCAAAGCTTGTTCTATAAATGGACATTGTGATCACCATTCATTTCGTTGCTCTCGATTTCACAGAATCAAATAACTTGGCATGTAAGAAAATTGAAATTGAGGGGGCTAATTCCCCCAGTTTGCAAGTGAAAATATTAAGGTTTGGGAAGGTGGACTTTCTAATGACAGAGTCAAAAATTGGACTAGAGCCAGCTCTCTGAACCCTGAGCTCTTTAGCTGTTTACTAGCTATAGTGTTCTATACCATACTGTAATCCAGTAGAATGACTTGTGAGTCAACCCAAAATCCTGATCCACCCTGCCATCCCACACACACCACCCTAAAGGGTGGTATTTACAGAGTGTGCATTAATTTGTGCCAAGCGAAAATGTTACCAGATTATAGATGCAGTATAATCTCCACTCTTCTCTCTCTCTCTCTGTGTGTGTGTGTGTGTGTGTGTGTGTGTGTGTGTGGTGTGTGTGTGTGTGTGTGTGTGTGTGTGTATGTGTTTGTAACCAACATCTGACTTTGAAGGAAGGCAGGCAATTGGATAAACAGAAAGGAGACACTGGGGGCTGATAGAGACATGTGAACCAATGTACCAATGCAGAAAGGCTCCTGGCTCGCAAGGGCAGTGGTGAGAATGACTGGACAGTGTAGATACTCTGTGAAGCAAAACAGGTGCCTGATGGGAAGACAGGGTTAGGACACAGCCAGACATGAGTTTAAATCTCAGCCAGCTAAGCCACCTAGCAAAGTTCTTCACTTCTAAGCCTCATTTATTCATTCGTTTCTTCAGTAAATATTTATTAAGCAACTCCTGAGTACAAGTAAGCACTAGAGTACTAGAGTCGATGAAATGTGCCTCAGTTTCCCTGCTAGTCAAAATGACGACAACAATACCTTCCTTGCAGGGTCACTGTGAGGATTTAGATAAAATGCCTAGCATATGGTCTAGCACACGTACTTGATAAATGGCACCATTTCCTGCAAGTTGGACACATCATTTGGGGCCCGATACAATCATTTGTAGCATCAGG
Organism: Trachypithecus francoisi; assembly: GCF_009764315.1. NCBI lineage: Eukaryota > Metazoa > Chordata > Mammalia > Primates > Cercopithecidae > Trachypithecus > Trachypithecus francoisi. Next base: position 122,650,830 of record NW_022681458.1, on the reverse strand, counting down.
AATTAGGGTGGATTCCTACAACTCAGAAAATGTTCAGTAAAAGATGAAAAGGAAGTGAGTCTCACCCTTCCACCACTCCTTCTCGACATTATCATTTACGCAGGTCACAAAGCTACAGCAAAGGATCTTCAAATGATTGTGTGATCCTCTCCACATGATGGGAGCTGGGGGAACAGAGGCAGAAATGCAAAACTGCCCATTATCAAAGCCATTTTCCATCCTAAACCACCCAGCGCTATCGGTGAGAGCAAAGTCTCCATGTCATGCAGCCATTAGCCTTTTCTACAAGGGCAGCCTTTAATTAGTCATAACCAAATGGAAAAGGGGTAGAATTTTTTTTTATTATACTTTAAGTTCTAGGGTAAAAAAAAAAAGACAGAAAAATTGTCAGTAAGAAATATCTGGCTATGAGCCCCACAGTGGGCATCAGTGCCTTGGCACTGAAGCCCAGATTAAAAAGGATGCCTGCCTCTTGTTTCAAAAATGGGATGCAATGAGTGTCCTCCACCGAAAAGGAAAGGTCACCAAGGGAGGGATGATGCTTCTCAACATTCTCTAGCACCTAAGCGTTCAAGTGACTCATCCGAAATTTAAAAAACAGTCAATTGGAATGTCAAAGGGTTGGTTTATGAATGAATAAAGGAAAGAAAGGTATCCCCAGGAAAGAAAAAACAGTTAAACAGAGCCACAGAGTTCCACAACTGGAAGGGACTTCCGCAATCAATAGCCCTCAAATAGGTGAGACGACTGAGCCAGACCAGAGAAGTGAAGAAACTTGCCCAGAGAAACCCGGCTGAGAGGACAGCATCTTAGCCCGTTCTCCCTGGAGAATGGAGCTTGAGACAAAGGCCTGGGGGCAGGAGGTGATGCATGCGGTGATCCCAGGAAGCAGGGGCTAGGGAGAGTGAGGCAGGAATGAAAAGCCAGCAGTAGGGGCCATCACCAAGGTCACTGCTATGGACAACCAAAGCTCATATTCCAAAAGGCCCCCTGAGCAGTGCACAGAATGACCCCCACGGTTATCTGCCAAAGGAGGAGAAACAGGAGCATTTGTCCACGAAGTCTGTTCCCCCGTAGTAAAAGATTGTCCTGGGAGGTTTTAACCACCCTGCACTTCTGCACACATTAGCTGTGCATGCTCTTACTACTCCACCATTGAAAAAGCCCTAAAGCAGAAAGTCAAATCAAGGGATGCATGCTTGAGGCCAGACACCATCAGCTCAAAGAGAACCAAAGCCAGCATTGCACTATCCATCTGACAATGGCTGAACTCAGAAGGCAGATAAAAGGATGCAATTTGGGCACCAGAGGAGTCCACTATAAACCACAGATTTGGAGCTGGATCCCCTAATGCTAATACTTATTCCATGGTCTCAGGATATAATAATAACCCCATTTCTGAAAGACTTAAGGAGCCCAAGCTTCTCTCATCACCATCTAATCAGAGACTCAAGGTTCTAATTAGAGGCTCATTTACCTATTGCCTTGAAGTCCAAAAATATAAAATTTTTCCACGTAAAATTCCAGCTTTACCTTGGGGTCACAAGGTAATCTCGAATATTAATGTTAACAGGAAGCTGAGCTCCTTGACGGCATGGACAATATCATATCCTAACGGTATGCTGAGATAGAAATCTTTCACATCTAAAGCACTCATAAGCCAGCTTTGATGTCAATAAGTAATAAAAGTCTGAAAGAAAATGGGTCCATTTTAAGGGAACATTTAAGCAGCAGATCTCAAAAGCCCAGAATCAATGCTGTCCTCTCCTTGCCAGGCTGTTCCCCAAGTCCTTAAAGGAAACCCCAGTGGACAAATTAACTGTAGGACCAATGAAGTATCTGGGAATGTCAAAAATGTGACAGGTGGTGCCAAAAATCTGTCACATCCATTTGCAATGGAGCATATTAACAACAGGCAAACCCTGCCGTTCAACTTCATTGTTCCAGACAGGCTGCTTGGTGCCATGCCACACTTCCCAGACCAAGCAGGGCGAGTGCTGAAGGATGCAGGTGTGTGCCAGAGGTACTGAGAAACGCCCCATACACATGCGTGTATGCCAGGAGCATCTATCAGGCTTAAAACTATCAGGGATTTTTCTATTTGAAATCTATCGTATAGAGTCAAATGCCAAATTTATATTAATTTTTAAGATAAAATGTACTGCTATGAGGAGTTTTCATACTGTGATGGGCAGTTTGGGCAGTAGCCCTCAGGCCCCCTAGGGGCAGGAATTCGCTCTCCTCTGCCTGTAGAGTAATTTTAATGGAAAGGTTTAGAACGCTCTGATGAGGGAAAAAGCTCTTTGCAGTCACACAGATCTGGGTTTTAGAAATTCGTCTGAGCAGAGTGTGATGGTTAATACTGAGTGTCAATTTGACTGGACTGAAGGACACAAAGTATTGATCTTGGGTGTGTCTGTGAGAGCGCTGCCAAAAGAGATTAACATTTGAGTCAGTGGGTGGGGGAAGTCAGACCCACCCTTAATTTGATGGGTATGATCTAATCAGCTGCCAGCTAATATAAAGCAGACAGAAAAACATGAAAAGGACAAGATGGGCCAGGCTCCCAGCCTACAGCTTACTCCCGTGCTGGATGCTTCCTGCCCTCGAACATCAAACTCCAAGTTCTTCAGTTTTGGGACTCAGACTGGCTCTCCTTGTTCCTCAGCTTGCAGATAGCCTATTGTGGGACCTTGTGATCGTGTAAGTTAATACTTAAGAAACTCCTATATATATGTATACCCATATATATATCCATATATAATCCATACATCTATCTCCATATATATACATATCTCCATATATATAATCTCCATCTATATACACATATATATCATATATATGATAGGATATCATATATATCATATCCTAATGGTATGTTGAGATAGAAATCTTTCACATCTAAAGCACTCATAAGCCAGCTTTGATGTCAATAAGTAATAAAAGTCTGAAAGAAAATGGGTCAATTTTAAAGGAACATATATATATGGAGATATATATGAGAACATATATATGGAGATATATATATACAGAACTATAGGATATATATACACAGAACTACAGGATATATATGTCCTATATATATCCTGTTATAGGATATATAGGACATATATACGAAGGGCATATATAATCCTATAGTTCTGTATATATATCTATCTCCATATATCTCTCCATATATGTTCACTTATATGTATTTATATGTTCATTCATATATATATCCTATTATATATATGTCCTATAATATAATCCTAACGGTATGTTGAGATAGAAATCTTTCACATTCAAAGCACTCATAAGGCAGCTTTCATATCAATAAGTAATAAAAGTCTGAAAGAAATAATAGGATATATATATCCTATTAGTTCTATATATACACACACACATATATCCTATTAGTTCTGTATATATATGTGTGTGTAATATATACATATATATGTGTGTGTATATATATAACCTATTAGTTCTGTCCCTCTAAAAGAACTCTGACTAATACACAGAGTCACTTGGGATGAGTGATTTAACTTGTCTGAGCCTCAGTTTCTCATCTGTTAAAGGTGGATAAGAATGCCTACTTCCTGGAGCTGAGGGGAGAATTAAATCAATGGTGTCCAATCTTTTGGCTTCCCTGGGCCACGCTGGAAAAGGAATTGTCTTGGCCCACACATAAAATACACTAACACTAACAATAGCCAATGAGCTAAAAAAAAAAAAAAAAATTGCAAAAAAATCTTGTAATGTTTTAAGAAAGTGTACGAATTTGTGTTGGGCCACATTCAAAGCCATCCTAGGCCGAATGCAGCCCATGGGCCACAGGCGGGACAACTTTGAATTAAGTGGTATAGTATAATAAAATGTGTAGTGTAGAGTTGAAACTTGATAAACCCTTATTTCCTTCACCTTTTTTATAATATAGAAGCAAATAGAATTCAAATAGATTTAAGAAGGGTTTACAAGAGCTGTGAGCTATGGGCCTGTGGTAGCTGATGGCATTAATAGATCCAGTTCTTCCCCCACCTGCCACACACAGCCCCACCCTCTGCTGGGTGCCTTTGCATGGCCCTCCTTCTCTGACTAGGGACTTGGCCATATGACTGGCTTGAACCAATGTGAGGTAGAGGCTTTAAATGTATGTGCACTCTGAACTTGGTCTGGTGTGCCCTGTGCCATCACCTTGTGTCTGTGAGGGTGTTTACAGGAACATTTAAGCAACAGACCTCAAAAGCCCAGAATGAATGCTATCCTCCCCTTGCTAGGCTGTTCCCAAAGTCCTTAAAGGAAACCCAGTGGAGAAATTAACTGTAGGACCAGTGAAGGACATGGCCTGGCCAGCCTGCTGGAAGAGAACACACAAGGGAGGAGAGCCCAGTCATTTCAGTCATCTCAGCATAGGTGAGATAACAGCTAGCCAACCCCTAGAAATATGGGAAACCCGAGTTGGGATCTCCTGTCCAGCCTGCAGCTGAGCCCCAACACAGGAGCACGCCCAACCCATGAGTGAAATGCTGTTTAGAGTCAAACACCGGTGACGTGCTCAGGTTGGTTGCCACATGTGCATATTGTAATAGTTAAGTGACCTGGTGTCATGGGCTGAATCATATCCCTCCAAAATTCATATGTTAAAACTGTGACCACCAGTACCTCACAATGCAACTGCACTTGGAGATAGGAACTTTAGAGAGATAACTAGATAAAATGAGGCTGTTAGGATGGACCCTGATCCAATCTGTCCTTATAAGAAAAGGACATTTGGACACCTGTAGAGACACCAGGGGCACGTGTGCACAGAGAAAAGGCCATGCAGGCACAGCAACAAGGTGACATTTGCAAGCCGAGGAGAAAGTCCTTGAATGGGCCTTTCCATGATGGCCCTTAGAGAAAACCAACACTGCTGATCCCCTGATCGTGGGCCTCCAGCTTCCTGAACAGTGAGGAAATACATTTTTTTGTTTAAGCCACCCAGTCTGTGGTACTTTGTTACGGCAGCTGCAGCAAACTAATACCCACTGCATTTCTGAGGCTTTGACAAGATGTGGTATTCTGCTGGGTGCTTTACATATGTGCTTCACTGAGTCCTCATCACAACTCTAGGCAATTGGCCCTGTAATCCCCAGAGCATGGGGAGACAGCTGAATCTCAGAGATCAGACAACAGCAGAGGGTCACATGGCCGGAAGCGGCCAGACCCGGGCTCTCAGGGGTCTGGTGTTTTGGAGAACATCTCCAAAGCCGATGTTCTCTCCAATGTGCATACTGAGAAACCGAGGCAGGAGAGGAAGTTCCACCAGCATTTCCACCCTCGTCCCTTGTCCAAATGAAAGTCTCATAATGTATTGAACAAACACAATTTTCACACCAAGAGTAAGCACACATCAGAGTTGTATTTAACCGATTAATCAAGGATCCAGCAGAAAGGCACGTCTGGTTCCAAACAGAATATGTAAAAGTGATCTTTCACACTCAGTGGAAAAGAAAGAAATGTTGAGACAAGATTGCTAAGTTAGACCAAAAAAAAAAAAAAAAGATTAATTCCTTACAGGATAATAACACCATAACTTTCAGGGTTCTCTTTTCAAACTGACAGCAAAATTGTCACATCTTACCGGTTTTACAGAACTGAGTAATGTCTGAGCCCTAATCATTGTGCAAACAAAGTTTCATCCCTAGAGAAGATAATCCTTAAGCTGACTTGTTAAAAAATGTTCCAGCACGGTGGTTCTCATGCTTTTTGGTCTCAGTATCTCTTTACCCTTTTAAATAACTTTTTAAATGAATTAAAGTCCCAAAGAACTTTGCTGATGTGAGTCACATCTGTCAGTATTTGCTATAGTAAAAATTAAAACTTAGAAACATTTTAAATTGTTTTTTATTCATTTTAAGATAACAATAATAAACCTACTATAATGTACCATAAATAAAATGCTTTTATGAAAGCTAACTACATTTTCCAAAACAAAAGAAAAAAGTTTCAGGGAGAAGAGTAAGAATGTTCTACATCTTTGTAAATCTCTTTAATGTCTAGTTTAATAGGAGACAGCTGGATTCTGGTAGCTGCTCCTGCTTTCAATCTGTTACAATATGTAACAGATTGAAGTTGGTTGAAGTCTGTGAAGGAAATCCAGCCTCACACACATGTTATTGAAACAGGGAGGAGGGATATTTTAATAGGCTTTTTGGAAAATTGTGGATTGTTTTATCTGATACTTCTCTAAAGTGCCACTGGACAAGTGGTAGTTTCTACAGGTGACTTGCAACATGCAGCTTAAAACCATATCAGTGAACTTTTGTACTCTGTTAGAATAAAATCCGTGGGTCTATCTTACACTTCAAATGGATCTCTTACCCATATGTGATTGTCTCACAATGGGTACTTAGAAAATATCAGTCCACTGAATTGTGCAGATTGTTGTGCAAATGAATGTTGACATACGTCATTATACGATTTCCAAAAAGTAATGAATTTTAATGATATTAATGAATATTACCACTGGTTTTGTTAATGAAACTAGTTTTGTTTTTTTTTGTTTTGTTTTGTTTTTTCACTGAGAGGTGGTGGTGGGGAAGTATATAATGACTAATAGCAAAGTTTCCTGCCCTACCTTGATTTGTACTAAGGCACAAGCAGTTTTACCCACTGTTGGTTTTGTACCAGTGTGCAAATGTCAACATAGTGAAAAGGGCAAGTAACATCTTCCTGTTATGAGGAAAACAGTGTTGACCTTACCGAGGTCCTGAAAGGGTATTGGGATTCCCTAGTGTTTCAGCCCGCGCTTGGAGAAGCACTGCATTGGCATGCCACTGAAAATATATTCAGGAATCTTTTTGCCTTATTTGCAAGTGTTAGATAATTTTCCTTAACACCTCTGACTTTCACACAAATAAACAGAGATCATTCATCCAAGTTAGGAGCAGGAAAGCTAGTGGAGGAAGCCCAGTGGGGTTGGTGGGGGAAAGGAGGGGGCAGGGGGCAGGGTTCATGCCTGTCACTTCCTGACATAGGAAATGTGTGAGCAAGACCACCCTGAAGGAGAAACGTCTTCTCCAGATTTGGCTCTGCAGGAGAGAGTGTATGATCAAAGCAGGAAATAAGTCAGGGAAATCTTCCTGAAAGCAGATAGGATGACCCAAAGGCCAGGGGGTGGGCTTAGGAGTTTCACAATGCAGTCAAATGCCAGTTAACCATTAATCAGCAAAGTTAATTAGCAGATAATCACCATCCCTTAGGGTTTATAAGACTCTGCAACTCTCACAGATAAATTAATTTCCAAAGAGAACAAACAACCCACCTCTTTAGAAACCACTGTGAATATAGGCTTTTGTCTCAAGCCTGCGAACAGTACACTGATGACTTCTGCTTCGGGGTGTCTCAGCCCCTCAGCCCTGTGTACCCTGTTTCCTAGCTGGAACACATGGAATAGGATAGGATGGGATGAAGCTGGTGGCATGGACCAGACACCCATCCATTTGGCCAGCATCTCCTATACCCTACAGCCCTGTGCTAAGAGATAGGGCCAGCACATTGGGCAGCAACTAGATGGAATCTGCTCACCGTCCAGGAGGGAGGCTTTAAAGTGCAGACCACAAGATTGAATGTATAATTACAAGTCGATTGAGTACCCTTGGAGGAAGGGATATGGCACCATGAGAATATATTTTTAAAATGAAAGTATCCTGGGCTGGGGTTTGAAATGCTTCTGGGAAGCAATGTGTTCTGCTCTGTGAGATGGAGACTGGGTAGGAGCTCATGGTCACAGGCAGGTGGTCAACCAAGGGACACCCGGGAAGAGGCCCTGTGTCAAGGCAGAGCATGGTGGTACAGTGACTGTTAATAAGCATGGAGAATGAGAAGCACAAGGTCTGAGGGCAGGTGGGGGCCAGACCAGGCCTTGCAGACCAGGAAAAGGCTGTGGGTCATTACGCTGAAAGTGAGGGGTTGCCAAGGGGGATGGTAAGGAAGGTCTGTGCCATAATGCGATTTGCATTAAAAAGAGTATTGAAGGTCCAGAGTGGAGGACAGTGGGAGAGGTGCCGGGTGGGGAGGGTGGGTAGTGACTAAGGTAGGAGGCCTTACAGATGTCAGGGAGAGAGCCCGGCAGCTTGGACTAGGGTGGTGATGGTGGGATGGGAGAGAATGATGCATTCCAGAAATATCGACCAGATGTGGGGATGGAAAGGATTTAAAGGTGGAAGGAAAGGGAGGTAGAATGGATAGCATCTAGATTGTCGATTTGCGTAATTAGATGGATATTAGTGAATGCTGGAGGAGGCCAGGTTGTGAAGGAAGCTCTGAAATTCAGCCTTGGCTGTGTTGAGTTTGAGGTATGACGGACAGTCAGAGTAAGCAGTCTGATGTGTGAGGTTGAAGCTCGGGGCAAAGTATAGACTGCATATACACTTGGTAATTTAAGACACAGATGCTGACGACATTTGCCAGGAAAGAGAGAAAAAAAAGAAGAGAAGAGGAAGGGGGAGTAAGAGAAGAGAACAAGAGAAAAAGGAAACTAGAGGAAGAGAAAGGAGAAGGAACAAAAGAAAGGAGGGAGGGGATAGAGGGCAGAAGAAGGAAAAGGATGAGAAGGGGTGCTCCTGCATTTGCTCATCTCATATAGAAGAATGATTCTGCAAAGAGACAAAGAGGGCCTGCATGGAGACTAAGAAAGGGGACCTGAACAGTGTGACATCTGAGGAGGCAAGGGAAGGGAGGACATCAAGACAGGGGAGTGCTAAGATGTGTCAAATACTACAAGAAAACACCAGTTGACTGCGGAATCCATGTGGGATGCCTTCCTTCACCACTCCAGAGGCCCCTCAACCCTCTGCCCTTGCCCTGCTCCTGCCCCAGGTGTCTGTCTCCACTAAACCACAATCCTCAGGAGGCAAAGAGCAGGAGACAGGGGAGCCCCCAGCACACAACACGATGCTATCAACAACTAGGCTGTGAGCTAAAGTCTGATAAATGAATGCATGGAATAGAATGTTCTAGCAGCAGAAAAGACAGGGGGTGAACAAGTGCCTAAACAAAGAATCCTTCAGGGCAAATCGTTAGCTGAACCTCAGAGGATCTTGAAAGGCTCTTCAGTCCCAAGGCTGTCCTAGGCCATGTGGTTGAGGGGGAATGAGGAAAACCCCTCATGAGAAACATGAGACGTTTCTTGGTAGCTCATGAGGTCTCACGCTTCGAAGGCAAAACCTCGGCTACTTTGAATGGCACATTCCTGCGATGATGATGTTGAATCACACAGTTTAACTACTCAACACACGATCCTGCTTTCAAGGAGCTTTCGATCAAGTTGAGAAAGAAAGACTATAAGGTATCAAACAGGAAGATAATAATAGGCAATGGAACAGCAAGTCTGAATTCCTAAACGTAAAATAAGTATAAGGTTGCCAATGGCTGGATATTTAGCAATGTCACCGAGGAGGGGACATAAAATAAAGATTGTGATTCATCTCCCTCGGTGTAAAAAAGACAAAACCTCCAATAGAAAGGGAATAGAAATGAACAATACATTTCCAAAAGAAGAAACACAAATCCACGAGGACATATGCAATATAATCAACTAGTAGTTACCAAAGAAAGGCAAATTGAAGCAATGACAGCATGTTTCAATTCAAAAGTAAAAAGGCATTTGATTTAAAGCAAAGACTTGGAACCAACCCAAATGCTCATCAATGATAGACTGAATGAAGAAAATGTGGCACATATACACCATGGAATACTATGCAGGCATAAAAAAGAATGAGTTCATGTCCTTTGCAGGGACATGGATGAAGCTGGAAACCATCATTCTCAGCAAACTAACACAGGAACAGAAAACCAAACACCACATGTTCTCACTCATAAGTGAGAGTTGAACAATGAGCACAATGGACACAAGGAGGGAAACATCACACACCGGGGCCTGTCAGGGGTGAGAGAAAGGGGAGGGAGAGCATTAGGACAAATACCTAATGCATGTGGGGCTTAAAACCTAGATGACGGGTTGATAGGTGCAGCAAACCACCATGGCACATGCATACCTATGTAACAAGCCGGCTCGCTCTGCACATGTATCCCAGAACTTAAAGTAAAATTTTTAAAAAATTAGAAAATAGAAACAACTTTTTTAAATGTATTTAATTTAAAATAGTAATATCTGGTGTTGCCAAGGGTGCAAGGAAATGGGCACTGGTATACACTGCTGAGCGTGTACACATCCGCACAACCTCTCCACAGGGCAGCTTGACACCACACATCCAGAGTTAGATGTGAACTACAATCCGCCCTCTGGAAATTCATCCTAAAAAGATAATTAAGGATGGGTACAGAAATTTAATCATAAGGATGCCCACTGCAGTGCAATTTTTTATTACAAATAAAAGCTGGAAATAATCCACATTGCCAAACAGAGGAGGGTTAGTTAAATAAACTCTGTGCACAACAGATGTATGCAAACACTAAAAACACCTTATAGAAATATTTATCAATATGAGAAGATGGTACTATCATACCATCTTAAGCACCAAAAAACAGATTATGAAACATTATGTATATTATGGTCTGACGTTACTAGTGTGTGGGTCTGTGTGTGTACGCACACGTGTGCAAAAGAGATCTGGCAGGCTATGCATCATTATGTTAACAAAAATTAGGTGGATATGATTATGAATATTTCAAAGTCCTTTGCACATGCCTGTATTTTCTGACTTTCATTAATAAGCTTTTGAAATGAGATTTTTTTTAAATGTGTCTAAAGAACTGGGTAGGGCATTCTGGGTGGAAAACGGATAAACAAAGTCATAGAAGGTGACTCAGAAGATGAGAAGGTTTTACAGTGAAGACAAAAAGTGGAGACCTGTCAGATGGGAGAACAGGGGTCTCCCTACATTGGTCCTGTTTAGAACAGGCATAAAAGGCCAAGTAAATGTAAACAAGGGTGAAGGTTTCAGCCTTTGCATAGGGCTGTTTGTTCAAACTTCTTTAAAACTCTTTTTTTTTGAGACAGAATTTTACTCTTGTTGCCCAGGCTGGAGTGCAATGGCACGATCTTGGCTCACTGCAGCCTGCGTCTCCCAGGTCCTCCTGCCTCAGCCTCCCAAGTAGCTAGGATTACAGGCATGAGCCACCACGCCCGGCTATTTTTGTATTTTTAGTACAGACAGGGTTTCTCCATGTTGGTCAGGCTGGACTCAAACTCCCAACCTCAGGTGATCTGCCCACCTCGGCCCCCCAAAGTGCTAGGATTACAGGCATGAGACACCACACCTGGCCCTTCTTTAAAACTTTTAATCCCAGCGGGTGCAGTGGTTTACGCCTGTAATCCCAGCACTTTGGGAGGCCGAGGCGGGCGGATCACGAGGTCAGGAGATTGAGACCATCCTGGCTAACACAGTGAAACCCCGTCTCTACTAAAAATACAAAAAATTCGCTAGGTGTGGTGGCAGGCACCTGTAGTCCCAGCTACTTGGGAGACTGAGGCAGGAGAATGGCATGAACCCAGGAGGTGGAGCCTGCAGTGAGCTGAGATCGCACCACTGTACTCCAGCCTGGGCAACAGAGCGAGACTCTGTCTCAAAATAAATAAATAAATAAATAACTTTTCATTCCTCTTGTTCCAGGAGAGATTTAAGGTCCCTTGCAAATATATATGCAATGTCAACAATCATTTATGCAACACCTTGTACATCCCAGGCACTGTGCTTGGCTCTGGGGATGCAAAGCTGAACTGTAAGATCAAGCCACTCAGTGCCCAGTGGACTAGCTGGCGCTCCAGCAGGTAGGTAACAGTAGAGCAGGAATCACATAATACTTGTCTCATGGCTCAGCCTGGACAGGAGTTATATTGCTTGGCCAGTCAGTGTTTTTTGTTTGTTTGTTTGTTGTTTGTTTGTTTTTTAATTTGGATGACTTTAGGCAGGACTTGCGCTCTCTAATTAGAGACCACAGTTTCTACTTTCTCTCTTTTCACCATGGAGGATTTGCACCATCTTCCTGGCCCATGAGGGCATTGGGGTTTGCCAGCCCCAACCACCACCACATTGTAGAGAAAAGAACATGGAATTTGCAGCCACAGAGACAAGAGTTCCAGCCCTGCCATGATCTGTGCAACCTAGAGCCAGTTCCTTAGCTTCCTTAGCTCCCTTCTCCGTAAAAATGGGACTTTGTATACTGTGCGTCTTGCTCCCTGGCCCCTTGCCTACCAGGAGAGGCCAGGAAAGGGTTCTCCTGGCCAGGGCACATTGTTAAGGGTTGAAATCAGGCTAAACATGGAGAGAAAGCACCTCACGCTGGATTCAGTGAAGTGGACCAGAAATCCTAGGGATTGAAAGGAACAGAAGGTCAGTGAAGTGTAAACAAATCCAAACTGTGTGCCCGGCCCCATGAGAATCAGGCGCCCAAGCACAATGGAGCAGAGAAACCTGGAGCAGATGTGTCTGGGCAGTGCTGCGAGAGGATGGCAAGCCCAGACAGATCCCCAAATCAAGGGAACCTCAGGTCTGAATAGGGTCTGGATTCACTGGGATGCACCCAGTACGTTGCCAGAGGACAAAATGGAATGGCTCACCAAGTTTCGTCCTTCTCATGCCTGCTGGCGTGTTGACTGGAACAGAACTCATGGCCCTGTACTTGGAGTGGGCATCTTTTTCTCCCCAGTTTCCCTGTTATTTCCAGGTTTCTTGCACAGCAGAAAGCAGTCACTTCCAGCCCCCAGTGCAGGCCTTCCTTGCCCAGTTAATGCATGGGCTGATTTCTCTGCAGAAACATCACAAGACCATTGCATGGACTCCCTTCTTAATGCCTCAAATTCTCCTTGTAGCTCCTAATTCCCCAGTATGGACACCACCTTATTCCTGAGGACTGCTGTTGTCTCACCAGCTGTGTTGTGAGGCCCATGAGAGAAGAAAAGCGTGGCCGGGTGTGGTGGCTCACACCTGTAATCCCAGCACTTAGGAGGCTGAAGCGGGTGGATCACCTGAGCTCAGGAGTTCAAGACCATCCTGACCTACATGGTAAAACCCCGTCTCTACTAAAAATGCAAAATTAGCGAGGCGTGTTGGTGCACCTGTAATCCCAGCTGCTCAGGAGGCTGAGGTAGGAGAATCGCTTCAACCCGGGAGGTGAAGGTTGTGGTGAGCCGAGATCACGCCACTGCACTCCAGCCTGAACGACAAGAGCGAAACTCCATCGAAGGAGAAGAAGAGGAGGAAGAAGCGGAAGAAAAAGAAGAATAAGAAGAGGAAGAGGAAGAAGAAGTTGTACAATTCCTGTGGGTCAAAACTTCCAGGCATCATTTTGCCCCCAGAGAAACGTTTGCTGATGTGTGAGTGTTCGCGACACTGTTTCCAACAGCTAAAACACTAGGAACAATGGAGCGGGCCCTCTCCAATACAATGGATAAACAAAAGCTGGCATAGTTATTCCATTGAAAACAACATAGCAATATAATATAAATATTGATTTGCTACAATATAGCAAATCAATACAGCCACACACACCAACACCTGTGTGGATCAAAGCACAATGTTGAAGGAAAGAAGCCCACATGAAACTGGAAAAGTAATCAATACAAGGACGAATCAGGCATAACTCACTACTATATTGTTAAGGGATATATGCAGATGTGATAAAATTGTAAAGAAAAACAAGAGAGTGATTAACACAAAATTTAGGATACTGCTTCACACTGGAGACTGGGCAGAGGCAAGCAGGAGGGGCAGACAGGGTTCTTTTAAAGAGTCAGTACTGTCCTATTTTCTTTTTTTTTTTTTTTTTTTTTTTTTTGAGGCGGAGTCTCGCTCTGTTGCCCGGACTGGAGTGCAGTGGCCGGATCTCAGCTCACTGCAAGCTCCGCCTCCCGGGTTTACGCCATTCTCCTGCCTCAGCCTCCCGAGTAGCTGGGACTACAGGCGCCCGCCATCTCGCCCGGCTAGTTTTTGTATTTTTAGTAGAGACGGGGTTTCACCGTGTTAGCCAGGATGGTCTCGATCTCCTGACCTCGCGATCCGCCCGTCTCGGCCTCCCAAAGTGCTGGGATGACAGGCTTGAGCCTATTTTCTATTTCTTACATGCATGTTTATTCTATTAACACTGCTACTCTTCAAACTGCAAATATCTATGACATATGCTATTTTCCATAACTGATGTAGGTCACAATTTAAAAAGGAAGAAAATATAAACTAAATAATTCAATGGTGCTCTGAGGATAAAGCAAGTTCTAATTTGTGGGAAAAGGATTAAATATTTGTTTTCTGAAGAGAGTTGTTTTGCATTTTGTTTTCTATTAAAATTTATTTAGTTAAAAAAAAACTCAACAGCATTCAGTACAGTGTTAGACATAGAATTATGCTTTGTTTTGTTTTTTTTTTTTTTTTTCCCATAAGAAGAAAGTCTTTTAAAACAAAGAGTGAAAATGATGGGGAAAAAACAAAAATGTGGAAAGGATAAATCTCTACATTACAAGCTAGAAAACTATACAATATGAACCAAATGAGAAATCAAAACAAAAGGCAACCATCATTATTTTTTGTATCTCAGCTTATCTTGCTCTTGAACTCTTATTGATTGCAAGATACCTATAAATGCTCAGTCTTGTCAGTTGGAGGCAGTTGAGTAATTAGTCTTCCTGAATGTCTCCTCTCCTCAAGAACATCGTGCTTCTTCCTACTTCCCAGCGGCAGGTGGACACTGGGAAAGATTAGGGTCCTGGTGATCTGAGAGAGCAGCTGGCTCCCTGCTGGACCCACTGCGAAGGTAGGTGTCTGTGGCTGGGGGGACTCATGGCCTGCAAAGCTGTGGTTCTTCCCCACCAACTCCACTGTCCTGCTGAGGCTGCCATTCTTTGGAGAGCCCAAGGCTGCCATCATACCCATCGAACGTCCAGCTTCAAGGAAGAGCTTGCCCAAGACCCTGGGAACCTGAGAATCACATCTCATACCCAGCCCCAAGCATTTTCTCTTTGCTTTTGTGTGCCACACTGATGCAGGGCAGGTGAACCCAAAATCGAGGCTTCGCCTGGGAGGGTTGTTGCCTTTGCCCAGGAAAGAATTTAAGGGTAAGCCAGTGGTATTAGACAGCAACTTTTATCGAAGCAGCAGCAGAGGTGTTGTGCCTTGTGGAGCAGGGCTACCCCAGAGGCAGTGTGCCCAGAGTGGCAGCTCAGAAGCAGTTTTGTACTCACACTTATATTTACTTTGAAAATTAAGGAACAGATTATGCAAACAATTTCTTGAAAAAGAGCGGTAGCTTCTAGGTAGTTGGGTCATTGCCATGGACAAAGGTGGTACCTCTCGAGTGTTGCCATGGCAATGGTAAACCGACGTGGTACTCTGGTGGGCGTACCTTATGGAAAGTTGTTTTTGCCCCATCCCCATTTTAGCTAGTCCTCAATTTGGTCCGGTGTCCAAGCTCTGCCTTCTACCTCAATATGAGAAGCAGCAGCTCCCTAGATTTTTCTGAGAGGTGAGTAGTCTTTCCAGGCCGTGTCTGAAGATGCGTGGACAACCTTCTGCTCCAGGACTCACCTGAACCCTTCTGGAAGCCTCTGTTTATCTGCCTCCTCCCCAGCAAAGTATAGGGGAGGTCAAGGGTGCTTAAATCTACATTCTTGCCTCCACTCCCTCTGCCTGGGTTGCTCAAATAGAAATATTCTTCACTGCATCTCCTGTCTCTACAGTCAACAGCTCAGCCTCGGATTCTTTGTTTGTGCATTAGTTGTGATCAGGTTGGGCTGCAATTGAGAAAAAAGCAAATAAGATGTTTTTCATGTACATACTGGCTAGCCTATCCATTGTCTGTTGCTGCATAGCAAATCACCACACATGCAGCCGCTTTAAAAGACACAAAGTTATTAGCTCACAGCATCCATGGACCAGTAGCCCTGGCACAGTGTGGCGTAGCTGCGTTCTGTGCTCAGGGACTCTCATGGCAGAAATCCACTTTGGCTTTCAAAGTGTTGGCTGGGCTGGGCTGTCTGCAGACTCTAGGGAAGAATCCACTTCCAAGTGCATCTAGGCTGTTAGCAGAATTCAGTTCAATGCAGTTGCGGAACTGAGATCCCTATCTCCTTGACACGCAGACCCCCTTATCTTCAAGCTAATAATTGCATGGCAAATCCTTCTCATGCTTCAAATCTCTGCCTTCCCCTTCTGCAACAGGCTGGAGAAAGATCTTCCCTTTCAGCGGCTCATACAATTTAGACTAGGTCCACCTGGTGATTCCAGGACAATCTTCCTATTTTAAGGTCAACTAATTCGTACCTTAATTACATTTTGCCATATACCCATGAATAACGCCAAGGGCAAAAGTCGTGAGGTCCAAGCTCTGCCTTCCACAGCTGGTAAGGCAACTCTGCCTGAAGTCCTCAGGACCCAGCTCCCTTCTACTCACCACTCCATCACCCCTGGAAGGGACCCCTGCCCCCACAGCCCAGGATTCAACATCTGTATGCCAAGGCAGATGGGTATAGGGTTCATTCTGACTAGGTTTTAAGGAAAGTTCTCAGCAGCTGCAGCACAACGTTTCTGCCTTCATCCCATTGGTTCTACTTTGTGACACCCTCGCCTGGTTGTAAGGAAAGCTGGGCAAGGTAGCTCCATTCTGGGTGTCAATGTGGCTGGGCACAAATTCTATCAATAAGAAAAAGATGGAAAATGGATAGTTGGGGACAATATGTAAAAACAAAATCTGGGGAAAGCCCATCAAAACCCCTTTTTCTCTCTTGTGCGCTTGGCCTTCAAGTCTTTAAAACCTTTAGTTTGAAACTCAAGCTAAAACTGGCATTTTTGTTGCAGGCAATGGTCCTTTCCTCCTTCCCCAGACAATCAGTCTCAGCCTCCAGGCCTGAATTTACTGGCAGAAAAGCTGAGGGAGAGCATGTGAATTTGGGGAAAATATCATTATGGTACCACATTTGAATGCAGAGATACGGGAGTGGCTGTTGTCTCCTAATGTACACCTCTCACCGTTGTCTAGAAGTGTTTGACTCTAAGCTTCCTCTATGCTCCTACAAGGGGAAAGAAGGAATGGTGCAAGGCCATCTTCATGGCAGTATTTGGTCCCAAACCCTGTAAATATAATTCCATTTGCGAAGCCTAAAACAAGTAGATGTTTATTTTCTTTCACAAGAAAGGAAAAATGACATTCCATAATGTCATGCCATTATAACCCATCTACCATGCAAAAAAAGTCACAGAAATGGAGCCAATGATCTGTAGGAGCAATTTTCCAGTTTTGGCCATGCTTAAGGAATACAGTGGATGGGCCCGTCACAAGCAGCCAGTGCCATCAGTCGCAGCTCTGCATAACCTAAAGGTTCACAGAGGTGGTTCCTTGCCAGTCAGGAAGGGTGGATTTACCTGGGCAGGAGCTCTCCTGGCTAGTGGCACTCTAACTGGAGCACTCCTGGGACACATGAAGACTTCATAATGCAGACTAGTACTTCAAGCAGTTTATTTTTTCCTGATTCCTGCTTCTTAGAAAGAGTAATAAATTAGTAATTTCTGAACCTAGAGTGACCTAGAAGGAAAAAAAAAAGAAACATTTGATTCTGATCAATCTGAACGTGCAAAGTGGCTCAGCCACTTCCCAACTATGAGAACTTCTTAGCAAAACAACTTAAACTAGAAGCCTTCATTCTGGGATTAGGACATCAACATGTATCTGCTGTTCTTAGAGTCCTACTTCAAGGCTCTGAGTTCATATATGTGAATTCCAGGAACATTAGCAGATACTCAGTGCAATCAGTAGTTTTTGGTGTTGTCATTGTACCATACGGGATCAGGATTGCATCATCATTAAAAATCAGTGTTGTTGAGCTCAGCTGCAAAGAAGTTTGATTAGACAATCCCAGCTACTCTTCCTAACCAAGATTCATCGGGTATTGAGAGAGGGTTGAAATGTCACTGTTGAGTTGCAGGACGGCATGGCTCTCAAATGACATTCTGTCCAGAGTGCACGGAGCACCCACAGGTGCTTTCCAGTAAAGGCACTTCAGTCTCATTTCTAACACTCAGGAAACGCTGAAATGTGAGGACTTTACCTGCTCTGCCTCTGATGAAAATGGGCCAATAGCAAACACATAAGTGCCATTGTTTACCACGGCAATGCCCATGGCAAGAGATTCCCACATTCCCGCCCACCACCCCTCATGGCGTGGCCAGGATGACCCAGGGCAGATAGAATGGCTTTCTTGTGAGGATCAAAGGAATGAAAGCAGATGTCTGAAGAAATTCTTAGTTCAGGCCGGGCGCAGTGGCTCATGCCTGTAATCTCAGCACTTTGGGAGCCCAAGGCAGATGGATCATGAGGCCAGGAGTTCAAAACCAGCCTGGCCAGCATGATGAAACCCCATCTCTACTAAAGATACAAAAAATTAGCTGGGCGTGGTGGTGCGTGCCTGTAATCCCAGCTACTCAGGAGGCTGGGGCGGGAGAATAGCTGGAACCTGGGAGGCAGATGTTGCAGTGAGGAGAGATCATGCCATTGCACTCCAGCCTGGGTGACAGGGCGAGACTCTATCTCGAAAGAAAGAAGGAAAGAAAGAAAGAAAGAAAGAAGGAAGAAGGAAGAAGGAAAGAAGGAAGGAAGGAAGGAAGGAAGGAAGGAAGGAAGGAAGGAAGGAAAGAGAGAGAGAGAAAGAAAGAAAGAAGAAAGAAAGAAAGAAAGAAGAAAGAAAGAAAGAAAGAAGGAAGGAAGGAAGGAAGGAAGGAAGGAAGGAAAGAAAGAAAGAAGAAAGAAGGAAAGAAAGAAAGAAAAGAAAAGAAAAGAAAAGAAAAAAGAAAAGAAATTATTAGTCCAGCTACAGACTGTGGTGTTTGGGACACTCCCACATTCTCAAATCAAGACTAACTTTCAACAGGTCTCACAAGCTCCCAGTCATGCTGATGCACCAATCCAGGAGCCACAACTGGGAACCAGTGCTCCAGGGCAGCGGTCAGCAATCTAGAACCCTCCAGTGGGCCAAATCCCACCTACCTCCTATGTTTAGACAGCCCTCAAACTACAAATGGTTTTTACATATTCGAATGGTTAGAGGTTACATATTCGAATGGTTTCATGATACTTGAAAATTATAGAAAATTCTCATTTCAGCATCCATAGATAAAAGCACATTGAAACAGAAGCACATGGAAGTGTTGTCCGTGGCAGCAGTCCTCAACCTTTTTGGCACCAGGGACCAATTCCATGGAAGACAATTTTTCCATGGACTGGTGTTGGGAGTAAGGATGGTTTGGGGATGAAACTGTTCAACCTCAGATCATCAGGCATTAGTCAGATTCTCATAAGGAGTGCACAACCACTTAGATCCCTCACATGCACAGTTCACAACACGGTTCATGCTCCCATGAGAATCTAATGCCACAGCTAATCTGACGAGAGGTGGAGCTCAGGTGGTAAAGTTCACTCACCCACTGCTTACCTCTTGTTGTGCGGCCCTGTTCCTAACAGGACATGGATTGGTACCAGTCCACAGCCCAGGGGTTGAAGACCCCTGGTCTATGGCTATTTTTTTTTTTTTTTTTTTTGAGACGGAATCTCGCTCTGTCACCAGGTTGGAGTACAGTGTCGTGATCTGTGCTCACTGCAACCTCCACCTCCCAGGTTCAAGTGATTCTCCTGCCTCAGCCTCCTGAGTACAGGCGCACACCACCACACCTGGCTAATTTTTGTATTTTTAGCAGAGACAGAGTTTCACCATGTTGGTCAGGATGGTCTCATCTCCTGACCTCATGATCCGCCCTCCTCAGCCTCCCAAAGCACTGTGATTACAGGTGTGAGCTGCCGCACCCGGTCTATGGCTATTTTTGTGCTACAATGGCAGAGCTAAGCACTTGCAACTGAGACCACAGAGCCTGAAAATAAACACTATGTGGTCCTTTATAGAAAATGCCTCCTCTGGGGAAAGCAAATGGCTCCATGGAACACATGAAAGGGAAGGGTGATGCCCAGAGTCTGGTTTCCTGCTCTTTGTCCTGTGTTCCGGGTTCATCTTAAGATTAGTGCTTTACTGAGAATAACTTCTTTAATGCTTAGGTGTTAATAAAAGGAAAAGATACTTTTTTAAGTTGCCTTTAATCTTTCCCTTTCTGCTTATATTCAAATGAAAGCAATTACAGGGCAGAGGCCTGCTAAGAAGTATGATGATTTATGCAAAATTAATGTGGCAAGAGCTCGAACCAAATGTATTTATTAAAGTAACCCAAATAATCAGATCGTAGCAAATAGAAAGAAAAAAATATACAAACCTGTAATTCCTAGCCAGTATTTCATTTTCGTTTACATTTGAATGATAACACATCTTGTGGCAAATTATTTCAGACTTTTTCTAGCAGGAGAAAGGGGAAGAAAAATGCACTCACTGAAGGAAAGCTCTGCAAGAGGCAAAAGTGATAAACTTCCCCAAGCCTATTTACAAATGCAGTCAATGAAACAGAATTTTAATGAATTGTGCCACATAATCTGGCAGTTAATGAGCTGCAAAAGCCTTTGTCAATTGCAGTGACTGGGAACTAACTCTTTCAGTTTCAAGATCAATAAGAGAATTCTCTGCTCTGCGTTACCCAAAGGGGAACTCTGGGGAGAAAGGAAGTTGTCAGAGGAATGTCATCTCTCCAGGTCTCAGCAGCAAGTCCGCCATCTGTTTTGTGTGTCTCCTCCACCACTCCCCTGCAAACCTGTATATTTAAATCCCAACTTCAGACTGAGGAGTAAAAGACCGTTTGGAGATCAAACAGCACAAGTCCTGTGAATTGCCAACACAAAATGACGACAAAAAGGTTTGAATGACTCTAAAAATATCTCCCAATATTTTAGAAACTGTATTGAGTCCAGATGCTGTTCCGGACCTCTGGGAGGGGGTAAAACCCTTGACATTCAGTGTTTTTGATAGACAAAGGCAATGGGAAGTGGGTTGTTGAGGATTAAACAGGCCTGAGGCATCCTGCTAATTTGTCCTTCCATAACACTTCTTTTATCTGCTGTTTTCATTGCTCTGCCGCCAACTAATCACATTCTTTTTCAGAGGTCTGGGATTTGCAATTATGGTATGATCCATCTCTATCACCCAGAGTTGTTGCTAGGGAGATGTGGTTGTTGCTATGGTCCTAATGCCACAGGACCTGAGAAATCCCAGGTGGAAAAGACTCATCATTCAACAGCAGATCGACAACATTTATTGAGCACGCACCAAGTGGAAACAATGAGGAACCTTGGGAAGACAGAGATGAATGAGACCTCAAAACCACCTTTAATTTGCTCTTAGACCACTGGAGAAGACAGACAATTAGGCTTGTTGAATGAATTAATAGACAATAGAGTTACAGATTTCTTGTTTGGCAGGGGCCTTAAAAAGATTTTAGTTCATGTTAGGAACCCAGTGAATATGTTTCAATTGAGAGGCAAGAAACGTATATGTCATTTCCACACCCGTACAAACTAAGTGAGGCTATTCCTACCACATCATCCCCCAACACCCAGTCTTGGAGTTTACTTAGAGGCAATTTCCACTACACCTGTGTTTTCACCCATTCAGGCTCTCTCTCCCTCTCTGGCACCAGGTGTGAAACTATTAGCAAAAGCCACAAGAAAGCAATTTCAGGAAGGGAAAGCCTCATAAAATGTGAAAAATTAAAGCGGTCCTGAATGTTGCATTGAGGAAATTGCCACGGGCAATCCCATTCTGTCAACAAAATGTTCCACTTGGCTGCAACCAAGACACCAATGAAATGTTTTGACACATGGCATGGTAGGGAAAAGGGAGAATGAGGCACTCAGAGAATCAGGCTGCCCCAGATCACCCAGCATTCATTCTAATATTTAGTAAACTCTGTCAGACTGGAAAGAGATAAAAAGATGTAGTCCCTGTCTTCAAGCAGTTTACAATCTAGCCAAAGAGGTAGGTTTGCATACAGATCTTCTTAACAGAGGGGAAAATGAAGCAATTCCTATAAGAAGTGCCACTGAATACCAGAAAAAGAGGTGAGACCTGCTTCTACTTCAAGAAGACCTGAAATGCGATAGCAGCCCTTCTGAATAAAGGAAACGAGTCATCCAAAAAGTGCCATGGAAGGAGACTCATCTCAGGGCGAGAGGCTTTGGGCCCCAGAGCCCAGATTTGCCCTTCTATGGTTAACTTCTCCTTGGACTTGGGGATGGGGGTCTAAAGGCTTTTACTGATCAGATCCAACGGTAATGTGAAATCTTTCTCTCAAGTGCCATTGCACAGCTGAGGCAAGGCTAGAATATTCAGACAAGATCAAATCAAGTGTCAAAAGTTAAAAAAGAACTTTGAAAATGGATAGCCCACATTATCAAGCATGATGACCCCATCTTTCACTCGTGGCCCTCCTTTCCCTAGAGGGGCTCCTCTTTCCTGGAGCTGCCTTATATCTTTGTAGTGGGCACCATGTCAGCATCACCCAAGATGCTGGGAGCCCATGCCAGGACACTCCTCTCCTTCAAATCTGAATACAAGAGGAGATGCTTTTAGAGAGGGGAGTTTCCTGCCCATAAGTTCGGTTCTGATTTCTTATCCAAGAAGCCACCTTGGAGGACCTCAAAAGGAGCACCCCCTCGGAAGAATTCCTATTGCCCACAGGGTCACAGTTTGCAGCAACCTGCACACAACACAATAGCCAGCCTCGGCACATGGAGCTACAGACATGCAGAGCTGGAGGTGAGCAGGTGCAGGCAAAGATGTTCAGTTTTCCTCAACATCTGTGCTGGAAGCAGCAGACTGTCTTTCCATGCCACTAATTCAAACTACAAAGAGGGATGTGCTGCCATTTCAACTTCTTCAAATGTGAAAAAGTAGCAAATCTTAGTCCTCTCCTTCCAATCGAATTCAGAGTCTCCTCTCTGGCTTTCTGAATCTCCAATGGCTTCCTCTTCTGTCCATCCACCACATCTACCGAGGACCCAGCCACTCCCAAATGCCTTTTCCATCTTCAGCCAGGCTGATTTCAGAAATAATTATTCATCAGCACCTGCAAAGAGTCAGATGCAGTCTTCAAAATGGAGGAAACGAAATCCAGTGAGACTTAGCTGCTGCCTTCGGAGAGCTTCAGAGACCAGTAAGGGAGCCATGCAGGCAAGCCAGGGATGACCGCAACCACTGGAAGCACAAGACACACAGGCTCAGTAACCCTGTGTGCAGATGAGTAGGGATTGGATTGTCAAAAAGGTGGTGAGTGGTGTCCAAGTAAGTGATCTATGAAAAGTCACACCAAAACATAGCATAGCTCATTCACAAAGCCACAGACCATGCAGTGTAGCAGGAGCAGGAGGGTTAGAAAAAGATGAAGTGACACTGTCAAGACAAAGCCAGCCCAGGAAGGATCTGGTGAGCCACACCGAGGAAGTTCATCTTCATTCTGAACACAATAAAACCCCATAAGTGGTTAAAGCAAAGGGAGATTTGCATTTCCAGAGATCCCTCTGGTGGCTCTGGGGAGGCTGGCTGAGGAGAGTCGCACAGCTGGAGGACAGTTCCAGCATTGTTACCAGGAAGCTGCTAAGGCCAGTAGGATGGCAGCGAGCCCAACATCAGAAAGAGGAGGCTGTATCTGAGCAGTATCTAGGAAAGAAATTTGCAGTACTTGGCAGCTAACTGAAGCTCAGGTGTGAAGGAAGGCAAGCACACGTGAGCTCATTCCTTCCTCTGCCCCTTTGCCCAGGCAGTACTCCAGCCTGAAATGCCCCCTGCCCTTTCCTCATCCACCCTGGCCTAAAACCACTCTCACCTGCCCCCAGGAAGTCATCCCTAACAGCCTCCACCCACACTGTTCTTTCCTTTCTCCCCGACACTCTGTCAGGACCTACCAGCTGAAAGCTGAGCAAGGCTGTGCTGCTGCTGCATATTTCCATTGCTCCCTCTGCCTACTGGATGCAGCTCCCTGCGGGCAGACCAGGTCTTCCAGCCAATGTTGCTTCCCATGCATCTTCCACCTCTCTCAGTGTCATTTTATCCTCATTTGCATATGTAACTGCCACACAGCAGTCTCAGCAGACGCAATAATAACTGGCTATCAAACTGTCATCTTTTGAGAGCCAGGTAAGTACCAGGCATCACTCTTTTTATCTATCTATGTATCTATCCATCTACCACTATGTCTATATTTTTTTTTTTTTTTTTTTTCACCAGGTCATTCCTGAGTTTATTTGGGGCACACCCAGGCGAAGGCCCTGCACCTAAAAGAAGTGTTGGCCTCTTGGTGGTGAAGCGTGGCTTGTGCTGACGGCGCAGGACCCGGTGGGGCAGCGGGAACTGATCTTGGATCGTGGACTGCTTGACAGCCGCCGACGGCACTTGCTGGCTGCGATCTCCTCCACCTTCATGATTTGAATGAGTGGCCCGGCGCGGTGACGGGCGCCCATGTCTCGGTAGCACTGGTGACAGCGCCCGCAGTGGTCAGGTCCCGGTATTCCCGGTACATGTTGTGGGTGCCGCTCCGGGAGTCATAGCGCAGCCAGATTCCGAAGTTCTTCACCCGCAGTGGGGACTTCTCAACACCTGCCCACAGTAGACAATCTCCCCTGAAGACTTCTTCATCTTCTTTAGCTGAGATACGAAGTACCAGAAGCGGGACTTAGCGACGACATGATTAGGCGCAAAGATTCGCATGCGGTAGAGGGGCGGCGTGTGGCATTTGGGGGTGGGCAGGCAGCGACCCACCCCTTGTACTCTCGTAGTGTGCCAGAAGCCTTCATGGCGTCCTCTCCGCTCTCGCCGCCACCAGCAAAAGGAATGTCTATATTTTTATGTATATTCTTATACATAAAATAGTAGTATAAATATACTACTACATAAAAATATAAAAATAGTAGTATATTTTTTACGCATATTCTTGTCCTTCTAGTCTTAACAACAACCCTTCGGGGTAGGAAGAATTATTTGCTTTCCAGAACCAGAACCAAGTGTTAAAGTGTTTAATCAGAAACTGAGAAGGGCCTGAGATGCTATTGTGCTTCATAGGCTAATAAGTTAACCTGCCACCATTTTAGATACATATAGTGACAGAAGACACAAGACACCTGGATCAGAGACAAAGACCATGTATTACTCACAGCAAAAGCAGCAGCTGGAGCAGTTGCTAGCATCCATTTTTTTTAAACCCCAACCTCCACAAGGTGACATGGTGAGGTCCAATGGTGCCTGCATGTCACAGGACAGGAACCCCAAAATGACAAAACCCTGATCTTAGATAGGGCTACTGGTAACTTCCATTCTCCATTACAGAGAGAGATCTGTTTTTAAAATTGGAATGTAAGCACGTCCCTCCAGGTAGGGGAGTGCGAGTTACCTATTCTGGAAAGTCTCCAGAGAAGGAGCCATTGCTAAAGCTTTATTATCTCTGGTTTCTATGGCTAGTATTCAAAATACTTGAACAGACAGTCTGAGAAATGTAGGAACACAAACACCAAGCCATGATGTGCTGTTCCCCCTGCTTGTCTCTGGATGGCCCATGATGGTTCCTTGGTTTATAGCTCCTTGTTCTAGGACCCATGTCACTCTCCCCAAGGGCAGGCTCTGCGGAATCACAGCCAATTAGTAATGGCTGCCACGTAACTACCATAGGCTATGAACCATGCCAGATGCTTTACAAACTATCTCTAATCCCTGTAGCAACCCAGTGAGGTGGGTATGATCGCTCCCACCTTAAACACGAGGAAGTTATGACTTGCAGGTGAGTGTCTTACTCATTACTACATGGTGGAAGCAAGATTCTTTGGCAGGGCAATCTGACTACAAATCCTGTGCTTTTCTTTACTCTTAAAGCCTTGAGAGTCTCCTTGGGTCCCTGAAGAGGTCAGGCTCCTCTTTGCCTCAGTGGAAGGAGCTGAGGAGCTGCCTTGCTTACTATTAATTTAAAAAGCCATTACTTAACCAGACCCTTCCTAGTAAGATGGCCTTTTAAGAATAGCAATTAAGAGTCTGTATTTTTTAAGCAGATCCAATTTAACTTAGAGCAGGACAAGATAAAGGATACAAGCTCATTAACTAAAAACGCCATGCTACCTTTGCTACGAAAAGGAGTTTTTAAAAAATCCAAGTACCTTAAGAAAATTAAAACAACATCCAGGCAGCTTCCTACATGCATACAAAACACAACCACAACATTACAGCTGCGAATGCCAAAGCTCAGTATGATAATGTCATTGCCTTTCCAGGCACCAAGCAGATGGGGATGGGGCAAAAAACAGCAGGTGGTGGAGTAGAGACCCCGCAGAGCTGCAACCACAACCTGCCCCATTTGCACCACGCCTGTCCCAGCGAACTCCTGTCACCAGCCCACGAGAACCCCAGGCCACAGTCAAACCGGCTTGCAAAGAAAAGCCTAGGAATACTTGTTTTACGATTATTGCTTTTAAATCCCTACCACCCAACTCGCACTTCTTTTTCTTGGGGTCAGAACCATTAGTGGCACCTGCTGGGCATTTCATTAAGGCTGCAGATGTTAGACATCTGCCAGGTTGGAAGACAGAGCAGCCTGTGTAAAAGAGGTCAATAGCCACACACCAGCCACGGAGGTTCAGGTCGGTCCGGGCGACTGTCGTCACGAGAACCAACCATTTTTGGCTGCTGCTCTGGTTCCAGGTTGAACAAGGAGTGTGTCGTCCGCACTGTTCCACCACGAACCCAATCCCTTCGAGGACCTGTTCGCAAGGAGGTTTAATTGAATGGAGACAGATGGGACACTGGATTCCGGCAATGATTTGTGATGAGGCTGCCAGTGTGCACACACCGTGACTGATGAAGTGTGCAGCAAGAACGCACCTCGCAAGGCCCTGCTCTTTCCCCAAGCAGCTCCTTCATCTCTCCTCCTGGCCTCACTGTTAAAAATGGGGGAAAAGGTGGGAAAAGGTGGAATTACTGTGAAGTAGTCTGTATAAGTGAAGCATCTATGGACTTGCTCCCATACACAGCGCTGACCGTGGATCCAGGCCCATTTTAGAATGAAGTTTCAATGATACTGAAAGAAAACATATGGTTCTCTTGTAATAACATGGCACTGTGTAGACATAACCTAAATTTGAAAACCTCTTAAAATAGAAACCTTGATTCCATCTGTCCCTTAAAAAAGAAAAACTCATAATTGCTTATAACCATGTTCATTTACCATTTTCTCAAATGTTTAACAGCTGGTGAGGGGCAGAGGATTGAAGCGCAGGAGGAGACAGTGGTAATTAATAAAAGTTGTTATCCTGCCTTGATTTCAAATATTATCAGGGCTTAAAATGTCAAAACTATGTTCCCACATTCCTCAAATGACTCGCCCATAACGTGTCATAACTGAATCCAGCCCACATATTCACCCTGGAGGATTCTAAAGAACGAGCAAGCTAACCCTGACAACTACTTCTTTTGAAGGACTTTTGAAGGCTTTGACTCAGGGAGAACCATTTGCAGAGAGAACTCAATTGATGGAGAAGAGTATATGCCAAATATTTATGTCTTAAAATTCAAATTGAACTTCTTTTCAAGACAAGGAATCAAAGCAGCAGGAAGCTGGAACCTGGTAATACGTCTGTTTCTGCAGGAAAATGTCACTGGTTACACCTAAAGATGCACGTGTCTGTATAGAGCTGGTATATCTCTTGGGAAGGATTCCAATAGACGTATTCACAGGTACACTTTAGCTGTAGAGTGTCTTGTAGCACACTGAGGATAATTTGCCTTACTGAGGCAGTCTCCTGTCCAAGACAGTTTCTCAGAGCCGGGTGAGGACCACAAGCCCAGATTGCCCATGATGTTTGTAGGCCCTGCACACTCACTCCTGACACTCATGTTTGCAGAATCAGAGTCCCCGGGTGGTCCCAGACTGCATGCCAGCCACCCCTCAGCTGATTCTGATGCAGAGTCAGGTCTGGCACCAACGCAATCAGGGCTGCTGCCTCCCTGGCCACGCCCACTGGGCACCTGCAACAGTAAGGCAGGTCCCTCCTGTCCAGCTAGCTCTCTGCAACCATGCCTGGAGGTAGTATTTAGCCCACAATTTCATGAGGGCAATAAAAGGATTTGTTGAAAATGACTGAACACATACCACCTGGAAGGAGGAGAATCTTGGAGAGTTAAATTCACCATTATGATAGGACACCCTGGAAATGACCATCTGCAGGGTCCCTACGTCGCCTGCTGGTTCTTCCTCTTCAGAGAATAGTGAAGGGTTCTCTGCTAAATCATGCGCTCAGTTCTCATCCAGACTGAGGTTGCGGGTAGCCCTCAGGTTCTGCTGGAGTGCTTCCCACCCGACCTCTTCCCCTGCCAGCCTGCACAGTCAGAACCTACGTATGAAAAACCCTCAGCCTCTTCATCTGTAATTCCTAGACTTCACTTAGGCAGATGGCATAGGAGAAATCATAACAACAATTGACTTTTGTTGAGAGACAGGCCCTCATGCAAGGGTTTTGCATGCACATCTTGCTTAATCTGCACACCTCCCCTATTAAGAACCTGTACAACAACGATTTTGTAATGAACAAATGAAGCCACAGAAAGGTTAAGAAACTTCCCCAAGGACACACAATTGGCCAGAGCTAATATAACGAAGTAGTTTCCTTAGAGCAAGCTTGTTCAACCTGAGGCCTCCTGGCCCCACGCAGCCCAGGACAGCTTTGAAGTCGCCCAACACAAACTCACAAACTTTCGTAAAACATTGCAAGATGTTTTTGCTATTTTATTTTTTTTTAGCTCATCGGCTATCATTAGCGTTAGCGTATTTTATGTGTGGCTCAAGACAATTGTTCTTCTTCCAATGTGGCTCAGGGAATCCAAAAGTACAGAGAAACCCCCTCACTTCGTTAATGTGTCTAAGGTCCAAGGATGTTGGATATTTTATGTAACTGCTCTAAGCTTTATCTTCCTCACCTAAGAAAGAAAAATGATACTAATAGAATTGTCATGGAGCTAGATGAGTGTAAAGGTTAATTTTACGTGTCAACTTGACTAGGTAAAGGGATGACAGAATAGACGGTAAAACATTTCTCGGTGTGTCTGTGAGGCTGTTGCCAGAAGAGATGAGCATTTGCGTCAGGGGACTAAGCAAAGCAGAGCCACCCTCCCCAGCATGGGGAGACATCATCCAGTCCTTGGAGGACCCAGACAGAGCAAGAAGGTGGAGGAAGGGCAACGGTGCTCCCTCTGCTTGAACTGGGCCATCCATTTTCTCCTGCCCTTGGACATTGGAGCTTCCTGGTACTCATTCAGGCCTTTGGTCTCAGACTGAATTATACCGTGACCTTTCCTGGCCCTCCACCTTGCAGATAGCATATTGTGAAACTTCTCAGCCTTCATAATTGCATGAGCCAATTCCCATAACAAATCTCCTTTTATATCTATATCTTTATTTGTGCTATTGTTTCTGTTTCTCTGGAAACCCTGACTAATATAGTGGGTTAATTTGTAAAGTGCTCAGAACATTACCAGTGCCTCATAAGCTCTCACTAAAGGCTGTTGTTCCTGATTTTGTATAGTTCCTAAGACGGTTCCTTCCCTCTGGTGCTCTGTGTCTGTGCAAATAACCTACCCCTACTGCAAGAAGCAGTATCCCTCCCCATGTGTGTCTGGGCCCCTGTACTGCCTTCCAGCCTAAGGGCTCCAAAGCTCCCTGGTCAGTGACCATTGACAAAGAGTGTTTGCTTAACCAAACTTTAGTTAGGCTCTCAGCCTTCTCCTAGCTCCATATGTGCACCTCCTTGTAAAAATCTAGCTTCAGCAAGAACCCTGCCAAGTCAGTTTTGTAAGAATCCCCCCACCCTCAATATGTGATCACCCTCCATATCTGACCAGGTTCTTCATCCTCCACCATCCTCCAGGTGATGTCTGGTCACCCTGGCCCATCTTCAGCAAGGATCCTATTAGGTCTGTTTAGCCAAAATCCCCCTTACCCTTGATGTTTCCTCTTAACAATTTTCCATCCACTTTCTCCCAACTTGCTCCTTGGCTGTGAACCTCATGTGTGCGTGCTGTATTTCCAGTTGAGCCCAGTCTCTCTTCCCTGTGGCAAAATCCCATTGCAGTGGTCCCTTTACCTATCGTGATATCTTGAATAAAGTCTTCTTTACTGTGCTTTAACAAGTATTGTTGGCCAGGCGCAGTGGCTTATGCCTGTAATCCCAGCATTTGGGAAGGCTGAGGCGGGCAGATTACCTGAGGTCAGGAGTTCAAGACCAGCCTGGCCAACATGGTGAAACACTATCTCTATTTTAAAAAAATACAAAAATTAGCCGGGCGTGGTAGCACATGCCTGTAATCCTAGCTACTCGGGAGACTGAGGCAGGAGAGTTGCTTAAGCCAGGGAGACGGAGGTTGCAGTGAGCCAAGAGGGTGCCCCTGTACTCCAGCCTGGGGGACATAGCGAGACTCAGTCTCAGAAGCAAACAAACAAACAAAAAATGTTGTTGAGGCCGGGCGCGGTGGCTCAAGCCTGTAATCCCAGCACTTTGGGAGGCCGAGATGGGCGGATCACGAGGTCAGGAGATCGAGACCATCCTGGCTAACACAGTGAAACCCCGTCTCTACTAAAAAAATACAAAAAACTAGCCGGGCGACGTGGCGGCGCCTGTAGTCCCAGCTACTCGGGAGGCTGAGGCAGGAGAATGGCGTGAACCGGGAGGCGGAGCTTGCAGTGAGCTGAGATCCGGCCACTGCACTCCAGCCTGGGTGACAGAGCGAGACTCCTTCTCAAAAAAAAAAAAAAAAAATGTTGTTGAATAATTTTTTCCTTAACACCATCTTCCACCTTCTTCTCCTTTGAGCCATGTTTCCCCCCACAAAAACAACAAAAAGGGGACACCCTGGTTGTATGACAGGAAGAGTGCCTTCTTAGTGACAGCCTTAGCCAAGAACAGATTTTCCTCCATCGCACACAAATGTGGGTGTTGTGGCACTTCCTCTCCACCATTATTCACCCTCCTGCCAACCCCACCCACCCCACCCCACCGCAGCGGTTGAGCCTCCACATCCATCAGCTTGTCCTCAGCCCTCACCAGCCTAGTCTGCACTTGCTGAAAGAAAAACTTCAGCATCTGAACTACTTACAAAAACTGAACTTGCCTTTCCTGTGTCATGGGCATGTGGGGTGCAGCTGGGCTGCAGGGACGACAGAAGCCAGGCCCTACTTCACTCACATGGGATGGCCTGTCTTCTGTTAATCTTACCATTTCTTCCTGCCCAGACCAGTTTCCATCCCCTCTATGAAGCCTTTATGTGCACTCCAGCCTACACCAACTCTCCCTTCTCTCTTTTCTCTGAAGTGACCCAGAAATCCCATTACTAGGCATATACCCAAAGGAATATAAATTGTTCTACCATAAAAACACATGTACACATATGTTCATTGCAGCACTATTCACAATGACAAAGACATGGACTCAACCTAGATGCCCATCAATAGTAGACTGGATAAAGAAAATGTGGAATACTACGCAGCCATAAAAAAGAACAAGGTCATATCCTTTGCAGCAACATGGATGGATCTAGACATCTTTGTCCTAAGTGAACTAACATAAGGCACAGAAACCAAACACCACATGTTCTCACTGATAACTGACAGCTAAACACTGAGCACAGATGGACACAAAGAAGGGAACAATGGGCACCAGGACCTGCTTGAGGGTGGTTGGGTAGAAGGAGGATGAGTGTCGCAAAACTAACCTACGGGGCACCATGCTTATTGCCTGGGTAACTAAATAATCTGTACCTCAAACCCCTGCAACGTGTAATTTACCCATATAATGAACCTGCATATGTACCCCTGAAACTAAAATAAAACTATATTTTTAAAAAAATAAAAAAATAAATAAGATAGGCTTTGGGCTGGATTTGGCCCACAGGACAGTTTGCCAACATCTGAGTTTTAAAAACAAAAAAGAAGCAAATTTCAGATCAGTGTGTACAAGTTGAAGAACAAAGTTCCCCTGTCTAGATAGAAACAAAATAACATAAATCTGTATATGTTCATTACTATGTATATACATGCTTTTTAAAGTCTGGAAGGATTACAAAAATATAATAAAATGATCAGGCCACCTTTAAATAGCATGAGGAATTTTGACAACTGTCTTTTTTCATGCATGACCTCTATTCCCCTTCAACCACCATTTAGATAGCAACTCTAACACATAATTTTTCTGAAAAAGAAATTAAGTAAGTGTGTTCAGCCTCCTCCCTCAGGAACAACGGGCAGGCAACCAAATCCCAGGCCTCTCTCCCAGCATCAGAACGCCCAAGCCAGCCACGACAGGGGCCAAGGCAACCACAGCCTGCTGGAGCAGGGACTTTGATACCTGGTCTTTGCTCTTCAAGATCCAAAAGCCAGAAACAGGAATTTTTTCAACACAGCAATTCATTTGAAGTATTAATTAAAATGCAAATTACTCCAAGATGGCTTGGCTTTCAAATGTTTACTCTGTAGTTTTCATGAATATAAAGCATAAGACAGGCTTCTGTTTTGAACGATCTGCATACTTGCTCACCGTTGAAAAAACGCTTGACTCGAACATAACTGCCAAGCAAGGCAGTAACACCTTTAGCAAGAGCTGTTCCCCTTCTGGAGGACAAGGGAGAAAAAGGTTGGGGAACAGCCCCCTCTGCCAAGACTCAGCCTCCAGCAGGATCCTTTGAGCGGGGTGGAACCTGCCACCGTCCAGGAAGGGGAGTCAGTTACCAGGGCGCACCACACAGCCCTTTACAATGCATCGGCTGGCTCTTGGGCCTTTCCTTCTTGAATCAGGAAAAGAAGAGAAGTTGTGAACAGACATGAAGCTCATGAGAGATGTTACTGGCTTTGTGTGTGTGTGTGTATGTTTGTTTGTTTGGGGTTTTTTATTTTTGTACAGACAGTCTCACTATGTTGCCCAGGCTGGTCTCAAACTCCTGGCCTCACATGATCCTCCTGCTTTGGCCTCCCAAAGTGCTGGAGTTACAGGCATGAGCCACCACTCCTGGCCATCTGAGTATTTTTGAACCAATCACTTTGTCCCCAGTTTGGCAATGGATGTTTTCTGTTCTCACAATTTATCTTGGGTCACCCCTTCCTACAGAGAGCTGTGTGTCTGCTCCCATGTGAATCCCAGGTTTCCTATCTCCTCCCTCTCTGATGTCTCCATCCCTGATTTCAAACTCCTCTTCCCTGCATTATTCAAAAAACTCCTACCCTCCTCAGCTACCTCCTACTTCTGCACTTGCCCACACGAGACTCACCCAATGGAAGACAGTTTACCAACTCTCCTCTATCACTAACCATGCCTCACCCCCAATTCCCACCCCAAACAGCTGTCAAGGCATCTCTTGCAAACACAAATTCAGGGAAAAGGAGTCATGCCCACCTTACTCCCTCTTCCCTTCAGAAAGTCCAAGGAGATGGGAGAGGAGGCATGAGAATGACACAGCCCTCTCTTCTTTAGACCCTGCTTCCTGCAGACATTTCTGCTTTGGCAAATAATCAAAGGCTCGGATGGCTCCTAAGAGCTGCCTGCCGATCTTTGATGTCTTGTGCCAGATAAGACAGAGGACAGACCAGGCATCCACAGGGGGCTGCGCCCCACACCATTGCAAGGTATCGGAAGGGGGTCCCCATGACCACACATCATGGCTCTATCTCAGGCAGAGGTTGAATTGGATGAACCTCCAGCTTCTCCCACAAAAGGCCTGTGGACTCTACATTCTCACAGCTCCGGCTTCAGATGGCAGAGAACATCTGAATGCTGACCACATGAAAGTGTACCTAATTGCTCCCACAAGCTCAGGTTACCTCCTGCCCTGGCTGCTCACTCTGTCTTACTAAGCAGGCACTCGCTGGTCCAGGTTTAATGAGTAAAACATCTCACATAAGCAGCATTCATTTGTTTGAAAGCAAAAGCAATTTGTTCTTTTAAACAGGTTAAGCCCACCTTGACGGTGTTGTGTATATTCTTATTCTGTTTGGCCAATGTTTTGTTCAAAGGAATCCAAAGGGGAACTCTGGTCCTGCCTTTTCGGGGGATCGTGATCAGTTCTGAATTAGAAAAATGTTAAATAAATAGATTTTCCCGAACTCTGAAAAATGTCTTAGTGTGGTTGTGTTTATTTGTTTATTAGATAAATAAACTTAGTTGATTTCACCTGTTTGACACAATGCTAGGCTTGTGTTTATTTCACTCATTTGACACAATGCTAGACTTAGCTAAACCTAAGCGCTCTGGGCCACGTTGCCCTCAGCACACGCCAAGTGCATGCCAAGACCCACTAGAACACTCTTTCCGCTAAGGCTATCTACCCCCAGCTGTTTAGTTTAATTCGGTTTGGTTTAGTTCCATTCAGATCAGTTTAATTTAGTTTTGCTTAGTTTTTCGCTGCTTTATTTTGTTTTGGGGGTGTGGGCAAAGTGAGTAGTCCAAAAACACTCAGAAAGATCAATGTGCTAAGATGTATGTTGGAGGTGTGTTTCAGAAAAGACAAATCTAAGCTCTGCTCTGTGCCCAGCCCAAGCCTCAATAGTGCTGGGATATGAAAGTACTCTCAAAAAGCCACCAGTCTAGCAGAGGCAATGATGCCATTGAAAGTCGTGGCAAAAACCACAATTACTTTTGCACCAATCTAATTATATATACATATATATTATATATACATATATTTTACACACACACATATATATATATATATGGTTTACTCCTTAAACATACTTTTGGGCATATGCTATGTAGAAGGCATGGCATAAGGTCCCATACAGAGCCAGGGCCCCAGTTTCTGGGTGCCAATAGCCCGGCAAGGGAGAGAAGACAGACACAATAACCCGATGTAAAACCGAATGAGTCAGACAATTAAATGCTGTAAGAGTTAAAGGGAAAAGAGCCCACAGTGAGGTTGCTGGATTTAGCAAACAAAAAGACAGGACATCCAGTTAAATTTGAATTTCAAATGAACAAAGAATAATTTTTATTATAAGTGTGTCCGAAATATTGCATGGGCCATATTATGTTATTTGGGATGTACTTATAAGAAACTTTTTTAAATTTATTGTTAATCTAAAATGGAAATATACCTAGGCATCCTGTACTTAATCTGGCAACCTCAGCATAGTGGGCTGAGAAGATGACGCCAGACTTCTGAGAGGAGGTAGGATGTCAAGCACACAGAATGTGAGAGGGAAAGGACATTACCGATATTCCTGGGGAAGGTCAATGTGAGAGAAGTTTAGGGTGGGCTGGGGGTGGGCTCAGCTAGACCCCCTCAAAGCTGGGAAGGCAGGAGGGACCATATGACCCTGTGGAATGCTGACTAAATTGCCTGAGTCAACCTCAGACAAGGAACCTTATTCATCAAATCCATGTCTTCCTGTATGATAGGAGCATGCCATTAAAAGGGAAAGACTACGGAGGCTTTTCCAAGGCAGGCTGTCCATCTCCCAGCTTATGAATGTCAGTTACACTTTATACACCAATGTCATTTCTTAAAGAAAGGCTCATTTGCTGGAGTTAGGACCAGCTCAATTCATGCTCAGAAATTTCTTTAAAGGGACCTCTCAGTCTCCTTTGAACCACGTTTGATCAAAATTAGATGTGTGCTGAGGCAGTTCTGGTAACTGTTAGGGTCTTTGCAAATGAGTTCTGATGGTGACATTCCATCTCACCAGCTCACCACTGCAGGGTCTTGGCAGAGTCCCGTCACCCTTCTGAGCCTCGGTGCCCTCATATATGCAGTCTACCTTACCCATTAGGGTAAGGACTAGAGGCAGTGCCTACAAAGCACCTAGCATAATGCAGGATGCAGTGGACACTCCCGTTGACAGGAACCTGGTTTTCAGCACCATTCTGACAGATACATGCAGATTTCTGCTCTACAAAACAGTTGTCTGAGCAGTCTTCAATCTCCCTTAAATAAAAGTTTATGAGCTGAGTCCTCCTCTTTCTCACCAGTTACTCTTTAACTAAAGCCTCACGTGCTGCAGCTGCACAGCCCGGTTAGCAGTGAGAGAGCCAAGCCACGCCAAGCCTGTGTGCTCCTGCCAAGGCTGCAAGACCTGGGAAGAAGCACATGGCATGTCCTGGAAGCCTTCCGAGCACTGCCGTTTATCCTTTGCAGGACAAACTTAGCATTTCCCCAGTCCTCCGTGCTGCTGTGGTGCTTTAAATCAAAAGGTCCTTTGATGGAAAAATAACGATCTCTTTTTTCTGAGCTGGCTTGAGCCCATGTTCCCCCAGTTGATGTCAGGATCTGCCTTTGGCTCCAATCCCACACTGTTCCCTGCAGCCCCTTTGATTTCCTCCCTGCAGCAGCAGGTGGCCCACCTGCCCATGCCTGAGGACATAGGCAGGTCAACGATGAAGTTGGCACCTGCTCCAGTAAGAGGAACAAAAGACACTTTCTGAGTTGAACATTAGGTCTTGCAAGTGTGATCCTTAAGGATTTCAAATAACGCCAGCCAAGTTTCCTGCGCACTCGTCCAGCAGCTATACTGGGTAACTGTGCCTGACCTCAAGATGTTACATAATCTCAAACTCAGTCTCCTCATCTGTAAAATGGGAATAGTCCCACACTCAGGGCTATTGTGAGGCTTAAATAATTCTCTACATAGGAATATCCTAGCACTGCTCTTGGCACACAATCAACATTCAGGAGATGGTTATACATTTATTGGGTGTTTACTAGGTACCAGCAATTGTTCTAAGTGCTTTGCAAATATTAACTCATTTAATCCCTGCAACAACCCTACAAGGGAAGTGCAGTTATCACCCTCCACTCCCACTGTGCTTCCAGCGAGGAAATAGGGATGCTCCACCAGGTTCCGTGTCTTGCCCAATTCATGCAGCATTTGCAGGTCAGCTGGGCTCAGAACTCCAGACTCCAGGCTCTGACCACTACTACCCCATCATTGTCTCCTTTAAGAAGTGAAAGTCAGTCATTGTACCATTGCAGGAAAGTTACAGGCTTATGTCAGTCATAGGCAAGGTCAGCTTTAGGACCTTGTGCCTGTGCAACAGAATGAAGGCTGCATCGCACACCTCACACCACCACCTCTGGGCTCAGCCCTGCCTCTCAATCACAGGGAGCATGGTGGCTGGGCCATGGTCGCTGGTCATCATCCCCCATTTCTGAAGCTCAGTCACCTCAGTGCTACCAGGAGATCCTGGTGGGGTCTGTCAGGTCTAAAAGCCTATCTCCATCCTGCAGAGCACGCCCTAAACATCCCACAGCTTGGGCAGGCCATCTTCCTCTCTCTTGAAAGACATACGGCCTTCCGTGTTGTTGCCCACAGTCTCCTTGAGACCCCATCCTCCCACACCCACTCCCAGAGCCATGAGAAAGGCCAGCTGCCCCCAGCAGCTCACTCCAGGCTCCCCAGCCTGCCTTGGACTTGGTTCGTCCTGTCCTGCACCATCCCAGCTCCTGAGCCTGTTGATGGTGTTCCCCTGTCCCCTGTGCTATCACTCCCCAGATGCCGTTCTCAGCATCACTGTCGTAGTTACAACCTTGGCTCCTCCATGCAATGGTTCTGGACCCCAGTACCAGCTGGAGAGGTTCTGGAGAACCTGTGGCCCCAAGACCTCCTCACTCCATGCACCACGCATGCTGACAGGTGGCTCATTCTGCAGCTGGGGGAGCTGGGAGCAGACACATCCACTGTCCCTCAGCAATGATGTCCCCCAGCTCCACCAGCAGCCACATCTGCACAGCCTCCCAGATGAGTTTCACAGCTCACACTTCTCTTGAGATCTGCCCTGAGACCGAAGAGCTTGAAAGCAGCGTCGGCCATCACCCCAGTCACTGCAGAGGTTGTGAAATGCCAATCAAGTTGTGACTCAAATATTTGTCCTTTGTTTCTACAGCTCACTCATTAAGAAATTTCCATGAAATTGACCTTAGCTTCCTATTTCTTTTGGCACTCATCTGATTTGTTTGTATTTCCACATACGGCAGGAGATAAAGTGTAGTGAAAACACAAACTTTTCTTGGTACCAAAGGACCAGATAACCATTATCCTCACTCAGACTCCCCAAAAAATATTCTTTAAAAAATGCTTGGTTGTGTGCACGAGTGTAGCTGGCTGCCACATTTTCACATTCCATCCTCTGAGGACCTCTAATGTTTGCCTGAGTTTCCACTATTGTATATGCATTTTCTGGATAAGTCACCTTACAGTTATTTGTAACATTAGTGTGATGTGGTTCATCTGTCCTCTAAGTGGCAAACTCTAACTGCAAGGAAATGGGACTTCCCACGGGAAATGTACGATGAAGAACAGGAGGAAGAAACAGATCCACAACATTTTAGGAAGCAGCACCACGGAATGCTTGGTGCCTCAAACCAAACCACCAGGAGCTTCCCGCCCTCGTTTCCCACAGGAGACACTTTCAGTCCATCAGCCGACCCGATCAATGGCCCCCACTACGGCCCTCTCTGTCCCCTTGCTGCCTCTCCCCTGCCCCAACCCTAGCCCTCTCTTGCCTAGTGTTGCTGCTGCCTCTTAACCAACCTCTTGGCTTCCAATCTCTCCCCTGCCTCCTGTATTTTAACAATGAGAGGAAGGATCTCTTCAAAATATAAATCAGATAAGTGCTCACTCCCTACTTTAAACACTCTAAAAACTTCCCAATGTACCTGCAATCAAATCAAAGCCTTATTTTGATTTTCAAACCAAAGACCTGGTCCCTGCCTTGCATTCTGACCTCATCACTTCCTAAACTAGTCCCCTCTCTGCCCCTGTCCCCTGACCTTCTCCCATCATGCTCTTCATTTTCTGCAGAACCCCGTGGCAGGAGAACTGCATTGCTCATCTGTTGATGCAGTTATGGTCTGTCTCCTCATTAGAACATGGGCTCTGGACAAGCAAAGACCATATCTGTCCAGTTCCCCTCTCTGTCCCAGTGTCCAGAACAGCACCTGGTGCTCCAGTATTTGCTATATTAAAATGAATGAGCACAGAAGGTGTCTGAGGAGGACAGATGTGGCTGAGAATCCCAAAACAAGCCTAGGCTGCTGGACTCGTGCTTCCATCAATTCATCCTGATGTTCTTGGGTTCTGTGGAGATGGTGCATGTGCTGCACAGATCCCACATTAGTGGGGACTTGCAGCTCCAGATGCGAGGGCACTGTGGGCAGAGTGAAGAGCTCTCAGTCCCTCCAGGGTTTGCCTCCACTACAGAAAGCCCTCACCTAAGGCTACACTCTTCTCAGCATTGCCCACACCCAATGACTGATCCAGGCAGGAGCAGAAAGGTCTGACCTCCTCTGCCCAAGAAAGGAAATCTCCAAAGGGCCAGTCTAGCTCCAGCACTCCCCACGGGGCTGTGCTCACTGTGGCAGGCCTGCATCATAGCAGTTCCCTCTCCTCTGCCCTCTTCTGATGCCTTCCCCTCCCTTCCATAGATGTAGCTTCCCTGGGCTCCCCTACCAAACCTCCTACCCACTGAACATCTCAGAGCCTGCTTCCTGGGAAGCCCAACCTGTAACAGGCTTCTCCCATTTCCAAGCACCACGTCAGGGGCAGCAACGCAGAGACAGAATAAACAGGCGCTCATACCTAGTAGGAGAAGCAGACAAACCAGCTGACAGCCACAGGGCCCTGTTATGATAGTGCCATGATGGAGGAAGGCTCGTAGCTATCCAGGGCACAGAGAGGGTCTGCAGCCAAGCGTTGAGCTCTCCAGCCAGGCAGAAGCACCAAAGATACTTCCTGTAAAAC
The DNA here is from genome assembly GCF_009764315.1 of Trachypithecus francoisi. Classification (NCBI taxonomy): domain Eukaryota; kingdom Metazoa; phylum Chordata; class Mammalia; order Primates; family Cercopithecidae; genus Trachypithecus; species Trachypithecus francoisi. Next base: position 122,611,195 of record NW_022681458.1, on the reverse strand, counting down.
ATGATGCTTAAACTCAGTTCTGAGGAGCAAACCCGTTAGCCAGGAGGATGACGGGAGCAGGATGCAGATGCAGGGAGGTGAAATGGGAGAGCCAGTAGGGCCCAGGTGAGGGGGATCCAAAAGAGCCGTGTACCCTGGCATTCAGGAGTGCAGACTTCATCCCCAGACAGCAAGAGCTGCTAGAGCGTCAAACAAGGGAACAGGAAGGAGGCGCCACCAGATGGGGAGAGGCAGCTAAATGCTGAATGTTAGAAGGCATCCCAGGCCCCAGACCCCTGCATCCATGCAAAGGTCAAAGAGAGCCCGGGCTGCACTTCCCTGTGCGCAGTCTGCTCTCTCGGGGCCTCTGTAGTCCCCCATTGCTGGGGGTGGGGGCCTGGCCCAGCTGATCTCCACCTAATGTCTCGAAGCGTGACCACCCCCTGTGCCAGCTCTCTGGGTCCCCAGGACACATCACTTGCTGCCCCATGGCCCTCTGCTCTTTCCAAGCCCATCCATCACACACCCTCGCCACTTGGTATTTATCACCTAAGCAAGGGCCACAACCTGCAAACCCAAGTGCGGCTATGTGACTAAAGCCAGCTCTCCACATTTCCATATTTCCGTCGGAATGACATTATCTACTTTTGACCAGAATGCTTTGTGACCCTCTCTGTTAATGAAATATACCAGGGTGATTACAACCTCTTTTAGGCTTGGTATTTGAAAGTATCGGTGGCTTTTTAGAGAACACGCTTCACAAACTGCCCGGAAAACTCCATCACTTGAGAGAATTTGCTTTTGACCCAAGTCTGATTTTTTTTTTCTTTTTTTCTTTTATTTTCCCGTTTTTTGTTCTCTCTCGCACCTCTCGGGTTTTTTTTTTTTTTTTTTCGTTTATTTTTGTTTTGTTTTTTTTTAATTGGAGAAGGAGTGGTGGACAGGAAGGTAGGCTTCAGGCTTTATTTCCTGACTCTTCGTAAAAGCTTGCAGAGTAACTGATATTTTTATTCTGAAGGCATTTCCATCTATGCCAGACCACTGGCTCGGTTTTAGCTAATTAAACTTGTGAAACGAGGAAGTGGATAAAAGTTCATTCCAGAAATGCAGGCTGACGCGATTCTGCATGCTAATTGAGCCTATGCCCCCACAAAAGGACACAGGGCAGGCGGGCTTTGGAGCATCCCAGCTACGCCCCCTTTGCACAGCCCTGCAGGGTGGGGAGGGGGCCTGGGGTGTGAAATCCATGGAGTAAAACTCTGATGTCTGGAACATGATAAATCACCATTTGCTCTCCTATTTCAGAATAGTTCCCCCATATTTTTATTCAATACTGCCAACAAAGGACCTGCAGTGACCAGAGGGGCTCTGAGGACTCCCATCTGGGCTCTGCATTTAAATCCCCATCAGAAGTTACAGAAGGGGGCCAGTCATGGTGGCCCATGCCTGTAATCCCAGTACTTTGGGAGGCTGAGGTAGGTGAATCACTTGAGGTCAGGAGTTCAAGACCAGCCTGGCCCACATAGTTAAACCCCGCCTCTACTAAAAATGCAAAAATTAGCCGGACGTGGTGGCATGTGCCTGTAGTCCCAGTTACTTGGGAGGCTGAGGCACAAGAATCCCTTGAACCTGGGAGGTGGAGGCTGCAGTGAGCCCATATTGTGCCACTGCACTCCAGCCTGGGTGACAGAGCAAGACTCTATCTCAAAAAAAAAAAAGTTACAAAAGGGATTGGGCATTATAAGAAGAGCAAATTTTTTATGAAACAAATGTGTGATGTGCTTGCTTAATAGCAATGGTTACAGTTCAGCAGCTACGTTGTGCCAAGTGTTGCACAGATATTATTTCTTCTTCTCAGAACAACCCTTTGAAGCAGGCTTCTTTATCTCCCTTGTCCAGAGAAGTAACTGCAGCTCTGAGAAGTTAAGAGGCACAAGGTCACAGAGCAAGTCGGTAGCAGACTTGAGCCTGGGTGTTCCTGACTCTCAAGTTCATGCTCTTTCTGTTGAGGGAGATTTGAACACGGGGACACTGCACCTGGTTGAGCTAAACCAGCACTGGCATAAGAGGTCAGGGAGAGGTCTGCAGTCCAGCCTGCCCAGATGACATTTTCCCCCTTTATTCTATAACTGAAGCTCTGTTACTGCTGACACTACTTGGTTTTCCTATCTTTAGGTAAGAGAGGCTGAGGAGTGCCTGCATTCCTCACTCCCCATGGCCTAGGCAAAGTCTGAGTCACCCCAGGAGCAGTGGCATGAGAATTTCTGAAAGAACTACCCCAAACCATCCCAAGACAGAGCTGGCTGGGATTCCAAAGAAACACTAAATGCCCAGGGGAGATCCACCTAACGCATTTATTAGGAGAATTTACATGTACAGGGCTTCATCATCCTTGAAACAGTCAGCAAGATAGGAGATGCTCTACCCAGGTATGTCAGAGCGAATGTCATGGAGTTTATATGAAGGTTTAAGGCATTTAGCTGAGGGCTGAAGCCACTTTCTCCATGTTTAGCAACATGTTTGATATCTCAGTGTTTGGGGCAACAACCTAAACAACTTATCAGTACCTGCGAATGTTCAAAGCCCAGCGTGGGTGCAAGCCTGCAAGGGAAAACATGCAGTTGGTCAGGTCACAGAGTGTACAAAGCATTGTGTGTTTCAAAGGAAGAAAGTGGAGGGAACTCCAAGATGCTTTTGAAACTGTCGATTCTACGGCTGCTAAACAAGGCAGAGACACAGCAACCCCAGCAGCACCTTGAGGCCAAGAAGTGGAGAAACACAGGTCAAACTGCAGATAGGTCAATGCTCCAGAGGGTGCTGAATGAACACACGGGATGGGATCCCAGTGACAAGCACCTTCACACTGGTGACGGAGGCCATGCTAGCTGCCTCATCCCCGCAGGGAGCCCTGCAAGGAAAGAAACATGCCAGCATTGCCATGGGGAAAAGGGAAAAGAAAAATGAGGATGAACTCTATCAGACATTAAAATATATTCCAAAGCTACTGTAATTCTTTTAATTTAGTACTTGTTCAAGAATAGACAAAAATAGGCCGGGCGCGGTGGCTCAAGCCTGTAATCCCAGCACTTTGGGAGGCCGAAATGGGCGGATCACGAGGTCAGGAGATCGAGACCATCCGGGTAACACTGTGAAACCCCGTCTCTACTAAAAAACACAAAAAACTAGCCGGGCGAGGTGGCGGGCACCTGTAGTCCCAGCTACTCCGGAGGCAGAGGCAGGAGAATGGCGTAAACCCGGGAGGCGGAGCTTGCAGTGAGCTGAGATCCGGCCACTGCACTCCAGCCCGGGCGAAAGAGCGAGACGCCGTCTCAATAAATAAATAAATAAATAAATAAATAAAAGAATAGACAAAAATAAACACAACAAACAGAATAAAGAATAAAGTAACATCTAGATGCATATTTTACAAATAAAAATTTAGTAGGCAATAAACACAGCATTTCAAATTGGTAAGAAAAATGAATGGATTTGTAAACTGGTAATGGTACAACTAGCCAGCATTTAGCAAAAATATACCAACATGATCTCTAACTCAATTCCTATTAAAAATAAGTTCCAGATAAATCATTTAAAATGTAAGAAATAAAAGCAAAAGCACTAGAAAAATGAGGACAAACATTTATAATCTCAGAGGAGAGAGGGCCTGTATAAGCTTGACATAAAATTAAAAAGCCATAAAGAAAATATTAATAAATCTGACCATATAAATTTCAAAAAGCATCTAAAGATAGCCAAAAGACAAAATAGGGAAAATATTATATCTCTTGGCAGATGAAAGACTAATTTCTTTAATACACAAAGAGCTCTTGTAAATCAATAAGCAGAAGATGAACCCAGTAGCAAAAAAAAGCGTTATGGCCGTTAACAGGCAATTCAAAGAAAACGAAATGCAATTGACCATCACATAAGAACAAATGTTCACCTCACACAAAATTAAATAGATGTGAATTACAGCAACATAAATTATCTTCTACTCTTGTCTCCCTCCCAAAGTAAACACAGCGATCTTTTAAAACACAAATTTAATTATACCTCTCCACCATTTAAATCTCTTTAAAGGTTTTCCACCACTCTTGGGAAAGGTTTTAAATCCTTAGTGGGTCCTGTGCGGGCCCTGAACCCATCACTCTTTCCTAACTCCTCCCACCTGGGTCTTCTCTCAGGACCTTTGCACCTGGTATATTCCCTCTCCCTGAGATGCTTTTCCCTCTCCTCTTCCTTTCCTCCCTCCCCTAATGAGCTTCGACTCATTTTTCAGATTAGAGCTCAATTCTCCCTTTCTGGGGGAAACTTGTCCTGACCCCCGGCCCATTCCCTCACTACATTAGCTGCCTCTTCTATATGTTCTCCTATCATGTATGTTAGCACCTATAAAATGTGATTATTAAACTAATGTCTGTCTCCTCATCTGGACCATAAGCTCCATTGGGAAACTGATTTTTTCCCCAATAAAAAATACACTTTTTTTGCCGAGCGTGGTGGCTCACGCCTGTAATCCCAGAACTTTGGAAGTCCAAGGCGAGTGGATCACCTGAGTTCAGGAGTTTGAGACCAGCCTGGCCAACATGGTGAAACCCCGTCTCTAATATAAATACAAAAAACTTGGCTGGACATGGTGGCAGGTGCCTGCAATCCTAGCTACTTGGGAGGCTGAAGCAGGAGAATTGCCTCAACCTGGGAGGCGGAGGTTGCAGTGAGCTGAGACCAAGCCACTGCACTCCAGCCTGGGCAACAAGAACGAAACTCCATCTCAAAAAAAAATTTTTTACTTTTTTATCTTCATCGTGTTCTTGAAACATAACACACAACACTTGCCATATAGTAGATGCTCAATTAGTATCTTTGAGTGACTGAATAAACAAAAGAATTGTTTTCTCCCGTGATATTGCAAATATTAGAAAGGTGCAGAGAGAATCGGGCATTTCTGATTAGCAATAAAAATTGTTGGAGATCAAGTTAAATTGTGCCAAACAGGATGAATTTATCTGTTAGCTAGACTTGTAGATGTACACAAAGACAGGTGAATGAACATGTTGCTTGTGGCATTCTTCGTGGTAGCAAAAGCCAAGAAACGGCATGCATGTTCTGTTTTTGTTTTTTTGGGTTTTTTTTTTTGAGACAGAGTCTTACTCTGTCGCCCAGGCTGGAGTGCAGTGGCACCATCTCGGCTCACTGCAAGCTCTACCTCCCAGGTTCACACCATTCTCCTGCCTCAGCCTCCCAAGTGGCTGGGACTACAGGCGCCCGCCACCTCGCCCAGCTAATTTTTTGTATTTTTAGTAGAGACGGGGTTTCACCGTGTTAGCCAGGATGGTCTCGATCTCTTGACCTCGTGATCCGCCCGCCTCCCAAAGTGCTGGGATTACAGGCGTGAGCCACCGCGCCCGGCCAGCATACATATTCTTTAAGAGAGAGTAAGTTAGAAAAGTTATGATACATCCATGCAATTAAATAGTGTGCTGCGGCCATTTCAGAGAATCATGCCGATCTTCACATGTGGGAAGATCTCCAAGATCACCTATGAATTGAAAAGGCAAGTTGTGGAGCATTCCATGCAGTGCGATTCCATTTGTGATTTTTCAAAGGAAGCAATAATATATCCCTTCCCTTGCAGAGGAAATTTCTGGATCAATGAGCAACAAGTGATGAATCACGGTAACTTGAGGAAGAGGGGCCAGAGGGGGAGATTTATACTCTTCACCTTATGTCCTTCAGGACAATTTCAGTGTAGTCATGAGTACATATTACATTTTTAATGGTGCAAACTAGTTATTTTCAAAAATTAATTGTTTAATAAGGGATCCATAAGGAGTTCATTAGCACCATGGTACAGAGCCCCATTATCGCCAATTATCGTCTTTCTTTCTTTGCTCTCTTAAAGTTCAGCAGTTCCTAACCTTGGGCCCTTATCTTCTCTGCTGTTTTTGCCCATCCTCAGCATTATCGGTGACTTCACAGCACTAAGGGAGCTTCATTTAAAAGAATGATTCTATAAAGCAAAATCCCTCCAAAATTCAAGCAAGCGCTCCAACTCTGTCTATGGAATCAATACTCGTTTGTCCGGGTTTTCGCACACCGACTCTCGCCTGAACCAAGGTAGTCCAGGGAGGTTCTCTCGTGGTTTCACATCCTTTAAATGGCCCACCTAAGAAGAGTCCATGGAAACAGAACGCATCTATTCTAGGTCTGAGTAGAGTTGCTTCTTCCCACTACCTCTCTTTAATGCTTCAAATTAATTTCCAGGTGGAGCTGCCAAAAGCTAGTTACTCCCGAAATAAATATGTACAGGAAGAGAAACAAACCTACCTGTAATAACCATATGGAGTATACCAACACTGCATTCAGGAGGAGAAAAGAATTAAGTAACAGCACACTGTGGTGTAGTACAGCTTGTTTCCATGACGCTCTAAATAATAAAATCACCCCAGACGCTGCCTGAAGTGAGCTATGAAGGATACTTGATTTCCTCCGGTTCTGTCGGCCGTCTACCATCTGTTGTGCAGCTAACACCACTGAAGGGAGCATTAACACGGCTAAGAGCCTCCTTCATGTTATATCTTTCCCTGTGTGCTCTTCAAAGTGTGTACACTGTCGAGGTAGCGGCGTGGCTATTCCTGATTAGAATAACTCTGGAAGCGTTTCCGTCCATTTCTTCCCCGTCTCGTGTCTGCCTGGTTGCCTTTGCCTGCCCTCCACACCCTGGCAGCAGATGGTGTTCGTTTATTTCTGAGGAGTGGGCGGGGCCTGACCTGATGGCATGATGACCACACCTTGATGCCAAACAGGAGGACCCAGACAGTGCAGGTGGGTGGAGAGGCTCCCGACACAGGTGTTGAGGCCCCAGCAAAGGCAGGAGAGCAAAGGACAGCTCAGCTGGCGGCCTCTTTCTCCAGGTGTTCACGGTTGCTTGCTGACTCTGGCAGGTGAGAGAGGAGAGCCAGGGACTCCATGGGCTGGATGGAAGAGACCCTTCCCACCCACTCCCTACAGAGTATGGCCCTGCTGCCCCTGAACCACTGTTTCCTGTGCCCCATTCTGTCCCCATAGTCCATCTTCTCCCCCAAAGTCATGGGTGCTGCCTTTGGGATGCCCTGTTCCAGAAGCTTATCTTTGCTCTCTTTGGCTCAGAGAAAAGGTGAGCTCTTTGCACTGCATGACAAAAGGTTGATAGGAGCCTGATCTACACTTTGCTATGGGCTTACTTTTACTAGTTCATTCACTGAGCAAGCCAGTTTTCATCCAAATGTATGTGTCCCTCACCCAAATGGCAGCCCATGATGACACTATCCACCCTCCTCACCAAAATTACAATGCCCTCTGGAGAAATTGGGATTATGAAAAGCAGGGCCACTCACCTTAGAAGGACCCTACGAAAATGTAGACAAGAACTGGGGAGCCCAGGAGGAGGTAAGGGGAAGAGAGTCTCTCCTAGCCTCTCTCTGGGGACACAGCACCACTGATTTATCTGTGACTGCAGGTCATTGAGAGCTGAGTCGTGCCAGCCCTGTGCAGAGGCTGGGTTTGTTCTGGAGGCACCCTCTGAAAATTCAGGCAACAGGAGCATTCATCCAGGCCAGGGTGTCAGTTTGGACTCTTTAAGAGCATAAAATAACAGCAGTGGTGCCATCTGCTTGCTCCTTCACCTCAGAAACATGCAGCCTCCTAGTCAAGAGCATGGCCTACAGAATCAGGCAGAACCGGGTTCTGGTCTTATCCCTACTACCTAACAGCTGGGTAGCCCAGGGTCCTCTGCAATCTCTGAGATTCCATTTCTTCATCTATAAACTGGATCTAAGGAAACCTACCTGGTTGGACTGTTACGAAGATGAAACGAGATACTGTGTTTAAGGGACATAACACAACACCTGCATTTCCTTTCTGAAGAGAAAAGTGAAACCAATTCTTCTTCACGTTGGCCACCAGGGAGCTCAGCATCAACTGTCAGGCTCAGTTGAAAGCAATAAGGCAGGACCTGTGATGGGTGCTCTCCTTGCCTTCTCTTCAGGCTCAACGTATGTCACTTATTCTTATTTTCTTTGGACCTAAATCTTTCTTCTTACATTTACATTGTTTTATGTTATGTGTTCCTGTTTTAAATTGCCTCCAGGACTTTGTGAAAGGAGTAAGTATATAAGGAGTCCACCTGCCTTCTGGGTTACAACTTACCACTGCAGACTCAGCTGGGACATGACCAGTGTAAACTCAAAAGATGGCTAATACTCTTTTAGCTCTGAAAAAATTCTGCATTTAAACCAACCTTTATTCTCCTAATACACAGAAGATGTCATGTGCAACATTGTTTAAAATTCTTCAAGGGTAACGGAAAAAAGTCTCCAGGGCCTTGTCAGCCCAAGACGGGGGCTGAAAAGTTACCCCAAGTGTCCTTTGCTCCCTGGGGAGCAGGCAGCCACCACACCGCCGGGATGTCATGCCTGGCTTATTCTCTCCTTGTGGCTCTCAGTGGAGCTGAGCTCAATAGAGGTCACCCAAGGTCAGTGTAGCACATCAGAAAGACAGGAGCCTGGAGGCGTCCCCTGCCAGCATTGCCAATGTGCCCTAAGGGGGCATCCCGCCAGGGGGTTGGAAGACAGGGAGCCACGGGGCTGGGAGGCTGGGAGATTTCTCACTTTACCCGAGATGCAGACAGGCCTAATGAGCAGAGAACACCAGCGTAGGGTTTCTCCTGTGGTTTCCTGTCAGGGAAACTCAAACCAGGGAAGAACAAATGCCAGCATGGAGCCCTGATAAGCGGTCATGCAGCGGGAGTGCCTCTGCGATGGTGCCGGGACCCAGGAGCCCAGGTGCCATTGCTGAAACAGGGACACAAACCATACCTGGAGCAAGCAAGAAGGCTGCAGGGGCCCTCGCAGGCCAGGGTGCAGCACTCCCTGAGGGCATTCCGTTCCTAGGACATCTACAGTGGCAGACGCCTTGAGCGGGGGCGTCCACTACCCCACCCATGTCATACCTTGGGAAACCTGCAGGGTCCGCGTGGCTGCTGCGGCAGTTCGCCCTCCCCAAGCCCCGCCATCATGGTAGGCAAACAAGTCAAAGTAGTCAACAGTCTCTGCTCTGCTCTGTCCAAAGCACGGGAGCCAAAGCTCCACCCATGTTTCACTGTTTAGCTCCAAAAACATTAAACACCACAGGTCCTAAAAATGTTGCTCAGCTGTGAATTTCTTCTATCTCTTGTGCCTTAACTTGCGAAAGAGTCCCGTCTTTCTGCACCGTGTTAGAGAGAGGGGTCTGGTGCAGGGCTGATGGGGAGGCGGTGCCATGCGGGGTCCTGCCCAGGCTTCACCCAAACAGGCGCAGCAGCACTTGCCACCTCCTCCAGGGCTTTGCCAGCATCTGCCTCGTCAGCTCAGCTCACATGCTGCTCCCCTCCTTTCACCATCACCCACCTTCTACAACAGCGGGTCTCACTCTCTACTGAGCAAGCCCAGGTTCTTAGTTGCTTTACAGATTTTCAAGATCCCTTCCGATGCACTTCCTGGGTCTCCATTTCAATCACCACTTGAGCCTCACCAGTTCCAGCAACTATGTCCCTCACACTTCCATAATTACCCTCTTCCAGTCAGTCAACAAATACTGGGTAAGCACCACCTAAGGGCATTGCATTATACTGGGTCTTGGAGAAACAGTAGGGGGAAAAAAAAAAAAATCAGTGGCCTGGGACATCAGGGAACTGACAGTGTAACTGTGAAGAAAAATAAATCATACCCGGGTGCACGATCCCCTGTTATATGACCCTGGACAAGCCCAGGCTCTCCTCTGCTGACTGGGTATAAGGCTATTCTTACTGGCCTATAGCGAACAGTCATTTTTCGCAGGTCTGCGAACAACTCCCCTCTTTCATGAACAGAATCTTTAGTTTTCCTTCCCATTCTTAGCCTTGTGACTTGATAAAGTTAAACCCACCCCCAGCTCCAGGAGAGGGTCCCTAAGTCAGTCAGAGAGTCCCATGCCTCTGACCCAAGGATGGACACACAAACTAATTAGAGCCAAGGACATGCAAGGAGACTTTCCGGGGCTTTGTGGAAATAAGAGACTGTATCCCTGCTCTGTAAAAGCTACTAGAAGATACCCTCTCTCTTCCACTGGATGGCATAATCAGAGGTTGTAAGGATTAGAACTCGAGCAACTATTTTCAAACTGCACACTTTCCTGGGCTGCTAGCAGCCTTTGGTATAAACCTTGGGAAAGAAGCCCAGGCCAGGAAGGCAGAGCAGGAACAAGGAGAATATTTGCCCGTTAGGGATAGTTGTTGAGCCCTAGATCAAGCTTCACCTGAATCAGGACTACCTCTGAGTATATCAGTGACATGAACCAGCCAGTGACTCCCCTTGGTAGATCAAGTCAGCCGGAGTCTTTCATGTCACTTGCAAACAAACCTGCTCTAGCTGATGTACTCCCTCAAAGAGGCATGGTGGAAATTAAGTCAGGAAAAGCTCTCTGAAGTTTACATAAAGCTCTCCACACCCCAGGCGGTGTTATGCAGCAGGAAGCACTCAGCAGCTGTCCAATAAACATGTTTCATATCTTAAGGCCTGATCACTCCTGCAGAGAAATTATCTCTAAGTCTGAGGTGTCTCATTGAAACAGAAGTTCCCTAACAGCCTTGATCCATCCGGAACAGCTGCTGTCAAAAGCTACGAGGACCACAGTAATCACAAAAATCATAGCCAACAAGGAGTTTCTGCAGCAGCATCTGATGAAGCTACCATAGACCACGCTCATCACAAAAGTCACAGCCACGGGCCTCCCTCAGTTCATGCTGCTGCCAAGGTTCCCAAGGCCCAGCCTGAAAGAAGCTGCTTATCTGTGTTGCCAGAAACTGAGCTGCAATCTCAAAACATTATTTCTGGAAACTGAAAAGAATCCCAGGTACATGATCAGAGCAAAGGAGAAACTGTTGGTGGAGGTTGTCAATTAGGGAGAAACCAAGGCATGTTAGCCTTCAGGGGACAGATTTGATGCACACGCTCAAGAGCCAAAAATCCTTCACTTCACAAGGGATTGCCAGGAGGCCTGGGATCAGTCTGTGGCTGAGAAGATGAGCCCAGCCACATCATTTCATGCGCTCGGATGCATCTCTAAACAAATGTCATCAACACATTGACGATGATGCTAAGAAAACGGCTGTCCCGTGCCAGCCTACACCTCTGTGGCATATCTGGTACCTGCTTTCCTCCTTTTTATGGAGAGTCAGACATAGGATGGCAGTGGGGGGATGGGCTCTGACCTCCAACTTACGTGTTCTAGGCATCTCAAGTACTGGGGAAGTTCTGGAACTGCTTCAGGCCATGCAGGGCAAAATCTGATAACCAGTGGCATCTGTGGAGGCCAGGAAAAGTCTCAGGTGCAGCCTGGCCACGTGCTTCCTCAGGGCTCTCTTTTTTTTTTTTTTATACGGAGTTTCACTCTTGTTGCCCAGGCTGGAGTGCAATAGTGCAATCTTGGTTCATTGCAACCTCCGTCTCCCAGGTTCAAGCGATTCTCCTGCGTCAGCCTCCCGAGTAGCTGGGATTACAGACATGCGCCACCATGTCCTAATTTTGTATTTTTAGTAGAAATGGGGTTTCTCCATATTGATCAGGCTGGTCTCAAACTCCTGACCTCAGGTGATCCCCCCGCTTAGGCCTCCCAAAGTGCTGGGATTACAGGCGTGAGCCACCACACCCAGCCAGGGCCCTGTTATGAGTGTGTCAGAGGTCCAGCCTGGCCTGCACAGGAAGGTGGCCTCCAAGTCCTCTTTCAGTCTGGGCTACACAGGACCACCACACTCAGTGTGAGTGCCCATTCCCATTCCCATGGGCCTTAGCTCCCTAGAGACCTCCCGAACCTTCCCCCACAACACACAAAGACATGGCAGCCATGCCCCGCACACAGCCCACAGCACAAACCCACCTGCATTTCATTATAGCTCTATCCAGGATGGTGTGATATGCTGCCCTTTGTTAAAACCTGTATACCTACTAATAGAAAACTCTGAGCTTCTGCTAAGTAATCATATTTTATTTTCTAATGACACGGTGAGTTCTGTTGATAGTGTTTCTTTGCTTTGGTTGCTAAGAGGTTAAGAACCAAATCTGTAACAATCTCTCATATCTGCCTAAGACCCTAGGACCAGCATCTGTGTACCTACCAGCCTTTCCTGCCCTGGAGATCTTATGTGTACACCTTCATTTTGCTGTGACCTCAATTTCTTCATGTTTTTTTTTTTTTTATCAAGTTGAGTATGCACACATGTTGACATATATATATGTTAGAGAGAGAGAGATATACAAACTCACAGTCTTCTTAGAAAGAGGCTGGAGAGTATGGAGAGAAAGAGAGAACAGATAAAAAAAAAACTTTTCAGTCATGTGTTCTTATGTTGCAATCTTAGGACAAGATGGGAGCCATGAAGATGCACCTCTAACTTTGGAATAATTTCATCAGGCTCCCTGTTCAGAAGTCCCAAGTAATAACTGTGACCTGTCACATCTCAAAAATAACTTTATGTAAGCTGAACAGCCAAAAAGTCACTTTTGGAGATTATTTATAAACATAGGTGATTCCTGATGGAAATTAATCCATTCATTTTACAGAAGTCAGAAAAAAGTGAGGGACTAATTCAGAAAGTACTTGGAAGCAAGCAAACAACCAAGAAGTGGAAACTCATGAATATAGAAAGGACGTGGCTACTGACTGTGTGATCATTATCCCGCGTGCAGACCAGGGACCGCAGCATGAGCAAAATGCTGTGCAGCATAACTTACTGACACCTGAACCAAGGTCATCCTTGGGTGCACCATTCTCGGGATTCAGACCGGTTCATAAATGGTAGTTAATGGCCCGTTCCAAGGAGAATCTCTGCATACCTAATAGCTGTGGATGACATTTTAGAATATGTATCTATTCAAAGTGACACACACATAGGGAATCTGTGATCAAGCACCTGCCATACAGCCAAAAATATAGGGAACATTTCAGTCAGCGGCTGTGCCAAGCATTGGTAAGCACCTAGTGCATACACAGCTCTGTGTCCCTATTTCCCGCTTCATGCAATGAGTCAAGTAGCATCCACTGGATCTGCTTCCAGAGCTGTGTTGAGAACATCAAGAGATGTCTTAGTGTAGAAGTAGCCGCATGGATGGTGACGTTGTCATGTCTTTTGCAAAGACACGCATTCTGCAAGTCTCCTAAAACTCTTGATTAAAGTTATTTCCAGAAGAGGCAGCAAGATGAAGTGTGCAAATGATCTAGCCCATACCCTGGGAAAAGGGTGTCCAAAGCAGAGTGCCTGGCCTTAAGGAGTTTGTATTCTACTTGGAGAGAGGAAATTATAAATTCCCCATTTTGCTTTTAGGGAAACTGAGGCACAGGCTCACATGACATCCGAAGTCAAATAGCTTGTTAGTGACTGATACAGTTTGGATATTTGTCCCCTGCAAATCTCATGCTGAAATTTGATCCCCAGTGTTGAAGGTGCAGCCTAGTGGGAGGCGTTTAGGTCACGGGGGTGGATCCTTCATGAATGGCTTGGTGCCATCCTCACAGTAATAAGTGAGTTCTTGAGCTATGAATTCTTGCAATTATTCCTGAGAGCTGATTGTTAAAAAGAGCCAGGCACCTCCCACTAACTCTTGCCTCCTCTTTTTTGCCATGGGATCTGTATAAGCTGGCGCCTCTGTCTTTTCTGCCATGATTGGAAGCTTCCTGAGGCCTCTCCAGAAGTGGATGTTGGTGTTATGCTTCTTGTACAGCCTGCAGAACCACGAGCCAAGTAAACCTCTTTTCTTTATAAATTACTCAGTCTCAGGTATTCCTTTACAGCAGTGCAAACAGAGTCAGGACTAGAACCCAGGATCTGTGGTTATTTGGGATGTGGCAGATGCTGCCAAGGCTCTACTTGCTTTATTTAAGCCCCACCACTTCAAGTGCTCCAAATAGCTACCAAACTGCCAGCATCTGCATCTCTGTACCTGGAGGTTTTGCTGGATCCACAGAACGCTGTTCTGCTTCCCTGCGTGGCAAATCAGAAGTGCCAGGGAATTAGCATCCCCCACAAGCAGCCCCAACCAATGACTGACAGGAAATGGTGCACAAATACCCAGCTCCTCCACCCATTGGGAAGGATCATTCTGCAGTTTCTCTTTTGCATCATTTCCCTGCAAGTCTTCCCTGCCCTCCTGAATGAACTGCTTGTACCTGAATCCTTATTTCTAAGAATATAGAATACACAGGCAACCAAAGCGAAAAGAGACCGATGGGGCTGTCAAACTTTAAAACTTCTGCACAACAAAGGAAATGATCAACAGAGTGAAACGGCAACTTACGGAATGGGAGAAAATGTTGCAAATCCTGTATCTGATAAGGGGCCGATATCCAAAATACATAAAGAACTCTTACAACTCAACAGCAAAAAAAAAAAAAAAAAAAAAATGCCAGATTAAGATATGGGTAAAGGACTTGAACAGACATTTACCAAAAAGACATTCAAATGCTCACCATCACTAATCATCAGGGAAATGAAAATCAAAACCATAAAATTTCACACTTATCAGGACAGCCACTATCCAAAAAAAAAAAAAAAAAACAGAAAATAACAAGAGTTGGTCAGAACATGGAGAAATTGGAACTCTTGTAACATACAACGGAATAGTATTCAGCCTTAATAAGGAGATCTACTAGGATGCAGAGATTCACATCTGTAGTCCCAGCTACTTGGGAGGCTGAGGTGAGAGGATCACTTAAGCCCAGGAGTTTGAGGCCAGCCTGGGTAACATAGCAAGACCTCATCTTAAAAAAAGAATGAAATTCGGTCATATGCTACAACTTAGAAGAACCGGGAGGACATTATGCTGAGTGAAATAAACCATTCACAAAAGGACAGATACTGCACGATTTCACTTATATGAGGTATCTAAAGTAGTCAAACTCTTGGAAACAGAAAGTAGAATAGTGGTTGCCAGGGGCTAGGAGGTAGGGGGAAAGGAGTTTTTCAATGGGTGTAGAATTTCAGTTTTGCAAGATAAAAAAGCTCTAGCGATCTGTAACACAACAATGTGCATATAGGTAACATTACTGTACTATGCACTTAAAAATGGTTAAGATGGTAAATGCTGTTTTTTTATCACAACAAATAATAACAAACTGAAAAATATGTAGGTAAGAAACAACTAGAAAGTATCACTAGCAGGCAGGCAATATGATAAAGGGGAAGAAACGTGGTCTTTGCAGTCAGTAGAGCCAGATCTCAGTCCTGGCGCCCCATGACTAGCTGCTGAGTTGGAAATTCCCGTTGTTGTGTCCCACAGCACTCGGTACACTGAATGCTTTACTGTGAGCAACTTGCTGATACAGAGTCTGTCAGGGAAAGAGGCACTCTGCACCTACAGGAGGTAAGTTGAATTCAGTTTTAGGTGTGTTTCTACGGGGATGGAATTACAGGAGAAAACAGCTTTACTCCTGAGACAACCACATATCTCTGCTAGGTTTAATGCACAGGAACCCAACCCAGTGGCATCCTGGGTGGGATTTTCCCAGCCACCTCGCTCTGAAGAGTGATGCACAGGGCACCTGCTTGCCACCTTCACTGCCCCACAGGTGCACTCTCAGCAGCCACCTGTATGGTCAGTGAAGGGACCTTCACAAATGACAAGAGCTCAAAGGAGGGGAGCCCTGATCCCTAAGATGGAAGGACAGTAGGAGGGGCAGTGAAAGGTGGTCAGTGGAATTCTGGAAGCCAGGTGAGGAGGAAGACCCAGGCGAGAGGAGGTGGATGAACCTACCTAGCCGTACAGATATGCTGGGGAGTCCACCGCGGTCTTAGGAGTGGGTTGCTGATGGTAGGTGTATATCCATTCCCTTCCTCTCTAGGCTCTGCCTCCGAGCTCCTTGGGTGAGAAGCTGTCTCCTTCATCACTGCACATGTCACCCTCTGTAGCAAGCACACAGCAGGTTCTTGGTCAGTGTATGCTGAACTCATTCCTTTAGATTTAGGCTCTAAAGCTCAAAGACATATTGGCACAAAGATGGCCCACTGGGTCTCCACGTGGCTGCAGTGTGACTCAGCCCCTGCCCGCTGCAACATAAATCCTTGTGTTAATGCATAGCCTTGTACAGGGCTTGGCATGTGAAGGTGGATATATATTAATCCAAGGTCTGCACTAATTGGCTCTAACAATCCCAGCCTTGGGCTCCCCGGAACTGCTACCACGCCACTGACCTAATAATTATAATTTAGGTGGCAGCAAAAGTGCACAGAATCTGAAGGATTTGTTTTGCTGACATTAAACACTCAGGGGTCATAACAATATGAAGATGTTATTTCCCCTGGTGAGCCACATCACAGAAAGCTGGGGACAAAAATCCTATTCAAAGAGATGGTCCCACCAATGCTTTATGCTTTCTCAGTCACAGGCTGTGGGGAGGCAGGGGACAGACAGGCAGGACATCCATGCTGGCTTCCCCCTTGGGTCTGCCTTCTGTAGCCAGGGCTATATGCAGGGAGTTTCCAACTGTAGTGGGGAGATAAAAATTGTTATTTAAAACCCAAATTGACTATGGTTGCTTTTGCAAGCAGCATGATTCTTTTATATTACAGGCTAGTAGGGTGGAATTCTTCCTGCTTCCATTTTAACTGAGCACCAAGACAGCAGATACCCAATACCGTAGAATCTGTAGACACATCTCCAAAGGCAGAATTTATCAAGGTCGGATGCAGAACCTCGTCCACTGCCTGAGAACTCTCTCACCCTCTCCATGAATACAGAAAGTAATTATATCTTTGGAGCACTGTGATCCAGATATGACCACAGATTATATACCACAGACTGTGCTGTGAATCCCACCTCCTGCTACAGGCTCCGTGGCCCCTACAGCTGGAGGATGGGAGGGCTGAGTCCTGACTCCCACCTGAAAAATCAAGAGGTCAAAGGTGAGCAAGAAGAGTTCTGAACAAGAAGAGTGCTGAGCAAGGGATGTGTTTCCCAAGGATCCAATGTGTGCCTCGTGGAAGAGAAAGCCAGCTCTGGGATATCTTAGCATCAACAGGGCCACCTACGGGGCCAGAGAGATCTTGATCTCAGCCACAAGAAGTCAGGAGAAGACTCCTTTCCTCAGGCTGCCGGAGGGGTCTCTAGCTGCTACACAGAACACAGAAGCACAGGGCTGCTCAAAGGGATGCAGTCAAGGAACCCACCTGGGAAGCTCTGAAGAGCTTTCCAAATCCCAGCATGAGGGATGCAGTCAGCTCTCCGCACCTGCCAGGCCCAGGAAGCAGGAAGCCAGGTCCCCGCAGAGCCAGCAGGAGTGAGATGGACCCTCCTACCTCCAGCACCTCCAGCATCATCCTGCAAAGGTGGAGAAACTAAGAAAAAGCCATTCATGTCCCCAAACCTGGGCCAAGCTGGGAGAGAGGCAAATACTTGTCACCAAATTGAGGTAAGATCTGGGACTGGACATTCAAATTACTGAACTGGGATTTAAAGTCCCTAAAATGGTCTATTACCCAAGAACAGAGAGAGAGGCTGTGGGTCTGACAGTTTCACCCAGGGACAGAGCAAAGTCACCAGCACTAAGTAACCTTGAAAGGGGAATAGGGGACAAACTAAAGCTGCATCTGATCCCAGCCCACTAGTCATGCATTCCACACCCTGGTTATAATATCAGTGGGGATGAAACCTCTATTCTCCTTACATAGACTGAGAGCAGAGAGACGTATTCCAGAATCCATTCTCCCCTCTGCCATGGAGGCAGAACTGTAGCTGGGCACAAGGTTACAGGCCAGGCTACAGCTCAGGCTCTGCATAGCTGGTGGAGCCAGGTGACTAGGTTCTTGTTCATGGGATATGAGTAGTGACCACACATGCAACTTCCTGGGCTGGTCCTGTGGACACCAGTGTGGACTCTTCCACACATCCTTTCATTCTCGCTGGCAGTTCTCCAGCCAGGGGTGGGGGAGCAGCAGATGGAGGGAACTTGCTTCTCCGAATGATCTCATGGAGTGGAGCTGGACTTCCCATCCATCCACAGATCCATTACAGGAGGGGAAAATATGGTCTGTGTTTTGAGGCATTGCCTGGTGAGTTACTTTTACTTCATCTTTACCTTATCAACCCTATCATAGGAAAGCTGCAAAACCTGGAGCAAGTGTCTGTTGCATAGTGCATCACCGGACCATTGGATTTGCAAAGGAAAGTCCAGAAATGAGTTTCTGGCTAGGGACCACTGAATAGCTCTACATAATACAATACGAGTTTTTTCCGGCATCGTTAGAGATGGAAGGTGGTGGTAGGCAAGTGGAAACCAAACACAGTAGGCACCTGGATTTTGAGTAGTTGAGAAGGCTGGAGAGGTTTTTTTCTGAAGAGAAAGAATGCTAATATTCAGTATTAAGTTAGCCACTATCTGAAGTTTGCTGTAACTTCTCTCACTATTACCTCAGAATTTTTAATAAAAGCCCACCTCATTGAGCTACTTCATGTGCATTGATTGTTTTGTTTTGTTGATGCTACATTAGGATAATAATTTCAAACTTACTATTTATTGATGTTTTAAAGGCATACGAAAGAAAATAGCATAGTGAAGCTGCATGTGCCCATCACTCAGCCTCAGCACTTAGCAACCCATGGCCAATCTTGCTTCATCGCTACACCCATCCATTTTTTTTCCTCCCGAGACAATTCTGAAGCAAATCCTTCTTGATAGGAGTACTCAACACACTTATAAAGTAGTCTTGCCAAAAGAAATCCACAAACCGTTGAAAGGGTTGAATGGATTCTGTTTTGATTTCTTTTGGCAACACTACTTCATAAGCGGTGTTGGAAACTTCCACAGGGAAACACATAATATCCAGCCTTCTCATTTCATGACATTGAAACCATTGCTGATCATTCAATGTAGCCATTAACTACTTCACTAGGGCTTGCAAAATGGTGGCATTCTAATTGTATCATTCCTTCTGTATCCATTCGGCTCTGTGAAGAGAAACTTCCCCAGCAAATTATTTGGTTATTTGGTTATTCTGAAGTACAGTTAGTATGATAAACACAGGACTAAAAAATTATTACTTTCCTTTTATTTGCCACCTTTCAAAATCACGCATGGGTTCCCTAGAACCCAAGGGTTACAAATGAGGCATATTACTCTTATCATTATCATTATGAACTCCTTATTTAAACATATTTAATGCATTTGATATCATGTAGTTATTCTTATTGATAGTCAAATTGTCTTACGTTCGACCAGTAGAAGCCATTTTGATATGACTCGGTAATCTTGGAGAGTTTTCTCTCCTAAAAGGGAATAAATTAGGCAGGTCTGTTTCTCACATTTGGGTCAATCTCAGGGCAGAATAATGAAGTAGTTTCAAAAAGCATAGCCTAAAGTGATAATTTGGCAAAGAGAGAACCTAGCCAGAAGTAACTAGAAATGAGTAACTAGAAGTAACTAGGAATTTACGAAAACTTTGGTGAAGGCATTTGACTTCCCACGTGACATAAGACGGAAGATGAAGCCCATCTTATCTGGATAATACAGGCCAAGATACCCACCTCCGACATCTGGTTCATGTAGCACAATTGTGGCAGAGGTGCTATTTTCTTCTCCAGGTTTTTTCCATCCATCCTGCTTACCAGGGCCTTTACCCTCCAGGTGTATCCCTCTGGTGTCTTGAACTCAAGTTCCCACCACCTCAAACTCTTTGTCTAGCATCTCCTCCAGAAAGCATCTAGTACGCTCATTCTCAGTGAAACATACAGGTTAATCCTAACATTTCACATCTTGCTTAATTAGTTAGCTTCCCCTGACAACTCTACTAAGTAGTCAAAATAGCAATAACCCTTCCAGAAAACAAGATGTTCAAAGCAGCCTGGTAAAGTGGTAAAGGTGAGAGTCATTCCTTCCAGATTCTAGTCCAGCACTGCCAATAAATAACTGTGTATCCTGGAAAAGCACTTCCCTTCTTTGGGCCTCAGTTTCTCTAGTATCTAAAGGGATTGGAGTCATGGTGTCAAAAGTCCTTTTCACTTGGAACATTTTGTCATGTAGGTGAAAAGACACTGAAAGGTAAAAAGCATCATGTTGAGTAAACATGCTTAACTATACAAGACTCATTTGAGGCATTATTTTTCTTTAAAATGTGTTATTGGGAAACTTTGAGAGAATTATTCAGGTGACTAAAACATTAAGGATTTGAATCCACATGTTGTAGACCACCAGAAAGAAATTTTTGCAAAGCCCATGGTCTATCAACATGCAAAAGTCTCCTGAGATACAGACTTACTCAATGGGAACTTTATAGAATAGCATAAATATGACTTGTCTTGATTACATAATTATTTGCTTCCTATCGCTTAGGTCTTCGTGGTAAAATTTCAGTTCTTTCAGTTGTGTCTTGTCATCAGGGATCCAAGCAAAAATGTGATAGTATATTTTCAGAAACTGATTGATAGCAAATGACCATGCATTACCCCCTATTCCCAGGGCTGGCCCAGAAATAGGCCACACCATAAACCATTAAATGAGTATTTATTGTGTTAAACCCATGTTCTCAGCCCTGGATCCCCTGGAGAACAAGAAGAAATGTATCTGATATCAAAGAGTTTACAACCCAGTAGGGGGTAGAAGATAAATGAATACACAAGACATAGCAGCCAACAAAACAATAAGTATTGGACTGAAATCGTAAATTGCATGACACTGCCCTTGAAACATCCTGTCTTCAGAGAAGGAAAGGATCCAGAGAGGGCCTGGGAGCCAAGGCAGGCTCTATGGAGAAGTAAATAAAAGCCAGGACTCTGTTTTATCTTTTCTCAAATAGGAAACACCTATTTTACTGTCATCATATATGATCAGGTGGAAAGGACCAATACTAAGAAAGTGACAGTTTCCTCAAAACCCTGCACCCAAGAGAAAACACTGTTAGTAGGTCAGGATTGGTACACACCTCCTTGGAAGACTCTGTTGGCTGCCTACCAACCTATTCACTTCTCTCTTCTAACTTTTGTAACTAACTTTTTATTGGAGTAAAAAATACAAAACATGAGATCTACCCTCTTAACACATTTTTAAGTGTTCATTACAGCATTGCTAACTGTAAACACAACGTTATAAAGGAGATCTCTAGAATTTATTCCTCTTGCACAATGAAATCTTTGTATCCATTGAACAGCAACTCCCCTTTCCCTAGTTCTCCCAACCCCTGGCAACCACCATTCTACATTCTGCTGCGATGACTTTGACTACTCTAGACAATTCATATTAGTGGAATCATGCGGTATTTGTCCTTCTATGACTGGCTTCTTTCACTTAACACAATATTGCCAAGGTACCTTCATGCAGCATGTAACAAGATTTCTTTCTTTTTTGTGGCTGAATGATATTCCATTGTACACCACATTTTCTTTATCCATTCGCCCATCAATGGACATTTCAATTGTTTCTGTAACTTGGCTACTGTAAACAAGACTGCAACGAACATGGGAGTGCAGATATCTCTTCAAGATTCTGATGTCAATTATTTTGGATAAATACTGAGAAATAGAATTGCTAGATCCTGCGGTAATTCTATTTTTAATTTTTTGAGGCGCTTCCATACTGTTTTCCATAGTGACTGCACCATTTTACGTCAATACAGGACACATGGGATCCAAGTTCTTCACATCCTCACCAACACTTTTTGTATTTTGTGACTTTTTTAGTAATAGCCATCCTAATGGATATGAGGTGGTATCTCATTGTGGTTTTTATTTGCATTTCCCTGATGATTAGTGATGTTGAGCATTTTTTCATATGCTTGTTGGTCATCTGTATGACTTCTTTGGTTAAACATCTATTTGGGCCTTTTGGGCTTGGTTTGTTGGAGTTTCTTGTATATTTGGGATATTAATACCTTATAAGATACATAATTTGCAAATGTTTTCTCCCATTCCATAGGCAGCCCCTTCACTCTGATTGTTCTCTTTGCAAATGCTTTCAATTCAATCTAGTCTCACTTGTTTATTTTTGCTTTTGTTGATTTTGGTGTCATATCTAAGAAATTATTGCCAAGACCAATGTCAAGATTTTTCCCTATGTTTCCTTCTAGGAGTTTTACAGTTTCAGATATTACATTTTAGGTCTTTCATCTATATTGAGTTGACTTTTGTGTACGGTGTAAGATAAAGGTGCAATTTCATTCTTTGGCATGTGGATATCCTGTTTTCCTGACACCATTTGTTGAAGAGACTACCCTTTCCCCATTGTGTCCTCTTGGCACCCTTGTCAAAGATCAAGTGACTGTGTAGGCATAGGTTTATTTCTGGTTCTCTATTCTGTTCCACTGGTTTACAAGTCAGGTTTTATGCCAGTATCATATTGTTTTGGTTACTGTAACTTTACAGTATGTTTTGAAATCAGAAGGTATGAGGCCTCTAGCTTTGTTCTTTTTTCTCAAAATTGTTTTGGCTATTCAATGTCCTTTGTTGTTTCTATAAATTTGGGGATTTTTCTATTTTTGTAAAAACTGCCACTGGGATTTTGGTAGGGGTTGCAGTGAATCTCTAGATTGTTTTGGATTGTGCAGACATTTTAATATCCTTAAGTCTTCTAATTCATGAACACAAGCTATATTTCCATTTATTTATGTCTTTCTTAATTTCCTTCTCTTCTTTCTTGTAAGGATGAATTTGATTTTGTTTGAGCATCAAGAGCCCAAAGGATTTCAGAGTTCCCTTTCCAGTCTCAGGGGATAAATACGAGCTAGTATTATTCACCCTGGTAGTTCCATAATTAGTTTTAGAGACTGGTAAGGCTCAGGCATCAGATTCAACCCTGGTTAATTAACATAACGGAAGTCGGCTAGGGGCTTTAAGAAGAAGTTTCCCTTCTTAATAAAAGAGAAACACAAGAAGAGATGGTTCTTCCTGACTTTGGACATTGCCATGTAATGAAAGGAAGTCTGAAGGAGTTGCAGCCAACTTACACTCTTTAAAGAAAGTCAAAAGAATGTCTCAGTGGGAAACTAAGAGCCCTGACGTTCTTAAGCTGGAAAATTAGCCAACCCTCGAACCAACCAGGCTCTGACCTCCTGCCATGTAACATAATAAACCTCTCTTAATGTTCAAGGCACTTTTGATTAGGTATTTTGTGACTTGCAGCAGCAAACATAAACCAAACATCTAAGTTTTCTATATATGAACATATACAATTATACATAAATGAGCATATACCATACAAGGTGCCTTGTGACCTACCTTGTTTCATTTATCAACATGTCATAAGGGTCTCTCCATATCATAAAGAAAGCCTTCTTCACCATATACATGCATACATTTAAGTCATATATATCTGAAATGGTGCGATAAGGGTGCTAAGAACCAAGGACTCCCATTCCAGTTCAGAGTAAGGTACAGTGAATACACTATGTCAAGTCTCTTCCATTGAATGAAATTATAAAACTTGGAAAGAATGCCTGGAGCAGTTATCTGAGAACTATAAAAGTAAATCACAGCAGGTAAATTAAGAAATACCAAAATTCAAAGTATTATACTGTGAGATTGATGGTAATTTTTCTATTTTACCTCCAGTTTCCCCTGGCCTATACCCAAGGAAGCCCAGAATCCAGAAGTGGGTGTTAGGACGTGGACAGAAAGAGCACCAGCAAAGCCCTCTAGTGCTGGTTTAACACGCTGGAAAAAAGTCCTCTAACTCTCAGAGACAGTGGGGGAAATTCCACACTTTTCTTTTCCTTTTTTTTTTTTTTTTCATTCTCCATTCTCTTACGTCCTAGCCTCAGGGGAATCTCATGGCAGCAGAGGCTGTGAAAGATGTGGTACCAGGATCCCACAACCACCTAAACTCTCAAACAGGGGAAAGTCTCTCTGTTCAGAAGAGCATGGACAAATCCCCCTTGTTTTTTTTGTAATCTCAGTGTTTTTCCACTGCTTGTCCCCAGGAGCAGGGGCAGCCATAGCAGAGCAGAGTAACTAAAGCCGCAGCTTTCTGGCCAGAGGATGAAAAAGGAGAAGCCCCAGGAACCAGAATGCACCAGAAAGATCTCAGAGAAGAAATGCTCTAGATGGCCCACACTCGCGCTGCACACGCGTGGATCTGATCTTCAACAGCTAAACCAACGACTTGAGAACTACACTAAGAGGCTGCCACCTGCATACTCAACTGGCCATTGAGGAGCAAATGTGTGCAACAGATATGAATAGCACTATAAATGCTTTTAAAATGAACCCGAAATTGAAACCACATTCCACAGAGGACTGGTCAGCACTCGCAGCCTAAACCCAACCAGGTTGTTGACCTATTAAAACAAAATTATCAACTTCTCCATAGGATTTAAATAAGACCCAGAGTTTCATAATATTCAAAACATTCAGGACATAATCTAAAATTGCTCAGCAGTTACAGAACCAGGAAAATCTCAATTAGTATGGAAAAAGACAAACAACAGATGCCAACACCAGATGACACAGATGTTGGAATTATCTGGCACAGATTTTAGAAAAAATGTTCCAAGAAGTAATGGTTAACACTCCTGAAATGAAAAGGTATAAAGTCTCAGCAGAGTAATCCAAGATAGAAAAAACAACCAAATGGAAATTTTTATATCAGAAAAATACAATAACCAAAATAAAGAATTCACAGGATAGGCTAAAAACAAAATAGAAATGGCAGGAAAAAAATCAGTGGATTGAAGAAAGGTAAATTTTACCAAATGATCAAATATTAGTGTTATCAAAGTCTCAGAAGGAAAAAATAAGTGGTTCTGAACAATTTTTTGAAGAAATAATGGTTAAAAACTTTCTAAACTTGGCAAAATATGAACCTACAGATCCAAGAAGCTCAGCAAAGTCAAATAATTCATATCTAGATACGTCATCACCAACTTCTAAAATCTAAACACACAAAAAATGTGAAAGCATCTAGAGAAAAATGATACATTAGTTATAGGGAAACAACAATTCCAATGACTGCAAGTTTCTCATCAGAACCCACGAAAACCACAAGAGTGGCAAACTGTTTTTCAACTCCTAAACTAAAAGAACTGTCAAGTCAAAATTCCTTCTTCAGTTAAAAAAAGATTCTTTAAAAATGAAGGTGAAATAGGTAGATCCTCAGATACTCAGATGAAAGGTGTTATTGGTTGAATGTATATGTCCCTCCAAAACTCATATATTGGAACTTAACCCCCAAGGAGGTGATAGTATTAAAGGTGAGGCCCTTGGGAGGTGATAAGACCATGAGGGCTCCACCCTCACAGGTGGAATTAGTGTCCTTATACAAGAGGCTTCAGAGAGCTGCCTCCCAACTTCTGTCCCTTCCACCATATGAAGACACAGCATTCCTCCACTTCTGGAGAATGCAGCAAAAAAAAAAGCACCATCTTGGAAGCAGAGAGCAGACCTCATCAGATATCAAACCTGCCAGCACCTTGATCTTGGACTTCCCAGCCTCCAGAACTGTGAGAAATAAATTTCTGTTATTTATAAATTACCCTGTCTCAGGTATTTTGTTTTAGCAGCCTGAACAAATTAAGACAAAGGAAAACTAAGATAATTAGTTGCCAACAGAACTTCGCTAAAAGAATTACTGAAGGAAATTCTTCACACAGAAGGGAAATTGTATCAGAAGTAAACTTGGGGGCAGGCACAGTGGCTCACATCTGTAATTCTAGCAGTTTGGGAGACCAAAGCAGGAGGATTGCTTGAGTTCAGGAGTTTGAGACCAACTGGGCAACATAGTGAGACCAGTCTCTAAAAAAATTTTTTTTAAATTAATTGGGCATGGTAGCTCACACTTGTAGTCCCAGCTATTTGGGAGGCTTAGGTGGGACCATGGATTGCTTGAGCCCAGGAGTTCCAGGCTGCAGTGAGCTGCGATTGTACTACTCCAGCCTGACCCTGTCTCAAAAAATAAATAAATAAATAAATAGAAAAAAAGAAGTACACTTGCAGCACCAGGAATAAAGGAAAAATAGTAAATATCTGGGTAAATATATGTACTAGTCCATTTTCACACTGCTGATAAAGACATACCCAAGACTGGGCGATTTTCAAAGAAAACAGTTTTAATTGGCCTTACAGTTCCACGTGACTGGGAAAGTCTCACAATCATGGCAGAAGGCAAGGAGGAGCAAGTCACGTCTTACATGGATGGCAGCAGACAGAGAGGTTGTGCAGGGAGACTCCCATTTTTCAGAACCATCAGATCTCATGAGATCTATCACAAGATCATAAGATTCACTATCTAGAGAAAAACACAGGGAAGACCTGC
Organism: Trachypithecus francoisi; assembly: GCF_009764315.1. Classification (NCBI taxonomy): domain Eukaryota; kingdom Metazoa; phylum Chordata; class Mammalia; order Primates; family Cercopithecidae; genus Trachypithecus; species Trachypithecus francoisi. The sequence continues at coordinate 122,584,939 of NW_022681458.1, read as the reverse complement.
TCCCATGATTCAATTACCTCCCACCAGGTCCCTCCCACAACAAATGGGAATTCAAGATGAGATTTGGGTGGGGACACAACCAAACCATATCAATAGAGTAGACTATTTTTCCCTCTTGAGTTTTAAAAATATGTTTGAAGGTTGAAATAAAAATTATAGTATTAGCTGATGAATTTTCAATGTAAGTAGATGCAATACATAGCACTATTACAACACAAAGGGAGTATAAACAGAGTTGTATGGTGGTAAGATTAATGATTTTACACGATTGTAAAACATAGTAAACATTAATTCTAAGTAATCAACCTAATCAGCAGTCAACATAAAGAAATCAGAATTACTTTTCAGAGTAAATTTTAAATGTGAAAAGCTAAGGATATATATATATTGTAAACCCTAGAGCAAGCACTAAAATAAATAAACATATTTATTTATTTATATTTTGGAATATTAAAAAGTATTCAATTAACCCAAAGAAGGCAGGAAAGGGCATACAGAGGAACAGAAAATAAAGGAAACAAACAGAAAACAAATCAAATGGTACAGCTAAATCCAAACATATCAATAACTACATTAAATTAAATGGTCTCAGCTAGGAATTAGCAAACTGACTTCAAATATAATGATATAGGTTAAAAGTAGAACAATAGAAAAAAGATACTTCATGCAAAAACCAATAAAAGGAAAGTTGGGACTGGGCACAGTGGCTCACACCTGTAATCCTAGCACTTTGGTAGGCCGAAGCGGGCAGATAACTTGAGGTCGGGAGTTTGAGACCAGCCTGACCAACACAGTGAAATCCTATCTCTACTAAAAATACAAAAATTAGCCAGGCGTGGTGACGCATGCCTGTAATCCCAGCTACTCAGAGGCTGAGGCAAAAGAATTGCTTGAACGTGGGAGGCAGAGGTTGCAGTGAGCCGAGATCACACCACTGCCCTCCAGCCTGGGCAACAGAGTGAGACTCTGTCAAAAAAAATAAAAGGAAGGAAGGAAGGAGGGAGGGAAAGAGAGAGAGAAAGAAAGAAGAAAGAAAGAGAGAGAGAGAGAAAGAAAGAAGAAAGAAAGAAAGAAAGAAAGAAAGAAAGAAAGAAAGAAAGAGAAAGAGGGAGAGAAAGGGAAGGAGGGAGGGAGGAAGGAAGGAAGGAAGGAGGGAGAGAGGAAGGAAGAAAGGAAGGAAGGAAGGAAGGAAGGAACGAAGGGAGGGAGGGAAGGAAGGGAAGTTGAAATGCCTATATCATCAAAACATACTTCAGAGCACAGAAAATTTTCATAAATAAATATCATTATATAATGATAAAAGGTCCAATTCATCAAGAAGATGTAAGTATTCTAAATGAATAAGTTCCTAACAACAGAACTTCAAAATACATGAAGCAAAAACTGACAGAACTAAAAAAAGAAACAAACAAATCCACAACTAAAGTTGAAGTCATATTGGTTTCTACTCCTGCGTAACAAATCATCACAAATTCACAGGCTGAAAACACAGCACATTAATCATTGCACAGCTTCTGTGGGTGGGGTCTGTGTATGACTTATCTGGATCTTCTGCTTACGGTCTCACAAGGTTGCAATCAAGGTGTTGGCCAGCACTGTGTTCTCATCTGGAAATCTGACTATGGAAGCTTCTGCTATTAAACTCCCTCAGGTTGTTGGCAGATATCATTTCCTTACGGCTGTAGGGCTGGGATTCTAGGGCTCTAGGGCCCTAGATTCTTGCTGCTTATCAGCTGGATACTTCCCTCAACTCCTGGAAACTATCCTGTTTCTGGCCACATGGGCCTCTCAACACAACTATTTACTCCCTCAAGGTCAGCAAAAGAAACTCCTGGAGCATATCTTCTTGGAAGATGGACTCACATAATGTAACATAATCCCGGAAGTTACATTTATCACCTTTGCCATATCCTGGTGGTTAGAAGTAAATCATAGGTCCCACTCATACTCAAGGGGAGAGGATTATACAAGAGTGTGAACAGTACACAGGGATCATTGGGTACTATCCTAGTGTCTGTCCTTTACAGAATCTTCAGTACTCTTTTTTTCTTAATAATCAATACAACTAGTACATAGATAATCATCAAATATATAGAACTAAACAATAGCTTTAACCAATTGAATCTAATTGCTATAAGTAGAACATTTAATCCAATAGCAACAGAATATACATTGTCCTCAAATACACTAATACATATCATATGTATTAGTCATAAAACGAATTTTAACAAATTTAAAGAATTAAAATCATACAGGCGGAGAGTGGTGGTTCATGCCTGTAATCCCAGCACTTTGGGAGGCCAAGGTGGGAGGATCACGAGGTCAAGAGATAGAGACCATTCTGGCCAATATGGTGAAATCCCGTCTCTACTAAAAACACAAAAATTAGCCAGGCATGGTGGTGCGCTATAGTCCCAGCTATTCAGGAGACTGAGGCAGGAGAATCGCTTGAACCTGGGAGGCGGAGGTCGCAGTGAGCAGAGATTGTACCACGGCACTCCACCCTGGTGACAGAGCAAGACTCCATCTCAAAAAACAAAGAAATAAAAACCATACATAGAATGCTGTCTGACCATAATGGAATTAAACCAGAAACAATAAGAGATAACTGAAAAAGTCTTCAAACATTTGGAAATTGAAAATCACACATCTGAATAGTCCATGGGTTAAAGAGGAAGTAATAAGGTAAATTAGAAAATCTTTTGGACTGAATGAATGCAGATCTGAATTCTTAAATTTTGTCAGATGCAGCTGAAGCAATACTTACGGGTAACTTACAGTATTGTATGCTTACATTAAAAGGGAAGAAATGCCTCAAATTAGTCATCTAAGCCTCCACTTTTAAAAACTAGAAAAAGAAGAACAAAATACAGCCTAAGCATGTGAAGGACAGAAATAGTAAAGATAAGAGCAGAAAACAATGAAATTGAAAACAGAAAAAAATGATAGAAAAAAACTATAAAAATAAAAGCTAATTTTTGAAAAGATCAAAAATGGGTAAACCTCTAGTAAGAAAAAGAAGAAGAGAAAAAAGATACATATTACTAGTATAAGGATTGAAAAAGGGAATATCACTACAGACGCCACAGAAATTAAAAATATAATAAAGTGGTCAGGCACAGTGGCTCACACCTGTAATCCCAGCTCTTTGGAAGGTCGAGGAGGGCGGATTAACTGAGGTCAAGAGTTTGAGACCAGCCTAGCCAACATGGCAAAACCCCATCTCTATTAAAAATACAAAAATTAGCTAGACATAATGGCCGGCACCTGTAATCCCAGTTACTCAGGAGGCTGAGGCATGAGAATCACTTGAACCCCGAAGGCGGAGGTTGCAGTGAGCTGAGATCGCACCACTGCACTCCAGCCTGGGGGACACAGAGAGACTCTGTCTCCAAATATATATATATTTGTATATTATATGTAATATAATATATTATATTATGTATATATTATATATTATATTATATATTATTATATCATAATATACTATATAATTATATATATAATAAAGCAATATCATAAACAGTTCTGTGCAAGAAAATTTGACAATGGAAATGAACCAACTCTTTGAAAACCAAAATAAATAAATTCATTTAAAATAAAACAGATAACCTGTGTAGTCCTATAACTATTAAATATATTAAATTCATACTTTAAAACCTCCTGGAAAAGAAATCTCCAGGCCAGATGGCTTCACTGAAAATTCTACCAAACATTTAAAGAAGAAATAACACTAATCTCTTCTAGCATAGAGTTTGACTCATTTTATGAGTCCAGCATTAGCCTAGTTACAAAGCCAAAAGCAGTACAAGAAAATAAAGTAACAGACCAGTATCTCTCAGAAACACAGAAGCAAAAATCTACAGCAAAATTTTAGCAAGTTGAATCTAACAATATACAAAAAGAATACTAATTATGGCCAAGTGGGGTTTATTCCAGGAGCACAAGACTGATTCAATATTCAAAAGTCAACCAATCAATATAATATACCACATAAACAATCTAAAAAAGAAAAACTTCATAAGCATATAAATTGATACATAAAAGGCCTTTGCCAAAATTTAATATCCAGTTATTACAAAAGCTCTCAACTCACTAGGAATAAAAGTGAACTCTACCTCAAATTAATAAAAGGCATCCACAACAAACCTACAGTAAATGTCATACGTAATGGTAAAAGACAGGATGCTTTCATCCTAAAATTGGGAACAAGGTAAAAATGTCCACTGTCTTCACTTTCATTCAAAATTGTGCTAGAAGTTAAAGCCAGAATACTAAGATGATTGAGGGGAAAGGTATACAGATTAAAAAAGAAGAAACAAAACTATCCATTTTCACGTATGACATGAGTGTTCACACAGAAAATTCCAAGGAATCAAAAAAAGTAGGGGTAGGGTCTAAGGGTTATAAATGAGGCTAATAGTGAGTTAGGACTAAGGATAATACGTGAGTTTAGCAAGGTCACAGGATAAAAGATCAACATTTTAAAATTAATTATATGCCTGAAAACAAAAAATAAAAATAATACCATTTACAACAACTCCAAGAAAATAAAATATTTGGGAATATATCTAACAAAAATGTACAGGACTTATAAACTGAAAACTACAAAACACTGATGAAATAAATTAAATAGAACCTAAATAACGGAAAGACATACAGTGTTCATGAATTGGAAGACTCAGTGTAGTAAAGATGTCAATTCTTCCCAAATTATTTATTAACTTAACGCAATTTCTGTAAAACTCCAAGCCCGATATTTTACAATACAAACTGATTCTAAAATGTATATGAAAAGCCAAAGAAACTAAAATAGTCAAAATAATTTTGAAAAACAATAAACTTTCAAGACTCAAACTCCCCAATTTCAAGACCTATTATAAAACTACAATATCGAGACAGCATGGTATTAGTGAAGAAATAGACATATGAGTCAATGAAACAAAATGAAGAAATAGACCCACACAAATCTGGTAAATTGACGCTAGTGCAAAGACCATTCACTGGAGGAAGAAAGGATAATTTCTTAAAAAATAATACTGGAATGAGTGGACATTTATATGCAAATGAACCTTGACTTGAATCTCACACCCTACATAAAAATTAACTAAAAATAGATTATAAATATAAACTATAAAACTTTAAATAAACACACACACACACACACACACACAGACACACGAGAAAATCTTCATGACGTGGTAATATGGTTTGGTTTTGTGTCCCCACCCAAATCTCGTCTCGAATTGTAATCCCTACATATTGAGGAAGGGACCTGATGGGAGGTGACTGCATCATGAGGGCAGTTCCCCCATACTGTTCTCATGATAGTGAGTGAGTTCTCATGAGATCTTGATGGTTTTATAAGTGTTTAGCAGTTCCTCCTTTGCTGGAGCGCTCTCTCTATCTCTCCCTCTCTCTCTCTCTCTGTCTCTCTCTGCACCTTGTGAAGAAAATGCTTGCTTTCCTTTGTCATCTGCCATGATTGTAAGTTTCCTGAGGCCACCCCAACCATGCAGAACTGTGGGTTAATTAAACCTTCTTTCTCTATAGATTATCCAGTCTCGTATGTCTTTATAGGAGTGTGAAAATGGACTAATACAGCTGGAATTAGGCAAAGTGTTCTGAGACATGACACCAAAAGTATTGTTCATAGAAGAACTGGTTGATAAATTGAACTTCATCAAAACTAAGAACTTCTATTCTTTGAAAAAGATTGTTAAAAGAACAAATAAAAAGCAAAAAACTGAGAGAAAATATTTGCAAAGCATGTAGCTGATAAAGACTTGTATCCAGAATACATAAAGAACCCTCAATTCTGAATAAGAAAACAAACCGGCCACAAATGAGGAAAAGATTTATACAGTCACCTTAGCCAAGATGTACCAGTGGAAAATAAGCACATAAAAATATGCCCATTATCATTCATCCTTACGGAACTATAAATTAAAATAATGAGATATCACTACACACCTGTTAAAATAGCTTATTGTTGTTGTTGCTCAGTGGAAAATTCCAAGTGCTGACAAGGATGCAGAGCAAATGCAACTCCTACACACAGCTGATGCAAATGCAAAATTATATGCTTTAGAATATATGACATGGCAGTTTCTTACAATGTTAAACATCTCGTACAAACCAGAAATCCCACTTCTAGATATTTACACAAGGGAAATTAAAACCTATGTCTGTACAAGCATCTGTACATGAACCTTTATGGCAACTTTTCCATAATCACCCAAAACTGAAAGCAAACCCAAAGTTTCCTCAACTGATTAATAAACAAACCTTACCATGAAACACTACACAGCAACGAAAAAGGAGCAAACCACTGACACACAACATGGGTGAATGCCAGATGCATTATGCTAAGTGAATGATGTCAGACTCAGAAGGATACATCCTGTGTAATTCCATTTATATGACATTTTTGCAAGGTCAAAAATATAGGAACATCAAATAGATCAGTGTTTGCTGGGAGCTGGAAGAACTTCAGGGACTACCAAAGTATTCCTTATCCTGACTGTGGTTATACAACTATGCAGTGTTTTTTGTGTTTGTTTGTTTGTTTGTTTTTGTTTTTGTTTTTGTTTTAATTCTCAGAACTATATACTAAGCAGGGTGGATTATACTGAAGTTTTTAAATGGAAGGGTGTGGTGTGTGGCATTGTGTATCAATCCTTTTTCTGTTCCTTCACCAGGCACGTGCTGAGCCCTTACCCTGCACCAGATGTATGAATTCCCCAGTTCTTGGCACCCAAGATGGCAGCTCCCTATAGACCACAGATAGCTGGGGCACCCAAAGCAGCATGCATTTGGCAGCTGCCTCACCTCTTGGCCTGATACAACAGAGTTTCATCACTCAGTTTCCAAGAACATGTTTACTTACAACCCACCAGGAGACCAAAATGAGAGCTCTCCAAAGCAATTTTCTCCTCTGGTTTTAAGAACAATTTTGCAATGCCTTTATAGAGCCAGCATGAAACTAAGAATGCATACAATCTCAGTAATGGAAAAGCAGAGTGGGTGAGGCCACATCACCCTGAGACTCTCCTCCAAGGATCACTTTGGGTCAGGTCCACCCTGATCCTATTGCCTCTCTTCCTGCTCTCAACAGAAGCTTGATAAGCACCTCAGACCAGTGCTGGAAAGCAGGCCTGTATTTTCTCTAGCATGGAGTAATTTCTACCCAGGGACTTCCCTGACACTGTTTGTCAAACAAATTAGTTTGTCAAGCAAATTAAAAGTAGCTGCTAAAAATGTGACCCTGAGCTGCTATATTCTTGTTACTCTGATCAACCCCACCCCTGGGTCCTGAAATTTACTTAAGGGCAACCACCTTCTCCATGGCTCCCCAGTGCCTAGGCTAGTTCTCAGCACACATTAGGTGCTAATATATGGAATCAGTCAGTGAATGAATGAGCAAACATAAAGCCATTCAAAATTCATTTATTAAAAAGTATATCTTTTAAAGAATTGAATCTACTTGTTGTATGCCTCTCCTCAGTGTCGTGACTGAAGAAACAATGACAGCAGTATACTCTTCTGATTGACAGGACACTTTTGTGGGGAGCATGGGATGGACCATCTTTCATGTTTGCTTGGCTCAGGAACTTTCCATGTGTACAGACACCTTGACAGATCAGGAAGGCCTCCAAAAGCCTTTCCACGTACATAGCTGTCAGTGTGACTCCAATACCTACTGGAGCAACCCAAACTCTCGACATCTAGATAAAAGTGAATAAAATTCCTAATTTCAGTGTGTGGAGCCTTCACAAGGATTTTGCAGAATCCGGAGGGACTTCCATGAGCATGGCCCAGGCAGATTCTGGGCTTTCTTCCACTCATGCCTCCTCTATTCTGTGCCACATCGACTGGTCCAGATGTGAACTGAGGCTTTCCCTAGTTCGTTCTCTCTCTCTCTCTCTCCTCTCTCTCTCTCTCTCTCTCTCACACACACACACACACACACACACACAGCACATAACACAAAACTTTCATATGAAACTTTGGCAAGGAAACTTCACTGAAGACGAGGGGAGGGATATCCATGGGGCCAGCTCCCACAGCATGCAGCCCAGTCAACTCCGAATCAGGTGTCAGGCATTCCTGCTCCCTCTCGGCGACCCGCGCCCAGAGTCATTGTCCGGACAGTCCCCACACTGGCCGGAACTCCAGGTTTCCCCATCTTGCCTGAGACTCCCTCCTCTTCCTCCGGCATCCTTCCTCACCTCTCCTCTTTCGAAGGACATAAAACAAATCGTCCTCATTGTCTCATTAAAAGCAGCGTCGCATCCTTTTTGTGACCTGAGATCCCTCTAGCTCCCGTGCCCTCAGGGTCTCCCCCTCTTTCTCAGTGGTGTTTCAAGACTTTTTGCAAAGACAGCTCCTCCCCAGGAGGGACCCAGAGCCTGACAACACCAGTGGCCCTGCCCTAGGACGGGGCACAGCAAGAGCCAGGGTGCTCTGGCCTGGCTCCGTCACCACCCCCTCCACGTCAGCGACACCCCTGGCAGAAAAGAGCACAGGACAAGGCCACACTTTCCTTGTCCCCCCTTTCATTATGTGTCCAAGTAGTTGGATCTAATCCATTAGGGTCTTGGTCCCTCCCTGGTGCAGGACTCATTAAGCCATCGCTTCACACCTACTATGCACGTCGAGTCCCAGAGCCCTCCCTCTCCCCCTGGCTGTCAGTACCTCAGACTTCAAGCGCCGCCCCCCTTGAAGTACGTGGCACCCCCTTTGACCTTCCAGGACCTCACTGCTCCCTCCCAGGGCTCAGGTAGCAGAGTCCAAAGGGAGGCTGCTGTAGAATGGCTGGTAACGACGCCTGGGGCTAAGCGGACAAGCCATCTCTTCCTGGGTGACAGGAGGCGTAGCTGCAGACCCTGCGGAGTGGCACACTGCACGCTGGCCTCTGAAACCGGACTGCTGGGCCACTGGCTGTGGACCCTTTCAGAGCAGAGTGCATCCTATAGGCACTTCATTTCTGTTTGTAGGAAACATCGTCCTAATAGACAGACTTTGTTAGATCACGACGCTTTACTGCCATCTGCTGGAAGCGTATTGTAATAAATACACAAACCTACCTAGTGAATGGTGCCTGCCTTGGTGTGGATCCAGTGGGCTGTGTTTGTTCCCCACAACAGACTGACGACCTGCCCTTGGCCCGGCTCCAGTCCCCGGGCACCAAGACACCAGAAGAGGCCGGGTGTGCACAGTAGTGCATCTGGGCATGGGCGCAGCAAAGTCACGTGTCCCTTCACCATGCAGCCAGCCCATGCTGAGCCCAAGAATCACATGAGGGAGGAGTCTCATGATATGCTCAGCCTTTGCAGCAAAATGTCCAGAAAAAAATGAATTTCAAGTAATTTAAGTCCCAAAGTAGGCAGTAACACTATGCCCTGGAGAGAAGTGAGACCAAGGTCGGTGTACTGACCTTGTCTTTTGTTTTCTGTCTTCTTGATGCTTTGACATTGGGGCCCTTGCTGACTCTGGAGGGACTTCTCCTTCCAGAGTCAGCCAGTTCGAAAACCTGCGTGGCCTCCTGGCATGGGGTGCCCCCTCCTCTTGGGAACTGTGAATAACAGTCTTTTCAATAGCAATAGGATCTGTTGGCCTTGCTGTACCCCGAAGTTTCTGTTAAGACTCTATACTTTAACACAGTGCATAATCAACATACTAAATACTGCCTATTTTCAGAAGGAACTTATGTGGACTCCAACTGCCATGGCTCTGTCTTTGCTCCAAATCCTAGTAGGACCCTGCTACCTGCCCCACCTGTACCCACCCAACCCCTGGTTTGCCCAGAGCCACACACTCCTCCTGTTATGCATGTGACTTGCTGTGGTCTGGTCTTATTTCTTTCTGGTTTTTAGCTGCACTGTCTGCCTAGTTTGCACTACACAAACATTCAAAACTGAATCTCTTATTTTAAAAAGACAACTTTTTACACTCGACCTGATGAGTCTTTCCCCTTGGGGGTGGCAAAGTGTACCTAGGACTCCCAGTTCAGGGTCTGGAATGGGACCCACCTGGCTTTTATCCCAGCTCTACTACTCAGCAGCTATGTGACATCAGAAAAGTTAGGGAGGCAATATGGAGAGTTAAGAACAAGAACTCTGGAGCTCATTTGTCTGCATGTAGATCCTAGATCTTCTCCTTACCAGCTGGGTAATACTCAGCAAGGTTCTTAACCTCCCTTAGCCTCAGTTTCCTCAGCTGTAATATGGGGATGATAATCATAAAACCCACTTCGTAAGTTTAAAGAGGTTAATATTCATACAGTACTAAAAGCAGACCCTGGTGCAAACTTGTTTAAATTTCTTATAGAAGCTGGATATTAGACCTTTGTCAGGTGCATAGTTTGCAAAAATTGTCTCCCATTCTGTAGGCTGTCTGCTTACTCTGTTGATAGTTTATTTTGCTAAGCAGAAGCTCTTTAGTTTAGTTAGATCCCATTTGTCAATTTTTGCTTTTGTTGCAATTGCTTTTCATGCCTTCATTATGAAATCGTTGCCCGTGCCTATGTCCTGAGTGGTATTGCCTAGGTTGTCTTCCAGGGTTGTTATGGTTTTGGGCTTTACATTTAAGTCTTTAATCCCTCTTGAGTTGATTTTTGTATATGCAACACCGTATTTTCTTAGACGATGACTGTGAATGCTCTTTAGACACTTGCTAGTGTGCCACAGTCCCTGCTGCTCCCCAGTATCTCAAATTCATTCATGTATTTTACCCATCTGGCCACTGCAGCCTTAGAGTTTCTGATCCCTACAAGTTGACTGGAGTCCAGGAAAACAATGACTTTCTATTCCAGCAGGTTGGCTTTTTACTATGCCTTCCTGTGCATATTTTATCATTAAAGTCATCCATTTTCCCTGGAAGCACCAGTGATGGGTTTGAGAAAGGTCACAGGAAAATCTGAGGAGTTGATCCTCTTTGTACACCCCTTTTCAGAAAGACACAGTGGCCAGGAAGCATTCTGTCACTTTGAAGTAGTAGTAAAAAGAGGAGCCTGACCACAGGGTCCTTGAAGCTCTAAGCAGTTCCTCCAAAGGCCCCAAGTGAGACGCAGCTGCTGGCGGGGAGCCATAACTTTCCCAGAGCCCAGTGCCCAGAGGCTGAGAGCTGGGGAAGCCCAGTGTAGGCTCAACCCACACAGGGGATGCCACATCCGGGATCACAAAGGTATCAGCACTTCATCAAGCATAATCACCACAGATTGTATCCATGGAGGCTGGATGGAATTAGGAAGCTGCAGGATAAAGTGGATGCATTTCTGATTAGAATTTCTCAGCCCTGAGCTACTGAGGATAATGAAAGTCACACTGAGAGAGGAGCAGAAAAAGGAAAGAGGAGAGAGAAGGAAGGCAGACACCAGTTTGGCCCCCATCCTAATCTCTAAGTGGAAGGAGCACAAAGATCCCTCTGTAGTTCATTTTCCCTTGGGCTCCTGCAACCTCATCTCTCTTCGAGGACTGGCTGCACCTCGGGGGCCCTGGGCCCTCACCTCGCTCCCACTCGGGAATGTCTGGGGTACAGCTCCGTAGCTATTTCTCACATACTCCCTGGGTGAGATTTCAGAAGCCCTGCACTAGAGAAAGACAAACAGTAGTAATAAAGACTACCTTTCACAAGTCTTTCTTTGATGTTTTTAAAGGAGTTTTTAAAAGCTCTTTTAAAAAAACACACATTTTGGCATAAAGATCACTAAAGGGCCCTCAAGATTGCAGTTACCTATCATTCATTCTGAAGTGTGGGGAAAGGTGGGAAGGAAAAGTGAGCTAATAGCGGATTTTGCACAAGCACAAGGGAGCTACATGGCTCTTCATAGGACACATACCCTATTTTGCATCCTACCCTATGCTCTGCACGGGACATGCAAAGATGAAAAAAGTAAGCCGCTGTGCACTTGGGACAAAAGACAAGAAATAAAGGACTAGAGCACAATTTGTGCTCAAAGGAGGGGTGCCACTGAAACTGGAGGCTAATCTGATTAAGTTCCCAGACTTAACCTTCCTGCCTGCTTTTAATGGCTTATTTCTAGTCCATCTTAAAACTCCCACTAGCTTCCTTATAGATGCCATCTCTGCCTGGGCGTCACGATAGTAACAGTTGCTTCAGGTTGTTTTTTGGGAACTAGGGGTCAGCTCTTGTTTAGTTCAAGCCAGTTGAGACCACCAGCTCTTCGACTGGGCCTGCATAGGTACCTGGAGAGGCGTCTATGTCAGAGGGCCAAAAGTTCCACCCTCCAATCGTGATAACACATTTATTTTCTGCACTTATGTCCTATGAAGAGCCAGGCAGCTCCATTATACTTGTGCAAAAACCCCTATTACATCACCTCTCCTTCCCACCAACCACCATTCCCCATACTTCAGACAACCACAGTTTCTCTCCCATAATTAACCCCACACCCGATTTTCAGGGAGGTGGAATTGAGATTTGTTCTACTGTCTCCTCACATGGCAGCCTTGAGAATAAAATCTTTTCTCTTTCGAAAGAAAAAACAAATCATCACCACAGTGATTGGCTTGTTTCATGCAGGCAGAAATGAACTTGGTTGCTAACACAAGGGAGCTGAGGGGAGAGTGGCAAAGGTAACTTTGCTGGGAGAAACCAGGGAAGGCTTCATGGAGGAAGTGACATTGACATGGGAAAGAGAGGAAGACTTTCCATGGGGGCACCACCACGTGTCAAAGAGTCCTCTGCAATGGTGGAGGCACACAGTTAACCACCAAATCTACCCTGGCTGTCTCCCAGTTACAGCCTTGTCACTGGGCATCAGTCAGCACAGGTGAGCGCCACACTTCCCAGCCTCCCTCTGATGGAAGTTCGGGTCACAGGATGTAAACAGAACCGATGTGTGCAACGTCCAGGTCATCTCCAATTTGAAAGGTGAGCCCTTTCAGGAAGCGTTTTAACCAAGGAAGCAGCATGATGCGTTTGGTGTTTTTGGAAGTCCCCTAGGACAGCCGGGGCTGAGGGTGAGTAGCCAGGAGGGGAGAAAAGAGCCAGGGAAATTTACAAGAAGGTAAATCCGCTTCCATTGTCTAGACAAAAGCAGATGCTTGTCCTGAACTCCGCTAGTGAGGGAGCAGCAGGGAGGAGCAGGAGCCCCCATGACAGATCTTAAGTGCGAGACTGAGGAAGGGCATGAGTCTGACTCAGTCACCCAACCTCAGTCTCAAAATACAACTTCCTTTCTCATGTTCGCTCCAGCAGTCCATCCTCAAATGCACAGGTGCAGCCCTATGTGAGACCCACCCACACACCCACAGTCAGGACGGCTCTCTTGCTGATGCCACACACCCCAAGACCCATGTGCCACCATCCTGAACATCCCCCAGGAAAGGACTCCATGGATGTCCAGAAACTGTCCTGAATTCCCTGGGGGAACCTTACCAGGCACATGCAACCCTTCAGAGTCACAGGCAAACCTAAAAAGGCACCCCTCTGGGTGCAGAATGTCTCCAAGCAATTGAAAACAATTGAAGGCAAGAGGATTATAAAAGAAAACACTAGATTTGGCCTCAAAATGGTGAGTGAGAGCAGGCAGGCACATTTGGCTAGCAAGGATAGGAAAGGGTTGGAAAAGGAGTCCCGCACACATTCACTTGTTAATCTTCATCCACCTCCTGACGCCTCCACGGGGAGAATTTCTCTCAACTGGAAATAAATAACTCAGGGATCAAGGATATACTCGGAGCTCTTGATCCAGAGTGTGACCTTCCACTTTTCTCTATTTATTTTTTAGATTAATCAGAGTCTTTACTGGGCTCATGTCAATAAACAACAGGCTTTTTCAATATATACCACCTGCACATCCAATATATCCAAGAAAATAAAAACATATCCACAGGGATTAGTAGCCATGAATCACCAGGAGCCAAAGCAAAGTGCTGTAGATTTTAATAGCCCCAACTATCTGTCTTTTCGAAATGGAAAAGAGGTCAGCCCAGCCAGCCCCTGCTCAGGAAAAGGAAATGTGATATACCTAGCCATATTTTTGACAAAACATTTGCTTGAAGAATAGCTGTGTTCTGATGGCTGCGTCATGCACAAAAACAGGACTTGAAGCTGAAACGTCAGCCTATCTTCGATAAAAAAGAAACACAAGGGAAAAAGAGAGCAGGAAGAAAGATGGAGACAGCAGGAAGGAAGGGAGGAAAGGAGAGAAAGATGAGAAGAAAATCCCAGCAGAGAGCCCTTGCTCTTCCCCGTGGCGTGGTTTGGAAAGGCTGCCACAGCTGCAGGGCATTGAGCAACCTGCTTGCCTCTTCCAGGACTCAGTTTCTTCAGCTGCAACCCAGTGGAGGAGGCAGGCAAGCGTGTGCATAGACTTGACAAATGACAGCAGCGGCTTTGCAAACCAATAAGGAAAAGACAGATTGTTCAATAAATGGTGTTGGGACATTTGATAACTTAATGGAAAAGGATAAAAGCAGATTCTTGTCTCTAACAGCCCACAGAATAACCCCAGAAGAATTAAAGACTGTTAACAAAAGACCATGAGATCTGCAGAGAGAAAAGAGAGCTTTCCTTCCTGAGCACAAGCTGCAGATTAGGGAGGCTCAGCCTTCAGTATGAGTGAAAGTGTGCTCGCTGAAGAGCAAAGGGAGAGAATGTTCTTGCCCGGGTTCTCAATCAGGTCCGTTTATTCTAACAAGGATTCAAACTTGTTCCGTTCAGCTGGAACCAAATATTCAAGGTCTGATTGGGTAGTTTCCAACCTAAAAGCAGAAGTTTCTTTCAAACAACTGGATTGGAGTGGGGAAGAGAATGTTCTAGAAGCAGTTTATCTTGGCTCTGGTTATAGGAACTGTTCTGGCTCAGGAATATAAAGCAAAACGTTAGTCAGGAGCTGGTTTTTCTGAGAACCGAGGACACGTGACCATTCTTTATTAGTCCGCATCACTGCCTGGTTCTGCTTTTAAATTGAAAGCATCTCTATTATTCACAGGGAGCCTGTCTCTATTAATCACAGAGAACCTGGGGTCTTATTTTAGTTTTATTTCACAAGGCTTAAATGGAGAAAAGCAAATTTTAAACTTTTAGGGGAAAAATAGGCTACCTTTTTAACTCCTACGTAGAGAAGCCTTTGTAAAGAAATCACAAAAAGCATAACCCACATAGGAGAATTTTGGTAAACTTGACACATTAAACTTTTTAAACTTTCCTGTAACAAAAAACATCATAAACAGCATCAAAAAACAAAGGCACTAACTGAGGGGAAAAAACTTTTTTTGGAAAAAAACACAATTAAAATAAAAACTAGGCAAAAATGAGAAATACAGATAAGGCCCAGAAGAGGAAATAAAATGGCCAGGAAAGATATCAACATAACAAGAAATCAGGAAAACTTCAGTTCAAATAGCAATGAGACACCATTTCACAGCAAAGAGAGTGGGAAAATCCTTGATAATTCTGAGTGTTGGTGAGAATGTGGAGAAGCAGAAACTCACCTAAAAAGTAGCTGTTGTACCCTGAGAAGCTGATACCAGAAAGCAATTCCCTTTCTAGGAATATTCAGTAGAGAAGCTCTCACTAATGCACAGAACAAGATGTCTGAACATAATGTTCCCAGATGTTTGGCTTATAATAACAAAGATGCCGCAAACATCCTAAAGGTCCAGCACCACGAGAATGGCTAAATGGCTTGAGGTATACCTCATCTGTATTTAATTCATACATGGACAGCTATTCATATATGGAAATCCCAACAACAGGGCTGAAGGACAAAACAAGGTGCAGGAGGATATGGCTAGCGTGATACATGATACCATTCATGCAACACTGCAAGCTACAAAGCGATAGTATGTGTTGTCTGTTATACATAGATACTAGTGCGTGTAAGACACACATGGCAGGTAAGCACCAAGTTCAGGATGCAGCTTAGCTCTAAGGTGAGATAGAAAAGGATGAGGCTATGCCAAGTTAGATAGAGGAGAATTAGCTGCATCTGTCATATTTCTTCAAAGAGCTGAATTAGGCCGGGTGAGGTGGCTCATGCCTATAAACCCAGCACTTTGGGAGGCTGAGGTGGGTGGATCACCTGAGGTTGGGAGTTATAGACTAGCCTGGCCAACATGGTGAAACCCCCCTCTAGGAAAAATCAATAATTTGTTGAGTGTGGTGGCGTGGGCCTGTAATCCCAGCCACCCAGGAAGATGAGGCAGGAGAATCACTTGAAGCCCGGAGGGAGAGGTTGTGGTGAGCCAAGACTGCATCATTGCTCTCCAGCCTGGATGACACAGCGAGACTCTGTCAAGAAACAAAGAAAGAAAGAAAGAAAGAGAGAGAGAGAGAGAGAGAGGAGGGAGGGAGGGAGGAAGGAAGGAAGGAAGGGAAAGAAAGAGAGAGAAAGAAGGGAGGAAGGGAGGGAGGGAGGGAGGAAGGAAGGAAAATGGTATATATTCAAGGTGTTCTACATGATTTTATATATGTATACATGATTTTATATACATGATTACCACAATCAAATTAATTAACACATCCTTCACCACAAGCAGTTACCATTTGTCTGTGTGTAGGGGATGGTGGAAAGTAAGGACACTTAAGATCTGCCCCCTTAGATAATTTCAAGTCAATAATGCAGCATGATTAACCACTGTGCGGGAGTTAGTTTTATAATCAACTTTCCCTAAAGTACTTCCAGTAAAAAATTATTAGTATGAGTATTCCCCCAAAAGGATTCCATTATCTGATGCTTTTAGGAAATTGATACGGTTTGGGTCCATGTCCTCACCCAAAACTCATGTCAAATCGTAATCTCCAGTACTGGCAGTGGGACCTGGCGGGAGATGATTGGATCGTGAGGCGTTTTCTCATGAATCGTTTAGCACCATGCTCTTGATGCTGTTCTTTTGATAGAGTTATCATGAGATCTGGTTGTTTAAAAGTGCAGAGCACCTCCCCACTCTCTCTCTTGTTCATACTCCAGCCATGTAAGACGTGCCTGCTCCCTCTTTGCCTTCCATCATAATTGATAGTTTCCTGAGGCCTCCCCAGAAGCCAAGCAGATGCTTCCTATACAGCCTGCACAACCACGAGCCAATTAAAACTCTTTTCTTTATAAATTACCTAGTCTCACATATTCCTTTGCAGCAATGCAAGAACAAACTAACACAGAAATGGTACTTTCTAAATCTCCCTTCTTTGGGATTCACACACAGGTGAACATATTAAAGGCTCTGAGAAGTCCTGCAAAAAAAGAAACTTCATTAACTTGGGTATCGGCATTTCCAAAACTTAGCTAAGCATAGAATTCCTTTCAGCCCCTCACCTCACAGGCCCAGGGATCCTCAGAAACACTTAGGGAGATGCTGGGCTATGAGAGCTCTGACATTAGATGTTTCTATGAGATGTGCTGGGGAACTTAACAAGTAGCTATTGCACCCAAGAGTCTGATCTACACAAGCCAGGCAGGTAGGGAAGAAGTCCTGGGTGAAGCCCAGGACCAATTCCCATGAGCGAAACCTCACTGTCACCATGTTTTGAGAGACAGGGAGAAGAACTCAGCAAAAGTCATGCTCATGACAATCTCAACAATAGACACTTTTCCCTCCAAGTCTCCATCATCCCCATTCACCCAGCCTCAACACCACTTCTCCTCCTAGATGCCCCCATTTCAGTTGGGTTGGACTTCCAACCTCCAAGTCAACCACCCTGCGTGATCCACGCATCTGAAAGTCCCTGCACTGGCCACCTCTGTGCTTACATGTGTCTTTAACCTCTGCATTCCCCAGCCTGCCAGGACCCAGTCTCCGCCCTCTGCATCAGGATGAGAGGCCCAGGCTCCTCATGGTCCTTCTGCCCATTATGTCTCTTCCTCGAACACATCCTATACATCCTCCACTCTGCAGGTCACTTTTTCTAGAACACTAAAATGGCCACAGCACCTCTCCGCGTCCCTGTCACCCTGAAAACTGAATCCCTTTCCACATCTGAGCCCTGCTTCCACTCCCATCCTCATCCCCAATTTAATCCCCTCTACTGCTGTCCCCAGGATATGAGGCGGGGCTTCACACCTGCATACTTAACTCAAGCCTCCCCTCACCATGGAACTCTCTGTCACCCTCTGGGCCTGGCCAGCCGCCTGATCAGACACCCAGCCAGCCAGTCAACCTCCCCACTGTGCTCTCTGAGCTCCTTGGAGGCAATTTTCTTACACTGCCACACCTTGCAAGGAACTGAACAGGAGAACGTTAACAGCTATTTCTCAAGCAGGGCATGTGGCTGGTAAGGAGAGAGAATGAGAGGAGGTAAAGGAGGTACCGTACAAACTTCAAAACTTTGCCCACGGCACCATTGGGATCTTGATGGATTTAAGTGTTCTAAACATTTTTGACACATAAAACAAGACATGTCCAGATTTCAAAGTGGGATATTAGATTTTCTTTTGGCCTCACAAGAACAATAAAGCACTGTAAAAATTGTAGGTTCATAAAATGTAAGGCCTTTCTGTTATTTTTCCCCAAAATGCTGTCTTCCTTTCTCTCAACACAACTAACCCATCACATAAAAAGAATATAAGCCTCAGTCTCCAAGCTGAGAGTTCCCAGAGATCAGGGTGGGCTAATGAGAATTAAAGAGTGGCCTTAATCACATGATCATAGAAATCGATTGTATTCGAATTGAACTTTGTGCTTTTGCAAAGCATTTCCACATATCGTCATTTGTTTGTCATTCACATTAATGATAAGATAGAGGGAGCAGATATTACTCCCACCTTGCAGAGAACGGTGAGACCAGAGAGGCTAAATGTTTGTTTAAATATTTGTTGATCAAATTTGAAACCCAGAAGTGTTTTTTTTTTTAATTAACTTTTATGTTAGGCTCAGGGGCACATGTGAAGGTTTGTTATATAGGTGAACTCCTGTCATGGGGATTTTTCCACAGATTATTTCATCACCCAGGTATTAAGCCCAGTACCCAATAGTTATGTTTTCTGCTCCTCTGCCTCCTCTCACCCTCCACCCTCAAGCAGATCCTAGCTTCTGTTTTTCCCTTCTTTGTGTTCATGAGTTCTCATCATTTAGCTCCCACTTATAAGTGAGAACATGCAGTATTTGGTTTTCTGTTTCTGCATTAGTTTGCAAATGATAATAGCCTCCAGCTCCATCCATGTTCCCATAAAAGACATGATCTTGTTCTTTTTATGGCTGCATAGTACTCCAAGGTGTATATGTACCACTTTTTCTTATCCCATCTGTCATTGATGGGCATTTGGGTTGATTCCATGTCTTTGCTATTGTGAATAGTGCTACAATAAACATTCAAGTGCGTGTGTCTTTATGGTAGGATGATTTATATTCCTCTGAGTATATACTCAGTAGTGGGATTGCTGGGTCAAACGGTAGTTCTGCTTTTAGCTCGTTAAGGAATTAAACTTAACTGCTTTCTTAAGCAGTTTAATTAATGCTTAATTAAACCATACTGCTTTCCTCGATGGTTGAACTCATTTACACTCCTACACTCCTGTGTGCTATCACACACAGCAACAATGTATATGTGTTCCCTTTTCTCGGCAACCTCACCAGCATCTGTTATTTTTTTACTTTTTAATAATAGGCATTCTGACGGGTGTGAGATGATAACTCATCGTGAAAACCCAGAAGCTGTTAGTTCTGACAGTTAACATGTATTATTTACTATGTGGCAATCATGTTCTAAGACAGTGTTATTTGATCTGATTTAATCTTCCCAACCACGCTATGAAGTGGCTGTATTATTATCATTCCCACTTTCCAATGAGAAAATTGAGTTTCTTTCCACTCAACCACAACCTCCAGATGAGAAAGGAGACTCTATTGCCCATGGTTCTTGGTTATAAGTGACAGAAACTGAACCTCGCTGCTTTAAGCAAAGAGAATATTTATTAAAAAATATATTGGGTTTGGATGCAAATGGCTTCCAGCTGTCAGAAAAAAAAAAAAAAACCCTATTGGTTTCATAGCTCATCTTTATTATATTTTTATATTCGCTATTGTTTTATCTGAATGTTCTCTCCTTTCTTTAATAATAAGTTCAAAGTTGATGAAAGATGATGCACTGCATATATGTCCCAGTTAGGAGTTTGTGATTTCTCACTTGGTTTATTTAAATGTGCTAAAGCAACTCCCAAACTGTCACACTTTTTTCAGCTTTTTGAATGAATTTTGCATCTGATTTAAGGAAAAATAAGTATATAGGCTGACTGACAGGAGGGGATAGAGAACCACTCAGAAGGGGATAGAGAAGCACTCTGAGGCTTTGCAACCAGAAGCAAAGCCCAAGTTCATCCCACAGACCCAGGTTGGGGCCACCCCCCTAGCCACTGACCCAGGGCATTGGCCTGGCCTGGCACACACCACCTACAGCCCCACTGTCTTCACCACTGCAGATGCAGTCCCTGCCGCCCATTCAAACCCTAGGCAACCTCAGGACTGGCCAAGCCTAAGTTCCATGCCCTGCCCTGGTGCTGAGGGAGGTGGGAAGTGGAGGAGCAGCATGTCCAGCTTCAATTAGGAGAAGCAGGCCTGGACCTACAAGGTGGGGAATTCCTCACACATATCAGGGACAAGTCAGACGCTGGACAGCTCAGAACAGCAGTGTCCACATATAGACAGGCGAAAACCACTCAGGAACGGACTGAGCCGCCCCTGGCTGTCCTTTGTGCCACCTCTCCGTGGGGACCACGTGGGTTTGCTGGAGGGTTGTGGGGGCAGGGAGGTATCTGCCTTTTCCAGACAGTTCAGTACACAGTTTCGGAACATGGTGTAAGGTTTCTAACAATAACCTCAGAGTATTTCCGAGATCGCACTGTGCTCCTCCTGACGCTGAAGACCTGCCGGCCCACTGCTGTCCCGGAAGGTGTCAGGGAGGGGTGTAGAGACCCTTGGGTTACCCTTGTATCATTCCTGAGCCAACATCTGCAAGCTCAGTGCTGTGGAGGGAAGAGAGTGGGAGGAAGGAAAAGAAGGATGAAAATGGAGATGGGAAAAGGTAGCCTCCTCTCCCCTCCCCTCCTCCCACCATCCCACAGGGTGGAGCCCAGGGTTCCTGAGCCACTCACTCACCCTGAAGTCTTGTCCAGGATGGTTCCTGAGCCCCTCTTCTGCTTCAGCCAGGTGGTAACTGGAGGGGGCCCTGGCTGCCACAAGAGGATGGCCTTTCCTCAGTTACACCTCCCAGTCTTCTTGGCACCCAGCGTGGCAAGTAGAAACAGATTTTGGAGTGGAGGGTGTTTATTTCACCATGACCCAGCTGCCTTCCTCCTTCTTCCTGGATGAAGCCTTCTCTGATCCCTGACCCCTGACCCTATGACTTCCTGACCTCTAGACCCAATAGTCTGGTGCTATTCCCACCCCTCCTTTGTGCCTCCCTGGTACATAACTACTGCATCAAACCCCATTTTATGTGTTTACCACGTGCATGACTTGATTCTCCATGAAGGCAGGGATTCTATTTTATTTCAAGGTATAACTCCAGATCTTAACAGTATGCTAGAACATATGCAGTCCCAATATGCAAAATTCATTTTAAGGATTTATTAATTACAAGGCTGCTTAGGCTAACTGATTTCTCAGTACTTCTCAAACAGCAAGAACTTGAACTCTTTCTGCCCAATATTTACCAATAGCTCAGCTCTAGAAAACAATATTTATGAAAACTTGTCAGCATATTTATTTTTGTAGATCAGAACTCATGAACTGGCAGCCCAAGGCTGAACTTGGTCCTCAGGAATATTTAGTTGGGTCTTTGTGGGCTTTGCAAGTGGGAGTGGAATGCCCTTACCAGAGCTGGTACTCACCAGCTCCCCACCGGCCTGCCTCCCTGCTGTCACACACAGCAACTGCCTGCCACACCCTGGGGGCATTCAGGTTTATCCCTTCTGCTTCAGATGTGCTAAGGTGTTACTTTCGGAGTAAGTCTAAGACCAGACTGCTGCATGCCTGGGTCTCATTGCTGGGTACAATGTTAACTCCCTTTACTGAGTTGAGCTTAGATGATGTGCCCACAGCCAGTGCCAAGGATGCACGACAGCATAGTCCTGTGCAAGACACTCCTCCTCGTGTTCTTGTAAGAATGGTTTGATGATGTGGTCCTGGAAGTGAGGAGCCTTTAGAAGTACCCACTGGAGTTACTGGAACCAGGGGTCTTTATGCCTCTCCTGAACCACTGATTGATGAGGAATCTCCGGGAATTCCATAAATCCTGTAAATGTACAGTGCTACTGATTGTGTCTTCCTCTTGAGTGGGTGCTTAGAAAAACATAGAACTACAGTTTAGTCCACCCCTAGAAAATTATCTGAATCTCCTGGATGTATTTTCAGTGAGAACTATTCCTCTGGTTCCATTCCTTTCCACTGTTTTCCCTCCATTTTTTTTTTTTACCATGTTTCAACTGCAATGTGTCTTCCTGACTAATCTTTTTAAAAGAATGTATAATAAAAGCAATGATATTAAAAGACTGGTTGACTAACTGACGTCCTGAAAACTATGAAAAGGACACAGTAGATGAGGAGGTGGGAAAAGAGCAAAATCTAATCAACATCTCTTGACGAACCCAAGTCTTCCACAGAATCTAGCATCACAGCAGTGCTTGCCATACAGCTAATAGCTGTAATTGCTGTTAATATTTATTGCTTTAATATTTATTAAAGGAATAAAAGAACCTCAGAATTAGACCTGGCAAGAAATGTCCCTGTGTGGTCAGGTTGATCTGGCACATGATAGGAAATCAGTAAATGTTTGTTGAATAAATAAATAAATGAATAAACAAATTGAACAAATGAACAAGCAGCGTGGCGAAGGTCTAAAGATACTGAACCAGAAAGCTTATAGAGCAGGAAGTGGTGTCGTTATCGCTGTGATTAAGGTAAGCCCCTAAGATAAATGATCGGTAGACAGGAGAAAGGTGCCTGTACCTTCAGTTACGGCCAGCCCAGGACAGATAGTCATACCCAATGCAACACCCCTCCAGACACAGTCAGGATGGTGGCAGCACCAAAACTGCAAAAGCCTTCCTGGGGCCTCCACACCCAAGTCCAATTTCAGCACTTCATTTTTCCCCACTCCTTACCCAGTTCAGTTTTCACTCTGTGTAATTGCTTTCTCTGGATTTAGCCAACTTTCTCTGGAATCTTCTAGAAAAGCAATATGAAAGCTATTGCAGCCATGCCATCAGTCCAGAGTTTCCCAAAATCTTCCAATTCCAACTGATGCTGATGTTCACGAGGGTCTCCTGAAACGTTTGATAATTGCCAAACCTCTGAACACCCACAGCATACAATGTCCCCGTTAAATGCACAAAGTATATCTGAGATACTTAAACAGCTTCTTAAACCCTTAGTGAAGATTATCACAT
Source organism: Trachypithecus francoisi (assembly GCF_009764315.1). NCBI lineage: Eukaryota > Metazoa > Chordata > Mammalia > Primates > Cercopithecidae > Trachypithecus > Trachypithecus francoisi. The sequence continues at coordinate 122,561,589 of NW_022681458.1, read as the reverse complement.
ACTCAAAACTGAGCAAATACCACCAAGACCTAAGTGTCTGTTCCGGACGTGGCTAGGTTCCCTCACTAGCTCCTCTGTGTCGGTCTCATGAAAATCAATATTCAAATTTTGTCTCTAAAAATGACCATTCATCATGTTTTAAGGGCTTTCAGGGTGCTTTGCAAATAAATAGTTGAAACCACAAATATATTACATCCTCTAATGCTAAGGGTCTAAAGTCACTCCTACTCCAAAATTAATTTGCACTTTCTCTCTTTCTCTCTCCAGCCTCAGAAGAAAAACTATTAAAGTGCAGACATCAAAATCCTGAACACTAGATTTAATAATGCTAGAGAGGCAAACCTCAGAAAGATACAAAAACAGCATCAGAAAGGAATCAGAATTCCAGTCACAATTCTATTTCCCCCCCAAAATTATCAAAATAACTCAACTCTCACTCGATATCATGTGTGTTTTCTTCATGAAAGGTACAGTGCACCTCATCTCATCACCTTCCCTCCCCTCAAATGCGTCGGTATTACTCTGCCAGTGAAGTCTGGTCTGAAGGGGAAGTTCAGACTTCAAATATTAAATCTGAGCTTCACAGAGTACTAATGAAGAAATCAGACAGAAAACCTTTGTAATAACAGACTCAGACAAAAATAAAGCCCTGGAATCAGCTGGAATAGCCATGTCTAGTTTATGGAATCAGTTATGCTCTTAGAGCTTCAGGGCCTGGCGGCTTTTGCTTTAGGCTCCTCTGTGTGCACAGGCATGGATCACCCGGTTTTTTAAAAGCTGCTGTCAAAAACTGTCTTTAGGACCACAGCTAGAGTCGTCATCAATTTCCCTCCTTCCCCTGTCTACCTCCCAGGCATCAGCAGTCTCATCACCCCCTAATTTGTTTTGCATCTGGTGTCATAGACCTCTGGCCTTGCAGGTGCCCGCTCTGAAACATGCATGTGAAACAATGTGGGGCTCCCAATTCCAATGCCTTAAAGGCTAGGGAGGTCAGCTGAAAAGTAGAAACATAAATACATTTATGGCTGAGTGTAGTAGCTCTCACTTGTAATCCCAGCACTTTGGGAGGTCAAGGCAGGAGGAGAGGTTGAGCTCAGGAGTTCAAGACCAGCCTGAGCAACATAGTGAGACTTCATCTCTACAAAAAAAAATCTTTTTAATTAGCTGGGCATGGCTGCACATACCTGTAGTCCCAGCTACTCAGGAGGCTAAAGCAGGAGGATCACTTGAGCCCAGAGGATCACATAGCCCAGAGCTATGATTGTACCACTACACTATAGCCTGGACAACAAAGCAAGAGCCTATAAAAAAAAAAGAAAGAAAGAAAAAAGAAGAAAGAAAAGAAAGAAGGAAAGAAAAAGAAACACAGAAAGAAAGAAGAAAGAAAGAAAGAAGAAGGAAGGGAGGGGGGGAGAGAGAGAGAGAAAGAAAGAAGAAAGGAAGGAAGGAAGGAAGGAAGGAAGGAAGAAAGAAGAAAGAAAGAAAGAAAGAAAGAAAGAAAGAAAGAAAGAGAGAAAGAAAGAAATTTTTGGAAGGTATTTGATTACTATCTTGTTCTGCTTACAGTAACCCTGACAAATTAACAAAGTTTATTCAATTATTTGAAACTCTAGCATAAAGCAGCACCATCCAACAGAAGTAGAATGCAAGCCACATACTTCATTTTAAATATTCTAGTAGCCACATTTTAAAAACTGAAAAGAAACAGGTGAAAGAAATCTTTTAAATATTTTTTATTTAACCCAATATAGCCAACATATTCTCCCTTCAAAATATAATTAATACGGCGTTGGTGACAGAGTGGTAAGCATAGCTGCCTTCAATATATAATCAATGTGTCTTCCAAATCTGGAGTGTATTTTACACTTACAGTGCATCGGGATGCAAACACAAAATTTGCATCAGACATACTTAGAGTTCATCAAATTTATAGTTGAAAGAGTAGATTCACATGCCCAAGTTGTTCAAACAGACATAAAAGTTCTCTAACAATTAAATGAAGCATTTGTTTTTAATTTAAAATTTTAATGAATTAAAATTCCAAAAAAGTAAAAATGTAGTTTGGTCACCCTGTCCACATTTCAAGTGTCCAATGGTCACTTGGAGCTACAGGTTACAGCCTTAGGCAGAGCAGGTTAGGACAAGGGCCACCTTTACAGTGTACTCTAAGAGTTGGGCTCTCACGTCACTCCAGCCTATGTCGAAATTCTGGCTGGCACATTTACTAGCTGTGTAGCTTTGAGCTAGTCACTTAACCTCTGTGTTTCCGGTTTCTGTTCTGGAAAAATGGGACTAAAAACACCTACCTCTTAAAGCTGTTAAATGAAATCCTAGCTGTAAGAGGGCCCTGCTGTAGGTACCTAACAAACATTACCTCCTACTCACCCGTTGAAACCTCCTACCACCTTTTTCCAAAAACTGATTTTGTAAGTAGATAAGGCAATTTGCATGTAACTTGAATTTAAGCTGAAGCACCCTTCCACCAAAGACTTCGAAGATTCTGCCTCGTCTTGTGAGTACCACTAGCGGTAGGCTCCTGGTAGGCCCTCTAGGCCCCTCCATTCTAGCCAGTGCCAGTGGCATTTTAATTATCTACTGACATATCAACTCTCCTACTGGACTGAGAATAACTTTTATGGGTTTTAGCTCTGCAGAGCCAACATACACACAGGGCCTGGCACATCCCAGGAGCTATTAAAATATGGTTTTTGAATAAAGGAATGAATCACCCTATAACGCTATGTGTGAAGAAAGGGGGAGGAGGAAAAACTTGTAAAATGTGTAAGCCTCACCCTAGCATTATCTAGGGGAGAAAAGATGCCTTCTAAATTAGCAGCGACAGCATTACCCAGGAAGCCTTCCCTGAACATACTGGCCCACAGGGTTCTCAAACTGTGCTGAAGACGAGTGAAGATGGGGGAACAGTCCCCAGCCACTGTGCATAGAATGCTACAAAATTGTTCTCCAGCCCTTCCATCCGTGTGGCCTCTCCATCTCTTTCACAGGCTGGTTCTCGTGCTGGAAAAGACTTTCCTACCTCCTCCCCTAGCAGGCCAACATCTATTCATCCCTTAATATTCAGCTGATTCATTTCATCCTCTGAGAGGCCTCCCCTGGCTCTCTGCCCTTCTGTGCCCCTGCTCCCATTGTGCCACTGTGGGACCTACTACACAGTTCTCTGTTGTACCAAGGGTACTACAATTTGCTTCATAGCTGTCTTTCCCCCAGGGCTCAGTGTGAGCACCTTGAGACAGGAGTTCTGTGTCCTCAGGCCAGCTCCGTGCCTAGTGCAGGGGCTGTGGGGCTAGTGTCTGCAGAACTGAACTGAATTGAATCAAATTAAAATCGTTCATCTCTTGCGTGTGACATTTTTAATGACTAAAGTTCAGAGAACCGAGTTTTCTAGTTTTCTGTAGGATTTTCTAGAATTTAATTTTTGTAGCATTTCATCTTTCCAGGAACCAGGACCCCAGCACGTGTCTCTAGAGCCCAAGAGTGGGGCAGAGATCAGGCATGAAGGTGTCTGAGGGAAAATGGGGGAAGTTCCACTTCCTGAATTCCACCTCTGAGCCCAGTGCCCAGGTGCCACTTACATCCACGTGCCACCAAATCCTCACCATGTTTCTGCCATGGGTGCTGTTATTCTCATTATATAGACAGGGAACCTGAGGTTCAAAGAGGTTAAATAACTTCACAGAGCTTTTGGTGGAGCCGGGGTTCCAAGCCAGCTCTGTTGAAATCCAAATCGAGTGTTCTTTCCACTACAACACTATATGGTGTTGCTTCCATATGCTTCCGGAATGGTAGCTTGCAAAATAGGAAAGACACAAAGAAAAGGAGGGTAGATTTTCAACTTCTGCCAACAGCCAGCCTTCTCTCCCAAAGTCAAACAGGCCATAGAGGAGCCATAGAGAAGAGGAAGAGAAGCAGCTGCGAATATCTTCTTTCATTCCACAGATGTGTATTTAATACTCAGTATGGTGCAGACATCAGGTATGTAAGAGGCTGTTGGAAAGATGAAAAGTCCATGAGTGTAAATTCCAACTCTGTCCCATACAACTGTCTAACTGTGGACAATGTACTTAACCTCTTGGAGCTCCATTTCCCTATCTGTCAAAGAGGGATAATCTACCATGCAGATTAGAGCTAATATATGTAAAGAATCCAACACAGAGGATGGCCAAGAGCAGGCAATCAACCAGTGAAAACTATTATTATTGCAAAGTCAAGACAAGAGCCTTGCCCTCTGTGAATTTAGTTTATCAGGGGAGAGAAACAAGTAAACAAATAATCTAATGAATACATATGCGGCAACTTACCAGGAAATCAGGGAGTGTTCCCACCCCCAGGTGGGCTGCCCCCAACTCACAGGAGATGTTCTTGAGCCCCCAAGCCTGTTTGAGCATTTTCCCTCTCTTTCTCACTCTCCAACTGGAGATGTCCTAGAAGTGATGCAGAGGTCCTGTCTACACCACTGTCGGAGACTGGACACCGCTGCCCTCAAAGCCAACAGGATGACAGCTCAGCTGGGCAGGCAAGGAAGCCCCAGTCCCTGCACACAAAGGAAATGCATGAGCCCTCAGCTTGACATAGGCCCTCCCCTGATGCTGGGATGTGCAGGGCATGTGGCTGACTCCGTAACATGCAGGGCAAACGATAATTAAATCAACCCGCATGGTCCAGGCATTCAGGCGTTTGAAATGGGCACTTGCGTGGACTGGGTTCCAAAATGATAACACACGGCTTCTTCTTTCTTTCTTTTTTACCCTGACAACCTTGTGACTAATGGATTTACTTTTAGGGTTGCTGGATCATTGAGTAAATTTTAGGGTCATTAGTGAGGGCGAAAGCGCCTTTCTCATTCTTGATCTGTTTTTCATCAAAATATTTTCCTCTCTACTCCTTTCCATGGCTGTCATGATCAGCGTGAGTGCCCTTGACACAGGGTTTAATGCCATGTGGTCCACAGACTCCACAGAGCAAACAAATAAACAGTGACAACAGCAAGGCACAGATCACTAAGCGTAAAGGAACTGTAATGGACACGTCAGTCAATTTGAACTGCCCGGGCAGCTCCTACCTCCTGGCCTCCTCCCTCCCCACGGGGCTTTTCTCCAGGAATCTGTTCCCATAGCACGTGCCGAGGTGGCAGCTGGCCAAAGGATTCTGCTCCCAACCAGAGCTGGTTAAATCTGGAGCTGGTACTTGACACAGCTCCAGCCATTCAGCTGACTGGCCAGCAACCAAGCACTGTCTCTCCCTGGAATCTGAATTAAGGACCACAGCTATGCTAATCCATAATGGGTGACAGAATTGTCATATATGCCAATTTGGGGCTGGGCTGGTGGCCCCTTGGACTATGTCCACGGCAGAATGCAAAGAGGAGCATAAGAATTAGGGAGATACTGACAGAAACAGAAATGGGGGTGCTCAACCCCTGAGGGAGAGGTCTGTAGAGGAACCCACAAAGTACTTTCTACTGCCTGTACCTGGTGTCATCAGGTCTCCTGGATGAGGCAGGAATGTTTTACCTGGAAGGCTCTGGAAGCCTTCCTAGTATAGCCACCTCTCTTACACATGGGCAGACTGAGACTAAAGAGGAAAATGCTTGACCAGGGCTACCAGAAGTATCAAGATGGACTTTACACTGGACTGTCAACTTGGCTAGGCTATGGTGCCCTGTTGTTTGCTCAAGCATAAGACTGAATGTTGCTCTGGAGGTATTGTGTGATGTAATTAACATTTAAATCAGAAGGCTAAGTAAAGGAAGTGACCCTCATTCGTGTGGGTGAGCGTCATCCAATCAGTTGAAGGTCTGAAGAGCAAAAACTGAGGTTTCCCAAAGAAGAAATTTAACCTCACACCTGCAGTGTATGATAAGCCATCTCAGCAGCCTCATGATACAAAATTAATGTGCAAAAACCGCTAGCATTCCTATATACCAACAACAGTCAAGCTGAGAGCCAAATCGCAAACAAACTCCCATTCACAATTGCCACACACACACAAACACACACACAAAATACCTAGGAATACAGCTAACAGGGGAGGTGAAAGATCTCTACTAGGAGAACTACAAACCGCTGCTCAAAGAAATCAGAGATGACACAAACAAATGGAAAAACATTCCATGTTCATGGAGAGGAAGAATCAATATCGTGAAAATGGCCATACTGCCCAAAGCAATTTATAGATTCAATGCTATTCCCATTAAACTACCACTGACATTCTTCACAGAACTAGAGAAAACTATTTTAAAATTCATATGGATAACTAAAAAAGAGACCAAATAGCCAAGGCAATCCTCAGCAAAAAGTACAAACCTGGAGCCATCATGCTACCCAACTTCAGACTATACTACAGGGCTACAGTAACCAAAACAACATGGTACTGGCACAAAAAGAGACAAAATAGACTAATGGAACAGAACAGAGAACACAGAAGTAAGGCCACACACCTACAACTATCTGACCTTCGACAAAGCTGACAAAAACAAGCCATGGGAAAATGATTCTATTCAATAACTGGTGCTGGGATAACTAACCATATTTATAAGATTAAAACGGGACCTCTTCCTTACATGACATACAAAAATTAACTCAAGATGGTTTAAAGACTTAAATGTAAAACCCAAAACTATAAAAACCCGGAAGACAACCTAGGCAATACCATTCAAGACATAGGCATGGGCAAAGATTTCATAATGAAGACACAAAAGCAATTGCAACAAAAGCAAAAATTGAGAAATGGGTTCTAATTAAACTAAAGAACTTCTACACAGCAAAAGAAACTATCAACAGAGTAAACAGACAACCTACAGAACAGAAGAAATTTTTTGCAAACTATGCACCTGACAACAGTCTAATATCCAGCATCTATAAAGAATTTAAACAAGTTTGCAAGAAAAAACCCCATTAAAAAGTGGGCAAAGGATATGAACAGACACTTCTCGAAAGAAGACATACATGCGGCCAACAAGCATATGAAGGAAGTTCAATATCATTTATCACTAGAGAAATGCAAATCAAAACCACAATGAGATATCATCTCACACCAGTCAGAATGGCTATGAAAAAGTCAAAAAATAACAGATGCTGATGAGGTTGCACAGAAAAGGGAACACTTACACACTAAATTATTTCAACCATTGTGGAAGACAATCTGGTGATTCCTCAAAGACCTAGAGACCCAGCAATCCTATTACTGGGTATATACCAAAAGGAATATAAATTATTCCGTTATAAAGACACACGCATATGTATGTTCATTGCAACACTATTCACAATAGCAAAGACATGGTATCAATCTAAATGCCCATCAATGATAAACTTGATAAAGAAAAAGTGGTACATATACAGCATGGAATACTATGCAGCCATTGAAAGAGCATGAGATCATGTCCTTCCCAGGGACATGGATAGAACTGGAGCCATTATCCTTAGCAAACTAACACAGGAACAGAAAACCAAATAAAGTATGTTCTCACTTATAAGCACATCAAAACAGTCTTTCTGTAGTGTGTACTGAGCACTGAATGGGTCAAGATGCTTTCCCAAGAGGCTGAACTAGTCACAGAGGGAGTCTGTTGCCTGGCATAACCTGGAAATGCAAAGATGCTTCCTGTTGCAGCACAGCCGCATCCTGGGCCTAAGGATGCCTCCAGGCTCTCTCCTTGTCTGTGGATGGATTGATATGCATCCAACTCTCCTCCTCTTCATCCTGCATGTTGACTTTGTTCTCAAGCAAGTTTTGCCTGTGTGGGTCCAAGGTTGCCACCAGCAACTCCAGGCCCCATCCCCTCTGTTCCAGTCTTTCCAGTAAAAGTCTCAGAATTGAGTTGCACTCAGCCTGCATAGGGTCGCATGTCCAGCCCTAAACCAGGTTCTGTGATTCTGACTGGCCTGACCAGGGTCGTGTGCTCCCCCACAGGAGCAGGTGGAAGAGGAAAGAGCATTCCAAAAGGACATGAGGGTGGTGTATGAGAAAGGAAAAGGCTGCTGGCAGGCAGATGCGACAGATGGCCGTGACAAGCCCCTTCCATGCACTCAACTTTCCAGGCCCACATCAGCCAGTCTTCAGAGCAGCCCAGATAAGAAACTAAAGCTTGGGGGTACATTCCCACAGCAAGCACAAGGTGAGCAGGATTCAAATCCAAGTCTCAGTTTCCAAAATGGATCAAAGTTCCTCAAGGGTGCTGGTGCCTCTGAGCTGTTCCATGGGCTTTAGCAGAGTTTGGCTCTCCCAGCACATCTTCTCCCAGAGAGTGAGCAGGTTTCTTTCATCTGACGTGTCTCTGACCAGCCACAGGCTCTAGCCTTCTCTGGAATTCTCCTGTCCAAATTCCCTGGCCACCTTCTGCTCCGGTTCCTGTGTGTGACGATGCTTCACAGCTGGTTCATCACGTGTTTGCAGTGCTGACCACTGTCTCATGCATGCTTTGTGTGTCAAGCAGCCACACTGCTGCCATCTGACCACTACCTGCACGGCGTGAGGTGGGGCAACACCAGCCTGCCTCCTTCTAGACTTCTAAGCACGCTTCCGAAGAGTGGCCAAAAACTGGCCAGCATTTTTAGTATTTTGGGAATGAGTCAGCCAACATTTGAAAAAGCTGCATCTTAGCAGATAAGCTAAATTTTCTAAAGCTTGACATCGGTTAGGAGTTAAAGTCAGGTCTAGGTCTCAGTATTAATAGTTCAATCTCTTTATCACCCGAATTTTGTTGTAAAGCAGTGCTGACCAATAGAAAAATAACGTGAATTATATATGTGATATTCAGTTTCCTAGGCACCACTTTTAAAAAGTAAAAAGGAGCTGGAAGAAATAATTTTAATAATATATTTTATTTAACTCAAATGTGATCATTTCAAATATGATCTCAGATGTGATCATTTCAACATGTAAATAAAAATTATTTACGAGATACTTTACATTCTTTTTTTCAAAGTCTTTAAAATCCACCATATAGTGTATACTTACAGCATATCCCAGCTAAGACCCTCCACATCTCAGGGGCTCAGGAAACACACGAGGTAAGCTGAACAGCTCAGGTCTCAAGGATTAGGTACAGAGGTTGGGGCTAGCAAGTGGCAGATACTTACGATCCCAAAGTCACAAATTCCTATTCTGTGACTACAAAGAAATCAAGAAATCACTAAGGCGCTGTCTCTCTCTTTCCCTTCATAACCGTGGGGCCATGTGATAATCTCTGGCTCCCTTCCTCATCTTCACTGCAGCCCACTTCGTCTTAGGGTAGATCCCTGGCGCCCGTAAAGCGAGGCAGAGAACAAAGCCAGAAGGCGTGAGTACATGTATGTGTGCCCAGTGTGCACATGCCACCTCAAGCCCATTCCAGGCGCTGTTTCCAGCCAGGTCATCTGTAGTGGGCAACTTCACAGGTTGCCACATAGGATCACATCACCTGTTCATCAAAAGCTTCTTCAATAACTAAGAGAGAGAAAAGCAACTTTTAAAAGCAGTTATCACGTATCTGAAATTATCTTGCCATTCCATACTTTCTCATCATCTTAAATCCTCCTGACACCCCAAAGAGGTGCATCTCATGCCCCCTTTCAGTCGGTGGAAACAGACACTCAAAGAATGTCAGTAGGCTGCCGAGGGCCATATAGGTTGGTAATCACAAAGCCAGATTCACACCCAAAACTGCCTGCCTGCCTCTCAAAGTATACGTTCCCCTCCCCATACTCCCCCCAAATCAAACCTTAACAACTGTCTTCATCAGCGCAGGCTGCCATACAAAATACCACAATCTGGGTGGCTTAAACAGCAAGAATTTATTTCCTCACAGTTCTGGAGGCTGGAGCCTGAGATCAGTGTGCGAGCATGGTCAAGTTCTGCAGGGCCCTCTTCCACGCTCGCTCGCTCTCTCTCTCTCTCTGCCTCTTCTCTTAAGAACACCAATCCTGATGAGTCAGGGCCCCACCGTCATGACTCACTTAACGTTAATAGAGTCGCATTTGGGGTTAGGGCTTCAACGTATACATTGGGGGGAATACAAACATTCAGTTCATAACAACACGTAGTACCACTACTTCTGCCAAAATGTCAAACTCTGCCCGTACCCCAGATCCCACACCTCTCAACCCAGTACCCCCACCCACCTTCCTGCCCTATCTGCCACATGCTACCATCAGCAGCTCCCACAGCGGAGGCGCGCAGGGGCCACCCAACTGAGGAAGGGACTGATGAGCTGTTGATGTCCAGTTACACTCTTGACCTGTGACCACTGGCTCCCCTTGCCTCTAGGTCCGGAGGGCTCCCTGACTCCCGGCTGCCCCCTGACTTCTGGCCCCTGGCTGCAGTCTGACTGTTGGCCTTTGTGTCCCACTCCCACGCCTCGCTCTGAACTTTTCTTCCCCATTGGGTCTCAGCTCCCCAGCCCTGCTGCCCACACCATCTGCCCAGCCGCCCAGTTACCTGTGGTCTCCCTGAGATGACTGTCTGGTGGCCCTTCCCACTGTGTCTCCCACTGTGTCTCCCACTCCCTCGCCCTGCCATACATGGGCCACAGGTATCCCTGTGAAGTGGCAGCTACACAGCCTCTCCGAGAGGCTGGAGGCCAGGCAGGTTCCCAGGATGGAGGTGGGTGGGTGAGTCTGCACCAGTTGTATAAATAGAGTATCCCAGGAGATCTCCCTCCAGCACATCATCAGAGGCCATTTATGGAAAACCCACACTGAGCTGAGTGTAATCATTGGAGGCTCCCAGCTCTCGCCTCAGGATTACTGCACAGCTGTCACCCACAGGAAAGGAACAGGTGTGCTGAGGAGCCTGCTTAAAAGAACTGCTTCTCAGACCTTGCCTGAGACAAGCCCACGCATATACAGGGAACCAGCATCCCAGGGTCACAAGCTAGAAAAGAAACAGAAAGAAAAAGTGAAGTGAAAGTAATGAAGAGAAGAGAAGTAGAAGAAGAAAGAATCAAGAGTGAACAAATAAATACTCAGCAAGGGCCGGGCATGGTGACTGGTGTCTGTGATCCCAGCACTGGGAGGCCAAGGCGGGTGGATCACCTGAAGTCAGGAGTTCCAGACCAGCCTGGCCAACATAGTGAAACCCCATTTCTACTAAAAATATAAAAGTTAGCTGGGCGTGCCAGCCCATGCCTGTAATCCCAGCTACTCAGGAGGCTGAGGCAGGGGAATTGCTTGAACCAGGAGACTGAGGTTGCAGTGAGCCAAGATCGCACCACTGCACTCCAGCCTGGATGACAGATTGAGGCTCCGTCTCAAAACAAACAAAAAAACTACAACAAAAAACTTCAGCAAGGAGTGGTGAGCCCAGCACCAACTCACTGTGTGAGAACCTCTGGTCTCCACAGAGAAGATAATCAAACTTCTGCATGTCAAGGCCTTTACTTAGGAATCAACCCATTCCCTATATGAAGCATCAGATTTAGGAACCAACCTACGGTTGGTCAATCAGGCAGATGCCAGTGCTTGAGAGAATTCGGTAGCAGTCGACATTTGCTTACCTCTATGCAGGCAGTCACTGCACCAAGTGCATTGTGGGTACTATCTCTTTTGATCCTCACGAAAACCCAGGATACAGGAATTACGCTGATTTTACGTGGGAGAAAATACCTTTTCACCTATTCTTTGCCATAAGGAAATGTCTTACCATGATCACCCAGTTATTAAGTGACGGTCAGAACAAAACCTCCATACTGCCGGACTGCGAAGGCCAGCTGTTGACCATTATGTTTCTTTTTAAGCTAGGATTCAGGGAATGTTATTCCACAGGAAATGCTTAAGGGTGGGGAGAGAGGATTTAAATGCGTAAAAAATAGTGGCTGTGAGCAAACACTGAGAGACACAGGTGGGTTTGGTGTGTGGCGGGTTGAAATTCTGAACCCTTCTCCCAAGCAATCAAGTCTAAAATTCAAATTGCTGACCCCTTCTTTTGACTGTGAAAACGTTTACTCTCTCTAGAAACAGAAGGAATTCATCCTGGAACGCCACTTCAAAAGCATTGTTTCCTTCCACTCAAGAAGGTGTTAAGAATACTTACTAGGGAGAGTATCTCTCTGAGATAACCCAGCTAACTGTGGAAATGACGGTATCTTCAAACTTTGACCATTCCATAGCCATCATTGAGAAATAGAGAAAGGTTTGTTGGCAAAAATCTGTGGGCCAAGGATTTCTTGATACACTTTTACTACCTCCTTGGCTGGGGCTGCAGCACTGCACACCAGGCGTGTCACCCTGTAGGATCTGCAAATCCTCTAAGACATAAATTCAGGATGGCCACACACATCTTGTGAACTTGACTTCACGCCAGCAGAAAAAGAGAACTAATAGACCATGCAGCTAGGTGTGGAGCCAGCGAGAACTAGTGATGGAATCCTGGTCCCCAGAGAGTCATAAATCCCCAAGGCCACTAAGACACAGATGTCCAAATGCACACCTAGACTTGTACTGTCTGACATGATCACTGCTCACCACACGTGTCCCTTGAGTGCTCACAGGTAGCTAGTTGGCATCGAGATGTATTCTAAGTGTAAAATACACCCCGGATTTCTAAGGTGAAGTATGAAAAATGAAACACCTCATCAATAATTTTCTAGTCATTACTTGATGGGTTAAATAAAATATATTATTAGAATTAACCTTACCTGCTACTTTTTATTTTCTTAATGTAGCTACTAAAAAAAAAATTTGAAACAGACTGTCACCCAGGCTGGAGTGCAGTGATGCAATCTCAGCTCACTGCAACCTCCACCTCCCAGGCTCAAGGGATCCTCCCACCTCAGCCACCTGAGTAGCTGTTACTACAGGCGTGTGCCACCATGCCCAGCTGATTTTTGTATTTTTTGTAGAGACGGGGTCTCACCGTCTTGTCCAGGCTGGTCACGATCTCCGGGGCTCAAGCAATCAGCCTGCCTTGGCCTGCCAAAGTGCTAGGACTACAGGCAAGGCCACCGCACCTGGCCAGAAAATTTAAAATTATATATGCAGTTCACATTCTGTCTCTACTGGACAGCCCTGCTGTAAACAGTCAGGCCATCGAAGGAATCCTGGGTCTTATTAGGATCTTAGCAAATCCGTTTGTGCTTCCCATCTCTTTTCCAAATACCCCTGATTGGTAGAGCAGGCAAAGCCCCCAGTCCTGCCCCATCCCCCTTTCTAACCCTCCTCTTTCCTAACACAGATGGTGCAGAGGTTGGGGACTTCCCTGATACGCACTTTAACCAGGCTGACAGCCTAGCAAAGGGCTGGCAACATATTTGAGGCAGAAGCTCAGGGGTCAGACTTCTGTTCAAAGCCTGGATTTATTATTAGTAACGTGTGAATTTGGAAGTTATGTCTGTGTTTCCAAAATTCTTCTATGGTGGGGAAGTGCAAATCAAAGCCACAATGAGATGTCACCTCACCCCTGTTAGAAGAGAAAAGGGAATTCTTACACATTATTGATGGGAATGTAAATTAGTACAGCCATTATGGAGAACCCTATGGAGGTGCCTCAAATATTAAAAATAGGGCTGGGTGTGGTGGCTCACACCTGCAATCCCAGCGCTTTGAGAGGCCGAGGCGGGTGGATCACCTGAGGTCAGGAGTTCAAGACCAGCCTGGCAAACATGGTGAAATGCCATCTCTACTAAAAATGCAAAACTTAGAAGGGCATAGTGGCAGGCGCCTGTAATCCCAGCTACTCAGGAGGCGGAGGCACAAGAATTGCTTGAACCTGGGAGGCGGAAGGGAAGCTGCAGTGAGCCAGCCTAGGTCGCGCCATTGCACTCCAGCCTGGGTGACAAGAGTGAGACTTCATCTCAAAAAAAAAAAAAAAAAAATTTAAACTAGAACTACCAGATGATAGAGATATCAGCACTCCCATGTTTATTGTAGCCCTATTCACAGGAGCCAAGATTTAGAAGCAACCTAAGTGCCCATCTATGGAAGAATGTGGGACAGATATACAATGGGATATTATTCAACCATTTCTAAAAAGAATGAAATCTTGTCATTCGAGACAACATGGATGAATCTAGAGGACATGATGTTAAACGAAATAAGCCAGGCACAGAAGGACAATTACCCCACGATCTCACTCATATGTGGAATCTGTGAAAGTTGATCTTATAGAAATAGAAAGTAGAATAGTTGTTCCAAGAGGCTGGGGAGGAGAGGCTGGAGGGAAGGGAGAGGTTGGTCAACCAGTACAAAGTTAAACAGGAGAAAGGAGTTCTGGTGTTCTACCACACAGTAAGGTGACTGTAGTTAACAATAATATATTGTGCCTATCAAAATAGCTAGAAGAGAGCATTTTTAATGTCCTCACCACAACGAAATGACAAGCCTTTTGAGGTGATGGATATATGCTAAATACCCTGATTTGATCCTTGTATGACATAGACATGCATCAAAACATTACACTGTACCCTATAAATATGTACAAATTATTATGTGTCCATTTAAAACAAAGTAAAAGAACTTGGCTTTTAGCAAGGCTGCCCTTAACAGGTTCATTTGCAGGGCACAGGAAAAAAGTACAGCTGGGAGCCCTCATGACATATTCAGACTTCAACATATGAATGGGTGGGGGACACAATTTGCTCCATCAGGCCGTGTGTCCAAATATCTAAAAGATATAAATCAAGGCTCACAAACTGCTTGATCAAATACATTCGATCCTCCTCTGTTGACAAATACACCTTTCTCTGCAACAAACTTTTCAAAATGTGTAACCTTATGCCTTTCATGTTACTAACACTAGCAAGATGCCAAAGACAGCTGAGTGCAGTGATTGTGCCTTCCTGGGTATTCTACTGATTAGTAGGTAATGTTTGGATGACTGACGATAAAAAAATACTTGATTTAATATATTACTACATGTTTCTTCCACGAAAGTTTTTATCCCTTACTTCATTTTGTTAAACACATAAATTATGTTAAAAGTTTAACCGTAATTTGTGTTCTATTGTCAGTAATGATATTAGAGATTAAAAAATAAAATGGGCTATCCTGGCTAACACGGTGAAACCCTGTCTCTACTAAAAAATACAAAAAGCTAGCCAGGCGAGGTGGCTGGCGCCTGTAGTCCCAGCTACTCGGGAGAATGGCGTAAACCCGGGAGGCGGAGCTTGCAGTGAGCTGAGATCCCACCACTGCAGTCCAGCCGGGCAACAGAGCGAGACTCCGTCTCAAAAAAAATAAAAAATAAAAAAATAAAATAAAATAAAATAAAATAAAATAAAATGGGGCCGGGCGTGGTGTCTCACACCTGTAATCCCAGCACTTTGGGAGGCTGAGACAGGCAGATCACAAGGTCAGGAGATCAAGACCACCCTGGCCAACATGGTGAAATCCCGTCTCTACTAAAAATACAAAAATTAGCTGGGCATGGTGGTGTGTGCCTGTAATCCCAGCTACTAGGGAGCCTGAGGCAGGAGAATCGCTTGAACCCAGGAGGCGGAGGTTGCAGTGAGCCAATATCACACCATTGCACTCCAGCCTGGGCAACAAGAGTGAAACCCCATCTCAACAACAACAACAAAAAAGGAATTGTATACAAAATTTAAACGTTCCTTCAAAGGTATCAATGAAAAATTAAAATTATTTTTCTTAAATTTTACAAAAAATTTTTTTCAAAAATAATCTAAATTATGTATCAAAATTAAATGCCACGTAAAGTTATAATTACTACCAACTTTTAAAATCAAATGTATTTTGTAAAAGCTCTTTTTAAGTTTTTGAAAGCTTAAATCTTTTAAATTGGTTATCTAAACATAAAACTATTCACGATTCCAGCATTCACTGTCCATCTAAATGTCAACGTGATGAGTAGGTACCATGTTTTATGGTGTTGTGTCTAGATTTATAGACATACAATTTTGCAAAATGTTCCCCGGCCATCAGCGCAATGTTTGTGACTATGGACCTAACTGGTGAGTAATTCCAACTGGAACGTGAAATGAAATAAGAAAATGAATGTTAGCCCTACTGGATAATGACACTCTGTTTTGCAAGACTCTACAGTCTTCATGTGTTCTGAGAGAGAGAATCTGGCAATTTAATTAGTCTTTCTTCAAGGAAAATTTTGACAACTTAATTAGCTTATCTTTTCCTCTACCTAAATGCTTCTGCAACTTGAACCCTCCCTGTCTCCAAGGCAGTGTTCATCTCTGAAGTCTGCGGTGGCACAGCTACAAACCTTGGCAATCTTCCAACACAGTTGTCTTTTATTCTGAGGAAATAGGAAGAGATGTGAAGAAATGTTTCCCTGGAGCTGGAACAGTATTAGTCACACAGTGAATGTTTAAGGATAAAGTCACTCTGTGCCCCTGCTAAGTTCCAAGAGGCAGAGGTGTTCATGTGTTCCCAAATCTGTGTTGTGTGTTTCTGATTTGCAAGGAATTTACAAGGCCCTCTTGGATGTGGTAAGCATGGAGCACGGAGTAAGGTTACTCTTGCCAGCATCTTAGGGCAGCTTCAGGATACAAAGTCAATCAGAACTGAATTCACTCACTGAATTCCACCATTCCTTTAGTGTGTAGACTTGCAGGAAACAGTAGTTAAGTTACTAAGTTCTCCAGGATTCTTAGTTTTCTAATCTGTGCAATGAGGACGATGAAACCTTACCTCATTTAAGCTTGTCTTGAGAATGAAATGAGATAATATTTGTAGAACTTCAATATATTTTTGAGACATAATTGGTGCTCTATTACTATTGAATAAGTCAGTTACAACAAATGAAGTTAGTAAGCTCTCTAGGCACCTGTTTTCTCATTTACAAAATGGGAGAAGTGGTATCTATGTGTGATAGTGTGATATAATAATAAAAAATTTTATCTCTGTCCCCCAATCCTGGCACACAGCTCCTAAAACCCTTGAAATTTCTGTAGTAATAAGAGTGCTTTTTGTATGCTAATAAGGTGAATGACATCTGGGGGCCCCTAGAAAGCTTCAGGATGGGGACTGATCACCAAAAAGACCAAACCATAAGTGGAAGGTTGGGGCATTCACCCCACTCTCCAGCCTCTTGGGAGGAGACAGGGGCTAGAGATTGATCACCAGTGGCCAATGATGTCTTCAATCATGCCTGCATAATGAAGCCTCCATAAAAACGGGAAAGGATGGGGTTAGAGAGTTTTCTGGTTGCTGAACTCACAGAGGTTCCTGGAAGGTGCTGTGCCTGGAGAGGGAATGGAAGCTCTGTGCCCCTTCCCTCTTACCTTGTCCTACACATCTCTTCCATTCAGTTGCTCATCTGTATCCTTCGTAGTATTTTTTATGATAAATGAGTAAATGTAAGTAAGTGTTTCCCTGAGTTCTGTGAGCCACTCTAGCAAATTACTCAAACCCAAGGAGGGGGTGTTGAGAACTCTCCATTTACAGTCATTGGGTCAGAAGCATAGATTACATCTCGGGGCTTGTGATTGGCATTTGAAGTGGGGTCAGTCTTGTAGAAATGAGCCCATAACCTGTGGGATATGACGCTGTCTCCAGGTAGATAGTGTAGGAATTAAATTAGAGAATTGGTTAATGGTAGGGAGAAATTCACACACACATTTTGGTGACCAGAGCTGAGTGCTGTTGTGTGAGAATAGAAAAAAACACAGTTTGGTTTTACCTTCAGAGTATGTCATTAAGATCATACTGAGAATTAAATAACATAATTGGCACATAAGCAGGGGTCAATATGAACTGGAAGCAGTGTTTATTGTGACTCGGTGATGATGAGGATGAGGATGATGAGAATGACGATGACAACTCCAAGCACAATGCCAAGCACATCCCATTTCATCATGAAGCTCTTCAGACGAGCATTAGACAAAACTAAAAGTCAATCTCCACACTCAATTCAGACCACAGGATTGATAAAACAATGATGACTGTTTTTCTCATAATTATTAGTCTGTCATATTGCTAACCTTCACTAATAAAGGACAGTAAACACAGAGCAGCAAAAGCCTACATTCTTTTCCATGGGAGCATATATAATCCCATTGAGAAGATGACTCTAATATACAAGAAATAATTTTGTTAATAAGACAGAATATAGCACTATTAAGTCAAATGCTAACTTGTATTGTGCTGGCTTCCTGGAATAAGAATTCCAAAGGAAAAGTGATTGGTGAGGCTGGAGCAGTCAGTGGGTTTGTAAGTGAATGACAGAAGAAAACAGATTTTTTTGGAAGAAGAAGAAGAGGGAGGAGGAGGAGAGGAAGGAGAAGAGGAAGGAGAAGGAGAAGGAGAAGAAGAAGGAGAAGGAGAAGGAGAAGGAGGAGAAGAAGAAGGAGGAGAAGGAGGAGAAGAAGAAAAAGAAGAAGAAGGAGGAGGAGGAGGGGGAGGAGAGGAAAAGGAAGAGGAGGAGGAGAAAGGCCAGGCAAGGTGGCTCACACCTGTAATCCCAACACTTTGGGAGGCCGAGGCGGGCAGATCACCTGAGGTCAGGAGTTGGAAACCAGCCTGGCCCACATGGCTAAACCCTGTCTCTACTAAAAATACAAAAATTAGCCATGCCTGGTGGCACATGCCTGTAATCCCAGCAACTCGGGAGGCTGAGGCACAAGAATCACTTGAACTCAGAAGGCAGAGGCAGCAGTGAGCCAACATCACGCCACTGCACTCCAGCCTGGGTGACAGAGTGAGACTCCAGCTCAAAAAAACAAAAAAGAAAAAAGAGGAAGAAGAAGAAGGGAAAGAGGCAGAAAGGGAAAAAGGAAGGAAGGAAAGGAAAAGAGGGAAGAAGGTACCAGAGTTGTATGAATAAAGACAGTAGAGATGTTGGAGTACACGGGTCCATCTGAATAACAGAGAGAAAATAAACTCATGTATTAACATCAACATTTCCCTTCTCATTGGTTCTAGCTACTTGTGTTCCCAGAATTTAAGGCTGAGGCCCTGTCCTTTCACTGTTAAATGATGCTGCTATGAGGAAACAGATGGTCCTCGTGTTGCAGAAATAATCACTGCCGCAATCTTGGATCCATATGGGAACTTCAGTTAACACAAACTTTGACATACCCTCTTGTTGTTCTTTCTTTTCTGATTATTACCAAGTTTGTTCACTGTCACTCCTGGTGTTAGAAATACTGTCGGTTAGCATTCTAGTCATTATTCACCATTAATTCCTCCAGCACTCCCTCACCACATCCATTATTAACCATCTGGTCCATCCTTCCACTTTTGTATGTTATTTACATATGGCAGTTACCCAAGTTAACGTGGCCATTTAGACGGCCAGGTTTGCACTCATTTCCAAAACACAGTTACAGAGATAATATTTTGCCAATATTAAATCGAGGCATTTTAACCTCAGCTCCTCTTTATCCACATGCAAACTCCTATTTCCTGGAATGTGGCGTATTGCTCCAGGGCAGAAGACAGCTAGACCATGACCTCTTTAAGAAGAAAATAGGCTAGAAAGTCAGACATTGCAAAAAATAGAAGGGATTTGCTAAGTGTCTTTAGAATCTATGTGATGCATCAAGGACCAGTGCTGGGAGACCAGAGTCTAAGTCCTTTTCTACAAGGGAGAGATGCAACTGAAAAAGGAAGGGAAATCCCACCCCTCCCAGCCAGGGAATTACGGAAAGAGGAAGCAGAGACATGCTGATAAGGACTGCGATGTGAGGGATTGTGTCAGATGAAGGGCAGGGACCCCCAAGGCCAGAGGGCCACTCCTACTCATCCTGAGGACTCTTGGAAGCTGCCACCTCAAATGCCCACCCAAGAGTCTCTCTTCTTCCTTCATCCCAGGATACAGATGCCACCTTGGAGAACAGAGGGGAGGGGAAGAGAGTGGAGAGAAAAGCACTGTGCTTGGGCCAGACACAGTGGCTCACACCTGTAATCCCAGCACTTTGGAAGGCCAAGATCAAGAGTTCCAGACCAGCCTGACCAGTTATGGTGAAACCCCATCTCCACTAAAGAAACAAAAGTTAGCTGGGCATGGGGGCATGCTCCTGTAGTCCCAGCTACTTGGGAGGCTGAGACAGGAGAATTGCTTGAACCCGGGAGCCGGAAGTTGCAGTGAGCCAAGATCGCACCACTGCACTCCAGCCTGGGTGACAGAGCAAAAGACTCCTTCTAAAAAAAAAAAAAAAAAAAAAAAAGACTGTGCTTTTTTTCCCCTAAAAGATTTGAATGTATTAGCTAACAATTTTTAATCAAGTCAAACTGTTTTAAACTTATAAGTTAGAGAAAAACTAGATTATTGACAACATAAAAAAACTATACACATCTGGCTAAGGAAATTTGCAATCTGCAACATACAGTAGTTTTTTGTCAATTCAGATTTTTTTCATTAATTTTTAGTCCACATGAACTCAGGCATGCAAAATCAATGCCTCTATCTAGTGACAAAACAACTTACTGGTTCATCTTACAGAGTAAATGAAATTATAGAAAGAATATTTACCTACTTAAGAGAATAAAACTATTAAACATCCTAGAAGCATAATTTGCCTACAAAGAATGTAATTTCAGCTAAAGAAACAGGCTATGATGTTCAGGATGGTGTTTGATATGCTAATTATGTGGTCTTCTAATATGAATTTATTATTAATGTCAGCTAACATTTACTGAGCCTTTAATATGGGCTAGTCAATGTGCTAAGCTGTGACAACAGCTCCAACCCTATGAGGGTTGCTGTTATTATGCCCTTTCATAATGAAAAATCAAAGCTGGAGGAAGTGTCTCTTATATTTATTGAGTTCACTGTACAAAATGTTTATACTCTATGGAGATGCTACTGGCTAGCCAGTCAAGTTCATGTAATAACAAAGGACGTATAATGGAATTCAACTGTACAAGGGTCCTTCATGTGGGGAATAAAATGACCACGGGAACAATTCGTGGATAAATGATCGGGATGAGTTTCAGACCACTTCTCCCATCACTGGAATGTAACTACCTCTGCTATAGAGATAAATAGGCTCTGACTCACCCACAGGAACACTAGTCTGGTTTTGCCAAAACCCTATCATAGGCCACGGTTACAGACAATATTGCTTAGGTTTCTTGACTAGTTTTTAAGCTCAGAATGTAGGAAAAGCTCCTCTTTCAGTAAGAAAATCCATCTTTGTTCATTCTGAAGCCTTGGTGGAAACCTTCAAAGGCGCCATAGGGCCCTGTCCCCGCACCGCATCGCTCCCTGCCTTAGAAAGCAATCTGCAGGGCCTGGAGCGGGAGGGAGCTTTCGCCTGGTATCACACACTCCTGAGAGTGGACAGGAATTGAGTTTTGATCAGACAAACCTGGCTGGAGTCCGTGATTTGCCACACACTACTTGTGTGATCTCTGAGCTTTAGCTACCTCAGGCGTTAAAACGCAGGTAATAATATCTAACTCATTGGGTTGTTGTGCTGATTATGTGAACAAAGGTACGTAAAGCCCTTCGCATGGAATCTGGCACATGGTGAACATTTCAGTGCATAGTCGCTTACCACTATTTTACTGTTAATAATAAGCACTCCTCAAGTAAAAACACTTGCTGCACCAAAGACTTTCCTAAGTACAAGTCATGTGGAAATAATCCTGATTTAGTCAACTTCTTGACTTTCATTCTAAGAGACTTGAGAGTAAGAAGATCCTTTCACCCTTCACCGACGGGTGGTGGATCAATTCGTTCAGGTCTGTTCTAGAGACGGGCCAGTAGGAAATGGATCCTAGTAACTTAAGGAGAAATAAATATTGCATCTCACCTTAGGTAAAGAGACAAGACCACACATTTTAAGGAAAATTTGAAAGCAGAAAGCATCCCTGAGATGCCTTCCAAACCAGTTTAATCTCTGTTCAAGAGCTAAGCTAGTTAGAGGGTTTGGCTAACAACAGGTTGTACTAACTCCACTGTTGGCTTTATAACTTTTTGTTTAAATTTTCTTCAAACTCGTTCTTTGAAATATTATAGTAATTTTAAAACATTACAACAAAATACAATAAATTTTTTTCAAAAAATAACATTTATAATCCCAGGGGTCCAATTGCTGACTTTTTGGTTTTTCTGTTTGTTTGTTGGTTGGTTGGTTGGTTGGTTGGTTTTTGTTTTGTTTTGTTTGAGATGAAATCTTTGTTGCCCAGGCTAGAGTGCAGGGGCGCAATCTCGGCTCACTGCCACCTCCACCTAGCAGGTTCAAGCGATTCTCCTGCCTCAGCCTCCGAGTAGCTGGGACTACAGGCATGTGCCACCACACCTGGCTGTTTTTGTATGTTTGGTAGAGATGAGGTTTTGCCATACTGGCCAGGCTAGTCTTGAACTCCTGACCTCAGGTGATCCGCCAGCCTCAGCCTCCCAAAGTGCTGGGTTTACAGGTGTGAGCCACCGTGCCGGGCCAATTGCTGATGTTTTGGTGTATGACCTAATCCTAATTCTGTCTTCACATTTCCTCTGCTTCCCTTTATACTCATACTCTTTGGGAAAAAATGCAGTACGCACTCTCTCAAATTTCTGAGAGGTTGCTCTTCCTCAAGCCGCTCCTCCAGTCAGGTTTTTACCACTACCTTCCCCCAAAGGGCTCTTGTCAAGCTCACCCGTGGCCTCCATGTTGCTCAGTCTGAGGGCCGAATCTCAGCCTTCTTCCTAACTACCCTCTTGATGGCATTTGCCTCAGTTTCCCTCTCCTGCCTCCTGGAAGCACTTTCTTTACCCCACTTCCAGGACATCAGCCTCTCCAGTTTCCTCCTACCTCACTGGTCTTCTCTCCACTTCCTCTGTGGTTTCTGCTCTTCTCCCAGCCTCTGGAAATTGGAGGGGCAAACCCAGGTCTCAGGCCTTGGTCCTCTTTTCTTCTCTCAGGCTCCTCATCCAGACCCATGGCTTGAAATAGGTCTCTATGCTCTCTCCCCAGGTTATGTCTCCAGCCCTGACCTCTCCCCTGAACTCCAGACTTGCCTCTGTAACTCTCTACAAAACACCTCTACTTGGCTCAGTGGTGCACTTCTCACATTTGACGTCCCGGTCTTTCCCAACTCAATCCTTCCAGGTGCTCAGTCCAAAACCTTGGAATCATCCTGGCTTCATCTTTATCTTTCACCCATTCAATCTGCCCAGAAAAATAATCATCATCATTTCTCGATTCAAAATATATCCAGATAAATCCTACTCAAATCTCCCCTTAACCACTGTTACCCCTGGCCAAGCCACTACCATTCCTCTCTGTACAATTGCAGGTCACCTCTCCAAGTGTCTTGTACAGATTATGGCTGTCCAGTGGAAACAGAATGCTGCCACATATGTAATTTAAAATTTTCTAGCTTCAAGTTGATTCTGGAGAGCTATAAAAAATTAAAAATTAAAACATTACAGAAAATTCTAGTAGCCACATTAAAAAGAGGGCAAACCTAAATTAATTAATTAATTTTAGCAATATTCTTTGTTTAATCCAATATACCCAAAATATTACCATTTCAACATGCAATCAGTATAAAAATCAGTAAAATGTTCTACATGTTTTCACACTAAGTGTTTATAATACAAAGCCAGTGTGTATTTCACACTGATGGCACATCTCAGCTCAGACTTTGCTACAACCCAAGTGCTCAATAGCCACAAGTGGCAAGTGGCCACCAAAGTAGACAGTGCAGCTATAGAATATTCTAAACCACAGCTTTCAGAATGATCATTTTAGAAGATAAGTAACTATGTCATTCCTCTACTTAAAACCCTGCAGTGGCTCCCCATGTCCCTCAGAGTAAAAGCCGAATCCCCTGCAATAGCCAATAGGAAACCCTGTGAGTTGTACACCCCTTATCTCTTTGACCTCACTCCTCCCTTCGCCCCACTGCAGTCCCGCCAGGGCTCCTTGCTAGTTCTTGTCTGTGCCAGCAGGGACTCTGCACCCCAGCGGCTCTGCACTGCTGTTCCTTCTGCCTGCAACACTGTTGACAGCCCATAACTCACTCCATCACGCCTTACTCTTGACTCACACACAGCCTTCTCAGTGAGGCCCATCCAGACCTCCCTTTCTAACACTGAAAATCCCCCCACCCATCCAAACACACACCCTTAATATGTTCTTTCTTCCTTAGACTTACCTACTTTTTTTCATATATGTTTAACCTTCGAACACACCATAAGTTCAGCTTTCTCCCCGCATTGGAAAGTAAGCTCCATGATGCAGTCAGCTCTTTTGCCTTCTGTGTTCACTGAGGTGTTCCCAGGGCCTAGAACAGAACCTGGGCTACACACAATAAATACTCAACAAATATTTGGTGAGTTGAGTTATATTTTTATTCACTTAATACAGCATGAAGGGCCAGGCATGGTGTCTCACACCTGTAATCCCAGCACTTTGGGAGGCCGAGGTGGGCAGATCACCAGATGTCAGGAGTTCGAGACCAGCCTGGCCAACACGGTGAAACCCCGTCTCTACTAAAAATACAAAAATTAGCTGGACGTGGTGGCGTGCGCTGTAGTCAGGAGGCTGATAATTGCTTTAACCCGGGAGGTGGAGGTGGCCGTGGCCCGAAATCCTGCCACTGCACTCCAGCCTGGTCGACAGAATGAGACTCCGTCTCAAAAAAAAAGAAAAAAAAAATTACAGCATGAAGATTGTTCCCTTGCCATTAAATATTCATCTCTATCATTTAGACAATGGTGTGGTGTATCATTTATGGAGGCAGTGCCTTTCTACCGAACCAACCTAATTGTGAGCGCTAAGGGGTTTCCAGTTATTGTCATCAGCAAGCCGTCATTGGGATAGAGGTACATGTGTGTTGGTAAACCTGATTCTATCTGAATCAAAGGAAATGTAAATGTGTAGGTCTCTGATACATATTAATATATGGCTTTTCAGTCTTAGATTTCCCTTTATAAGCCAAACTTAATGAACCCACTAGTTGAATAGAATTTCACGTACCTGTGGGATTTTCTCCTTTGAATAAACTCCTAGAAGTGAAATAACTAGAACAAGGGGTGTGCATTTACATGCTGGCTCTGGTCCACGCGGACTGTACTTGTCTTTGTTGTTGGTTGCACGTAGGTAGGTCAGTCGGCTGTGCAGCTTCATCACCTACATAACTTTATATATATATATATACATACACATAATCGTTCTCCATCCCACCCAAGTTCACCAAACTAGAATCTCTGTAGGTCAGGCCCAGTCATCTGTATTTTTGGAGCTGGCTGGTTAATTTTAAGGTTTGTCTGGTATTTCAAACCACTAACTGAGAAACTGAGTGGCTATGTCTTTGAGAGGGAGAACCACCACCAAATAATATTTTCATTTCCATTAAAAATATAACGGGTGGCCAGGCACGGAGGCTCACGCCTATAATCCCAGCACTTTGAGAGACCGAGACGGGCAAATCACCTGAAGTCAGGAGTTCGACACCAGCCTGGCCAAGGTGATGAAACCCCGTCTCTACAAAAATACAAAAAATTAGCCGGGCATGATGGCGGGTGCCTGTAATCCCAGCTACTCGGGAGATTGAGGCAGGAGAATTGTTTGAACCTGGGAGGCAGAGGTTGCAGTGAGCTGAGATCGTGCCATTGCATTCCAGTCTCGGTGAAAGAGGAGACTCTATCTAAAAGATAAATAAATAAAAAATAAACATATATACACACACACACACACATACGCTGGGAGTGGTGGCTCATGCCTGTAATCCCAGCACTTTGGGAGGCCACAGACAGAGGATCACTTTACCCCAGGAGCTGGAACCCAACCTGGGCAAGATGGTGAGACATCATCTCTACTAAAACTTTTTTAGAAACTAGCCTGGCATGGTGGAACATACCTGTAGTCCTAGCTACTTGGGAGGCTGAGGCAGGAGGATTCCTTGAGCCTGGGAGTTCAAGGCTGCTGTGACCTATGATCGCACCTCTGCACTGCAGTCTAGGAGACCAAGTGAGACCCTGTCTCTACAAAATAAATAAATATCAATAAATAAATAATTAAAATATAATGAAAAGAAAATAAATCAATCTAAGGAAGACAGTGCATACTAAAGGTATGTGAGTGGGTGGCGATTTTTCAGTATTTTTTGTTTTTGTGGGTTTGTTGTTTTGTTTTGCTTTTAGTTTTTGTTTTGTTTTGTTTTGAGACAGGGTCTCATTCTTTCACCCAAGTTAGAGTGTGCAGCCTCAACTTCCTGGCCTCAAGCAATCCTCCCACCTCAGCCTCCCAAATAGCTGGGACCACAAGCACATGCCACCATGCCAGGCTAATTTATATATATACACATATATATGTGTGTGTGTATGTATATGTATGTATATGTATATGTATGTATATATACGTATACATATATGTGTATATATATACAATCTGGGTCTCACCATATTGTCCAGAATGAACTCTCCCAGGCTCAAGTGATCCTCCTGCCTCAGCCTCCCAAAGTACTGGATTACAGGCGTGAGTGACCATGCCCAGCCTGGATTTTCAGTTTTAAAAAGGGAGGTCTGGGTAGGCCTCCCAGAGAAGGTCACATTTGAGTCAAGAGGAAGGGGTGAAGGAGTGAGTCACGGGCTGTCTGGCAGTGTTCCAGGATCAGGTGGGCTCTCATGCTCTGATGGGGATTTCCCCGACCCCTAACTGCGTTCCCACACACGTGCAGGTGAAGCTGCTTACACTGCCTAGAGAACAGCCCTTGAGTCAGAGAGGTCAACAGCGGTTCACTAACAGAGTCAGATAGAGCAGGGATGTCAGCTGTCAATCCCCTAATGCCCACCAGGAAAACCCATCAGGCAGAAGAACTACGTGGATCCAACTCAACAAAGCAAGGGTGGTCTCACTGGTTGATGGTCTCACTGGTGTCTCAAAGGGGAAATCAGGGAACAGTATTTATAAGGTTTTAAGGCCAAGGCTGGTTGATTTTATGGCAAGAATTACAAGATGGAGAACTGATAGGGATGGAGCAGAGTTTTGATACAGCAGCTGGAGATTGATAGGCATGGTGAGGCGAGGGTCTCAAAGCTGCATTGATGAGAAAGCTGTTAATCTTGGTTCACAGTCTTATCTTCCGGGAACAGGTATTTCCTGGAGGAAACAGCTAAGTTATTTCTGTCTGGTCCCAAGATTGTTTGGTATAAAATCAGGTATAAAAATGTAAACAGTTCTTCCCAGAATTGTTTAGCACAAGGACAGGAAAGTGTGTTTGTTCCCTGCATTATTTAACATGGGGAGACTGGTTCAGTTCTCAGGGAGAATGCACCCACCCAGACTTCGTGATTGGAGTTTATAAAGTACAAATTACTAAGTCTTTGTAAATAAAATAGATTTCCTTATCTTTAAGTAGCGTCTACTTTAAAGCCCACAATTGCAAGAGTTAGATCAGCTGGTTAAAACCCCACACAGGCCTTTTCATGTGGCCCACAGGGCCCCTGGGGATGCTGTGCACAGGGCCTAGCACCTGAGAGGAATTCAATATACGGCTTTTAAAATCAGACCTCTTAAACCTTAGCAAGCAGCTCTCCAATGCCAAGGAAGAGGACACTAGAAGAGGCCCTTCTGGTGGAGCAAGGTTTCAAGTCATCTCAGGGACCATAGTCAAAGGCAGGGAACCCACTTGGAGCTAGGCCCTTCCTTATGCCTAGGGAGGTGAAATGTTCCCTCAAGGTAGCTTCAGCTACCAGCCAGACTCTGCAGCTTGTGACGAAACATGTGGCCTAGGAGATTCAACAAGAAGGTACCAAGGGTACCTGAGAGACTCCATGCTACACCTTATAGAGCTCTTGCTTGTTCTACTTACGGAAGACGACTTTAATCAGACCTCTGCTAGCTCCACTTTTGAGGTGGTTCTTCTAGAATGCATAACAGAAGTCAGTTATTTAGAGGCCAGAATTTAACTCCACTGACTGCACAGAGCCCCCGCTCTGTCCTCAGTGCCAGGGCAGAGGAGCAGCTGCCGCCCTCCATGGCACGCACAAGACACTGGTTCTCAACACATGGACTCAGTGTGGTCCTCCCTGGGGAGGCAGGAAGGTGGACTCTGAAGAATCTGCTTCTCTGAAAGTTAAAGAAAAGAGACATGCATTGGCCTGAAGTGCTGGGAAGAGGTCACCAAACACGGGAGGGTTAACCAAAGTCCTGGACTTCTATGATTAAAACACCAACTGCAGGTGCCTCCGTGGACAAGTTACTTAACTCCTCCTTGTGCCAGTTTTCCATCTACTAAGTAGCTGACAAGCAGGGCTGCTGTGAGGATTTGTTAATCCTTATAAAATACTGCAAAGGGCACCCAGCACAGAGGGAGCGCTACGTAGGGAGAGCTGTTATTATTATTTTTTCACTCTCTGTGAATCTTTGTCATTTTCCCAGCTACATGTCTGTCTCTTTATCCAGACCATTTATGCCTCTCAACAGAGATGACTGGAAGAGGGGGGTAAAAAGTTTATTCATTTTATGTATAAAATATATAGAGAGATAGATGGATATATAAATAGATAAATAAATGGGCCAGGCGTGGTGGCTCACGCCTGTAATCCCAGCATTTTGGGAGGCTGAAGCAGGTGGATCATAAGGTCAGGAGTTCAAGACCAGCCTGGCTAACATGATGAAACCCCGTCTCTACTAAAAATACAAAAATTAGCCAGGCAAGGAGGCACACGCCCATAATCCCAGCTACTCGAGAGGCTGAGGCAGGAGAATCGCTTGAACCCGGGAGGTGGAGGTTGCAGTGAGCCAAGATCGTGCCACTGCACTCCAGCCTGGGTGACAGAGCGACACTCCATCTCAAAAATAAATAAATAAATGGATGCAAAATAGATAGATAGATACTAACTACACAGTACATAAACAGATATTTAGTAAATCTGTGGTATTAAAATTTCATGACGGAGTGAGGGGATTAGGAAAGGAAGTCCAAGTCTCTGCAGGGAGCAACGATGAAAAAAAGTCTGGCCAGCACTGTCCTGGGCTGTGAGACCTGACAGCCGACCTGCTTAGTCTTGGAATGCCCAGCCCCTAACGCAGTGCCTGCAGAAAGTACAGAGCTCATAAATAAACTCATATCCATCTCGGGTAATTCCTTACAAATCCCCATTGTCCCATCAGCTTGCATTGAGATGTATCTGTCTCTGTATTGTAATATTAGGAAAGAAGAAATGCAGAGTGGCTCCTTAAGAAGCAATTTATCAGCAACTGGCCTCTGGGAGCTGCAGGGAATGGAAGCCCGTATCACCTGCCTGGCCTCCACCCATCTCATCCACAGCAGGGGGAGGCCCATTTGTGCTGATTCTTAGGAAAACACCTGCCTGGTAAAGGTGGTCTGCAGGGCCAGCACCTCCCTTTCAGCCCTCAGCAGCTCCCCAGGAATTTAGGCCCAGCCCCACTTCAGCAATCCCCAAGTCAAACGACTTAGGGTTCACCACTCTAAGAGTTACTAAGCAGATGTTTTTAAAAAATTGAAACGTACATGCAGAAGACTGATACTGGTTTAATAATTCTGCATCTCAAATTTAGATAGACAACAATACCTGCATCCTCAGGTAGAATGCAAAAATGGTGGGATTTCAAGCGTCTACTATCCCACTTAATGGGGATTTGTTGGGGCTTTTGACTGTCAATTCTACACTGTTTTCTTTTTAGGGGGCTTTTTAAATATGAGAGAGATGTATTTCTTAGTGCCTCAAACCACACATGCTGTGAAGTAACTTGAGTTGCCTATGCATAGCGCTGGCCTCAGTAATACTGCTTGGTGAGAAAACTGCTAAAATCAAAGAATGCCCCAAAATAGAGCCTGACATGGAGTCTGCCGATTATGCATTAAGCACATAATTTAAATAGAATTTTGGCTGATACACTTACTTTTAATTTTGCAACAGGGGGAAAAACCTGCAAGAACTCCATGTCACGGAACCTAAGTCACTCAGTGGGCACACTCAGGTTCCCACTGTGCTTCCAAAAGGCATCAGGAACAAGGGTTCATTGCCACGCCCCTCCCCGGTCTGTGCTAAATGCGGAGGAGGAGTCCTGCCTGGCGGCCATGGCCATGGAGGCAGTGCTGTCCACCACAGACTGTCTGTAAGCCACATCCCCAACCCGGCTGCAGCTCAATGGAGACAAGACACTCTGAGACCCACAAAAATGAGGCTGCAGAGAAAGAGCAGGCAGGCCAGCAGGCCGTGAGCACAAGGAGATTTTCTTCCACTGAACCCTGAGAGCAGGGAGTTAGATGTCCAGGTGTGATTACAGAAAGCAGGATTCTTTATTTACATTTTCTCTTCGTTCATGTCTTTAACGAGCTCCTACTAATGGCACACATGAACTGAAAAGGTTTTAACTATGGCTGTCTACATCTTATCAGTCTTATGAGCCAATTACAAGGAACTGCTCATTTGCCAATTGCAGTGAACTCCAGGTTAATTGCACTGAACAGGTGTCTCACTAATAATAACGATTGTTATAATCTCAGACAGACAAAAAAGAAGGAAGACATTTAAAGATGATGGAAGGACAACTCTGTGCCCTACTAGTGACTAGTGCCCTAGCTGGTGGCCGTGTGGTTCCCGTCATCTGAAATGCTCCACCGTTTCCCATGAAAATGTCTTTCCTCACTCAACCTTCCACCTGCTATCCTCCAAACACGGTGCTGGCTAAAAAAGATGGCACTTCATATTCTCATGGTAGGAAGGGAACAGCTACTGTCCGTCCTTCCTCCTATGAGCCAGGCACCAAGCTAGATGTTCCCCCCACATTGTCTCACATAATCCTTACCACAGCACTGTGAGGGGGGATCATTGTCACCATTTGTAGATAAGAAATGGAGGCTGATGGTCTGGTGCAGTGATTCTAAAACTTTAGGGCACATCAGAATCGCCTGGAGGGCTTACTGAAACGTGCATTGTTAGCCCACCCCCAAAGTTTCTAAGTCAACAGGCCTGGGGTCTGAATTGGGACTGGGAATTTGCATTTCCAATTAGTTCCTGGATGAGGCTGATGTTACTGGTCCCGGTTCACATTTTGAGAACCACTGGAATCATGGAATAGGTATGAGCTGAGGTTTGACATAGACTCAGGTTCAAATATAAACCCTACTGATTACTTCCCATATGATAATTGGCAGGTCACTAAATCTGGCTGAGCCTCGACTATAAAATAGAGATAATGGCATCTACCTTGCAGTGTGGCTCAAAGGACTTGCAATAAAAGGTGCATGGAGGGCCTAACTGGAACCCAAGCAGCAAGCACTCAATAGGGCATCACTGTTGTTAGGGAGGCCAAGCATCTGGCCCCTGTTGCACTGTGAGTCCAGCATCACAGCCAAACTGGGACTCAAGACTTTCTCCAAAACTTGGCTCTTTTCCTCCCAGGGCCTTCATTAACTTTCCTATTCCCGCATCCCCAGCTCCCGAAGTCCTGGTGCACTTACAGGATGTACCACAGAGTGAGGCCCATCATTCTCAACAGTCTGAATCAGCCAGTATTGCTTTCTGTATGCATCTTACTCCCCTGCCGAGTGTAAGTTCCTTGAGAAGGGAACCGTGTTTTATGCTGCTTCTTCATGTACCCTGCGTGAAAACTAACGTACAAACCGCTGAATCATCCTGGAGCAGTGAGGGCTGCCCTCCACATCCCCACCAGTCCCCAGGGAGCTGACTCGCCTTTGTCTCCAGTTACCTCTGAATTTGTGAAAGCAGTTCCATAAACTTTTTGGAAACTTTGTTCATAAAGCCACCATAGTATTAAAACTACAGAGAGCCTAAGTTCCCATCCATTTTAGTCCTTTGTTTCACAACTGAGAACAGTTGAGTTTGTGGCAGATCCAAAGGCTTTAGATATATCAGGCTTGAGGTCACATAGTGATGTGACGTTGGATAAGTTACTTAACCTCTTTAATACTCAGTTTTCTTATCTGTAAAATGAGAACAGAGACCTTACAAGTTTACTGAGCTACCGCTAATATATGCAAAGTGATCAGCACATAATCATCACAAAACAATTGATAGTTATAGTTAGTGCTATTGTTGCTGCCTTCCTTCTTCCTTTCCCAGAGGCATCCCAGCACCCTTGTCCAAAGGAAAGGAATAAATTGCAGGAATGCTGCTAACCATTCTTTTCACAATATTAGAAATCATCTTCATTGGTTAAATGAGTGGAACTCAAAAAATACGATTGACTAAAAAGATTTACAGGATTTACTGCCTTTGCAAAAATAAAATATAAGAAATAACCAGCCGGGTGTGGTGGCTCACACCTGAAATCCCAGCACTTTGGGAGGCCAAGGTGGGTGGATCGCTTGAGGTCGGGAGTTCAAGGCCAGTCTGGCCAACATGGTGAAACCTGTCTCTACTAAAAATACAAAAATTAGTCGCGCATAGTTGCACACGTCTGTAATCCCAGTGACTCAGAAGGCTGAAGCAGGAAAATCGCTTGAACCTGGGAGGCGGAGGTCACAGTGACCCGAGATCATGCCACTGCACTCCAGCCTGGGTGACAGAGCAAGACTCCATCTCAAAAAAAAAAAAAAAAAAATTCTGTCAAACCCAACAGGTTTCACTGATAGAGGAGTGTTCCAGGTCTAGAGTGTATTCTCCCACCATCTTCAACTTAACATAAGGTTTTGTCAGCTGACTTGACTAGACAGCTGTCTGATTCTACCGCTAGAAGAGCAATTCCTCTACCATGGCACCAGGGGGCCTTTCATACAAGGTGCTTGTCAAAGCACATAATAATTGGTTGTGGACTTAGGACCTAAGTTTGGAGAAAGAGATTGTAGAACTCTTCTTTGCCTGCTTCCAATAAATATGGCTTGGTAATAAATGTAGTGTGTGTGGCAGAACTGGATCTGAGATTTGTTTTCATTATAATTTAGCATCTGATGGCAAAGTGATGGGAAGGGAGCTAATGTCCTGCCTTCCTCAAAACATCAAACTCGTCCAAAGTCCTGGCAATTATGAAAAGGACTAATTAGCGAAGGTCAGTTAGCAGAGAATTTATGGACCCTGCTCCTTGTCCTGCTCTGCCACTAACCAGCTGTGTTGCCATGGCCCCAGTGTCCCTTCTAGCTTCAGTCTTCTCATCTGGATTGAATCCTATTCATCTGGACTGAACTATTATTGTTACCTGCTCTGACAGCTTCATGTCCTATTGAAGGGCACTAGAGTAAAAATGGGAGTTGCAGAGGAAGACACACAGTAGCAACTTGCTTAAAATAAAAAATAAAAAGACACACAGTAGCAACTTGCTTAAAATAAAAAATAAAGACACACAGTAGCAACTTGCTTAAAATAAAAAATAAAAAGACACACAGTAGCAACTTGCTTAAAATAAAAAATAAAAAGACACACAGTAGCAACTTGCTTAAAATAAAAAATAAAGACACACAGTAGCAACTTGCTTAAAATAAAAAATAAAAAGACACACAGTAGCAACTTGCTTAAAATAAAAAATGAGCAAGAAAAGGGGAAAGATAAATGTGGCCACGGGATTGTGGGAAGGGAGGAGGTCCAGGTGGGTTGGGAAAAAGAAGGTCACCCTTTGACATCCCTCTCTTATCTTTGAGGCAGTTGAAATAAGGGACATGAGGAAACTTGAGTAAGTAGAAGGAAAACAGAAATGTTAATATCTAGGGTGATCATATAATTTATTGTCCAAACCACCAGGACTCTTTTGAGAGCACTAGGGAACTTTTTTTTTTTTTTATCTGAGACAGTCACACTCTGTTGCCCGGGCTGGACTGCAGTGGCGCGATCTCAACTCACTGCAACTTCCACCTACTGGGTTCAAGCGATTCTCCTTCCTCAGCCTCCCGAAGAGCTGGGATTACAGGCACACACCACTACGCCTGGCTAATTTTTTGTATTTTTAGTAGAGATGGGGTTTCATCATGTTGGCCAGGCTGGTCTTGAACCGCTGACCTTAAATGATCCACCTGCCTCAGCCTGCTAACGTGCTAGGATTACAGGCATTAGTCACCATGCATGGCCAGGAAGATTATTAACAATAGTTTCAGAACAGATATAAACAGGCACTGTCACAGGCATATCAGGATGAATGTCACCTGACTCATTGCTGACACTAGTCTGTGCATCAATACACAAAATTTAGTCATGCATCTGATGGTTCCTGCCCAATTAATAAAGGCAAATATGATTTCTTTCAAAGCTAGAAAATTTATTTTTATGAAAACATTCTGTCAAATATGGAAAGAGCAAAAGGTACTTTACTACTCTCATTTTTATACTTTTAATTGCTATCTTAGCTGAATTGGTAGTCTTATCTTTTGTCCTTGATAAAGAACTTCTTCAACCCTTGAGGGGAAAAAAAGGAATATTTTCCCTCACTAATGGTATGAATATTTTAAATAGGTAGAGTAGAAAATATCTTTCAAGCTTCAATAAAAAAGGCTACTCAACTAATCACACTCCCTTTCATATCATGATCATCATTAAAAATTAATCTACTAATTTTATCTTTTCAAATAATATTAGAGAAAGTACTACCTTACTTCAGGAAAAAATGCATATATTTATAAAAGCGAGACTGAACTGGAGTAGAAATGCTAAATCTAAAGAGACAGAACATAAATGTCCAATAATAATAAATGGTTAAGTAAATTCTAATACATTCGTGTAAGGGAAAATTGTGCACCCATTATAACTGATCATTTAGAATTATGTTGGCAAATAAAAATACCTATGATATATTTAAGGAACAGGTATGTTAAATCATATCAAATATCTTTAAATCTACAAGTTCGTAATAATACTAAAAACAAAAGAGAGAAAACATTTCATTGTTCACTGGGGTGATGATAAGAAACCTACCCATTATTTCAAAAACTGGTACAGAAAGGAAAAGATTCAAGCATTTATCCTGCCCTTGTTCTGTAAGTTATGCCTCTGGGTAACCAAATAGTTGTGGAGGGGAAATTTATGCTTACAGAAGTATTCCAACTGATAAACAAATGTGATATGATGGGATTACAGTATCACCCTTTTACACCTTGTAACGAATTAGTAGATCTAGGTAACAGATCTAAGTAACATAAAAGAGACCAGACATGATGCCTCCTGGAGCATGTACGCAACACCATTTATAAAGTATAAAATGACTAGCCAAAAAGGAGCCTGAATTTCATCAAGCTTTCAGGTCTAACCAGCAACGCACAGGAACTACACAGGACAGAGGGACAGCATAGACGGACACGACAGGGAAGCAATCAGCAAGATCCAGACAGAAACTTGATGGAATCGATGACTGCATTTCTTCAACAAATTAACTATAAGGGGAAAAGATAGAAGAGGAGCCTATGGATTTAAAAGATTGCTAAAGAAGACACGCA
Organism: Trachypithecus francoisi; assembly: GCF_009764315.1. Taxonomy (NCBI): domain Eukaryota; kingdom Metazoa; phylum Chordata; class Mammalia; order Primates; family Cercopithecidae; genus Trachypithecus; species Trachypithecus francoisi. Next base: position 122,526,400 of record NW_022681458.1, on the reverse strand, counting down.
TGCAGCCAAAAGCATATGAAAAAAAAGCTCAGTATCACTGGTCATTAGAGAAATGCAAATCAAAACCACAATGAGATAACATCTTACACAGGTCAGAATGGCTACTCTTAAAAAGTCAAAAAATAATAGATGCTGGCTAGGATGTGGAGAAAAGGGAACACTTATACACTTAGTAGGAGTGTAAGTTAGTTCAACCATTGTGGAAGACAGTGTGACGATTCCTCAAAGACCTAGAGACAGAAATACCATTTGACTAAGCAGTCCCATTACTGGGTATATACCCAAAGGAATATAAATCATTCTGTTATAAAGATACAGGTGTGCATATGTTCATCCCAGCACTATTCACAATAGCAAAGACATGGAATCAACCTAAATGCCCATCAACGATAGACTGGATAAAGAAAATGTGGTACATATGCACCATGGAATACTATATAGCCATTAAAAGGATCAAGACCATGTTCTTTGCAGGAACGTGGATGGAGCTGGAGGTCATTATCCTTAGCAAACTAACACAGGAACAGAAAACCAAATACCATATATTCTTACTTATAAGTGGAAGCTAAATGATGAGAACACTTGGACACATCGAGGGGAACAACACACACAGGGACCTACCAGAGAGCAGAGGGTGGGAGGAGGGAGAGGATCAGGAAAAATAAGTAATGGATACTAGGCTTAATACCCGGATGATGAAATAACCTGTACAGCAAACCCCCATGACACTTGTCTACCTGTGTAACAAGCCTGCATATCGTGCCCATCTACCCCTGAAATTAAAATACAAGTTAAAAAAATAAAAATGTCCATGTTAACTTCTAAAAACAAATGTGGTACATATACACCATGGAATACTATGCAGTCTTTATAAAAAAGAATGAGATCATGTCTTTTGTAGGAACATGGATGGAACTAGAAGCTATTATCCTTAGCAAACTAACGCAGGAACAGAAAACCAAATACCACATGTTCTCACTTATACATGGGAGCTAAATGAAGAGAAGTCATCAACACAAAGAAGAAAACAACAGACACTACTTGAGGGCCTACTTGAGGGTGGAGGTTTAGAGGAGGGAGAAGAGCAGAAAAAATAACTATTAAGTACTCAGCTTAGTACCAGGGTAATGAAATAATCTTTACAACGAACCCCCATGACACAAATTTACCTACATAATAAACCTTCACATGTACCCCCAAACCTAAAGTAGGAGTTTAAAAAAAAGATTTAAGAGACGTATCAACCAAAGGAACCTATTGTAAGTATGCCTTGATCCAGATTCAAATAAACTGGAAAGAAAACAACTACAAGACAATTAGAGAAATGTAAACAGTGATTGAGTATTTAAGGATATTAAGACTGTGCTAATTGTTAAGCTGTGAAAAGGATATTGTCATTTTTTAAGAGTTTTTGTCTTTTATAGAGACATGCTGAGATATTTACTGATAAAATGAGAGCATGGCTAGGATTCGCTTCAGAATAATCTAGGTTGGGGGTAAACTGCAGTTCAGATGAAACAAGAGGCACCACAAATGGAGATTCAATATGGATTTCAGTCCATTTTAGTGTATGTTTGAGCTTTTTCATGATAAAAAGGATTTTTTACGGTGACGGTAGGGAAACAGGATATTTAGTATAATCCCATTATGGAAAAGAGTACGACAGACACCTACAGACATAAGAGTGAGCTCAGGAAGAAAATCAGGCTAGGCGCGGTGGCTCACGCCTGTAATCCCAGCACTTTGGGAGGCTGAGGTGGGTGGATCACTTGAGGTCAGCAGTTTGAGACCAGCCTGGCCAACTGGTGAAACCGCATCTCTCCAAAAGTACAAAAATTAGCCAGGCGTCGTGACACATGCCTAATCCCAACTACTTGGGAGGCTGAGGCAGGAGAATCACTTGAACCTGGGAGGCAGAGGTTGCAATGAGCCAAGATTGTGCCACCGCACCCCAGCCTGGGTGACGGAGGGAGATTTCATATCAAAAAAAAAGAAAAGAGAAGAGAAGAAAATCAAAGGGAACATATTAAAGACTCTAGGAGCTATCCCTGAGTGGCAGGACCATGGGTAATTTCTCTACTTTTATATCTTTCTCATTGTTTACACTTTTTTAATGAGCATATTTTTTTAATCGTTTTTTTTAAAAAGCCACTTACACTTTTTTCAAAAGAGCCTTTGAGTAAATAAGAGATCTGCTGCCTTCAGGGTCTCTTGTGGGTGGCAATTCTGGAGTTATGCTGATGGATAAAAGCTTATTGCTCTGCTAATCCTTCTTGTTACTGGAGTTTGGAGCTATTAAGGCACATTACCCTATGGAGTAATATAACATCTGAAATCATGTCAAACAAACGTTCGCATGGTGGAAACGGCATGCTTCACAGGCGTGCCAGAAAGGGTATAATTGGACCCATTAAATATGAAGCATGTGAATTCCAAAGGTTACTGAATAAATAATGTTATTTAACAAAGTGAAATTAGAGTGTGAACGGGCTGAAATTAGAGTTCATTTCCCTTCTGAAAATTCCATCTCGTACTTCAGAGAGTGAGCTGATGGGGCCTTCCCTCCACCAGCTCCTACCTGGATTTGAGAGCGTCTCCCAGAATGAAACACTGGCTTCGCTCTTCTCTCTGCACATGTGCACCAGGAAGCTCCTTCGGGCTTGCATCATATACAGTTCTCCAGTGCCTAATGGGCAAAAGGCCTGTGTTAGGCACTGCGGTGGAGGACTGGGGGACTAAAAGGACAGGGGTGAAAAAAAAATGACTTTTGTTTTTTAGAAGGAGTCTCACTCTGTCACCAGGCTGGAGTGCAGTGGCGCAATCTCGGCTCACTGCAACCTCTGCCTCCTGGGTTCAAGCGATTCTCCTATCTCAGCCTCCCAAGTAGTTGGGACTACAGGCATGTGCCACCATGCCCAGCTAATTTTTTAGTAGAGACTGGGTTCACCATGTTGGCCAGGCTGGTCTCCATCTCTTGACCTTGTGATCTGCCTGCCTTGACTTCCCAAAGTGCTGGGATTACAGGCGTGAGCCCCTGAGCCTGGCCCAAAAGAAATGACGTTTTAAACAAAGGCCTTGCTTCAGAAGATTGTGATTCAATTGGGATGTCTCTCTCTCTCTCTCTCTCTCACACACACACACACACTCACACACACACATAAATTGATACTAAAACACCAATTGCAGAATTGTAGGCATTTCCTGCTCTTATGCACTAAATTATGTCCCCACTCCCACCCCCAAATGTGACTATATTTGAAGATAGGGTCTTTAAGGAGGTAATTAAGGCTAAATAAGGTTGTGAGGATGAGGCACTGATCCAACAGAATGTGTGTCTTCGTAAGAAAAGGAAGAGCTACTAGAAGTGCATGTGCACAGAGGAAAGGCCTTGTGAGAAGGCAGCCTTCTTTCTGCAGGGCAGGATGGGAGGCCTCACCCAGAACCAACCCTGTGGGCTCCTCGATCTTGGACTTCCAGCCTCCAGAACTGTGATAGAATAAGTGTCTATTGTTTAAGCCCCTGAGTCTGCTGTATTCTGTTATGCAGCCTGAGCAGGCTGATACACCTACAGCTCACACTTCTCCATGTCACAAGAAGTACTTCCCATTCTTCACTGCCACATGCAGCTTCTTCACTCTTCAAGACTGGCCACTCCATCTAGGGGACAACAGAAACCATGGAAACTCTCTTTGCTTATCCTCAATCACTTCTTGGGATCCCCTTTCAAACACACTGCAGTCGGGAATGCCCAAACTCAGGAACACAGCTAGCCCAAGTAGAGCCTTTGTGTGAATTAGAAAAAAGGCCCTCCTTTGGTCAATACGGCCCTGGGGACACACAGCAGTGAGCAGACAGTGTCTTAACAGTCATCAGAAGATGGCACTCCTTCCTCCACACAGACTCAGCCCGATGCCAGGGTGCACAGGTGGGCAAGCCCAGTCCCACCATGCCACTTGGCCTGATGTTGTGCAGCAGTCCCTAGACTTTTTGGCACAAGGGACTGGCTCAACAAAAGATTATTTTTCCATGGACTGGGGGGTGGTGGGGGATGGTTTGGGGTTGATTTAAACACATTACAGCATGACATTTATCATTAGACTCTCATAAGGAGTGAGCAACCTAGACCCCTCACATGCACAGTTCACAATAGGGTTTATGCTTCTATGAGAATCTAATGTCAACACTGATCCGACAGGAGGCAGAGCTCAAGTGGCAATGCTCGCTTGCCCACCACTCACCTCCTGCTGTGTGGCCGGGGTCCTAACAGGCCACAGACCGATACTGGCCCATGACCCGGGAACTGAGGACCCCTGTCCTCGTGCCCAAACACATGCAGAGCTCCAAACAAGCCCCTGACCACCTGTCCCAAGGCTGGCTCCTCACCTCAGTCCAGGACTGCACAGATGGCAGAGAATGGCAGTAGCGGTAGCTACAAGGACAGCTCCTGTGTCCTGAACTTCCCCCCTCGTTCCCCTAACACCAGCTCCAACACCAGCAGGTGCAAGCCCTGTTCCACATCCCCCACTCCAGAACCTCAGTCTGGTCTATGCCTGGGGACTCCTCTGACCCACAGATGCTGCCTTTCTTCCCTGCCTTTGTCATTCCACCCCAGACTGAAGGGAATCCCCCAGGAGGCTGCTGGGGCGGTTGGGAGGAGGAGTGGGCCCACAGCTCAAGAATCCCCAGGGGGACTTCACCCCAACACGTCTCTGTCCGTGGGGAGCTGTGAAAGCTCTTCCAGGAAGGGCCACCTGGTGGCAATTCCCATTTGAAAGGACATCCCATGTAAGCCCAAATTGAAGAATTTAACCAAATACTAAATTTTTAAAAGAATGAAAATGCACCAACTCTGTCATGGGGAAAACGTGAATTCAGAGAATAAAGAGTAATGATTGGGTTCCTCTTAGTTTCTTCTACTTCTGCTCATGAGCAGCTCATAACTGATCTCTCCTCCAACACCACCACTGAAGATAACACCTGAGGATGGCATCTTCCCCTGAGATGTGGCCCTGGGCTGGGCTTCTCCACAGGCAGCACGTTCCACTGAAAGCATGGTGTGATTGGAAAGATGGCTTTATAAAAACCTCTTGGTTAAGAACTTCTCCCTCATCTCCCCATCACAGGGCTACCATTATGGTTTTATTTCTTTGGCCCAATTCTGGGCTCTTTTAGAATGTCACCAATTCAGGAGCAATGACATTAGGAGCTCTTGGAACCACCAGGTGTAGGCCAGCAGTTATGGGCCAGGCTCTCAAGCCAGGTTTGGAGATTCAAATCCTGGCTCTGCCATGTAACTGGTTCTGTGACCTTGGGAGGATCACCTATCTTCTTCTTGAGTCCAATTCCTCAGCTGAGAAATGAGGACAATCATCATCCTCTTTCCTCCCTGGTTTGTTGGAAGTGTTAGATGGGGTGATGTGGAAGTTGGTTAGCACAGTGACCAATATGTAGTAAGCAATCAGCAAATGTTAGCTATCATTAATCTTGGATGTTCGAACGTAAATTAGTCTATCAGCTGTGTTCTTAGAGGGTGACAGACATTTAGACATGGTTGGCTTTAAACTGACCAAAGAGTCAGCAATTCCAGCCTCTCCCAGTTGCCACCCATCTTTTCACAAATGTCACCCACTCTCCTGCTGATGTCACCCTCCCTCACTCCAAGGTCAGCCACCTCACCACAATGTCACCATTCCCCTCCTATTCTTAGAGTGCCTGAGTCCCACACAGAAGGTGAAGCAGCTTCTCCTGGTCTCAAGCTTAGGACCTGCCCTTGGCTTTAACTAGAAACTGATATGTAAGTTGTTGAAAAAACTGGTCCAGGATACTTGGCTGAAGACAAGGTAAATATAGCTGACATCCTACTCCTCCAGTGGCTGTACATTTGATTTAACCAAAAAAGCACGGGTTGAGGATTTAATGAAAGCCCATCCGCAGGTTGGAAAGAAGCAGAGTAAAAAGAGAGTGGTTATTGACATTTTCACTGCCAGGCAGGAGATGCATGTCTGGCCCCAGTGAGTGAGTCAGGGAACTTATTAGCATTGGAAAATGAATGAGACGCCCATCAATCTCACTCTACTCTCACTCCCAACTAAAACAGAGCTGGGCCACACCACTCCTCAAGCTGTTTGCCAGCCGAGCACCACCGCTCTGCTCCTAGACTTACAGAGCCAATAAAGGCACAGCAGGGCTGGAATTTGGTTGGAAATCTCCAAAAAGCATCTATTCTGTCCCCTCTCTAATACGATCAGCTTTGAGACTCGAAGCTGAATCTCCCTAACATATAGGTGAATGGGTGTCCTCTGCAAATTATCTGAAGATAGCAGGAATTCCCCTCCCCCACCAAACTACTCCCCCCACCATTGGAAAGCCACAGCCTTGAGTTATCTTCAGGCAGACTACCTTCTTTTTCCTCTTTTTAAATCTAAATATTCTGGAAGTGATCATGACATAAAATGTCATCAAATATTAGTGGCAGAGGGTGAACTGGTTTCTCCAGTTTCTTATTCCATGGGGATGAGTCAAAAGCTTGTTGTTGGGGAAAAGGTTTGGTATTACATAGTATAGTAGAGATGATCACAGCCCAGAAAGGACCATGCTCCCACTCCACAGTCAGGTTGCTGCTGGGGAGCCCACCAGGGACTGCACTTCCCAGATTCCCCTGCATTTGGAATTCAACATTTTGCAGTGGAATGTGGGTGACAGTGGTGGGTGTTCCAGGCTGACCTGGTAAAGCATTAGGTGCAGGATTCTCCACGCCCTTTCCCTGGGTGACTCCAGCTAAATCTTTTGCAGCACAAGATGGCAACTCCATGAGATGGAGCAGCTTGGGTCCCTGAGTCACCCCTTGGAAGATAACTGCCTGCATGGGATGAACTGTGCAGATGAGATTTGGGATGGTTTGTACAGCAGTTAGCACCACTCGACTGAGAGGAGAGGCGTAGGCAGAGCTCAGGCCTGTGGTGGTGCTGTCACAGACATGGCTGTGGGAAGTAGGGGCATGAATGAGAATAAAGGGCACTTTATGGGGAAGGAGGGAGGACAGAAATGCACGCAAGCTACTCCCACTACAGCCAAGCGTTCCCACACTGCAGCCACCCTGATTAAGTCACGTGAGGTCATTTTGTGTGGGGAATTGGTAGGTTCTTGGTCTCACTGACTTCAAGAATGAAGCCACGGACTCTTGCAGCGAGTGTTACAGTTCTTAAAGAGGGGTGTCCGGAGTTTGTTCCTTCAGACGTTCAGATGTGTCTGGAGCTTCTTCCTTCTGGTGGGTTTGTGGTCTGGCTGTCAGGAGTGAAGCTGCAGACCTTTGTGGTGAGTGTCACAGTTCTTAAAGGCAGCACGTCTGGAGTTGTTCGTTCTTCCCGGTGGGTTCGTGGTCTCGCTGGCTTCAGGAGTGAAGCTGCAGACCCTCGCAGTGAGTGTTACAGCCCATAAAGGCAGCGTGGACCCAAAGAGTGAGCAGCAGCAAGATTGATTGCAAAGAGCGAAAGAACAAGGCTTCCACAGTGCGGATGGGAACCCAAGGGAGTTGCTACTGCTGGCTCGGGCAGCCTGCTTTTATTCCCTTATCTGGCCCCACCCACATCCTGTTAATTGGTCCATTTTACAGAGAGCTGATTGGTCTGACTTGACAGAGTGCTGATTGGTAGGTTTACAATACTTGCACTAGACACAGAGTCACAGAGTGCTAGTTCTTGGTGTTTCTGCCCAGTTGAGGAGGAGTTGGTGGAAAAACTTGATAGTGAGGAAGAGAAGCTAGCTGACTGAAGGAAGATGGCCTGTCTGCTCTGCCGGCACCAGTTCCCGAACAAAGATGCCCTAGTTAGGCACCAGCAACTCTCAGACCTTCACAAGCAAAACATGGATATCTACCGACAATCCAAGCTGAGCGAGCAGGAGCTGGAAGCCTTGGAGCTAAGGGAGAGAGAGATGAAATACCGAGACCGAAAGCAGAAAGACGGGAGAAGTACGGCATTCCAGAACCTCCAGAGCCCAAGCTCAAGAAGCAGTTTGATGCTGGCACTGTGAATTACGAGCAACCCACCAAAGATGGCATTGACCACAGTAACATTGGCAACAAGATGCTGCAGGCCATGGGCTGGCCGGAAGGCTCTGGCTTGGGACCAAAGTGCCAAGGCATTACGGCTCCCATTGGGTACTACTATAATTCCTTAACCCAGCAGTACCTTTACTGGGATGAGGAGAAAGAGACCTACGTGCCAGCTGCAGAGTCTAACTCCCACCAGCAGACGGGCCTGCCTCCTGCAAAAGAGGGAAGGAGAAGAAGGAGAAACCCAAGAGTTAAACAGCCCAGCAGATCGCCAAAGACATGGAACGCTGGGCTAAGAGTTTGAATAAGCAGAAAGAAAACTTTAAAAATAGCTTTCAGCCTGTCAATTCCTTGAGGGAAGAAGAAAGGAGAGAATCTGCTGCAGCAGACGCTGGTTTTGCTGTCTTTGAGAAGAAGGGAGACTTAGCTGAAAGGCAGCAGCTCATCCCAGAATTGGTGCGAAACGGAGATGAGGAGAATCCCCTCAAAAGGGTTGCTGCTTACAGTGGTGACAGTGACAATGAGGAGGTGCTGAGAGTGAGGGCTGCTAACACATTGTCACCTCTCAGTTTGACAAGCACAAGAAAAAAGAATCCATTACTCCAAACACAAGTTGTTTTGAGAGAAGAAACTTTTTTCTGTATTTGGTTGGGAGTCATGAGGTGTTTTAAATTTTTGCTTTGGTTTTGATCTGGCTTTCACTAGGCCTGAAAAGTCATTCCAAATAAGGTATTGCTTATCCCTAAGCTTCCCTGCACACGTGGACATTTAACTCCTTAAAAACACTATCCTAAATCCACGTGCATACTACTGCACTCATTTCTGTGGTTTCTGAACCTCCACACTTAGATTTGGATCAGGTGGTAAAGTGAGGTCATTGATAAATATCTTACCTTGAGTCTCCTGCCCCTAGATCCATGCTATGGGACAGTCACTGACTGCCAGGCTGGGGTCTAGGAACTAAGTCAGTAAGTGTCTGTTGAATACATAAATGAAACACTATTCAATATCTTTCCTCTTCTTAATCAGTCAATCTATTTTCCTCGTAGCTTCTATGCCCATACAATTCCCCCAGCCCCCATTCTCTATAAATGCCGAGCGAGGGGATGGGGGACAGGGCATAAAAATAGAAACCATTTCAAACAAAATTCTCCCACATCTTAGTTTGAGTTAAGGGTTAGCCCAGGTATGAGCTGGCCCATGCATTCCACCAAAAAGTTCTGCCACAGGCTTTTGCAGGATAATGTCTACAGGTGAATGAACTTGTTTCTTTCTCCATTTAAGAAAGTCTCCGTTGCTAATTCTCCAATACTCTGATTGAAATTTACACAGTCTCACACACATACACACACACACACACACACACACACAAGGGTTGAACAGTATTGAATACCCTAACAATCAGTGTTCTGGGAGGCAAACAGCTCCAGCTAACTTAAGCAGAAAAGAAATTGATTTGCAGTGCGTTGGCTGGCTCACAGATTCAATTGAAATTATCTGGGAATGAGGTTCAGTAGAGAGAAAAAAGCTAAGGAAAATAAGGTGTTGAGAAGATCACACTGTGAGAACAGTCTTCTTAGCACCACAGCCATGGTCTGAATGTTTGTGTCTCCCTAAAATTCTTATGCTAAAACCTAATCCCCAAAGTGATGATATGAGGAGATGGGGCCTTTGCAGGGTGATTACAGGCCCTCGTGAATGGGATTAATGCCCTTATGAAAGAGCCTGGAGAGCTGCCTTGTGTCTTCCGCCACATGAGAACACAGTTAGAAAGCACCATCTATGAACAAGGAAAAGAGCCCCCACCAGACACCAAATCTGTTGGTACCTTGATCTTGGGCTTCCCAGCCTCCAGAACCTTGAGAAATAAATTTCTGTTGTTTATAAGCCACCTGGGCTCTGGCATTTTGTTATAGCAGTCAGAGCAGACTGAAACACATACCATCAGTGCCACCATTGTCACTAGACTGCTGTCTATCTCAGCCATAGGAAGGAATCTCTACATGTCCTGTGCAACTCTGTCACTCGCGTTTCAAAGTCCTAGGCAGAAACATCCGATTGACTTAGGCTGGGTCACAAGCCTGCACCCTAGCTTCCAAGAAGCCAGGGTAGGTGATAACCATCCTCCTTCATTTTCTGAAGTGGGTTATTTGGAAACTAGCCAGCCAAAAATAATGGACTGTCTTTTGCAGTCCATCTCTTCAGCTCCCCAGCATTTTCTCACACTAGTCTTCCCATATTGGGAACTTTCTAAAAGTGTTTCTAACATAAGACAACTATCCATTAACATGCTGAAAGTGCTCTCAATCTCCTCAAGGTGAGGCACCCACATTACATCAGCTTTCTCAGATTTCTAGACCATGTCCATTCCACTTAATATATTTCAATGAATTTCTTTTCATTGTTGCCACTCTATCTTGATATTCTGTATCCTAGGTAACAAATCATAAAACAACCACTGTCAACACTACAGACAACAATGAAAGGAAAGTCATTAAAATATATGAACGTATACATTAAAAGACATGAAAGAATAGAGTAGCTATCTGCATCACTCAATACATGTTCCCTTGCATAGTCCCTGGCACCTACCATGCAGCTATTGACCTGAAGAATGCCTTTTCCTCTATTTCAATAAGCAGAAAATCAAAACAAACTTTTAAACCCAAAGCAGTTTGCTTCATCTGATAAGGACAACAACACACTTTTACTGTCTTTCTTTGGGAATATTTTTTAGCGTCAGCTCTGTGCCATACTTACACCACAGGAGTATTTCCTATATCACCATCATCCTACAGAATGCTATACTCACCCACAATACTAATGACACCAGGCTTATGGAATATGGAAATCAGAAGGTTGCAGCCATACTAGATGATTCTATAACACACAAAGGGTCAGAGATAAACACCATGAAAATACTTGGGTGTATCATCTCAATACAGTTTCCAGGGTCCAGTGGTCTAGAATACAGATTTCCATCCCCATGAGTCTGGAATACGCCAGTTTTGAAGTTTTAGTATTGAAGGGAGGGATGATCTACCAGAAGATACAACAGTTGTTCCACTGAATTGTAACAGAGGCTGCTACCTGAACCTTTCTTGTTTCACATGCCTCAAACAGGAAAAATTGGAAGCTAGAATGTTAGCTGGTGTGATTGATATTCTTAAGAGAAATCAATGCTGCTCTACCCAATGAGGGCAAGAAGGTGTATGGGATAAACTACAATGGCCATGAGAGGGCTTCCTGGTATTTCCATGTATGCGAGGCAGGATAATAGGCCAATGCGTCCTAATTCCCAGAATCCGTAAATACGTTAGGTTACACGGCAAAGGAGAATTAGGGTTGCCAATTAGATAGCCTTAAAATAGGGAAATAATGCTAGATTATCCTTCGAGACACAATTATAGTTACACTATTAAGTTTAAAATAATTTGGTCTTTGTTTTAAGTCATATTTACATTCTGCACCAGTCAAACTTGATAGAAATCAAGATTTTTATGGTGGCACTAATCTTTGAAATTCCCCTGGAATATAGTATTGCTTTGGATTATCATTTAGTAGCGAAGAGCTACACACTAAAGAGAATCAAGATAGTTACCAAATTATGGCTAGCGTGTAGTTAGAGCAGTAATCAGAATGTTCTGACTCACATGAATCTTTGGGGGCTGGTTAATTTTAAAGACTCTAGAATTGAAATAGGTAGGCAGCCCACGAATATTCTACTTGATCTATAAAATAAGCAAAACAAATATTCCCTATAGATCTAGTGATCAAGTCATAGTCCTTCTGTTACAGCAGTCAGAGCAGGGAAAAGCCATCCAAATAAGGTATTGCTTATCCCTAAGCTTCCCTACACACGTGGACACGTAACTCTTTTAAAAAGAACTTTATTTTACCCTTTCTCCCATAATATCCTTGACTACGTGGATCACAAAGACAACACGGGGATTCTAGCAACTGCTGAGTGTATATATATGTGTGTGTGTGTATATATATGTATATATGTGTGTGTGTGTGTGTGTATTTTAACTTTAAACTCACAAAAGGAAGAAATAAGCTCAGGATGTAGCTTATTATAAAGCAGGCTCAGGCTGAAATCCACAACCTGACTCCTGTAAGCTCTCAGTAAAACCACTAGACTAGCATGACATTCTGTCCCTAGAGAAATTAGACCTATTTCAAAATTAGTGTTCAGTAATCTCCAAAAGGACTTGCTTTTTCCCTGTCCCCGATACCTGGTTACTTTAGTAAATAGACACAGTCCTTGTGCAAAAGATTTGAGAAGGACTCACAGTATGTATTTGTGATGACATTGCAGGATCCTTCCTCAAGGGAGCCTGTCTTTCCTTTGATCCAAAGAGATCTGGGTCTGGCAGCTGACTTAGGTTTAGGTATTAGGGAAGGACCATGACTTGATCACTAGATCTATAGGGGATATTTCTTTTGTTTATTTTATAGATCAAGTAGAATGTTAGTGGGCTGCCTACCTATTTCAATTCTAGAGTCTCTAAAATTAACCAGCCCCCAAAGATCCATGTGAGTCAGAACATTCTGATTACTGCTCTAACTGCACGCTAGCCATAAATTGGTAACCATCTTGATTCTCTTCAGTGTGGCTCTTCAGCCTCCATTATTCCAGAACTGTCTCACCCAGATTGAAACCAGGGAGCCTCTTCCAACTACAATGTGTTCCTACCGGCATACAGAGCAATCCCAGTTCCATACTTCTCAAAGGTGCTGATCCTTCCTCTCGTTATAGATGTCTCTCTTAATGCCTTAAAGAAGAGCGAGGCGAGCAGACCGCTTGAGGTCAGGAGTTTGAGACCAGCCTGGCCAACATAGTGAAACCCCATCTCTACTAAAAATACAAAAATTAGCCGGGCATGGAGGCACGTGCCCATAATCCCAGCTACTCGGGAGGCTGAGAAAGGAGAATCACTTGAACCCGGAAGGTGGAGATTGCAGTAAGCCGAGATTGTGCCACTGCACTCCAACCTGGGTGACACAGCAAGACTATATCTCCAAAAAAAAAAAAAAGAAAGAAAGAAAAGCAATGTCTAGGCCCTCTTGAGGGGCACATTCAGAACCACTCTTAGACCTTGGTAACCAGGTTTATTGTGCTAGGCTCTATACTGTAGGGGAGACTGCTGTGATCCTCCTCTTACTGTGCCCCTTTCCACAGGGTGAAGTCTCTCATAAGGTTACAATAGTCAACTGTCCGTCATGGCTGCCATTTCAACTGAAAGGTCAACTGGAGTAACAGATGGGGTGGATCTGCTCCCAAACTCACATACACGGTTGTTGGCAGGTCTTGATCCCTCACCACATGGGCACAGAGGGTGGCTCACAAGATGCCAACTTGAATCTCTCAACCAAGAGATCTCAGAGAGGGAGAGAGACCGCCCAAGAGGGAAGTCACCATGTTTTTATAGTCTAATCTCAGAGATGACATTATGTCTGCTGGACTCTATTCATTAGAAGAACTTCACTAAATCCAGCCTACATCCAAGGAGAAGGGATTACACAGGAATGTGAACACTGGAAGGCTGGCATTGGTGCAACCTTAACGGCTACCTAACACAGCTTCCTTAGTAGGACTCAGAAATACTCCCAAGTAGGAAGGGCCTTGTGTAGGCAACAAAACAGCAAATGTCCACTACAAGTACTCAGGTAAATGAAGTACCCAAAGATTAAAGGAACCAGAATAGACTCTGAAAAAAGCAAGGTAATGGGTCACAGGACAATTTTAGAAGTTCTCCCATTTTCAGTTCATTTTTGCCTAGTTCCTAAGGCGTATGTGCAAGCCCAGCCATTTGTCTGTGCAGAACAGACAATGTCCACATGGTGTGATTCAACAGACACAAAGAAAGTCTGTCTCCTGAGACCCAGGGAAGCCTTGCCCCCAAATCCCATACTATCACTCTCTTTTTCTTACATTTTGTACATTCCAAAATGAGATTTTTTTTTTAAGCATAAAGCTTCTTGACATAAGGCAAACACCTCTGAGGCTTTTAATATGGGAAAGTTTTATCAGTCATTACACCTTGGTATGAATTTGGTGGCTTGGGTATTTTCTAGAACATTCTTTGATTGTGAAAGGAGGGTATAGGAAAGAAGAAATACCAGGAGGGTCCCTAGAGATGATCTTGAGGTGGTGATTCTGTCCAACAGAAGTGAAGGGGCATTGAGCAGAGATGAATATAAAGCCATCCTTCGTTTTCTTCATCATTTAGCGCACAATTTTCAGTCAGCAACAGACAATGACATTGTACTGATGCACAGTCCTTGTTTTTCTTTTTTTTCTTTTTTTTTTTATTATACTTTAAGTTCTAGGGTACATGTGCAAAACATGCAGGTTTGTTACATATGTATACACGTGCCATGTTGGTGTGCTGCACCCACTAACTCATCATTTACATTACATATATCTCCTAATGCTATCCCTCCCCGCTTCCCCCTCCCCACAATAGGAACCGGTATGTGATGTTCCCTTTCCTGCGTCCAAGTGATCTCATTGCTTAGTTCCCACCTATGAGTGAGAACATGTGGTGTTTGGTTTTCTGTTCTTGTGATAGTTTGCTGAGAATGATGGTTTCCAGCTGCATCCATGTCCCTACAAAGGACACGAACTCATCCTTTTTTATGGCTGCATAGTATTCCATGGTGTGTATGTGCCACATTTTCTTAATCTGGTCCGTCACTGATGGACATTTGGGTTGATTCCAAGTCTTTGCTATTGTGAATAGTGCCACAATAAACATATGTGTGTATGTGTCTTTATAGCAGCATGATTTATAATCCTTTGGGTATATACCCAGTAATGGGATTGCTGGGTCAAATGGTATTTCTAGTTCTAGATCCTTGAGGAATCGCCACAGTCCTTGTTTTATCTGACACTTCATTCTATGACACCCGAGTGAGGGAGACATCATGTCCGCTATTTAATAGAGGAGGTTAAGTGACTTGCCCAGTGTCACAGCTACTTTGCTATTTTGCAGCAGAGTCAGAATTACTACCAAAGGAAGTGGATTCCAACATCAGTGTTCTTTGTACTACATCTTCCAGCCCAAGGAAGCAGGATAATGGCAAGGTGGAGGGCAGAGGGGGTGAGGGCAGGTTTCCAGAGTGATCTTTAGAAAAATACACTCTTGACAAGGAGAGTTGTCACTCCTCACGACTCTGACAACACAAATAAAACACCCCTACTTGAATGGATGGCAAACAGTTTTGCAGGCATTAGGGGTTTTTAATCCAATCTTGAGCACTCAGATTTTGATTACATAGGACATTTGGGGAAAGAGTAGTTTATATTGAGTGGGAAGCCGTATTGTTCTGTGTTTAAAGTATGCACGCTCTGGGAGGGAGCTTTAGAATATTATGGCTCTGAAAGAAACACTTTCATCCTGGCAGTGGTATTTTCAAGCCTAAAACGACTTCATCATTTTCAATGGCCCACCCAGACACAGCCAAGGACAAGACTGATACCCAGGCTGATATTATGCTAAGTCTTGGATGACCCTTTAAGTCCTTGTTTTTGTCTTCTACCTCAAACTTGAGAGTAAGGGACCTTAGGTTGACCTGTTGCTCAAGAACCAAGGTGAACAAATGTTATCTGTGAAGGGCCTGCTAGTAAATATTTTAGGCTTTGTGGGCCAGACATCTCTGTCACACTATTCAACTCTGCCACTCTAGGGCAAAAGCAGTGACAGGCTATAGGTAAACAAATAGGTGTGGCCAGAGCTGGCTGTGAACTTGCAGGACCCAGAGAGTTGAGTGCTCCTTAATTTGTTAAACCCTGGGCACCTTGCTTGTCTCACCTTAATCGCAGGCCTGAGCAGGACTGTATCATAATAAAATCATGTTTACAAAAGCAGTAGGCATCCTAAAAGCCAAAAAGCAGAAGCAATCCAAGTGTCTATCAACTGAGGAATGGGTGAAAAAACGTCGTCTATCCATACAATGGGATATTATTTGGTCATAAGAAGGAATGAGATACTGACACATGCTACAGCATGGAGAAAACCTAGAAAGTGGTATGCTAAAAACAAGAAGTCAGTTATAAAAAAAAAACCCCAGTATTACATGATTCCACTCATTCAAATGGAATGTCCAGAACAGGGAGGTCTATAATGACAGACAGCACATCTGTAGTTACTTGGTGAAGAGGGGCAGAATGAGAAGACATTAAGGGGTAGGGATGGTAGCTAAAGGGCTTCGACGTGATGAAAATGTTCTGAAATTGACTGTGGCGATGGTTGCACATGTCTGTGAACACACTAAAAACGATTGAATTGTTCACCTTAAATGGGTAAATTTCATGGTGTGTGATTTGCATATCAACAAACTGTTTAGGGAAAAAAGAACACGAGTGGTCCACAGGCTGGATTTGGCCCATTCTCCAGAGTTTGCTGACCCAGCTCTAGTGTAATTTTTTTAATGTATCCTTCTTTCATATTCATGGTAAACCTGTGAGGCAGATATTATTTGGGCTCTAAATGATTGCGGAACTTGCCCGGGGTCACTCAGCAAGGGGAGGACCAGAGTGCCCTCTGAGAACTTCCGTGCTACTGAGCACATCACTCAGACTAGAAGTCTCCATTTTTATCTCCTCCGGAGTGTGTGGCCCAGAGCTCTGTGCCCGGAGAAGATACTTTCAACTGTTGATTTGATTTGTACTTAGAGAAGAAAAACAGTGTAACGGGTAAAAGCACAGACTCTGGAGTGAGACTGCCTGGATTCAAATTCCAGCTCATTGCTACTGCATGATCCTAAGCAAATCAGCTTTTTCTCTCTGCCTCAGTTTTCTCATCTGTAAAATGGGGATAACAAGAGCTCCTACCTCATAGGATTCTTGTGGGAAGTTAATGAATTCTATATGAGAACAGTGACACAGATTTGCTATTACTATTATTTATAAGCTACGCTTTTCATGTGTGTTGGTGGTCCTGCAAGCAGTGCAATCTGTTCTAATGATGGACATTTCAGGCATCAACAACAGGTCAGCAGGGAAAATCGGGGGGACATGGGAGATGTTTGGCCCTAATCAAATCACACCCTAGGCATGTCTTGCTGTTCAACCAAACTTCACAACATCCCCAGGCCTCTGACTCTCCCGAGTGCATGGGATGTTTGGGGTAACTAATGGATGGAGGAGTTCGACTTTCGCTGCCTGGACCTGCCGTGATGGGAGGGGGCAGGGGGTGTACCCCACGCCTCAGCCACTCAGCACTATCCGGAAGCGCCTCACATTCCATTTAGCTTATAATAGCAGATATGAAAATTTTATCAGGTTTTCTGCCTTACTCTTGTGAAATATTAAACATCAATAAATTATTAAGCCAATGTAAAATACTACAAATGTTCCTACACTTCAAAAGGCACTTCAGAAGCACGTTGATTACAGGGCTATTTTGGGCAAAGCAAACCTGCCCCAATAAGGAGGTATCCTTTTTCTTCTCCCATTATCTGTGTTCCTTCATAGGGAAATCTCTATTCTGGGATTCACGCTCTACAAATAAGCCCCTAAGCAGCAGGAGTTCTGCACAGGTAGCCACTTGACTTCTAGGAGGAGTGTGGGCAAGATCTGGAATCTGCACCCGGGAGGAGGGAACAGAACTGCAGGCCTGGGGCCCAAACTTTGAAAAAAATGACATTGTGTTAGGTGTTCCCACACTGACCCTTCTCTCCATCTTGGAAGTGGGAGTGCATCTTGGGTGTGGGTTGTGGCCAGAAAGGTTTCTGACGCCCAGCACTGCAGCTGCTTCTCTGGTCCTCCCACGGCCCAGCCTCCTGCACCTGCATCTGGTTCAGGACAGAGGGACAGCTCCAAGAGAAACCAAAATGAGACACCCCACTGGTGCACAAGCTGCTCAGCTCAGGTCTCCATTACAGGGCGGCCCAGAAAGGGAAGAGAGGGCTTTCCTGCTTTGTTACAAGTTGCCACACAGCTAAGCATGCAGAGGCAAGTCAGCCATGATGGGAACATGACACAGGACAGCGTGGGGTGACAGCAAGGCCCGGACAGCAGCAGCAGACACGACAGCATTCAGCATGCAGCAGGGAGCCGTGGGGCAAAAAGGCGCAGTGCCTACAGCACCTGGCAGAGCCCCCAGGACAGAGCTGCTCCCTCAAGACTCCATCGAGGCTGTGCCTTTCCCCACGCCCGCCCAGGAAGGCTGGTCCCAGCCAGACTGTCCTTTACCTCTCCACCCCAGCCTCGCCTCTGCCTCTCTCTGTTTCGACACTGTCTCTGTGTATGGGGTGTGTGTGTGTGTGTGTGTGTGTGTGTGTGTTTATCCATTTATATAATTTATTTCGTAAATCAATTTAGCATCTTACCCAAGGAAGAAAGGTGTAACCATTAGGAATAATTTTGCCTACCCGTAACAGAAACCTGACCAGCTGTGGCTTAGCACACCAGGACAGGTCCCATTTACCTCACACAGCCTGGTGGTAGCGGGTGCAAGGTTGATCCCGGGTCGCTGAGGATCCAGGCTCCCTACTCTTGCAGCACTGTCTGCATTCTTTAGTGTACTCGCTCTTTCTCCTTCATGCTACTCCTCTAGGTGTCACATCCCCCAGGGAAGCATCAAGCAAAGAAAATCTGACTATAGGGACTTGGAAAAGCAGGGCCTGTTTTCCTCACCACAGGCAGTCCAGAGGGAAGCAGACGCCCATGGGATTTCAACCACTCAGCAGTGCTGGCGCCTCCCGTGCCTCCACACCACAATCTGTGGTGAATGGGCCTCTGGCATCACTTGCCAGTTCTTGGTGACAAGATGGCTGCCACAGCCCCAGACATCACATCTGCCTTCAAGGTAGGAGAGGGAAAATGGGCAAAGCCAGCTCCAGCTGCATATGTCTCCTTTCATCAGAAAAGCAAAAGATACATTTGCTGGTGAGACTCTTATCTCTCTCTCTGCAGCCTAGGCCTCTGCCTTGTGAGCCAAATCCACACATCCAGCTGCCTCCTGGACATCTCTCAGACCACCATACATATGTGAAAAGACCAGGAGACCTGGGTTTAAGACTGAGCCATGCCACTGGCTAAGACCTAGGAAAAGGCACTTCATCCCTCGGAATCTAGGTTTCTATCTAACTTTGGGAATAGCGCTCCCTGAAGACTTCCCATAGAGTTACTGTGAGGATGAAATCAGACAATGCAGGTAAAGGTGCTTTGAAATTGCAAAGCATGGCAACATTTCCTCGTGTGTTCCAAGAATAACAGAAACAAAAAATGTGCACTGCCAGGCACGGTGGCTCATGCCTGTAATCCCAGCACTTTGGGAGGCTGAGGCAGGCAGATCACTTGAAGTCAGGAGTTTGAGACCAGCCCAGCCAATATGGTGAAACCCCATCTCTACTAAATATACAACAATTAGCCAGGCATGGTGGCAGGCGCCTGTAATCCCAGCTACTCACAAAGCTGAGGCGTGAGAATCACTTGAACTCCGGAGGCGGAGGCTGCAGTGAGCCGAGGTCACACCATTGCACTCCAGCCTGGACAATAAGAGTGACTTCATCTCAAAAAAAAAAAAAAAAAATGAAAATAGAACTGCCATATGATAGTCAGAGACATTGGCGCTCCCATGTTTACTGTAGCACTATTCACAGTAGCCAAGATTTAGAAGCAACTTACATGCCCATCTATGGAAGAATGTGGTACATATATACAACAGAATACTATTCAGTGGAGACTGGCTGGAGGGAGAGCTGTCTGAAGATGGCTCTGGAAAGCCTTGGAGGCAAGCAGCTGCCAGCTCCTCTGAGCCTCGGGATGTTGGAGGGCAGTGGCGGGGCAGGGGGAGGGTGCAGCTACAATCTGCTCCACGCAGCTCCACAGGGCTTCTGGGCACAGGGAGAGACCCCTGGGCAGGCCCCATTCAGTATTCAGATGACAGAGGAATACCAGCTCCTGGAAAAATTAAAAGGTATTCATTCTTTTTAAATGTTGCAGCCATATTTAGGAAATCCTGGCTGCAGTGATGCAAGCCTGGTCTCATTAGACAGAACTTCTCAGCACCAACCTATTCTGGGCCTGAGCACAGCATGCCATGTGCAATGTTGCCACCGGCTCAACCTGAGTATATTTTGAAGGCTGGCTTGGTTTGATTTCTCAGTCAAATGTATCTCAGGATTGATATTCCACCAAAAACCATTTGGAAATCACAGCACCCTTCGACATGATCATGACGGCATTCTCTCACCAGTCCCAGCTTTAAAAAGCTGCTGGGTTCAACTAAGAGTCACGTGGCCGGGCTCCAGCCTGGGAGGAGTCCCCAGTCTTCCCACGTTCCCATCTTTGTTTAGGCACTGCCGTCGGCACCATCTCTTGTCTCTTGCCTCAAGCCCTGAATTCACTCAACAAAAAGGCCACCTCTTCCCCCAAACCTGCTACCACCCTGCCAACCTCTCACCAAAACAATTTTCACAACCTCTGACATGGTATTACTGCTACCACTCTCCCCTCTTGCCTTGCCCCAGCCACCTGCAGGACCCCGTAAGGGAAGCACCCATGACCTGGTGAAAACTGTGGCAGCATCATCCAAAGGGAGGCAGGAGGCAGAGCCTTGTGCAGCTGGGTATACCAGAGTATACCAGGGAGAAGCCCAGCATGCCCTTGTTGACCCAAGGCCTCCCTCCTTCCCCTGTCCACCACGGACTGACCCAGCCCATACGCCCTGCCTCAGGGATGCTGGGAGTCTATATGACATCTCTGCACCAAATCAAAAGGTTCCCCTTCTCAGACACTTCATTTCTATGCATTTTTAAACTCTCACCATTTTCTGATTTTTATTAGAATGAGACACTTCCACTTCCATTTCCCAGAATGGTCATATTAGACCAGTGCAATCTATGGTTTCTATGACATAAACAATGCTCTCTTAAATGTATGCTTGGGCAGTGCACAGCCTGCACAACTGTACACAGAGGCCCTGCCCAGCCTTCTGCCTACTGCTAGAGTCACCCAGAAGCCTGTCCCCTTCCCTCTGATTCTAGTCATTGATAAGGCAACCACACACACCCACACACAAAGAAATATGAGCAGACCGCCTGCCTGAGTCCAGAACCACCTGTCACTTGGATATTTCCCTTGCCAAGCTGAACCAGCCCCAGAGCATCCAAGGATGCCTCGGGAAGGCATCCTTGCTTCCCCAGAGAGTAGACGCTAATGGATACCTAATTCAATGGCTCTCACATTATAAAGTGGTGGCTAATAAAAAGCATTTATAGAATATTCAGTGGAGAACTTTACATCCGCACTCCACCCATAAAAGCTTGATTGTCTCCAGAGGTTACACATTCACGTGGGTCAGAGAGGCTGGCCGGAGCCTGCTCCAAACTCATACCCAGAGCATCCAACCACAGTCAAATATCGTTCCACTCACAGTGGCCTGAGTAATTTCTCCCTCTCACTGCCCTCGGGTTTGAGCTGTGTGCTGTGCCCTGGCTGTCCTCAAGCCCGGGCCCTGTGTTCTGCAGTTTGCCTCCAGCTGGTGTGCAGAGGGCACATCTTCCTGCTTAAGGTCAGGGTTGTCTATGCTGCCTTTGCTTGGAGCAGCCCTGTGCTAAGCATCCAGCATGGCTTAGCTCATGAACCAGCTTGATCTTGTGTGGTGAGTCCTGTTAACATCCCCATTTTCTGGAAGAGAAAACTGAGACTCAACAGAGGTAAAGCAACCTGCTCAAAGTCCCACAGAGTCTGGCCCCTAAGCACTGCAATCGATCTAAGGCAATCACGTAGGTTAGCTGGTGTGACTTGCGTCTAATGTTTTCGGTGATTTGCCCCAGGCTCTGACTCCTCCAAGATGGTCCCAGCTCCACCATCCTGCTGGGTCCCTCAAAGAGAAGTGAGGATCCCAGAGCCCACTTGACCATTTTCCTAAGAATCTGACTGACGCATTCCAGCTGGAGAGCTGTGTTTAATTATCCATTCTGTGACCAGCTAGAGGCAGAGATGACCTTCAGCTTCATGCCCTCCAGAGAGCCCTGGCAGCCTTGGACCACCCAAGGAATGAGTGGGGTGCCACACACCCACATGACAGGCTGCAGAACACACCCGCAGTGGGTGGGCCCACTATCCACCTCCACCACCCGTCTTCCTTCCTGCCCTGGACATTCAAGGTGAAAGCCAGCCATCTTGTCCAGCTCCCAGAAATGGGCCAGTATCAAGTGGGAGGGAGGGAGGGAGGTGACAGGGTGAAAGGATGAAATTAGGAAACTGAGGCTCAAAGGGTTGTGTTTATCTGCCCAAAGTCTCAGTATTCCTTAGAAGCCTGATTGTGACTAAAAGTCCTGCAGACTACTCCCCAGCCCATCCCTTCCTCAGCACCTCCAATTTCTGTGGGAGCCCCAAGTCCCCGGCAGAACAAAGCCTCGTGCCCCATGCCCTTCTACGCACAGCAGCCTAGCACTAAAGCAAACTGCTAGGAGCTGCCACGCACCAGCTGTGACTTTCCCTCCTGCTCTTCTATACCAAGGACCCTGCCTACTTTGCTTCTATTCTCTCACATTTCTTCCTCCGGAAAGCCTTCCCCAAACCCTGAGGTCACAAAAACTATCCCCTCCTCTGTGCTCCTGGTACCAAGTGCATACTCTGCCCGGTCTAGCACATACTCTAGCACATTCCTAGACATCTGCTGGGCTCTGGCTCCCTCAGGGGGTCAGGTTCTGGGAGGGCAGGGGCCAGGGTGTTCAGTATCGCGTATTCCTGGAGCCCAGCATAACAGCTGGCACCCAGACACTGAGTGAAAACAGCAACACCCTTTGGACTTGCGTGTGGAAAGCCACAGTGCACCTGGCCGGGAAGATGGCTGAAAGGGACAGAAGGAAGGGCGGAGGCACCAGCAGCTGCCCCCCTTCCCGTCTCTCTATTTCTCCTAACCCCATTCACCACCTTCCTTCAACCTTCCTCCACCCCACACAGGTGTTTCTAAGGGACGCCTCTTGGATGAGTTCCAACTCTGTTCCCACGGCAGTGCTCCATCCACAGGAGCCGCAGCATCGGCAGGGGCTGCTTTTGCCCAGCTAAGCCCCCTCGGGGGGCCCTGCGCACTGTCCCCAGGAGGGCCCCTGGGCCAAGAGGGAGGGGCTGGCTGGGGTTGTGATGGCTCCACAACGAGGTTATGCCCGGGGCTCAGGGTCAGGCCAGGGGGCCCGGACAAGAGAGGAAGCAGTGACCCTGTTCACCCACTAGAGGGAGAAGGCAGCCTTGGGCCACTTCAGGAACCAAGCCTGGAGGATGGAGAAGTTCCAGTGAGGCTGGTCACTCATCAGAAGAAAGAATGTTCTAGAAATAGAAGGTTCTCACTAGGGGGAACACTCCTCTAGAGACATCAGTTCTGTGAGAGGAGGGACTGTCGTGTCGGTCTAGGCTCTATCCTCCGCGGTTAAAACAGTGAGCAGCGCACGGTGAATACTCCGTGACATCTGCCAAATGAGTGAGTGGGTGGATGGTGGAACCGAGACGATAAGCTGGTGTGGAAGGACTCCAGCGGGACCCGTGTGGATGCTAAGGCAGGAGTGGCTGAAACAGTGCCTTCCGGGCAGCATCTCCAGTTCGGGACGCCAGGACCCCTCACCCGCCCAGGGAGGCTGGGAAAACCCCGGGAGCTGCCCCTTCTCCTCTGCTTCCGCCAGATCTGGGCTGTCTAGCCCAGCGCCTGTCCAAGAAACGCCTCCCAGTGTCTGATGCTTCTTCATTCCAGATCACATCCAGCTGAGCTAATCGGGTCTCAGGGCTTGATTTTGAGATCATTCTGAGTCTGTTTTGTAGGCAGTGCAAATTGTAGCTCCAACGGGTTTCTTGGCCAAGCCTGATGGTGCTAAAATAGCGTAAGGAATGGGGGCGTGTAAAGTTGGCTGATTGTTGAACAATAGTGGCACCCTACCTGGCACCTGGTGAACCTCATTACCTGCTGCCTGATGACCCACCAGGGCAGTGAAAACACATATTACTGTCTACACGCTGTTGTCATGAGTGATGGGGTGCCCAGAAGCCCCCCCCCAGCCTATTGCTATGGTCTGAATGTTTGTGTCCCCCCGAAATTCATTTGTTGGGACCTAACTCCTACTGTAATGGTGTTAAGACGGTGTCACCTTTGGGAGGTGATCTGGTCATGAAGGCAGAGCCCTTGTGAGTGGGATTAGTGCCCTTATAGAAGAGACTGAGAGAGCTGCCTTCCCGTTTCTGCTGTGTGAGAACACAGAAGGTGTCCTGTGTGAACCATGAAGACAACCCTCCCCAGTCACCAAGTCGGCCGGTGCCTTGATCTTGGACTTCTTAGCCTCCAGAAGTGTGATAAACACTTTTCCGTTGTTTCCAGTTTACCCCGTCTATGGTATTTTGTGATAGACGTCCAAACAGACTTAAGATACCTGTGTATTACATGAGGGGCAAAACCAAGAGGACTATGCAGACAGCAGATCTCTCAGGGGCGCTGGGACCCCATCCGGTTCAATCCACAAAAAGCAATGCAGAGCCTGGATTTGGGAAGACAGAGGCTCCTGGAGCACACGCTGGCCCCTACACACTAGCTGTCTAACCCTGGTCAGGTTTCTTTGTGTTTTCCAAACCTCAAGTTACTCATCAGTTAATGCAGGTAATCCTTAACTACTGCATGGGATGGTGGTGAGAATGTCACAGGTTAAATGTCTCTCCTGGAGTGGATGCTTGGTAGTGGTAGTTATTATTCCAAGTGAGGTGTTGGGTCTGTGTCAGACCCATCAGTTCAAGGTCACAGGGCTGTCTCCTATTCAGGGGCAGGCCAGAGTCTCAGAGCCTAGGAATCTGGTCCTGGAACTCAGCCTCAGTCCCCCACCTTTCCTCAAGCAGTGACAATTTGACAACTCCTCCAATGTTGCCCCTTCTCCTGCCCCTCCTCGCCCCTCTGCTTCTAGAAGTTCAGGGAGGTTGCCTGGACCCATGTTGCTCAGGGCATGCTGGGAGCCCCTCATCACAGCCTCTGCCACAGCAGGTAAAGGCCTTGATGAGATTTGATTTCTTATTAGGCAAGCCCAATGGGGTGAAGAGAAATTCCAGGTCTTTCCACAGCCCCCTTAAAAGCACTCGCTTCATCAAGCCAACCAAGATTAGTAATTTACATTTTTGTAAAAATCCACGCAGGAGAGGCATTGTGTAAATCAGTGCCTTATCCAATTAAAAAAACACTTCACGGCCATCGTTTCCAGCAGGGCTCTTATGAGGCGTAGCAGAGCCTGGCTCTGTGTGAGAGCAGAGGTGATAGAGCTGACATTTCAATTAGCTTCATCTTACTTGGGAAATGTATACCTTTCTCTGGCATAATTACATCCTGAGCTCATCCTCAAGTCCTCCTGCCCTTGAAAGTCGCTCTCCAGCCTCACCTCCTCCTCCAGGAAGCCTTCCCTGGTCCCCGCCCCTGGGCCCCGTCTCTCTTCTAACTTCCTAACTTCAGCATGCCCTGTTACACCACCCTTTCGGCCCCTGCTTGAAGGTGCTGTTGTGGCCTCCAAGACAAGCCAGCTCTAAATCCACGCATTCGTATGAGGCCGTGGATGTGAGTAGCCAGGGCTCCTACCTTCACAGGGTACACAGAGAAAAGTCACGAACAGCAGCTGAGGCCTGCAAAGCCCCCAGTTCCTAATGGAGATCCTACATCATCCAACCCCCAGTTCAGCACATGCAGACCCGGTGAGGCCACCACAGAGAGGCATGAGGAGGACGATCAGAGATGAGAGGTGACTTTGCCCCCGAAAGTCACCAGGCACAGGCTCAGGTCCTGGAATTGGAATGCCTGTGTCCAGATGCCACCCCTGATTCTTGCTGTGTGTGAGACCTCGGACAAGTCACTTCCCCTCTCTAAGACCCAGTTTCCCATCCTATATAATAAAGGATAAAACAGCTCCTACCTCATGGGAAAGGTATGAGGGTCAGATGGGCTCAGCTATGGATAGTGCAGAACAGGGCCAGGCACCGCCATGGTGCCATTCTACAGTGGCTTCCCTATTGGGTTCTGGGGTTCTGACCACAGGCTTGTGTCTTTGACCATGGCCTCCCCCGCTAGGAATCCTCTGGGATCCGCAGGTCTGGAGCCCCTCTCCCTCTCCCGACAGACAGCCCCATTCATAAACTTGCCTCTGCCCACCGTCTCCACCTGATGCCCTTGCCTGGGATGTTCACAGGCACTGGCCTACCAGGATGACCCCTGCCTCTGGAATAACCCCTTGGGCTCTGGCAATCGTCTCATTATCAACCACCATAAGTAGGATAAGAAAACCGAAGCTCTGAGAAGAAAAACGACAAGCCCGGTTCCTCGCAGCTGGCAATGGCAGAGCCAGGATTCAATACCAAGTCTCTTTAACCCCAAAGTCCAGGTTCTTCCTGCTAAGTGGCTATGCCCTGGCCCCACCAGGAAAGAGTCAGTAGCACCCGTCAGGCTCACTCAAGCTGGATCTCCTGACAGCTTCTTCTCACTCCTGTCAGCCCTATCCACTCCCTGGGCACTGAGAGAAATGCAACTTTGTTTTCTCTGCCTTTCTTCATCACCATTTTCATCACTACTATCCCCTGCCTGCTTCTTCTAGCAAACTCTTATTCATCCTTCAAAACCCCAAAAGAAATGTGACCTCCACTTAGAAAGTGTTACAGATGCTCCTACTCTTTAGGCCAGTTTATATATCCCTCCACTATGTTCCTAATCCTTTTCTCTGTTTAGACTTTGTTTGTAATCGATGCCTGTTCCTCTGCGCAGGATTCTCAGCGCTTCAAGGGCTGAGTCTCACCCATAAAATCACCAAAACAGAGCTTTTCCATGCCCCACCCCATCCTCATATTTGAGGGGCCAATCATAGATAAATTGATCCCAAATACACCTGGAAAAAAACACACGGACTGAGGGGCCTCTGTGACTTCAAGGTGCAAACAAACTCAGATTCTGAGAATGAACAAGTTCTTGGATTAGCTGACATCATGGATCAGAAGTGTGTGAAACCCTGAAAAAGATTTTCTTTTTCTTTTTTTTTTTTTTTTTGAGACAGTCTCACTCTGTCACCCAGGCTGGAGTGCAGTGGCACAATCTTGGCTCACTGCAAGCTCTGCCCCCCAGGTTCACACCATTCTCCTGCCTCAGTCTCCCGAGTAGCTGGGACTACAGGCACCCACCACCACGCCCAGCCAATTTTTTTGTATTTCTAGTAGAGATGGAGTTTCACCATGTTAACCAGGATGGTCTTGATCTCCTGACCTCGTGATCTGCCCGCCTCAGCCTCCCAAAGTGCTGGGATTACAGGTGTGAGCCACCGCACCCGGCCCTGAAAAATATTTTCAACTCTGGCTTCAAAGGCTTTTCCATCAGCCTCCCAGCTACGCTGCCCAGTTCATCCTCCCCTCTCCACCAGTGCCTAGGCTCTTCTCAGATAAAGGCCTTAGAGTCAAATTTGTTCCCCATCAGCACTCCCCTGTCTGAAGCCCTAGAAACAAGAATCCCAGGCCCTTTTGACAACTCAAGTATT
Organism: Trachypithecus francoisi; assembly: GCF_009764315.1. NCBI lineage: Eukaryota > Metazoa > Chordata > Mammalia > Primates > Cercopithecidae > Trachypithecus > Trachypithecus francoisi. The sequence continues at coordinate 122,498,853 of NW_022681458.1, read as the reverse complement.
TTGCTGTATTTTTCCTTGAAATAAAAGGAAGGTAATGATATGCACAGCAACATTAATGCAACATTGAGATAAAAAATACATTATTCATAAGCATGAAAATAATGTTAAGGTGCTGCTAGTGTTTTAATCACTGGCAGTAATACTCGGTTTTGCAACAACAGACTTTCTGTGCAGTCACTTAAAACATCACATTACTCAGAAATGAAATGATCTCAGCTGCAGCCAATGCAAGCTGCTCGTTCACAGGTGAAAGGAAGTCCCTAGTCTCTGGACCCAAAAGCCAAAGAGACATTTCCCCCATCTGCAGCTGATGGGGGTGAGTCCGACAGTAAACGCCTTCTGCCTTGGTTGCACATCAGCATCTCCCGAGTTTTCTTTAAAATACCAATGCCCAAACCCCACCTGCAGATATTCTGTTGTAATTGGCATCACTGCTACCCATTCCCCTCCGCCACTGTATCCCCTGCCATCCATCGTCCTCTGCCCATCCCTCAATGCCCATCTCATCTCCCCCTCTTCCTCCCCTTCCACATCCCCACCATCCTCCTGCTGCTGTTAGCTGTGACGGAGGAGGCACGGGGACTAGACAGAGACGATGACAGGGTTGGAGGAAGCAGTGACCTCCCGGCAGCATGGAGGGCAGCATGGGGATGCTGAGAGCGTGGAAAGGCCCCAGCAATGAGATCTGGTACTTGGATCCACACAGAGACAAAGACAGATGCTGTCAGCAGTCACTCCAGGTCCAGGGGAGAAAACCAGCACATAAACCTACAGTGACCAGTTGTGTGACCACTGCCCTCGGGAAGGGACCCAGGGGCTGGGGGAGCAGAGAGGGGCCCCACGGCCCAGCCTGTGGGATCGACCAGGGATTCCCAGAGAACTGAGAGTCACAGGATTGTACCAGCTGCCTGGATTTAGCTAACAATTAGCTATTTACCATTGTTATGGGTCGTAATGTACATGTGTTCCCCCAAAATTCTTTAGTGGAAGAATGGAACTGTTTTGGGAGACAGGGTCTCTAAGAAGGTAACAGGGTAAAGTGAGTTCATGAGGCAGGGATTCTGATCCAATATGGCTGCTGTCCTTACAAGAAGAGATGAGAGACAGCCATGGGAGGACCCAGGGAGAAGACGGCCACCTGCTGGCCAAGGAGAGTGGCCTCAGAAGAAACCACCCTGCCAATGCCTTCATCTCAGGCCTCCAATCTCCAGAACTGAGAGCAAATACATTTCTGTAGGCTAAGCCACCCAGTCAGTGGTAAACCATGCATCCTCGCTCTCCAAAGCTGCTGAGTCCGGTTGGGTGGTGAGGACACCAAGGCTTGGGAACACGGAGTAACCTGCCAATGGTCCAGGGTGCTGGCAGCCAAGCTCTCAACGGTGCCTACAGGAGTGAGGTAGGCAGATGAGGTGAGAGGGTTCTGAGGGTCACTGGTCCCTAGACAGGGGGTGCCCACTCGCCTCAACTCAACCCACACCATGACTGTCTCCAAAACAGTCAGGTCCTTCCCTTCCTTCCTGTGTCCTCAGCACCTGTGAGAGGTGTGAGATAGCCTCACGGGCTTAGCCTCCAGGGATGGGTAGACAGCACCCTGGGCACCAGTGGACTCAGACATTCCTGGGAGCAGTGACAGAAAGCGTCCCATCTTCCTGGAGAGCCTGGGCCCAGCAACTCTTGCAGGAAGGAGCAGGTACATTACCAGGAGGTGGCATCTGCGCACTCAGACAGGCTGGAGGGAGACCTCTGCACCCTCACCCAGTCCCTGTTAGAATGGCAGCCCAGGCCCCGATAAGTCCCCTCACGCTCCCACGAGGGTCACTGTGAGAGCTACAGGGACAGAATCTGCCCTTTGCAAGGTCCGAAAGCTTATTTATGGCTGGATGTTTTGAGACATTCATGTATGGATTTTTCTCCTCCATACATTTTCCCCTTTCCCTCCCCATGCCCAGGCAAGTGACTGATTCAGTCCTTCAGTGCCTCAGGGAAGGTGCACCACGGGACAGAAAACAGAAAAAACAGCAAGCCTTCCTGGATCTTCTGTCCCAAAAGTGTCAGCTCTGAGGATAATGGTTCTCAAACTCAGTAATACATCAGAGTGACCCAGAGGACTGATTAAGAGGCTGCTGGCTGGGCCCTCCCACCGCCTGCCGCCAAGACTCTGATTCCTAAGTTTGAGGTGCGACCTGAGAACTTGCATTTCTAATAGGTTTCCAAGCGATGCCAATGCTGCCAGTCAAGGGCCCACTTTGAGAACCGCTGCCCACACGGTGCTGAATATCAGAGGCCCCTGAGGAGCTTTCCAAAACCCCCCAGAGAATCCATTCTAACTGGCCTGGGATGGGCACAGGCACTGGAAAGTTCTTGCAGCTCCCGGTGATTCTAATGCGGAGGCAGGTTCTCAGGCAGAGGTTTTCACCACCTAGTCCCTGGCCTCTGACTGCCTCAGATACACTCACACAGGCTGGCTCCCCTACACCCATCCCAAGGCCCCCACCACACCAATTTCTGCCCTATGTTCACCGCCCAGAATACTCTGCACATGAGTTCCCCTTCCTCGATGCCGGCCCCACTCAAGTGCTCATGTTTCTGAGATGCACTCCCAAGCCCTCTGCAGCCCAGCCCACTTCCCACAGCTCCCTGTTCATTCATGCTCTTCCCATCCATTCAGGGACCACTCACACCTGTGGTCCCAGCCTGCAGGTCGAGGGCTGGTCCTCGTATTTGTTTCTGTGTTCCTGGCACCTCAGCCACAGTGGGTGCTCACTGCCATCTGAATGACCCCTGACGTAGTCATCCTCCCACACTGACCAACTGGCGAGCCATATCTAGTCTCAGCACATGTTGAGAAAAGCAGCACGTGGCTTGCCGAAGAAACATGAGTGGGAAATGGGAGAGCCATCTTCAGATACCCAAAGGGCTGCAGGAAGGAAGAGATAAGCGACTTCCTCGGCGTTGCTCTGGGGGCCTGTCACTGAAGCTCCAGGTGGAGGTCATAAACAGGCAGAGTCAAGGTCACGTCAGGAAGGAGCAAGTTGTTCCCGTGGTGCTTAGAGTTCCCAAGAGAAGGCCTTGGGCAGAGTGCTGCTTCCAGCAGAAATGCTGCAAAAGAATTCCCAAGCAACCAGGCTGGGAGCAGCCTTAGGCCCTTGCAGTCCAGAGAATCTGCTGGTCCATGGCAACAGTGCTCCCCAGCAGCATCTGGGAGCAGGCACAGAGGTGGCAGATGGGGGTCAGCATGAGAGCCCCTGGAGTTGATGCATCTAGTCTACCCAGAACCAGCTTAATGGGCTTGCTTGTAGAAGACTCCATCCGTGGTTGAATGCTCTGCTGTTGCAGTCTTACAATGCTTAATTTTTGAATGTAGCCTCCATATTTTCATTTTGCCCTGGGGCCTCCAAATTCTATAGCAGGTCCTGAGTGTCTCCCCATTGCTACTGTAAGCAGAATGACCTCTGGAGACAGCTGCAGGCCAGAATACCTCTCAGAGCCATCTCCAGACATAAATGAAGGAATAGATGTGAATTCTCTTTGGAAAGGTCAGTCAGCGTTTCAAGAGATGCTCAAATATTTGCTGTTGACAAATGTGTTTATGATAATGGGTTGAAAAACTTCGCAATACTAATCCTAATAATAGCTGCCATTTATTCAGCATCTTCTCTCTTCTAGGTTCCCTATGTTTTTATTTACTCTTCACATACTGAATGAGAGACAAACGACTATTCCCAGTATACAGAAGAGGAAAGTGAGGCTGAGAAGCTAAGTGATTTGCCCAAAGTACCACAGCTGGCCAGTGGCAGAGCCAGGAGTGAAACCCAGCTGCACTCGATCCCAAGTGCAGGCATTTTGAAGGCTTGATTCTTTTCTTGAGTCTGATTCTATCTGGGAGGTTTCACCTCCAAGAAGTTTCCCTGGACCAAAGAAATCCAGGGAAAGTGAAGACTAATGTTGGGCTGAAGGCGAGTTCCAACCCAGGCCAGGCCCCCCGTGGATTCCCTATGAGGGTCCCGCTAATAATACTGAAAGCCAGCTCTAATGGCTGACCCCGTTGGCAGGACCTCCCTTCCTCACTCAAGCCCTTAAAGATTCTAATAGATTTCCCACAGCTGCAGGCAGAGCAAACCTCTGCTGGTTTGAGCTAATGTAGAAGTCACTGAAACGATTCTTACTGGGAATTCTCTATTTCTTTTCCTTATTTTCCCTTTCAACACAAAAGGAAGAAAATATATGACCTAAATCTGCCAGACACCTTTGAAAAGAAGGAAACCCTGGGAGAAACCCATTAGCAATCTTCACAGGCTATTTAATTATTATGAAAATACCCAAGTAGCTAGAAAATACTAAGTAGCTAGAAAATACTTTGAATAAGAAGTTTGAGATTACAGCTCCCTCTGCATTTGCCCCCAAACATGTACAGTAGTTTTACAACACGAGAAAATATTTCCAGATGTAAACTTTCATATAGGGCCCCCAGATCACTTTGAGGAGGTGAGAGTCTCTTACAGAGATGTGCTTTAAAATCATAATTTGTAGCATCCCCAAAAGCATCCTTTGGAAACTGCAAGTTGTCCACATTGGAGCTGCAAACACACCCATCCTTACACTTGTGGAGAACACGGCAAAGGAAATTTAAGGAGAGATGTGGCTGCTTCAATCCTTTTTAAATGCACACATGGACTCTAGAGTTTGACTGGACCTACCAGTTACTAATCCTGTGCTTGGCTGAGCTGACTGGTCCATCAACCAGCTATGAGGACCAAAACAAAATGCTTTTAGGAAAAGGATTCTTAAGAATTCACGTAAGTCAGTCATAGCGATCGACACAAAGTCGAAAACCTACCTCTGGAAATTTCCATCTATGCATTTGTTCAGTACAGTTATTGAATCATTGTTCTTTGCACAAAAACATGCCCAACACATAGTCCCAGGCATTTTCTAAGAATAACTGCATTTAATTTACGTAACATTTAGCAAAGCCCACATACCCAGTGCTGGGCTACATAGGAAGCCAGCTCCTTCAACCGAACAGCCCACTTTATTCATATCTGCAATCTTCCTCTTGCTTCATCTGCCCCCAGACCCACCTTCTATCCCCCTGGTTACAGTGAGAGCTGACTTAGAGATTCTGAGACCTCACCCTTGCTGGTCACAGGTGATTGATGGGGCTGTGGCTGGAAAACTGACCCAAGCTAAGCCAATGAGAATCCTTCTCCTGCCAGGGTATGGCCTGGGAAGCAGAGAAAGTTGGTCTACAGAGCAGACAGAGGAGAGATGAACAGTCTTTAGAAAAAATTCTTCTTCGTTGCTTAAGCCAACTCAAGTGGATTTCAGTTACTAGCCACCAAAACGGAGCTTAGTCTCTACTTGATGATGCAAAAACTTTAGGATAAATTGATCCCAAAAGTCCGTATTTGTTTATTCCTAAAGGTGTAATTATCAGGTACAATCGAGAGAGGAAATGACAGTGTGTGTCTTTTAAACTGAGTTTGGTTAGTAGCACAAAAACATTACATAGATGCAGTCATCACTTGGTATCTGTGGGGGATTAGCTCCAGGACACCCTCTCCCCCTCAGATACCAAAATCCAAAGATGCTTGAGTCTCAGATATAAAATGATATAGTAGTTGCTTATAACCTACACACATCCTCCCATATACTTTAAATCATCTCTAGATTACATATAACATATACAATGTAAATGCTATAGAAATAGTTGTTATACTATATTATTCTTTATGTACATTACTTTTTGTCTTTTTTTTTTTTTTTTTTTTTTGAGACAGAATCTTGCTCTATCACCCAGGCTGGAGTGCAGTGGCATGATCTCGGCTCACTGCAAGCTCTGCCTCCCGGGTTCAAGCCCTTCCCCTGCCTCAGCCTCCTGAGTAGCTTGGACTACAGGCACCTGCCACCACCCCCGGCTAATTATTTGTATTTTAGCAGAGACGGGGTTTCACTGTGTTAGCCAGGATGGTCTCAATCTCCTGACCTCATGATCTGCCCGCCTCGGCCTCCCAAAGTGCTGGGATTACAGGTGTGAGCCACCGCGCCCGGCCTCTATTGTTACTTTTTATTGTTTTCTTCTTAAATATTTTCAGTCTGTGGTTAGTCGAATCTGTAGATGCGAACCCCATGGATAGGGAGGGGTACCCTTTCTCCAGCCTCCAACCTTTACAACTGTGCTTCTCAAGGTGTGGTCCTGAGGGGTGGGGGAGGGCGGGGCAGCAGCATCCCTGTCACCTGAGAACTTGCTAGAGCTGTGAATTCCACCCTAGACCTGCAGACTCAGAAACTCAGGGCGGGGCCCAGCCAGGTGTGCTCTGAGAGCCCTCCAGGTGACTCGGATGCACAATAAGGTTTGGGAACCAGTGGTTTACTGGTTGGTTGCTAGATGCTTTCACTTACATTACGCCAGCAGCTCTTCCAATCAGCCTATGAATAACTCCTCTTACACTGCTGGGTCCATCAAAGCCAGCTGGCGCTTCCTGAAGGCAGTGCCTGGCAGAAGCCAGATGGGCCTCGCTCAGCCTCTCGCCATGCTCTCTTCTACTCCTCCCTGCATCTCTCCCTGGTCCTCGCCTCCCCCTACCAACCCCAGGAGGTTCCATCACCTTCGTGTCCAGCTCAGGCCCACAGCAGTTCCCTTTTGCTGCCACCAAACCCAGGCACCCATCCGCCACGCCCCTGTCATTCGAGCCCACTGAATCAGGCTAACGGCTTCTCCTCTGCCTCTGGAGATTGTCCTGTAAGGACAGAGACTGTCTCCTTCACCTCTGATGCTTCCCGCACCTCCGCCTGGGTCCCAGAACTCTGCTTTCCTAGCGGTCACTTGCTTGCTTTCCAACTGTAGCTTTCCTAGTTTCCCCGTTCGGAGTCCCACTGACATGCAGACGTCCCGCAGGCCGGAAGTCATTCCCTAGTAAGCAAGTTTTACCTACTTAGCACTAAATATTGGTAGCAATGCAGCTTCCTATGAGTGAGTTGACACTGAAGTAATAACAGGTCATTCATATCTAAATGTGAAGAAGGACCTGAGGATTAGTAGGAAAGTTTGTATGTTTATAAAGCCCAGCACCATAATGGCCAGAAAGGGGATGAGAGAGGAACAGGGAAGTGTGTGCTCCTTTCCCAGAGCCTGGCCTCTGACAGTGACACTTACTAAGACCCGGGGAGAAGAGAGGCAGGGACAGAGAAGGATGGGTGAGCGGGAAATGACTGAATCCCAAAGTGGAGGGCATAGACTATCTCCAGCTTCTTTTCAACATCATCAGCACCGCCCAGCAGGGTCCCCCTAACAACCTATGTCTCCGTTGCTCCCTGACCTGTCTGCCTGCAGCCATCACTACTCCACCGGCTGGGACACCCATCTGAAAGAACATGGGCCCAGGAGCCCGAACAGACAGGGCCTGGGGTCTCAGCGGAAAAGCAAGGATGACAAACACAGAGTCTGCAGAGCTTATCCTAGAGAATGGAGTCCCCCAGGTCTCAGCCTCCCAAAGGGTGACTCAGGAGCAGGCTCACGACTAAGCCAGGTTGGGGTCACTGGGATGGCCCGGGCCATGTACTACTTCAGCTCTGGCATAGCCCATTTTTTATTCTGGGAGGGTTTCCTTTTTTTTTTTTCTTTTTTTTTTTTTGAGGCAGAGTTTCCCTCTTGTTGTCCAGGCTGGAGTGCAATGGCGCCACCTCAGCTCCCGCAACCTCCACCTCTCAGGTTCAAGCAATTCTTCTGCCTGAGCCTCCTGAGTAGCTGGGATGACAGGCGCCCACCACCATGCCTGGCTAATTTTTTGTATTTTTAGTAAAGACAAGGTTTCACCATGTTGGCCAGGCTGGTCTCAAACTCCTGACCTCAGGCAATCCACGCACCTCGGCCTCCCAAAGTGCTGGGATTACAGGCATGAGCCACAGCATCCAGCCTATTCTGGGAGGGTTTCTATGTAGGAATGTTGAAATCAACTGAAGCAAAGCAAAGGAGATTGTCTAATCCAAATAATGGAGGCTCAGGCCTCTGATGAACCTGTGTCCTGAGGAGCTGGGAAGCTCGAGAGCGGCTGCCAGCCTGAAACTGCAGGGTTGTTGGGGTCTGCTCATCCCCACATAGTTCTATGGAGGCCGAGCAGGGAGGGAGGAAGGGGCTGTCTCAGGAGTGGAGCACGTGTGAGGTTCTGTCCTCCTAGCAGAAACAGAGCAGGAGAGAATTTGGGAATATAGAAGGAAGCCACAGTATGTCGAATAAACCAAAAGCAACTACTAGTCATAACAATAGGCCAAGCTAGGGCTAAGAATTAAGGAGAAAATGCCAATGACATTTCTCAACACCTCCTGTGTGCCCGGCCTTGGGCTAGATGATTTCTCCGCACGGCCTTGTTAATACCACCAGCGCCCTGCAGGGTAGAAGTTATGACTCCTACTTCACAGGTGAGAAGACTGCTCAGGACTGCATGCTGGAGCATGCTGGCTGCTGCTGGTGTGGCTTCTCTCTGGGCACCTTTGCTCCTTCCAGCTCAGTCTCGTTGTTCTTGAGGTCAGTGGCCCCGTGTTCTGGTTGGCTGCTCTCCCAAAGAAACCCCTCTCATGACGATCAGTCCCAATGCCTGCCCTTCCTCCTTCCACATTGTTCAGGCATCAGCATAGTCTTGGAACCACTCCCTCCTCAAAAGTGGCTCCCACTCACCAGTCACAGCAGCCAGATTCCGGGTGTCGCCCTGGGCCCCATTCATGGCTGGCTGCCACCCACCACCAAGTCCCATCAGCTCAAATCCACCCACTTCTCAGCATCCCTATAGTCAGGGCGCAGGCCGCAATTCCCGGCACCCGGACGGCTGCAAGTGACCCCCCATTGACTTCCCCACTCCTCAGCCAGAGTTAACCTCCCAAAATACAAAACTGGTGCTGCTGCTTCCGTCTCATGGCTTGAGTGGCTTCTCATGGCTCCCAGGGTAGTCCTTAAGCCCCAGGCTTCCCAGGCCCTGCACCTTCTGGCGGTGGCCCCTTCAGCCTCGGCTCTCACCCTGGCCCTCCCTGAAATCATCCTGCCCTCCTGGGCCTCCAGCTCCTGCGCATGTCGATCCCATCCCTGTGCTGAGTGGACAACTGTTCAGGCCTTCTCTGATTCTCCTAGACTCAGTTACAGCCTTCCTCAGTTACAGCCTTCCTGAGCCCCCATATCTCCCGCCCTTGCCTCTGTGAGCACTTAGCATGCACGCTGCACAGTAATTGCTCCTTTGCTTTTCTGTCTGCTGAAAAGACCCAGGTCGTTGAGGGTAGGGGCCTTGTCTCATTGACTGTTGCATCCCAGCTCCATACCCGGTGCCTGTGGGTATCGGGCTCAGTGGGCTGAATGAACAAATGAATGATGGGCATCCCCAGTGCTGCACCCTTCATGGTGGAAGTGAGGTCTGCGATGTCCTGTGGGTGTCCTCCACCCTGATGAACAAAGTTGGGTTTACTGAGTGGATGCAACGAGGGAGAACACACAGCTTGGGGAACCACGGGGTATTTCTGGTGAGAGGCTATTCGAAAGGCTGGGTGATTTGGGCTTTGAGCGGGATTGGAAGCTGTTGGGAAGCAGGAGTAGTTCTATAATCAGGGATTTAACTAAATTTTAGCTGAAAGGTGGAAGGAAGTGGGGCTAAAGGTCCAATTGGTAAAGAAGCAGCTGTCACTCATGTTAGCCAGGATATAGGGATGTTTGATAGTTTTGTGACTTGGACAGTGTTCTTGTTTTTGAGTTCAGACATGACTACAGAGTGTGAAATAAGATATATGTATACACTGGTCTCTGTTCCCAGTTCTTGATACAGAGCTCCTAAAACCCTTGGAATTTCCTAAGCAATGGGGGTGCTAGGAACATCTTTTGTTCTAATATTTCGTCTTTATTCCAGTTCCTGACACAGAGCTCCTAATACCTTAGAATTTCCTGGGTCCTAGGAACATCTTTTGTTCTAATGCAGCAACTATCCATTGGGGACCTGCATAAGGTCTGTCCCTAGAAAGACCAAGCCATGATTGGAAGCCTAGCACTTTCAGCCCCACCCCCCATCTTCCGGGGAGGGGAGAGGGGCTAGAGGTTGAGTTAATGATCCATCATGCCTATGTGATGAAGCCTCCATAGACATCCCTAAAAGACAGGGTTTGGAGAGCTTCCAGGCTGGCAGAAAACAGCTATCTGCTGGGAAGGCAACACATCTCAGCTCCCCAGGGATGGAATTCCATGCTCAGGAGCCCTCCAGACCTCGCCCTGGGTACGCCTTCACCTGGCTGTTCATCTGTATCCTTTATCGTATCATTGATTTCCTTGGTAAATGGAAGTGTTCCTGAATTCTGTGAGCTGCTGTAACAAATTAATCGAACCTGAGGCGGTATCGTGGGAACCTCCAATGAGTCAAGTCAGACAGAAGTTGGGGTAACCTGCTCTTTGCAACTGGTATCTGAAGCAGAGGCAGTCTTGTAGGACTGAGTCCTTCACTTGTACGGTCTGATGCTATCTCCCAGAAGATGATGTCAGAATGGAGCTCAATTGCAGAACACTCTGTTGGTGTCTGATGGAGAATTGCTTGGTGCATGGGGACCCCCCCCCCACCCCACGGCAGGCATCAGCGGTGTGGTGTGTTGTCTTGAGAGGATAGTAGGAGAAAACTGTCAGTTTAGGGTTTTGTTTTTCCTGTCTCCTGCAGGAGGGGTCTTGTTTTTGCCCTGATTCATCACAGTCACAGAGCGGCCTTGTCTAAAGCTGGCATTCTGCGACATGGTTTATGGTCAATGGGAGAACACCAAAGCCTGCTCCCCTCTTGCCGGGGCTGCTGTTCCCTTTCTCGGTCTTTTGTGAAGCAATCGCAGGTCACTGGCCTGGCACGACCACAGGTACAGTGAGAGGGACAGTGCAGTTCTTCACTTCACATTCTAGTGGCGTTCTCTAACTGAGAGTCCACAGGGGTGGGAAGTGGGGGTGGCACCCAGTCTCCTCTGACCACCTCCTCCTGCGGCCTCCATCCAAACCTTCCTCCTGGCTCTCAGAAGCCCAGGGCCTTCTCCTCCACAGCTGTGCAGGAAAAGCTACTCCTTGTGGAACCTGTCACTCTTCCCTCTCCCCATGGCCCTGAGCTTTTCTTGAATCCTTTTGGTTCCCAGCCTTTTTCCCAGCTCTTTTCAGGTATGAGTTCTTTGGTCTCATCGAGTTCCACTCAAGATGGGTCAGTTGGAGAGAGAAGTGAGCAGATTCTGCAGTTGGAGAGGAGGAAAGAGAAAGGAAGCCCCCTGAGCCTAACCCTGAGGGGTATATCTCCATCACAGTCACACCCTTCCCACTGCTGCTTCTGCCCCCTCTGAGCATATATTCTAGCATCATTTTTCTAAAACGCTCTCCATCTCTCCCTCTACACCTTGAATTTTATTACGAGTCGCACCTGGTAAGTGTCAGGAAGACACATAGAAGGAAGAAAAACTAGAACTACCAAAAAGCAATAAATTTTCTTAAAGAGGAATAAACTGCAAATCACAAACATGAAAACCTCCTCATTCTTTTCTCATGCTTGTCTCAATTGTCAGTCCCTTAGAGACCATGCCTCCACACGGTACCTCGGCACATTCGTACCGTCTTCGCTGTGTGATTTGGGTCCTCCCAGTTACACTGTGAGCCCCCTGTGGAGAGGAGCTGTGCCCCCATCATTCCGATGCTGTCCCTGCACCCCGGCCCCGTCTGACTTCTCATCCTCCTCCATTGGTTCAACTCAGTCACAGACCCATCTATCTTAAGGGCTCACTGTCTCCATTGAATTTCTCTGCCATGGCCCCACTGACAGGTTCAAAAGGCATGTGAACATCTAAGCCTTTCTTTGTAATCTGCAGCTGGGAAAGGGACTGCAGGGCAACAGCCACCGCTTAATAATGTAGACCTTTCTCTTGACTCCCACAGAGAGCCCAGGGCCTCAGCCTGCAGAGAGCAGGAAATGTCAGCTGAGATTCCTGCCTCCAACCAGTGGTTAAGACGGTGCGTTGTTGTCCCTGAGCCTCTGAGGATGTGCCCATGGAATGAAATTCTCTTTCATATGGCCCATTAGAAGAGCTGATTCAAATGGGAAAAACCATGACCTCTGCCTGCAGGTGGAAGCTGGCTCTGAGTGTGTTAGGGGAGGTGAGGATAGGAAAGCGGAGTTTTCTGGAAGGTTTTTCCTGCCATGTGTGGGTGAAGACTTCAGCTGCCGACATCTCCCCCATCCCCCACGCCACTTGCTCTCTGCATCCTGTTACGTTCCGTGTAGCATAATCACGAGCCAGATTTCCCCCAAATGTTTACTGCTTCTTAGCTGGTGTGTGGGTTGGGGATGGGGACCAGAGGGAGAATGACTGCAGCATCCTCGAGTGGGGACCTTCCTATGTTAGGGTGGCTTTGTTCACCCCTGCAGTAGCCAGTACCTGTTGGGCCAGCAACACAACCCCTGCAATTTTTATGGCACATTTATCATTGCCAAGGTGCTGCCATAATCACTGTCTCAATACCCTGATGCCAAAGGGAGAGGTGCCAGGATCCCCATTTGAGCCAGGAGGCTGCAGCAGGGCCAACTCTCATACCGGTTTTGCCTCCTCCTCTGTGCCTCTTCTAAGTGTGAAAATGCAGCAGAAAATATCCAAATCTGGAAATCACACAAGTTAGGAGAGATCGTGTTTGCATTATAAAATATTTATTTTTTGAAGGATTTCCTCAAATAAGAAACCCTTCTTATGCTTTTTAGATGCATGTTTCCAGGATATTACTTACTTGTCAAAATAAAAGCCATGAAGGTAGAGAAACTGAAAACTAACTTAATAGATTAAAACAGTAAATATTTTAAAAGCAAAACAGTGATAAACTACAAGAAAACAGAACTAAACATGTGTTAAACATACAAAAAGGAAGAAATGTCTAAGTTTAGAGGAATAGAACTCAGAAGTGAAAAAAATGAGGACACCCTACTGAAAACATATGTAGTGAAAGTGAAATATGTATGCGTAATCCATATTTAACAAGGATACAAATTGAAAAAAGCACAGAGAATGTGAACAGTTTAGAAAGAGAACTGTAATTAATCTGTAATTAATAAATAAGCATATGGGAAAATACCTCCACAGGGAATCAAATAAATATAAATTAAAACACTAGAAGAAAACATTTTGGTATAGAAATTTAGCATAAAATGCTCATTTTCAATGAAGATGTAATGAGACGGGCAATATAATACATTCTTGGCAGAAGAATGAACTGATCCAACTGTCCCGGGAACCAACTGGAGTGTTACACACACACACACACACACACACACACACACACATAGGTTTAGCTTTGGAAGGTGTTGAATCTTTTATGATTATATGTCGTCAAAGCAAAATTATTCATGACATTTTTTAAAGATGATGAGGAAGACTTTATTCAAGAAAGAATTACTGCAATAGGGCTTGTCAGCTGGGGAGAGAGATTGGTCTCAACTCCAAATAGAACAAGAACCAGCAGGGACTTATAGACAAGAAGCAGGGACAGGGTCGGGGATGAAAAACTACTAAGAGGAAACTTTAGGGGTAGCTGGGACGCTGGCTAAACTACTTCTAAGCATTCTTTCTGAAGACAGGCGAGGGTGATCAGATACTGAGGGTGGGAATTTGATGAGGAATTTAATTAGCCATCAAGGCAGGGGGTGGGGGGACAGGGGGGATTCTCACTAAACTGGCCCAGCAGGATTCTTGCTACTACTAAACTAAGCAGGCCAAGGATCGAACCCAAGGCCAGTCCTAGCTGATAAGGGGCTCAGAGGAGCCTGAACACAGGTTTGGTTAAGGAGAGTCTTTGCATACCTCCCAACCTACACACACACACATGTATGAACGTATGTGTACATATAACTATAGTATGCATAATATATGTTATATATTATATGCAATATAATATATTATATAAAGTGTACCTTATTATACAGATGCATATGATGTATCATAAACGATTCCTATCCTTCCAAAGCTAAAGAAAGAAGTTGATCTGGAGAAAAGGCCAAAGACAAGAGACTTTCCTCGACAGCCACTAAACTGACACTCATCTCTTCTACGAAGAACAGCCTCTAGACTTTCCTCCTCCTGAATCTCTTGCTGAGCCTGAAGATGGCTGTAGGCAGTTCTTCCCCATGGCCATCATCTTCACCAGTGGTTCTCAAATGTGAGCATGCACCTCCTGGGTTCGAGCGATTCTCCTACCTCAGCCTCCCGAGTAGCTGGGATTACGGGTGCATGCCACCACACCCAGTTGATTGTTGTTTGTTTGTTTGTTTTTGTATTTTTAGTACAGACGGGGTTTCACCATGGGCCAGGATGGTCTCAATCTCCTGACCTCATGATCCACCTGTCTCAGCCTCCCAAAGTGCTGGGATTACAGGCATGAGCCACCGTGCCCAGCCAAAAAGTAACCATTTTTAAATAGTCCAGAGAGTTCTTCATAACAAAGGCTTACTCCCCAGCAGAAGAGAACAGAGCCTTACCCAGCTAACTCCAGCCCCCTCTAGCCTTCCTGTCTCACCCAAGGAGGGAACAAAAAGATAAGAAACACATGTGACAGGAACATTCCAGGAACACGGACCTACTAAGGACTGAAATTTATTCATGACATTGTAGAACACCTCCCCTTCCCCACTCCTTACCACCACAGCCACAGGGCTTCAGTGTAATAGCAAGGATCACAACTGCAAGAGCTGCAAGGTACACATTATATTTAAGAAACAGTCTCTTGGGAAATCCAAAGAAAACAAATGAGGAGAAAAAAACAAGGAAATGAGGGGAATCAGAAGCCTCTTGCACCCACAGCTATGGCAAACATTAAACACAGCCCAAATTCTAGCAACATGAACATAAAACCTCCCACTAATGGCCTATTTACCTCAATTCCTATTACCCAGTACATCATGTCTGGCTTTCAACAAAAAATAGAAAGACATGCTGAAAGACAAGAAAAAACAGCCTGAAGGAACAAAACAATAATCAGGGTCGGTCACGGTGGCTCACACCCGTAACCCCAGCACTTTGGGAGGCCAAGTGGGGTGGATCACTTGAGGTCAGGCATTCAAGACCAGACTGGCCAACATGGTGAAACCTTGTCTCTACTAAATATACAAAAATTAGCCAGGTGTGGTGGCAGGTGCCTATAATCCCAGGTACTCAGGAGGCTGAGGCTCGAGAATCACTTGAACCTGGGAAGCAGAGGTTGCAGTGAGCTGAGACCATGCCACTGCACTCCAGCCTGGGTGATAGAGTGAGACTTAGTCTCAAAAACAAAGAATCAGAACCAGGCTGAGATATGCACAGATTTTGGAATTATCAATAGGAAATTTAAAATAGCTGTGATTAATATAGTAAGGGCTGTAATGGAAAAAAAAAAAAAGACAGCATGCAAAATAGATGAGTAATGTAAGCAGAGAGATAGTGACACTGAAAAAGGATCGAAAGGAAATGCTGTCAATAAAAAGCACTACAACAGAAATGAAGAATGCCTTGAATGAGCTCATCAACAGACTGGACACAGCTGAGGGAAGAATCAGTGAGAAAAGATATGTCCATAGGAACTTCCCAAACTGAAATCCAAAAAAATTTTTTAAAACACAAAAGAATTTTCAAGAACTGTGGGACAATTTTAAATGGTATGACCAATGCATAACTGAAATGCCAGATGAAGGAGAGAGAATGGACCAGAAGAAATATTTGAAGTAATAAGGGCCAAGCATTTTGCAAAGTTAACGATAGATACCAAACCACAGATTCAGGAAGTTCAGAGAACACCAAACGACAAATAAAAAAAAAAAAAAAAAACAATAATCTGCACTAGGTATATTATATTCAAGCTGCAGAAAACCAAAGACAAAGACAAAATCTTGAAAGAAGCCAGAGGGTTGGGAGAGCATCTTTCCTATAAAGGAACAGTGTAAGAATTACCACAGACCTCTCGTCAGAAACCATGCAAGCAAGAAGCATGGAGGAAGATATTCGAAGTGTTGAAAGGAAAACAACAGCAACCTAGAATTCTGGATCCAGGGAAGTCATCCTTCAAAACTTAAGGAGCAATAAAGACTTTCTAAGACAAACAACATTCATCACCAGCATATCTGCCCCACAATAAATGTTTTTTTTAAAAAAGTCCTTCAGAGAGAAGGAAAATTATATAGATCAGAAACTTGGATCTAGATAAAGAAAGAGCACCAAAGAAAGAATAAATGAAGGTAAAGTATTTTATTTTTCTTATTCTTAATTGATCAAATAAGTATTTGTTCAAAATAATAGTAACAATAATAACAATAGTAGCAATGATAGTAACAACAGCAGCAAACGTGGTAACAATAGTATCACTATAATAATGATATAGCTTGCCGGGCGCGGTGGCTCAAGCCTGTAATCCAGCAATTTGGGAGGCTGAGACGGGCGGATCACGAGGTCAGGAGATCGAGACCATCCTGGCGAACACGGTGAAACCCCCGTCTCTACTAAAAATACAACAACTAGCCGGGCGAGGCGGCGGGCGCCTGTAGTCCCAGCTACTCGGGAGGCTGAGGCAGGAGAATAGCGTAAACCCGGGAGGCGGAGCTTGCAGTGAGCTGAGATCCGGCCACTGCACTCCAGTCCGGGCGACAGAGCGAGACTCCGCCTCAAAAAAAAAAAAAAAAAAAAAATAATGATATAGCTTGTGGGTAAGTAAAATTATGTTATAAGGAATTAGAGGGAGAAATTGGAAATGTCTTGTTACAGAAAGTTACTTACCACTTAGTGACAGGCATGTGTTCTGAGAAATGCATTATTAGGCCATTTCAGCATTGTGCAAACATCATAGGATGTTCTTATGCAAACCTAGACAGTTTATGCCTACTACATACACACCTAGGCTAGATGGTACAGCCTATAGCTCCCAGGCTATCAACGATACAGTATGTTTCTGTACTGAATACAGTAGGCAGCTGTAACACAATGGTAAGTATTTGTGTATTTAAACATGTCTAAAATAAATATGGAAGAAGGAAACAACAGTAAATCAACCACAAATATGAAAGAACAAAGCTTTGCACTGTGTTGCATTTGAATCTGTTGAGGCACTCTAGTTACTTGCAATCTACAAAGAGAGTGAGATCCAAATGTCACAGACAGACTACTGTTCACTGGCGTGTGGTTCAATGTCCACTTCCAGGTACAGAGGGGATTATGACCCATCCTCTTGAAGGTTGGCAAAGCCACGGGTCTTGCTATTTATTGGCAAATAAAATATCAATATTTAAAACATTGTGTGTTTCTCTATCTTTCCTTCCCCCAGCTCAGGCAAATGAAGACATTGCAAAGGGTGAACCCTGGGCCCCTGAGCAAAGAGGGGCTGACACAAACCCCATGTAATCCCAGCTACTCAGGAGGTTGAGGCAGAAGAATCACATGAACCTGGGAGGTGGGGTTGCAGTAAGCCAAAATCGTGCCATTGCACTCCAGCCTGGGTGACAGAGTGAGACTCCATCTCAAAAAGAAAGAAAGAAAGAAAGAAAGAAAGAAGAAAGAAAGAAAAAAGAAAGAAAGAAAGAAAGAAGGGAGAGAGGGAGGGAGGGAGGAGGGAGGGAGGGAAGAAAGAAAGAAAACTTTATAGTTTACAGCCACACTTCCTTCACCCCGTGAATAAATCACCACGCTTCTGAGACTATATGACCAGCAATATAACCCACTCAGTATATATACCAGTGGTTTAAATTAACACACAGCTGGTGAGGTCATTTTACAGCTTAAGTTAGCAAATTCAATTTCCCCTAACCAACATATTTTATAACTTAAGTGAACAAATACAATTTTCTGTAATAAACGTGGTTTCCAAACCTATGTGACTAAATCAGTAAATTCACCAGCCTTACTTCTTCTCATTAACAACAAGTAATGTGGGAAGGCTCTTTTCCCAGAAAAGCCTGTGCCCCACTCAGCTCTTCATTTCTTCTACTTTGATAGAAACCGAAATGTGAATACCCCTCTATCTTATTGAGAAAAGCAATTATAACACCACAGGAAAAGTTCACAAAGTTTCTTATTAGAAACAATTATAGCTTACCTTCAGTAACTAAAGTCAATCTATAAACATAAGCCCATAATGTCCAACTTTTGCAATATGATCATGATTTTTAAAAACAGAAGTTCTATACCTCAGAAAAAGAAAGACTAAAAAGAAATGCATTAAATTGTAGACAGTTGTTGTCTTTGAGCGGTGAGAATGTGAGCAATTTTCTCATTCCAATTTCTCCTTTTCTGCGTTTTTCAAATGTTTATAATAAGAACACAGAACTTTTATAATGGGGAAATACATACCAATAATGGCCTCAATTATAAAATAGATATATTAATCTTAAAAACATATCTTTCTACCCAGTTTACACAGTTTCACATTGTTATAATGCCTCTAGAAGAAAAGTGGTTTTAAAAAAATGGTTACCAGATGTAAAATTGGGTCTTGGAAATGCTAATCCCACAAAGGACTGACAAAATCAATGTGCTATGTAGAAATGGGTGTGAACAAAAAGAGCATAAAAAAAAATTTTTGAAGCAGCCTGTAAAAACAGAAGACTATAGTAAGTTTCCAAGTTTTCGATGATAGCACGAAAGGATTACGGAGGAGTTTTAAAGTTCAGATCCTTGGGTTCAATACCCAGAGGTCTTGACTCAGTGGGTCTGATTGGGGCGCAAGGATGTGCCCAACAGGCTTCCCAGATGATTCTCTGTAAAGGTCTCTGCAGCACACTGAGAAATTCACCCTAGAAAAGGCAGAATGGTTTGATCCAGTGGAGAAGTTGAAGAATGGGTCAGAAAGGAATTAGCTCAGTCGGTCTCATCCTTGGCTGTATGTGGGAATCCTTTGGGTGGACTTTTTAAAAAAATCATCCCCAAAAATACCAGGGGATCCGAGTCTTTAGGCAACTGAGGGCTCGGAGAGCTCCCTGGTGATTCTGACACACGGCAGAATTGTGTCCCGCTATCACCTTTCCGACGGCATCACAGAAGGGGCCGCCGCTCTGTCCATTCCTGGCTGCTTGCTCTAGCTGTCCATCTCCAGCCCTGGTGACTGGGCAGAAAACAATCTGGCTGAAAGCAGGCTGGCCAGAATGCAAGTTTTAAATCCTTCAAACAGTGAACAGAACTGAAAGTATGGCCAAAGCAGCAGAGCAGGCATAATTGGCTTTAAATTAATTCAAAACCGTGTGACAAGGAACTCCAAGCCCGGAAAAAATTCCAGATAATTTTCTTTTGCAGTTTCTTTTGCTGATTGGCTTTCTTCTTGTTGTGGTTTTCCTTTTACAAATGCCAACCACTTTTATGAAAGAAATGTGAATATACAGACAAGCAAAAAGAGAAAGATGAAGAATACTCCTCATTCTACCCACTCAGAGACAATCAATAAAGCATCTTGCAGTGTGTCCTTTCCTTACACAGATATGTGCATCCATTCTTATCTCATAGATTTTTCCAGTGCGTCTCGTTGGATATCTATGGTAACTCAAATCGTCCCTGTTCTAAAGACTACAGAGGAGGGAATAAATGGCTAAAGATTTACTGTAAATACAAAGAAAAAACGTAAGAAAAATAAAATTGTGAAAAAAAAATCAGGAAATTCTCAGGGACACACAAATTGTTGTAAAACTACCCTAATTATGTTCAAATGTTAGCAAAAATTGCAAAAAATAATGACATATATTTTCAACGAAATCGTCATCACTGTCAAGTGATTGTGAAGAGCAGCTTGCATCAGGTCAAATTGTTCTCTGCCCAGTCCTTCACATAACCTAGCACACTCATTCTTGCCTCTGCAAGGCTGTTCCTGACACTCTCCCCGTTTCTACTTGACGCCTTTCCTCCTCTTCAGGGTACCCAAATCCCTTCCCTCGCACAAGGCCCAGTTTAAATCCAATCCCCCTCCCCACCAGGCCTCCACAGCCCACCGTGCTACTTTTCCCCTGAAGCCCTCAGTGTTTACCTCTGCCTGTGGCTCGTTATTGATTCCTATTCCACGCACCGCCGTGTCCCCAGTACATTAGTCTCATGTCCCTACTGAGACAGTCACCTCTCTTTGGGCTGAATCCAGCTTATCCTCTTTTGTGTCTCCTACAGCATGGAGTACAGTGCTGGGCACACAATAAGCCATACATAAATATTGAATGAAGCGTGGAGTTTACAGGTAGAATTTTTTAAAAAAACAAAAACTTGTATTCATCAATAATAAAGCTCGGTGGGCCCGCACTGAACAACGGGAGGGTCCCAGTGGAAGCCCAGTGTCGTTGTAAAGAGGCAGGCCTGCTAGAAGGGTACAGAGGGCACTGCCTTCCTAAAGGCAGCAGCACCGAGAACAGAGGAGAGCGTCAAAGCAGCCGCCCTGTGGGAGGGTCCCCCACGCCGGACCGTCACAAAGGCTTTTCCAACACAGGCTGCTGAGTGGCTCAGAAAGGGCAGGGAGGGGACCCAGACAAGCCAACAGTCTCCTGCTGTTGTGAGGGCAGCACCAGATCCATCCTTGGCTGGCCTCGGAGGCCGTAGTGATGAACACAGAGGGGCCCACGTGGGGCGAGGCCACCTAATTCCCCCTGACAGGAGAGACCAGGCTGTAAAGGCGAGTGACGGCAGCCTTCAGAAGAAGTGACAACATGACAGTGTCATGCCGGAGCCCTGCTGGGGGAGGACAGGGAAGCCAATCAAAGCGGCAGCCACTTCACACTTTGGGGAAAGAGATGCTTTTATTCCATAGGAAGATAAGGGGGAAGCTAAAAGAAATGACGTTTTCACCGTAAAATTCCAAGCCTCCCATCGAGGGAGAGGAGGGGGTGCTGTCCTACAAACACAAGGGGTTCGCCCAGGGAGCACCCCGGAAACCAGGAGGTGAGGGTCCCCAGCAGGTGGCATCAGAGAAATCTCATCAGGGCCGGGTGCAGTGGCTCCCATTTGTAATCCCAGCACTTCGGGAGGCCGAGGCGGGCGGATCACCTGAGGTTGGGAGTTTGAGACCAGCCTGAGCAATGTGGAGAAACCCTGTCTCTACTAAAAATACAAAATTAGCTGGGCGTGGCGGTGTGCACCTGTAATCCCAGCTACTCGGGAGGCCGAGGCAGGAGAATCGCTTGAACCCGGGAGGCGGAGGTTGCAGTGAGCCGAGATCACATCACTGCACTCCAGCCTGGGCGACAGAAGGAGACTCTATCTAAAAAAAAAAGAAAGAAGAAGAAGAAGAAGAAGAAGAAGAAGAGAAGAAGAAGAAGAAGAAGAAGAAGAGAAGAAGAAGAAGAAGAAGAAGAAGAAGAAGAAGAAGAAGAAAGAAATCTCATCAGGAAGGCCAAGGCTCAGGATAATCTGGGACCTGCCAAAGTAAGTAAGGGCAGGAAAGCCAGCTGTTTAAAGAACAAACAGCTGTTTAAAGGTACAAACTGTTCACAGGAATTCTTTACAGGGATTGCCTTGTACTTATTTAGAAGAAATTTCTTCATAAGCCACTTGGGATAGAAGATGTGGGCTGTAGAAAATTTGCCAAACACCAACTCAGAGAAAGTTAATTCTCCAAAACACAAATTGCTGAATGTTTAATTCACTGAATGACCAATTTGCCCAACTGTCAGACAAGTACTGTACGACTGACCCTTGGCAGTTTGCCACAGCTGTGTCTCTGCATCCAACCAAAGTGAAGTGTGCTGGCAACTTTCTCCATAGTCTGGTCTCATGACCTTTGGGGATGAGAATTTCCCATTGCTGTGATTTCAGGTGTTGGGCGATGCCTTCTGTGGTCCATGGAACAAGATTTCTGACTGCTAGTATGTTTTCACTCAGGCCTCTGACTTCTCACTATCACATAAACCAAGGAGGTGTGAAGTAGCTACATCAAATGAATATTTTAAGCACAGTTCACACTACAGATAGTTGGTTGTTGAAACTGTTTGATACTCCAGATGTGAAAGAATGGCTTTGCACACTCACCACTTTACCCCAGCACAGGTTCTCTCTACCTTATAGACAGCGTTCTCAGCCTGCCACATAGAAGCAGGCACGCCACGCAACCTTAGACAGAAAACCGACCCAATTGTTCCATAGAACTCATACTAACGGATTTTTAAATAAATGTAGAAATTGACCCTCCCTGGTCTTGAAACTTACATTTGTCTGATTTGAGTTCCTTTCTCACGAAACTGACCCTCAGGCAAGGAACTGAAATTTGTCAGGTCACCTCATCCAGACAATGAGATGCCAGACTCCTCATCCATCATGATTGCTTCCTTATCCCTCCCTAATTCTTGTTTTCCTGCCTTCCCAGCTATACAAGCCCCCCAATTTTAGTCATTTAGTGAGACAGACAGATTTAAAATATCTCCCTTTCTCTCCAGCCACAGCATCCAATTAAATAGCCTTCTTCCCCGGCAATACTCATTGACTCCGAGATTGCTTTTCTTTCTTTTTTTTTTTTTTTGAGGTAGAGTCTCACTGTGTTGCCCAGGCTAGAGTGCAGTGGTGCAATCTCAGCTCACTGCAACCTCCACCTCCCAGGTTCAAGCAATTCTCCTACTTCAGCTTCCCAAGTAGCTAGGATTACAGGTGTGCACCACCACACTCAGCTAATCTGTGCATTTTTAGTAGAAACGGGGTTTCACCATGTTGGCCAGGCTGGTCTTGAACTCCCGACCTCAGGTGACCTGCCCACTTCAGCCTCCCAAAATGCTAGGATTACAGGCGTGAGCCACCATGCCTGGCAAGAGACTGGTCTTCTACGCAGTGAGCAACAGGACCCAGGCTGAACCCCTGGCATTTCAGTAATACACATAGAGTACATGGGTCTGCCTTGGGCATAAGTATGCACAGAGGATGGCAAACTGCACCACTCGGATCCAACTTGTTGGTCACCGGCATAGAGCTCAGCCTCTGGAATATGAAAGACATGAAACACCAACGTCCAACATCCCCACACAAACACCACAGCATGACCTCTGTCATGCCACTTTATAATCCTGGACTCTGATCATCCAGTGAGTTGACTTTTGGTGAATTACTGTCCATCCAAAAAGGGACCTCCCCCAAAAAGGGACCTCCCGTATTGGCCAAAACCATCTTGCGCAAGACAAACAGAGACATGTCTTCGTTGCAAAGGGACAGTGGAGAAGGCTTAAGCAGAGAGGAGAGGAAAAGCAAGTGGGGCAGGTAAGATGAGAATGGAAAGATGACCAGCAGCATGACCCTTCCCTGGGGTCCCCAAAGTATCAGTGGCACTTGACAAAAAACCATGAAAGGCATGGTGTACATGGCTTTCTTAGGGAGAAACAGAGTTCTGCATCCAGAGTGGGAGCAGGGTGGAGGAATGTCCTGCAGAGCAGAGTTGCCCTAACAGAGAGAAACCATGGGAAACTGCAGACAGCCTGGAGAGGAGGGCTCTGGGCTGACACAGGTCAAAGAAGTTGGGTTCAGTCTGGTTCAACCACATCTCCAAAAGGCAGGAAGTTCAGGTGATATCTGGACTGGATGATCAAGGGGAGACCGTATTGACCCACTGGCCATGGACTAAGAGATCTCAAATATGTTCATTATTTACGTATGTTTGGAGCAAAGAGATGGACAATGAAAGAAACATCCCACTGCTTAGTGATGCTCTAAAGTTTATGAGATGAAAAGAAATAGAACGACAAACATCTGGCCTTGTGTTCATTTTCTCTCTCTGGAAAAATAGTCAACAAGCTTGGGACTATTATAGGAAGCAAGGGAATTGCAAAGTGAGTGAGGTAGGCAAAGTAATGTCCCCCCAAGGCAGTCTAAACTCCTGTCCCAGGCAAGCAGAAGGCCACTGGCTGAGACCATGCTACGCAGGGAGTAGACAGTGTTAGTAGCAAAAGGGAACCAGAGACAATTTCCTAAGCAAAACAGGCACAAAAATGCTGCAAACTGATGAGCAGAGACAAGAACTAGAAGTGAATGGATGGAGGCAAGTTGGAACAAGACGAGGAGGCACTGTCACTAAAGGAGTGCGTGGATACACTAAAGGAAGAGGCCTTGATGGAGCCCATGCCTTGCCTGAGGGTAGGCAGGGAATTACTGAAAGCCCCAGGTCAGTCCAGCTCTGGGTCCGGTTTCTCACTTGATTTGGATCCACATCATCCACCCTTGCACATAGAACGCATTCATTCAACAGACAGTTGTTGGGCTTCAGCGACGTGCCAGGCACTATCCTAGGCGTTGGGTGTACACAGTGAACAAACAGGTCACTAGCTCCTCGAGCACTACAACCTCAGCTCTCGAGGAGCTTGTGTTCTGGAGGGACGAGCCAACCAAGCAAGAAATTCAGCAGAAAGCCTCAGATGGTGAGAAGTGCTAGGATGAAGGTGAAAAGAGTGACGTGACAGAGACTGGGGCAGGCGCTGCATGTGGCTCCTATCAGCTGGTCAAGACCAGGAGACTTCCCTGTGAAGGTGACTTGAGCTATTTCCTGAATGACAAGGTTCCAGGCGTGAGGCAATCCGGGGACAGAGTAACCCAGAGAGAGGGAACAGCAGGGTGAAGGCCCCAAGGCTGGAGCCCAGCTGGGTGTGCTCAGGGCAGAAAGCAAGTCAGCCTGGCTAAACTTAATAAATGAGGGAGGCAGGGACCAGATCAAGCAGAGATGGAAGGGATCAGAGCACACAGAGGAACAACTGTGCGTGCTCTGCCCAGAAGAGTGGAGAGCAATGGAAGAAGGCATGTGGAGGCGATGCAAACTCCCCCATGTCCCTCAAGGGCTCATGCTTACTGCTGCCATCATGCCTTGGGCGCACAGTGCCACAGGGCAGCAGGGATGGGCCCCTCTGGGATATTTCGGCATTATTTGCAAGGTTCTATGTTCCGCTCCAAGGCTCACTGTGCCCCTCGTATTCCTACAGCAGAGCTGTCCTGCCTCTGCTATAATCTAGGAGAGCCAAAGGAGATTAATTGCTGGGTGGAAAACACAGACTCTCTGCTTCTACAAGCTGTGCGGGGTTTTCCTCCTCCTGTCCTTTCTCTGCAGTGAGCTTTGCTCACCGGCCCAGTCAGCACCAACGTTCTGGGGAGATGTGATAAATGAGCCCACTCTCTTCGGAGACACTGTGTTTTCTAATGGGTCAAAGAGCAAAATTTCAAGATGTTATTGGTATAGGTGGCGGCCAGTTCTGCCCCATTTAATCACATTATCTTGAGGGCCAAGAGGGCAAAAGAGTTTGGGGTGTTTTTTTGTTATTTGTTTTTCAACCGGAACTCACACAAAGGATCACAGAAAGGAGGTAACAAACGTCTAAAGGCAGAGGAGGCAATGGCACCTGTCCTCCAGTGCTGCTTCTCCCCTCTACCTCCCCTGGCCTGGAGTCTGATGCTTGCTAGGAAACCCAGAGATGTTTGGCAAGTGCCAGCAGGAAAAGGTGTCACAAGCCTCAGACCAAATCATCAGCTAGGCTGTTGCTCCCAGAGAGGAAGTGGGGACCTAGAGAGCCACGTAGGTGTCCCAAATTTCCCCACAGAAATTGGAGAATGGGGAATTCGTTTATTAGGAAGCACGCTTTGCATCCTGAAGACTCTCACTGTTATAATTTCCTCACAGTTGAGGCTGACACCAGGGCGTAAGAGAAGATCAATTATGTGGGCTGCTTAGGAGCTCACAGATTGTTTACCAAGTAACCATCTGCACCTCTGACAAAAAAGGCTTTGTGTATGTTTAGAGGTTGTGAACTCTGCTGCAATGTAGGTTTGGTTTGAATATGCTGTTCAGGATCTCCTTGGTGGTATCTCTATTACTCTTAGTTCATAGCTTTTACATCCATCACCATTAAAAATCATCTTCATGGTTGAAATATGTATTTTTAAAATAATTTTGCAATAGCAAGTCTGAAACTCTCTGACTTCTAACTCTTTTTCCTACTGAGGCAATTATTTTTATAGTGAAGCAGATCTATGACATTTTCAAAGGGTTGTTGTAAAGAAGAGTGAAGAATTTGCGAAAGGTACATAGTAGACACTCAATAAATGTTAGTTCTCTTCCTTCCAGGTACCCTGACCTTTATGGAGAGTTTGAAATTATCCTATAACATTAAGAACCAGCAGGACTTGAATGAAGCTTCGAGGCTTAGTGGCTAACATTCAAACTTCGAAGCCAGCCAGATTTAGTATAAAGACATGAATCCCACTCTTATCAGTGGTGTGACTTTGAGCAAAGCACTTCATCTCACCAAACTTCAGTTTACTCATAGGTAAAATGAGGAAAGTAATTTATATCTTGAGGAGTTTGGTCAAGATGAGGAGTATCAGGAAGCCATCTATCAAATCTATCATCTATCAAATGAAAGGTGTCATTACATCACCTATTGAATGAAAGGTGTCATTACCTCTCAATGCCTGGGAAGGGATGGAAGGAAGGGCCAACTCCAACCTAGCGCCCTGCCCTCCTGAGACAGAAGTTCTGGTGCACCCTGAACTGTCCATATGCTCTAGTTCCCTTGAAGGGAGTTCCCCAATTCCAGATCTTTGGGATCCCATCCTGAGCCAAGAGCAAGCTTTCTTTTTCAGAAGCAAATGCATGCACTCGGGATTTATAAAGGAAAATGTGAAGCCGTCATTTTCTCATAGGGTCACCAGGCATGAGGCTGTAAATGTGATTTATATCCAAGGTTTGGCCCTCGAGAGTAATATACTTCATCATCACAGCCCGGCAATGGCTCCCTCCAGAAGAGTTCTGTTTTCTCTCAGAACCCGGAAGTCACTACCAGATCTTCAGAGAATTCTGAACTTCCACAGTCTGGCAGGAGGGAGGTGAAAGGTCGTGCAGTCCCCTCTTATCTGTGTGCACTACAGGAAGGGACTTGCCCCTCTGAGCCTCGCTGTTCTCCGCTGTGAACTCTCTGCCTCTTCATGCAAATGCCCTAGGGCCAGTGACTGTGTGTGCAGCCACAGCAGGTGTTAGGGGAGCAGAAGCAGGTAGCACCTGGACGTGGGGAAAAGAGGGAAAGGAGGAGGAAGAGAAGCTGTTGATGTTGTTTCAGGACTAATTCCTAACAAAACTCTAAAGGAGGAGACACCTGGTCCTCGGCTCTCAGACCAGCACTACACCTGCCCCCCACCCATACCCCAGCTGAGCGCCCCCCAACCCCAGCTCTGCCCCTCATGGAGGGCAGTAGGCTCTCCACACTTGTAGGAGATCAATCGCTCTCATCAGAAGGTGGAGGCCTCTCATGAGTGGGCTTTATGTGAGTAGGGTGTCTCTGGGAGAAGAATTTCAAGATGGCCTTTATAGGGATGAGGGCGATTCCTCAATTGTCACCATTTGCGGATGGGGCCTCTCCATGGCTGGAGTGTTCTTCCGGTTCTCCATTTCAGTCACTCACAAAACACACGCTGAGTATCCACTGTGGGCCCTTGGGAACCATGCACACCAGCCAGCAGGACAGACATTCAGATGAATGGACACCTGTAGTGGCTTTCTCTCCCTGGGGATGAGCATGAGACCCCGTGTCTAACAGATCTGAAGGTGGGCTATGACTCTGCCCACAAAATGCTAACATCTCAGCCTGTCTCCTCCTGAATGGGACAACGTTAAGATCCATTGCTCAGAATTTCTGTGAGAGTTCTATACATTCTAGTTTTATTCTACAGCCTTGCTCGACTCCCCATCATCCGCCCACGTTTACAACTCTAGAGCCCCAAAGTCAGCAGCCCACCTTAAGCCACATAGCCAGGATCTCACAAGGATGAAAGCTAGCATCTTAGTCGTGGCCCGTTCCTCCTTGGCCTTGGCCAGCCTCATGCTCTGCTTCCCAGCAGCCTCTTGGGATAGTCTCAGCCTGTGCTCCTCACACATAATGTTTTGGCTGACCCCACCCTTCCTCCTCTGCTGGGACTCTCAGGACCCGCTGGGATGGTGTCTGCTCTCAGTGGCTCTGGGCTTCTCCCACAGAGGTCCTGGAGGCCTCTATTTAGCCAGGTCTACTACAGCCCTTTGCAAAGAGGAATCAAACATCAAGAGTAAAAATCTCGTCTCTGAGGGTCTTCCCATTCTGAACCAAGCCCTGGCTGTAGACCCAGCTCCCCCAGGCATTCCGTTTCCCCCAAACAAACAAGGAGAGCAGGTCTTATGTGGGCCCCACACGGTAGCCAATCACCAGGATAGAGTAATTTCAGCGGCACAGAAAGGCTTGCATACCCTGAAATCCCCCCCTTGCTTGCTCACTGGTGCCTGAAATTACTTCAGCAGCAAACAACATGCTTTATTCCACAATTAGAAGCAAGGCTTTAACATAGATTTCTCTGGTCAAGAAAACACAATGCTTATGTTCACACGGAAATATGAATGAATGGTTCTCGAGGGAGTGGAGGAGTATGTCATCATCTCAACAGGTCCGGAATTGAGGACATGTGCAATTCTTCCACGGGCACACTCAATAGCATAGCCTCGGTTCAGGCCTTCAGCAGGGCAGTTTGGTAGCACATATGAAAATGTTAAATGTGAATACACTTTGACCCAAAAATTCCTCATCTGAATCTCTCACTGGGGAAACTCTTGCGTATAAGCAGAAAGAGGCATGTACCAGAATGTCTCCTCCATCATAGTTGGTAGCAATAAAAACGTATATATAAGAACCCACTTGTGTGCCCATTCATAGGGACCTGGCTTAAGAACTTGGGTGTTTCTGTACTAGGGACTACTAAGTAGCTGTTAAGGGAAAGTAAAGTAGGTCAAGTGCGGTGGCTCATGCCTATAATCCCAGCATCTCAGGAGGCCAAGGCAGGTGGATCACCTGAGGTCAGGAGTACAAGACTAGCCTAGGCAACACAGTGAAACCCTATCTCTACTAAAAATACAAAAATTAGCTGGACATGGTGGTGTGCGCCTGTAGTCCCAGCTACTCAGGAGGCTGAGGCATGAGAATCGCTTGAACCAGGGAGGCGGAGGTTGCAGTGAGCTGAGATCAAGACACTGCACTCCAACCTGGGAGACAGAGCAAAACTTCATCAGAAAAAAGGAAGGAAGGAAGGAAGGAAGGAAGGAAGGGAGGGAGGGAGGGAGGGAGAGAGGGAGGCAGAGAGAGAGGGAGGGAGGGAGGGAGGGAGGGAGGGAAAAGTACAGCTATCTGTACTGATATAGAAAGGCCTTTTGACATTTTGTAAGTCGAAAGAAAGCAAGCTTCAAGGCAGTGCACAAAGAATAATAACAATTAAGTAGAAAGACAGTAAACCTACTTGTTTCTGTAGATAGTTGTGTTCATATGTAAATGCATAAGGAAAACATCTGGAAAGATACATGCTGGAGATAGGTGGTTATCTCTTAGAGGTCTTGGATTTGGGAATGGCATTCGAACAACAGAAATTTATTTTTCACAGTTCTGAAGGCTGAGAAGCCTGAGATCAAGGCACTGGCAGATTCAGTGCCTGGTGAT
Organism: Trachypithecus francoisi; assembly: GCF_009764315.1. NCBI lineage: Eukaryota > Metazoa > Chordata > Mammalia > Primates > Cercopithecidae > Trachypithecus > Trachypithecus francoisi. Next base: position 122,469,448 of record NW_022681458.1, on the reverse strand, counting down.
GGCCCATTCTTCATAAATAATGCCTTCTAGCTGCATCCTCACACAGTGGAAAGGGCAAGGGGTCTGCCTTGGGACTCTTTTGTAAGGGTGCTAATCTCATTCACAAGGGCTCCCCCCAATGGCTTAGTGACTTTCCAGAGGCCCTCAATTCCTAACACCATGACCTTGGAGGTTAGGATTTCAACATATGAACTTGGGGAAGACAAAAACATTTAGACCACAGTACTGGCCATCTTGGAGAGGAGCAGAAAACTGGAGAAACTGAGACACAGGGAATCAACTCAAGGAGATCAAGAAGAAACAAACAAACAAGTGAGGATGTGGAGGAACTGAAACCTCTCACATGCTGGAGGACTGCAAAATGCTGCAATACTTTGGAAAATGGTTTGGCAGTTTCTTTTTTTTTTTTTTTTTTTGAGATGGAGTGTTGCTCTTGTCACCCAGGCTGGAGTACAGTGACATAATCTTGGCTCACTGCAACCCTCCGCCTCCCGGATTCAAGTGATTCTCCTGCCTCAGCCTCCCTAGTAGCTGGGATTACAGGCACCCGCCACCACGCCTGGCTAATTTTCATATTTTTAGTAGACACAGGTTTTGCCATGTTGACCCAGCTCGTCTCGAACTCCTGACCTCGTGATCTGCCCGCCTCAGCCTCCCAAAGTGCTGGGATTGCAGGTGTGAGCTACCACGCCCAGCCTGGCAGCTTCCCAAATGTTAAACATGGAGTTATGGTATGACAGAACAATTCTACCCCTAGATATACACCCAAGAGAAATGAAAATAGAAAAACACATGTAACTGTTTGTAGAAGCATTATTCATAACAGACAAAAGTGGAAGCCACCCAAATGTCCATCAGCTAATTAATGGATAAATACAATGTGGCATATTCCTGCAATGGAGTAGCATTTGGCCACGAACAGGAATGAAGTTCTAATACATACTACAACACGGATGAACTTTAAAAACATTATGCTAAGTGAGTAAACTGAATCACAAAAGGCTACACATTGCATGCTTCCATTTTCATGAAATGTTACCAGAGGCAAATCTATAGAGACAGAAAGTAGATGCATGGCTGCCTAAAGCTGGAGGCATTGAAATGGGCGGGAATGGGGATTGACTGCTAATGGACTCGGGGTCTCTTTTTGGAGAAATGAAGATGTTCTAGAGCTGATTGTGCTGATGGCTGCACAACTGGGTGAATATACTGAAAGCCATTGAATTTTATGTTTAAATGGATGAATTGTATGTATGTGAATTACATCTCAATAAAGCAGCTGAAAACAGAAAAAGAAATATAGGTAATGGAAAATGAATAATCGGATTGTTTTAGGACTGCTTTTGGAACAAGTTAGGTAAGCCAGACCTTGAAAGACACCTGAGAGGTTCTTGGCATCATGGCATCTACCCGCACAGTTTTGCTATGTACCAGGTTCATGACATGGGGGCCATTTGTTGTTTTCCTGGGGCACAAATTAGAATATTTCACCCACATGGCGGCCTTGAGGGAGGAAGTGGCTAACTAATGGGTAGAGCAGACTGCCAACAACTTCTCTTCCAAAAAGATTGTTACTCAGTCTTTCACTGAAACATCCATAAAATTTTTTGAGAATAATGAGCACTTTCTTTGTTTCTGTTTTTGTTTATTGAGACGTTTCGCTTTGTTGCCCAGGCTGAAATGCAGTAGCATGATCACAGCTCACTGAAGCCTCAACATCCCAGGCTCAAGCATTCCCAAGTAGCTGGGACTGCAGGCATGCGCCACCATGCCTGGCTGATTTTTTTATTATTATTATTTTTTAGAGATTGGGTCTCACCATGTTGCCAAGGCAGGTCTCAAACTTCTGGGCTCATGCCATTCTCCCACCTCAATCTCCCAAGGGGCTGGAATTACATGTATGAGCCACCACACCCAGCCCACTTTGTTTCTTTGTGGAAAATGACATGCAAAAGAAAGCCAATTGCAAGTGCTGGTGAAGGCAATGAAGAGAGGATGAAATGGTCTAATAAAAAGTATGTGCTTTGGCCAGGCATGGTGGCCTATGCCTATGCCTATAATCCCATAGGCCTATGCCTATGCCTATGCCTATGCCTATAATCCCATAGGCCTATGCCTATGCCTATAATCCCAGCATTTCAGGAGGCTGAAGCTGGAGGATCACTTGAGCCCAGGAGTTTGAGGCCAATCTGGGCAACATGATGAGACCTCTAAAAAAATTACTGTAATTTTTTTTTAGTCTTATAAAAAATTGATATGGTGATGCAGGCCTGTGGTCCTACTACTAAGGCCTGTGGTCCTACCTACTCAGGAGGCTGAGGCAGGAGGCCTGCTTGAGCCCAGGAGTTTGAGGAGTTTGAGGCTATAGATGAGCTGTGATTGTACCACTGAACTACAGCCTGAGTGACAGAACAAGACCATATATATATATATATATATATATATATATGGCATTGAAATGGGCGGGAATGGGGAATGGGCATATATATATATATGGTCTCGTTCTCATATATATATATGAGATTTTATATGATTTGACTGTGTCTCCACCCAAATCTCAACTTGAATTGTAGCTCCCATAATTCCCACATGTCATGGGAGGGACCAAGTGGGAGGTAATTGAATCATGGAGGTAGATATTTCCCATGCTGTTCTTGTGAGAGTGAATAAGTCTCATGAGATTTGCTGGTTTTCTAAGGGAGAGTTTCCCTGCACAAGTTCTGTCTTGCCTGCCACCATGTAAGATGCCCCTTTCCTCTCCTTTTGCCTTCCGCTATGATTGTGAGGCCTCTCCAGCCATGTGGAACTGTAAGTCCATAAACCTCTTTTTTTTTTTTTTTTTTTTTTTGTATTTTAGTAGAGACAGGGTTTCACCATGTTGGCCAGGATGATCTTGATCTCCTGACCTTGTGATCTTCCCACCTCTGCCTCCCAAAGTGCTGGGATTACAGGTGTGAGCTACTGCACCCGGCCCTCTTTTTCTTTACAAATTGCCCAGTCTCGGGTATGTCTTTATCAGCAGCATGAAAACAGACTAATACATATGTATACACACATATACTCATACATATGTATACACACATAGAGTCTTCACAAGAAATGGTAAACATCTCAAGACATAAACTTCCAGCATGACAAGGATCCGCTTTGAGGGAAATAGATACATTGAGAAAAGCAGAAACAGAGATGAAGTACACAAAGGCATAATAAAATAACCAGTAAGAAAGTCATGTTCCCTGGTCTTCCCCAAAGCCTGTTCCTTGCACCACTCCAGGCATGGTGGAATGCATGGAAATCCAGGCACTTGCAACATAAGTGTAACTTAAGACCCAAACACTTGAAAATTCAAACAGGAATTCAAGAGAGAAATAGGACTTTGGAAGAGCAGTAGAAGAGATGCCACAGCACAGGGCATGATTAATCATTAAATGAATTGAGTGGTTGGCCAGCCCTGGAGTCGCTCAGAGGCAGGAGAGGTCATTTCTGGGCAGGCTGAAACCTGCACAGAGAGGAGGCAATTTGACCAAGACAAATTCAAGGGACTCTAAGAATGCTAGCCTGGAAACACTTTGCCCTTTGATATCTTTTGATTGAACTTCTCCTTCCATCACAGATTCAGATCCTTTTCATCATGGACCCTGGGGTCTATGCTGTAGCCTGGACTCTAGTCCTCTATGAGCTGTTCACCTCTTGACAGGGAGGAGAACAGGAGGGGAGGAGAGAGGCTTGTGTTAGCTCCATTATGTATCTCCATCAAAGCTTGCTGCTGCCTCCCATCCTCTTTCACCACCTTCCTGCTAAGATAGCCTGGCTAACATCTCTTTGACTTCCTGCTGCATGCCCCAAAAGTCCTATTACCTTGAGTCAGCATGACTCATGACACTGTCAGTCTTTATGAGATCAGCAAAGCCTAGCCTTTTTGCATGATTCCTACCGACAAATGCAGCAAGAATGTCAAGGAGGCCTTAAGGAAAGCAGTGTGGTTGTGTTAGTCCTTCACTGAATGGCCAGAGCCAATGTTCCTAAAGGAAACCACTTCCATGAGAAGGAGCCTGTGGGTTTCCTTGAGGCAGCCTATTGTGGAAATGACTGGGAAAACACAAACTGTGAAAAAAAAAAAAACAGTTTTTCCTCTGCTTTCACACCACAACAATCAAAGCAGACTTCTGTGAGCAAATGTGTTGAGGTTCCTCCCCACCAAGTAAGCAAGCAGTTCTACAGTGGACACAAGCTGGGCATCCTCCAATTCAATTCTATTCTGACACTGTCTGTCTGGAGATTGCCTCAGATCGCATAAGTGGAGAGCTCAGTCTTACAAGACTGGCCCCTCTTCAGACACCAGTCACGAGTCACAGGTTGCTTCACCTGTGCTTCTGACCAACTGGTCTAAATCAAAATTCCCACAATGCCCTTCTCAGATTTAATTTATTTGCTAGAGCTGCTTACAGAACTTAGGAAAACACTTATTTGTATTTACTGGTTTATTATAAAGGATATTACAAAGGACACAGATAAAGAGATGCACAGGGCAAGGTATGTGGGAAGGAGCGTGGAGCTTTCATGCCCTCCTGGACACACATCCCTCCAGGAGCCTAGAGGCATTCAACTACCTGGAAGCTCTCCTAACTCTATCCTTTTGGATTTTCTGGAGGCTTTATTACATAGGCATGATTGACAAAATCATTGGCCATTGGCAATCAACTTGACCTTCAGCCCCTCTCTCCTCCCTGTAGGTTCAGGGGTGGACTAGAAATCCCATCACTCTAATCCTGCCTTGGTCTTTTCTGGTGACCAGCTCCCATCCTGAAGCTACCTAGGGACTTCAGCCATCAGTCAACTCTTTGGCATTCAAAAAGACGCTCAGCACATTGAAGATTCCAGTGATTTTAGGAGTTGTATGCCAAGAAACCAGGAAACAGACAAAGATCAAGTATATATTGGAAGCATGCAGGGAAGCAAAAAGAAAGGAATTATCTGTGTGCCAAGGTACTTGCTAGACCCTTTACAGGCTCTTTTAATCTTTAAAACAAGCCTGCAAGTTAAATACAATTATTCACATTTTACAGTTGTAGAAATAGACTTAGAGTGATTACATGGTTTGCACAAAATCGCACAGCTAGTAAGTGTTGGGTTGGGTTATAACCCTAGGTCTGTCTGATCCCCAAAACTATCTTCTTTCCGTCTTATTATACTGCCCTGAGTCCATGTCCTGTCAAACCTCATCTCCAGACTCTGCTGAAGAAATTAATTTAAAACGTTCATTATTATAATGTCTGTAATATTGTTCCAGGTCGGATGCTGGAACCAGGGACTCCATTTGTATTACTGCTAAACTTCAAAAAAGAAATACATCAGGGAGTGATAATGATTCTCATTTTACTACCATGGATATTGAGGGTTATTTTAGTGAGGCTGGGCTAGGCTCTGTTGCAGTAACATGTAACCCCAAAATCTCACTGTTTTCATGAAATTGATGTTTAGTCCTTGTTCATGTAATGTCCAACATGGGTTGATGGGGGCTTTGCACTATCACTCACTCAAGGACCCAGATAGATGGAGGCTTACACCCTCTTGTAGATTCACCGTCTGGGACCCTGGCTTCCTCATCATCCAGGCAGCAAAAGTCAAGCACAGTTTCCTCACACCTGTTCTATTCTTCAGCACAAAAGACCTAATCCTTACCTCAATGCAGGGAAGTAGACTGTGACACGTACATGAGCACATGGATATTTGATGAGCAACAAATGTCACGGCTACAATTCTCAATTAGCTTCAGAATATTGTGCTAAATCACAGAGCTGAGACTTGAAACTCGTCTATATGTCTCTCTCCAAGGTTCATGAATCACTGTGGGATCCAGAAAAGCAACTGCTCAAATCCATCAAAGCTGTTGCCATGTGAAGTCAGTCCTGTGATTCATCCAATTTAGAATTCAGGGTCCAGAAGGAACACACAGCGTTGCAGGAAACTACGAATGTCTTACTGACTTCAATCATGGACTTTCGCGACATCCCAGAGATGACCTGATTCATCTCAAATCTCCAGCATCATGTTCTCTCCTTTGCAGGTTATCTCAGCCTCTGTGGAACTGCATTTATTTCTGGCCTGTCTTGCCTCTGCAGGCAAATGATTTTATGCTGCTAGTTGCTAGTCTCTTAGTTTGGATGCTTATATGTATCATCACATTCTAACAAAGACTTGCCGCAGTATAACAAAAAATGCATGGAAAGTAAGTTTAAAAAATAAATGTGAGAAAATAGATATGGGAAAAATAAGACAAAGTCAAGGATAACATTATACATAGTGCATACTGTGCGGTTCTGTGCACTTGCTTGGGGAAAGTCCAATACGCTTTCTGAGCTTCCAGGCAGCCAATGAAAGAGTGCTATATAATGCAGAAATACCCATAAGATAAAACTTCAGCCAGATATTCAGGGGAAGCTCAGCTATTCCTGGTACTTACACCTGACAGAACTCTTCCTCATGGGACCACCCAAAGGGAATATATTATGAGAGGGTGAAGGGAAAAAGAAAACCAGAAAAGGAAATTCCAGAAAACCAGTGGCATATTGGGAACTCTGGGTGAAACTCTGAAGCATCCTGGGGAACACAGAACACAAGTTGATTGGAGCTAGAAAGCCTTCTCAGAGGGTGGGAAAAAATCACTTCCACAGAAGAGGGAGGCAGAAAGATATCAGAGTGTAAGAAAGAAGACAATGGAAACTTCAAGCAGATTCAAATAATCTCTGCTGCCTCTGATGAAATACGATTGAGTTTAGTTGCATGAGAGACTCAGTTTGGAAATGAGAGGCAAAACAATATGGCAGCCAGAAGCTCCTTTGCAGGCTTCAGAGTCCAAAATGGTGGAACTAAAATTGTCCCATGGGAGACTGAGCAGAAGCACCAAGAAAGTTTGGAGCCAAAGTCCAAACTCCTCCCCCTTTCAAATACTGTAGCTGGCTGACAGATGTCCACTAGATTATGCACATGTCTGCTTTAGGAAAGAGTTTTTCACGTTTCATGTACCAGCCACCAAATACATGTTGCCTTCTCTTGGTGAAGGCATATTAGTAAAACTGCAGGAAGTGCTGGTCCTAAATTTTACATTCTCAGGAGTAGTGGGAAAGAATATGTCAAAGGAAAGAATATATCAAAGCCAACAGAATTGGAGAGTCAGGCAAGTTATATACATTATCTTTAATCCACATCACAACCCAAATAGTAAGTATTATTACTTTCCAATCACTTTGACTACAATGACTACTTTACAAATGACTGTACTCAGGCTGAGAAACATGGAATAGCCTGAGCAATATTACACAACTCCTACGTAGGGAACAGAGAATTCTGACTTATCTCTGCCTAGCGCCATTTCCTGTGCCTTTTAATAATATAATACTGCCTTTTGATACCAGGTAAATTGAAGACATGAAAACTGAAGTAAAAGAGGCATTAAAATCCCAAGAAAAGATTAAAAAATAAACACCTGTTTTTGTCACTGGTAAACTGAGTTTTTTTCCCCCTACTTTGTATAGGTTGCAAAGAAAGAACATCCAATTGGAAAAAAAAAAAAATAAAGAAAAAGCAATCAGGTTTTATTCAATGGCCAGAGAATGGAGAAGGGGTAGCTCTTGCTCGAAAGGCATCTGCCCTGCCCTGGAATGTTGGGAGGCGGGGGAATCTTAGAGTTAAATGCGGGCCAGGAGAGACGTAGGCATGCAGGCTGGAGTTCCAGACACGCAGGTGCAGTCCCAAACATAATTCTCCATACACTGCATATTTACAAAATGGTAGAGATTTTCTTTTACAGGAGGCGATTTCAGCATTATAATGCTATGTTCATGATCTAAAGGTAACTAGGGGTCACTTGTTCCGGTTTGCACCAGTTCCGTGCAGGTCTTATCTTCTTCTGGTATTTGGCAAGGGGTCACAAAGCTCTTGCAGTGCCTGGTTTTTTCAAGCAGCTGTGCCTATAGATAAAGAGACGAAAGAAAAAAAAAACTGGAAAAGTAAAATTCCAATTGCTTAGATGAGGCTGGGTTCATTCGGTGACACTTTTACTTTTGTTCCCTCCAAAACCCTCCTAAAACAATTAGAAATGAATTTTTAAAAACGTAAAGTCATGAAGACAGAGCAAACAGAAGATGAAATCACTGCTTCCAAATTTTGGAAACTGGAAGGCAAGATGAATGAGTGAGAATGGATTTAGAAAGTTCGAGAGCACAGAATCCTTAGCTGGTTGTATAGGGAGAGCTGGGAAGCACCCAAATTACCCTGCACTGCCCCTAAAAGATTCAAGAATTAGAGGTACCTAATACTTCTGGAAGTGGCAGAAAAATAGGACTGAACACAGAAGGATGAATAAAATGTCTATATAAAAGCTAGTAACCTCTCCACTTCCACACAGCCTGGGATTGCTCCTCATCACCAAGCAGAAACCTAGAGGCTTATTCACTGGAGATGATAAAGCAAAGGGTCTTTAGACCAAAGGCACCAGGCATAGTCCAGGGTGGAGAAACTATTTTCTTAAAAATAGTGAAGTGGGCATTTACAAATAGAATTCAGAGGCTCACAGGGCGCTGCCAGCTAGGTGTAAATATGCTAAACCAGAGATGGGGAAGGTCTTCTCTGAGAAAAAGACCCAAAGATGCTGATGTCAGAGGCTCCCCAGTGGAACAGCCCAGCCAGATGAGCCTGTGTTGATGACCATTCACAGTGTCCAAATTGCCGGTCAGCCTCACAGTCCCCACTACTGATCAGGAGTAAACAGGGAAAGTTGCCAAACATCTGAGTAAAACATCCAACGAGAACACCAGATGCCAAAACAGAGTAAAGCAAATTGGAAGAAACAGAACTATGCACGAGAAGACAACATCAAAATCAACGGTCCTTAAGATCCTCAGCTAAATAAGATCAAGTGTTCTACCCAGGAAATAAAAACAGAGTTTTCTTTTTCTAATTTCTCATTCAGGAAACAAAGAGCTCTTGGAAATTAAAAATACGAAAGCAGATATAAGAAATATATCTTACATAGTAGAAAGTTTGGAATGTAAAGTTAAGAAAGTTTGGAATATAAAGTTAAGAAAATATCCCAGAGTAGAGTGAAAAGAGTCACAGTAGACTGAAAAATGTAAAAAGTGGAGACATTAAAATTACCACATCTCAAAGATTAAGAATTAGTAAGAGAACCAGTAAGATGTTACAGATGGTTGGGTGGAGAAATCAAAGAGCAGACACATAGACAATAGAGAATGCTGAAGTGAACATGTTAATCGATGCAAAACTGGCTTCTTGGGGAAAGAGGGATATCAGTATGCAGCTGCACCAGACAAAGTATATTTGCATCTCTATGAAAATGAGTCATTTACATTACTCGCAGTTTTCCACAACTCTAGCTCAAAGACAATGGAGGTGGAGGCCTTTATAGAATCAGATAACCCAGAAGAGTACACTAAATAGGAACCCAAAACTCTTTTCCCTGACAGAGAGAAAAGACAAGAAAATTAGAAGATTGTTCCAGGATGTCCAATACCCAAATAATAGAATTTCCAAAAAAGAAAGAACAAAGAAAACAGGGAAAAGATTATCAAAGAAATAATTCTACAAAATGTTTCAGAACTAATAAATTAGAAGAGTGAGTCTTTTATACAATTATCAAAACTCATGAAAATTGTTCACTTAAAATGTTTGCATTTGTTGTATGCAAATTAAACCTCAATAAACTTGATTTTTTAAAAAGAGCTGGCTCAACTAATACCTCTAAAGTGATGAGCTAAGACCCAAACAAAGACACTTTATCACAAATTTTAAATCTCTGGGTACAAAGACAAGAGTCTACAAGCTTTCATAGAATAAAAATGTCACCAAAGGCCGGGCGTAGTGGCTCATGCCTGTAATCCCAGCATTTTGGGAGGCTGAGGCGGGTGGATCACGAGGTCAGGAGATCCAGACCATCCTGGCTAACATGGTGAAACCCTGTTTCTACTAAAAATACAAAAAATTATCCGGGCGTGGTGACAGGCGCCTGTAGTCCCAGCTACTCAGGAGGCTGAGGCAGGAGAATGGCATGAACCTGGGAGGCAGAGCTTGCAGTGAGCCAAGATCGCGCCACTGCTCTCCAGCCTGGGCAACAGCAAGACTCCGTCTCAAAAAAAAAAAAAAAAGTCACCAAAAACAAAGAATTTTTAAAAGTCAGATGGTTTCAAACTTTTCAAAAGGTAGAAGATAATAAAGCAAAGCCTTCAAGATTATGAAAGAAAACAATTTCCTATTTAAAATTCTATACTCAGCTAACCTATCATAAGCATATATAAAATCACCCTCTAAAAAAAATACTGTGACTGCCTGGCACTATTTCTCAGGAAAACGATGGAGGCTGTGTTCCACCAAAATAAGCAAGTAATCACCAAAAAAATAAATAAATAGATAAAAGCCTTGGGACACAGCACAGGAAAGGACTGAGGGAATCCTCTGGATGATGCGGAGAGACTCCACGATGACACTGTGCACCGAGACCAAAGTGCAACGAAGACCAAAGTGCAAAATCAGCAGACCTCAGGAGATGAAGCTGATAGGATAGCTGATGAATCTGAACATCCTGAGAAATCTAGATAACAGGCAAGGAGTTTAGGGGTTGAACGAATGATAAGCAGATGGAACATTCAGCAAACAAACCTAAAATAAGACGTTTCCTAACTTCAAGGAAAAACAAAAAGCAAGCTAAGAAAGTAAGTGTAATCTTAGTGTACTACTTACTCATCTATCAATGTCTTCACATTTTCATAATAATGTAAATACCAAATAATAATGTAACCAAAATTCTAGTATAATTATATCGGGGAAATGGAGAGCACAGATGGGTGTTTATGTTCATGTTGTGGGATAAAGGAGTCAAATCCTTATCTCATTTTCAACAAAGCTGTCCATATATCATTCGAAAATTGCTAAAGATGGCCGTGAGTGGTGGCTCACGCCTGTAATCCCAGCACTTTGGGAGGCTGAGGTGGGCGGATCACTTGAGGTCAGGAGTAGGGCCAACATGGTGAAGCCCCATCTCTACTAAAAGTACAAAAATTAGCCTGGCGTGGTGGCGTGTTTCTGTAATTCCAGCTACTAGGGAGGCTGAGGCAGGAGAATTGCTTGAACCCAGGAGACAGAGGTTGCAGTGAGCCAAGATTGTGCCATTGCATTCCAGCCTGAGCAACAGAGTGAGACTCCATTAAAGAAAGAAAGAAAGAGAGAGAGAGAGAGAGAGAGCGGGCGGGGGCGGGAGGGAGGGAGGAAGGAAGGAAGGAAGGAAGGAAGGAAGGAAGGAAAGAAGGAAGGAAGGAGGGAAGGAAATTGTTGAAGTCAACAAGTAGTGGCTGGGCACAGTGGCTTGCGCCTGTAATTCCAGCACTTTGGGAGGCCAAAGCAAGAGGACCTCTTGAGTCCAGGGGTTCAAGACCAGCCTGGGCAACATACTGAGATCCCATCTCTACTAGAAATAATTTTTTAAAATTATCCGGGCATGGTGGTGCACATCTGTAGTCCCAGCTACTTGGAAAGTTGAGGTGGGGGGGTCACTTGAGCTCAAGAGTTCAAGGTTACAGTGAGTTACGATCGCACCACTGCACTCCAGCCTGGCTAACAGAGTGAGACTCTGTCTCAAAAAAAAAAAAAAAAAAAGAGAGAGAGAGAGAGAAGTAGCAATAGAAACACGTTATTTGTTTTTTGTAAAAATAATCAGCTTAAAGATGTTTTGAAAGTGCTTATCTGTGGAGAGGATCAAATGGAGGGGACCCAGGGTGCATAAGAGAGGGCGTGGTTTTTCCTGTAGATCTATTTGTCTCTTTAAATTATGTGCATACAAAGCCCACCTCTGGGACCAATTCCAGGAAGACTGATGGCCAAACTATCCAGGGGAAGAGCTGAAGAAAGAGAACCTGGATCCATCCCTGCTGATCCTTTGTTCTTTGCCTTGGAGATTTGAGAGTTAACATCTAGATGCAAAGAAATAAAGTCCAAACACTAACACTGACCAATTTTGAGTCTTTGTTGTGGCCGGGCGTGGTGGCTCACGCCTGTCATCCCAGCACTTTGGGAGGCCAAGGCAGGCAGATCACCTGAGGTCAGGAGTTCAACCAACTTGATGAAACTCCGCCTCTACTAAAAACACAAAAACTAGCTGGGCATGGTGGCATGCGCCTGTAATCCCAGCTACTTGGGAGGCTGAGACAGGAGAATCGCTTGAACCAGGGAGGTGAGGTTGCAGTGAGCCGAGATTGCACCATTGCACTCCAGCCTAGGCAACAAGAGCGAAACTCTGTCTCAAAAATAAAATAAAATAAAAACAAATTATGTGCATGCACAACTTTGATCAACATAAATTCTGTAAGAAGAAGAATGCATTGAAAAAGCTGTTACTGTAACTTTTACAGACCCAGGGAAAGTAGAATTTCCTGTTGTTGATTCCAACATCCATCTACCAAGTTTCCAGAGGTCCTCAGTCTTAATATTCGGGGGTATATCCAAATCACAGCAGGCCAAAAGCTGTCATGTCCCAAGCAGAGGCAAAGTAACCCATTCTCTGAATTTTTGCCTTTAATAACACATGATGCAAGCCCCATTGGGTGGAAACAGGACTGATGTGCAACTCAGAACATCAATATTTTATTTCCCACTCATCAATCATTCACCACCTGCTGGTAAACAGCACCTTCCAGCGGGTGTCTCCAGGTCTCCGTCCAGCGCCAAGACTATCAATATTTTATGCTTGGGAGATGAGGTTGCTACACAGGCAAATTATCCCCTGCCCAAGCAGTGTACAGAAAAAGCTCTTCTTTCCTGCAGGCAGCTCTGGGAGAACACAGCAGGCAGTATCTGTCACACTGCTCCAGCTCCCTCTGTGGGCTCCCAGTTCTACACATTACGCAGCAGGCACAGTAATGCACTTGCAGAAATGGACTTCTGAAGAGGAAAACTGAGGCAGCCTTTCCAGTGTCCCTAGCACTTTCTCTCTACTGCCCATAGAATTCTTCAACCAGAATATCATTCCCTCCCTGCCCTCGGGCCCCAATTGTGGTGTAAATTAAGACTGACTCATATGGCTGGGCACAGTGGCTCATGCCTGTAATCCCAGTACATTGTGGGGCTGAGGCAGGTGGATCACCTGAGGTCAGGAGTTCAAGAACAGCCTGGCCAACATAGCAAAACCCTGTGTCTCCTAAAAATACAAAAATTAGCCGGGCGTGGTGGCATGCACCTGTAATTCCAGCTACTTGAGGGGCTGAGACAGGAGAATTGCTTGAACCCGGGAGGCAGAAGTTGCAGTGAGTCAAGATCATGCCACTGCACTCCAGCCTGGGCGATAGAGCAAGAGTCCGCCTCAAAAAAAAAAAAAAAAAAGTGGTTGATATGACCTAAAATCTCTTTAATTCACCAAAAATCATTTATAGAATACCAACAATGTGTTGGGCATCCAGAGAGATCCTGGGAACACAAGTACACATAAGACACATTTCTGGACATGTCTGTTTCCATGGTCATACAGTAACATCTGTCATTTTCCTAGCACTGTTCCAGGCACTGTCCTGGGCATTTGACATCTATTGCCCTTAATTCTTACATCAAATCAAAAGGTAATCAAACTAAATTTCAAGAAAGACTGTATTTTTTTCCTTCTCGAGTTTATTGAGAAATAATTTACATACAATAAACTGCATACATTTAAAGGGTACAATTCCAGAAGTTTTGATAGTTGTATACGCCCCAGAAACCACCACCACAATCGAAACACTTGACATTTCTATCACCTCCAAAAGATTCCTTGTGCCCTGTTGCAATCCACAATTCTGTCTCCCTCCATCTGCAGGCAACCACTCTTCTACTTTTTGTCACTGTAAATTAGGTTGCATTTTCTATAAATGGAAGCATACAGAGTGATCTCTGTGCCTGGCTTCTTTCACTCAGCATAACGATTTTGAGATTCATCCACATCCTTGCATGTATCAGTAGTTCATTCTTATTTGCTGCTGAGTGGTTTTCTATTGTACAGAAAGACTGCATTTTTATACCCATTCACCTGTTGATGGACATTTGGACTGTTTCCAGTTTTTAGCTATTATGAATACAGCCGCGGAGAACATTCATGTCAAAGTCTTTGTGTGAACATATGTTTTCATTTATCTTCGGTAAATGCCTAGAAGTAGAACAGCAGGGTCATACTGTAGATTCATAAAGTCTTTCCTTTTTAGCATCTTTTTATGGTCAGACATGATGTTTTTGAATGACACAGTGAGAATACACAGGCCTCAAGGTTATCTGTCAAGGATTATAAGATCAACAAAAATCAATTGGATACCAAAAATAAACAAATAAATAACCCTATGCAACTCTCAGTGTCATTCGTTATTATAATAGTGTTTATTTGGGCCAGGTGCGGTGGCTCCTGCCTGTAATCCTAGTAATTTGAGAGGCTGAGGTGGGTGGATTTTCTGAGGTCAGGAGTTCGAGACCAGCTTGGCCGACATGGCGAAACCCCATCAAAAATACAAAAATTAGCCAGGTCTGGTGGCAGGCGTCTGTCATCCCAGCTACTCGGGAGGCTGAGGCAGGAGAATTGCTTGAACCCGGGAGGCAGAGGTTGCAGTGAGCTGAGATTGCGCCGCTGCACTCCAGCCTGGGCAACAGAACAAGACTTCGTCTCAAAAATAATAATAATAATAATAGTGCTTATTTACACCATCAAGGAATAAGTGAATCCCTATAAGCAAATTTTCTAAAAACTGAAACTTACCCTTTCAATCTCCTCCTTTTAAATTCTTTTAAATATTATCTATTCCTGATATTATCAGCAGTTTATTAGCATTCCTATTCCTCTGGAAATCCTTGTGACAGGTTTACAGCATTTGCTGCATGCCTTATTAAAATGTGTCCTGGCCATGCTGCTACTGACACCCCGGAAGTGTCATGCTGGCTGCCCAGTGCTGTCCCCATGAGCTGCCCAGGCAGGGGAGGTTTTGCCCTAACCCCATGGTGGCTCAGGTGGCTGTGTAGATTTATCTGCAGCTCAGAGATGTCCTATATTCTGTCCTACTCCACACCTTTATTTTTCTTAACTGTTGATCACTAATCCAGTCTACAGACACAGGCACACATGTGCACCTACATGCACACACATGCACAAACACGTCCACACAGAGGCATTTCTTCAAGCACTTCCTCAATCTTTGTGTGCGCTAAGAAAGCAAATGACCAAGGGTATCAGAATTTTGTGGAATCCAGTCAAAAAAAGAGAGCCGCACTTATGCACCGAGATTTTTCTAAAACGACATTCACAGCAGTGGTATTTATATAACAAAGGAAAAAAATTTAAAAGAACAACCACGCTGTTCATTAGTAGGGAAATGGATGCGTCATGTGACCAGTACTAAATCAGGAGTTTTGACTGAGCTGCCAAGAGACAACTGAGAGCACACAAGCAGGAGACTGTGTGAAAGATCAGCTGTGAGAACTTCCCAAGTGGAGTCTGCACAGCGATTGCAGGATCCTGAGACCGCTTCTCAAACACAGAGGGCAATAAAAGAGCTGAAGAGGGATTTAGTGAGAAAGATGTTCAGAGAGCCCCATTGAAGTCTATGAGACAGACCTCATGTAGAGGAAAGTGGCACCTCCTCTTCACCAGGCATCTAGAGAGACATACTTCCCAGTCAACACTCGGAGAGCTTGCTGTGTGTCCCTAGGGTTCAAACACAATCTGAATCCTGCCCAGGAAGTCCAGAGGCGAGTGAAAGGGAGCAGCTTCAATGTTGGGATGACTGGTGCTCCCAGAATGTGTCAGGTAAGGATATGCGAGGGTTTCGTGTGGCGCAGAGGTGGGCCATTCAAGAGAGAGCCAGCCTGAAGGGTCACCTGAAAGGGTGGAGGGTCTCTAACAAGCCAGGACTGTGGAGAGGACTGTGGGACACAAGGGCCCCAGGGACAGCGGCAGTCAGAGATGCCCAACACCCTGCCGCATCAGAGGAGCTGAAGTCGGAGGAGCCCCTTCAAGTGGACTCAGAGTCATCTTGAGACGGGATCAGTCGACGTGGAACTTTATGCTCCCTTTCTCCTCTACCCTTCCCATGTTTAACCCTGGATGAGGTAACAAGAAAGAAAGAAGAAAGTGACCACTCCGCTAACACTTCCTTTCCAAAGGCTGGTGGCCCAACCACACACACGCCACAGCCTGGCAGGTGCAGGAGACAGGATGAAAAAGTTAATATATTGGATGACGCATTCTAATTTCTGAATCAAGACTGTTTTGCTATAACAAGTGTTGGAAAGGGTGTTAAGAAAAGGGAACCCTGGAACACTGTTGATGGGAGTGTAAATTGGCGCAGCCATTATGAAAAGCAGTATGGAGGTTCCCCAAAAAGTTAAAAATATAACCACTGTAAGATCTGTCAATCCTACTTCTGGGTATGTATATAAAAGAAACAAAATCAATATCTTGAAGAGATACTTGCACTCCCATGTTTATTTCAGCATTAGTCACAACAGCAAAGGAAGCAAACTAAGTGTGCAGCAATGGATGAATGGATAAAGAAAATGGTTATTCATACAATAGAATATTCTTCCACCTAAACAAGTGGAAAATCCTATCATTTACAATAATATGGATGAACCGGCCAGGCGCAGTGGCTCATGCCCGTAATCCCAGCACTTTGGGAGGCTGAGGTGAGTGGATCACCTGAGGTCAGAAGTTCGAGACCAGCCTGGCCAACATGGCAAAACCCCATCTCTACTAAAAATACAAAAATTACCTGGGTGTGGTGGCAGGTGTCTGTAATCCCAGCTACTCAGGAGGCTGAGGTAGGAGAATCACTTGAACCTGGGAGGCGGAGGTTGCAGTGAGCCGAGATTGCGTCACTGTACTCCAGCCCGGGTGACAGAGCAAGACTCCATCTCAGAAACAAAAAAATATATATGGATGAACCTGGAGGACATTATGCTAAGTGAAATAAGCCAGACCCAGAAAGACCAATACTGCATGATCTAACTTACATGTGGAGCCTAAAAAAATTGAACTCATTGAAGCAGAGAGTAGAATGCTGGTTGCTTAGGGCTTAGGGGTCACCGATGGGGTGACATCAGTCAGAGGTACAAACTTTTAGCTGTAAGTGAAGTTCTAGAGATCTAATATACAGAATGAGGATTATAGCTGACAATACCGTATTGTACACTTCAAAATTGCTAAGAGTAGATTGTAAGCATTCTCACCCAAAACAATGATAAGCATGTGAGGTGATAGATATGTCACTTAGCTTGATTTAATCATTTCACAATGTATACATATGTGAAAACATCACATTGTACACCCTAAATATATATGATTTTTATTTGTCAGTTATACTGCAATAAACTTGGGGGGTGGGGAGAAATATTGTTCTGCTGCTTAAAAAGACCTACAAATAAATAGCCTAGTCATGGGACCACCTGAATTTTTATCTAAGACATGGAGAGAAACTCTAAGAGACAGTGGGAAGTAAAATGAAGTTGTATTCTGATTATAGCCCTCTAGTCACGCTTACTCAACACACTGGTTACATAAAATATGGACACCCACGCTATGGACAACCAGGCAATGCTTAAAAAGAATGAGTACTAACATACAGTCTCCAAGACATAATATTGTGGGGCGGTGGGGGGAAGCTAGTTGCAAAACAATTCTCAAAGCATAATTGCATTTATGTAAAACAAAAAACTATACAAACATCTGCGTGCGTGTCTGTGCATATACATATGTGTGACACAGAACAGAATTCACTCCCTTCCATCCCCTTTGCTCAATCCCATCCTCACCCCTAATGGGAAGGGGCTTTTAGTTCAGTAGCACACTAAAGGCAATGAGTAGAGCAGGAGACATTGCCTAGCATGTAGGTGCTTTTCCCCAAAGGATGTACAGGACACGACCTGTGATGACCATCCAAGGATGGGAGCGGGAACGTGTCTTCCAGCCTTGCCCTAGAGTCTGTGGCAGATGGACAGGAGCCTGACTGAAGAGTAGACAAGGAAGGAAAAAGCATAGTGAGACTTAAGAACACTCCTCCCATTTGGCTGGGCTAAAAGACACCCCGTAGGGAACGTTAGGAAATATTTTGTATCGTTCTCTGAACTTGGAATACTTTAGTTAGTAGCAATAAGGGGTCCTTCAGGTAAGAGATGACAGGCACACCCCTTCAGACACTGGGGACAAAAAATAACCTTCAGCTGAGGATGTTTCAGAAGAGGTGGCAGGATGCCCACTCCTCTGCTAAGGGTGATGGCAGCAGGGCAGGCGGTTGGGGGCTGGTGAGGGCAGAGAAGCTGTAGGAGGAATACAAAGGGGCATTTTCACCTTTCACTCTTGTTTTGAGGTGTTCTCAGGTTTATGGCAAATGTGATCATCTGTTGGTTGTGTCATTTTATTGCATAGTACATTTGAATCAATAAATTAGGCCACACAGCGTCCTTCCCTGGCCCTGTTATGGCCTTTGGAGACTGAGCTCTTGGGGCCCTTCCAGCAGAGTGAGACTTACATTTGCATGTGTCTCTGAGTTCACAGCTGCACTCCTTCCAGCAGACTGTGTCCGCACTGGGGAGAAGCCTAACTTTACAGTCACTTGGACATTGCTGTGCAGTGTCTTCATACCAAAGGGCATTCGCACTGGAGTTCCCTGCACAAAGCCAAGGTGCGACCACCATCCCCACTTTGAATTTGGCCCTCTCGGAACATCCTGGGCCCATTTTCAAAACTAGACAGCATTAAAGACTACAGGAAAGCCTCTGGGAAAGTCACCCCCTCTTGCCCTGGAGTTTTCACAACCAATAAGTAAATGCTGCTGAAATTGAAAGGCCTTCCCTGGTGAGAGCACCACTCTGCCTTCCCAATTAACATATTATAGATTCCATACATCTGGCTGCCGAATGAATTCCAGAGCACTGAGTGCCAGCACTGAGCGGCAAGCCATTCAATTTCTTTGATTAAATTCCATTTTTAAAGTCCTATATCTAAGAGGAACACTGGGGACTGCTCTAAATTATATTAATTTTTAAAATCATATAGGTAGTCAAGGGTAGAATTTAAGGATCATTCAAGTCACAAGGGATTATTAGAATGGTGCAGCCACTGTGAAAAACAGTCTGACAGTTCCGCTGAAAGTTAAATATATGGTTACCTTATGACCCGGCAGTTCCACTCCTAGGTATATCACCAAAGGAAATGAAAAGAAGTGTTCACACAAAAACCTGTAACTGAATGTTCATAGCAGCATTATCCATATTAGCCAAAAAGTGGAAACCACCCAAACGCCCATCGTCTCATGAATGGACAAGCAAAAATATGGCTTAACCACAGAGTGGAACAGTATTTAACCATAAAAATGAATGAAGTTCTGACACATGCTACAACATGGATGAAGCTTGAAAACACTATTCTAAGTGAAAGAAACCAGTCAGAAAAGGCCATATATTATATGATTCCACTTATATAAAATATCCAGAACAGGCAAATCATAGACACAGGGATTCCATTGATTTAGGATTGCCTCAGACTAGGTAGTGAGGGGAGGGCTAGGAGATGATATTCAAAAATGGACTATGGTGATAGTTGCACACTCCGAGAATCTACTAAAAACCATTGAACTGAGTGATTTAAATGTATGAATTGGTATGGCATGAGAATTATATCTCAATAAAGTTGCTACTAAAAAAGAGAGAGAGAAAGATCTTTAGGTAAGGTCCAACTGACCTGCACTCTGGTCTCAAGATAATTTTCCCTAGATATCAGCTAGAATAAAATCCAAGAGTCTATCATTCAATTTGTCCATTTATTGGACAAGTATATGTTAGGCTGTCACCTGAGTGCCTGGCACTGTTTTAGTGCTGAGAATGCTGCAATGAACAAAACAGACAAACAGACCGTCCCATGGGGCATGCGCCCTCCTGGGGGAGACAGGCAATTATAATCAAGCAGATAGGACTACATCAGCTGGTGATAAGCAATATGAGAAAACATAAACCAGGCCCAAGGGAGAGGAAAAAGAGGGGTAGCACTGCTAGTTCCCAGAGTAGTCAGGGAATTTCTCAGACAAGGAGGCATGTGAGCAGAGACGTGAAGGGAGTGCTTTCAGACCACAGTACTGCCAGTCTGACACCTCTGGAAGGAAAAGGGGAAGGAAGGAGGGCTGTGGAGGAAGAGGCACGGCAGCAGTACAACCCAGAGAACGTCTCAAGCAGAGTGATGGGGACCCTTGTGCAGAGATCTCCCCGTGGACAAGTCCCATTGCAAACAGAAATGGCCTGGCTGGCTCAGTACCCTCACCGTGCCGAGTGATTGGCAGCAGCAGCCGGCAGAGTGGACCCAGCAGGAACACCCCAGCAAATGAAGGTGCAGTGCTGGGGCCGTCTACCAACCACCCTCGTCACAGCAGGTGCTGTTGAAGGGAGACCTGATGCACAGCTCTGGGACAACCACACTGTCCCAAGGACTTTGACTTTTACCTTAAGTGGGATTAAGGTAAAAGTAGGACCATCGGAAGGTTTTAAGTGGAAGAGTGACATGCTATGACTTGCATCATAAAAGAGTCCATCCGCTGCTAGATTCAGAATTAGACTGTCAGAGGACAAGAATAGAGGTCACAACACCAGTTAGGAAGAACTAGGGAGAGCAGAAGGGAGTTCAGACCATCATATCTTCAGGAGTAGTGTCCATGGTTAAAAATGGTCAAATTCTGGGTATGTGCTGAGAGGTAGATCTGATACTATTTGCTAATGGATCATGAGGGATGGTGAGCAGAAAGAAAAATTAAGGATGACTCTAAAATGTGGGGCCTCACCAAATAGAAACATAGAGATGCTATTTTCTGGAAGGAGGGGCAGGACTGGGACTGAGTGTTAGAAATCGGGAGTTGGATTTAGGACATTTCATCTCTAGGAAGCCTGTTAGGGGTCAAGGTAGAGACATGGAGCAGGTAGCTGCTGTGAGAATATGCATTCAAAAGAGATCACTGGTTGCAGGTCCAGATTGGGCAGTCTCTAGCCTTTGAATGGTCTTTGAAACCATGAGGCCCAATAAGACCACTAGGGAATAAATGCCAATACAGAAAAGAAGTGATCAGAAGCTGGATCTGGGGACCTTCAGCATTTAGAAGTTAGAAAGATGGACAAGAATCAGCAATGACAACTGAGAAGGAGCTGGCAGGGGTATAGGAGACAGCTGAGAGAGAAACCGCCGGAAACCAAGTGAGGAAAGAATCTGAGGAGTGAGGCACTGTGCAAAAGCAGTTGATAGGCCAGGTAAGGTGAAGACTCAGAACCGACCCATAAAGGCCACCTGACAAGAACAGTCCCAGTGGAGTGTAAGGACAAGCTCATGATGCAGGTGCATTCAAGAGAGGAATGGAGGCGGTGGGAATCCAAAGAGGGATGTGGGCTCACAGGACGTTCTCTTTACTAGGCAACTTTGCACAGTGAGGGTGTCCAGACAGATGTGGTCTAGGACAGAAGGGGAACTGTTGGGGCAAAGTTGTTGGGTCATGAGTTTCCTATTGCTGCTGGAATGAGTCACCACAAATTGAACCTTAAAACAACATAAATTTATACCCTTATGTTTCCAGAAGTCAAAAGTCCAAGATGGGTCTTCCGAGGCTGAAACTAAGATACTGACCGGGCTGTGTTCCTTCTAGAGGCTCTAGGGGAGAATGTGTTTCTCACCTTTCCCAGCTTCTGAAGGCCAACTTCATTTCTTCTTCCATCTTCAAGTCCAGGAGCACAGCATCTTCAAATCTTTCTCTGACTCTGAACTTCTGCTTCCCTCTTCCATCTTTTAAGGACTCTTGTGATTATCCAGAATAACTCCCCATCTGAAAGTTTTCAATCACATTTGCAAAGTCCCCTTTTCCATGTAAAGTAACATATTCACAGGTTCTGGGGACTGGGATGTGGACATCTCTGGGGGCCATTTGTTCTGCGTACCACATTGGTAGGAAGGAGGGGATGTGAGCTACGGTGCATGTAGGGATGGTCCTCACTCAAAGCACAGATAGTTCATCTTTAATAACCACAGGAAAGGAGAAGAAATGATGCAGGTGCAGGTAAGGGTGACACAAAAAGCAATCACCTCTCCCACTGGCTGATGAAGAGCACGTTTTATAAAAACTTGAATGGTAAAAATACTAATGGTGATGACGATGATGATGGTGATGATGATGGATGAAGTGGTGTGGTGGTGACGGTGACAACGGTAATGGTGACTACCATGCTAGCTACAATGTATCTTGCATTTACCAAATATTAAGCGCTTTTATGCTTTACCTCTAATCCTCATAATCCCCACTCTGGAAATAGGATAGCTGAAGCTACGTGAGGTTAAGTAATACTAATCACTGGCAAGTCTGGTACAGGAACTCAGTTGCCAGCTAAGAGGGGGTGGGGTAAATTCAGTTTCCCAGACCAAACTCAATATCCTTTGTTTCTCCCCATTCTCTCTCTCTCTTTCTCTCCCTCCCTCCCTCCACAGTCTGCTTCCATTCCTCTAAGGAGTGTTTGTTCATTAACTCTGATTGGAAAGGAAGCAGCTGCCCCTGGTATCTGTTTGTGGAGGGCAGTGAAAACTTTAGTTTGCTCCTGCCCTTATACTGAGGTGTCTGAAATAAATTAATATATATATGAAACTTCTTCAGAAACATATCTTAAAGCATACAAAGAACCTGAGTGTCCAGGCAGCGGAAATTTTTCCAAACCCTATGTTTCCGTAGGAAACATCCTGAGATGTTCCCGAGTCAGGAGCTACATGCCCAACCTGCTCCAACATTTATGAGCCCCGAGACATCTGGGCTCTGGTTTCCTTCTCTGTAGAATGCTGACTCTCATACCCACTCCCCAGCATTCTCATGTTGATGGGCATAAATAGCTAATACTGTAGAGGGCTCCCTGTTTTGAAAGGTCTACTGTGCAAAGCCCTGCTCAAAGCACTTTACCTTCATTCATGCGCAGAGTCCTCCTCGCCATCTGACATATAGGTGTTATTGACAGCCTCATCTTATTATACAAATGGGGAGCCCTAGGACTCCCTTCCAGATGGGTCACCAGAGTCCGGATTACTGAGCCCCAAGGAGAGGAAAGGAATCAGATGGTGGTGGCGAGGGAGGCGTGGTGGCAAGAGTGAGAGCAGAGGGACTTCTTTTAAAAGTTCAAGCCCTGCTTCTTTTACCTTAAACGGTCTGTGTGCAAAGAGTAAGCAAATGTAGAGCAACATAAAGTAAATTAGTGGTTACCTGGGGCTGAGAACAGGATTAGCTGTAAATAGACACAAGGGATCTTACTGGGAGGAATGAAAAAGTTCCAAAGCTGGATTATAGTAATGGTTGCACAACTCCAGAACGTTACTAGAACTCATTGAATTAGTCACTTAGAATGAGTGAATTTTATGGCATGTAAATGTTACCTCAATAAAGTTGGTTGATAAGAAAAAGTTTGCCTGAGATGGAAAAGCAAAATTTGGTTGGGGTGGGGAGTGTCCGCAGTTTTAAAACATGGCTAATTTTTTTTCAACGCTTCTCCCACTGAGAGATGGAGTTTGTGTCCCTCCCATGAATCTGGGCAGACATATGACTGCATTGACCAAGAGAGGACAGTGGAAAGGACACTAGTTGACTTTCACCTTGTTCACTGGGAACATTCTCATGGTGGGTAATTTTATGCGTCAATTTGACTGACGGTCAGGACTTAGAATAAACATTATTTCTGGGTGTATCTGTGTGGATATTTCCATGAGATGAGCGTTTGAATCATTGGGCTCAGTCAAGTAGACTGCCCTCCGCAAGGCAGATGAGCATCTTCCAGGGCCGGAATAGAACCAAGGGTGGAGGAATTTGGGAATGTGAGCCTTTTTTTCTGCCTCACTGATGAGCTAGAGTCTCTCATCTCACCTTCTCTGACCTTCAGACTGGGAGTTACATCTGGGTTCCCCGGGTTCTCAGGCCTTTAGATTTGGAATGAATTACACCGTTAGCTTTTCTGACAGCAGGTCATGGGACTTCTCAGCCTCCAAAATCCCAAATTCCTCATAATCAGTATACTTTAAATAAATATTTTTTTTATATAGTCATGCTTCACTTAACGACAGGGATGTGTTCTGAGAAATGCATCGTTAGGCAATTTTGTCACCATGTGAACATCGTAGGGTGAGCTTACTTAATCTGAATGGCATTGCTTACTACACACCTAGGCTAAGATGGCCTAGCTGATTACTCCCAGGCTACAAACCTGTACAGCACGTTAGTATACCCAATACCATAAGCAACTATAACACAATGGTAAGTATTGCTGTTTCTAAACATATCTAAATGTAGAAAATGTAGAGAAAAAATCTAAATGTAGAGAAAAAATATGGTATAAAGATAAAAAGTGGTCCACCTGTAGAGGGCACTTGCCATGAATGGATCTTGTAGGACTGGAAGTTGCTCTGGGTGAATCAATGAGTGAGTGATGAATGAATGTGAAGGCCTAGGACACTACTGTCCACTACTATAGACTGGACACTGTACACTTAGGCTACTCTAAATTTATTTTAAAATGATAAATTAACCTTAGCTTAATGTTACTTTTCACTTTGTAAACTTTTCAATTTTTTAGATATTTGACTCTTTTATAACAACTTAAAACACAAACACATTTACACCTGTACAAAAATATTTTCTTTCTTTATATCCTTATTCTTTTTTTTTTTTTTTTTTTTTGAGATGGAGCTTCGCTCTGTCACCCAGGCTGGAGGGCAATGGTGCAATCTCGGCTCACTGCAAGCTCTGCCTCCTCCCAGGTTCATGCCATTCTCCTGCCTCAGCCTCCCAAGTAGCTGGGACCACAGGTGCCCACCACCACACCTGGCTGATTTTTTTTTTTTTTTTTGTATTTTTAATAGAGACGGGATTTCACTGTGTTAGCCAGGATGGTCTCGATCTCCTGACCTTGTGATCCGCCCACCTCAGCCTCCCAAAGTGCTGGGATTACAGGCGTGAGCCACCACGCCTGGCCTTTATATCCTTATTCTATAAGCTTCTTTCTATTAAAAAAAATTTTTTTTTCACTTCTTAAACTTTTTTGTTAAACACTAAGATACAAACACACACATTAGCCCAGGCCTACACAGGGTCAGGATCTTCAACATCAACATCACTGTCTTCCATCTCCACATTCTGTCCCACTGGAAGGTCTTCAAGAGCAATAGCATGCATGGAGCTGTCATCTCCTAGGATAACAACGCCTTCTTTTTTTTTGAGATGGAGCTTTGCTCTTATTGCCCAGGCTGGAGTGCAGTGGCGCAATCTCAGCTCACCACAACCTCTGCCTCCTGGGTCCAAGCGATTCTCCTGCCTCAGCCTCCCCAGTAGCTGGGATTACAGGCATGCACCACCACACCCAGCTATTTTTGTATTTTTAGTAGTGATGGGGTTTCTCCATGTAGGTCAGGCTGGTCTTGAACTCCTGACCTCAGGTGATCTGCCCACCTCGGCCTCCCAAAGTGCTGGGATTACAGGCATGAGCCACCATGCCCAGCCAACAATGCCTTCTTATGAATACCTCCTGAGGGACCTGCCTGAGGCTGTTTTATAGTTAACTTTTTTTATAAGTAGGAGGAGTACACTGTAAAATAGCAATTTAAAACATAGTATAGTAAATACAGAAAGCAGTAACATAGTCATTTATTATCATTATCAAATATTATGTTCTGTGCATAATTGTATTGCTAGACTTTTATATGACAGGCAGTGCAGTAAGCGTTTACTTCAGTGCCTCCACAAACACATGAGTAATGTGCTGTGCTATGATGTTATGATGGGTATGGCATCACTGGGCGATAGAAATTCTTCAGCTCCATTATAACTTTAAGGGACCACTGTCACATACATGGTCCATCATTGAACAAAATGTCCTTAGGCGACATATAAGTGTATGTGTATATATATGTTCTGCTTCTCTGCAGAACCCTGACTAGTACAACCCCTCTGTTAAAAAGGAATTGTAAAAAGATGTAAAAAGTCCAACTACCCTGGTGCCATGAGGAAGTCAAGCAGCTCAGAGAGTCCATGTGTCAAAGAAGTGAAGAAGCCTCTGGATGATTTCAGACCCCAGTCATTTGAGTCTTCCCAGTTGAGGTGCAAGACATCATGGAGCAAAGTCAAGCAGTCCTGGCAGTGCTCTCTTTAAGCTCCCGACCTGCAGAATCTGAGAGCATAATAAAGCAGCAATGGCTCTACATCACCAGGTTTGGGATTTTTGTTGCACAGCAACAGTAACTGGTGTGGAGTTCTGATTCGTATGCAACAACGAGAAAGGGCCCCCAGGTAGGGGAGAACAATTGTTCTGAGAGATAGGAGATGGCTGATCACAGACGATCCACTGGCACAACATTCTTTTCCCAAATACCTCCTCCCACATGTAGCCCCCTCAGCACGAACTTATAAAACTTCCTTCCAGCCCCTGCCTCTTGGCAGACAGCCCCTTCTCTGCTGTACTGCCCATTGCACTCTTGTAACATATTTTCATACTGTCTCTAATAAACCTGCCTTTTTTTTTTTTTTACGTACAACTGTCTTGGTAAATTATTTTACCACCCATGATGCCAGCCCTAGCCAGTCACACCTGCAACAACTGGAGCATCAGGTCACCGCAATTCAATTTGAAGGCCCTCCTTTGTAGCATACAGCTGTTGATAAAGTAGCAACAGCAGTGCTGCAGAGACAGCTGACTAAGCACTCGCAGCTGAGCCTGAGTTCATCACAAACAGCTGAAGATAGAACTCCTGTGCTGCCTGTCCCCTGGGCGGGCACCAGCGCCTCTTATCACAGAAGGCTATGTCTATACTCGCCACTCACCTTTATCGTAAGCCATTGAAGACATCAGCCACGCCCTGCGAGTTGATGAGCATCTCTACCTCCTTCCCTACCCAAGTCTTCTTTGCTGCAACCAGAATGAAACAGTCAGCCACACAATGAAGGGCCTCTGGTTCATTGTTCTGCAGCAAGTGCTGAATACCAAGGACTGAGACAGAGAGATGAAAAAAAAGTGATGGTCCTTGACTTGACAAGTTCCCAGTCTAGTGGGAAGGACATATAGATCCCCTTGAAGCTCACTCTCATTTAGACTAGCTACAAGCTACCCGAGTCCACTTCACCCACCTCCAGGCTTCAGGATGGAGAGAAATAAAACAGGCCCACTTGGACACAAGTAGTACTAAAATAATTGGTGTTTGCTTTCACCAAGTTCAGGAAGAAGAGCTACAAAACCACGGATCTGTCTTCTATGCTTTTATTCCTAACAAATCCATCCCAATTAGGTGAAGAACCTCTTTTTTTTTTTCCTCATTCTAAAGTTCCAGCTCTTTCTAGGTTCATAGAGACCCTCTCTGTCTCACCCCCCAGATCTGGTGAACAAACTCATGTTTGTGAGTTTATAATTCTCAATTTTTTCCCCCATCAGCCACAACCTTCTAAAACTGAAGCAGCTTCATGCTTGCCACCTGAACTCAGATCACAGGCTTTTGGCTCTCCTCCCTTGATCATTCTCGTTTTTATGCTGGATGTTACAGACCCTGTCCATATCAGAAATGAGGAATGCCGCCTCAGATGAGCGCATGGAAGACACACACACTCATAGTCCTGTAAGCACACACTCAGCCAAAGGAGCTGCAGGATGGCTGAGATGAGAATAACCCTGCATTTGAAGCAGAGTCTGGAGTCAGTTCTAACCAGGTCCTCTGCAAACCCCAGCAGCACAGATAACAACGCTGCCGACACTCAGGCAGGCTTCGTGCCTTTTCCTTTGGTCTGGCATTCAATATATCTTCCCACTATAATTAGATCACTGGAGATTTGGCCAATGAAAGTAAGACTTATTCTGGCCTCCTCTTCCTTCCCAGCTGCGCCTCGAGGACTCACGTTTGACTGCTTAATCCCCTGAATCAGGTCTCCCCTCCAGGCTCAGAGTGAGAACGCAGGGCCAGAAGACATTCCCTTCTAAAGAGAGCTCCTTCCTACACCTTGTCAATGATGCCTCCTGGCTCCAGAGGAAACATTCTTTTTTTTCCTATTTGGCTAAAATTTAAAAAAAGATTCTAAATTTTTGTTTAATTTCTCTCCTGAAAGTATTTTTTTTTTTTTTTTTTTTTTTGAGACGGAGTCTCGCTCTGTTGCCCGGGCTGGAGTGCAGGGGCCGGATCTCAGCTCACTGCAAGCTCCGCCTCCCGGGTTCCCGCCATTCTCCTGCCTCAGCCTCCTGAGTAGCTGGGACTACAGGCGCCCGCCACCTCGCCCGGCTAGTTTTTTGTATTTTTTAGTAGAGACGGGGTTTCACCGTGTTAGCCAGGATGGTCTCGATCTCCTGACCTCATGATCCGCCCGTCTCGGCCTCCCAAAGTGCTGGGATTACAGGCTTGAACCACCGCGCCCGGCCCTGAAAGTATTTTTAAAAGGAAATTTGGGGAGAGTTCAGGAAAAGTTCAAGGGCTTACGAAATCTGTAATCGTGTGTTATTTCCTTTTGTCTCTTTGGTTTGCAGACTGAGTTGTTTGCTGGCTTTGCTTCCCCCTAACTCCACCTCACCACCCCCGCCGGTAAACCTCTCATTTTTCACCCAGAGCAGCCACCCAACCCAGACTGGAGAGACCCCTGGGGCAGGGAGGGCTTCAAAGCACACCAGGGGCCCCTAGACCAGCTGGTTTGTTCACCCTCTCTGTGCCTTGGTTTCCTCATCAGAAAGCGATGTCCACCTCATAAGGTTTTGAATGGACTAGATGAGATGGCAAGTGCCATCCCTGCACCGAACACATGCTCAATAACTGTTATCTGCCTCCCTCTCTCGTGGCGCCATCCCTCAACCATTTTTATGGGGCTCTAAAGCTACAACCCAAGGAAGACTAGGATGTCAAAGTCACCAAGGCGAAGACTTTAAAGGTATAGAAATGTCTATTTGAGCAGGTGATTGTCACCTCAGATCGCCTCAAAGCTGTTTCTGCTCCTCCTGCGACCCTTCTTTTAAAGTCATACCCCACTCCCCTATCCCCCCACACCCCGCCAGCCATACTTTCCATCTCACCACCACACCAGCAAGCTGCCATGGGTCAGAGAAACGGAAGGGGAGGAGGGGAGGAGGAGGAGGCAGAGGCATGTGGAGAAGTGTCTGCAGCCGGTGAGACCCAGGGAGAGTAAAGGCGAGTTGGGGTTTTGGTGAGCTGGGAACATTCTTGCACACGTTTCCAGTTAGAGTTATAACTTGACAGTGAAAAACTGAGAGAAACAATCAAGAAGGTGAATGGAGGTGGGCACAGAAGCCGGCAAGAATACGAGGACCCATAAGAACGCATGTCCAGCTCAGGGAGGCAGTCTCTCCAGAAATAATTTCAAAAGTTCAGGTTTTAAAGAAAAGTGAACACAGGAGCTTAATGATACATAATTGATGAAGGGCAATTTTGTAATATGCAGCAAAATTCTTTAAAAATGTATATACTTGGCCGGGCGCGGTGGCTCAAGCCTCTAATCCCAGCACTTTGGGAGGCCGAGATGGGCGGATCACGAGGTCAGGAGATCGAGACCATCCTGGCTAACACGGTGAAACCCCGTCTCTACTAAAAAAAAATACAAAAAACTTAGCCGGGCGAGGTGGCAGGTGCCTGTAGTCCCAGCTACTCGGGAGGCTGAGGCAGGAGAATGGCGTGAACCCGGGAGGCGGAGCTTGCAGTAAGCCAAGATCGCGCCACTGTACTCCAGCCTGCGCAAGAGAGTGAGACTCCATCTCAAAAAAAAAAGAATCTGGCCATCCTTTGTGAGGTTTGACATGAAAGAGATTTGCAAATGGGTTTATTGTTAGTTTTCAATGAATTAATAAATATTATTTAAATTTCTCAGTTTTAAATTCTAAATTCAGGACATGCCAATCAATATAATCCACAAAAACAAAGTTTGTTTGGGGTCCTCCACAAGATTTAAAAGTGTAAAAGTTTTTCTGAGACCAAAACTTTTTAAAAACCACGGTCTTAAGTGAACTAACATCACAAAAGAAATCCTAAATAAGGATGCCGAGTTTCAGCACAGACCCAGCCAAAGCCAGGGAACCCCTTATAAGCCTGGGATCTGGAACCCAGAACTGAGAAGTGGTCAGGACCCCAGGCAGCCTTGTCTTGGGTTCCTCCTTTTCTGGGGTGCTGGGCATCTGGTCTCTGTTCCTCTCTGTAAGTCTGTCTCTCCCTCCACCCTCTTCAGCTCTTTAGTCATTGTTCTGTGCTGCACAGCACAGAAACAGCTGCCCAGGGGCCCTATACTTCACTCATCTCAGAAACTATCCCACTGGCCCCATTGGTAGAAGAAAGCACTTCTCAGAGGAGACGTTCTCGGTAAACTGAAGACATCCTGAGGGTGCCATATTTCAATCATTCCATTCACTGGGTGCTTTGCTCCAGTATCTTCTATACCCCTTCAGGCTCTGCCAGCCTCAGGACACCCTACACGACACTGCCAGGCAAGCCATCTGACAGCTTAGCTCACATCAAGCTGGTCCCTTCATCCAGCACTTTTTCAAACCCAAATCACAAAGAGGAAGATGCTGTAAGGGAAAGTGATGTTGATTTGGGAATGGACATTGCGATGGGAATTTACGTGGGTGTACTCAGGGAGGTAAAGGAAGACAAGGATTTTTAAGGGGGAAACGAGGAGGGTTACATAAATCGTTTTGAGAAAATTATCCTTGGCCACACGGGTCAAGAACAAGAGTGGTGTCAGTCCAAGATTGGACAGGCAGTTGCTGGGCAAATGTCCCTGCAGAAGTATTCTGAGTGTGTTTAAGGTTGTAGTGGCCTTTGTGCAAGGTTATGGTTTTTACAGAACCTTTTGTGATAGTTCTCATTGTCAGGCATTTGCGCATGAGAACCCTTCCTTCATGGTCTGGCCCTGCTCCAGTGTTAAGGTTTCAACACAAGTGACTCCATTTTGATTGACAACTTTCACAACCCGAGTGGCCCCCTCTGGGTGTGAAAAATCTAATATTCAAGGCTCCCCATGGCCAGACCCCAAGAGACCACCCTAACATCAAGTCCCTTACCCCTCTTCCCGGAACCCACACTCCAGCCACAGCGAATGCAGGTCTCTGATGCTCTGGACACACCTGCCTCTCTTCCTTCCCCACACCCGCCTTGCTGGCATTGCCCGGCAATACAAATGTCCTCCCTCCATTTCTGGGTGACGAGTCCTTCCCGTCTTCCAAACCACTGCTTCAGTGCCACTCCCTGCATCTCACCTCTTCCCATCCCCTCTTGGGACACAGCTCAGCTCACCCTGCACCTTATTGTCCTGGTTTAGGCACAGAACCCCTAAAACCCTTTGAATTTTTGTATTCTGAGATGACTTATAGAGGGAGGCATACCCTAGAGAGCTTCAGGATGGGGGCTGGTGGCCAGAAAAACCAACCATGTGATTAAAGGGTTAGAATTTCAACCCCATCCCCAACTGCCTCCAAGGAGATGGGAGGGACTAGAGACCAAGTACAATCCCCATTGGCCAACGATTTCATCAATCATGCCTGTGTAAAGAACCTCCATGAAGCCCCTCATCTATGGGGTTTAGAGAGCTTCCAGGGTGGTGAGCACCTCCCATCAAGGAGCTGGAAGGGTGGAAAGCTTCCAGAGTGGTGAGCACCTCTCATCAGGGTGCTGGGAGGGTAGTGCACCCAGAGAGGGCACGGAAGTGCCATGTTACCCCACCCCCATCCATGACCCTATGCATTTCTTCTTTTTGGCTGTTCCTGAGTTAAATCCTTTACAATAAACCAGCAAACAAAAGTGACGTGTTTTCCTGAGTTCTGTGAGCTATTCTAGCAAATTAACAAACCTGAGAAGGGGGTTGTGGGAACTCCCAAGTGTATAGCTGGTCAGTCAGAAATACTGGTGGCCGCCGGGCGCGGTGGCTCAAGCCTGTAATCCCAGCACTTTGGGAGGCCGAGGCGGGTGGATCACGAGGTCAGGAGATCGAGACCATCCTGGCTAACACGGTGAAACCCCGTCTCTACTAAAAATACAAAAAAAACTAGCCGGGCGTGGTGGTGGGCGCCTGTAGTCCCAGCTACTCGGAGGCTGAGGCAGGAGAATGGCGTAAACCCGGGAGGCGGAGCTTGCAGTGAGCTGAGATCCGGCCACTACACTCCAGCCTGGGCCACAGAGCGAGACTCCGTCTCAAAAAAAAAAAAAAAAAAACGAAAGAAATACTGGTGGCCCCTGGAACTCACATGGCATCATAGTGGGGAAGTATTCTGGGACTGAGCCCCTAACCTGTGGGGCTGGCGCTCACTCCAGAGGTAGCGTCAGATTGGAATTGAATTGTTGGATGTGCAGTTGATATTCGAGCATTCCAGAGTTGGTGTGGGAAAAAAACAAGGGGCCAGGGGCAGTGGCTCACATCTGTTATCCCAGCACTTTGGGAGGCCGAGGCGGGTGGATCACGAGGTCAGGAGTTTGAGACCAGCCTGATCAACATGGTGAAACCCCATCTCCACTAAAAACACAAAAATTAGCCGGGCATGATGGTCCACACCTGTAATCCCAGCTACTCAGGAGGCTGAGACAGGAGAATTGCTCGAACCCGGGAGGTGGAGGTTGCAGTGAGCTGAGATTGCACCACTGCACTCCAGCCTGGGTGACAGAGCGAGACCCCGTCTAAAAAAAACAAACAAACACACACACACATTTGATGTCACAAGCAGTGTCCCCTTCGTGTGCCCCAGGAACTACCCCACGGCCTCCCTTAAAGTGAGCTCCCAATAAGTGCGGAGTGGCATGATGTGGGGTGGAGGAGGAGCAGCACACTGGACAAGCAGTGGGAGTGTCTGACAGGGCCGGGACTGCACTGCCACTCAAGCTCATGGTCTCTGTGCCTCATCTGTATAATGAAGAATGGAAGCTCATTATCCCCAAGGCCCCTCATATCTAAAATGGGTTAGTTCCAGTCTATGATTTTATGAAGGCTTGGAACCCAGGTCATTGTTAATAACTCTCCTTTCCAGTACTGTATTTGATGAGTTAAGTGTCTACGCACACTGACTTAGAGGAGGGGGAAAAAAGCACTTAATTGATTTTTGGGGGAAAAAATCAATTTTTGAAAAAAATTAGTAACAGTTTTTAAAACCACACAAACTTTTTAAAGAACCAAATTCAGCCAGGAGAAGTTTCTTCTCTTAAGTAGGCACAGAGTCAGTCATTCAATATCTACTGGGTTTTCTTTTTCCCAGGGAAAGTTCCTCTTCTTTGCTACCCATATATTTTCAACCTCCTAATTTGGGTATTAATTTGTCAGTCCTCCCCACCATGGTGCCCAAGGCTTCCCAGCTCAGAATCATTTGTGACTTTAACAAAGGCACTCTTGGGCCCTCTGTCCTGGATCATTAATAAACCAGCGTAGGGAGGCAGGGGTCCCACACCGCGCCGGCGTGATGGATGACTATGGAACTTCACCCTTCATTTCAATTTCTCTAACTTTCTAAGCCACACTATCACACCCCTCCTCTTGGAGCCCATAGAAACCATCATTTTTCAGGCCGCTTCGAGGAGAAGTTCATCGTCCTGGCTGCATCTGTTTCCTCCCACATCTGTTTTCTCCAGATCTTCATCATTCATCTCCATTTTCCCACGTCGTCTCTCTGTCCTTCCCTGCAACTTCTAATGGTGTCAGTGGAGCCACTAACTGGCCCAGTTTAGAGAAGTCTGCATGCCACTTTGCACTGGGGCTCCATTTCATTCTTCCTTCTTCATCTGTGCATTGCGGTGTGCACAGGAAGCTTTCTTTTTTCTCAGTACCCACCACCAGCTGGGCTCGCTCACAGCCCCACCCCCACTTCCCATGGGGGAGCAGCTCCCTTAATGACATCACAGTTGGATTCCATAATTTTGTGGTCATTTCAGTTAATTAAAGCAATCTCATTCTGGTTTTTAAGGCTCAGTCCTGTTCATTTTAT
This sequence comes from Trachypithecus francoisi, assembly GCF_009764315.1. NCBI lineage: Eukaryota > Metazoa > Chordata > Mammalia > Primates > Cercopithecidae > Trachypithecus > Trachypithecus francoisi. The sequence goes on along the minus strand of NW_022681458.1, from coordinate 122,435,455 downwards.
AGCTTCAATCTCATTTTTGATTCAAAGCACTCCCTGTCCACCCCTCCTCCAGCAGAGGCCAGGTTCATGGGTCCTGGAGTTGGTGGGGGCCTGGGGCAGGGCTGATTTGTTAACCTTCCCTCCCCTTCCCAATGCTCATCCCTCTGGGGATGGGTGGGAGAGAGAACAGCTGCTCTTGCCTGACTGCCCAGGAGGCTGCAGCCCTCTCCTGGCCTCATGCTGCTCCAGTTGAGAGACACAGGTCCCCTCAGGAAAGACACCATATCTCCCAACTGAAGCTTAACTATGGGCCTCTCTCCACATTCCTCTGATGACAACACCTCTGGTTTGGGCTGCAGACTGAGGTCTCGGCCAGCCACGCCCATCCATCCACTTTCCATGGAGCCTGCAGGCAAGCAGGTTCCAGCTCCCAGGTCTGCCAGGGACTCGGAGGGGGTGGTCTTGGCCTTGCTCTCAGCTGCCTCCCATCAAGCTCCAGCGCAAGAGTTCAGCAGCGTCAGGCCGTCTAGTGGGTCACGTTTCCCAGAAGCAGACTCTGAGATGAGGATTTGTGAGCAAGTGAATTATCAAGTCGTGCTCCTGCGGAAAATCTGTTAGGGAGTAAGGGAAGCCAGACGGGAAAGAAGGAGCCAAGAGAGGTTCCCACTTTATCCCAGACAAGTGTTAAGGCAGGGGTCAGCAAATTAGGGCTTGGGAAGCTGAGACCAGCCCACCAACAGTTTTTGTGTGGTCCATTAGCTAAGATTTTTTTTTTTTTTTTTGAGATGGAGTCTCACTCTGTTGCCCAGGCTGGAGTGCCGTGGTGTAATCTCAGCTCACTGCAACCTCCACCTCCCAGGTTCAAGTGATTCTCCTGCCTCAGCCTCCTGAGTAGCTGGAATTACAAGCACCCACCACCATGCCCGGTATTTTTTTTTTTGTAGTTTTTAGTAGTTTGTATTTTTAGTACAGACGGGGTTTCACCGTGTTGGCCAGGCTGGTTTCGATCACCTCAGGTGATCCACCCGCCTCGGCCTCCCAAAGTGCTGGACTTACAAGCGTGACCCACCGTGCCCAGCCCTAAGAATGATTTTTAGATTTGCAAACATAAAATGTAAAAATCTTTAGCCTCCTTTGATTTTGTCTCTTGACCTGCAAAACCTAAAATACAGAAACCCTTGAACAACGTCTGTAAAATACATTTTGAGGATAATGAGGGAAAATGATCCCATGAACTGGTGTTGGTGACACTGGAGATGTCAGGGATGTAGACTTAATTAAAGTAGTCCCTGCTTATCAGAAGTTTCCCTTTCCTCCATTTCAGTTACCCACAGTCAACCGTGGTGTACAATGGAAATGGGGAATTTTAGGAGTCAATAATTCCCAAGTCTTAAATTGCACACTGTTCTGAGTAGCATGACGAAATCTCATGCTGTTCCGCTCCATCCACCTGGGATGTGAATCATCCCTTTGTCCAACATATCCACGCTGTGGACACTACCCTCCCCTCCCCACCACTGCTCCTATTACTGCATAGGAAGAAACAGTGTTATATAGGGCTTGGTACTATCAGTGGTTTCAGGCATCCACTGGGCATCTGGAAACGTACCCCCAGAGGATAAGGGGGTACTATTGTATTTAGAGTTAAAATGTCACGATGATTATCATTTACTCTAAATACTTCAATAAAGAAGATGAGGCAAATATGGTAAGAAATGATTAAGTCTAGGTGATAGATTTAATTACACCAGTCTCATTACTGTATGTTTGAGATCTTTTAATTAAAAATATGAAATTAATACTCATCCTCCACTTTTCACCTTCCATATCTAATCCATCACCTAAGTCCTGTCTATCTTACTCTCTAAATTTTTCTCAAATGTATCCCTTTTTCATTCCTGCTGCCATTTAGCCCAGTACCTCATCAAAGACCACATAGCAGAGGCTGCAGGCGAAGACTGCTTCAGCCCAAGATTTCAAGGCTGCAGTCAGCTATGATCACGCCATGGCACTCTAGCCTGGATGACAGAGTGAGACACCACCTCTTTTTAAATGTATATAATTAATAAAAATAAAATTTTGAAAAAAAAATTTTAAAGGCTGAGCAAGGTGGTTCATGTCTGTAATCCCAGCACTTTGGTGGGGCAGGGCAGGAGGATTGCTCAAGACCAGGAGTTCAAGATCAGCCTGGGAAACAGCCAGATCTTGTATCTACAAAAAAAAAAAATTTAATTAGCCAGGCATGATGGTGTACCTCTGTTGTCCTAGCTACTCAGGAAGCTAAGGCAGAAGGATCGCTTGAGCCCAGGATTTCAAGGTTGCAATGAGCCCTGATCACACCACTACACTCCAGCCTGGGTGACAGAACAAGACCCTGTCTCTAAAAGAGAAGAAGCAAAAAGGTCACACAGCAGTGCAGAGTCACTTTGTATGCGGATAAAACACCCAACATGACTCCTTCTTCCAGCAAACATCCCTAAGTGCCTACTATGTGCCAAGCACTATGCTAGGCCCTGGGAGGCCGGTGGTGACACAGCAGAACTGTGCTCTCCTGGAGTTCCCAAACCTCAGAATCCCCCTTCACTAGCACCACACCCATGAGGTTCACAATGATGTCCCCGGGTCACTGAGAAAGGATTACGTAACACCTGGTATATGCTGTATAGGAAGACAAGGGTTTATGTCATCATGCCAGAAAGATTTCCATGACAATATTCTTCATTTCTTTTTTAACACTGGCCACTGAAAGTGGTGCCCTCTCACCCGCTTTCTGGCCACTCCCAGAAGTCGTTCTGCCAAATCTGGGTCTTCAGGACTCCCTCCCCCACTGCGCCCTCCCAGCCTCCACATGCCCCATGGGTCTACACAGTGGTGTACTGGTAAAGCTTTACAAACTGGTTGTCTGGAAGAAAGAGAAAAGCCCCAAGTTGTATGTTTGCCCATTTCTGTGGTGTAAATACTCCCATTTACAGGATGCTACCAATGATATCCTGGAATACAAAACTAGGGAGAGATGCACAGTAGTACACACAGTATTTCTGTAACCACCCAGCCACAGGAAATGGAAACGACCTCCAGGGCATTCACTACTACACATAGTAGCAAAATAATGGGGAAGTGATGAGCTTTGAGTATTTGTCATCTTTTTAAAATATAATTTAGGCCAGGCACAGTGGCTCACACCTGAAATCCCACCTGTTTGGGAGATTGAGCTCAAGAGTTCTAAGACCAGCCTGAACAATACAGTGAGACCCTGTCTCTATCAAAAAATCAAAAACTAGCCAGGCATGGTGGTGCAAGCCTGCAGTCCCAGCTACTCTAGAAGCTGAGGTGGGAGAATTGCTTGAGCCTGGGAGGTCAAGGCTGCAGTGAACCGTGATTGCACCACTGCACTTGGCCTGAGCGACAGAAAGAGACTGTCTCAGAAAAGAAAAGAAAAAATTAAAATAGAGTTTATATCATTGAAGCTTATATAATTTCATTTTTAACAATGGCTGAGTTTAACAACCGGCTTACGCAAATTCCTGAGCGTTTAATAATCATCTCCCATGAGCAGGTATGAGCCTGCCCCAGCACACTCGGGGTGCCACTCAAAGGAAGCCCTTCTGCTTCCACTGGGGCAAAGGATTTTGATTTGTTCCTAAGGTTTTCCTCTATCCCTGAGGCTTCCTCTTTCATTGGGAGAAAGCTTGCTCCACTCACCGCCACATGACGTCAAATTTTAAAACGAAGGTGAGCGAGCCACATGTTTTACTGACATCATTCCCCTTTGTCACGCCCATGTGAGTCAATTCACACCATAGAAACAGGTGCCAAGGCAAAGCTCACTTCAGCTATGGCTTGGAAATAGTTAAGCAGAATGAAAATCATTCCCCTTCTCCCCAGAAGCCTCATATCCCTGCTGAGCCCTCGTGGAGGAGTGCTGGGGCTCCAGGAATGATGGAATCTAAAACACAGCCTTCTTTACGTAGCAATATTCATCCCTCATTAAGCAAACCTATATTTAGGATTGCTTATTTCTTCAGGGTAAACATTTTCTCTGCACCTGCTTGGCATGCAAAAAGAGAAATGAGTCATTCATTTCCAAGAAGGGGCCACTCGGCACCATTTACCATTGCAGACCACACACACACACACACACACACACACAAACACACACACACACGCACACACACCTTCCAGAGCTACAGTTCATCTGACCAAGAAAAGTTATGAAACCAATACGAAAAGACCCAAACCTCAAATCCTTAACAAGAAATGAAAATCCTCAGTGCTCTCCAGGGATTCTTCCATTTGCTGACCATTTCCGTGTTGTAAAACCGTCTCTCCTTTCATTATCAACTCAATTTAACAAATGTTTAAGTCATTACCGTGTCAGGCCCTTGGAGCTGGAAACCCAGTAAAGAGAATCTGTTTAGAAAGACTGAGGTTTATGTCATTCAATTCAGAAACAATTTCATTCACGTTTTTAATATTTTTTAACTTTTTTTTTTAGATGGAGTCTTGCTCTATCACCCAGGCTGGAGTGCAGTGGCACAATCTCAGCTCGATACAACCTCCACCTCCCAAAGCGATTCCCCTGCCTCAGCCCCCCGAGTAGCTAGGATTACAGACACCTGCCACCAAGCCCAGTTAATTTTTGTATTTTTAGTAGAGACAGGGCTTTACTATGTTGGCCAGGCTGGTTTCAAACTCCTGACCTCAAGTAATCCACCTCCCTCAGCCCCCTAAAGTGCTGGGATTACAGGCATGAGCCACTGCATCTGGCCAACATTTTTTTTAACTTTGGTTCCTGAATATGGTGAGCTCCTCAGCTGTTCTCCCAAGGACTTGGGACCTGAGGATCCCTCTTTTCAAAGGCAATAGGGGAGACAGACATAGAGATGAAGTGCTGGTAGCTTAAAAGCATCTGCATTCAAAATCTGTGCAAGTAGAGAAATAGGACAGAGAAGAGAATCCTTAACTCTCATGGTCAGGTTCTGGAAGGCCAGGGACGCCTTCCTCAAAAAAAAAAAAAAAAGACGAACCTGAGATGGGTTTTGAAGGATGCATGGAAGTTTACCAGATGAACTAGGATTGAAAGGCCCTTCCAAGGGAAAAGAATAAGAAGCACTAGAGAGACTGTTCAGAAGGCCATTGAAAGAAGAATTTTAGGCCTGGTGCATTGGCTCACGCCTGTAATCCTAACACTTTGGGAGGCCGAGGCAGACGGATCACTTGAGGTCAGGAGTTTGAAACCAGCCTGGCCAACATGGTGAAACCCCATCTCTACTAAAAATATAAAAATTAGCTGGGCGTGGTGGCACACGCCTGTAGTCCCAGCTACTCAGGAGGCTGAGGCGGAAGGCTCACTTGAACCCGGGAGGTGGAGGTTGCAGTGAGCCGGGATCGCAACACTGCACTAAAGTCTGGCAACAGAGCAAGACTAAAAAAAAAAAAAAAAAAAAAAAAAAAAGAAACATTTATACAAGTGGAGTATCCCATGGTGCTCTAGATCAGGGCTTCTCAACCTCAGCATTACTGACATTTTGGACTGGATAGTTCTTTGCTGTGGGGGCTGTCCTGTGCATTGTAGGATGTCTAGTAGCATCCCTGGCTTCTACCCATTATATACCAATAGCATCAGCCCCCAGGTTTTATTAAACCCAATGTCTCCAGACATTGCTGAAGTCCCCCGGGGCACAAAATCACTCCAGCTTGAGAATCGCCACTCCAGGCATTATTCTCGCTATGACACTAGGATAGAAATTTAGGCAGAGGGGACGCTGTGGGAAAGCAAAATGGATATTCCCTTGTCCTGTGGCCATCACATCTGTGGTTTTCCAAGCATTTCACAGCCCGGTGAGGTTCAGTGACTGCTGCTCTGAGTGACTGAATGGATCAGGGTAATTGGCAGCATCATAAATATCAAGGGCAAATACAAAGGCCACAGGACAGGTCAAGGAACCTGGACTCCAGGGCCACAGCTCCCTCTCTGCCCACACCATCCATCACGTGAGGAGCTGCAAACAGCCCCTATTTCAGAAAGACAGTGATCTGGGGGAGGTGCAGGGAAATTTGGGTGCTGAGGCAGACCGAGGTTAAAGGTGCAGTTCATTTATCCCCAGCAGCTTTTTGCTCTGTGAGTAATGGTAGGAATGGTCCTGGGCAGTGCACAGCCTTCAGAAAGAGCCAAAGGGAGAAACAGCTTGTTATTTCAGTGGCTTAGCTCCATCTCTGGGATGCAGGGGGTAACTAAGGGCCCATTCGCATTCCTTATCAGAATGTAGCTCCTGCTCAGAGTCTGGGAAATACTTGTGACTCTAGAAAAGAAGTTAGTGGCCCTGTGCTGGAAGTGGGGAGAGGGGACAGAGCCTTCAAGATGAGCCAGCCTGTGCCCCTGGGACAGAATCCTGAACCAAGCTTCAGAGCTGCCAGATTCCTGGTCCCCGTTTCCCATGTGATTAAATCTGAAATTACTTGGCATGGTTTCCAAGTTCCTGGGCCTCTCTAGCTTTGTCTCCCATCTCCACCCTTCACACCTAACAGTCTCCCTGCCTACAAAGAGCTACTTCCAGTTCCCAGAGTAAGCCCCACGGCTGCACTTTGCTCACGCTCTTCCTTCTACTCAAATGCCCTTCCCACTTGCACCTCCACCTGTCTGGCAAACACTGCATATCTTGAATACTAGTTCCGAGGCTGAGCCCCTCTTGGCCCCCACCCTTCAGGTACAATTGTCCCCTCCCACCACTTCCTGTGCAGTCTCTGACAGCACACTAGGCCTCTCCTTATCTGTCCCTCCATCTGTCCCCTGCTCCTGCTCCTGTATATCTCTGACCATGTCCTCCTCTTCCTCCTCCTCCTCCTCCTGACTGAAGCACCCAGCACAGTCCCTAATGCAGAGCAGGTGCTCCCATGTTTGCTGAACAAATAAAATCACTCCACATCCTCTCACCACACCTCCCTGAGTCCACAGGAAAACAGGAAGGGTAATGCAGGTCTGCTCTGTCCCACCTGTACAGCTGGGTGTGTGTGGGGGTGGGGGGGGCATGAGCACACACACTTGCACTCACTCCAGGACTCTCCTAACCTTTGACTTTTGCTGCATCCAGCTCTCCTACTCTCTCAGGATGACTTTCCTCTAGGCCAGTAGAGGTCACTCTTTCTACCTGAAGTGTGACTGGCTAGCAGTGCACATGCTCCTACCCCAGATAACCATGGTGTCGTAGTGGAACCTTGGGCACCTTTGCAAAGAGGAGGTGCCAGTGATGTGTGTAAAGTGTGGCTCTGGACTGGCATCAAGGGACAGCCAGCTGTAACGTACTCTTTCCTACCCTGCTACAGGGAGTAAACAGGCTGCTTCCTGCAGCAGACGGGGCTGGGACAGATGTTAGCTGTCTCGGGAAGAAAAACGCAGGTGTTTTTTCTGGGCATCTGGAGTGTGTGAGGACTAAGTCAGTAACTGGCAAGTAACAAATGGTAAAGCTTCCCCTGCGAGTCCGTGGAAGACCAAGTGAGGATGATGCTAAAGACTTCCAGATCCAAGAAAAGATGTGGCTTGCCCTCGAGTGACTGGTGAGACATCAGGATGCCCCAGAAGGACTCAGTGAGAAGTAGGGTTAGGTGAGGGGCAGTCTGCAGATGTAGCAGTTTACGCTCTTTTTTTCTATTTTTTTAAATGATCAACCTTCTCTCTCTACCCTCATTACCAGAAGTTATTCATGAGAAATGTAGGGCTCCCCAGGAGGGCTGATATCCCTAAGAGGAGGTAATGAAAATATAGCAAAATGCCCCACAGCAAGGACCGCAGAACCAAGTGTCAGGGCATCATTGACAAAGCTACAGCAGGGATTTCAAGGTGGTGCCAGGCCCACCTTTTGCATCCCTTTGGCTCACACCTCCATGAGATCAGGAACCCATGACAAGGACTCCCTCCCTGCCCAAACTTCAGTCAACCTCCTCTGGCCCTCTTTTCAAGTGAGACTTGTCCAGGCCTCATGACCGAATCCAGTTTTGGCAGAGAATCTTGCTAGGCCAGGTTATTGAAACCCTCCTCAACTTAGCCACATGAGCTCCTCCTCCTCCACCCTTGAGACTTGATCAAGGGTCTTAGTGGTCTTCCTTCCACTCCTTCACCCTACCCATAGCCTATAAATCCCCATTTGTCCCTGCTGTATTTGGAGTTGAGTTCCATCTCCCTCCCATATTATCATAGCTTTGAAGAAAATATTCCTTGCCATTTTAACAAGTGTTGGAATAATGTCTTGTATATCCTGTCTGTCTTATGCATCACTAGCACAGTGCCTGACACAGAGTCAGGCATCCTGATTCCTACTGGTTTAATTAATTCACAAATGCTATGTCAGTGTCTAACAATTTTATCTATAATTACTTATAGATAGAATTATTTCTGGCTGGATGCCCCAGAAGGATTCAGTGAGAAGTAGGGTTAGGTGAGAGACAATCTGCAAATGTAGGAGTTTATGCTGTTTTTTTCTATTATTTTAAATAATCAACCTTCTCTCTCTACCCTCATTATCAGAAGTTATTCACAAGAAATATAGGGATCCCCAGGAGGGCTGATATCCCTAAAAGGAGGTAATGAAAATATAGCAAAATGCCCTACAGTGAGGCAATGAGAAAGGGAGGAGGATAGAAGCTGAGAATAGACTGAAGGTGGTGGGCAAACTGATAATAAAATGTTATGTGGAAGGAAGTCCCATGGCATGGTCTCTTCCATTGGGGAGACTATTTCACACTTGGTGGCTTCATACATGGCCACATCTGTTCTGCTAAGGAGTACCTAATGCCCAAGCCTTCCTGGTCAGAACCAAGAACAAAGCTCTGCTAACCAAAGAATGGAAAGAATATCCCAAACTGAAAAAGGGACCCATCTCTATGCTTACATTGTGGCTACTCAGAACAATGTCTTTTCTGAAATTTTGATCAGAGAACAGATCAGAGAACACCACCTTCTAGCACAAACACCATGAAATGTTGGGTAAATATAATAAGCAGCCTTTTCAATCTTGACAGAGCCCTGAACAAAGGAAATAGAACTCCCCACGGGCCAAGAAAAACCATGAGCTGCTGCTGTGAAACCTGGCCAGGAGGATGGATTCAGGAAGGGGCATGAGCTTGCAACTCCCAGGGGGATTGGGGATTGATGCTTACAGGGAGTGGGTCCGGTGAAAAACAAAAGTACAAACTAGAAAAGAAAAAATTCTCATCAACTCAGGTGGATGATAAAGAAGTCTTAGCTTAGACTTAAAGTGGAAAATAAATAAATAAGATAGTTATCTGGGAATTCATGAACACAAATCTGACTTCACATAGATTTGGGGCTCAAATTTATCCCACCCAACTTGGTCAGGAACCCCTAGGCTAAAAAAGTCACATAAAATTTGGTTTTCAGCTAAATGATGCCCCAGGGGAATTGGCAAAAGCCAGCCCTATGAAGTTGGGTATATTATTGGAAGATGTAATCTTATCAACATACCCATTCTCTCCAAATGAATTCATAGATTCAATAAAGTCTCAGTCAAAATCCTAGCAAGTGTTTTTGTGGAAATTGATGTTTATTCTAAAATGCATATGGAATGAAAAGAGTCAAAAATAATAAAAATAGTTTAGAGAAAGAGCAAAGTTGGAGGGCTCACCCTACCAGATTATCAAGACCTTCTTAAGAAAGTTGTGACATTTAAGACAGTGTTGTATTGGCACAAGGATAGACAAACAGACTAATCAGACAAAGGAGAAACCACTACATACAGTCCCCTGATTTACAGTAATAGTAGTGCTGCAGTGCAAAAATAAACCTTGACCCCTACCTCACACCATGCCAGAAAAAGGCAATTCCAAATGAATTGTAGATCTACATGTGAATGGTAAAACAACATTTCTAGGAAAGAATATAGGAGAAAGTCTTCATAACCTTAAGGTAGGCAAGGATTTCATAAGGTCTTACATATGATTGTAATGGTTTTAGAAAATGCAAAAATGTGTGATAAAAAGTTGGGCACAGATTATAGCTCACATTTATAATTACAGCACTTTGGGAGGCCAAGGTGGGAGGATCACTTGAGGCCAAGAGTTCAAGACAAGTATGAGCAACATAGCAAGACCCTGTCTCTACTAAAAATAAAAATAAAAATTAGCTGGATATGGTAGTGCACACCTGTAATCCTAGCTACTCAGGGAGCTGAGGCAGGAGGATCACTTGAGCCCATGAGTCCAGGGTTGCAGTGAGTTATAATCACACCATTGCACTCCAGCTGGGTGACAGAATGAGGCCCTGCTTCAAACAAATAAAATAAATAAAATGTGTGATAAAATAAATATACCCCATTTCCCTACCACCCAGAAATTAACGAAAATACTTTTGAAAGTATGTTTTTGAAAAGTGGTTGCATCTTCCATCTCCCTCACCCAAACTAATAGTGGATTATCCACCATCTTACACTGTTCTCTTGCTTCATCAGTGAGTCTTTTCTCAAAAATAAATAAATTAATTAATTAATTAATTAAATAAAATAAAGGCCTGTAGGCTTCTAGACAGCAAAAACTGAATCAGCACTAATACAGCCATAGGGACCCAGGCTGTGGGCATCTCCTGGACAGAGCTACAGTCTGATCTTCTCACTTTACAGATGGGAGAGCAGAAGCCCCCAGGGTTACTTGACTTCACTGGTAGAGGCAGGATGGTATCCAGAACCCTGATCACAGTGCTCTGTCCAACGCATGTCCTGTTGTGGGGGATGTCTAGCAATGCTGCCCCTAAAGCAGTGTTCTTGGTGCCTGCTGAGGTCACTGGCTGCACTCCTCCTGCCCCCTGAGGCATCTCAACACATCACCAGGTGGTGGTGATGCCACCCACTGACTGGGTGATGCTCCCACCTCCACTGAGTCTCAAGCCTCCTGACACTAAGCCCAGTGGCATCAGGCCACACAGTTCCTTGGTGGTGTTTTCCAAAGTTTAAGGACAGCCAACTATTTATCTTATGTGAGCAGCTTCCCACTGACGGTGAGAACTGAGTGAGAAACAGAGAGCTGCTGAGATACTTCATTTTGTTTACAATTATTTGAAATCCAATGATACAAGACACTGGTACCAACATAAATTAGTTATCCTTGATTGGAAGCTGATGAATCTCTCCTTGTCTTTTTTTTTTTTTTTTTTTTTTTTTTTTTTTTGAGACGGAGTCTCGCTCTGTCGCCCAGGCTGGAGTGCCGTGGCCGGATCTCAGCTCACTGCAAGCTCCGCCTCCCGGGTTTACGCCATTCTCTCGCCTCAGCCTCCCGAGTAGCTGGGACTACAGGCGCCCGCCATCTCGCCTGGCTAATTTTTTGTATATTTTAGTAGAGACGGGGTTTCACCGTGTTAGCCAGGATGGTCTCGATCTCCTGACCTCGTGATCCGCCCGTCTCGGCCTCCCAAAGTGCTGGGATTACAGGCTTGAGCCACCGCGCCCGGCCTCTCCTTGTCTTGAAAAGGACTCTGACAGCTCTGGGATTCAGTGAAAGACAGCTATTGTTTTCTTACTTAGGAACTCATGGAACTTGTAGGTGCAGCCAGGGCCAGCCTTAGGGGCAGAGGTGGCCCATCTGAGAGTGGGTAGTGAGATAGACCATTTATAAAACTATGAGTGATGGATCCCAGGAGGCTGCTGAATGGAATTATTCAGGAAGTATCACCATGTGTCCATTCTCTATCTGGTAAAGAGCTGGTTTTTCAGCTTGCATCTCTGTCAGGAGTTCACCCTTCCAGCCCATTGGAAAATATAATCTTTCCCAGTATCCGCCATATTGAACCCTGAGCACACCCAGGAACAGAGGCCGCAGACTCAGGCAGAGATGCAGGACTGTAGGGGATGAAAAAGAGTGGAAGCCACACCCAGGTAAAGGAACGAGTCCCCTGCTCTGTAAAGCGTCCCCTGATCACCCTCAGCTACTGCAGTTCTCCCTCTCCTGGGATCCCACTGCCCGGTGGATAACCCCAACATAGCCAGTAGCTCCTTATATGGGAACAGTTGGCTTGAATGTGTCCCACATGACTGAGAGCTGCTTCATCTCTGAACCCAGGGACCCAAAACAGCAGGAAGAAAACATGGGTTTGGAGTAAAACAGCTGGAGGGTTAGTACCAGCTCCATCACTTGTGCTCTGCAACGCCTGGCAAGTTATATCACCTTGTCATGCCTTGGCGCCCAGTGTAGAACGGGTTTCACACCGGCGCTGCCTTGTAGGTTGAAGTAAGTTAAAGGCCAGGTGCGGTGGCTCACGCCTGTAATCTCAACACCTTGGGAGGCGGAGGCAGAGGCGGAGGTGGGAGGATTGCTGAAGCACAGTAGTTCAAGACCAGCCTGAGCAACATTACGAGACCCCGTCTCTACAAAAACAACAACAACAACAACAACAAATTGTATTTTGAAAGCATCTAGCACAATGTCTGGTCCATAGCAAGCACTTAGTAAATGTTAGCAATTAATAATAGACATTATTAGGAGTTCATTTGTTTGTTTTTGTTGCTGCTGCCGCTATCTAACAGAAGCAATTAACGGAGAGTATCTGAAGAAGCAAAACTCCACAGAAATCAATACAGAGCAGACTTAAAGAAATATTTGAGCAGCCCCAACACGATCCCAAGTGGGGACTTGGTGCAAATTACAAAAAGGTTCCCACAAGACACTTCCCTACCTTCTGTCAAAATTGTTACAGTCACTCTCCTGATCTACGGTGTCTGCGATTTCCAAGCACCCCGCCCCCAAGGTGTGCAGTGTGAAGCACAGCCTGCTGTAAATGACAAGAGGAAGTTCACAGTCAGGAAGCAAGAATCAGGGCCTCAGGGAGGGAAGCCGCAGGCGCATGGCCCGCAGCAGACAAGAGCGGCTCAGGCCCGTGGGAGCACGCCGGTGAGCTGGAACACAGAAATGAGAGAGGAGTCAACACAGGCCTCTTAGCCCCTGTCTAGGGATCAGTCCACCTCTTTGCAGAAGAGCTTGTATTTTTTGATTTGCGTTATAACTTTGAGAGAGTAAGAAAAAAAGGTAACACGGGTTGATCAGCTTTGTATTAAGAATTTTCTTACCAAAATAACTTAGGAATGGAAAATCAAATACTGTGTTTTCACTTTAAGTGGGAGCTAAGCTATGAGGACACAAAAATACACAGTGATAATGGACTGTGGGGCCTGAGTGGGAGGAGGCTGGGGGGGGGTGAGGGATAGAAGACAATGGGGTACAGCGTATTGCTCAGGTGATGGGTACGCCAAGATCTCAGAATTTACTACTAAAGAACTAATCCATGTAACCAAAAACCACCTGTACCCCTAAAAATTACTGAAACTAAAAAGTAAACAATAAAAAATATTCTTACTGAATAGCGCATGTACTTCTTTCCTTAGAAAAATAGAAGCAGAGAATTTCTGATTCCGCAAAATGGTGAAGTTAGCTAACACAAAACCCCTCCACCACAAATATATAGAGATTTTAGATAAATCAACAGAAAAAAACTACATTTTAATCAACTTTTTAAAAAGTTTTCCTCTAATTAGAACCCCATTCCTAAATGGTGCTGGAAAGGAAATATATCAAGGAGAGAGGAGTAAACCACCGCAGAGGAGCAGGCCCAGGAAACCTCTCTCCTGATCTAATGAACAGAATGGTAAACAGCACGTGGTCACCAAGCCTTTTCTTTCTTTTTTTTTTTTTTTTCTTTTTTTGAGAGGAGTCTCTCTCTGTCGCCCAGGCTGGAGTGCAGTGTCCGGATCTCAGCTCACTGCAAGCTCCGCCTCCCGGGTTCCCGCCATTCTCCTGCCTCAGCCTCCCAAGTAGCTGGGACTACAGGCGCCCGCCATCTCGGCCGGCTAGTTTTTTGTATTTTTTAATAGAGACGGGGTTTCACCGTGTTAGTCAGGATGGTCTCGATCTCCTGACCTCGTGATCCGCCCGTCTCGGCCTCCCAAAGTGCGGGGATTACAGGCTTGAGCTACCGCGCCTGGCCACAAGCCTTTTCTTTCTGTCTGCTATAGCCACATACCAAGCCCTCATTTCCTTTCTTTTTTTTTTTTTTATTAATGCCAAGTGTAAATGGAACCCAATTTGGGGGAGCAAATGAGAATGGATTGAAACAGGTCATCTGTAAATTTCCCAAGGTGATCCAGCAGTCATTCTGCAAACTTCCCACCTCCCTACCCTCTCAACGGACTGTGGCTTTAATGAACATTATTTCTGCCACTAGAGGGCCACATACAAAGTGGAATTTAAAGGCCTTGCCACCCCAAAACATCTCTACCACTAGATAAGAGCGGTCTGAAATTTCTCCACCAAAGACTCATTGTTAAGCATTTAAAAGACAAAGGTCGAAGGGAGGCAGGGGAGAGGCAGACCTGACCTTCCTGTGGGGTCTAGAGGAGCAGGAAGAGGAAGCTGCTGAAGGTGGCAGAAGGGCATAGAAGGCCCATTCTGAGGCTCTGGCCCTTGGCTGGGGCCTGGGGTACAAACGCACTTTGGAAGCCCTTGAAACCTGAACTCCAGGGAGATGGGTGTGAAGTCAAGGCCCAGAGTAAATCAGCAAAGGGAAAATTAAGAGGATCAATAGAAGAGTTTAATGAAACTAAACAGGTTCAGGGAGGGCTTAAATAACTTCATGGTCAATCCATAGCAGGTTGTTAAGGAGCCCCCCTGACTCTTGGAGGTCGATGTTTTGGAAAACAACCGTGTACTCATCCCAGGCATTTCTGTGGATGGTGCCTGAAGCTGAATTCCTGGCTGCGGAACGCAGGGCTGACCTGTAAAAGGGGGATAGGGGGAGTTCTCTTGTCAATTTTTAATTGTGGGTCCAGAATGGGAGCCAGGAGGCTGAACCAAAAATCTTGGCACGCAGCACTTGTGATGGCTGGAGGAAACTGAGGATGCTGAAATGGGAGTGGCAGAGCCAGAAAGTCCATCTGAGCACACCTGCAATTTGCAAGCTGGCTGCAGCCCTGGAGGCAGAGGGCACAGGGCACAGGGCAGATGGGCAGATACCAGCACCACTAGGACCTCACCCCTGTCCCCATGAATTTCCACTGCTCCCCACTCAGCTACCCCTCCCATAAGGACCCAGGAACACGGGGTCACAGCCATGTCACATGGGTGCCCCAGCAATCCAGGAAGGCTGACTCAGGCCCTCTCTCTCCCCCCAACACCATCTTTGCCCTGATGCAGGTGCCCCATGCTGGTGCAGAGAAGTGGTGCCCACAAGAAAGTCCACCCTGGGGAGAAGGGCTAAGTCCCTCTGCTTCCCTCTTCCTCAAGCTACTGGACATTTGCCCTCCCAACCCCAACAGTGCCAGGATTCCCAGGACTCTGCTGGAGGGGAAGCCCAGGCCCCCACTCCGATTGCTGCTCACCTGCCTCCCTGGAACTCTTCTCCAGGGGGAAGGAAGGGGCTCCTGCCTGGCTAAGGCTTTTCTTCCATCAAATGTTTCACCCTCCCTACAGCAGCAAACAAACCTCAGTGAAAGACCTCATCTCTTCACCAAGGAGGAAGTCCTATGATCCGAGGCCCCAGCAATGGGCTCTAAATATGGAGCCACAAAAAAGAAAATACTAAACACAACCCGGTTACATTTCCTGTAGTAAACTGTGCAGCCCAGCAAGGACAGCTACGCTTCTCCGGATGCCTCCTGTTTCCAAGAAAGTAGGAGCTGAGTCTACTAGACAGGGTGTGTTTCTCTCCCAAATTCTCCAAGGTCGGCTAGTTAAATCTGGCTTCTGGGTAACGTCCTTACCTCCTACCCTCTCTTCCCTGGGCTGATAATCAGGAGACAACACAACCATCTCCAAGCTTGCTACGTGGGGCCGTGGTTCTCATGTGAACACTCTCTGGCCAACTCTGGAGACCCAACCATTTCTCCAAACACATCCCTTGGGCTCAGGCCTCCAGATTTGTGGTCTGCTTTGCTTCTCCCCTTTGAGATCATCTTTAAAATATTCCCATCCCGGCCGGGCGCGGTGGCTCAAGCCTGTAATCCCAGCACTTTGGGAGGCCGAGACGGGCGGATCACGAGGTCAGGAGATCGAGACCATCCTGGCTAACACAGTGAAACCCCATCTCTACTAAAAAAATACAAAAAACTAGCCGGGCGAGTTGGCGGGCGCCTATAGTCCCAGCTACTTGGGAGGCTGAGGCAGGAGAATGGCATAAACCCGGGAGGCGGAGCTTGCAGTGAGCTGAGATCCGGCCACTGCACTCCAGCCTGGGCGACAAAGCGAGACTCCGTCTCAACCAAAAAATATATATATATATATATATATTCCCATCCCGAGACTGGCCTTTTGATAACTTTCCTTGCCCCCCTCCCTTGCCCCTCTCCCCCTGCCACTTCTCTCCCTCCTGGTCACTCCCCAATACCTACCTCTGCACACCTTCCCTCCCAGGCCCCAGCCCTAGCCTCACAGTGACCAGGCTCTCCAATTTCCGTCTAGAGTTGTAAGCCACCCACAGTGCTCATAAATGCCACCCCAGCATTTAGGGAAGTCCTGAGAGGGACCTGAAATAGAGTAGGTATACCCTCACCCACCTGCATACAAACCTAAAACCTTTTGTTTATACTGACTTGACAGTAATTCCACTTTCTAAGTCCCCATTCTCTCAACAGCCACGGAGGGGTTGTGTGTGGGAAGCCAGTAGAGAACGGAAGAAACCCAAATCTTCCCAAAGAGATGTGTCTTTGGCCCTTCTGATAATTTCTCAGCCACTTCTGACTACAACAGTGCAATGTGTAACCTTATTACAGATAGATATTGCTATAATCATCAGCCCAAAGCCCCATCTCAGAGCCAGAGTGGCTGCCTACCCTCTCTCTCTCGCCCTCCAGCAAAGGGGGCCGGGCCTGGAAGAGAAGCGGGAAGCCGAAGGGAGATAGTGCTCATGCCCCCGAGGGGAACTCCAAAGAGCAGTCCTCTCTCTCAGCCACTGCTCACTTCTCCCTCCACCTTCAGTTATGAGCTTGGAGGACTGCCGGCTCCTTGCAGCAGGCCAGGTCTAATGAACTGTGCCACGGCCACCTGTGGTTTCTTGTCGTGGAAGCTGCATGCTGCAGGGATGCTCACTCTGCCCTGGCTCCAAGGCACAGACGGTTCAGAGAGAGGCTGCCCAGCTCCCCTGCCCACTGCTAGAATGTGCACTCCTGCGCTCCCTTTGGGGTAAGGACTTCTCTGTCTCCAGGACCGTGCTCTGTGCTTATCTTAGCCAGCCTCCAGATTCTTCACGGTGGGGAGCACGGAACCTTCAAGTGCCTCCCGTGGCCCCCCCCGGGAAGCTGGTGGAAGGCTGCCCTGCTGCCCTCTTCGGGAGGGTGAATTCAAACTATAGGCCTCCATGCCAGCCCTTCCCCGGGCACCAGCTACTAGAAATAGATATCTGCCCCGGGATCCTGAGTCACCCTCAAACCTCATGGGCCATTCTCATGAGTGTGGCCCCTCCATACGTGTGCACTGATTTGACTGGAAACAGCCTTTGCCCGCAGGGAAGGGAGGTGAAAGGGATGCTCACTGCCCTTCTACTGTGCTCCCTTCCTCCCACCGCAGCTGTCAAAGGCAAAGGAGGAGGAGCATGGTACAGGAAGATGTCCAGGAGCCTGACTGATGGCCTCTGCTCTACAAGCCTGGAGAGCTGCTCCTCACTGCAGTGGGCCATGCTCCAAATATAGGACACAGAGAACGCAATGCCTCTGTCCGGTGGCATGGAGCCATGTCAAAGAAGGAAACTAGCAACTCAGGTGTGATGTCTTCATTTATGACTAGCTCTAAATACTTAGATTTTTGCCCTCATTCAACCCAAAAATCTCAGGGGCAGTATGTAGCCAGACAAGATAACCAAAAAAAAAAAAAATGGTCTCAACAAGAGCCACTGAGATTCAAGATGTCAGTGTGCAGTTGCATCATCCCTTCAGATGAGGGAGAGGCAGATTGACTAGGAGGAGGTATAGAGTCTTGCAAGGAGGGGCCTGGGAGTGGGAGAGCTGGGCCTGAGTCCCCACAAGCAGCACGGAAGCCTAACTCGGCCACCCTCTCCCATGGCCCTTTACATCTCTCCCCTGTCCTCCTAGACTCCTGACAGGTTTACAAAACCTCAAGGAATGGCCAGGTGTGGAGACTCACGCCTGTAATCCCAGTACTTTGGGAGGCCCAGGTGGGGCGGATCACCTGAGGTCAGGAGTTCAAGACCAGCCTGGACAACATGGTGAAACCCCGTCTCTACTAATAATACAAAAAATTAGCTGGGCGTGGTGGCACGCGCCTGTGACCTCTCTCTGAGCTGTCTGTGCCTTGGAGACAGGGCAGAGTGAGCATCCTTGCAGCGTGCAGCTTCCACAACAATCCCATCTACTTGGGAGGCTGAGGCAGGAGAATTGCTTGAACCTGGGAGGCGGTGGTTGCAGTGAGCAAAGATCGGGCCACTGCACTCCAGCCTGAGCAACAAGAGCAAAACTCTGTCTCAACAAAGAAAAAAAAACCCTCAAGGAACTTCTCACGTCCTATGGAACTGCAGGAAAGGAGCCAGCTGGGTGCTGGGTGACAGTGGGCCAGCCTCTGAGCCTGTGTTTCAACAGCTTTAAGATGGGAGACAGGCCGGGCGCGGTGGTGGCTCAAGCCTGTAATCCCCGCACTTTGGGAGGCCGAGACGGGCGGATCACGAGGTCAGGAGATCGAGACCATCCTGGCGAACACGGTGAAACCCCGTCTCTACTAAAAAATACAAAAAACTAGCCCGGCGAGGTGGCGGGCGCCTGTAGTCCCAGCTACTCGGGAGGCTGAGGCAGGAGAATGGCGTGAACCCGGGAGGCGGAGCTTGCAGTGAGCTGAGATCCGGACACTGCACTCCAGCACGGGAGACAGAGCCAGACTCCGTCTCAAAAAAAAAAAAAAAGATGGGAGACAATAGGATCAGATGGTTGCAAGCAGAGACCATCTCTCCATGATTAGAGAGGGCAGCAAATGAGCCACCCAGAAAACCGGACTTCTGTGGCAAGGCAAATGGGTCTAGGTTTGAGGCTCTGGCAGCTTCAGGACTAAGCAGGTCTAAAGATCGGCCGCACCTCCATCCTTGTCCAAACAGCCACGTGGCCCGGCCGCCCAGTTAGAAAGGCGCCATTCCCGCTTGTGGGCGGGGCCTGGACGCGGGGGTGGTCTGGGAGAGGCTCACAGGTTAGATTCAGCCCCCATGGCCACATCAACCGGCACACATGGTATGTCTCTGTAATCTCCACCTACTTTTCAGGCTTTTTTTTTAAACAATAATTTCAACTTTTATTTTAGATTCAGGGGACATAAATACAGGTTTGTTACATGTGTATATTGTATGATGCAGAGGTTTGGGGTACGAATGATACCATCACCCAGGTAGTGAGCATAGTACCCAATAGTTAGTTTTTCGGCCCACATCTTCCTCCCCTTTCTAATAGCCCACAGTGCCTACTGTTGCTATCTTTATGTCCATGAGTACCCAGTGTTTAACTCTCACTCATAAGCGAGAACATTCAATATTTGATTTTCTGTTCCTGAATTAATTTGCTTAATATCATGGCCTGTGGCTACATCCATATTGCTACAAATGACATGATTTTGTCCTTTTATATGGCTGTATGGTATTCCATGGTGTATATGCATCACATCTTCTTTATCCAATCCACTGTTGATGGACACCTAAGTTGATTCCATGTCTTTGTTATTGTGAATAGTGCTCCAATGAACATACGAGTGCATGTGTCTTTTTGGTAGAATTTATTTTCCTCTGGGTATATACCCAGTAATGGGATGGCTGGGTCAAACGGTATTTCTGTCTTAAGTTCTTTCAGAAATTGCCAAACTGCTTTCCATTGAGGCTGAAATAATTTATATTCTCACCAGCAATGTATAAGCATTCCCTTTACTCTGCAGCCTCACCAGCATGTTATATTTTTACTTTTAAGTAGCTATTCTGACTGGTGTAAGATGGTGTCTCATTGTGGTTTTGATTTGCAATTATCTAATGATTAGTGATGTTGAGCATTTTTTCATATATTAGCTGCTTGTATGTCTTCTTTTGAGAAGTGTCTCTTTATATCCTTTGCCCAATTTTTAACGGGATCTTTGGTTTTTGCTTATTGAATTAAGTGTCTTACAGATTCTAGGTATTAGACCTTTGTCAGATACATAGTTTTTGAATATCTTCTCCTATTCTGTAGGTGGTCTGGTTACTCTATTGATAGTTTCTTTTGCTGTGCAGAAGCTCTTTAGTTTAATTAGGTCCCATTTGTCAATTTTTGTTTTTGTTGCAATTGCTTTTGATTATTTAGTCATAAATTGTTTGCCAAATCCAATAATTATAATAATATAATATTATATTATATAGTAACTAGAAAGAATGTTACTTCTTAGTCTTTTTTCCCCAGGATTCTTATAGTTTGAGGTCTTACATTTAAATCCTTAATACATCTTTCAGTAAATTTTTGTGTATGGTGAAAGGTAGGGGTCCAGTTTCATTCTTCTGCATATGGCTTGCAAGTTATCCCAGCATCATTCATTGAAGAGGACATTCTTTCCCCATTGCTTACCGTTGTTCACCTTGTCAAAGATGAGATAGTTGTAGGTGTGTGGCTTTATTTCTGGGTTCTCTATTCTGTTCCATTGGTCTGTGTCTGTGTTTGTACCAGTACCATGCTGTTTTCGTTACTGTAGCCTTGTAGTATAGTTTGAAGTCAGATAATGTGATACCTCCAGCTTTGTTCTTTTTGCTTAGGATTGCCTTGGCTATTCAAGCTCTTTTTGAGTTCCTAGTTTTTTCTAATTCTGTGAAAAATGACGTTTGTGGTTTGATAGGAATAGCCTTGAGGGAAGAGGCAATGCAATAGAGAAAATGGCGTTGAATCTGTACATTGCTTTTCAGGTTTTTAATCTCTTCTCTCTATCAGCAGGCTTCA
Source organism: Trachypithecus francoisi (assembly GCF_009764315.1). NCBI lineage: Eukaryota > Metazoa > Chordata > Mammalia > Primates > Cercopithecidae > Trachypithecus > Trachypithecus francoisi. The sequence continues at coordinate 122,414,552 of NW_022681458.1, read as the reverse complement.
AGCTGGGTTTCTATTCCCCCCTCACTTGAACATCCTAACCTCTGCCACTGACACCTAGCAACCTTTCCTCATTTCTTAGTTCAAGTTCAAGATGAGAGAAAGAATCTAATTGCTCTAGCTCAGCAGGTTGTGCCAGGAGACAATCTGGGGCCACCCCTGGCCCAGTGAGTTGTAGCAGAAGGGTCACATAACAAAACGCTTCACTGGCCCACAGCCATCGGGTTGGTGGCTCCCTGCGCCGGGGTGGGAGTGCCAGCTGGGCGGTGATGGGCCTTCCCCCACACAGGCGGAAGTGTCCTTAGGTTTAAGCAAGATGGGGAGTGTGTGGCTGCGTGCCTGGGGCATGGCAGGTGCCAAATTCCTGCCGGCTCTCCATCCCCATCCCCTCCGCTCCTTTCAAGGAGGGACAACCTTACTGGTAGTCCCTGCCCTCCCTGGGTGGCATCCCTAAGTCACCACCACTGCCTGTCTTCCCAACCAGGGCCTCCTCAGAGCACACTGTTTAAGGGCATGGAACTAAGGCAGGGGCAGTGGCAGTGGCAAAGCCAGCCAAGTGGCAGCAGCCTCCTCTCACCTGCCCAGAAGGGATGGATGGAGGGAGCTCCTAGAGAAGAAAAAGGGAGCAGCAGGAGAGTGTACTGCCAACACCACGGGCTTTGTGCTTCCCTGCCCCACTTGCCACAGGGGGCCAAGGTGGCCTAATCATTCCTTTTTCTGTTCTGCCCAAACCTCTTTCTCAGAATGCTTTTGAGCAATCCCCAATTGTCCCTTCTCCCTGATGGTGGCCAGGCTTTGACAGGGGCCAAGGGAGAGCCATCAAATGACAAAAGGCAGGAAGAACAGAGGCAACACGAATGCAGGGAGGGTGGGAGTGGCAGCAGGACAATTTTTCTGTCTTCTTTTTCCCAAATGTAAGAGCCTGGTTTCCTCTGGATGCTTAGACGTATGGACTTGAGCATAAGCAGCAAGATCCATTTCACTACTAATGAAAGCAACATTGGGTGGAGCTTCTGGAGCTGAATCCTGACTTCCGGTCAGGCTCAGTACCAGTGCAGACTCCTCCAGCAAGTTCCATGACCTTACAGAGCCTCAGTGTCCTCCTCTGTAAAATGGGGATGACAGTAGAACCTAGCTTATAGAGGCAATGCGTGCTCTCAGTAAAGAGATCTATGTGCACAACTTAGCACAGAAACTGGCATTTACTAACTGGCCAGTAAGTGACGCTCTTTATCCCCTTTGGGGGAGAGAGGCAAAGAGCCCATCACCTTCCCTGTCGAGGAGTCTGCCCAGGAACTGTACAGCTCAGTGGTGTTACAGGAACAGAGCTGCCTGACTTGAGAAGCTGTATGTGAAGCTGGACTGTTTTCTCATCCTTTTGGTTAATACTCCAGGCATCTGCAAAAAGTAAGAAAAGGATTGCTTTATAGGACAGATCTGTGCTTTTTTCCCCCACTTCTTTTGCCCCCAGGAAATGTCTGGTCTTTGAAAGCCAGGCTTTGTGCAGTTCTCCAGTTCATTTCCTGCTTCACCTGGTTCTGGAAATAGGCTCACCGAATATCTAATGATTTTCATTTTTCTCTATTGCTTGGCCTCTTCCTTCTCTGTATTTCATATTCCTCTCCTCTTTTCATGTCTAGCTGAAGACTTGAATCTTATTAATGTGGCTGGCCCTTCACCTTCTCCATGGAGCCCCTGGGTATTGGAATATCATAACCTGAGTGTCACTCATACCTGCATCAGACGTCACTTGTGCCGAGCACCAAGAAGAACCAGAAGCAGCCCAGACTTACGACATAATCAATGACAGTAAACATGCAGCAGGTGGTGCAAAGTGATGAAGACCAGTCTTGGGGAAGAGGAGGAGGCCACAGCCCACTCTGGGTGCCAACAAGTTCCACCATCCCCTGACCTTTGTCCAAACCTAAAATCTCTCCGTTAGCACCCCCTTGCTTGGGGAAAGGAAATGTTCCCTCTTCCGCAGGGCAGATACACTTCCCAGTGGGACAGGAGGACAGCAGTGTACCATAGGCAGCATTTTCAGGCCACTGCCCTTGGCCAGTTCTCTTTAGGCAGAGAGCATTCTCCACCACCCCAGAGCTACTTCAGTTTCTGGAAAGGAAGCCCTCCAGCTAACAGGTCTCACTCCACCAGACATATACATTAAAAAAAAAAAAAAAAACCACAAAGCTCTGGCCAGGTGTGGTGGCTCACACCTGTAATCCCAGCACTTTGGGAGGCCTAAGTGGGCTGATCACAAGGTCAGGAGTTGGAGAGCAGTCTGGCCAACATAATGAAACCCCATCTCTACTAAAAATACAAAACATTAGCCAGGTGTGGTGGTGTGTGCCTGTAATCCCAGCTACTCAGTAGGCTGAGGCAGAAGAATTGCGTGAACCCAGGAGCCAGAGCTTGCAGTGAGCCGAGATTGCACCACTGCACTCCAGCCCGGGCGACAGTGCAAGACTCTGTCTCAAAAAAAAAAAAAAAGAACAAATCTCTGCATCATGCCTGGCAGTGATGGCCTTTCCACCCTCTGCAAGGCCTTACTCAGGAGACAGGAAGGAAGGAACAAAGGGAAAAAAGGAGAACTGGAGAGAGGCCCCAGAAGCTACTATCAAAAATTTCCACAAGGCTCACACAGGTACAATTCTCCATAAGTCCTTGTATTAGTTCATTTCTACGCTGCTGATAAAGACATACTTAAAACTGGGAACAAAAATAAGTTTAATTGGACTTACAGTTCTACATGACTGGGAAGGCCTCAGAATCATGGCAGGAGGAAAAAGGCACTTCTTACATGGCGGCAGCAAGAAGAAAAATGAGGAAGAAGCAAAAGCAGAAACCTCTGATAAACCCATCAGATCTCGTGAGACTTACTCACTATCACAAGAATGGCATGGGAAAGACCAGCCCCCATAATTCAATTACCTCCCACTGGATCCCTCCCACAACACATGGTAATTCTGGGAGATACAATTCAAGTTGAGATTTGAGTGGGGATGTAGCCAAGCCATATCATTCTACCCTTGGCCCCTCTAAATCTTATGTCCTCACATTTCAAAACCAATCATGCCTTCCCAAAAGTCCTCCAAAGTCTTAACTCATTTCAGCGTTAACCCAAAAGTCCACGCTCCAAAGTCTCATCTGAGACAGGGCAAGTCTCTTCCACCTATAAGCCTGTAAAATCAAAAGCAAGCTAGTTACTTCTCAGAAACAATGGGGGTACAGGTATTGGGTAAATACAGCTGTTCCGAATGGGAGAAATTGGCCAAAACAAAGGGGTTACAGGCCCCATGCAAATCCAAAATCCAGCAGGTGCAGTCAAATTTTAAAGCTCCAAGATGATCTCCTTTGACTCCAGGTCTCACATCCAGGTCGCGCTGATGCAAAAGGTGGGCTCCCACAGTCTTGGGCAACTCAACCCCTGTGGCTTTGCAGGGTATATCCCTGCTCCCGGCTGCTTTCACAGGCTGGCATTGAGTGTCTGCAGCTTTTCCAGGCACACGGTGCAAGCTGTCGGTGGATCCCCCATTCTGGGGTCTGGAGGATGGTGGCCGTCCTCTCACAGCTCCACTAGGCAGTGCCTCAGTAGGGACTCTGTGTGGGGCCTCTGACCCCACATTTCCCTTCCCCATTGCCCGAGCAGAGGTTCTCCATGGGGGCCCTGCTCCTGCAGCAAATTTTTGCCTGGGCATCCAGACATTTCCATACATCTGCTGAAATCTAAATGGAGGTTCCCAAACCTCAATTCTTGACTTCTGTGCACCCACAGGCTCAGCACCACATGGAAGCTGCCAAGGTTTGGGGTTTGCACCTTCTGAAACCATGGGCCGAGCTGTACCTTGGCCCCTTTTAGCAACAGCTGGAGCAGCTGGGGTGCAGGGCACCAAGTCCCTCCACTGCACACAGCATGTGGATCCTGGGCCCAGCACATGAAACCATTTTTTCTTCCCTAGGCTTCCAGGTCTGTAATGGCAGGGCTGCCGTGAAGACCTATGACATGCCCTGGAGACATCTTCCCCATTGTCTTAGGGATTAACACACAGCTCCTTGTTACTTAACGCAAATTTCTGCAGCCAGCTTGAATTTCTCCTCAAAAAATGGGTTTTTCTTTTCTACTGCATCATCAGGCTGCAAATTTTCTGAATATTTGTGCTCTGTTTCCCTTTTAAAACAGAATGCTTTTAACAGCACCCAAGTCACATCTTGAATGCTTTGCTGCTTAGAAATTTCTTCTGTCAGATATCCTAAATCATCTCTCTCAAGTTCTTTGAACAAATCTCTAGGGCAGGGGCAAAATGCTGCCAGTCTCTTTGCTAAAACATAACAAGAGTCACCTTTGCTCCAGTTCCCAACAAGTTCCTCATCTACATTTGAGACCACCTCAGCCTGGATTTCACTGTCCATATCATTATCAGTATTTTTGTCAAAGCCATTCAACAAGTCTCTAGGAAGCTTCAGACTTTCCCACATTTTCCTGTCTTCTTCTGAACCCTCTAAACTGTTCCAACCTCTGCCTGTTACTCAGTTCCAAAGTCACTTCCACATTTTCTTTTTTTCTTTTTTTTTTTTTGAGACGGAGTCTCGCTCCCTCGCCCAGGCTGGAGTGCAGTGGCGCGATCTCGGCTCACTGCAAGCTCCACCTCCGGAGTTAATGCCATTCTCCTGCCTCAGCCTCCCGAGTAGCTGGGACTACAGGCGCCCGCTGCCACACCCAGCTAATTTTTTTGTATTTTTTTAGTAGAGACGGGGTTTCACCACGTTAGCCAGGATGGTCTCAATCTCCTGACCTTGTGATCCACCTGCCTCGGCCTCCCAAAGTGCTGGGATTACAGGCGTGAGCCACCGCGCCAGGCCCCACATTTTCAAGTATCTTTTCAGCAACGCCCCACTCTACTGGTACCAATTTATTGTATTAGTCCATTTTCACGGTGCTGATAAAGACATACCCAAGACTGGAAAGAAAAAGAGGTTTAATTGGATTTACAGTTCCACATGGCTGGGGAGGCCTCAGAATCATGGCGAGAGGCAAAAGGCACTCCTTACATGGCGGCAGCAAGAGAAAAATGAGGAAGAAGCAAAACCAGAAACCCCTGATAAACCCATCACATCTCGTGAGACTTATTTACTATCACAACAATGGCATGGGAAAGACCGACTCCCAGGATTCAATTACTTCTCCCTCTGGGTCCCTCCCACAGCACGTGGGAATTCGGGAGATAGAATTCAAGTTGAGATTTGGGAGGGGACACAGCCAAACTGTATCAGCCCTGGTGGTCAGGAGGAGGGAATAAAGGCAATGACCTGGGCTTCTCCTCACAACACCAGCCCTCCCTGTAACCTTCTGAAACTCCTTTGTCCCATCCAGACAAAGGAGTTTCGCTCGCTGTTTGGTTTATTCATTAGCTACTTACGAAGCGCCAGTGCTATGACAGTTACATCAGTGCTGTCCCCACCACTGTCACCTTCATGCCCAGGGGTTGGGGAGTCCAGTACACCAGAGGGTCCCCAGCCCTGACTCTTGTCGGGAATTACCCTGGAATGACTACATTCTGCCTGGTGGCAGAAGGCCCCTCGAGAAGATGGGAGAGGAGCCCTGGGGCTGTGTGAGGGCTGCACATGGCTGGACAGATGGGATGTGGGATGCAGCAGACAGGCCAAGGCCATGGTCCCAAGGCTAGAGCCACAGAGGGTGTAAGGATAGCCCTGACAAAGATGCCTCCAGGGCTGGGACTTTGCAAGGTCTTGCTTAGGAGATGCAGAATGAAAACTTAAGCCACCACCATCTAGCCTACACCCACAGCGCCTGAATAAGACCCATCTGGATGGAAATAGAGGGAGAGCAAGCAAGCTGCCCTAAAGGTCTCTCATTGCTTTGGGAGTCGGCCTGCTGTAGGAGCCCACCCGCCCGTCCACCCTCTGTCACACGAGCAGAACCGTTTTATTTATTCGCTTGGCATTGTTCTGTTTGTTGGCTTGCTTTCATTCTGCTTCCTTTCCCATTTTTGGCATCCTCATTAACATCATGTTCTAGTAAGGATTATGTGCTTCAGAAGCTTAGGAAAAGGCAGGAAGCTCAAGCAGGATCTGGCTTTGGCGGCGTCCCTGAAAGCAGCGGTGGCCTTGGAGCCAGGTGGAATCATTTGTGTCTAGTGCCATCTTTTGGCTCTTTTCAAGAACTTCAACTAACAGAGCTAAAGTAATGATTCCTACTAACCTTCAGCACCACAAAGCCTCTGCTTCTAGTTTAGGGGAAAGGACAGTCTAATTTGGCCAAAAATCTAGCTGGAGATCACTCATGAGTGAAAAGGTACTTTTAAACTTTCAATTGCCAGGAGGCAGGGCCAGAGCCTGGTCTATTCTTGAAAACTTGGGAAAGTTTCTTGATGGGTAAGATTCAGCAAGTAACTCAGTCCTTGTTCTCCCCCAGTACCCAGATAAACTCAGCTGTACACGGGAAAATACCTCCCTGGTTCCCACCCTAAAGAAGAGTGTAATGCTCTATCTTTCCAGGCCAGTCCCCTCCGAGGCCCCTCACTCTCTGGCCCTTCACACAAACTCACCAACCAGCACTCCCTGCCTTGGACTGTCAGGGAGGAAATCAGAATCTCTCCAGGCCTAACAGATCCTGCTGTGGCTGCAACCATCCCTAAGTGTGAGTATTGTCTCTGGGCATTTTAGTGCCCAGATGGAGTTTCTCCAGAGAAGGCCCCATCTCCCATGAGAACCATGAATTCAGACAGCTGGACCCAACAATGCTAGTCCTAGGAATACACTCTCCAGAGGAATACACATATGCGAAGTGGTTCTGGTATATGTTGTAATATTATAACATACGGTATTCATAGCAGTGTTGTTTTTAACAGCAAAATATTGACAATATTCTAAATGTCTCTCAACAAGAGGATATTCAATAAATTGTGGTACGATGAAACAACAGAACACTAAGTAGCCACAAAAAAGAACGATATGGGAAGATCTCCAAGATATATTATTATATGAAAAAAGTGCACATGGTATGCTAGTGTACATAGCATATTTATTACATCTATGTGCAGATAGATGCATAGCATATGCACATATAAAATGCTTATATAGGTGATCTAATATTTCCAGGACAGTACACGAGAAACTGGTATTATTGGAGCCTTTAGGAGGGAATCAGATGGCTGTGGACGGGGATGAGGGGAGACTTGTATCTTTCCATTTTAAACCAATTGATTTTAAATCAGTATATTTACTCTTTCAAAAGTATATAAAGAAAAAAATGGCCTCTGTCACCTAGAAGCTAGTCAAGTGCCTGGAACAGAAGCATGTGCCTGCAGTAGTCCCCAGTCAGGGCTGGGGACCCTCTGGTGTACTGGACTCCCCAGCCCCTGGGCATTTGGGAGGCCTAGGCGGACTGATTGCTTGAGGCCATGAGTTCCAGACCAGCTGGGCCAGCATAGTGAAACCCTGTCTCTACTAGGCATGGTGGACCCAAGAAGAAAACGAGTAAGATACATTTTGTAGATAGATTAGCATTTCATATACTTCTCTGCATTTGCTGCTTCTGTTATCCCGGGACTTTTAACAAAGTACTGTTTGAACATTCCAGGTTTGCCTCTCCATGCCGAAGGATTTAGCTCTCACGATAACAAAAATGCTAAGATGCAGGCCTTGTCTTGAAGGAGTTCCCAGTTTCCTGAGCTCAACGGACACCTAGAATACCTTGCAATAAATTAGTTTGGATAATCTATTGCTATACAACAAAGCCCCACAAAACTTAGTGGCTTAAAACAACAATTTATTATTATCCCCTTCAGCACTGTGGGTTAACTGGAATCAGCTGGGAGGCTTCTATTTAGGGTCTTTCATGTGGTTGCAGTCTGAAGGTGGCTGGAATCAGAGTCATCTGAAGGCTCAACTTGGCCGTACATCAAAGATGACTTCTTTACTCACATGTCTGGCTCCACACACAGCTGGTGCTGGCCCTGTACCTCTGTCCAGGTAGCCTCCCCACATGGCTGGTTTGGCTTCCACACTGCATGTCTGTCATCAGTGGTAGATGGCCTCTCCCAAAAGCTGCAGCCTCAGAAGCCATGCAGGCTCTTCTGCTACATTCTATGGGTCAAAATCAAGTCACAGATCTGGCCAGGATTCAAGGGAAGAGGACTATACAAGGGAAGAAATACTGGGAGGCATGGTTGATTAGGGGGTCATCTTTGGAGAATGGCTACCACAAGCTTGGATAAAGACAAGCCCAGGTGCGAAGGCAGCCCAGAACTTGACCCTGACTCACCGTCCATCCCAGCACTTGTTCCAAACTGGAGCTTTCTCATGCTTTTGAAAAAATGCACCGTAGGAAGTTATTATTAATGTCTTCAAATTTCAAGCCTGAAAAAAATGAGGAAATCCGGCCGGGCGCGGTGCTGATGCCTGTAATCCCAGCACTTTGGGAGGCTGAGGCAGGTGAATCACCTGAGGTCAGGAGTTCAAGACCAGCCTAGCCAACATGGTGAAACGCCATCTCTACTAAAATTACAAAAAATTAGCTGGGCATGGTGATGGGCACCTGTTAATCCCAGCTACTTGGGAGACTGAAGCAGGAGAATCTCTTGAACCAGAGAAGCGGAGGCTGCAGTGAGCCAAGATTGCACCATTGCACTCCAGCCTGGGCAACAAGAGCCAAACTCTGTCTCACAAATAAATAAATAAATAGGAAACCCATCAGAAAGATTGTAAACCTTGTTTCTTTGTTTTGCTGTATTAGGCCCCAGCTCACAAAAAGCCACATCTCAGAACAAGCTTTATGCAGCTTCTTCAACTGATGAGCTTCTGAAATACAACGGTGGAATCCAAGAAGCCCCATGAAGGGCATATGGGGAGACCTCCGGATATCAAGGCCACACCCTCTTCACTCCACAAAGATATACACACACATGCACAGCCCCTATGCAACAAGACTCACTTTCTCAACCTCTTCTCCATCCTGCTCCCATTGAAACTCGACTCTGCTGGGTTCTTGCGCTACCAAAAAAAAAAAAAAAGAAGAAGACCCAAATAATCAACAAGAAAGTAATAAGAAATCTTTAGAATACTAGTGAGACTCATTCTTGGTTTCCATCTAGATATAAAGAGAATGGAATATAAATAAAATATCTTATAGAATTAATAAAAATAAAACTTTTGAACACAAGTTAATGGTATAAAGAGGCGATTACAATATACCGTTAACTGCAAAAAGAAAAGACACAAAATTGTTCACAGTATTTATACATGCAGAAAAAAAAGATTAGTAGAAAATACACGGAAGACATTAACAGCGATTCTCTCTAGTGTAAAATTATGGGGGACTTTTACTCTTAATACACTTCTATATTTTGTACAATGAACATAGAGTCCTTTTATGATCAGAAAAAAGTTCCATATACGCATATGTATCTACTTTGGTCTTTTCTCTCAAAATCTGCTTTCCCCATTCTGACATTAGCACTTCTCTCTCAACTTGGGTCTGAACTGTCAGCTTGGCCAGGGGCTGCTGGGACAGCAAGCAGGGTGTCCCAAAGGTCTCCGTCAGCCCTGGCACAGATGACAGTCTCCTATGTGGAGTCTGCCGTACCCCCTGGATTTTGGCATAAAAGGGCTGGTTAAAAATTTGAGCTAGGGACCCGGTGTGGGGTCTCACACCTGTAATCCCAGCACTTTGGGAGGCCGAGGCAGACTGATTGCTTGAGACCATGAGTTCCAGACCAGCCGGGCCAAAATAGCGAAACCCTATCTCTACTAAAATTACAAAAATTAGCCAGACATTGTGGTGCATGCCTGTAATCCCAGCTACTCGGGAGGCTGAGACAGGAGAATCGCTTAAATCCAGGAGGTGGAGGTTGCAGTGAGCGTGGATTGTGCCACTGCACTCCAGCTTCATTGATGGCGCAAGACTTTGTCTTAAAAAAAAAAAAAAAAAGAGCTAGTTGTGAATATGTGTGTGGGGCTGGGACAAGGAGCTGGCGTGTGAGGAGAGCTGCTAAGGTGGAATTGTGAGAAGAGGCATTTGGGCTGGACACAGTGGCTCGTGCCTATAATCCCAGCACTTTGGGAGGCCGAGGTGGGGTGGATCATGAGGTCAGGAGATCGAGACCAGCCTGACCAACACGGTGAAATCCCATCTCTACTAAAAAATACAAAAATTAGCTGGGTGTGGTGGCACCTACCTGTAGTCCCAGCTACTCAGGAGGCTGAGGCAGGAGAATCACTTGAACACAGGAGGTGGAGGTTGCAGTGAGCCTCGATTATGCCACTGCACTCCAGCCTGGCAACAGAGTGAGACTTCATCTCAAAAAACAAAAAAAAAGAAAAACAGAAAAGAGGCATTTGATGGCTGAGAACAAAGCCAAAGGAAAACCAGAAGACACAAGCAGAAGCCCCCTTTGGGAAACAATCTACGTCTCTCCCTACTTCACACTCTGCACCAAAGCTTGTGCAGTGCTGATTTCCTGCGCCTCACAAGTGGCATCTTTTATTGTTGTCATGATCATCATTACCACGACCACACCTAGGATATTATGTGCTATATCTCACTTAGTCCTCTTATCCAGTAATATAAGGATTAATAGAGACGACAAAACTGAGGATGATGAAGTTAAGTAACTTGCCTTAGGTCAAACATCATATTAGTCAAATGGACCATCTCTGGAACCAGAGAGAAAAATGTTTGGTCCGAGGTGTGCCATTTTCTGACTGTGTGATCTTGGGCCTGAGCCTCGGTCTCCTCATAGGTAAAACGAAGATGATAAAAGTGCCTACCTGGATTCGTTTCCCATAGCTGCTGTAACAAATGACCACAAATGTACTGGCTTAAAGCATTTTGTCTTTTATCGTTCTGAAAGTCAGAGGTTTAAATGGAGTGTTACGGAGCTAAAATCAAGGCATCCACAGGGCTGGTTCCTTCTGGAGGCTCCAGGGGAAGATTTGCCTCTGCTTTTTGAAGCTGCTCCCAGCCCCTTCCTCCATCTTCAATGTCAGCATCTTCTCTTCTCCCTGACCTCCTCCCTCGCTCGCGTAAAGGACCCTCATGATTACCTTGAGCCCACTCAAATCCAGAGCAATCTTCCCATCTCAAGATTCCTAATTCAGCCGGGTGTTGTGGCTCATGCCTGTAATCCTAGCACGCTGGGAGGCCAAGGAGGGAGGACCACTTGAGCCCAGGTGTTCAAGACCAGCCTGGACAATACAGTGAGACCCCGTCTCTAAAAAACAAAACAAAAAAATCCTGAATTAGATTTTACATCTGCAAAGTCCCTTCTGCCATCTAAGCTAACATACGCACAGGTTCCAGGAATTAAGATGTGAACCTCATTGGGGAGCTGTTATTCAGCCTGAGAAGGTTGTTAAAAGTATAAATGAGTTAACATACAGGGAGTGCTAGAGGAAACCATCTGGCACAAAATAAATGCTATTAACAGTGTTAGATGTTGTGATTAATAAAAGTCACACACACACCAAGTGGTGTGGCTGAAACTGAACCCCATGCCAGGCAGAAGCCCAGGATGCCATAGAAACCATAAAATCCAAAAATTGGGGGCGAGAGAATCTCAAAAGGGGGAAATGTTGTAAATCTTGTCTGGTTCTACAACAGACCTACCAGCGTCCGTCTGGATGTCTTCGTGAGGAAGTTCCCAGTATTTACCAAGTCAGTCGGCTTTGACCCCAACGGAGAAGATAACACAAAATACTGCATATGATCTTTGAATGACAGAAGAAACGGGACGCCTCAGCTTTGATCGGGGCCCTGTTTCTGAGGTGTGAAATGGAAGTTGAGCTGTAAATGTAAATAGAACTACAAGTCATGTCCTCAAGCTTCAGTAGCAAGTCTGGGAGCTTCTCCCACTTTTTGAAAGGGAAAATAGGCTCTTGTTAATTTCATTCCATCACTTGGAATTTCTAATGGCTTTGACATTCTAAAAACAACTACATTGGAGCCTTAAAACATATATTATTTGGAAGGCAGCCCGGTGAGATGGAAGGAGAGGAGGACTGGTTTGGAAACCACCAAACCTGGACTCCACACCAGGCTCTGAACCAACAGCACCTGCTACAACCAAGACTGGGCCCCTCCCCTCTCTGGGCCTCAGTTTCCTTACTAGTAAATGAAGGGAGTTCTGACATCAGATCATCTGTTGATTCATTTCTTCTGAAATTTTTTCCCCTTTCCCCTGCTCTCTCTCTCTTTCCACCAGAGTATCAACAGATTCATCTTTTTTTCTTCCCTCAAGGGAAATGCCTTAATTTGAAGTCACTCATAATTTCTAACTTGTACAATAAATTTAGCTGGTTGGAGTAGATAGTGGAAGATGCATGGATTCAATTTCTGGCTCTGTAATTTACTAACTGTGATCTTGAGTGAATTACTTAACCTCTCTGTTTCCTCAGATCTCTGGATAATTCCTGTTCACAGGTAAGTTGTGAGGCTCAATGCAAAGCACTTAGAATAGTCCCTCTCATATGGAAAGTGCTTAGACATTAGGAGGAGGAGGAGGGGCTGCTGCTGTTGTTATTTCTTTTCTTTGGTGGATCTCCTAGATCCTACCAATAGGTGACTTTAATAAAGGCATTTTGAAGAGGCCATTTCAGAAGAGACAGTTTCCCCTCCTAATGCCTTCTCCCAGGAAGAAAGGAAGGAAAGAAAGAAGATATAGAAAGAGGGAAGAAAGAAGGGGAGGAGAGAGGAAGGGGATTGGGGGAGAAAAGAGAGAGAAAGAAAATTCAAATACTGCCACTAAATAGCCCAAGATGAGAGCTATTTCATCACAAGGAAAGAAAAACATCATTAAAAGCTATAATTTTTGGCTTTCAAGAAATTATATTTATTTGAAAAGGAGTGTTGAACTTGTGCCTTCTTAGAAGAAACAGCTTTCTGAAGAGTTAGGAGATGATTTTACATAAAAATTGAATTTGTTGAATGCGAGAAAAAGTGATTCGAATATTTGATTTCATCCACCAAATGTGTGAGCAACTGGCCTGAAAGATTTTCACTCAACTTGCTGATGGTGAATTTGGCTACAACTGAAATGGGCAGAAAAAAAAGCTCAGGTCCCTAAAGGCCTCCGGCTGCCAACCAATCAAGCAGCAAAATGATGTCACCCAGTCAGTGGTGTGCCTCCAACTGCCACCTCGATCCTGGCTTCCTCTTTCAGCTCCCTACACACACACAGGAACTCTCAGATGGCACCTTCCTTTCTCACAGAGAACAAGTCTGATCAAATCCATACTGAAGATGCCGTCCCTCCGGAAGTGTTTGCATTTCATGGGCTCGTTTAATTTTAAAGCTAATACTAGTTTATTTAAAACCCTTTGATAATATGAAAATAAAAAGAATAACTTCATTTTAATCACTTGACTCTCCCAGTCCAATTCCATGAGCCAAAGATAACCAAAGTGAATATTCCAGAACTAGGAAGATACTTATTTTATTACAGAGAATATCATTTCAGCCCAACTGCTCGCAGCATACATCCCAGGGAAATTCTAAAGCAGCGTTTCCCCAAGTGTGCCCCCAGACAACTGTCTTAGTCCATTTGCATTGCTAGAAAGGGATAGCAGAGGCTGGGTAATTTACAAAGAAAAGAGGTTTAACTGGCTCCCCGTTCTGCAGACTGTGTCAGAAGCATGATGCCAGTATCTGCTTCTAGTGAACACCTCAGGCTGCTTCCACTCATTGCAGAAGGGGAAGGAGAGCAGGCATCACATAGCAAGGGAAGAAGGAAGAGAGAGATGGGGAGGAAATCCCAGGTTCTTTTCAACAACCAGTTCTCCTGGGAACCAAAAGAGCTGGAACTTACTGAGGACAGCACCAAGTCCTTCATGAGGGATCCACCTCCATGATCCAAACACCTGGCAATAGGCCCCACCTTTCCTGTTGGAGATCAAATTTCAACATGAGATTTGGAGGGCCAACTACCCAACAACTGATGCATGAAAGACTCTACAAATAAGTGAAAAAGAGGAAGGGGCCCTTGCCTGCTGCCCTCACCCCCTGAAAATGCACAGTGAGCACGGTCCTACCTAAGACTCAGAAGCTGTGCAGTGTGTGTATATATATATATATTCTGTTTAACCGAGCATTACCAAAACATTCAGAAACCTTAGAACCGCATGAAACACTTTAGAAAACACTACTAGTTAAAATTAAACACTGCTAGTTAAAATTAAAAACAAAACAAGACTACTTCCTACAACCATTATTATTACCCTTTTTCTAGATTTTTTTAGCCAATACTATAAATACATGAAATGGAAATAAGAATTGGACATTTTAGAATGGCATAGAAAAGAATGCATTATTGGCTGATATTTTGTTTATCTACAAATTACAAAGAATAAGCTCTAAAACTATTAAAATTCGTAGGAATTCAGCCATGTAGCTAGAATATACGCTAAATTTTCAAAATAATAGATTTTCCACAACTTAGCAATAACCAATTAGAAAAGTTAAGATATTTAATCACAATAATTTTTTTTTTTTTTTTTTTGAGACAGAGTTTCACTCTTGTTGCCCAGGCTGGAGTGCAATGGTGTGATCTCAGCTCACCACAACCTCCACCTCCCGAGTTCAAGCGATTCTCCCGCCTCAGCCTCCCGAGTAGCTAGGATTACAGACATGTGCCACCACACCCGGCTAATTTTGTGTTTTTAGTCAAGGAGATTTCTCCATGTTGATCAGGCTGGTCTCAAACTCCCGACCTCAGGTGATCCGCCCGCCTCGGCCTCCCAAAGTGCTGGGATTACAGGCGTGAGCCACCGCACCCAGCCTAATTATTTTTAAGAATTATCTAAACATAGCTTTAATGAAAAAAAAAGTTAACATTTCCACTAAGAAGATGAGACTGCAATTTATGAGTAATGCTCATGGAGAAAGTAATGCTTAAATAAAGAGATTAAGAATGGTGTCGGCCGGGCGCGGTGGCTCAAGCCTGTAATCCCAGCACTTTGGGAGGCTGAGACGGGTGGATCACGAGGTCAGGAGATCGAGACCATCCTGGCTAACACCGTGAAACCCCGTCTCTACTAAAAAATACAAAAAATTAGCCAGGCGACGTGACGGGCGCCTGTAGTCCCAGCTACTCGGGAGGCTGAGGCAGGAGAATGGCGTAAACCCGGGAGGTGGAGCTTGCAGTGAGCTGAGATCCGGCCACTGCACTCCAGCCTGGGCTATAGAGCGAGACTCCGTCTCAAAGAAAAAAAAAAAGAAAAAAGAAAAAAAAAAAGAATGATGTGAGTTGTCTGTAATCCCAGCACTTTGGGAGGCCGAGGCAGGTGGATCACTTGAGGTCAGGAGTTCAAGACCAGCCTGACCAACATAGGGAAATCCCATTGCCACTAAATACAAAAAAATTAGTTGGGTGTGCAAGACTCCATCTCAAAAAAAAAAAAAATCTGAAAAAAGAAAAGCCTGCTGGTGGAAGGGCCAAGATGGGACTGTGAAAGAACCAAATAGGCAGACTGAGAGGTTGCCATGGAGAGTGTGGGGTAAGCCCCTCCTCCTCTCCCACATGGACTTTCTGCAAAGGGCAAGTTGCTCATTGTATGGGCTGAGCTGTGTCCCCCCAAAGTTTATGTGGTGAAATCCTAACACCTAGTACCTCAGAATGGGACTATGTTTAGAGACAGTCTTTATAAAGATAACTCAGTTAAAATGAGGTCACGTAGGCAGACGTTCACCCAACATGACCGGTGTCTTCATAAGAAGAGGAAGTGAGGACACCGACATGCACAGATAAGAGATCTTGGAAAGATGCAGAGAAAACGGTCATCCACAAGCCAAGGAGAGAGGCCACAGAAGCAATAGCCCTGCCATCACCTTGATCCTGGACACCTGCCTCCAGAACTGTGAGAAAGGAAATCTGTTGTTGACATCACCCATTCAAGTCACTTTGCTGTGGCAGCCCTGGTTAGTGTTTAATCGGGGGAGACGGGTTGGGGTACTCGGAAACAGCAGTGTGCCTCACATCAGAATCTTTGTGGCTGCACAGAAACTGCTCAGAGTCAAACCCAGCAGCTTGAAGTGGAAGAGTAAGACTCCCTGGGAAGCCACAGAAATGACAAACAGGTGTTGGGCTTCTGAAGCCCTTGGGTTGAGGAGAGGCCAAGGGGTCTGAGGGCCCCGGCCGTCATCCAAGCTTCACAAGCTAAGGACACTGGCTGGAAAGAGAAGACAGACATGATTTCTCTCTCTTTTTTTTTTTTTTTTTTGAGATGAGGTCTCACTCTTGTCGCCCAGGCTGGAGTGCAATGGCACAATCTCAGCTCACTGCAACCTCCACCTCCCAGGTTCAAGCGATTCTCTTGCCTCAGCCAAGTGGCTGGAATTACAGGCACCTGCCACCACGCCCAGCTAATTTTCGTACTTTTTTTTTTTTTTTTAGTAGAGACAAGGTTTTACCGTGTTGCCCAGGCTGGTCTCAAACTCCTGACCTCAGGTGATCTGCCTGCCTCGGCCTCCGAAAGTGCTGGGATTACAGGCGTGAGTCATCGCACCTAGCCTGGAGAGACATGATTTCTTTCTGAGACCTCTCTTCCCCTGGAACCTGACCTAGGGGAGCAGAAGCCACTCTATGTGGAGGAGTGGCCCCAAATTCTCCCTCTCCCAGGCACTTCTGTCCCCGAAGAGAATCTTCCAAGGATCTGCACTTGGCCCTGGGACTCCACGAATTCCCCAGTGTAGCTACTCCCCGTTCTCCTCCCCACTTTATTTCATGTCACGTTTCTCACCATCTGACGTGCTACACATTTCACATATTTATTTGTTTACCGTTTATCTCCCTCCACTTGAAACTTCCGGAGGGCGTGGATTTTGTGTGTGTTTTCATCACCATATTCCCAGCTCCTCGAACACAGTAGATACTCAGCAAATATGTCATGTGAATCAATGACATTAATTGCCAACAGCCTATTACTGAAAACTGATGAAATGTGCACACTGTCCCTAAGGTATTTGCCTTTTCATATAGGAATCCAGGAGTTTGGAGTAACTGGAAGCCTCGGGTTAATTGAGTTTTCAAATGATGGAATCTCAGACAAATTGATAGACTCATGTGGAAGATATCTGAAAGCAGACAGAGCTTCCCGACCCTCCTCCAGTCACCCCATGGAATCGGCTACTTGCTCCCTAGAGGTAGACCCCATGGGGACGTGCACGGGAGAGAAGAGAGCTGGGCAGGGGGAGAGTGAGAACCCAGAGAGTGAGAACCCAGGGCCTGGACTCCCGGGCAGGGCCGGCTGTGCTGCTCCTTCTGGAGGTCACTAGCCCCATTCTCAGCCCCTGCGTGCGCAGAAACGAGCCTCTGCATTTCGAGCGGCTGAGACGTCATTGTGGGGGAGTTTATGGCATTATTAATATGGAAATATGCAAGGTTCCACGACAAGCCGCTTGCCCCTTTATTAATAACGGTTATTCACCATCCAGGAGTCAAAGGCATTTCTGCTTGGGTGCTCGTTAAAACTGGCCCCATAAAGAATGGGAGTGAGGCAGTAAATCAGCCATGGGTCTAACCACCTTGTGTCACTGGGAGTAGGGGTCTGTCCCACCAGAAAGTGGGGTGACTATCTCAAATCCTGCTCACCAAGCCGTGTGCTGGACAGCCCACCCCCTCCATCATCACCTGTGTGCAACCTGGTCCCCCACCCTGCTCCTAAGGAGGGAGCCGTAGGTCCTGGAGTCACCCGTCATCTTCAGATACTCTCCAGCCATCGCAGGTGACGACAGCCGGGCAAAATGTGGAGTCAGCCCAGAAACCCTGACTCCAGCCCAGTTCCGTTCTTCCCCAAAGCCCTGCTGAGATCCCAGGAATGCGCAGCTCCTGGGTTTTTCCAGGGGAGGGTAAATGCTGATTCAGTCTACATTTCTTGAGGAAGACTGGAGGGCTGTTTCCTTGACCTGTCTCAGCGCTGAGGAAATAAATAACATAGGTGTGGGATTCATTGTTTACAAAAATGCGATGTCATTTATTTTCTTTTTTTTTTTTTTTTGAGACGGAGTCTGGCTCTGTCGCCCAGGCTGGAGTGCAGTGGCCGGATCTCAGCTCACTGCAAGCTCCGCCTCCCGGGTTTACGCCATTCTCCTGGCTCAGCCTCCCGAGTAGCTGGGACTACAGGCGCCCGCCACCTCGCCCAGCTAGTTTTTTGTAGTTTTTTTTTAGTAGAGACGGGGTTTCACCGTGTTAGCCAGGATGGTCTCGATCTCCTGACCTCGTGATCCGCCCGTCTCGGCCTCCAAAGTGCTGGGATTACAGGCTTGAGCCACCGCGCCCGGCCTGATGTGATTTATTTTCACGATCTTCATCTCACTGCAAACTCCATACCTGTCAAGTCCTAACTCTTTGTGTCACGATGTTCATTGTTATTATCACTGCTACTATCACCACTGTTATTAGAGGGGACTCCTCTAATTGACAGAAACTTCAGCAGGATTCCATAGAGAAGTAACGCCAAAATGATAGTTGACCATAACTTTCGATTAGCTATGGCTGCATAATGAACTACACCAGAATTTGGTGGCGTAAAACAATGGCTTATTTTTTCTTACGATTCTGTGGGTTGACTGGGCTTAGCTTCTTGACACAGCAGCTGGATCTCAAAGTGGCCCAGGCCGGGAACGGTGGCTCACGCCTATAATCCCAGCACTTCAGAAGGTGGGGGCAGGCAGATCGCTTGATCCCAGCAGTTAGAGACCAGCCTGGGCAACATGATGAAATACCATCTCTACAAAAGATACAAAAATTAGCTGGGTGTGGTGGCACGTGCCTACAGTCCCAGCTACTCAGGTAGCTGAGGTGGGAGGATCATTTGAGCCCGGGAGGTCAAGGCTGCAGTGAGCTATGATTTCTGCCACTGCATTCCAGCCTGGGTGGTAGAGTGAGATCATGTCTCAAAACAAATAAATAAAAATATAAATAAAAAGACCGCCGAAATAGAAGCTGCAAGGCCTCTGAAGGTCTGGACCAAGAAGTCCACTGTGTCACTCCAAGCACATTCTATCTATCAGTCAAAAGATGTCACAGAGCCTGCCCAGTCAAGACGAGAGGAAACAGTCCCCTGACCCCCCGGCCATTGATGGAAGAATGTGCATCCAGGGATAGATCACTGGGGCCATCTTTGCACAGTCTATCGGCCTCATCTAAATAACCTTCAACAAAGCAGACCCACTTTCTTCATGGGCGCCTGTGTGTATACCACCTAGCTTATGTGAGCCTTGATTTTCTGACTAAGTAAATGAAGATGCTGGTGTCTTGTCCGAACAGGATAACTTGTTAAAATTCCTTTCCAGAGCTGTGAGTCTGTGGCTTCTACTATCTCACAAATGCTTTCAATTACAAACGATGTTAATGCATTTCTTTGAACTTCAGGACCTAAAAAAGATGAAAATATCTGTCTTGCCTCCAGCAGCAGGCCTTAAATCTTAGGCTATGTTTAGTGATCTTTTAATTCTGCAGTGATGTCAGAACCACCAGACTTAACCAAATTTTTTCCTCAAATTTCTTTTGGGGTGTATTATTTTTCTGTCCTAAAGGAAAGAGAAAAATCTGGGTCAAGCGTTAAATATGGGCTGGGTGGAGTGGCTCACATCTTTAATCTTGCTTGGCACTTTGGAGGCCAAGGCAGGAGACTTGCTTGAGCCCAGGAGTTTGAGACCAGCCTGGGCAACCTTGTGAGACCACCATCTCAAAAGTAAATAAATAAAAACAATTTTTAGGTTAAGTATAAAGGCCAGGCTCAGTGGCTCACGCCTGTAATCCCAGAACTTTGAGAGGCCAAGGTGGGCTGATCACTTGAGGTCAAGAGTTCAAGACCAGCCTGGCCAACATGGTGAAACCCTGTCTCTACCAAAAAATACAAAACTTAGCCGGGCATGGTGGTGCACACCTGTAGTCCCAGCTACTCAGGACACTGAGGCACAAGAATCACTTGAACCCAGGAGGTGGAGGTTGCAGTGAGCCAAGATGACGCCACTGCACTCCAGCCTGGGCGACAGAGCCAGAACTGCCTCAAAAATAAATAGACAAACAAATAAATAAATAAAGTTAAATATGAAGATCCTTTCCCAGTACTTCTGTGAGAAACCATGAAACTGGCATGCAAGAGGAAAAATTACATTAAACCTAAGGAAAAGAGATCACCAGAGGATTGTTGACCCAAAACATACACGCATCATAGAAAATGGGAGGAGAGGCCGGGCGCGGTGGCTCAAGCCTGTAATCCCAGCACTTTGGGAGGCGGAGACGGGATCACGAGGTCAGGAGATCGAGACCATCCTGGCTAACACGGTGAACCCCATCTCTACTAAAAAAATACAAAAAACTAGCCGGGCGAGGTGGCAGGCACCTGTAGTCCCAGCTACTCGGGAGGCTGAGGCGGGAGAATGGCGTAGACCCGGGAGGCGGAGCTTGCAGTGAGCTAAAATCCGGCCACTGCACTCCAGCCTGGGCGACAGAGCGAGACACTCCGTCTCAAAAAAAAAAAAAAAAAAAGGAAAATGGGAGGAGAAAAACTGGCCCACCCAATGACAATGGAAAGGACCTTTGTACCGGCCAAGTGGACAACAAAAACAATCTTTTCGAAAAAAGAAAATTTTAAAGTATTACAAACACAAATTCATTTTGTTTTTCTTTTGAGACAGTGTCTTCCTCTGTCACCCAGGCTAGACTGCAGTGGTGGGATCATAGCTCACTGCAGCCTCCAACTCCTGGGCTTAGGTGATCTTCCCGTCTCAGCCTCCTGAGTGGCTGGAACTATAGATACACACCACCACACACGGTTAGTTTTTTTGTGTTTTTATTTTTTTGTAGAGACAGGGTCTCACTGTGTTGCCCAGACTAGTCTCAAATTCCTGACCTCAAGCCATCCTCCCATCTTGGCCTTCCAAAGAGCTGAGGTTACAGGCGTGAGCACCTGGCCATAAACAGGCATGAGCACCTGGCCATAAACACAAATTCTTTTATACAAAATTCCAAATATTGATGAAAAAATGTATTCACATAGCCAAGCAAACCCGCCCTGCAAATTCCGATTTCCTCACATAAATCACTCTTCTCACGTTTCTCTGCGCCATAGCTTCGGGCTTTTCTTTTACTTTATCGTCCCATAAAATGTCATCAAAGCACCTCATAAATTTGATTTGCAAATTCAACATGTCACACCCATAACCCTGTCCCTCTGCGAAACAGAATCTCGACCAGCTGCTCTGAATACACCTCTAGAACACGGCCTGGAAGAGCTCATCAGCACAGGATGTTGTGAAGACAACCAAACAACTTATGAATAACTGAACTCCCACCACAAAATGGGAAGCGCGTGAAACTGAGTATCGATATGTACAAACTAAACATACAGCAGGATCCTGGTATTAATTTTCAGTCCTTCCACCTCAGGAACCAGTAAAAACTCTAAACTGACCACCCCATTCTGTTCTTTTTTCACGTCTTCTATACAGGGCTGCAGCTTCCTTTAAAATCAGGGTCCATATTGTTACTTGCCAGAAATTCACAGGAAATCTCTGCCAACATTGTAATACAAAAATTCACCTGACCTACCAAGTACTTGCCATTGTAATGCTAAGGGTTACTTCCTCCAACACAACCTGCTCGTGGTGTTTGTGTTCCCCTGGGGATAGCTTCCCACTCTCTGCAGCTTCAGAATCACTGTGTTTTGCCCACGTTCGACAGAGGAGAGGGAGATTTTAAGTTTTGTCTTTCTTGCCAGCTAGTCAAAGGTTGTCTCCATATTAGGGTCCAGGGGGAAGATGCTTTCCTCTCTTGCACTGTCTCTCTCAACATCTTTTAGCCGCTGTCACCATCCCCAAGGTCACCATGATACTTCTATGTGACAGCCCTGAACTACGCCTTGAAAGGAGCTGGTCAACTCAGGACCTCGTGGAACACATTTGTAGCTGCTGTCACACGGGCTACATGAGCACAGAAAGTCCAAATCACAGAATTTTTTTGGAGCTGGCAGAGGCTCTGCAGATCAGCTCCATCCCCCTCATTGTGGAAATAAGGAAAGTGAGACGAGAAGAGGTGGGGAGGGGAGAGGACGAGAGGGGAGGAGAACAGAGGAAAGATTAATTCATGATTGCACAGTACAGAGAACAGAATTTGCATCTCCTAACTCTTTAATGTCTCAAACAGGACCCATTCTGGATTCCAGACTCGCCACGGAGATGGGGCTGCCAGTGGGGGTCTCTCTCCTCTACTTTCTCCTGCAGGCCCATGCCTTCCATCTGTCGCTGCCTTCTAATCCTCCCTTTCCATCCCTTCCCTGGGCATGGCTTACAGGTGTCCAGTGGAAGTGTCCACAGGCAGGGCCAGCTTCACAGGAAAGAAACCTGGACAGTCCCACAAGACCCCACATTTAAAAAGACCCTGTGCTTGACTTAAATTTCTGCTACCACCGTCTTGAAATTCTTAGTAGTTTTTGAACATACGGGGACCCCCCACATTTTCATTTTGCACTGGGCACTTCCAACGACATAGCCAGTCCCATCCACAGTACACACCACAGGAATTAGTCACCTTTGACTAGCTAGCAAGAAACACAAAGCTTCAGAATCTCCCTCTCACCCTGAGTGTGGGTGGAACCCAGAGCGATGACGATGCTACAGCAACCTCACCCACATTTCTCTTCCAGGGAGGGTCAAGAAGGTGAGCAAGAAGATCAATAAAAATTATCACTAAGCATCCTCCCTCCCTGGGCTTCCGGTTCCAGAAAGCAACCCTTGTCCCTGAGCCCCAACTACCTATCTGTGAATATACAGCAAGTGCCCCTATGGCCTAATTCACTAACCACTCTGAGTCCCTGTTCTTTCTTTTCTCCAATTATGAAAGCCATAAATGCTCATTATAGAAACATTGAAAAGTACAGAAAAATAGAAGGAAGAAAAGGTCACCTACCTTATTTAACACACATATTTTCTCTATAAGGTACATCGCAGCCTTACTATCTGAATGTCATCACTGTTAACACTTTCGAGTTTTCCTTCTGGCCTTCCTTCCATACCTACACTTTTTCACATACGTAAGGAAAGATCACCTTCTTCCCAGCAAGAAAGAGTATTGCTCATCCTGGGTGCTTCTGCTGCTGGTGGCCTAGACAGCCAGATGAAGTAGAGAAATGGCAGCTGATTGCAGGATGGTACAAGAAGGGGAGGAGAGGAGAGGTGAGGAGAGGGAGGGGATGGGAGGCGAGGCGAGGGGAGGCGAGGGGAGGGGAAGCAAGGGAAGGGGAGGGGAGGGGAGGCAGGGGAAGGGGAGGGGAAGCGAAGGGAGGAGAGAGGAGGGGAGAGGATGGGAGGGGAGGGGAGGCAGCCACCGTGGCTCTCACGGGCATTGCATGCTCTCTACATAGGGGTGGGGGTGGGGAAAATAATCCAGACCTGCAACCAGCCCAGCAGGTGACAAGGACCCCCTCAGCTCCAGCAGTGCCCTGCTCCTTTCACAGTTCCTACTGCAACCAGGATGGCAGGGGATAGAAGTAAACAGGGACAAGAAATCTTCCGCAGCTTTGGGGATGAGATCCTCAAGGAGCTGAGTAGACATGGATTGTGGATCATTTCTTTCAACCATAGCCCTCATAGACTAATGGGAAAGATGGCAGTGGCTAAGACTAGCCTCCCTCCATGACCAGAGGAAGAGACTTCCAGGGGGGTGCGGGTGGGGGATGGCCAGAAGGGAGGAAGGCACTGCAGGTGTTCATCACCCCCTACCCACCCCACAGGCTGATGGCATTTGGGAAACACCTGCAATGTGAAGAGGTTATCACATAGTATACAGAACTGCATATCCTGGTTTTTCACACGACACTATATCATAAGTGATTTTCCATCTTATGATAAAATCTTGATAAATATTTTATTATTTTCCTTTATGTAGATATACTATAATCTATTTGGTACTACAATGAACATCTTTGTAGTTATTCAGTATTTAGGATTATTCCTTCAGGCTATTAGATTCAAATACTGTGCATTTGTCAGATACTCAATACACTGCTTTCCAAATTACACTAATTTACAATCCAACCAGATTAGATGAGAGTGCTGCACATGAGAAAATACACATCTACACACACATATACATACACACTCAATTCTAATTATTCCTGGTAGTTATGTTCTATAAATTCACTGCAAGCACTGAATTACAAATACTGAACTATGGCGCCTATGGGAAATACAGGGTTAGGTTCCTGCAAGCCTCTGCTCACAAGATTTTCATCAATCAGTCAATACATAACCTTGTTTTATGAGTGTTCTCTTTAAAGACACCTCATTTACTACATGTTATTGATTCATTAACATTAAAATTACAGCCAATAGCACTGTAACGTATGACTCAGTGAAGCTTGTCTAACACACATATCTTCTCCATAAGGCAACGTAACAGCCTTCTTGCACTCAGAAACACTAGACAGCACTTGAGCACTATTCTTGGGGGCCATTTCAACCAGTGAAATCCCCCCCGAAAAAAGTATACAAATGTAAAAAGTGTTCGCCATATGTGGTGACACACACCTGTACTCCCAGCTACTCGGGAGACTGAGGAGGGAGGATCACTTGAGCCCAGGAGTTCAAGGCTGCAGTGAACTATGATCATACCACAGCACTCCAGCCTGGGTGACTGAGTGAGACCTCATCTCCAAAAACAAGTTAAGGCCGGACGTGGTGGCTCACGCCTGTAATCCTAGCACTTTGGGAGGCTGAGGCAGGTGGATTACCTGAGGTCAAGAGTTCAAGACCAGCCTGGCCAACATGGTGAAACCCAGTCCCTACTAAAAATACAAAAATTAGGCCAGGCGCGGTGGCTTACGCCAGTAATCCCAGCACTTTGGGAGGCTAAGATGGGCAGATCACCTGAGGTTGGGAGTTCAAGACCAGCCTGACCAACATGGAGAAACTCCATCTCTACTAAAAATAAAAAAAATTAGCTGGGCGTGGTGGCGCATGCCTGTAATCCCAGCTACTCCAGAGGCTGAGGCAGGAGAATCACTTGCACTCAGGAGGCGGAGGTTGCAGTGAGCCGAGATCGCGCCATTGCGTGCCAGCCTGGGCAATAAGAGCGAAACTCCATCTCGGGAAAAAAAAAAAATGTAGCTGGGCATGGTGGCAAGCGCCTGTAACCCCAGCTACTTGGGAGGCTGAGGCAGGAGAATCACTTGAATCCAGGAGGCAGAGGTTGCAGTGAGCCAAGATCATGCCACTGCACTCCAGCCTAAGCAAGAGAGCAAAAACTCCATCTCAAAAAAGAAAAAACGTTAAATGTAAAAATTTTTAAGTGTTAAAAAAAGAGCACTAAATAGGCCACAAAATGGTCCCTTGTTTACAGTGTGGGAGCTGAACCAAGAAGGCAGAGTATCCCCTTGTTCACCTCATCTAGAAATGTGCACATTGGAGAATTCCATTTTTTACCACTCTGAGCATGCCTGGGAATGACCATGAAGATTCCTTTTGGAGTTACTAGTAAATTTTAACAAGTAGGTGAATTCACAAATACAGAATCTGTGAATAATGAGGCTTGACTGTATATGTGTGTGTACCTATGTATGTATGTGTGTGTGTATGTGCATCTATATCTATAGATATAGACAGACAGATAGATCAATCTTGTCTTAGGCTCCAGGAGAGCATGTGGAGTTTTGAAAAAGTAAATCACTGGGTGCGGTGGCTCACGCCTGTGATCTCAGCACTTTGCGGGGCCAAGGTGGGCAGATCACTTGAGCTCAGGAGTTCAAGACCAGCCTGGACAGTATGGCAAAACTTCGTCTCTACTAAAAATACAAAAATTAGCCAGGTGTGGTGGCATATACTTGTAATCCCAGCTACTCTAGTGGCCGAGGCAGGAGAATTGCTGAAACCCAGAAGGAGGAGGCTGCAGTGAGCCGAGATTTCAGCACTGCACTCCAGCCTGGGCGACAGAGCCAGACCCTGTCTCAAAAAAAAAAAAAGACAAACATACAATAAGACAAGCAGGGTAAAATGTTAATGGTAAAATCTAGGTGGTGGGTTTATAGGTGTTCACTATAAAAGCCAACTGTTCCAGAGTTTAAAATTTTTCAAAATATTTTTCTTTAGCCATATCTATAGAATAAATAAGGAAGAATATAGTCAAACTGATACAAGCACTTATTTCTGGAGAGTAGAATTATAAGAGACTTTCACCTTCTTTTCTTCTTCTTTTTATTTATTATTTTTTTAATTTAATTTTTTTGTTGTTGTTGTTAAGAGACAGGGTCCCACTGTGTTGCCCAGGCTGGTCTCAAACTCCTGGGCTCAAGCAATCCTCCTGCCTCAGCCTCCCAAAGTGCTGGGATTACAGGTGTGAGTCACCACACCCAGCCTGAGACTTTTTGTTTCTACCTGATACATTTCTAAAGAAAAAAATAAGATTATTCTTTATCCTTACCATTTCATCTTTTCTCATATTCCTTTTTCAGCCAAAGAGGTTAGCTGATTTGTCAATGTTTATCCAAGCTTACTTGATAAGGACTCAGAGGCAAGGCTGACTGCGGAGGTGGGAGCTAGAAAGGGGTGATGAGCCCGCAGTGTGGGCTGCTCAGACCTACTGCACTCACCGGTTCTTAGCCCACCCGTGCTATTTTCCTTCCACACCCCTGTATTGCTGGTGTCCTACATTGCACATTACTGCCCTGATCAGACAGCGAATTCCTTGAAAGCAGAGACTGTGGCAGCAGCACAGCAAATAGAAGGAGTATCAGCTTTGGACCAGGACTGCTGTGGGCTCAGGTCCCAGTGCAGGGCACGGCTCAGAACCTGTTTCCTTATCTCTAAAATGCTGTACAATTCAAGTCTCAGTTACAGAGTGCTTCAGCCTGGGGACATGATCCCAATCCTATCCCAAGAGTGCTGGGAATTTTGTCCCAAGCACGACTTCAGAAATGAGTCGCACCTAATCTTTTTTTTTTTTTTTTTTTTTTGAGACGGAGTCTTGCTCTGTCGCCCGGGCTGGAGTGCAGTGGCCGGATCTCAGCTCACTGCAAGCTCCGCCTCCCGGGTTTACGCCATTCTCCTGGCTCAGCCTCCCGAGTAGCTGGGACTACAGGTGCCCGCCACCTCGCCCGGCTAGTTTTCTGTATTTTTTTAGTAGAGACGGGGTTTCACCGTGTTAGCCAGGAGGATGGTCTCGATCTCCTGACCTAGTGATCCGCCCATCTCGGCCTCCCAAAGTGCTGGGATTACAGGCTTGAGCCACCGCGGCACCTAATCTTAAAGAAGGAGGAAAAGAACAAGGGTTAGTGTGCGGTGCAGGGAGGGGCTAGAGTTGAAGAGAGACTGCCTGTCTGAGTAGGGCATGTTGGTACTCTCTTGGCTGGGCAGCATTCAAACTTGCTTCCCACCCAGATTGTTGCAGCAGCATGAGCTTGGCTACAGTCTCCTCTGCCTACCTCTCTTGGCTCTAACCCGTTTTCCAGCAAAGGTGCCTCTTTGAGTTCAAAATGGTGCCCTGGGGTACCTTGGCACACAGCTTGAAACCCAAGACTCTACGGAAATAAAAAAACAGAGTGGAGGGGGCAAGGATAAAATGCAGGCATCTTTGAATGTACCTTGTATAATGTTAGATTAAAAGCAAAAACAAAGTCATTCCTAACAATCAAACTCAAGCTGAAACTAATAAGCTTCATAGTATATCAAGTTTATGGCATAAAAATTATTTCAAGTGACTATGAAATACCTAGTTTCATTTTAATAGTACATCCCTAAGGACAAATACAAATACATCCTACGGACAAAAAAGAATCATAAAGAAATCTTAAACCACATTCAGTAGAACTTAATGTTAACAACATCATTGGAATCAGTATTTTGGGGTTTTTCTATTTTTATTTTATTTTATTTTTGTAGAGATGGGATCTCCCCAAGATGTCCAGGCTGGTCTCAAGCTCCTGGACTCAAGCAATTCTCCTGCCTCAGCCTCCCAAAGTGCCAAGATCACAGACGTGAGCCACTGAGCCCAGCCTGGAATGAGTGTTTTGAAATTATTGCAGAGCAAGAGATATGGATATTAATAATAAGAGAAGGCATGTAAGAAATTATGATAATATCATCAAGCACAAAAATGTTTAGGGTAGAAAAAAAGAGAGTCAAACATAAAATTCAAAAAAGTTAAAATGCTATCATCGGTAAATTGGATTGGAAATATCAGAATAATTCATGAATTATTTTTCTATTTTAAAAAGTATGGAGCCGGGTGTGGTGGCTCATGCCTGTAATCCCAGCACTTTGGGAGGCCAAGGCGGGTGGATCACCTGAGGTCAGGAGTTCAAAACCAGTCTGGCCAACATGGTGAAACCCCACCTCTACTAAAAATACAAAAATTAGCTGGGTGTGGTAGCAGGCACCTGTAATCCCAGCTACTTGGGAGGCTGAGGCAGGAGAATCACTTGAACCCGGGAGGTAGAGGTTGCAGTGAGCCAAGATCGTACCATTGCACTCCAGCCTGGGTGACAAGAGCAAGACTGTCTCAAAAAATTTTTAAAAATGAAACAATGAAAAAATTAAAAGTATGGGTTGGGTGCAGTGATTCATGCCTGTAATCTCAACATTTTGGGAGGCCAAAAAGGGAGGATCACTTGAGTTTGAGACCAGAATGGGCAACATAGTGAGATTTTTATCTCCGCAAAAATGTTTTAGAAAATGAGTCAGGCGAGGCAGCACATGCTTGTAGTCCCAGTTATTCAGGAGACTGAGGCAGGAGGATCGCTTGAGCCTCAATTAGAGGTTGCAGTGAGCTATGATCACAGGATAGCTGCACTCCAGCCTGGGTAACAGAGCAAGACCCTGTCTCAAAAATAAATAAATAAATTTTTTAAACTGCATATGTCAAAGCAGTGACCACTGAAAAGGCCAGCAGCAATGATAACCAGTACCAATTAGTAACCCCTGGTTACAGTATTGTGGTCTCTAAGTATCGTTTTCCCCTAAAGGGAACCAAGAAACCTTTGAGACATGGCTCCTCCAGTTCTGCAGCGGAAAATGAATACTGAGTCTAGAATATCTTGCGTCTAAGAGTAAGAAAACTATCAGACACTCTCAGGTCATGTCAAAATGTTACAGAAATTATTGCGTTTTGGTTAAGTTCGCAAACAGACAAAACTCATGCATCATGAGAAAAGTCAAGATGGTTACTTTCAGGGTGGACAGAGCAGTGGCTGGGAATAGACAAGAAGCTTCTAGGGTGCTAGTATCTTGATCTGAAGGCAGTTACACAGGCACATATATTATTTTTTCTATGATTTCTTTTTTATTTTTATCATTTTGTTATTTTTATCTTTTTTTATACTTATCATCTTAACCATTTCTAGGCGTACAGTTTGGTAGTGTTAAGTATATTCCCATTGCTGTTCAACCAATCCACAGAATTCTTTTCATCTTGTAAAACAAGCTCCACATCTATTAAACAATAACTCCTCATTCTTCTCCTTCCCCAGTCCTCGGCAACCACCATTCTACTATGAATTTGACTACTCTAGGTACCTTTTATAAGTGGAATCATAAACAGTATTTGTCCTTTTGAGTCTGGTTGATTTCAAGCATAATGTCCTCCAGGTTCATCTATGTTGTAGCATGTATCAGAATTTCTTCCTTTTCTTTTTTTTTTTTTTTTGAGACGGAGTCTGGCTCTCTCCCCCAGGCTGGAGTGCGGAGGCGCGATCTCGGCTCACTGCAAGCTCTGCCTGTCGGGTTCACGCCATTCTCCTGCCTCAGCCTCCCGAGGAGCTGGGATTACAGGTGCCCGCCACCACGCCCGGCTAATTTTTTGTATTTTTAGTAGAGATGGGGTTTCCCCGTGTTAGCCAGGATGGTCTCAATCTCCTGACCTTGTGATCCACCCGCCTTGGCCCCCCAAAGTGCTGGGAGCCACCGCGCCTGGCCGAATTTCTTCCTTTTTAAGGCTGAGTAATAACCCACTATGTGTATACACTACATTTTGTTTATTCATTCATCCATTAATGACGTTTGGGTTGCTTCCACTTTTTGGCTATTGTGAATGATGCTACTACGAACATGGGTGTGCAAATACCACTCAAGACCCTACTTTCAACTATTTTAGATATATGCAGTGATGTGGGATTACTAGATCATATTTTTAATTTTTTGAGTATTTAAATTGTACCTAGCTATATACTTGAGATCTGTGCACTTTTACAGGGCATATGATACTAATTGATCAGTGAGAATCAAAATACAAGCACTTTAGAAAACATTCTGACAGTGTCTGATAAAGTTAACTATATGCTTATCATGAGTCAGCAATTTCATTCGTGGTTATTTACCCAAGAGAAATAAAAACACATTCACACGAAGAACTGTACCAGAATGTTTATAGCAGCTCTATTCATGGTATCAAAAAGCTGGAGACAACCCGGAGGATATCCATCTGCTAGTGAGCGGATGAATGAACTGTGGTACATCCATACGCATGAATCTGCTCAGCAACAGAAAAGGAACAAACTCCGTTTCCTGCAGTGGAGAAAAGAAAAAGAAAAAAGAAAAGGCACAAACTACCACTATACACAAACATCGATGAATTTCAAAAGCAGGCTGGGCACAGAGGCTCACATCTGTAATCCCAGCACTTTGGGAGGCTGAAGTGGGAGGATCGCTTGACACCAGGAGTTTCAGACCCACCTGGGAAACACAGCAAAACCCCATCTCTACCCAAAAAGTAAATAAATAAACAATATGAAAGCATTATGCTAGGCGAAAGAAACCCGACACAAAAGTCCACCTACAAGTCCATTTATATGAAATTCTAGAAAAGGCAAAATTGTAGTGATAAGGCAGATAAGTAGTTGCCAGGAGCCTGGATTCAGGGAGGGCATGAAGGAACTTTTAGAGTTGGTAGAAATGTTCTATGTCTTGAGAGTGGTGGCAGTTACCTGGTTATATTTAAAACTCACCAAAATTGTATGCTTAAAATTGGTGAATTTTATTTTATTTAAATTATGCCTCAGTAAGGCTTCCTCAGAGAACTAAAAGGAGATCTACCGTTGGATTCAGCAATCCCACTACTAGGTATCTACCCAGAGGAAAAGAAGTCATTATATGAAAAAGATACTTGTACACGCATGTTTATAACAGCACAATTTGCAATTGCAAAAATATGGGACCAGCTCAGATGCCCATCAATCAACGAGTGGATAAAGAAATTGTGGTGTATATATATGTGTGTGTGTGTGTATATATGTGTGTGTGTATATATGTGTGTATATATGTGTGTGTGTATATATGTGTGTGTGTATATATATGTGTGTGTATATATATACCATTGAATACTGCTCAGCCATAAAAAGGAATGAAATAATGGCATTCACAGCAACCTGGATAGAATTGGAGACTATTACTCTAAGTGAAGTAACTCAGGAATGGAAAACCAAACATAGTATGTTCTCTCATACATGGGAGCTAAGCTATGGGGATGCAAAGGCATAAGAATGATACATTGGACTTTGGGAACTCGGGGCAAAGGTTGGGGGTTGGCAAGGGATAAAAGACTACAAATTGGGTACAGTGTACACTGCTCGGATGATGGGTACACCAAAATCTTAGAAGTCACCAGTAAAGTACTTATTCATGTAACCAAATAATACCTGTTCCCCAAAAACCTATTGAAATTTAAAAAAATAATATATATATATATATATATATAACAAGAGAAAAAATATACCTCAATAAGGCTGCTTTTTTAAGTGTAAGAGAAAGGAAACCCTCATTGGTCACTTTTGGGGGTTGCTAGGGCACCAATTCATCATTCTGGAAACTGATAATTAAAAGGGAAGAATCAAGTAATGATCTGCCTTTCCTGTACGGACTATATTTCAGGGTGCAGCTTCTCCTGTGGTTGTTTTCAGATGCTACTAAACATTCAGACTCACAAGTTGACCATGAGCCACACCGGTAATCAGAGCCTCTGGGAAGGTCATAGGGCAGGAACCACAGCTGGCCCACCGGCAGTACCACTCCCCTTCCTTGGCTATAAGGATGCAAAGGCATAAGAACGATACATTGGACTTTGCCATGCAGCAGACATAGAGTCACCACAGGAGCTGTCCTCTCCCCAGGGAGACCCAACATGGCACAGGAACAGGAACCGTGCTAGGGTAGAAGCCTAATGCCCACAGGAACCAATATCTCTTGAAACAAGTCCACAGATAAGAGATTCCAGAGCTCCACGAGAATCCCCGCACTCAAGGAAGCTATGCCAGATGACATTTTCCAAAGAGGGACACAATACTCTTGATCCATATGTTATTTCAGACACTTGCCACATAGAGAGGTGAATCGAATTTTTACAATAAACATTACTACTGATGTAATTGTTTTAATCAATGATAAATGTTAAATAATAATGAAGTGGATACAAAGAAAATATAATAAAAGTGAGATTCACACTATATTTCTAAATTTAAAAGATGCAATTTACAACCAGAATGTAGACTATAATTCTATTTTTTGGAAAATTTAGAACCACAAAAATATTAGTAGTGAATTTTCTTTTTTTGAGAGCACGAGATGATCTCACTGTCACCCAGGCTAGAGCACAGTGCACCGTGATAGCTCTCTGCAGCCTCGACCTCCTGACCTCAAGCAATCCTCCCACCTCAGCCTCTTGAGTAGCTGGATCTACAGGTGCACGCCACCAGGCTTAGCTAACTTTTTAACTTTTTGTAGTGATAGCATCTTGCTATGTTGTCCCGGCTGGTCTCAACTCCTGGGTTCAAGTAATCCTCCCATATCAGCCGAGCAAAGTGCTGGGATTACAGGCATAAGCCACACCCAGGTTATAGTGGGTATTTTGAGATGTTGGTATTAAGGAAAGAATAAACAATAAAATAGTAAAAGGATACATTGGTAGAAGTAAGCAAATTTTCAAACTCATAATAAGCTATGCTAGTGACAGTGTGGTGAGATAGCCACTTTTACATATGGCTGGTGGCAGTATAAACTGGGATGACTTTTCTGGAAAGCAATTTGAAATTATGTATCTAGTCTTTGAAATATCATATCCTTTGCTACGGACTGAATCGTGACCCTCTAACATTTACATGTTGAAGCCCTAACCACCAATGTGACTGTATTTGGAGATTAGGCCTATGAGGAGGTTATGAAGGTTAAATAAGGTCATAAGGGTGAGGTCTCAATCAGATAGAGATGGTGCCCTTATAGAAGAGGAAGACATATCAGAGCCCTCTCTGTGTCATGTGAGGACACAGTGAGAAGGCAGCCATCTGCAAGCCAGGGAGCGAGCCCTTACCAGAAACCAAATCAGCTAGAACCTTGATCTTGGACTTCCCAGCCTCCAAAACTGTGAGAAATAAATTTCTGTTGTTTAAGTCACCTAGTCTATGGTATTCTGTTATGGCAGCCGAAGCTGACTAAGACACCCTTAATTCAAATATATGAGTTCGGGCAGGCACAGTGTCTCACGCTTGTAATCCCAGCACTTTGGGAAGCTGACGTGGGTGGACCACCTGAGTCCAGGAGTTCAAGACCAGCCTGGCCAGTGTGGCAAAACGCTGTCTCCACTAAAAATACAAAACTTAGCCAGGCATGGCGGTGCATCCCTGTAATCCCAGCTACTTGGGAGAGTGAGGCAGGACAATCATTTGAACCCGGGAGGCAGAGGTTGCAGTGAGCCAAGATCAAGCCTCTGTACTGCAGCCTGGGTGACAGAGCAAGGCTCCATCTCAAAAAAAAAAAAAAAAAAAAAGCAAATAGATGAGTTCTAGGAAAACTTCAAAAGGAAATAACCTCAGAGATGCAATCAATGACTGCATATCAAGATGTTTATCACACTATTATTTGTCATAATGAAAAACTAGAAATTTTGTATCGAATATCAATATTATTCTTTATAGTGAAATAGAAAAAAATGGAAGACTATAAACCAAAATTTTAATAGTAGTTTCCTCTGGGTGATACAAATAAGCATTTTTAAAAATTTCTCATGGGTTCTTTTTTTTTTTTTCAATTTACTAGTGAATTTCTATAGCCTTTAAAATGTGTAGGGAGAAAGGATTTTTGTAAAAACAATAGAGATAAGTCAACCAGCTCCTCCCACCCCATCCCCCAGGGAACACACACCATCCACTCCCCAGCACCTGACCTGTGGGCTCACAGTACAGCATGCCAATAACGAAGGAAGAACAGCTGCACCTTGCTCATGTAGGAAACATCTGCTAGCTTATCGGAATGCATTCCTCTTACTGGTTTTGCTTCGGGGCCTCCTCTCACATTGGATAGTCAATGGGTAGTGGTGTGGTTGTCAATCAAGGGGCATTATTATCAGTCAGAACCCCAACAGGAAATCAGTGGCACGCTCAAACTGGGTAATTTGAGGAGAGTTTAATAAAAGGATAATCTATAAAGGGATGGATAGTGTTTGAAGAAAACATGAGGGCTAATGTCGTGCCCCTTAGCTAATAATAGGGCAGCGCTGTTGTCACCCTGGCTGAGAGAAGGGCATGGTTATCAGAAGCTGAACAAAGGAAGAGAACTGTGAGGACAAGGTCCCCAGGCAGGAGCTATGATCCTGGGTTAACAGACAAAGTCATCCCGATCTTACTTTCCTCCCTCCTCAG